>NC_140595.1:228057532-229307532 GCF_964204655.1 Triturus cristatus | reverse complement strand
ACAGAAGCAGCTTGTAAAGTGTGTCTCAGACCTGCCACTGCATAGTCTGTGTACAGTCCAGAGCTGCCATCTTGGCTGTGAAGTGCACCCACTTCCCAGCCCCTGAACCTTCCTTTGGCATCATGTAAGCCACCCCTATGGTAGGGTGCATTGTATGTGTAAGGTAGGACATGCTTTGGTGTGTGTAGCATGTCCTGGTAGTGAATTACACCCAATTTTGTTTTTCACTACTGTAAGGCTATCTGTTCTCCATAGGCCAGAATGGGCAGTTTGACTATTACATTCTATAGTCCTAACTGACCCAAGGAACATGGTAGAAAAACAAATTTAGTATGCCTGAGCTCAGAATATTAAAATACATCTTTTAGTGAAGTTTATTTTTATTTTCTGTGTTTGAAAATACCACTTTTAGAAAGTAGGTATTTTCTTGCCTAAGTCTTCCAGTGTGCTCTGCTGTTATGTGTATTGGCTGTCTGGTTTTGGAGGGACAGGGCAGGTTGAATAGAGAGGTCTGCATTTGGAGTATGGGGAGGGGTAGCTCCTTGACCTGAATAGGGCTGTGCCTGGCAAGGTGAATGCTGGCTCCACCTCCTACTGTGCGTCTGATGGCAGACCCCCTCTTTCTGAAAGGAAGGATGCAGCCTGGTAAATAAAGTGCTCCAGGACTAGGCAGAACTTGTTCTGGCTGGGTTTAGTGACTTGTAGCTTTGGAGAACAAAGACTTTTGGGGTATAAATATCTGTGCTGAAACCCCTACAATTTGTATTGCTCCTGGACATCAAGACGAACATCTGTCCATGTAACTGAAGGAATCTGCAGGAGGTGACTATCCTTGTACTTGTGTGCTGTTTCTTGGATTGGCCTACAGTGGTTACCATTGGACTTGGAAAAAGAGGGAAAAGGACATTGAGAGAACTTTTGTTAATCTTGCTAAAGCAATCACCAAAGGGCTAGGAGAGAGCTAGCCTCATGTTGAAGTTTCAGGCACATCAGACTTCACCACCAGCCTCCTGATTCCTCCCAGCGAGGATTTCTATCTGCAGGTGAGGCTCCTGTGAGTTCCTGGGCCTCTAGTCCTACTACAGAGAAGAGAGTGCTGAAATCGTCGCTAACGCCCCTTTGCGAGCCGCCGCAGCTGAAAGCGCATCGGAAAATCATCGCGCTGCTGCTGCTGAGTGCTCGCTACCAAAGATCATCGCATCACACGCTTGCGCGTTGCCAAGTGCTCGCTAAATCCAAAGATCATCGCATTGAGATCATCACATCATGATATCGCAGTGCGGACGCCCGCCATTTTCATCGCATCGCATCAGGATCGTCGCTCCCTCGCGGAGCGCCATTTCTTCGCATCGTAACCCGATCGCACACGCAACAGGATCGTCACCTCGTCTCCTCCCTTGCGACAAGGAGTCATTGCATCAACAGCCTAGCGTGCAGAAGTTTGTCGCCTTGTCCCCGCACACATCAGCAGATCGGCGCATCGTAAACCTCCCTCGCGGCAAGGATCCATTGCATCGCCGGCCTCGCGTGCAGAAAATCATCGCTACAGCTTCTTTGCGACATTTTGTTGGTTTTGCTACGAAATCCAGGTACTTTGTAAGTACAAGGGTCTAAGTACAAGGGTCGCTGAGACCACTGCTTTGACCTGAACCCCTCTTTGCACACTTGAACTATTTTTGCAGCATTCCAAGAGTAATCTTATTTTACAGTATTGTGGCTTTTTATCGTTATTGGTCTTGTGTTAAGTCTATATATAAAGATACTTATTTTTTATAACTACTTGTGTGGTGTCCCTTTGTAGTGTTCTTCACTGTGTTACTGTGTATGGTCATAAATGCTTCACACCCTGCCTCTGAGATAAGCCTAGCTGCTCGTGCTACGTTACCACAGGATTGAGCAGGGGTTATCAAAGGGTGTAGCCCTCTTACTCTGACTTAGGAAGAAGGGTCGCTACTTGGACAGTGGCCAGCCATTGCCAACTAGAGACCCCCATTTCTAACAGGAAACCTAGCAAACTTATACATTATTTAAAACTAGACACCCAGTGGAATCCAGGATGGGGTGACTTGTCTGGCTCTCACCAGGTTCTGTTACTCAGAATCCCTTGCAAACCTCAAACTTTGTAAATAAAAAACAAAAAACATTTTCCTCACATTTCAGGTTTGCAGGGGATTCTGGGTAGGAAAACGTTAAATCCACGCAAGCCATACCTCGCTGGACTCCCTCGGTGTCTAGTTTTCAGAAATGTGTGGGTTTGGTAGTTTCCCAAGATGGCTGCCGAGCCTGGGGCCAAATACCCAGGTGAACCCCTTGCAAATCCAGGTTGTTTTGTGATGGGTAATTTTGATGTCTCCTCAATATGTTTTGGGCCCTTGCCTGTCGGGGGTACTTGACCCACCCACGTGAGTGAGGTACCATTTTTATTGGGAGACCTGGGGGAACGCTGGGTGGTAGGAAATTTGTGGATCCAAGCAGATTCCAGAACTTTCCCTCACAGAAATGTGAGGAAAATGTGTTTTTATAATAAAGTTTGAGGTTTGCAAGGGATTCTGGGTAACAGAACCTGGTGAGAGCCAGACAAGTCACCCCATCCTGGAATCCCCTGGGTGTCTAGTTTAAAAAAATGTATAGGTTTCCCTAGGTGCCGGCAGAGCTAGGGTTCAAAATCTACAGCTAGGCACTTTGCAAAAAAAGGGTCTGTTTTCACTGTGAAAATGTGGTGTGTCCATATTGCATTTTGGGCCATTTCCTGTCATGGGCACTAGGCCTACCCACGCAAATGAGGTACCATTTTCTCAGAAGACTTTGGGGAATGCAGGGTGGGTGGAATTTTGTGGATCCATGCAGTTTCCAGAACTTTCCACCACAGAAATATATTGCACTGGGTGTCTAGTTTTAAATAATGTATAGGTTTGCTAGGTTTCCCTATGTGCCTGCAGAGCTAGAGTTCAAAATCTAAAGCTATGCACTTTGCAAAAAAAGGATCAGTTTTCACTGTGAAAATGTGCTGTGTCCATGTTGCGTTTTGGGCCGTTTCCTGTCAGAGGCACTACGCCTACCCACCAAGTGAGGTACCATTTTTCTCGCTAGACTTTGGGGAATGCGTGGTGGGTGGAATTTTGTGGATTCACGCAGATCCTAAAACTTTCCATCACAGAAATGTGAGGAAATTTTTTTTTTTTAAACTAAGGGGGATATTCTCTAGAACTTGTGATAACTACCGCAAAAGTAGCTTAACGCACCTGTTTACATCGCAGTCTATCGCGGGAAAATAACTGTGTTAACATGGTATTCTCAACACGGCAGCACCATGTGATAGACCCACGATAACGCGTCAAATAAACGTGTTAAAATCAATGTGATGCCGCAAAAATGCGAAACACCAACGCGAAAAAAGCAGCAGCCAATCGCGATACAAAAATCCGCGAAAACCAGTCACAGGCCTGCAATCCCCAAGCGTCATGCGGGAAAATGCACTATCAAAGTTGAAAAAAAAATACATACAAAAGCCAAACAACAGCGAAGCACAATGGAGTCAGCCTGAGCAAGTGCAAAGGACTACCAGAACCCCACAAGCCCCCCGGAGGACCAGCCTGGGACCTCGGGGTCAGGGAAGGACAAGAAGAGTAGGAAGAAAAGGGTTCAGCCCGCAGGAAAACAGGATCCTGATAACCAAGGTGATAGACCACCAGCAACTACTGTTCGTCACCTCCACTGTGTCACTGGCAACAAAAAAATGTTATATGGCAGACCATTGTGGACAAGGTGAATGCAGTCGGAGTGCTGAAGAGGACGATGGAAGAGGTCAAGAGGCGCTGGAATGATGTCAAGTGCAAAACCAATCAGAAACTCGCAAACAACCAGAAGGCAGCAATGCAGACTAGAGGTGGGAGTCCAGCGCCACAGGAGGAGCTGGACGAGATGGAGGAAATGGTGTCCACAGTCATCAGTGGGGAGACGGTGGCAGGAGTCGGGGGACCAGACACTGCTCAACATGACCGGACACAACAGCAACAGGGTGAGTAACGACCAAGGACTGGGGGAACAGGGGGAGATGGGCACAATGGCACACATGCACAATTAAGCATAGCACATCTACGGACAAACCATGCCCCAGACCCCCAACTCCCACCAAGAGCCCAATGTAGCCAAGTCCGCAATATCCAAGCACAGTATAAGCACAGAAGCCAGAGGCACACCTCATGTAAGGGCCAAGGGGCACCCAAATCAGAGCTGCAGGGGCGAGTCCCCTAAAATGCAGCACACACATTACATGCAGAGCACATCAACATTGACAATGATGTGGTACAAACCGCAACACGTCCACAACAGAACAGAGGACACAACTGGTGCTGCATGTGCGTAGAAACTGGCCAATCACATGTGGCATTACAGGGAAATGTGAGTTTACAAGTACAAACACACATCCGTGCTGTAGTCGGAATGTCCACTGTCCCGCATCAAATAGGCAGCTCCCGCCAAACAGTCACAATGTACACTGTCATGCAGTCTGAATGTAAACATGTACAATGTGTCAACATACATGTGAACACAATGTTAAACTGCATCTCCCCTTCACATTGCAGGGGGAAATCCAACACCTCCTGCAGAGCAGTCCGAACCTCTCTTCTCTGATGACGAAGAGGACCACTACATCTTCGACTGCGATGCCCTCCAACAGCTCGTGGAGAGCCTCCGCAACCCACTTCCAGGAGCAGGGCAGCCCAGCTGCTACGAGCAGAACCCACCCCCTGCACAGAACACATAGCAGGCAGCACCCACCACCACCACGGCTGCCTCCTAGGACCCCCACGACAAACACATGGCCTTCCAACGCCGTGTGTTGGGGTGTCAGGAGAAGCTGGCTGAACAGGTGTAGGTGGGGTTCAACTGCATGTCAGACAAACTAGATGCCATAGGTGGGTGTCTAAGTCCCATCAGGGACCAGTCACAGTCCCTAACGGACACCCACAGTCCGTTCCATGCTCTCCAACAAACCATGGCTGACATCGCTAGACTCTGCGACAAGAACGACTGTCTAGTCAGAGTGCCTCCAGCGATCTCGCCCGGGAGTTGGGACTCATGCGGAGGCTCATGGAGAACATGGAGCGGATGTGAGCGGAACGAGCGGTTGCCACGGCTGCACACCAGTGAGAGGTAGCTGGGTCCCTCAGTGCCATAAAGACCCTCCTCATGGCATTGCTGCCACAAGGCCTGGCGCTGATGCATGCTGCTGCTACCACTCCATCCACATCTCCGGCCCCTGATGTGTCAGTGCCACACAGTGTGGCAGACATTCCACCTCCGGCCCCTGAGGTGTCACTGCCACACAGTGCTGGAGACAGAACACCACCACCCACATGTGAGGCACATGAAAAAGCAGTGGACGAAGATGCAGATGAATCTGCCCTTGTGGTCAGAAGGAAGTGGTAGCATTCATCTCCGCCATATGGCCTGTTTCTGCTTGGTTCTGCCCTCTGCATCATCACCTTCCACTGTCCCCCGATGCACTGTGCGACACTCACCTTGGACCTCGAAATGGACTGCCATATTCTGTTTGGCCACCAATGACACAGCTATCAGACTGCAGACTGAACTCCTCTACTGATGTACTTGTCATTCCCTGAAGGACCATGGCTGGCCCTCCACGGGCCAACAATGTGAAGTGGGGTTTGCACGGCCCTGTACTGCTCCAGCTGCAACACTCCACTGAATGTGCAAGAAACATTTATGTTAACACAGATGTGTCATGTCCATGATCCTTCAAGTGTGGAAGTATGGATGAATGTAGGGTCAGTGATTCCACCTTGCGTCCATGTTGCTCATGTTGTGGGACTTGGGTCACAGGGTGACACACTGCCGATCGCGGCCCGGGTGGTGCCGACATGACAACAGGGACACATCCATTAGTCACTTCCTTGTCCAGTCCAGGATGGAACCACGCCCAGAGCCCTGGGGTCATTGTTCACACCCTTATGCTGGACTGGCATACGCCAGGACAGCCCATTCTGCCTACGCTCACAAGGGGGGACGACTACGCTTAATGTCCCAGGTATTCCCTGTAGGGATCTGCTGCTCACAGGTCTAGTTGTCATCAAGCCTCAGCCCATCTCTCACGGCTGGTTTATACCCACACCACACCCATCCAGCACAGGCGTCACAGGACATATGACCCTGACAATAAAAAGGGCCGGGCGCACGTGCTGGACGCCATTTACACTCTCTAAATGGGTGTCTCCGTGTGCTTCTCATTTATGCATGAGGGCCTAGGGCCCTGCCACCTCACATTGCCCAGGGCCGAGGTGACATGATGCCGTCCGCACCACGGGACTCAATCATTAAGGATCCATGGCTAGCGGTGCACAGACTTGGTGGCACCGTATACACTGTGGCAGGCACAGGCACATCGCCACGGAACGGTGTCTTGCGGTGCAGTGAGATAGGGGCACATGAACTGCTGAGCGGGTGTGCAGCCTGCGATGATGCCCCATCCTGGCAGTCCGAACTGGTGAGGATTAGTGTGCACCCTGCTGGACCGCCGTGTTGGCCCGAGCCAGCGGGCAGTGCGGGCTTCCCACCACGTGGCGTTGCCTCGCGGTTCACAAAGTTAGTGGCACCTATAGGGCTGAGCAAGTGTGCATCCTGCGATGATACCGTGTGCACTGATATGGTCTCTGCCATTGCGTAATAAAGACCCAGAATCAAGTGTGTGACCTGGTGGCCCGTGGTGCGGGCTGCATGATGTGGAGGGCACCATGTTCGCAGGCCCCGGGCTTGGAGCGCCCACCGGCACGTGCAGGGGTGGGCAATCACCGCTGGGCAGCGGAAGGGGCTGGGGTGTGGCAGCCTGTATGTGCAGGGGCGGGCAAGCGATAATGGCGTGTGTAACTGTATGGACTCTGCCATTCATGTCTCTGCGAACTGCTTCAGATAAGGGACCTGGGAGACTCAGCACTGTCAGCACTCAGCACTCAGTACTACATTGGTATTTGTGTTTGTGAAACATGGAAAGTACAGTGAATACCCTTCACTTGGGGATACGATTAAGACCTCGTTATGGACTGGATGTCTCCTAAGCCTCATGTACTTTCAGTGTACTAATGGCTTTGAGATTTGCAATGTGAAAAATGTGTGCTCACATGAACCAATCTTGATTGGGGATATTCCTAGGCAGACTCATGTCCAATGGTTATTTGTGTTGAAATCGCACACCAGTTGGAGCCACATTGTATCCGTTCTACTCTTCTGTACTACATGTGACGCAAAGCTAAGCTACTCATGTGCAGCTTTCAACTGCGTCATCTGGCAGTGGACAGATGTGAAAGTAAAATGGTGAGACATTATCACAGACCTGCATATGTAGGTAGAGACGCCATGTTGCGCTTGTTCAGGCAAACATGGTTTAACCTCAGATTCAGACTGATGGCTGAAGGGTTGTGTCACAGATGTGTTGTGTGTCAGCAGCAAAACGTAGGCAGATAAACGGCAGTAATACTGAGTCACGTAGGGAGATACGGTGGCCCCTTTAACAGGATGCAACTGGACTTTATTAAGATGCCTGTGTGCAATGAGCTAAGATATGTCCTAGTGATTGTGTGCATTTTCTCATGTTGAGTTAAAGCTTTCCCAGACAAGGAAAAATTAAAGATTCACGGTGGCTAAGTTGTTGTTGGGGGAGTTAATATCACACTTCGGGCACCTGACTTCTTTGGAGTCAGACCGAGGAACTCATTTCAATAATGAGGTCTTGAAGCTGTCTGTGTAGAATTACAAGTCAAACAGAGGTTACATTGCGTTTAGCGATCGGAGGCTTCTGGAATTTTGGAATAGGTCAATGGGACTTTGAAATAAAGTCTGACTAAAGTGTGTGCCTCAACATCCTTGAAATGGCCTGATGCTTTGCCTCTTGTGTTGATGAGCATACGCAGTATTCTGGATAGGAGTACAGGATTGGATCCCCATGAATTAATAATGGGCAGAGCTATGAGACTGCCAGCTGTGCCTGCGAATGTGCTTGTGAGCATTACAGATGACATGAATCTTGATGACTGCAAATGACTGGCTGATTTGGTGTGTTCTGTGTCTCATCAGGTTAGAGGGGAGGCTACAAACTAAACAGGAGCAGCGCAATGATCTCAGTCCCGGCGACTGGGTTATGGTGAAGAAGCACTTGCACAAGTGATGCTTGGAACCTCGGTGGTGAGGCCCCTATCAGGGCATCTTGGTCACTACAACAGCTGTGAAGTGCGTAGGTTTCCCCAACTGGGTGCATGACACCCATACTCACAGAGTCCCTTGTCTCCTTGATGGTATAACAACACCTGTCCCTGAAGTGCCGGTGGTTACAGTGAGACAATAGGAGTATGTTAGTCAAGCTGTTGGGGATCAGCAAGAAGCTGATCCCAACAGCTTGGCCTTAGGGGGGGTCTGAGAGAGTCAAGAGAGTCAAGAGTTGACGTCAGTACAGAAGGGTCTTATCCTATAGTGTTGGCTGTGCCAGATTCAGACCCTGGCGAAGTTCCTAGTACAGCAGTAACAGGAGTAGTGCCTGGAGAGCAGTGGCCAAGAAGACAGGAGAGAGGGAGAAGGAGATGCAGTTTGTCTGAAGTGCATGTGCAATACACTATCCCAGAATATACTGATGGATATGGCCTCAGTGACAATGACGAGGAATAGTCAGGAGTGAGGAGATTAAAGCGAGCAAGAGTAGAGGGCAAAAGTACCCTTTTGGAGATACTCCTCATCTAAGTAGACATATCTTGCTGTCAATGACTCGAAGACAGTATTTTAGACATGTTGCTATAACCATTTGTATTCAATTGAGCCTCCTTGAACTGAACTTTGTGGCTGAACTAAATTTTGAAATTGCATTGCCACTAACTAGACTGAGTCAATTAATCCTAGATGGGATCATTAGTGAGTTTGAACTGCGCATCTATAGAAAGAACTTATTAGATTTTGCCCAACTACTAAGATGAGACACAACGCCCAAGTCTGCTGAAGTAGCGTATGGTTGTCACTTAGAATAACATGGAGTAGGGCTAAAGAAGTCTCACAGAGATCATTTGTCCCTATTTTTTCCAGGAGAAGCCCTTGAACTTTGTTCACTGTTTGCGCAGGTGGAAAGAAACCGAGAGGACTGTGCTGGTATTTTCTACTTAAACAGTCTAACCACAGAGAACTCATGGAGCCTAGCCCTAATACTGGTAGACGTAGATGCTTTTCTGTAGGGGTAATTATCATTGTGACATTAGTATTAATTGCTTTGCTGATAATATTGAGCTTACCACACCATTGTCATGTAGACGAACTTAGGTGTATGAGGGCCACTCAAATGTCACTTTCTACTGACAGTAGTTTACCTTCAATAGATGGGAAAGGCTTACATGGAGATGCATCCAAAGGAGAAAGTTTATTGAATGTTTATTCCAAATAGCTTTATGAATATGTTGACGCTATGGATGCTAGGGACTGCAATGTATGCATGGAATTGCCTGACTCAGTTGCTGATAATCAGTATCATCATCTTCCCTTGGTGTGTGGAGTTACCTGTAGTTTATTGTTGAGTTTATTCTATAGAATGGCTAATCGTCAATAAAATAACTCAAATTATGATTGAGTTTTTTCAGACATTCCTGTGTTGAAGCACCTGATACTAATACCTTGGAGATAGTTGGACATTTCTTTAGACTCACCATGACATTAGGTACTTCTTATGCGCATAGACATAATTTAACTTAACAGGTATAGAAAAGAAAGTCATAGAATCAGTGGAAGACAAACATAGTGAGCTATTGGCTAAATTAGCAAATTAATCAAATGTACCCCAGTGGACGAAAGAGGAAAGCAAGCATAGGTTAGTGTGAACCTTAGCAGTATTAGCTCTAGATTGGCAACACAAAGGGAAATTCTGACTTTTTATTAGGGAATCCAATTTAGATACAAATTATGTGGGAAAAAGTTAATGTGCAAAAACCAAAGGAAATGATGGACGATTTGCATATGGCCATGTCTGAACTGGGGTGGCAGAGTGGGCTAAAGAACGATGATGGATTAAACCCAGATCAGTTGACTGGGGGTGAGTGCTTGCAATGTTCAACACTCCGTCCATCATTTCCTTTCGTTTTTGAAAAAGTTAATGTGACCATACTTTTGAAGTTCATGGAATTTGGGGATTATATTTGGATGGAGCAGATCCTGTTATTCCTGGAGTATAATATAATTGTGGGAAAAATGCATATTACAGGTTAGCGAAAGGATGGTATTGACATGTTACATGGGGTAGTTTTTCATAAAATCTATAATGTGGACTTATATGGACTTATACTTTTTCTCTCTGAAGGAGATCGAGGGTGCAAATGGGCGAATAGTCCAGGTCAAAGCCTCTGGGCCAGATGGAGTTCCTGGGGACCTTTTTTATCTGATATCCCAAATTGGGCCCGTTACACACTTCATTTTCTAACGCTATTGTAGGTGGTGCCTCAGTCCCAGATTCGTGGTTGGAGGGCAGAGGTGGTCCCTATTTATAAAAAAGGGGACAGAGCCCAGCCTTGCAACTATAGGCCTATCAGCCTAATGGACGCGCTGCAAAAAGTTTTTAGCCAAACCCTCCTTAAGAAGATTTCGGCCTGGGCAGATGATAATGCTATCCTAGCACATTATCAAGCTGGCTTCAGAGAAAAGACAGGAACCATTGACCAGGTTTTTCGCCTATTATTGCTCTTTTGGAAAATCGTAACTATTGGTCAGGGTAGTCTGTATTTGGCTTTTATTGACTCGAAGACAGCTTTTGATTTAATCCCCAGATCTAAGCTATGGCAAGTGTTGTATGACATTAGAATTCCTTTTCCTATTCTGAATTTAGTCATCCAACGCCATGAAAATTATTTTGCACGGATAAGATGGGGAGCAAAGGGGCAGCTCACTGACCGCATTCCTGTTAGTAGGCGTGTTCCCCAAGGATGTGTCCTGGCGCCCAGCCTGTTTTCACTTTACATGAATGAAGTCGTAAGCTTTTTATCCCAAGAGCCGGCTGATGCCCGACTGTAGATGGAGAGAAGGTAGTGACCCTCTTTTTTGCAGATGACACTCCATTGGTATCCAAAACTCCGGCAGGGCTGCAGTCACTATTAAATAGATTTAATCATTTTTGTACTGTTCGGGGCCTTGAAATCAACACTTCCAAGAAAAAATTCATGGCTTTTAACCCCCACAGGTCATACAAGGGCAAGCCAACTGTGGGAGGGACACCCCTGGAGAGAGTAAGTACTTTCGATTATCTAGGGGTTAAACTCTCGGAGAGAATGTCTTGGAACCCCCACATAACAAAAATTACATTAAATCACAAACGAGTAACAGGGGCACTTGTGAAAGAACATCATTCTTCTCACTCTAGACCAGTTGCCCCTGCTCTACAGTTCTACGACTTTAAAGCTGTTAGCTCTGCCCTGTACGGTTCTGAATTGTGGGGATTCAAAAAGATACTGGAGCTCACTAAATCGGAGCACAAATTTATAAGGAACCTAGTGATGCTGCCCCAAAGCACCCCAATCTACCCACTTATGTTTGATATGGGGCAACGTCCCATTAGTGACACTGCCAAGCTTTGTCCACTGCTATTCTGGGCCAGAGTCAAGAGGACCCCGGAGTTGTCATCTTACGCTGAAGCTATGGCAGAGGTCATCCGCTTAGATGTTTTTAACAAGGTGGGGTGGCTGAGTAACATGAAGAAACCTGTATTTGACGTAGGGCTAAAAGAAGCCTGGGAAAATGACGACTCGCCCCTGCTTTGTAAAGCTGAATTAAAGAAGCACTATTGGGAATGGGCCGTACAAGTAGATATTGGCAGGGCCGAGAGGGGTAAACTAACTTTAGAATTTTTACTCCACCAACGGACCAGATTTCTGGAACCCATTTTGATCTAATACAAGTAACCCAAGACAGAAAGCTCTATGTCCAATTCAGGCTTGGCATGCTTCCAGTCAATGAGTTAAAAGCCAGATGGCATACTGAAGACCCAGTAAATGTCTAGGATGCGAGGCTCCTGTAGAGTCCATAGCCCATGTGTTGTTTGTTTGCACTGCTTACGCAGGTCCAACATGGAAATGGATTAAGCCCATCTGCCAGCAACTGGGCACGAGGAACTTTTGGGAAGCTCTCCGCATTGTAAAATCAGACACAAGAGCTGTATTAGTTTGCGGAGTTGCTAAGTCCCTTGGCCACATGTAGGGTATCAGGACAAGAAGGCAGCGAGGTCACTCAACATGTAGCAGAGTGGCAAATAGTATCTAATTGGTCTATCTCTAGAGGCAGTATATAAGGTTTACACCATTATAAGCTGGTGACCAACAACTAAGGGGGCTTCAATTGTATAACTACTACTATTGAGATATTGGGCTGTCCTAATGTTGTATGTATGTATGTATATATATATATATATATATATATATATATTCACTGAAAAAACCATAGGTTTCACACATGTTATAGTTAGCTGGACATTTTACTGATAAAAAACCAATGAAATTCCCCCGTTATAGTTACTGTAGGCAACTATAACTCACGCGACCGTAATCCTCTGCTGATGACATATGTGTCTTTATGAAAAAAAAATATTTGTAATATATGTATAGCTAAAATTTAATGGAAGAAGATATGGGCAAATAAGTGTCTAAATACAGTATTAGCATCAGCAGAGGATTGCGGTCGCATGTACTAGTACTGTTAAAGTCTGTTTCTAAATTTGATTTTGTTCATTTCTTTTAGGAGGAGAGGAAGGGGCCCTTTCTTTCACTGATGTCATCACTAGTTCTGGACACATGGGCGTGTGAGAATTCTGGATCACCTCCTGACTATCAACACGGTTAGCCCCACTTGGGTAACACATACAATTTCTCTTGTATTGCATCGATCTCTTTCTGTGCCGTGCCATTGGGTCATGGCTTGAGGGACACTTGTCCTGACATTCTGTCTACTTGGGTGACGTCCATGCTCTCTTGCAACATGCTTACACTTTCTCGACATTGAAACACGGACTGGGTACCTTACTTCGTGTACACCATGGTCCTGTTCATGAGCACCTGTTACATCTGTCACGTCACAGGCACTTGCCAATATTTCGTTTCCACAGATCGCGCAAGACACCATGCATTTTGTTGTCATATTTCTTGTCAGTTACATTGGATTCACTTACGCAGTCATTGTCATTTCATTTTATGTCAATGTTTATTATTTCATTGTGACCATTCCAATATGTCTGCCATGGTGACCCAATATTATTAACGGTGGTCCCTCATTTGTGTTCACAGCCCTGTCCGTCCTTCTTTCTCCATTTATTCATTTGTCACTGCAGCACAAACATTCACGTGATCAAGACTTGGCAAAGTCGAAACGCGTTGTGAATAAACACCCGTTGTACCGCTACATCTGTTGGCTTCTTTGTTCCTGAGAGCGCACGTTACTTCGAACTGTTTGGGATATATATATATATATATATATATATATATATTCACTGAAAAAACCATAGGTTTCAGGGGTGTTATAGTTAGCTGGACTTTTCACTTGTACAAAACCATTGAAATTCCCCCGTTATAGTTAGTTCAGCTAACTATAACTCGCGCGCCCGCAATGCACTGCTGATGACGTCACATATTACATCACTCATGACATGGTCAGTGACATCACTCATGACATCACTGATGACATCTCAAATGACATCACTGATGACATCACTGATGACATCATCCAGTGAATGTGTTATTCTGAAAATTAAATATGTTTTATATATGTATATCTCAAGGTCGATGGAAGAATAAATGGGTATATAAGTGTCTAAATGGATGATTTGTTTTTGAAAAATTGATTGTGTAACTGACTGATCAAGTGTATCATAGTGAATACATGGCTTAGTGAGTAATGTTTAAATATGTAAATATCTGTATCAGTCTCTCACTTTGTGTATAAGTGGCTGCATGGGTTGGTGAGTAGCCACATGGGTGTCTATATAGGTTATTAGTTGGTTTTTTGAGTATCAGTCTGAGTGTCTGCATGGTTCGGTGGGGGTATTACGTAGTGCATAGGTGCATGAATGAGTGACTCACTGTTTGTATGTGTTGAACACAGTATGTGTGCAGGACTGTATGGGTGGATGAGTGTGTGTATGGGTGTGTTAGTGAGTGAATGACTGTCTCAATAGTGTCTTTATGAGTAACTACATATGTTTTAAACTAGTATATGTGACTATTGGTGTATATATGTGAGTATATGTGAGAGTGAGAGATTGAAAGAGTTCCTGTATGAATAAGTATGTGTTTCTATAAGTGATTGTTTAAAAGACTAAGTATGTGTAAGTTTCCGTAGAAGTAAGTGTGGTGGTGTGTGTATAACTGTATATGCAAGTAAATGTATGTTTGATTCTTTATTAGCATGAGTGACTATGTGTGTGAGTAACTATGGATGAGTGGCATTGTGTAACAGGATGTATAGGTGTATGAGTACATATGATGAGTGAGTACATGTATGAGTGACTGTATTGGACTGTTGGTGAATGAGTGGATGTGTATGTGGATCTTAGAATTACTGAAGAGGTTATTGTAACTGGTATTGGTATGTCCATTGTTTTGAAAATTTTAGTCTCTATTTTTGAATGTGTGTATCAAAGGTTATATTAGGGTGAGAGGAGGTCTGCCACTCTATCACAAGGATGATGTCATCAGTGATGTCATTTGAGATGTCATCAGTGATGTCATGAGTGATGTCACTGACCATGTCATGAGTGATGTAATATGTGACGTCATCAGCAGTGCATTGCGGGCGCGCGAGTTATAGTTAGCTGAACTAACTATAACGGGGGAATTTCAATGGTTTTGTACAAGTGAAAAGTCCAGCTAACTATAACACCCCTGAAACCTATGGTTTTTTCAGTGAATTTCTGAGGTTTTTTAAATGCTAATTCCTAACTATAACGTGCCTGAAACCTATGGTTTTTTCTGTTAATTTCAAAGGTTTTTTAAATGCTAATTTCTAACTATGCCTACAGAGATAGGACATGTGAAGAAAGAAGAAAAAATGCACAGAAAGAAACAAAAGAAGTGCAGAAAGAAGCAACAGAAGTCCTCAAATACGAAGATAAGTGCAGGAAGAAGGATAACGTGCAGAAAGAACAAAAAGAAGAGCAGAAAGAAGCCTTGTTGCAAAATCATCCTGTACCCTCAACTTTTTCAGACGGATACTGGTGGTAACTGAGTCTGACTAACCAGTCCTAGAGCCAGTGCTATGTTAAAAGACACTTAGAATACAGTGAAAACACCTACATACACTAGGGAACATTATGCGTTGGGGTCCCCCTGTGATTAGCCTTACCTCCTCTATAAGCCCCTAGTATATAATAGGGCATGGGGATTAAAACTACCTCTTAAAACAGGCCACAGGGCGTTTTTGCACACGTTAACTCAGGCCCCATCCCCTCCTTTCACCATTGTGTAAACACGCCCTGTGTCCGTTTTTAGTTGGGAGATTAAGTTCATTTGAGTCCTGAGGGTCCCTAGGGTCCAACTAGCCCACTAGGTACCTCCAGTAAGTGCCACAGAGCTGCGTTGCAGAGAGGTGTAAAAAGTGGCACGGCCTGGACCACCTCTCTGCAATGCAGCTCAGTGGCGCTTACTGGAAGCACTTGGTGGGCTAGTTAGCCCCCAGGGGCCCTCAGTATTGAAGGGAAATTATATCCCCAATTTAAAACGTGCCATGGTGCGTGTTTGCACACGTCACCTCAGGCCCCGTCCCCTCCCTTCACCACTGTGTAAACCCGCCCTGTGGCTGTTCTAAGTTGAGAGATTAAGTCCCCTTGAATCCTAAGGGTCCCTAGGGTCACACTAGACCACTAGGTACCTCCAGTAAGCGCCACAGAGCTGCGTTGTAGAGAGGTGTAAAAAGGGGCTTGGCCTCAGAACACCTGTCTGCAGCGCAGCTCCCTGGCGCATACTGGAGATGCCTGTTGGGGGCGCGTTTGCAGAGTGCTGCATGGAGGGGGCATGGCCTCCGGCACGATGCCAGTCTTTTATTTATTTTATTTTTTTAAGAAGGGGGGCTGTGTGGTTCCCCTTCTTATTCTAATTTATTGGCCCTGATGACCCCATCCCCCAGGGCCTGTCTCCTAATTATATTTTTTTGACCCCAATCCCCAGGGCCGGCCACTGTTTTTTATTATTTTTAAAAAATATATATTTATAGACACACCTAGGACATGCTGGACAAACCGTACGTACCTATCACCATGACGATTTGCGTGATATTCATTAAAAGGCGACTATGCATGCAATTAATCCACGTGGAATGTATTTACACCACTAGTGAAGCTCTGACATGTCTGATGCTCTACCGTGCCTAATCCCGGTAGACACCCTTGTCGTTTATTTATACAAACATGGGTAGCTATTGACGGGCACATTTAATACACATGCACACCAAGCCATTCAAAGGGGATTCGACAAAAATTCGACAAACTATGCAAGAAACCCCCCTCACAGTTAATAAAACACACATCCACTGCCGGATGTGTAATACTTTTTATTTTACTCTCTGGAAAGGGGACGAACATCACTTGCGAGTCACAGCGCGCTCCTGACAGAGCCCAATGCTGTGTTACACCCACCATTGCCTGCCGAGTGCCACACACCTCTGTATTGTATTCCACTAGCTAGTGCATATGCTATGACACTCTCTAGCCCATGTGCACTGTAACACCACCCCGTGAAAATGTCATGCCACACTTGTCTTCGCACGGGTTATATTGCCCCATCTAACGTGCCTTCCTCGATGCCTATGTTATAACGCACAGTGCTATGCCATACATATTACAATTTGGGATCCATATCTTTGTCACAGTGCATATGCAACGTTACACTCCCCAGCACATATTTTATATTACAACTTTAGAGACTAGTTAGGTTACACAACACTGCCCTGTGCATATTACACTCCAAGGCGCATATCGCATAGCACACGCTAGTGCCTGTGCTATCTCGCGCTCTCCAATGAATCTGTCATTGCGCACAATGTATTGCATATTATTTTTCACGCCTGGTTCATCTTATATCACACTTTTTGGTGCATAGTTTATACCATACACTATATCTAGTTTTCATTTTCAATCGTGCTCTCAGTACTATGTTCTATATAACACTGTGTTCACCTACCCTTTTCACGGGCATTACATTTTGCGATAGGGGGTGGAGGGTCAGGGGGTGTTTTTGCCAAGTGAGCCCGGAGTCACAGTCACTAACGTCTTCTTCTTCCTGAATAAAAGTGAGATTATGCTGCATACTTGTTCATATTTTAAGTAGTTTGCACAGACAAAATGTTTTAAAAACAATAAAGTTTCTAATACCCGCCTTCTCTGAACAGTTAGCTTGCTGCCCCATCCCCCTCCTCCCTATCCTCTGTTGTGTGAATCCATGGACTAGCCTCCTCCCTCCTGCCATGCATGGTCTGATGTGCTGCCACTGCCCTCAATTTAGTATGATGTACCAGTCCACTCCTCCTGCCCTCCATTGCCCAATTCTATGCCCCATCATTGACCTCCTGCTTAAACTCTGTGCTTAGCTTGCTGCCCCTATTCTCCTTCCCCCTGCCCTCCGATGTCTTTGTGCATGCCCCTGCTCCATCCTTTTTGCCCACCATGTCCCATGGACCTGCCACTCCTATCTACTCTGAGTGTTCTGTTGAGCTGCCACTCCCCTCCCACCTGCCTAGCATTGTCAGATGACTGTAACCTGTCCCTGCCACCTCCACCCTGCCTGTCCACATGCCATGCCTCTATCCTCTTCCTCCTGTCCTACATGGTCCATTGTACTGCCACACCCTTCTGCCCTCCCTGGTCTGTTGTGCTGCAACTGCTCCTCCTGCCTGCCCCGTGTGGTCTGTTGTGAGGCCCCTTCCCCTGAACTTTCTTGTCTGTGCACAGGTCCTGACCCTCCCTTCTATCCTCCATCGTCCTTTGTGCATGCCCCTGCACCCTCCTTCTTGCCCATCATAGCCATTGTGCTGCCACTAACCCTCCCACTTGCCATGCATGGTCTTCTGTGCTGCCATGGCCCCTCCCACCTTCCCTGTGTGGTCAGTTAGCTGCCCCTGACCCCCTCCCACCTTCCCTCCATGGTCTGTGTGTATGCCATCACAGTCTCACTGTTGCTCTTCATGTTGTGTCTTGCTTCTAGTGCCCATCCTGCCTGACCTCCATGGCCATCTTGCTGCTCCTGCCCTGCCCCCTTGCCCCCAGCCCTCTGTTTACATGTGCAGACCCCTACTCCCTCCCTCCTGGCTTGTCTGTTCCATTGTAATGCCCCTGATCCGTCCCTCCTGCCCTTTATGGTCTGTTATGCTGCAGCCTTCTCTCCTGTCTGTCCATTATGGTCAGCTAGCTACCATTGCCTCTTGCCCCTCTGTTCTCTGTTGTCCATGTGCATGGTCCTGTCCCCTCCCTCTTGCTTTCTATGGATTGTTGTGCTGCACTCCCGTCCTGCATGCCCTGTGTGGTGTATTGTGCTGCTGCAAACCCTGATGCCTGCCCTGCAGGGTCAGTTTGGTGCACCTCTCCATGTCTCTCCTGTCCTCTGTTATCCAAGTCCATGTCCCTATCCCATTTCCTTCCATGATCCAATGTACCATACTTGCGAACATTTTGAACTTGGTAAGAGGGAGATTTTGAAAAAAAACTGGGGTATTGATTTTCCCCTTTGAGTTACATTGAAAAGGAGGATATTGTAGACAGGAGACAGATCAAATAAAGCCCATTTGAGCTTAAAAACATTGGACGTTTCCTGGCTGAATCGGGTCTGTTGGCATGTATGGTTGTACTACCATTGCCTCTTCCTTCTGCCCACAATGGTCTATTACATTGCCACAGCCTTGAAGGAGGGTAGATTTTGTATCACAGGGGGCCCCTGGCCCGTTCTGTCCACACCTGAAGTATGAGACCCTTGTCCTTGCCCTGCCAGCCGCATTTGTAGGCCGTATTAAATTGACCAGCGGGTCCTGTGTTGCTATATAATTATCCTGAGACATCCTTACCACTCAGCCAGCATAAAACCCCTGTGTAGGCCCTTCTGTTCAATATGTAGGCCTCTTTGTTAAATTGACCATAGCTCTGCAATTTTAGTGTATAGCAGTCTGAAGGCATGTCTGCGAGGCCTTCTGCTCCAAACTAGTAGCCCCCACCCTACCCGAGTGCTCCGTGCTCGGTATCAAAGTTCAACATCCCCCTGAAGCTGTCGACATACAGTAGGCTGCATCCTGGACTGGTACTTGCTTCCTGGGCAGGTTTCCCGCTTTTAAGGAAGTGGCAACCGCAGAGCGTCAAGTTAGGAGAACTGAGGAGATTTTATACATGAATATATTCAATTCCTGTACAATACCCATTATTTTCTGCTTGCTCTATGGAACTTACGATAAGCGATTGGCCTGAGAGACTGACCTTTTCACCCAGTCCATTGTCAGCATTAAGTGGGTAAATGACGAAATGTCTGGTAAAATCTGCAGACGAAGCTTTTGGGTAGCATACGTAGGTAGATGTAGCGTGCAAAGGAGCCCACAAAATGATATAAAAAGGGAGCACCCACAGATATCGACGGACAACCTCGCCGTCTGTATGTAGGTTAACAGGCTGTGCAGGTTTTCCCCAAGAACTGGGAGCTCTTGTCTTCCTTTGCTTAAAATGTCTTGCTCGGCTTTGCTTGAAGTATCTTATTCTATTTTACCTATATGAAATGTCATGTTATGTTTAACCATTGTTCTCTTTACTTTTGCATTTAAAAGATGTTGTATTGTAATTGCAGGAATGCTTGCTCTAAGAGTAAATGTGAGTGTCCCTAGGTAACATTTTCCTTGGTGTAACTTGTTTCTCATGATGCATTTATAGATGTGTTTTCTCTCTCTCTCTGTCAGTCCATTAATTGAGATACAGAGAATATCATGACAGCTGTATGATTATCTGGATTCTGTATTTTGTACTTTAGGTCTCTATTCTGCGGTTTCTTTGAAGTTGCATCTTCTCATTAAACTGCCATTGTATTCTGCCTCCAATTCCATGTCTCATATGTCTGTTTTCTTCATTTTTGGAGCAAGCGTTCCTAGGCACCCCGGCTCAAATTAAGGTGCCCCTTTTGTCCCTGACTCACTCTCCTGCTCAGTTCTGTGGTGGCTCCCGGGGCTCTGGGGACCGCCCCTAGCTTCCTTGACCCGTAATAGATCTTCCCTCCAACAGCCTCTCTTGCAAGTCCTGTATTGTTAGTTTGTTGCCCCTGCCCCCCTTTCCACTGCCCTCCATAGTCTGTTGTGCTTCCACGGCCCTTCCTGCCTGCTCAGTGTGGTTAAATTGTTGCCTTTGCACCCTCCTACCTGCCTTCAATTTTCAGAGTCCGTGCCCCTGGCCTCTGCCTCTCAACAGTATCCTAATGAACAACTAGATTGCTAACATTCTATATTTATTACAAAAGTGTGGAGCGCCTGACATCATCTTGATGTAATCAAAACTGTAATACCTAGAGCATTCCTTTAGAAATTACATATATGAGAGGGTCTTATTGGCATCAAAATTATGGTTAGTGCTCTAAAAGACTAAAATAAGGACATATTTTCTGAGTTTTCAAATAGCGACAAAGCACTTTTAAATTATTTGTTATCTTTATGTTTTTTTATCTAGTTGACAACTTGATTAAATGTTGCACTTAGGGGAGAGGATGTGGTGTTACTTCCAGAACTGCAGACTTTGCAACTGGGGAACCAGGTTGAAGTTTCTGCTTCAGCTCGACATTCTGTGATTCTGGTCAAATCACTTAGTCTCCCCATGTCTACAACCAAAATGAATTTGTTCTTGTGTGATGTAACCAATGCTCATGTAAAGCACTCCAATACCTGACAAGTCTGCACTATATAACACTGCAAAAACACAAAATAATAAGTGTTTTGCACACTTCTGTCATTGGGCTATATTTGGGCTATATCTGGGTGATTTTGGGCTACATTTGGGCTCTTTTGTCTCCGGTGGCCATCTTGGGAGATTTATTTGTTATGAAGTTTCCTAATTTCCTCATGTACTGCAGTCTCCTCAGTCGGAAATGCTTTCAGTTTTTTACTTTGATTCCATCATGAAGGTATTCAGATATGTCACACATTTGCCATGAATTCTGAATGTTAGCACTCTAGTTGCTCATTAGATCACTGTAGTAAAACTACTGCTCACCATGGAAGTCTGCTCCTGGTATTAAAAGTGCATGTTTCAGTCTGCATGTCAGAATTTTTTAATGAAATAGAAGAGGATTTGAGAAGTCACTCAAAATGTGCCCTCATTTTCTTTCTTCAGCATTAATCATAATTTCTATGGCAAAATGAACCCCCTCATTGTGTTCCTTTTTAAATTAAATGTTTTAAGTGTTACCAGTTTATTCCAATCAAGATGGCTTCAGGTGTGCCATACTTTTGTCATAATGAAGACAGTAAGTGCTCTAGTTGTTTTTATGGACATTCTGTCATTGGGCTATACTTGGGCTACATCTGGGTGATATTTGGGCTACATTTGGGCTCTTTTGTCTCTGGTGGCCATCTTGGGAGACTTATTTGTTATGAAGTTTCCTAATTTCCTCATTTACTGCAGTCTCCTCAGTAGGAAATACTTTCAGTTTTTTACTTTGATTCCATCAAGAAGGCATTCAAATGTGTCACACATTTGCCATAAAATCAGAATGTTAGCACTCTTTTTGCTCATTAGATCACTGTAGTAAAGCTACTGCTCACCAGGGAAAACTGCTGCTGGTATTGAAAGTGCATGTTTCAGTCTGCATGCCAGGATTTGAGAAGTCACTCAAAATGTGCCCTAATTTTTCTTTATGCAGCACTAATCATACTTTTTATGGAAAAATGAACCACCTCATTTTGTTCCTTTTTAAATTAAATGTTTTAAGAGTTACCACTTTAATCCAAGCAAGATGGCTTCAGGTGTGCCATACATTTATCATAAGTAGGACGGTTAGCGCTCTAGTAGTTCTTTGGAACACTCTGGAAAGCTGCAGTAGAACACAAAGGAATCAACTGACAGTCTCTGCCCTTGTTGGATGTACATGTTTTACTGAGAATGTCAGACTTCATTCTCACATGACTGAGAAAGATAATGTGAATTTACAGAAAATAAGCTCTCAGTTTAGCTTATAGATCACCTTCCAAACCTCTGTGGTAAAAGCATGAGAAAATATTTTTCTCTCAATCATGATATCCCAGCAGAAGGCTTTTTCACATGGTGAAATCACCTTAGAACATACCACAATTCCTAAAATGAGTATGGTACCATCAACAAATGATTTATAATGTAACTAAAGTCTTAAAATCTTCTATTAACTGCAATGCTTTTTAATGAGGTGCTATCATGTATATTGGTCCCAAGATGGCTGCCAACACTTCTTGGATGAAGTGCTGACAGCCAATCAGATCTCAGGATGAGATGTGTGGTTAGGCTCCGCCCACATATATATATTGATTTAAATGCTATTTTCTCAGGAACTACTGAACAGATTTACACCAGACCTACAAAAGGCACTTCCTTGACCTGAGGACTACCTCTCTGCCAAATTTCAAGTAACTCTGTTCAGCCGTTCGGGCTGTAGCTGTGTCTAAAGGTCCTATGGAAAAATGCATGGGAAAAACGCGTTTTGGGACCCCCCTTTTTTCTCAGCCCCCGCTTGACGAATCCCCCCGAGACTTTCAGGGTAGGAGCGGAGCGTAGCGCCCCACCTATTTTGAAAATTTCGCGAGGATTCATCGATCAGCGCCAAAGTTATTCCAAATAGAATGTTGCGGATTTCCTATGGAAACAGGGGCCTAACTATAACTATCTACTGGCGACCGCCAGTAGATAATATATATATATATATATATATATATATATATATATATATATATATATATATATATTTCTTATCTCTTTAATCCTAGTGTCGCTCCGATTGTCATTATTTATATTTTTACAAACTTTTACTTGTACGAATGTGTTCTTAAAATTAATGATTTTATTGACCTGTTGTATGTGGCACTTCTGAAGGCATTTTTGCCAAAATAAAGTAATCTATAATATGGGACATCTTGATGACTCAAAAGGGGAAGAACATTTGAGAACTAAGAGAGGTGCCAGTGCTAGTTAAATTGTTGGGAGACATCTTTGGTGCTATAATACCATCTATGGAAGTGATAATGAATTTGCATAAGCTTAGAAAGCTTTCCACTGTAGTTGATATTTTGTCCACTAGTATAGCTGGAGGATTTTTAGTTATAAATACTGAGATGGTTGCTATCAGATTAATGGTTTTGCGGAATAGACTTGCATTAGACGTCCTTCTTGCGAAAGAGGGTAGAAACTGTGAGATGTTAAAAGTTCAACAATGTTGTACTAACATTCCAGACAAAATTACAGACTTGAAGAAATACATTTTGGAACATTACTGGCTGGAAGAGAGAGTTGAAAGGGTTAGAAGCAACAGGTGCATGGGAAGCAATAGGGAATAGATTTTCTGCTATAGGCAGATGGTTTGGAAATTTAGGGAGTCGAGTTCTTGGAAGCATCTTAAAACCTTTATTGATAATTGCTCTTTGTGGATTATTTCTGTTTGTAATCTAGGGATACAAACATGCACAAGTGAAAAAGGGATTGAAGAAAAAGAGAGCAGACATGTAACAAGAAAATAGACAAGCAAATACTATGATGATATGATGTTCCTTGAGGAATTCAGAAGAAAGATAATTAAAATAGTGGTGCTAATTTTCTTGGATGGCTATCGATCTTATCAAACAGTGGCACTGCCATCTACAGCAGGAAGGGCTAAATGAGGGTTATTAACCCTAGTAACAAACAACACTAATTTCCCTCTACTAAAATGTATTAATTGTTTCTCCAATTTTTCATATTGTGATCTGTATAGGCCGAGGTAGTTGGGATCTTACCATTATAACATTTTATAATAGCTGCTTCAGCTATCTGGTGTTAGTGGCTGAAGACTATGAAAGGGTGGTGAATAAAACCAGTTGTTCACAAAAAATCTGTAAATGTCAGATCCAAAAAACCTAACCAAGGGAATGGGGATTCCGCTGAATGCGCGAAAGAACAAGACCCCTGTCCATAGAAAAGAAAATTCTTTTCTTAAGTCCCCTCCCTCACCCAGGGTTGCTCCTAGATGACATGCTTCATCATTGGGACCATCCCAAACAGCTACTGCTTGGGGCGTGCTGCAACTTCTATTAAATATGCACCATTGATTTAATACTTTAAGTTGTCCTGACTAGGCCTATTTTTCATTCTGCATAAAATACTGTTTTCTATTTCTGTTTGCAAAACTTTTTCCTTGCAGGCACGTTCACATGGTTTGTTAGTTACAACATTGTACTTGTGATACAGAAAGAGCCTGAGAAGAAGACATAGGGAAGGAACATGGAGAGCCAGAGCGTCAACTGAAAGTGCCCATTTATTATGTTGCAAAGGTTCCTAATTGTCAATGGAGTCCCTGATGATGTGGAGAGAGGGGTGTTACCTGTGATATTCGGATTCAAATAACTGGAGTTCACCCTGACTGAATTACAGCTACTTTATTTTGGAATTTGAGAGGTTTAGACCTCTATACTTATTTTCTTTGACTTTTGCTGAGTGTAGCTGAGGCTAACACTCGTTCCCCTATCCCAGGAAGACTGGGCTTCTGAGATGCTGATACCTTCTTTTACTGCTTGCATTTTTCTGCATTTTCCCCATTTTTCATATTTCCCTGATTTTTTAGATTCTTTAGGTTCCAAAACCATCCTTCTTCGCTTAGATTTAATTTAGATGATTATAAATTTTACTCATGTATAGACGAGAGAAACAGAAAACTTTCTCTGAGCTTCAAATCTTACTGTTGATCTTTTGTATTACTGTGACTGAACTACTTGTTTGTTTTATAATGTTACGCCTAAACTTCTTTGGGAGGATGGGTTTCCAGATTGTTTTTTTTGTACGTTTACAGCATGGTGCTGAGATTTGTTCTCTTATCTTGACTGCTAACTTGTAATAAACCTTTATATCTATAGTCACTAATTCCTGGTCCTTATTTGGTAGCCAAATGAGCTGTACTGTTAATTTAAATTGATTGATTTAATGCTAACTCGCCTTCACCTCTTAGTTTGCAAAGAAAAGGTCTACCAGAGGACAACTGGTAAGAGGTTTGGCCCAGAGTGCTACACCAAAACCGTACTAAAATATAGACTATCAGTCATTGGAAAGTGCAAGTGTCTAACAATTTCAATTTTTGGGGATCTATTTTTTAGGTGTATAGATACATGTGCTTGGGTGAATAAGCATCCAATGGCTGGAATGGCCTAATCTGATGCTCTGCAGCTTCTGCTGGGGTGGGCAAGACTTTAATATGAGTGTCATGTCAACAGACCAATGGTGAAAGAGTGTTGATTGGAAGCCCCTTTATATATATGTATTTTTGTATAATATTGTTTGGAAAACATGAGGCTGGCAAGACAGCTAAAGCTGTCTTTAGGCCAAGGATACAGAAAATACAGGTTTTCTAATTGCATGGTACTACAAAAACAGAGTACACTGAATCTTGTAAAAGAATGTCAGTGCTCTGTGATCTACTATCAGTTTGTATCGACTATGAAGGCAGACAAGTGTTTGTAGATGTTTCAAGGTGTATATCAAAGTACTTACCCAAAGTTTATTGACAAGGTATACCACTTTTGCTGTTATTCGTTTAGGATCCTTATTTCTCATGGAATCCAAGATGATATCCGTAAGAAAAAAATGGCATTTTCTTGCATAAAACATTTCTTCGTGTGACATATTAAAACTGAGAAAAGCTGTATCTGTAAATGAGAGTGAACATATGCAAAAAACTGTGAATAAGCAGGGAGATACAGACCAAATCATTTCTCCAGCTTCTAGCCCACAGACCCTCTGCTCATACATCTGTAACTTGTGCTCTCATAACACTACCCCTTTACCCTATTCTCCCATGTTTACTCCCCTTCCACAAAACTGTATCTTTACCTTCCTTTCCATCAATTGTTCTTCTATGAAAAACCATCTGTTCTTCTCTCTCTCTCCATGCTTATGATCTCCTCGTTGTATCTTTGTTTCCGATCCCGTCTTGAGCATTTTCCTTTCCTGTATATCCCTCTTTTGTCTTCCCCTGTTTCCCTTAATTGCTCAATTGGTCTTTTCGTCTCGGGTCCCCTCTCTATATCTCTTCCTGCACCCTATAATTCTCTTACATTTTCTCTCTTTTTCACCATCATGCCCTCCCCCTCTCGCCTTACTTCTTCATTTTATTCTCCACCCTCCTTTTGTGTTTTAGCTTGAAACCATGTTTGTCATTTTTTTCCTTTAATTTATGACTGAACCTTCCTCTTTATCTCATTTCCTACTAAATAATGGCCTAACTGCTGGATGGCCCTACATCACTTCCATTTAATATTGACCTTAAAATTTACAGTACGACCTTAGTCACATTCCCATACACCACAAACATTGTCACAGCCACCAGCATACGCATACTCCAAAACGCACACAGACCATCATATCACCACACCAATGCATACATACTCAAATAAGGAGATCAGAGCACACAATGATAGCATTGCACCCACCCTCACCATCACACAAACGCATCAAAACTCACATCACAATGCACCTTCACATCATTGATGCATGCCAAGAATTTTAATCACACCTGGACAAACAATAAAATACCATGCAGCCTGCAGTGCAGGGGAAATGGACTGATGTCATATGGCCCATCCCTCAGACTGCAGCAGCACGAATACCCATTTAGGGACTTAGTCGGTCATTGGTGAGCTCCATTCAGCCTACCCCCAAGCCAGGGCACATAAACATGAACATAGACACTTATACTACAGGTCTTTATTAAACACAAAGCTAGTAGAGAATATATGTGGCATATTGGTGACACCAAAAATCGAGAGGATTGGTAGACGAGGTTGGATGTGGTAGGTTTTCAATACAACAGGTATTTTTTGAATTGCCTAAAACCTTTGACCATCTTTACAGATTTCTATGAAGCTTGGCATTCTGCCAACTCAACCAGGTTAGGTTTTGGCATGCAACTTTCGTGACGATCCGTGTAGTTGTAAAAGAATGTAAGGGATTCGTTAAAAAAAGACGTTATTTTCCATTTTAGTGCTGTAGGAAATTTATCTGACACCTACAGACTGAATGGCTGTACATATTTGCACTAAACCTGGCATGAAAGTACAACTTTACTCAGAAGGCGGTGTTTTAATTGTTGGCTATAAATATGTTTAGTAGTTATTAGCATATAAATACATGCTGAGTGGCATTGGCGGTTGGGAGCCTATTCAGTAGTCACAAAAGAGGCAGAACGCAGACTGGGGTTAGCCAGCAACTATGGATAGGTCGCAGTACCTGGTTGTAGCTACACTATCCTTGAAGTGCTCCATCACTGAGCTGAGTCCGCCTTCTAACTAAAAAGGCCAGAGGTATCAAAGGTCATGTCCATGAGTGTGGCTTGGACATCTCCCAAGAAGCCAATGGTTCTCAGCCAGGCATGCGGTCTAAGGGCCACTGATGATGTTCTTGCTGTGCTCAGTGAGTCTGTTGTGTCCAGTCCTCTCCTTATGGTGAGCTTTGCTGCATCTTTATCATCAGCAATAGACTGGCATAGTATAGCCTTGGCCTCCTCCGAGACCATAGGCAGCTTTGTTTCACTTGTATGGTCTCAAGAAGCATGTACCATTAACCGACTGCAGTGCTAGGCTGGCAGAAGAGAGCATTCTCATTCCAAAGGTGTCCATCCTCTTGAACACCCAATCCAGTGGAGTGTGAAGGAGTACGCCAGGGTGGTCTCGGAAATTGGAGGCTTGGACCACCAAGCTGTCTAAGGTGGTTTGCTGGGTGATGAAACAGGAGTACTTGTGCAGGGTTTGGACCCGGCCCCAAGCAGGACATCTGTAAGGGCTACATTAAATGCCAGAAAGGGTTCAGTGGGGGCAACTCCCGACTGAAGCACCTCCGTCAAGACGTTCATCCTGACTGCCACAGAGGGTAGCGTAAGGCACAAGTCCTAAGCCACCATCCTTACCACCATTGCAAATAAGGTACCCTCCTCCATAGTCATGGTAAGGGGATAGACCAAGCCAGCCAGTGTCTGATGAAAAAGGTCAATCCACTGGCTTCCCCCGGTTCTCCCTACCAGGTGTCCACTGTGTTATCTAGGGGATGCTGGGATCCATAAGGGTCATCTGATCCCTTCCATTTGTCATCCAGTCCAGGCCTGTTGAGAAATGGTGCCAGCTCCAAGTTGGCCATGGCCCTGGTTGGCGCTGGTGTTGGATGACGCCCATCCAGCTCTGTGTCAGATGTCACTTATAATGATTGGGATATCGCCAGGAGCATTGATACTGAAGCAGGCACCAAGGATGGTCGTGTTCTCAAGGGCAGCACTGCTCTGGCTTCAGCACCAGATCCATGGGGCCCGAACAAGGGCAAACCTGCTAGTGGGAATCCAGGGAGGGACCCACCCACACCTGTGGGGCTCGAAGGCACCACAGAGGGGTTAGGCCACCCAAAAATTAGGTGCATGGCAGAACCATTTCAAATGGGTGGGAGTCGCTCTGGCAAAATCAAGGAGGCAAGTAGTGGACCTGCAGGCTTCACTGATGAGCAAGGCTTAGAATGCCAATGCTCCCACGACTCGTCCGAGGACTTGAATAGGCGTGAAGAAGTTGAATACCTCTTCAACTTCTTAGACTACTTTTTGTGGTGGGCCTTACCAGACGACTACAACCTGGATGACCAATGTCCTGGGACCTTCCACAGGACCGGAACTAGGAGCGTTGTGAAGCCATCTGACAATAGGCGGTGAGGAGCTTGAGGGAGTGCTCCCTCAGCTCCATCAGGTGCATAGCGCAAAAGTCCTCACAGGTCCTGGGGTTGTGGTCCTGCTGCCAACACCAAAGACAAACCAAGTGCAGGTCTGTCACAGACAACTTCCTGGATAGGCACCACATGGCTTGAAACCTGCTGATGTCTTAGGGGACATCCTTAGCATTTCCAAAAAAGAACAATTGATGGACAGAATGCGGAACAATGTCATACATTCACCCCAGTACAGAGATCTGGGCCTAAACCCATCATTTTTTTGCTCACCATGCCATTCCAGTTTGAAACCCAGCCATATGCAAATCAGTCTTGACCCTGCGCCCAATGGGAACAGTCCAGCCCGAACTGCCAGGCCAGGTCCTTCCTGGATTGCAAACAAGCATCCTAGGACCGGTTTCGGGGTTTAACCTCTCATCAGTCAGGATAGCTTGACTCCAGTGGCATAAAGAGCATGGGACCCACATCTGGGCATCCCCGTCCCGACCCTAGGTGACAAATGCAAAAAGAACAATTGATGGACAGAATGCAGTACAATGTCTTACATTCACCCCAGTACAGAGATCTGGGTCTAAATCCATCATTGTTTTGCTCACCATGCCATTCCAGTTTGAAACCCAGCCATATGCAAATCAGTCTTGACCCTGTGCTCTATGTGAACAGTCCATCCCGAACTGCTAGGCCAGGTCCTCCCTGGACTGGAAACAAGCATCCTAGGAACTGTTTCGGGGTTTCACCCCTCATCAGCCAGGATAGCTTGACTACCGTGGCATGGAGAGCACGGGACCCACGTCTGGGCATCCCGTCCCACTCGAGGTGACAAATGCAAAAAGAACAATTGATGGACTGAATGCAGAACAATGTCATACATTCACCCCAGTACAGAGATCTGGGACTAAATCCATTGTTTCTTTGCTCATCATGCCATTCCAGTTTGAAACCCAGCCATATGCAAATCAGTCTTGACCTGCGCCCAATGGGAACAGTCCAGCCCGAACTGCCAGGCCAGGTCCTCCCTGGACTGGAAACAAGCATCCTAGGATCGGTTTCGGGGTTTCACCCCTCATCAGCCAGCATAGCTTGACTCCAGTGGGACATCCCTAGCATGCCAGGAGAATTCCTCAAAAAAGTATTTGACAAAAGTTGAGAAAAAGGTCAGACAAAAATTGACTGGAAGTAGCTTTTCATGGATCTGTGCTGACTGCCACAGAAAGAAAAGAACTTACAGCAGCACCCTGGGGTGGTACCTAAATAGGCACCACGTACGTCACTTCCGACGAGGATGACACCGATGACACCGACGTGGATCCCAAATGACGCCACCTATCGGCACTCAGGGGTTCTGCTCAACAATTTTGGGATCCAGTCTGATGCCTGGGGATTATTCTAAGGTAGGGAACCTGCGGCTAGAAGTCTTTATCGGATAGTCCTAGTCCAAGTGTGCTTGGGTGCAGCATTAGAACAGGAAGAACCCGATAGTGGGACTAAGTTGCTGTAGCGGTGATTAGGGAATGTATCAAAACCAAAACAAGTATTAGTGTGCCAACTGGAGAGCCACAGCCTTGAGTGAATGTCAAGGGAGAACACAAATTGTAACCATCATATATGATAAGGAGTGTATATGACCGATTTTCTAATTCCAGATCACCCTGCTCTTGCTAGGTCCCTCAAGTGCAAATGAGAGATTATTAGTGAAGCCTAATCAAAGTTCATTGCTTGAACAAGGTGTTACTGAAAGCCTTTAGTCCCTTCCTGACTAGATGGAAGAGAGTTGGTGTGATAATACTCACTGTCTTCTACCAAGAGCTTGTCTCTTTTTCATTTCAACCTTTTTAGTTTGTTGCTGATGATCTGCCAAGACCATCTCAGCATCTTGAAGGAGAGGGTGGGGGGAAGGGATTGCCATCAGTCTCCTGGAGTCCTACTAGTACAAGGTTTCATCAAGTGAAAAAGAGTGTTTTGCTTGTCTTCCCAGTCAAAGTTGATCTTAAAGGGGTGCCCCCAATTATATTTAATGTCCTTTGAAAGCACACACTCAGTCACTGGCATAAAAGAGTGTTGCTTCAGTAGGATGATCGGGGATGGATCCTAGAAGACCTGTATAGAGTTCATGTTGAACAAAATGGGCCCACAGATCTGGCCTTGTTCATGATGGTTTCTTTAACTTAGTAGAAGTGGACTCTGGTTAGGATGTCTTGTTCTGACCATACCTAGAGTGTGTCCAAAGTGCCATGTTCAGCTTAACAGGGCCCTTCCTGGGGTCTCTAGTAGTGCCTCAAAGAGGCTTTGTACATAGCGCTTCAAATCTTCCTGTGGAATGTCACTAGGGAGACCTGGAGACATTTGTTGTTCCCCCTGTAGCGGTTCTCAGAGTCTTTGAGTTTGACTTGAAGCAAAATATGCTGGTCTTCACGGTTGAGCAGTCGATTTTGCAGGTGGTTGCAGTGACTAACTTGCTTATCCATAGCCTTTGTCAGATCATTGACCTGACCCCTGAGATGAGGGATCTACTTTCTCATTTCCAGGAGGTCCTGTTGAGAATTCAACTTTACTGTTAGTATGTTGTTCTAGGGGGTAGGGAAGGACTGTATTTTGGAAGTCTTTAGTTACCTCTTGATCCGGTTATGGCCAAGGGATCCTCAAGGGATTATCCCACTTCTGAGGTGTCATGGTCTCTCTTATCATTGTTCAGGCCTCGTAATAAGCTAGATTGGAGGGAGTCTTTAATAGAGGTATCACTATTTATCCCCATTCCCCCAGTCACCTTTAGGCTGAGGTTTTTGGATTTGGTACTTCAGAACAGAGAGAGGTTTCTGGCAAAAGCAGCCACCATGTTTTGGCTGCACTGCTGGAACCCGATGTGCTCTGTTGACTACGAAGTGAGTGGATACTGCACAGAGTTTGTCATTGTACAGATAAGACCCTCATGGGAAGCCCACCAAGCATATGTTGTTGTGCCGGAACCTCCATTCTGCATCTTCTGCCCTAGCGTGTAAGCACTGAGTAGTCTGCATGGGCTGGTAGATTTTCATTTTGAGATGTTTGATAGCTTTTGTCTTATCTTCCAGGGTACATTCCCCTAAGTCCACTCTGGCAAGTATCTTTTTAAAATCCATAGAATGAGGGTAATGCTGAGAGCCATGGTATCAAATTGTATTCAAGAACCAATCTAGCCTCTTTAACTGCCTTTACCAGTTCTCTGAGTGAGGGATCATGTTCAATAGAGTCTTCATGCAGTGCTCCATTTCCCATTTCCATACTTTCACCATGTGTGCCACTCCGCAATGCATACTTGTGCAGTTTGTTTGACTGTGCAGATTATTTATTAATTTAGTGGGACAGGTCTCATATGGTATCAGGCAGGGACGCAGATGTTATGTGTCAATACAACTGTTATGTTCTCATTCTAGTCTCAGACTTGGTCTTTTCAAATGGTCGTATGCTAACTCCCTCTAAGAGACCACACACTAGTTATACTATACTTAGTTTCCAGTTATATGCACTGGTGGGACCAGTGGGAGGCTTACTCCAAAGCAATGAGGTACAGCCCCCATGCCCGCCGGAAACCTCAGACATCCAAGCATGTGGACCAGGGAGAGGGTGCAAGGTCTCGTCCTCCCTATTCATCTCAGCAAATCTCCGTCTGGTGCTGGATTGAGTGCAGCAAATGCCTTCCCCAGGCCTGGCTGCTGCTTAGAGACTGCTCTAGGCTTGCGTTATTCATGGGCCCGCTGTATGTCCTGGCCCGATCGTGAAGCCGAACACCTATGATCAGCAACAGGGTTCACACCTAACTGACACTCATCTCCCCCTCATCGATCACCTTGCAACTTCTGCGGGTGCAACCTCACATGTGCATCACAGTCTCATACATTCTGGAGCCCCTGCTAAAAAATCTACGGAAAGCTTGGTTTGCAGTGCTGTTAAGACCTTTGGCAAAATTCCAAAAGTGGAGTAACATTATGAATTCTTACACTCACCAGATTCCTAAAAGAACAAGTTACTTACCTTCGGTAACGATGTATCTGTAAGAAACATTAGTTAGTTAGATTCCTCACCTTAGAATATCCCCAGGCGTCAGGCTGGATCCGGAAAGATTTTTGTAGCAATACCCCTTGCGCGTCGCTAGGCGTCGTCTGCGGCTCCGCGTCCGTCGTTGGCGTCGTGCGCCGGAATGATGTCGGAGTACTTAGACGCCGCCCTCGCGCGCTGACGTCAGTTCTTGTACATAGCTTTCCGCGCCAGGGACGCTGAGCCATGCAAGAGACCGACACTGGTGCTAAAAAATCTAGGGCCCTGAAAAGGAGAACCTTAACCCTAGATGTCGGTTCGCAGAACGGGGAGGCTGGGTGGGTCGGTGAGGAATCTAACTAACTAATGTTTCTTACAGATACATCGTTACCGAAGGTAAGTAACTTGTTCATCTGAAAGAAACACGTTAGTTAGATTCCTCACCTTAGAATAGATACCCCAGCAATACCAACCCCGGTGGTGGGTCTCCGAACCAAGATCACACCAGAAAGTCCTGGAGAACAGAACGGCCAAAGCGGCCATCCCTCCGGACTTGGCTGTCCAGGCAGTAATGTCTCGCAAACGTGTGCAGTGAAGCCCACGTCGCCGCCTGACAGATGTCTTGCAAGGGGACTCCCCGTCCCAGTGCAGTCGGGGCCGATGTGGCCCGAGTAGAATGGGCCCGTAGCCCAACAGGAGGAACCTTTTTCGCCAAAGAATAGCAGGTCTTAATACACAACACGACCCACCGAGAGATGGTCCACTTGTGTACAGCTTTACCCTTCTTAGCCCCTACGTATCCAACAAAAAGTTGGTCGTCCACCCGGAACTGTCTTGTGCGGTCCAAATAAAAGGATAGCGCAGGTTTCGGGTCCAGACGGTGGAGCCTCTCTTCATCTTTTGAAGGATGCGGAGGCGGAGAGAAGGTGGGCAGCGTGACAGATTGCCGGATGTGAAAGGGAGTCACCACTTTAGGCAGGAAAGAAGGACGTGTCCGGAGGACAACTTTGTCCGGATGAACTGAAAGGAAGGGAGGCTTGGATGACAAAGCCTGGAGTTCACCCACCCGCCAAGCGGAGGTGATTGCAACCAAGAAAGCAGTTTTCAAAGTCAAAAGACGGATGGGACAGTTATGAAGGGGCTCAAAGGGAGCGCACATCAGAAAAGTGAGAACAAGGTTCAAGTCCCACTGAGGCATTACGAAAGGAACAGGAGGGTACATATGAGTAATGCCCTTGAGAAAGCGTGAAACAACAGGGGGCTTGAAAAGAGAAGGCTGATCAGGAAGCCGAAGGAAGGCGGAGATAGCAGCAAGATAACCTTTCAAGGTGCCCAGAGCAGAGCCCTGCTGGGCCAAAGAAAGAAGAAAGAGGAGAACCTCAGAAAGAGGGGCAGAAAGGGGATGCCACAAATTTGTTCCACCGGCAGGCGTATACCGTCTTTGTGGAGGGACGTCTGGCTGCCAGAATGACATCACAGACTTCAGGAGGCAAGTCAAATGGCATCAACTGCCGCCGCTCAATCTCCACGCATGTAGGTGGAGGCTGGACAGGTTCGGGTGGAGGACCGTCCCCTGCTGCTGCGACAGAAGATCCTCCTGAAGAGGCAGTCGTATCGGGGGATCGATGGACATACTGAGTAGCTCGGGATACAGGTACCTTCGTGCCCAATCCGGAGCCACCAAGATGACTTGGGCCCGGTCGCGCCTGATCTTCGTCAGCACTCTGGGCAGAAGTGGTAAAGGCGGAAAGGCGTACAACAGACCGCAACTCCACTCGCGACGAAAAGCGTCTCCGAGCGAGTGCCGCCTTGGAAATTTCAACGCGCAGAACTGCTGACATTGCGCGTTCTCTTCGGTGGCGAATAGACCTAACCAAGGCTCTCCCCACTGCAGAAAGAGACCTTGCGCCACGTCCGAGTTCAGACGACATTCGTGATCCATCATGCACCGGCGGCTGAGTTCGTCCGCTCTGGCGTTCAGAGAGCCCGCCAGATGTTGAACCACTAGGGTGATGCCCTGGTGTTCCAGCCATGTCCAGAGGCGCAGGGCCTCCTGACAAAGGATCCACGACCCCACCCCGCCCTGTTTGTTGCAATACCACATGGCGGTGGTGTTGTCTGTGAACACCTGCACGACACTTCCCCGGACAGAGGGAAGGAAGGCTTTCAGTGCAAGTCGGATCGCCCTCAGCTCCAAAAGATTGATATGGAGCCGAGTCTCCGCCGGAGACCAGAGTCCTCTGATCTCCGCCTCTCCCATATGGCGCCCCCATCCCAGGAGGGACCTATCCGTCACTACCACGTGCTCCGGTTGGGGAAGGGAGAGGGATCTGCCGCTGACCCAATCGCGATTCGTGAGCCACCACTGCAGCTGTTTCGCAGTGCCCTCCGAGATCAAGACGTGGTCGGACAGGTTGCCTTGATGCTGGGCCCACTGAAACTTCAGGTCCCACTGCAGAGCCCGCATCCGCCATCTGGCGTGAGGTACTAACAGGATGCAGGAGGCCATCAGCCCCAGAAGCCGCAGCACCAACCTGACCGAAATCCAGGACAAAGACCGGAAGATGGGAATCAGGGCTCGAATGTCCAGGACCCGCTGTTCCGGCGGATAGACCCGGAACTGCGCCGAATCGAGAACCGCCCCTATGAAAAGGAGCTTTTGGGAGGGACTCAGGTGCGACTTCGGCACATTGATGGAGAACCCCAGCGAATGCAGGAGGTCTGCCGTAGTCTGGAGGTGGGAGACGACTTGCTGGGGCGAGCCCGCTTCAACAGCCAGTCGTCGAGATAGGGGAAGACTGGGACCCCTGATCTGCACAGATGAGCTGCGACCACCACCATCACTTTCGTGAACACCCGAGGGGCACTGGTGAGGCCGAAGGGGAGCACGGCGAACTGAAAGTGCTCCCGACCCACCGTGAACCGCAGGTAACGCCGGTGGGCCGGCAGGACGGGGATGTGGAAATAAGCGTCCTGCAAGTCCAACGCTACCATCCAGTCTCCAGGATCTAGGGCAGCAAGAACCTGAGCCAAAGTGAGCATCTTGAACCGTTCCTTCCGGAGGAAGGCGTTCACGCTTCTGAGATCCAAGATCGGGCGTAGGCCCCCTTTGCCCTTCCTGGGAACCAGAAAGTAGTGGGAATAGCAACCACGACCTACTTCTGGACCAGGAACGCGCTCGACGGCCTCTTTGGCCAAGAGGGCCGAAACCTCCTCCCAGAGAAGATGCAAATGATCCCCCGACATACGGTGGTTCTGCAGTGGCATGGCTGGAGGGGTCGTCTCGAAGGGGAGGGAGTAGCCCCTTCGGACGATTTGCAGCACCCACCTGTCCGAAGTGATGGAGCGCCAGTGGAGCAGGTGATGGCGAACTCTGCCCCCCACTGGCGTTGAATGGGCCTGAAAGCTCGGACTAGGAGGGCTTTGAGGCGGATGCTGCTGGGGTGGATGTGGACTGACCGGCACGCTGTCCTCTAGAACCGCCTCGGCGGAAACCACGTCCGCGACCGCGTGCAGGTTGGTTCTGCGGCCGGTGGCTGGGCGGACGTGAGGAGGCGCCCCTTCCTTGGCCACGAAAGGGGCGAAAAGCAGAAGTTTGCGGCCACGGGGCCGTAAGACCCAAGGACTTGCCCGTGGCCCGGGAGTCCTTGAACCGGGCCAGCGCACTGTCCGCCTTCTCGCCAAAAAGGCGAGTGCCATCGAAGGGCATGTCCATGAGGGAGCTTTGGACATCCCCTGAAACCGACGTGGACCTCAGCCAGGCGTGACGCCGAAGCTCCACCGTGGTGGAAATCGCCCGACCCAGCGAGTCCGTGGTGTCTAGTCCACATCTAATGGCGTGCCGCGCTGCATCTCGCCCGTTAGCAAGTGCTTGGGTGAGTCGCTCCCGGGCCTCCTCCGGGCACCAGGGCAGCACGTCCTCCACCACATCCCACAGCGAGTGGGAGTAACCGTCCAAAAGGCAAGCAGTATTTAAAGACCGCAGTCCCAAACTCAGGGACGAGAACAGTTTCTTGCCAAACTACTCCAACCTCTTGGATTCCCTATCTGGAGGAGCGGACGGGAAGGAGGATTGGGAGGTAGAGGCCTGGATAACCAGGCTCTCGGGGGTGGGGTGGTGGGAGAGGAATGTGGGGTCGCCCAGAGCAGGGCAGTGGCGCCGGGCAACGTTCCTGTCCACAGGAGGGACTGTGGAGGGCTTGGACCAAGTGCCCTGGAGAACGTCAACGAGGGCCTCATTAAACTGCAGCAGAGGCTCAGTGGAGCTTGCTGTCGGTTGATGGACCTCGGTGAGGACGTTAGTCCTCACAGCCACAGCAGGCAACTCGAGCCCCATGGCTTCGGCCGCCTTGCGCAGCACCACAGAAAAGGCTGCACCGTCCTCCGAGGCCACAGTCGGAGGAGAGATGAATCCAGCGTCTGGAGAGGTATCCAAACCGCTGGCGTCCCCCAATTCCTCTGCCCAGTCCTGAGACAATTGGGCCTGTTCGGCCAGAGGGTCCTGAGACCCCTCCCAGTCGCCCTCATCATCCGATTCCTGGTAGACAGGAGGAATGATCGGAGCCGGACGGTGGATGAAGCGGTCACCCATCGGCGCCGGTAACGGCATCGGACTGCGCCGTACCGGCGCCGGGTCCGGAATAGGGCGAAACTGAGGCTCGACGCCGAGCGGGGTCGGGGGCGGAACCGGTGTCGGCACCGGCGGAGGAGGCGTCGTGAGGTCGACCGGCGCCGGCAGAGATCCAGGCCTGGATCTCTCGGGGACCTGCGGCGTCGGGGCCGGAGCCCTCGACGGCGCCGGGGCCGGAGCCGCCGGCACGCGAGGCCGCCCAGTCAACCCTGCGGGGCCCGAAGGCACGCCGGCAGGTGTCGACGGCAGAGCCAGGTTCCTCATGGCCGAGAGGAAGGCACTGACCTCCGCCGGAGTCGCGTCAGTCCCAGGGACCGGAGGGTATGGGGACGAGCGCGGCTCCTGCGGCTCCGACGGAGCCGCGGGGGTGGAACCACCCAGACCCTCGGCCGGGTCGCGCGACCGGCGAGGGGAGTCCGAAGAGCGAGGACGCCGCTTGGACTTCTTAGTGTGTTTGGAGTGACGGGACTTACCCGAAGATCCCGACGAGCGATGTCGATGGCTGCGGCTCCGCGATCGGTCCTTGGACCTCCTCCTGGACCGGGACCGAGAGCGACGCGCAGCCGAGTGTGGAAGCTCGAGTAGCTTACGGGACCGCTCCCGCCTAGCCTTCGACGTCAAGGCCTGACAGCCGGGGCACGACTCCGCGTCATGGTCGGCCCCCAGGCAGTACAGGCACCAGCGATGGTGATCCGTTACCGACATCAGTCGGTGACAGGCGTCACAATGCTTGAATGCCAGGCATCCTACCGGCACCAGATGTCGAATCGAGTAACCAAAAAAGGTCAAAAAGTTAGTCAAAAAGTGACTAGGGGTAAGCACTTCCCGGATCGGCGCTTACTGGCGCGGAAAAAAGAAGAACTGACGTCAGCGCGCGAAGGCGGCGTCTAAGTACTCCGATGACGTCATTCCGGCGCACGACGCCAACGACGGACGCGGAGCCACAGACGACGCCAAGCGACGCGCAAGGGGTATTGCTACAAAAATCTTTCCGGATCCAGCCTGACGCCTGGGGATAATCTAAGGTGAGGAATCTAACTAACGTGTTTCTTTCAGATATACACTTCTTCTTTGCTATCAGATTTGAGATCACCATAATATGTAAGAGAATGAGCCAGTGGAGCATGAACTTATAGAGCGGTATCTGGAGAAAGAAGCAATGATTCCTGCCTTGACCTCTGATTTTATGTTTGTATCCATGACAAGGGGCAGAGAAGGTCTATTTTGCCATTTTCAGCCATTCTACACCCACAATGCTAACCTAGCTGGCTGAATTTAAGTGAATAAAAAGAACTACCAGGTTTCAGTTCCAAGGAATATAACTTGCCTGGTGCCTTGGATGAGACTGAAAGCGGATTCCTCACAATATTGTTTTTTTTTTAAATAATTATTTGTTCATAATTATCCAATATACAGTTATTACCATTCCTTTTAGAAAAACAGAAAATGACAGAAAAGAATAAAAGATCATAAAAAGCATAAAAACAACCAAAAAAACTTAACAAAACAAGTGTACAAATTATGCACATTTTATTAGTTTACCCCCCCGCACTTAACCCCACCCTCCCCACTCATGAGGGGTTGGACTCATTCAAATTAGTTATTAATACATGAGAAACTTCACTGATATCTATCAAGCCATCTAGTCAGTGGTGCCCAAATCTTTAAGCCTTTAGATTGGGCCAGCTGTCCCCTCTTTGCATAGATAGCTCTCTCAAAAGTATAGTTTGCCAATAAACGGGAAAGCCATTGGTAAAAGCTAGGGGGGGTTGGATCCAACCACGCCGGGGCCAAGCATAAGCGCAATATCGCCATACCAATTAATACCAGTTTTTCTCCTGGCGTCCCTTGTAGTTGTGAGTCTACCCCAAGTCCAATCAGAGATGAAGTAAGGGCATAGTCAACCCCTAGCACTTTCTTAAGAAAGTTAGAAATTTCCTGTTTCAAGCCGCTTAAAGAGTGACATGAACAGAACATGTGATCTAAATCCACTTGGTACAATGCACAACGGGGACATTGCGTTCTTTTTCCGGTCCCCCATTTAGAGATTTTTTTGGGGGTGTAGTAGAGTGAGAAGCAATATTTGTAGAATTGTGCCTGAAGCCGAGCTGGAATTAGGATTTTCTGTGCTAATTTGACTGAATAAAAAAATAGATTTTCCTGTATGCCTATCTCTGTTTTCCATCTTATTGCCCAAGCCTCCATATCATCCGACATCAATGAGTTAAAATAGTTGTAAACGTCCCCGATGGAAAGCGGTCTATTTTACCTTAGTCTATCTATCATGTCATTGTTGGCAAATCCAATTGGGCCTCCACCTTTTTTGCCTAAAAAAATCTCGAATCTGGAGGTATTTATAGAAGTCTCTCCAATCTAAATGATAGGTCTCCTTAAGATTGTCAAAGCTAACTATGTCGGTTAAAGAATAGAAATCACCTAGTTTGGACAGGCCGGCCTCACACCATCCTTTAATAATAGGATCTTTAAAAATTTCCGGCAAGTTAGGGTTATTATCTATCAGTGTGTAGTGGTTCAGTCGGCCCAACCCTAACGATTTCCGAGCTAAACTCATAATTCTATACCTGCCTGTTAATGATTTGAAGCGGACCTTCTTGTAGTGGCTATCATTAAGGAATCTCCAAAGCCACCCCCATTTTTTTTTGCCCATTATAAGTTCTATAGGCGTAGGTATTTCCTCCATAAAACTATTTGTTGGCTTTTCAGATATGAGGGTTAGATTAGCTAATAGGGTAGTGGCCCAGTAGTATAATCTAATATTTGGCAATGCCAAACATTCCCTTTCTCTTAGTAAAGATAAAAATGTATATGCTCTCCTCGGCTTATCATATGCCCCAAACGAGAGAATAAGTCTTCAATCTTTTTCAGATACAGAGTAGAAAATTCTAAAGGAATTGCCCTTAAGAAATACAAAAATTTGGGAAAGAAAAGCATTTTAATTATATTGCATCTGCCAATAATCGACAAGTGTAGTTTGTGTATTCTCATTAAGTCAGTTTTAGTTTTAACGATCAAAGGATCAATATTGCCCTCAAATATTTTGTCGACATTGGCCAGAATTTCAACCCCAAGATATGTGGGCTTTTCTACCTGTCTAGTGTCGTTAAACATGATTATATTGCTACTAACAATTTAGGTTTTGGTGTTGTTAAGGGAGTACCACGAGAGTCGCCCATATCTCATCGCTTCTGCCTCTATCTCAGCCATAGCTATTTCAGGATCAAGGGTAACTATCGCAATGTCGTCGGCATAGGCCAAAGTTTTAATGTTCCCACCCTGAGATTCTATAGGCCTGATCCTACTATTGCTTTCAAGTTGCCGTAAAAAGGGGTCTATATACAAATAGCAGCGGGGAACCTCTGTTTATTTCAAATAAGTCTGTGAGAAGCCCATTTACAAAGAATCTTGCTCTAGGATTAAAGTATAACATTTTAAAAGCCTGTATTAGTTCCTTGCCGACACCGACCCTTGACAGGGCCACCCATAAAAAAGACCAGGAGACCCTGTCGAAGGCCTTCTCAGCATCCAGCAGTATAAGTGCTATTGGTGCTCCGCTAATATTGGCAACGTCAAATAGCGAAATAACTCTCCTGATGTGATCAGTCGTTCCACGTCATGGAATAAAACCATGTTGCCGCGGTGAGACTACCTTGTGAATGAAAGCAGCTAAGCGATGGGCGAGAATCTTTGAGTAGATATTGCTATCAGCATTAATTAAAGTGATAGGACGATAAGAGCCAGGTTCCAGTGGTGATTTGTGTTTTTTAAGAAAGATAATGATCTTGGCCTGTGTCCAGGACTGCGGTGGTTTCCCTCCTTTAAATACATGTTTAATTAGCTGTAGCATTGTCTCTTTCAACTGTGGGGCAAACGCTTTATAAAACTCTAAGGGTATATCATCCGACCCAGTAGCTTTACCACTCGGAAGGCTTTAATGCAGAGCAAAATATCCACCCACTGAGGAAGTTCCTCAAGTTGTTCTTGATCTTCCTCGGAGAATTGTAACCCTAAGCCTTGATTAAGATATAGAGTAATATCTCCCGGGCTAACAAGAATATTCTCATGATATAGATTTTGATAATATGAGTAAAATACCTTGCTAATACCTTCTGGGTCTCTAATTCTCCCTTTTACAGGGTCATTGATCTCGGCTATTAGATTTCGAGTTATTCTTTGCCTGGCTCTAGTTGAGAGGTGGTGCCCTACTTGTTTGCTACATTCGTATTCCTTTTCTCGCCATATCGCTAATCTATCTGCCGCTCTCTTTGTTATTACGAACAGAATTACATATTTAGCTACTATCACTTTTATATGTGCTTCCGTGGCGTCTTTACCTTCCTGAAGTGCTACATTCAAATCTTCTTCTGCAACAGCCAGACTACACTGCAGGTCATTAAACGAGCGTCGCTTTTCCTTATTCCTAGTAAGTGAAAAGCTGAGTGTTTCCCCCCGTATCCCCGCTTTCAGCGTATCCCAAACTATATCCACCCCGGCACTCCCTATATTCTCTTTAAAAAATTGGGATATCCATTTCCTCATATGCCCACAGTATTCCTCGTTCAGAAGTAGAGCTCGCTCAAGCTCCAATTAGACTTATCCTTAGTTCTAGAACCAAACCCTTTAAGTTCAACTATTAAAGTGTTGTGATGTGCTAGTAGGCGCAGCGCTTTCTCAATTGAGTACTCATGAAGAATAGTATGTGATGCTAAAATGAAGTCTAATCAAGCATGCTTTTGGTGTAGAAAAGAAAAAAATGTAAAACCCGGGTCAGTGGGATTTTGCCAATTCCAGATATCTGAGAGTGCCTGTTCAAGACATAGTGTCCTTAAGGCTCTGAAAACCTTGGGTTTCTGCCCGTTATAATCCCGGCCATAATCAAGGGCCACATTTTGACTAGCAGGCAAGTTTATATTAAAATTCCCACAAATAATAATAGGTAGTGGCCATGTAGCTAACTCATTATTTATATAGTCAAAAACAGTTGGATCGGGGCGTGGCCGGGTAAGATGGCCGAGCGGTTATGATCCGTCTCGGCTCCCGGTCCGCGTGCAGTTCAGGAGCTGACAGCGGCGGTCCCCGGAGCCCCGGGGGCGGAAATTAGCAGTATCTAGCGGTGGATGATGTAGCGCATACCCCGGAGGTGCTTACCGGATCTAAAGCCCGCAGGAACGTCCTCGGCCTGGCCTCAGAAGAATCTCAAGGCCGCGAGCTAAAATGGTGGCTGCCTGGCGGCCTTGAGTTCCAGTCCCTGCGGATGCCTGCGGAAGTCGATGCCTCCAGACCTGAGTCCTCTCTCACCCGCTCTCATGCCTGAGGTGACCCAGACTCCAGCGCAACCGCCGGTGAGCGCTTCCTGCTTTTCTGTGAGAACGCACCTGCCTACACTGCCTCGCGGCCCGCATGCCTGCCCTAAGATGGCGGTGCCCTAAAGACAGTCGCTTGTGACTCCTGTTTGCTGCTCTGCACTCTGTCGCGGCCAAGCGTCGGCTGAAGGGCCCCGGTCCTAGCAGCATCTACCCAAGGCAGAAGCTGATGCTCCTGCCCTCAATACTCTTCCACGCCATATGGTGGACCGCTTCCCCGCTCATGGAGGTACCTTAGCTGGCGCTTTGATGAATGAGATGTTCCAGCGCCTGCCCATCCCCACTGGGGCCTACAAAGAGTAAGGTTAGTGGCTGCCCTCGCCTGCATGGCTACCGCGTCCTCCTCAATCAACTCGCGGGTTCCTGCTTGACCTACACTGCCCCCACCAGTGACAATCCACCTCACCCACGCTCCCTCTGCCACCCCTCAGAGACCCCCACCTCTGAACCATCGCTTCAGGCCTCACGACCACCGCCACATGCGCAACGCCTCGGCTGCCCCGGCCCCACTCCCCCCTACACAACTTCCAAGACTGCAGTGATCGCAACCAAGGGGGGCCCTGGGGGCCGGCCCGCATGCCGCCCAAGAAGGGGACAACCAGAACAACCACTAAGGTCTCTGATTTCTTCTCAGCCTCGGACAGGCGTCCAGTCCTGCGCACGGACGGCGACGCAACCGCCATGGCTATAACAAAGGCGGACCTCCTTACCATGTTTAAAGACTTCAAATCGGAGTTGCGTAAAGAGCTCGGCCAGGACATTAAATTGTCCATGGAGCAGTTGCGGGCCGACCTGACTGAAAAGCTAACTTCCCTCCAACAAGATGTGGACTCAGTGGACACCCGGGTGGTGGACTTGGAGGCGCACTCTGAAGATCAAGAAAAACTCATGTCGGAACTCCGAGATGAGGTGCGGACCCTCCGTGACCAAATATTTCAGTCACAACTCAAGACAGAAGACCTTAAGAACAGGGCCCGGTGTGAGAACATACGGATTAAGGACCTGGAGGAGGGGGTGGAGGGGCCCAACTTGGAGGCCTTCCTGGAAGGGCTCTTCGCGGAAATCTTGAGTCCTCAATCTCTCAAGATAAAACTCGAACGAGTTCACAGAGTGGGGGCATTACAACATGGCGAAAAGAGGAGACCTCGAGACGTCTTAGCAAAATTCCACTCCTTTAAAGTTAAAGAGGCGGTACTCGCAGCGGCTAGGTTAAATGGACCCATCTCGTTTCAGAACTATTCCTGTACGATCTACCAGGATCTGGCACCCGCTACTCTGGCAAGGAGACAGCAGTTCAGACCAATCACCTCCAAGCTGCGAGACGATAAGATCAGATATCGTTGGACCTTCCCATTTGGACTCAGTTTCGAACTTCATAATAGGCAACACCACATTTCTGATCTGCAGGAGGGCTTGAATCTTCTGGGCCTCTCCACAGAAGGCAATGACTCTACAAAGGACAAAACCAGCGATCTTCGCAAAGAGGCTCCAAACGCAGGGGCTTGGTCAGGGGGTTCGCGTAGGGGCCCCAGGTGAATCCCTGCTGAGTGCCTCATGGACCAGCATCTTCTCTCTGGTGGGAGAGCCCCACGATTGAAACCGGGCGTTGTGGACTTCCCATTTGTGATGTTAGTACTGTGCTGTGCTTGGTCTCATTTGTATCTTTCACCTACTTTTTCTTCCTCCAGGTCAGTCTTTACAGTATCGATGCGGGTACAAGGGATCAGGACGTACCTAAAGCAAGTGGAGGTTCACCTTAGCGACACCTAGGTGGCGCCTCACAGTCGCTTTGCTGCTGATCCCCTTTACACTGCTCCGGAATGGGCGCGGACGGGGACCTCGGTCCTGTCGCCTCTCCGTACTCCTGTGGGGTTTTACTACCCCTGAAGGAACAATGTTTTTTTTTTTTTTGAAACCGTTTATTACAAATCTCAAGAATATACAAATATGGGCCCACAACCTTCCGGCCGGCCGCTAGGAATGTCAGAAACATATGACATACGTTCATAGAACACTTGGCGTTACAGAGGAGCATAAGCAGGAGTTATCAACATCATGGTGAAGGAACATTGTTGATGCAGTTTGTGTTGTTTTTACAATGGTTCAGATTTAGTTCTTTTCTTTTTTTGGGGTTTGTAGGGAGGGGTTGGGTGGGGCATGGTGGCAGCTTTTTAATACATTGTAAAGGTCGGCTTCAAGATTGCACTGTAATTCTTTATCGCGCCAGAGGGGGGTGGACTTATACTTGGGGACATCTGACGATACGGGCCCTAACAGGCCTGGCGGAGCTCTCATTGCGATGTTGCTTCACCTACTAACACTATGGCACTTACCATAGGTACATGGAACATTAAGGGTCTTAACTCACCTCAGAAACGCCAGAAGGTATGGAAGTACATCACTGATCACCACCTAGATGTGGTGGCCCTCCAGGAGAGACACCTCGCTAGATCTGAGGACACACGGCTCCGCCACAAACACTACCCGATGATTTATAGATCCTCAGCATTAACAAAACACAGGGGGGTCGCACTCCTATTCCGTTCCTCCACCAAATTCCAACCTATAGATGTACAACACGATAAGGATGGTTGCTGGATTATGGTAAAGGGCCATATGATGGGGAAACTCTGTACATTCGTGGCGGTGTACGCCTCCAACACTGGCCAAATGTCCTTCCTACACAACTTTCTAGGGAAAATATTGGACTTTTTAGAAGGGCCGTTAGTACTCATGGGCGACTTCAACTTAACGTGGCAGAAGGACCTGGACAGCACCCACCCACAATGCTCAGACATGGGTTCCTTCTCCACCGACGTCCGACAATGATTCCATGACATGGGACTCCTCGATTCATGGCGTACCCTATACCCTACCGCTCGAGATTACACATTTTACTCACACATGCACCACACATATTCACGCTACGATTACATCTTTATTAGCCAATCCCTTTTAGGTGACTTGCAGGAAGCCAAAACATTCCCTCTTTCAATCTCTGACCACAGCCTACTGGCGATCTCTGTGTCCTGGAGGGCCAGCACTTCTGCCTCTCTCAGATGGTACTTCCCGACTGCTCTCACGCAGGATAAGGACGCCTGCACTAAACTAAGGGAGGCTATCGCCTTTAAATCGGTCTTGCGGGGGAAATGTATTTCCCTTAACTCCGCATTAAATTCACACCGCACCAAAGAAAGGGAAATGTTGGAGTTGGAACTGGCCTCCACAGAACAGGCTCACAAACTAGACCCCACTAGGCAAACCCTCCGTAGTTTGTCAGTGCTTCGGGGTAAAGTACGAGCCATTTACGATAACAGGGCAGAATTTATGCTATTGAAATTACGCCATTTATCCTATTCCCAAGGCAACAAGGTGGGCAAACATCTTGCTAGGCAACTCAAGGATAAACGGGTACGGGAATACATTGGCGGTATTCGGGGACCACAGGGAGATCTCACCCATAGCGACGAGGCAAAAGCGGACATCTTCGGGTCCTTTTACAAAACCCTCTACACCGGCGGCCACTTAGATCCAGACGCCCAGCGAGACTACCTCCATACCCTTGAACTCCCACAGGTCTCCCCAGAATGGAATGAGCTACTTTCTGCCCCTATCACCTCCGAGGACGTTGTCGCTGCTATTAAGGCTCTCAAACCACATAAAGCCCCAGGTCCAGATGGGTATACCGCTCTATTCTATAAAACCTTTGCCCCGACATCACCCCACATCTTACCCGGCTCTGTAATAAGATGGCGGAGGCAGGCTTCACTTCTGGCTCTCTATCGGAAGCCGTGATTACTATTATTCCTAAGCCGGGGAAAGATCCTGAGGCTTGCGCTTCCTACAGGCCTATTGCTCTGCTCAACCTTGATGCAAAACTATACTCTTTCATCCTAGCTAAACGGTTGAACGATCTTATGCCCGATCTTATACATCCGCATCAGTCGGGATTTATTAAGGGGCGCCAAGCTCATGACAACACCCGTCGCATTGTACACCTAATTGAGAAGGCCACCAGATGTCAGATTCCTGCAGTCCTGGTCGGGTTGGACGCGGAAAAAGCTTTTGACAGGGTGGATTGGGAGTTCATGTTCCATACCCTTACGGCTTTCGGCTTTGCACCCAAATTTCTCACTATGATTCGGGTTAATTACCTTCAACCCCAATCTAAGGTGATGGTTAACGGTGTGCAATCATCCTCCTTCTTACATTCCAGAGGTACTAGACAGGGGTGCCCCTTCTCGCCCTTACTTTTCGCCCTTAGTATCGAACCCCTTGCAGCGGCAGTTAGAGCGAACCCTATAATCCAAGGGATCCCCTTCATTGGGGAACAACACAAAATTTCCCTTTTCGCTGATGACGTCCCGTTATCCCTCGCAGACCAAGCATGTCCATCCCGCCCCTGTAATCGTAATTAGCTTGATTTGAATCAGTAGCAGGCTTCAAAGTTAATCTCGGTAAGTCATTCATCCTCACCATCACACTCCCGCCAGCGGAACTACATAGATTCCAACCTCTCACACCCCTCCAAAAGTGGACAGACTCTACTAATTTCCCCCCATGCTCGCACGTATCCAGGCAGAGCTCAGTAAATGGAAACCCCTCTTCCTCACCTGGTTGGGTCAAATTCATATCATAAAGATGACTCTTCTCCCCAAGCTTCTGTACCTGTTCCAAGCTCTACCCATTGAATTGGAGAGAGACTTCTTTCGGCTTGTTAAAACCATGATCTTGAATTTCGTATGGCAAGGGAGGTGGGCACGCTTCTCATTTACGATACTTTGTCGCTCCAGAGGGGAGGGTGGGGTCGGACTTCCAGATATACACCTATATTATAAGGCCGCCCAATTACGAGTCCTGATTGAATGGTCAAAACAAGAATCAGACAAACACTGGTGGCACATGGATCGCAGTGTGATGGGTCGGACCATATGGGATCTGATCTGGCACCTTAAACATAATAGGCCTAAGAACACCTATATCAGCACCCCTACACCCACAACACTTAAGGTATGGGATTCGGTGCCGGGTGATGAGAGGTGGACCTCCTTTCCCTCCCCTTTCACACCATTGCATTTTAACCCTGCATTTTCCCCAGGCCTACAGGCAGGTCCATTCGATGCTTGTCGAGAGGGGGGATGCTTAGCCCTAACACACCTTTTCCATAACTTTGGCCCCCTTACCTTTGACAATTGCAAAAGGGAATACAACCTACAAAACACAGAGAGATACCCTTATAACCAATTACTGCACTGGGCCCTCACTCCAGAAGTCCAGGTGGTGGCTACTCGTCCCCTGACAAAATTTGAATCCTTTCTCACTAAGGCGTACTCTATGAAAGGCACGATTTCCTTCATATATCAGTTTCGCCTCACCACTACACTCTCTTCACGTCCACGATATATGTCAATGTGGGAGGGTATCCTACAACGAGACATCACAGAAGAGGAATGGTACCATTTATGGTCTGACATCACGAAGTTCAACCACTCGGTCGACCTCAGGGAGGCACACCTAAAGACCATGATGGACTGGTACCTTCACTCCGCCAAGCTCCCACAGATCTTCCTCGATTCTTCTGACAGATGCTGGAGTGGGTGTGGTCTGGTGGGGGACTTTCAGCACATCTGGTGGGACTGCCCGCACATACGGCCTTTCTGGGAAGAAATCCTTGCCCATATCAAGGATATGCTGGGATACCCTATCCCCACCAACATGGCGGAGGTCCTTCTGAGACTTTGTGACCCATCCATAGAACACCAGACCGGCCGAGCTGATAAAAAGATCATGTGGCTCTGTATAGGGGCAGCGAAGATTACACTAGCTGCCGCCTGGAAAAGGAGAGAAGCTCCGGCAATTTCCCTCTGGCATTCTAGATTATGGAAGCTCCTTAGCATGGAACGAATGTCGGACGTTTTCAGGGGTGACTTTAAGAACTTCGAATTTAAATGGGATCCCCTGGTCACCTTTCTCTCCCGTGGACTGCCATCCGCTGTTTGTCCCTCCTTCATCAGAGCGCTCCACCTCTTTCAGATATGAAGTGCAAACTGTCAAGCCACCTGCTGTATGCGTTTTTCTTTTCTTTATGCCGTCACCATGTTAGGGGGAGGAGGGTGGGGGGTGGTAAGGGGTTGTTACTTATTTTATGTTCACCTCTCCACAGTTAGGAGCTGTTTTATTTATATATGAACAATCTTTGAACATAATTCTGTGAAGCGGATACCGGCCATACTTCCTGACTGTCTTCATTTTGCTACTTTTCTTTCTGGGTTTCTTTGTCCTTTTTTTTTCTTTTCTTTCTCTTTCGTCTTTTTCTCGAATTGAGACTAGCAACAATAAGAGTAATTTCTCCTTTTTTCGTGTCTGTTTAACTAATGAATAGAGCAAATGTTTCTAAACTAGAAGGTAACAAATAAGGCTCATTGATGCAATTTGTACAGGGTGGTACTATAGAATTATAGTGACAATAGAGGGATTGGACCGTGGAGAGGCACGGGGTTACGAATGCTCGGATGCCATCATCCTGGCTCTTCCGGCGCCAGGTAACCTCGATGGTAGGTGGTGGGAGGGGGGTGGGGTCTGAGGGTGGGTGGTTCTAGGGGGGCAGAGGGAGTTGAGGGGGAGGGGTTGGTACTTTGGGGGCTGATTCTAAGCTGCTTGGTTTTGTTATGGCAGAAAAGCATTTTTATTTTTTATTAATGAGTAAATTGCGTATTGCAACAATTAATATCTGTGGTCTTAACAACATCAAAAAAACGGCGGAACACTGCGGTACGATTGCTAAAAGCTGATATAATATGTATGCAGGAAACACACATTGAAAGAGCACAGATACATTTGTTGGAAACACTTGGATATAGATTGGTGGGTGCCACATCCCAAAATTCGAAGACACGGGGGGTTGCAATATTGACAGCTAATCACTCTATTCAATTCACTCGAATAATAGCTGATCAGAATGGGCGGTGGGTAATTGTAGGGACAATAGGAAGCCAATCACAATATGCACCATTTATGGAAGTACTCTAGATGATCCAACTGTTTTTTTTTCTCAAACATATTTTCATTGAAGTATTGACAGAGTACATCTTATAGCATTACCAGCATAGATTCACATAAGCAATGTTAAAGAATGTTTACAGAATCGAAACTGTGAAGAGTCATACACGGTGCCAGGGCTAGTCCCCAACATAGTGGAATGCACAATTGAGGAGTACAGATGCTAATTGAACTGGGCTTAGGGCAAGTCCCCGTGTCTTATACAGTGCGGCAACTAAAGCCCAAAATTTCCCATCGTCCTTTGTGGTGGCTCACTTTGAATTCCTTTTAGTCCGAGGGTATTATACAAAAAGTACTACAGTAGAAATAAAACCATAGAGGACCTGTTGCCCATCACCCCTGCCACCCCCACTCATAGGGATTATGTTGCACATCACCCCTGCCACCCCCACTCATAGGGGACCTGTTGTCCATCACCCCTGTCACCCCCACTCATAGGGCTTATGTTGCCCATCACCCCTGCCACCCCCACTCATAGGGCTTACGTTGCACATCACCCCTGGCATCCCCACTCATAGGGGACCTGTTGCCCATCACCCCTGCCACCCCCACCGATAGGGGACCTGTTGCCCATCACCCCTGCCACCCCCACTCATAGGGGACCTGTTGTCCACCACCCCTGCCACCCCCACCCATAGGGGACCTGTTGCCCATCACCCCTGCCACCCCCACTCATAGGGCTTATGTTGCACATCACCCCTGCCACCCCCACTCATAGGTGACCTGTTGCCCATCACCCCTGACACCCCCACTCATAGGGCTTATGTTGCACATTACCCCTGCCACCCCCACACATGGGGCTTATGTTGCACATCACCCCTGGCACGCCCACTCATAGGGGACCTGTTGCCCAGCACCCCTGCCACCCCCACTCATAGGTCTTATGATGCACATCACCCCTGTCACCCCCACTCATAGGGCTTATGTTGCCCATCACCCCTGCCACCCCCACTCATAGAGCTTATGTTGCACATCACCCCTGGCACCCCCACTCATAGGGGACCTGTTGTCCATCACCCCTGCCACCCCCACCCATAGGGGACCTGTTGCCCATTACCCCTGCCACCCCCACTCATAGGGCTAATGTTGCACATCACCACTGCCACCCCCACTCATAGGTGACCTGTTGCCTATCACCCCTGACACCCCCACTCATAGGGCTTATGTTGCACATCACCCCTGCCACCCCCACTCATAGAGCTTATGTTGCACATCCCCCCTGGCACCCCCACCCATAGGGGACCTGTTGCCCATCACCCCTGCCACCCCCACTCATAGGGATTATGTTGCACATCACCCCTGCCACCCCCACTCATAGGAGACCTGTTGGCCATCACCCCTGACACCCCCACTCATAGGGCTTATGTTGCACATCACCCCTGCCACCCCCACTCATAGGGCTTATGTTGCACATCACCCCTGGCACCCCCACTCATAGGGGACCTGTTGCCCAGCACCCCTGCCACCCCCACTCATAGGGCTTATGTTGCACATCACCCCTGTCACCCGCACTCATAGGGCTTATGTTGCCCATCACCCCTGCCACCCCCACTCATAGGGCTTACGTTGCACATCACCCCTGGCACCCCCACTCATAGGGGACCTGTTGCCCATCACCCCTGCCACCCCCACCCATAGGGGACCTGTTGCCCATCACCCCTGCCACCTCCACTCATAGGGCTTATGTTGCACATCACCCCTGGAACCGCCACTCATAGGGGACCTGTTGCCCATCACCCCTGCCACCCCCACTCATAGGGCTTATGTTGCACATCACCCCTGTCACCCCCACTCATAGGGCTTATGTTGCCCATCACCCCTGCCACCCCCACTCATAGGGCTTATGTTGCACATCACCCCTGGCACCCCCACTCATAGGGGACCTGTTGCCCATCTCCCCTGCCACCCCCACCCATAGGGGACCTGTTGCCCATCACCCCTGCCACCCCCACTCATAGGGGACCTGTTGTCCATCACCCCTGCCACCCCCACCCATAGGGGACCTGTTGCCTATCACCCCTGACACCCCCACTCATAGGGCTTATGTTGCACATCACCCCTGCCATCCCCACTCATAGGGCTTATGTTGCACATCACCCCTGCCACCCCCACTCATAGGGCTTATGTTGCACATCACCCCTGGCACCCCCACTCATAGGAGCCCTGTTGCCCATCACCCCTGCCACCCCCACCCATAGGGGACATGTTTCCCATCACCCCTGCCACCCCCACTCATAGGGCTTATGTTGCACATCACCCCTGCCACCCCCACTCATAGGGGACCTGTTGCACATCACCCCTGCCACCCCTACCCACAGGGGACCTGTTGCCCATCACCCCTGCCACCCCCACTCATAGGGGATCTGTTGCCCATCACCCCTGCCACCCCCACCCATAGGGGACCTGTTGCCCATCACCCCTGCCACTCCCACTCATAGGGGACCTGTTGCCCATCACCCCTGCCACCCATAGGGGACCTGTTGCCCATCACCCCTGCCACCCCCACTCATAGGGCTTATGTTGCACATCACCCCTGGCACCCCCACTCATAGGGGACCTGTTGCCCATCACCCCTGCCACCCCCACTCATAGGGCTTATGTTGCACATCGCCCCTGCCACCCCCACTCATAGGGCTTATGTTGCTCATCACCCCTGCCAACCCCACTCATAGGGCTTATGTTGCCCAGCACTACTGCCACCCCCACTCATAGGGCTTATGTTGCCCATCACCTCTGCCACCCCCACTCATAGGGCTTATGTTGCACATCACACCTGGTACCCCCACTCATGGGGGACCTGTTGCCCATCACCCCTGCCACCCCCACTCATAGGGATTATGTTGCACATCACCCCTGCCACCCCCACTCATAGGGGACCTGTTGCCCATCATCCCTGCCACCCCCACTCACAGGGCTTATGTTGCTCATCACCCCTGCCACCCCCACTCATAGGGCTTACGTTGCACATCACCCCAGGCACCCCCACTCATAGGGGACCTGTTGCCCATCACCCCTGCCACCCCCACCCATAGGGGACCTGTTGCCCATCACCCCTGCCACTCCCACTCATAGGGCGTATGTTGCATATCACCCCTGGCACCCCCACTCATAGGGGACCTGTTGCCCAACACCCCTGCCACCCCCACTCATAGGGCTTATTTTGCACATCACCCCTGTCACCCCCACTCATAGGACTTATGTTGCCCATCACCCCTGCCACCCCTACTCATAGGGCTTATGTTGCACATCACCACTGCCACCCCTACTCATTGGGGACCTGTTGTCCATCACCCCTGCCACCCCCACTCATAGGGCTTATGTTGCACATCACCCCTGCCACCCCCACTCATAGGTGACCTATTGCCCATCACCCCTGCCACCCCCACTCATAGGGCTTATGTTGCACATCACCCCTGCCACCCCCACTCATAGGGCTTATGTTGCACATCACCCCTGGCACCCCCACTCATAGGGGACCTGTTGCCCATCACCCCTGCCACCCCCACCCGTAGGGGACCTGTTGCCCATCACCCCTGCCACCCCCACTCATAGGGCTTATGTTGCACATCACCCCTGGCACCCCCACTCATAGGGGACCTGTTGCCCATCACCCCTGCCACCCCTACCCATAGGGGACCTGTTGCCCATCACCCCTGCCACTCCCACTCATAGGGGACCTGTTGCCCATCACCCCTGCCACCCATAGGGCTTATGTTGCACATCACCCCTGCCACCCCCACTCATAGGGCTTATGTTGCACATCACCCCTGGCACCCTCACTCATAGGGGACCTGTTGCCCATCACCCCCACTCATAGGGCTTATGTTGCACATCACCCCTGCCACCCCCACTCATAGGGCTTTTGTTGCTCATCACCCCTGCCACCCCTACTCATAGGGCTTATGTTGCCCAGCACTACTGCCACCCCCACTTATAGGGCTTATGTTGCCCGTCACCCCTGCCACCCCCACGCATAGGGCTTATGTTGCACATCACCCCTGGCACCCCCACTCATAGGGGACCTGTTGCCCATCACCCCTGCCACCCCCACCCATAGGGGACCTGTTGCCCATCACCCCTGCCACCCCCACTCATAGGGCTTATGTTGCACATCACCCCTGGCACCCCCACTCATAGGGGACCTGTTGCCCATCACCCCTGCCACCCCTACCCATAGGGGACCTGTTGCCCATCACCCCTGCCACCCCCACTCATAGGGGACCTGTTGCCCATCACCCCTGCCACTCCCACTCATAGGGGACCTGTTGCCCATCACCCCTGCCACCCATAGGGGACCTGTTGCCCATCACCCCTGCCACCCCCACTCATTGGGCTTATGTTGCACATCACCCCTGGCACCCCCACTCATAGGGGACCTGTTGCCCATCACCCCTGCCACCCATAGGGGACCTGTTGCCCATCACCCCACCACCGCCACTCATAGGGCTTATGTTGCACATCACCCCTGCCACCCCCACTCATAGGGCTTTTGTTGCTCATCACCCCTGCCACCCCCACTCATAGGGCTTATGTTGCCCAGCACTACTGCCACCCCCACTTATAGGGCTTATGTTGCCCATCACCCCTGCCACCCCCACTCATAGGGCTTATGTCACACTTCACCCCTGGTACCCCCACTCATAGGGGACCTGTTGCCCATCACCCCTGCCACCCCTACCCATAGGGGACCTGTTGCCCATCACCCCTGCCACTCCCACTCATAGGGGACCTGTTGCCCATCACCCCTGCCACCCATAGGGCTTATGTTGCACATCACCCCTGCCACCCCCACTCATAGGGCTTATGTTGCACATCACCCCTGGCACCCTCACTCATAGGGGACCTGTTGCCCATCACCCCACCACCCCCACTCATAGGGCTTATGTTGCACATCACCCCTGCCACCCCCACTCATAGGGCTTATGTTGCACATCACCCCTGGCACCCCCACTCATAGGGGACCTGTTGCCCATCACCCCTGCCACCCCTACCCATAGGGGACCTGTTGCCCATCACCCCTGCCACCCCCACTCATAGGGGACCTGTTGCCCATCACCCCTGCCACTCCCACTCATAGGGGACCTGTTGCCCATCACCCCTGCCACCCATAGGGGACCTGTTGCCCATCACCCCTGCCACCCCCACTCATTGGGCTTATGTTGCACATCACCCCTGGCACCCCCACTCATAGGGGACCTGTTGCCCATCACCCCTGCCACCCATAGGGGACCTGTTGCCCATCACCCCACCACCGCCACTCATAGGGCTTATGTTGCACATCACCCCTGCCACCCCCACTCATAGGGCTTTTGTTGCTCATCACCCCTGCCACCCCCACTCATAGGGCTTATGTTGCCCAGCACTACTGCCACCCCCACTTATAGGGCTTATGTTGCCCATCACCCCTGCCACCCCCACTCATAGGGCTTATGTCACACTTCACCCCTGGTACCCCCACTCATAGGGGACCTGTTGCCCATCACCCCTGCCACCCCTACCCATAGGGGACCTGTTGCCCATCACCCCTGCCACTCCCACTCATAGGGGACCTGTTGCCCATCACCCCTGCCACCCATAGGGCTTATGTTGCACATCACCCCTGCCACCCCCACTCATAGGGCTTATGTTGCACATCACCCCTGGCACCCTCACTCATAGGGGACCTGTTGCCCATCACCCCACCACCCCCACTCATAGGGCTTATGTTGCACATCACCCCTGCCACCCCCACTCATAGGGCTTTTGTTGCTCATCACCCCTGCCACCCCCACTCATAGGGCTTATGTTGCCCAGCACTACTGCCACCCCCACTTATAGGGCTTATGTTGCCCGTCACCCCTGCCACCCCCACTCATAGGGCTTATGTTGCACATCACCCCTGGCACCCCCACTCATAGGGGACCTGTTGCCCTTCACCCCTGCCACCCCCACCCATAGGGGACCTGTTGCCCATCACCCCTGCCACCCCCACTCATAGGGCTTATGTTGCACATCACCCCTGGCACCCCCACTCATAGGGGACCTGTTGCCCATCACCCCTGCCACCCCTACCCATAGGGGACCTGTTGCCCATCACCCCTGCCACCCCCACTCATAGGGGACCTGTTGCCCATCACCCCTGCCACTCCCACTCATAGGGGACCTGTTGCCCATCACCCCTGCCACCCCCACTCATTGGGCTTATGTTGCACATCACCCCTGGCACCCCCACTCATAGGGGACCTGTTGCCCATCACCCCACCACCGCCACTCATAGGGCTTATGTTGCACATCACCCCTGCCACCCCCACTCATAGGGCTTTTGTTGCTCATCACCCCTGCCACCCCCACTCATAGGGCTTATGTTGCCCAGCACTACTGCCACCCCCACTTATAGGGCTTATGTTGCCCATCACCCCTGCTACCCCCACTCATAGGGCTTATGTCACACTTCACCCCTGGTACCCCCACTCATAGGGGACCTGTTGCCCATCACCCCTGCCACCCCTACCCATAGGGGACCTGTTGCCCATCACCCCTGCCACTCCCACTCATAGGGGACCTGTTGCCCATCACCCCTGCCACCCATAGGGCTTATGTTGCACATCACCCCTGCCACCCCCACTCATAGGGCTTATGTTGCACATCACCCCTGGCACCCTCACTCATAGGGGACCTGTTGCCCATCACCCCTGCCACCCCCACCCATAGGATGGGTGATGCGCCACACATCCATCATAATCCAACATTAGGTATGTCAGCAAAATACACCCCCCCTAACATCATGACAACAATGTGTAGTCTGTGACAAATGCCCACAACAGTGATTTGGACTTCGAACATACAATGTAACTACCAGCACATGTGTGACCAAAAACTGAGTGTGGCCTACACAAGGCAAGCATCACTAGCACTGTGTCAATGTAAAAATAACACCCCCTCACTGTGTAGAACAAAAGTTAAGTGTGGGGTTCCAAACTGAAGCAAATGTCGAGTATTGTGGTGATAGGGTCTAAACCCCCCCTCATCACAGTGACCAAAAGGTAAGGGTCATCATGGTCAAAGCTGCAAATGCCAAACAGCATGTATGATTCCCGGTCCCAACACATTAAACACTTATGGGGCAAACTAGTGGTAGTGTCCCATACCCATAGAGATCTGGTGAGGCTAACAGTGCTGTGAAACCCTAACATACTCTCGGCCATGTGCAGATAAGCACCATCCATGTGGGCTGACAATGCATACAGTGTACAATGACACAAAAGCAGAAGTGACTATCACAAAGCATACACACATCTCGAAAATAGACACACTAATCAAAACAACCTGTGTAGACTGTAGGTGTCAGGTCACAAACTCCCATTCCATGCCAGCAATGGCACCTAACAACCAGGATGAATGTGCAGAATGATGTGATATGACTCACAGGGACAGCAGGGCAAATCACAGAAACAGCATCCAGACAATGACCCACAACAGCAATACCAATGCACTGATGCAGATGCACAAACACAAACAGGCAACCTCACACTGCACATCTGACACAACATGTGTGTGTGTGTGTGTGTGTGTCGCAGTATCCTCAGGCAACTACACAACACATGAGGGGGGCTGAACCACATTGACACAGTGGCATACACAAGTAACCCATCATTGGGACCCCCTTAGTGGGCAATCAGGCATTGTGAGATGAGAGGGAGCACAAAAGACACATGTGACACAAGCTGGAATGAACACAAACTAACACAGCAAGAGACTGACACACAATAGCACTACCCCCAGGGACCAGACATTGGGGTGACACAAGCATGCATGACACCTCCACTGTGGTGTCTTACAAACTGTGAAAACCAGACATGTGTCCTGTGCCACAAATGTACATCACATCTACACAAACACATATCACTCAGCATGGCCCGTCATCCATGGACAAATGGGAGCTAGGGGCACATCCATGCAAACATTTATATCAGTCCACCATCAACACCACACACCCTGAACTGCAACAATGTGCATCTGTGAAGCCCACATGGACAGGTGACATTGCACATGCACCCATGACAAACACAGGAATGTTGGGAGGAACTAAGGTGCACAGACTCATCACACAAGGACAATTTACAACCCTGGTGAATGACAGACATACTGCACAGTATGCGGTACATGGCCATGATGGCAAAGCTAATGTAACCTTCAGAATACCTCCCACAGTCCCAGGACAATGCAGAAGCCAATGAGAACCACAAGGCACACATGCTGACACCTGCAAACATTGCAGCCCTGAACCGGACAAGTGGGAGCAGTCACACACACATACTCATGTTTCAATCACTGAAAGGTATCACCTAGGGACAACTACATGATATTGCGAACTAACAAGTGCCTTGGGGACCCCTAACTGTGTCCCATCTGCGTCTGACAACACCATCACAACTCAGAACTGAAAAATCCCAATGATGAAACACCAATTAACAGTAGTGTGTCATGCACCCACACATCTGGTAGCCTATGGCAAAGTTGTGGGATGAACACAGTACCACTCAGCAAGCATAAACAACAGGAACATATCAAGGGAACACTGCCTGTGTATGAAAAGGGATGTGGACACACACACATGCTCACACAACACAAACCATGGGCCCAGGATATGTCACGGAACAACACACTTACTTGAGGGGACCCAACTCCTGTGGAAGCTCAGCTGTGCCAAACATAGTCACAGCACGTCTCAGTCATGTCAGCAGAACACTTGGTCAGTCAGCCATCAGTTACCACACAATGAAGGCTCTGGTTACAACAGCCTGGGTACGGGAGTCTCCCTTAAGTCATCTGCACATACTCAACACATATGTACAGCAAGTTGCACAGAGGACCCAGTTGCTCCTATACCAATGATGCCCACACCTGTAGGTCCAGTGGTGATGCGCACAAAGTCAGGGAAATAGACAAAGTGGACAATGGGAAGCACATCATATGTGCATGGGTGCAAGCCACAGGTGTGACCATGTAAATGAAATGTTCACAGAGATGTCCACAAATTGTTGATCATGACACACCCAGTTAGCTGCAAAAGATGACAAGGATACAGACCAGAATAGGATACATATCTCATGGACCACATGGAGTACCTCACATCAACACCTCAGTATTCAACATTGGAAACCAAGCATTACAAGTGCAAGGGCATGCTAAACATCATCAACCTAATGTACAGCTAAATCAAGTTCACAAGGATAAAGAAAAAAGCTTTATTCAGCATATGAAAATGTAAACGTCCGTTCAAACAAAAGGCCAATGGCCAGTCCATTATCAAATGACAAGGAGTGAACTTGAGTGACAACTGTCACACGTTACTTGCCTGCACTGGTAAGGACAGGGGACATCCCCTCGGAGGGGCATACATGGGGGCTGGCCAGGCACCGCAGGGACAGGATCAGGGAGCAGCAGAAGGAGGCAGTGAAGGGGTGGTGGATGCAGGAAAGTCACTTGCAACTGCAGTGAAGCTGACTGAAGTGGTGGGTGCAGTCACAACTGTGGGGCACAAGTCAGATGGGGTGGGTGCCGGCACTACTTCAGTGGGCAGGTCAGATGGAGTGGATTGGGTCCCCATTGCAGTGCCCAAGTCAGACGGGGTGGTCTTGGACTCCACTGCAGTGCCTAAATCCATGTGAGCGGAATGGGGTGCAGGTGAGGTCGGCAGGACAGAGGGGGGGACACGGTCCCCACATCAGTGGCACTAACTGTCTGACCGGGTGTGGAGGAGCAAGTGGTAGGGGGAGGGCCTCAGCATTTTGGGGATGGTGTATCTGTGGGTGGAGGAACACGGGGCAGGGTGTGGCAGGAGAACCTCTGGAGTGGTGGCCTGGGGGGAAGGAGGATGGAGACTTCGCCTTGGAGCTGCGTGGCGGCGGTGGGGTCTTGCTCTTCCGGCTCCGGGGGGACTTGCGGTGGGGGCCTCAGTCTGACTGCGCTTGGGGGAGGGTGTCCGGGTGTGAGGGGCACTCACCTCTGTGTGTGGGAACTTCCTCTTTCCCTTGTAATCTGGATCTGCTTGGTCGGTGGGGAAGAGGCCAAGGTCACAGAGGAAGAGCTTCTGTGGAGATGGGGTTGCAGGTGAGGCAAGGGAAGGGGGCTAGGATGGAGAGGTTTCGGAGGACTGCAGAGTGGTTGTGGATGACTGTGTGTGTGTCTGCAAACCATCCCCTGTGAGTGTGGTATCAGTCCCCTGCGCTTGCTTGTGTGCACGTCTAGCCCATGGTTTGGGTGTTTGTGTGCTGCCCGTGTCTGTGGCTTTGTGAGAATGTGCAGGTGTGTGTGTGCTTGGGACAGGTAGGCTGCTAGGAATCGTGGGTGGTGCAGGGGTAGGAGGGGTGCGGGACTGTTGGAGGAGGGACACTGCTGCCGTCAGGGAGGCAGCCACGGACTGATTGGTCCTCTGTTGGGCAGACATGCCCGATGAAATGCCCTCCATGAACGACACCAGTTGCGTCAACAGCCTGGTGTGTGCATAGAGGACACTCAGCATCGATGTCTGCCCAACATGGATCTGTCTAAGTAAGTCCACAGACTCCTCACTCAGGGCAGCAGGGGACACAGGGGCAGGGGGTGCGGTACCTGGCACAAAGGAGACATGCTCCCGAACACGGGAGCCTCCACGGACCTCTGGGATGGGAGCCGATGGGAGGGAGGTGATGGGGGGGCGGTGGCGGGGACAGCCTCACTAGCTAGGGTTCTGGTGGCTGCTGACACCCGCCTCCACAAGGGAGTCATCCTCAGAGTTGCGGTGGCCCTCAGCTGGGGTGGATGGTGCTGACGACTCCTTGGTGTGGCTCCACTCGCCCTCCGTGCCACTGGGTCCCCCCCGACTCCTCTCCTTCTGTCCCTGTCAGGCTCTGTGGGACCGCCTGGTCCGTGGAGCTGTCCCCTCCTGTGGCCGTGGATGTATCTGGATAGGAATAGGAAGAAAGAGAACAACTTCAGTCACCTGCACTGACTGCACACACCACAGTGAGTACATCACATCACAGGGCAAGCCCCGGCATCATCAGCTGAACACTGCTCAAAGTGCCAACACTGTTTAGAATAAGCCAATTGTCATTCTCAACATCAACCATGGCACACATATCCCTCCTTGACTTGCACCCATATGTCTGTTGCATGTTTGATGCTAATACCCCAATGTGCCGACATGCACCACCCACACATTAGTTGGACATGCAAGTGAACATGCAGGAGTATGTCACTATACACACAGCACATCTCTTGCCACTGACTCAGTACAGGTGTCCGGATGAAGGGATGGGCAGAGACTCATTTCACATGCTTGTGATGCATGCCAGCAACACACACTATGATGTTCTCATTTCCTGATAGTCAATGCCACAATGGGGTGCATGGTGCACACTTGAACACAATGCAGGATCAATCATAGCAAGTTAAATGCCATGGCACTGGCATGCCTGGAAAATCAGTCAACACTGTCTCCTGTCACAGGGGCAGGGCATCCAGACCAGAGTATGCACTGTGTCACAATCATAGCTCAGGGGTAAAGCTAACTCTGCAGATGACAAGTGCACTTGCCCATCCCCTGCAAACAACATATCCAGGACCCAGAAGACCCCACATCATGCAAATCCGACATATGAGTCTCTGCAAACACAACTCCCTGTACATTAGCACATCACAGTCTGCCTTGCATGTAACCCAGCTGCCTGAAGTACACAGTTGCATACACCATTGTGCGCTGTCAGATGATCACACACCTATATGTCACACAGGTCTTGTCTCTCACAGTCACATCTCAGATGTCATGCTGACCCTCAAAATCATGGACACGCCAGTTGTACGTAACAGGAAGCCACACTATAATGACACAGAGGCAGACAACTGAAGGCACATGTCACTAAGCACAACCTGCAAGTTGATACACAGGAGTGGGATTACAGAGTGTTTCTAAATGCCCTTGAGGAGGCACGACTAGCCAGGTCTCCGTGAAACAGTGTTTGGCCCTGTAATCATGTGGCTAAGCAAGTGTGACATACTTTATATACATACTCCTGAGGCACACACATTGGAGTCCCCTGCTGCATGGATTTGTTTGAAATACCCCAGCCACATGTGGCGAGTCAGACCAGCAACTGTAATACATATCAAGGGCACACACAGATCACATGTCAGATCCCAGGTAATTGAACCACCCATGAAACACACAACAGAGTCACGGGAACAGATGCTGTCCAGAAGCTGAAGCATAGCTGACTGCAGGGACACAGTGCCCTAGTGACACAAGCAACATACTGTAGGGGCCACACCTGTGGAACAGATGAGGAGGGTGCATCACACAATTGAGGGACCTGAGTATTGGACTACAAGACCTACGTAATGTGGATGTGTGACCAGGCCAAAAGACTGCAATTAGCATGTCAGACATAGTACACAGATTAGGCATGGACTTACCCCCTCCTTGCTGCTGTCTGGCCTTCATCTGCCTATCCAGGTCCAGGAAGACCACCGCCAGGATCCGGAGCATGTGGGGGGTCAGGGTCCGGTGTCCGCCCCTCCTGCGAGGAGATGACAGCTTCAGCTGGACTCTTGCGATCCTCCGGGTCCAGCCCCGAAGGTCCTGCCACCTCTTCTGGCAGTTGCGGATCCGGCGCTTGTAGACCCCCACCGAACGAACTGCCCGGGCTATGGTCAGCCATATCTCCTGCTTCTGGTGGGCATCAACCTGTGAGGATGACAAAGTTAAAAGTACATTAACACACATGCCCCATATTTGTGCTGTACACATTTGGATATACATGTCATCATCACAAAGGAAAATGAGTTACACAGGTAGTGCTACCATGGGAAAGGACAAATAACCTGCATGTCTGACATGTTAACAATGCCTGGGAAGTTTAAGCTTGCACAAATGCACTTAGCAGCAGAACACCTGTTCAGTACAGGTACCTACACACTTTGGGGGATGAAAGTACTCCGTGAGAATGATTGCCACTGGTGTACACACTGCTAGTACTGCTAGTCAGACAACATGCATAATTCGAAAGGCAGTGGACTGCACACTCACCTGCTCCCCTGGTTTCCCATACAGCTTGCTGTACTGTGGAAGGAGCCCGTCCAGCAGGGCCTGGTTCTCCTCCTCAGTGAAGGCTGGGGCCCTCTCCAGAGTACGTGCCATAACAGGAGCCAGAGGATGCAGAGACAGCAGCAGTGGTAGCAGGGATGTGGTCCAGTAGCATGTAGTGCAGGCAAGTGAGCTCCCTGGGGGCCAGCCAGCCTTATATTTGTGCTGCAGAGGCAGACTCTGTGCCATGTGTCCCCAGTGATAGGTTCAACACGGTTGCATTCTATGAATCTGGCCAATCCATGGAAATGTACAACTCATACACGTCTTCCGCATCGTTCAAATCTTCACCTTCATGAAATCCTAGGAATTGCAACATTGTTGTAGGCATCCAACTGAATTTCCTGCGCACAACTCGTACAATTTTTGACTCCGCATCCGTCTCCATGACAGTCCAGAGCCAATGGGTGCGCACAGCACGGTCAACTGACTGTACAACGCGTATTTTGAAAATACACATGCACCCGTCTCCATACGATTCAATGGCAAAGGCATACGCCTGTCTCGGACCATGCCTGCCCGACGCGCATGCATTATAGTCACCCGCTTCGGACCTCATTGCAGTCAATGGCAAAGTGTACGCACGGCTCGGTCATGAACCGTGCAGGGCGTACGCATTGTCACCCGCGTCGGACCACATTGCAGTCAATGGCAAAGCGTACGCACGGCTCGTTCATGAACCGTGCAGTGCATACGCATTGTCAACCGCGTCGGACCTCATTGTAGTCAATGGCAAAGCGTACGCACGGCTCGGTCATGAACTGTGCAGTGCGTACCCATCGCCACCCACGTCGGACCTCATTAGTGTGACTATTTGACGGATTCAACACACAATTACTTGCCAGGGACACATGTGCACACCTTCCACACTACAGCATTGGCCACACAGTGTCCCATGGCATGTAAGGCTGCATTCCCTGTGGGGGGGGGGGGGGCAACATTTGGTTTGTTGTGTGGCACTTTTGCTCAGCCACTCCCAGGCTGTGCACGTGTTCATGGGGGCAGAATCCTTTGTGTGTTGTGCACATTACCACTGTGATGTGCAAATGTACAGTAATGGACATGAGTCATGGACACAGTTGCAGGTTGGATATGTTTAGGACATGTCACATACACCCTGAGTCCTGGGGGTGATGGCATGTACATCACAGTGAGACCTGTAGCCACAATTCAGATGTGCACCCACAGTCTGTGTGCATGTTGTGTCTCAGATGTGGATGATCAAATGTGCCCAATGGGAGACAGTCTCCACATCCATGTGGTATATGCAGCAGCCTTGATGGTGTGTGTGTGTCTAAGAGACGTACATGTAGGGCCTGCAGGGACAACAGTGGCCACTACCTGTGGGACTCACGCTTGCCTTGTGGTGTGTACGTGATATGCCATGTCCATGCCAGTGTCGATGTGGCAATACAGGGACCCTGGGTATCTGCATGGCAAAGATCTGTGATGCCTGGGAGACATCAGGCCTCACTTCACAGCAGTACATAGGTCGGGTGACACAGCCCAATGATTGTCCATTGCACTACATGGGACTTATGTGGACATGTGGAATTGAGATGTGAGGTGATGGTCATGTAGGTGACATATGTGTCCATGCCCAACAGCACACACCTCAGTACATTGTGTAATGTCATGATGTATCATGTAATATTGAGCCTGGTCATGGCCACATGGGTGGATGAACCGACAATCTTACTTTGTTCATCTCTGTTCTGCAGGGCACCAGCTGTCCATCGACCGTTCCCAGACCTTCAAACCATGCAGGAACGAGACTGCATCCGACTGTACCGCTTCACCAGGCCACTGATTGAGGAGTTGGCGGAGCAGTTGGCGCCACATCTGCTACCTGGCCGGACATACCCTACAGCACTGACCCCAGAGGTGAAGGTGATGGCAGCCCTGCACTTCTTTGCTACTGGTACCTTCCAGTACACTGTGGCTACAGCAGGTGGGATGTCGCAAACTATGTTTAGTCGTGTGCTACGCGATGTCTTGGAGGGGATGTTGCATTTCCTTGACCTGTACATCAAGTTCCCTAGCCCAGCTGAACTCCCTGAAATAAAGGATGCCTTTTATACACTGGGAAGGATGCCGAACGTCATCGGATCTATTGATGGTACACATGTGGCCCTGATACCACCACAGGCACATGAGCAGGCATACCGGAACAGGAAACATTTCCACTCGATCAAAGCTCTGGTGGTATGTCTTGCAGACATGTGTATCACACATGTGTGTGCACGGTTCCCTGGTTCTGCACACAATGCCTACATAATGAGGAGTAGTCGCATTGCAACGCTGATGTCACAGATGCCAGATCAGCGTGCCTGGCTTGTCGGTGTGTACTGACTGTTATCATTGTGTGTGTTTGGCAATGTTGTATTCTGCACTCCTACAAAACTCAGCTACTTGTTCATTTTTTTGTGTGTAGGTGACTCCGGATACCCTAACATGCCGTGGTTGCTGACACCCCTCAGGAACCCTGTGACACCAGCCGAGATGCGCTACAATGAGGCACATGGTCGGAGCAGGAGGGTGATTGAGTGGACATTCAGTCCTCCTTAAAAGCTGCTTTCGCTGCCTGGACAAGACCGGAGGGGCCCTCCCATATGAGCCTGCAAAGGTGTGCAAAATTATCCTTGTATGCTGCATGCTACACAACATGGCAGTGCGGAAGAAGGTGCCTCTCATCCAGGATGACGATGACCAACCTCCGCCACCTGTGGAGGATCCCGGCCTGGGCCACGATGCCAGTGATGATGAGGATGAGGGCGACGTCCGCTCACAGCTCATCAACAACTTCTTCACCTGAATGTGAGTTTCCAGGGTTGTTATGTCAATGTATGGAGTTAGCCTGGAATGTGTTGTGGCTGCTCTGTTGCTGTCTGAGTGTGTCTGTGTGCCACTTGACTGGATGCGTGCAGTGATGTGTCCATTCAGGTGGTGTGTACTCCACAATAGGGTAGTACTGCAAACTTGTTTCTGTGTAGGTTTCTTGTGACATGTTTTGTGCCTGTGTATTGCATTTCTCTCCTGTTCTGCTGTGCTTTTGACTGTGTCTTGTGTCTGTCCTTCACAGGGTAATTTGCCTGTTGTTTGGTCAACACTGACCCGCAACACGCAGAATCCGACACCAGTGTGGGAGTAGTCAATTGACATCAAGTCATGTACCACACACCCCTGGACTACAATTCTCAGACACCCTGTGACCGTATGTCCACCGTAACGTACAATTGCCTTGCAACTACTTTTGAATAAACATGTTGCTGATGTGTAATGAACCTGTGCTATGCTTTGTTAGGTGTGTTGTCTGTCTTCCCACATCTGAGTGACATTTGCTTACCTCTCCTGTGGACTTGTTACCAATGACTGTGGATAGGTGTTGTGTTTGTGCATACCTATGTGTTTCAGGTTAACATCATTGTGTGGGATGAGTAACATGGCCATGGTGAATATGTGTTGCATTGCCATAGTGGTGTGTCTCCCTCACATGTGTCACATCACCATGACTCACCTAACGTTGGTCACATTGTTGCAGTATTTGGCATGCACTGTGTTGTGTAGTAGATCCACATCTCCCTGAGCATGACAAGTTGGAATCACAACAGAGGCAAGTATGGTGTACTGGTGAGTTTATTTTCAAACATGTGTGAGGGAAGTGCACAGGATGGTGGGTGCTGTACATTGGGTTTGGAATCCAAAGTTCAAATTAGAGTTGGAAGTGCTGGTAGATGAAATGTCCAGAGTAAAGTCCACAGTCATCTGCTACATTGGACCAACATGAACCCTCCATGTCATGTGGGCGAGTTGTGTGCGATTGAACAAGGTGAATGGGTTGCACACAAAGAACATTGTCCAGAACAGGTTTAGAGGCCCAGGGGGATGTGCTGGGACATCTGCCTCTCACATGTCCTTCTTCGGACGACCCCTCTTCTTCTTGGGGGGAGGGATCCTCAGGTGCAGGTCTCTGCGGCGCAGGGGACTCTCCATCAGAGTCCTCCTCCCTCCCTGTGGCGCTGGCAGATGGTGTTGCAACAGATGTTGTGGCCACACAGGGAGGTGTGGACAGGTTTTGTTGATCTAGCGGAGGCATTGGACTATGTCCCGATGCACCGCAGTAAGGGCATCCCACTTTGCCTCCATGCGGGCATGGTGGGCAGCCTGCTCCTGTTGTATGTCCTTGAGGATCCCCACTACCTGGCCAAATCCTCCGGTGCTATCCTGGTACGCATCTATGATGCGTGCCAGTTGGGGGTCATCGTGCAGTCCAGACCCCTCTGCAAGGCGCGCCCTCTGCCTCCCACCTCTCCCAGCACCCCTATCCACACGGGTAGGACCAGCGGCGGGACGCACAGGTGACACTGGGACCCCTTGAGTGGTGTTGCTGGTGGTGTTTGCTGTAGCTTCCGGGGGGTCCTGTGTCCCTGTGCTGTGGGTGTTCAGTGGCCTTGGTCTGTCCGGGGGTGCCCTGTCGGTTTCCAGATACTGGTGGCGTGGGTACAGGTGGTGCAGATGTTGATGCTGCTGGTGCTGCATGATGACTCACACCGGAGGGGCCAGGTTGGTCATCGTTATCCGAAGAGGACAGAGACAGAGTCAAACCAGAGAGCTCAGTGCCCACCAGAGTCTGGGTCTGGGAATCCTCTTCATTTGGTGCTGGGTCCCCAGCACCACCTGTGTTTGGAAGAGACACACAATGTAAGTTATGTTTCTACAGGCATCAATGGTTCAAAAACATGACATATTCTACTGTACGAACGGATGCCTGCCCGTACACTGCTATTTTCCGGCTTGTCACGGACAGAGTTTGATATTGTTGTTGCACATTGCCCAGCCATGAAGAAACATTTCAATGTGCATGTCGAAGTGTGTGCATGCCCAGCTCATGGATAGATTTGTCTGTACATGACCATTGCTACTCAAGGGCCATCACGTTTCTGACACAGGTGTGTCATCCCTGTACACATGTGAGCTTTAACAAGGACATACGTGCTATTCCACTGGGGATATGTTGTACTATTGGGGCATGTGTGGTAGCAGAGTTTGCTAGTCTTTGTGTGCCACACTGGTGTATTGGTACAACATGGTCACAGTCCGGTATGCCGGTGATCTCTTAGGAGGAAGTGTTTTCTTCCAGTGTTCCTAGTTCCCATCTCATTTCATAGAAGTGATGATGTCACCATTGTTAATGATTCTGATGCCGAGTTTTGTACGTGCATATGTGATTTGACTTGTCAATGTTCCACATGTTGACATGGATTGGGCAAGGTAGCACTCTGGCTTTTCAATGTTCATGACAGTGAGGGCCGTTGGTGTGTGTGTTGCAGTTTGGCTGCTGTGAGTAGCATGTCTCCTCCAATGCTGTCCATGTTTGACCTTGTGTCTACAGTGTCCATGTCAGTGAGTGGTGTGTTGTGTGAAGGATGCCTATGTTTCAGCATGATGTAGGGGTGGAATGCAGCTCACAACAGCACCGAGTGTGAATGTGACCATGCTATGGTGTCGGCTATATTGGTGTGTCCATTCCATTCACTGTCAGATGTCCCCTGTCAATGATGTATATGTGAATTTCTGTGTGTTTTGTGCAATGTACCATATATATGGCTCTCCACATTGGTCATCTGCAAGACACACCTCCCCTGCATGGCCAGGGGGCACCCCTGGACACTGCATCCCCAGACAATGATTTTGAACATATGGTTGCAATGGCTGTGTGTGCGACCGGGTTTTGTTTGGTCAGTGCATATGTGTGATTGTCAGCCACATCATTTCTCAGGCCAAGTGTCAAACATCTTGACAGTCCATTTCCACTCCCTGTGAGGTGAGCATGCATGGTTCAGTGTGAGCTTGCTGGGCCATGTGGGTGGGTGTGGATTGTCTGTGACTGCAACTCCCATCATGGTCTTGGCTACACCCCCCTTCCCAGCATGCCCATACTTCCTCCCTCTTGACTCTGCTTCCCTGTGAGGGGTTGTGACAGCAATGGCAAGATGGCTGACTGAAATCCTGGTGTTTGTTGTTGCCCAGTTCCCAGCAGGGCCTTGTGCTCCCCACAACAGAGCCCAGTGTCAGACATCTTGTCAGTCCCTTCCCATTCCCTGTGAGGCGAGCATGGTTCAGTGTGAGCTTGCTGGGCCATGTGGGTGGGTGTGGATTGTCTGTGACTGCAACTCCCATCATGGTCTTGGCTACACCCCCCTTCCCAGCATGCCCATACTTCCTCCCTCTTGACTCTGCATCCCTGTGAGGGGGTGTGACAGCAATGGCAAGATGGCTGACTGTGTAGTCCTGGTGTTTGTTGTTGCCCAGTTCCCAGCAGGGCTTGTGCTCCCCACAACAGAGCCCAGTGTCAGACATCTTGTCAGTCCCTTCCCACTCCCTGTGAGGCGAGCATGGTTCAGTGTGAGCTTGCTGGGCCATGTGGGTGGGTGTGGATTGTCTGTGACTGCAACTCCCATCATGGTCTTGGCTACACACCCTTCTCAGCATGCCCATACTTCCTCCCTCTTGACTCTGCTTCCCTGTGAGGGGGTGTGACAGCAATGGCAAGATAGCTGACTGTGAAGTCCTGGTGTGTGTTTGGCTACAAGTCCAAAGAGAGCCCCTGTGCTTCACACAGCAGCACCCAGCATGGGGTATCTTTTGTTGACATTTCACTGAGGTGTGGGTCAATTCATTCTACCAGGTGAGTTGTGTGGAGTTTGTGTTGAGGGGGTGTGTGTCTCTCCACATGCTGGTAAGTATGGTCAGAGCTGTCAGTCCTCCTTCCCACCCGGCCAGACATCCCACCATGAAACGTGCTTCCATTGGAGGGCGTGCAAGTTGTCTTTCAGGATGTCAGTCAGTGGTGTCCTGCTTCTGATTTGCACACAACCCCTACCAGGGCCTTGTGCTCCCCACAGCAGGACCCAGTATCAGCCATCTTGTCAGTCTTTTCCATTCCCTGTGATGTGGGCATGGTTCAGAGAGGTCTTGACGGGGCCAATCAGGAGGGGGAGCATTATCTGTGACTACAACCCCCATCATGCTTTTGGATACACTCACTTCACCTGCATCCCCACTAATCCTTCCTGTCAGTCAGCTGCACTGTGAGGTAGTGTGTTTGTGGTGGCAAACTGTTTGGCAGTGTTTATTTAGCTTTGTGCCACTGCCTTGCTCTATTTGTTTGTAGGTTGGTACATGTCATGACACAGTTCCAAGTCACTATGAGATGGCAGGTATTGTGTTTGTCTGACTAGCATACACATCTCGGGATGATTATATATTGGTTACTGTGGCTTTGCTTGCGGAGCAAAGTTTCACTGTCCCCTTGTCACACAATCTTGAGTATGTTGTTTGTGTACTCACCAGGCTCTGGTATGTCTGTTAGACCATGGATGCTCTCTGGTGGTAGGATGTCCCGCACCTTCTCCTCCCAGGTCCTGAAGTAGACTGGTTTGGCAGGAGGGCCACCGCCGGTGCACTGACTCAGGGCGTGATCTTTTTCAATGAGTTTCTTGACCCTCCTGCACACGTCATACCACCTATTCTGGACATCGTCCTTTGTGCGCCTTGCTGGTGCTTGTGCGTTCACCTTGTCCACAATCCTCACCCACATCTTTGTTTTCTGTGACATGAGGGACCTTTGGACCAATGTACCAAACAAATGTGGCTCTACTCTGATGATCTCGTCTACCAGCACTTCTAACTCACTATTTTTGAACTTTGGATTCTTCTTTGGGGCATGGTGAAGGGTGGTGGTGGTGAGTGATGTGTGTGTGAGGGTGCAAATGAGGGTGGGTTCGTGTTGGTTTTGCTAGCTGTATGTGTGAGTGCTTTTGGTGAGGTACTGATGGTGTGTGAGTTGTGTGATGGGTGAGTTGTGAGTCTGTCTGTGGTTGCTGTGTGATGGTGTTTGCTGCTGGCTGTGTCTCCTATTTGCAAGGGATCATGGTAGTGATTGCAGTCCTTTATATGGTTGGAGTTGTGGGTGTGTGTTTGTCCCAGGTTTTTTTTATTTGATATTTATTGGCTTTGTCATTGCTTGTTTGGTCCTTTTTTTGTCTTTTTTCCTTTGGGATTTGTAGGCATGAAGGAGACATTCTTCTGACGGAAATGGATGCTGATGTTGGCTCGTGCGGGCTTCCCCGCCTTGTTCACGCTGGCTATCTTCTGTGTTTCATACGCGTCGGTCGCGGAGATCTCTATTACTTGTGGGCCCGGTTTTCTGTGCGTGTTGGGCGTGCGGCTTGGTCTCCGTGCGAGTCGGTCTGGTTTTACACGCATTGCATCATACTGCGCGGGTCGGACATCACAGGTACGTGTCGGTCGGGTTCATTCCAGGTTTGTGTCGGTCGGTGAAAGTCGCATCGGTTTTCCGGCCAGATCACTATTTTCCCTACGGCTTGGTCGTACGGTTTGTATTCCGTACGTGTCGGTTGTAATTCACACGCGTTGCATCGTACTGCACGGGTCGTACGGCGCTGGTCCGGGTCGGTCGGTCTCCGGTCCGGGTCAGTCAGTACGATTTGCGGCCTGAATCGGAATCAGCCCCTATGTGTCATAGTTGTGATTGTTCGAACCTTATACCAAGTCCCTGCTTCTGACTGTCCAGCCGAACCGATGTAATCTTCAATGACAATTTGCAACACACCACCCACCAACTTCCCACCAACCTAATGCCTCATCCTGCAGGTTTTAAACTACCCACCTCCCCAATGCCCGAGGTATATTTTACCCCCCTGCCAACATCACAATTAACAAATAATTATGGAAAACAGCGAAAGTTATATCTTAGCCCTACTCTTTGGGAGATGAAGGTGTCAGACCTGAAAGGCGCTGAGTTATGCTGAATCCTGCCCCCAACAATTGACAACCACATGATCATCAAGTGTCTGGGGCCAGTTTGTTCATATGCTAGAGTCCTGTATGTCCAGGCAAATCTTCTTGGGTATTTTCCTGAAAAGGCTGTATTTTCCAATCTCAGTCCTGTAGGGTCTTGATCCATATTGCGGTTCAGTGTTCCCATCCCTCATCTTTTATTTTTAACAGGAAGCCGGCCCTTAACCCATTCCCTGATATCGTTGGGCCATGAAAGAATCATGACCTGCCTTCTGATAGTATTTTAAGTTTTGCCGAGAAGAGCATTATGTACTGTTTGTTAGGTTTACATAGCTACAGTTTTGCGTTGCTGGTGGACTGTCTTCGGGACTGAACTGCTTGTGTTTAGTCCAGAAAGTAACTCCGGGTGGATAATTCCGCTCTGCCAGCGTAGTTTACAGAGTTTTGCCTAATCCGCAATCTGTTGCGACCGCAAAGTTTAGACAAAAAGTGGCGGAGCAGAGTTCCATGGAGTTGGAAAAAAACGCTGCGCAAGATGTACAATGTAGGGGTTTCCAATAGACAAGGACGACGAGGACGAGGAAAGAGAGCGGCCATGGTGAGGAGGAGGCAGCCACAGCAGGTAAGTGCCTTTTAAAAAAATATATATATATAATTAGGGAGGGGAGAGGGAGCGTAGTTCCACTGAGTTTTTTTTCAACTCCATGGAACTCTGCGTAGAGGCACTACGCAAGTTCCACCCGGGCTTACTAGAAAGACTATGATGTTGTGGTTTTGAAATGTGACGGCCATGGTGTATTGCTGCCCACAGAATTGCATCTTGATCCCTACAGTGAGGAGCTGGGCTATTACAGGTCTAGGCTTGCACCATATTTAGGCGGCACTGCCGGAACCCAATGTGCTCTGTCGACTACGAAGTGAGTGGATACCGCACAGAGTTTGTCATTGTCCAGATAACACCCTCAATTAACTGTTGAACATCATGTCCTAAAACTGATGTGGGATGCCCACCAAGCTTATGTTGTTGTGCCGGGACCTCCATTCTGCATCTTCTGCCCCAGCGTGTAAGCACTGAGTGGTCTTCATGAGCTGGCAGATTTTCATTTTGAGATGTTTGAAAGCTTTTGTGTTATCTTCCAGGGTACATTCCCCTAAGCCCACTCTGGCAAGTATCTTTTTAAAATCCACGGAATAAGGGTAATGTTGAGAGCCATGGTATCACTTTTGTATTCCAGGACCGATCTGGCCTCTTTGACCGCCTTTACCAGTTCTCTGAGTGAGGGATCATGTCAGAGTCTGCATGCAGTGCTTAATTTCCCATTTCCGTACTTCCACCATGTGTGCCACTCCGCAATGCATACTTATCCAGTTTGTTTGACTGTGCAGATTTGGAGACTTTATCACGGACCCTTGCGTTACTTTAGTGGGGCAGGTCTCATATGGTATCAGGCAGGGATGCAGATGTTATGTGTCAGTATAACTGTTATGTTCTCATTTTAGTCTCGGCCTGGGTCTTTTTTCAAATGGTCTTTTGCTCACCCCTCTTAGAGACCACACACTAGTTATTCTATACTTAGTTTCCATTTATATGCACTGGTGGGACCAGTGGGAGGCTGACTCCAAAGGAATGAGGTACAGCCCCCCCATGCCCGCTCAAAACCTCAGACACCCAAGCATGTTGACCAGGGAGAAGGATGCGAGGTCCCGTCCTCCCTATTCATCTCAGCAACTCTCCTGTCTGGTGCAGTATTGAGTGCAGCAGATGCCTTCCCCAGGCTTTTTCGCTGCTTAGAGACTGCTCTAGGCTTGCATTATACATGGGCCCACTGTATGTCCTGGCCCAATCGTGAAGCAGAACATCTACGATCAGTAACAGGGGTTCACACCTACCTGACACTCATCTCCCCCTCCTTATGGATCACCTTGCAACCTCTGTGGGTGCAGCCCCACATGTGCATCACAGTCTCATACATTCTGGAGCACCTGCTAAAAATCTAAGGAAAGCATGGTTTGCAGTGCTGTTAAGACCTTTGCCAAAATTCCAAAAGTGAAGCAACATTATGGATTCTTTCTCTCACCAGATTCTTAAAAATACACGTTTTCTTTGCTATCAGATTTGAGATCACCATAATATGTAAGAGGATGAGCCAGTGGAGCATAAGCTGATAGAGAGTTATCTGGAGAAAGAAGCAATGATTCCTGCCTTGAACTATCTACAGGCAAACCTGGACCTCTGATTTTATGTTTGTATCCATGACAAGAGGCAGAGGAGGTCTATTTTGCCATTCTACACCCACAATGCTAACCTAGCTGGCTCTGATGAATTTAAGTGAATAAAAATAACTAGCAGGCTTCAGTTCCAAGGAATATAACTTGCCAGGTGCCTTGGATGAGACTAAAAGCGGATTCCTCACAATATTGTTTTATGCAATGTTGTTTAATATGGTGAGCAAAACCCTGGTTGCTGTAGTAGATGCCATGTTGACAAAGGATAAACTTGAGAGAAGGGAAGTTATGAATTGCTTGATAAAGTTGAACTGCAAACCTTTCTGCATAATGCATATTATTAGAGGATCTCTCTCTGGCAGCTGGTACCTCATAGATGGCTCACTGGTAAGTGTGGATGAGTAACAAGAGAATTTAATTCCTGCAAATTAATATTCTTCACTTTCTGTTTAAAACAATGTGTGAATTCCCAAATTGGAAGGATGAATCCACTTAGTATCCCATTAATAGAAATATGTGCAGTACTTTCTTGAGACACCAAATCCTTTCTTGTTCAGGTCAAACACCCCACCATCATTCTTGTCACTTTCTTTAGCAGAAGTATTCTGGACATTTTAGGCATAGATTTGGAATCAGAATGCCATGGAAATGAATAGGCAAACCCCCAGAATAGGGGTTGTCAGAGAAACAACATTATACCATCCACTCTATTTATGGTTGATGGTGTAATGTAAATGTATTTTTCTTGTCTGTCACCACCTGAAAAACCTGTTGGTGAGGCACATGAAAAACACAATAATGATCCACACACCCTGGGAGGAAATTCCTAGAGGACAGGGGCAATTAGTTTTTCATTTTTTTAAAACAAGCTCCACTTTCGGAGCTTGTTTTGATAAACAAAAAAAAAATAACGTTTGGTGTACGGCTGTCAAAACCAACAGCTTCCAAACACCAAACTTCAGGTTGTTTTAAAGGAACTAACGTGACGGCAGGGGACATCTTTAAATTTGTAGGGTGGAGGTAATGTCCTCCGCATCCCATAGGAGACTATTCCATCTGCCAAACCTTAAATCAGGCCCTAAGTTTGCCTCTCTACAAATAGATTCTGGCATTTTACATCTCCCTGCCCAATGAGCCCAGCTAGGCAACAAGAGCTATGGATTGGCATCCAGGAACAGATCATAAACAGGGACATCTTACCTGTCTCCAGTGTGGGCAATGGGTGAATGTTTACTCTCACATTATCCTTCTGGAAAAGTCCTTGTATAGGCTTACCTTATCGTTTTGCTTAGAGATAAAAAGTTGTGAGCATAATTTAAAAACTGGTGCGCTCCAGAATGAAATCCCTTCGTTCATCCAGGTTGAGCTGATAGGGTCTATGAATCTAGGTGGTCTGAGGGATCCCAATTCAGGAATCGCTTCAATGCTTCCTACATTTTTCCATCCTGGATTTTCATGTTCAGTTGAGGATCCTGAAATAACTAAAACCTGCACCCAATGTGTTTACAAAGGTATCTTCCCAGATCAACCGCACTGTGTAGAAGAGGAAAGACAATGGTATATTCCTCTAAATATCAATCTAATCTTGTCTGTATGATCGGATAGTATAGTGGCAGTTCATGGAACAGTAAATGGTGGATATTTTGAAGGAAACACAAACTTTGAGGAAAAACACTTTTCAAATAAACTTGAAAAAACACTCTAAGTCTATCACAGGATCTTCAATGTAATGAGGCCCGCATCAGGATCATATTCCTCTCAGAGATGAAGGTCATCTGACTGAGAAGCCAAATCTCAGAGATGAGATGTCTCACGGACATGGTAAGTTGTCATATCTTTAGGCCTACCAACGCCGTCAGTTGGCCATTTTAGATCTGTTCTTCCTTGTCTTTTCCTAGGCAGCAGTGATGCTGACAGGAGAGCTTGCCCTTCTGGAGACAAGCTTAGCAACAGAAAGATGCATTAATCCAGGCATCAGCATTGATACAAGAGGCGCCACAGTGGTGGGTGCTATCTTCAAATATAGGGTATGTTGTCTCCGTCTTGTTTGCCTTTCCTCTGGGATTGACAGCCAATGTCTTGGGCTAAGAATGGGCAAATATCTAGGGGACTGTGCTTCCCCTGCCCTATGGGACCAATAGGAAAATGCCAATTTTTTAAATTAGCTATTAATTTCAGGGGTCCTTCACATACAAAGGCACTTATTTTCTGCTTTTTGGGCCTGATGGTGGTGGAAGACTATAGAGATACCATGCTAATCAAGACATTCTTGAACAGGTCCATTGACATTTTGTCAATGACATTTGTAGATGCAGATTTCCTAGTAGGACTCTAGGCACAGAAGCACCTGTTGTCACTGTAGGCTGTTCTCACCAACACAATGAACAGTTTCAAGAGTACTGGAGCATTCTCATTTTCTTGCAACTACTGTCTCTTTTTGGAGCTACTGACCAGTGTGTTCAGGTAGTTCTGGCTCGCAGTGCAAATCTCAGTGCTATACCTCTTGAGGTTCTGCTCCCACCACCTGAGGGTGGTAGCCTGGAATATAGATATTTGCGTGAGTTTATAGCTTCATTTATCTTTATTTGCAAGACTTCTCCTACCTCACAGTTAAGGGCTCCTGACTCTGATTAATGGATAGGAAGTACCAGTTCAGGTCTCACAGTACAGCAAAATGTCTTGGCTTCCACTATATTGTTAGCTATTTATAACCACCTGGAGCTTCCTCCCTTCTTGCCAGTGGAAGACTAACCGTGTGGAACTTTCCTTACACCTGTACCAAGAAATTGCAGCTCTTCTGGTTCCCTTCCTGATTATTTCCAAGTAGTCAAGCCTGGTCACCATGAGGTCATTATCTTCCTTAGCAGTCCAGCAGCCTGCCCATTGCAGGCACAGAAATGTCAGGAAGAAGGAGTTGCTGTAGTACAATGTTTGTGAATTCAGAGACAAAGCTCCTGCAGTAAAGGGGGAGGACAGTAGGACTCCAGAGCTGCTGGTTGGAAAAGTGCTTTGTGTTTTGTGTTTTGGAGGTTCAGTGTGCATGGTCCCTCCTAAGGTTCAGGCGCCTGTTCCCAAGAGAAGGCAAATTTGATTTGTTTTTACTTTTATCTGTAATTTGATGAATATTACTATATTGAATGTTTATATTATGTATAAATGCATTGTTGAATTGCCCTTTTTAACTATTGATTTTTTTCTCTGATTCTGTGAGAATCATATTAACAATACAAATTACTGTGAAATTTTTAAATATTGTTTTGGCTATACTAATTGGACACGTCCTAGATATTACTTCACTAAATATGTCAATTGCCTAGGAAGTTATTATTGCACTGTGGTCCCTCCTAAGGTTCAGGCGCCTGTTCCCAAGAGAAGGCAAAGGGAGAAAGCCCCAACATACCGGATGAAGTGCACTAAAGCTGGCCACATAAAGATAAAGAGAAGAGGTAAAGTAAAGGTAAAACCAATTGTGCTTCCAAACAAGATAAAACACGTGATCATAAACTTCAACCAGGGATGAGGTAATGGATAACTGGGATTTTCACAAATCATGTAAAGGAGGGTGAAAATTCAAACATTCCAATGACAAAGTGGCACTAGGGCTTTTTTAACTCAGTTCTTCAAAGGGGATGAGATCAAGGCTTTATATGAAAGGCTAATCCTAAGCATGAGGTCTAATATCTCTCTTCTGTGCTTGAACTTTAGACATGCCTAGGAGGACATAGTTCATTGGAAAGCAAAATTACCGATGGAGTTGAGGGGGTGATATGGTGCCGTCCAGAGTCCTTACAGAACATACAGGCACATGCATCAACCTAAAAACCGGTCGCAAACGGGCAGATTCTCAGATTCTGCCCCTTTGCGACTGGTAGTTTTGCATTTGGGATGCATCATCCCAAATGCAAAAATCGCTATATAAGGAATCTCAAAATAGCGATTCCTTAAATAGCGATTGCATTTAAGGAATCCCAAATTGAGATTCCTTAAATGCAATGCATTAAAGTTTAAAAAATAGCGATTTCGCTATTAGCGGGAGCAAATTACCGTGAAGCTGGACTTCATGGTAATTTGCTAAAACTTAGAAAAATGCACTTGTTTGCATTTTTCTAAGTTTAATGTTGCGCACACACATGCCCTTAGAGCATGTATGTATGCAACATTTGTGCAGAGTGCAAATGCATGGGTGCAATAGGGTGTCATTTTGACACCCTTGCACCCTAGAAATTGCGGGAGCAATTTGCGAGTACCTACTGGTACTCGCAAATTGCTCCCGCAATCTTCAATTCTTTTCTATGGGCCTGGAGGCCCATAGGAATGAATGGGAAGCCATTCATTAATTGCGACTCGCAATTTGCGGGTCGCAATTAAGGAATTTGTGGGAATCGCTATTTCTTTAGCGATTCCTACATGCATAGGGTTTTGCAATTCCTTAATTGCGATTCCTTAATAATCGCTATTAAGGAATCGCAAAACCCTATGTTGATGCATGTGCCAGATAGTCTGTTAAAAAAAAAACATGGAGGGCAAACCATATTCTGGAATTACTGAAAACCTCTTTGGATTGCACTCAACTGCAGGAATAAAGTATACACAAGGAGATGATAGACAGGGAGACAAAGTTTTTCAGACACTCACCCCCATTCACAGATCTGGGTTGAATCCATCATCATTCTTTAGCTCACTTCGCCACCTCAGTTCAGACCCAGCCATATGCAAATCAGTTTTGACCCTGTACCTCATGGGAAAATTGCAGTCCGAACTGCCAAGCCAGGTCTTCCCTGAACCGGAAACAAGCATCCTGGGACCGGTTTCGGGGTAACACCCCTCATCAGCCAGGCTAGCTTGACTCCAGTGGCAAAGTGAGTAAGGGACCCATGTCTGGGCATACCCTGCCAACTTAAGGCAATCAAAGCAAACACAAGGAGAAGATAGACGAAGTGCTGAAGCTTTTCATACACTCACCCCCAGTCACAGTCTAAGTTGAATCCATCATCGTTCTTTAGCTCACTTCGCCACCTCAGGAATAAAGTATTTTTAACACCACTGTTGTCTATTTCCTGCAAACTGCTGAACCATAACTTTCCACTTTTTCACATCAGCACATAAATGGAATGACAAGATCTCCAAACATTTACCCCATGAACTAGTTCATTTGGCTCAGGCAACTGTATGGCCTCATTCATGAAGACTGTGTGCTTTAGCTCTCTCTCTCTCTCCCTCCCTCTCCCTCTCTCTCTCTCTCTCTCTCCCTCTCCCTCTCCCCCCCCCAGCAGGTAGGTATAGCTAAGGCCATGTTTTCGTTGAAAAAGCGTTTTTTGACTTGCCTATATCTTTGCCATCGTTTGCCAAATCATCACAAAATGTAACAAAAAAAGTGACATAGTGAGTCTTGTTCTGCATGGAGAGTTTGGGGTGATCTGTCAAGCAGGGGCCGAGAAAAAAGGGGTCAAAAAGTGTGTTTTCCCATGTTAATTCCTGTATGACCTTTAGTCGAACCTGCAGCCCAAACCACTGGACGAAATTACACCAAGTTTGGCAGAATGGTAGATTTTGTTATGCAGATCACGCTTTCAGTTATTTGCTGTAAATCTGTTTGGTAGTTTAAGAGAAATTAGAGGAAAGGCCAGGAAGAGTTGGCAGCCATCTTGGGACTCAGCTTCATCCGATGTGAGGCAGTGTGCTTCCACCCGTCTTTTGTTTGAAAAGACTCTTTTGAGCTACTAAGCTGACACGCATGTGTTGATGCACCTGCCCTCAGTTTGTGGTACAGAGACCTGGAGAGACTTTGGGCAGCATTTTCAGCTCCCCCAAAATGACTTGTTGCTCTCTACTGATGAAGGAATGAATCCAGAAACACATGTCTAGAGTTAGACAGCACAAACCGCACCTACAAGGGTGAAATTTTTAAGACCACTACTGAAGTAAGTGTTATCATGCACTGTAATTCAGTGGGGTCAACAGGCATTAAGAGTTACTCACCTCGTGTTTCAAATTTTGCACAGATACAGCCTGATTTAAATTTCGGTGGTGATGGAACATCTTTTGATTTTGTCAGAATGTCCACCACCATTGGAATAATTTGGTGAAGTGAAATCTGCCAATCATTTTTCCTTCTGATTTAGCACTTCCTGCGGAAATCAGAGGTGTTTAAAATATATGAGAGAAGGAAGGAAGCTACACACAAGTAAAATAACTGCAAACGTGTGCTAACAGAGGCACTGCAAGACACTGTTAAGCAATAAAAAAAAAACATATTGGCAGGATAACCTATAAAAGGAATCAAAGGTACTGTAGTGATCACAAATTTGAGTCCATGTCTAAAATAGCAGTGGTACATTGTTAGAATCAAAATTATCAAAAGAGAATTGTCATACTAAAAGTTGTGTATAATACACAAAGATCAATCTACATGACTGAAATGCAAACGTGAACAACAAAATACTTGAAGGTTTTAAGCTAGACCTGTCAGATAAGTTCATTAGCACATGACTTTGTGAAATATTAACCTGAAAAATACCTTTGGGCATTCTTTGAGCTTCGGGATTAATCAATTTGATATCCAAACTTTTTGTGGTGTAAACAACACTGTCCTTCATTGAAACAATTGAACCATCAATACCCACAACAGGGGGGTGTTCTACTTTCAATATGATCCCAGCATTACCAAACTCCTCAATAGTTATTCCAAGTTGATCATTGTTGCCTCTTTCTGCAAATAAAGAGAATTATAGTCAAGTCAAAAACAAGCTTTATTCGGTGCAAAATATACCACCATAAAAGCATTCTGTAAGAAGGGAAACGACAACCATCACAATTTAAAGGAAGAGGAAAATATACAATTAAATTTAAAACAGCAAAAGATCATACTCAATAAAATAGATTGAAGTACAGTACAAGTTTGCATGATATATATTATAAAGAGAATTATATTATTTCAGTTGAAACTAAATTTCCTTTGGAACTCCCATTATCGTGATGAGATCAGAACATATCCTGAGTTTACATCTGACAACACAATGACAGTAACCATATGATCCTTTCACAGAAAATGGTAACAAGGAACAGCACAATTTTTTTTATCTTGCTATAATCTTTGCAAAAATGACTCTCCAGATATCCCTTGGTATCGCTGTAATTGAGAGGAGACTTTCAAACAACATGATCAAATTACTCTAAACTATTTGTATATTCTTTTTATTGTTATTATTATTAAAAATCAAAGCAAAATGTTATGTATCATCTGTTCCATTTAGTGGATCTGTTCACAGATTGATGTAAATTTTAGGGGGTAATTTGAAAGTAATTTACCAGCTGAACAATTTACTTACCTTCGGTAATGCCTTATCTGGTAGAGACTCTATCTAGCCGTAGATTCCATACCTTAGAATTATCTCCAGGCATCATACTGGAAAATGTTTGAGCAGTTCCTCTGCAAGCCAGTAGATGGCATCATTTGGCTCCACGTGGCATCACAGGAAGTTAAGTGTGCTGTACCTATATAGTCGCCAGCTTGGTGCTCTGACATCAGTTACTTTCGCGACTTTCCGCTCCAGGAGCTTGGAGCCACAATAAGCACTGATCACTGGTGTGACAGACTAAAGCCCTTGTAAGGGTGTTCCCTACTGTTGTATGTGAATTAATTGGAAACATTTTCCTTGTACTACATCGTCATCTTAACAACAAAACGGAAAAGTTTTTTATAAAATTTTGGTTTTAATATTAGTTTGTATATTTTATCGAAACCTTTTGGAGGAATGTTTTTTTCTCGAAAATGTCTATTTTTATTCCGTTTCAAACTATTTTCTACTCGTGCTTGTGCAGCAGCAGTTTAGAATGTTGATCTTTTGTCAGATCAACTGTCATTCTAACTGGAAGGTAGCAAAGGGAGCAGCAACATAAGACTGCTGTTTGCTCTTTCAGTCACACAAAAGGTAAAGTTAGCCATTTGCTGACACAAATGTGCTCTAAATCTAGTGTTACTTTTGATGCAGGAAACAGAGCAGACCCTTTATATCTTTTGTGTTCTATTCCAATGTCAACAATTCTGAAAATAAATTAATGTAAAATATATTAACTCCCAGCATGTTAGGTTGGAAGGTATATCTACATCAATGACACGCCGGGGTGGGGTGCTGTGTGGGGAAGTTTGGGTCTCCTGGAGTGGGACTGTGGTGGTAGGTAATTTTTCCTGTTCACAGAAGTCTCTGTGTTGGGCTTGGACCAAGGCCCAAGCAGGATGTCAGTAAGTGTCTCATTCTGTTCTGCTGGGTCCTGGCTCTAGCACTTCTGTTAAAACATTCATCTTGACTGCCAGAAAGGGTAAGCTGAGGTCCAAGACCTTTACTGCCTTCCTCGCCATCATAGCAAAGGACGCTCCTTTCTTCATAGCCATGGTAGGCGGAGAAAGCGTGGCAGTATCAGAAGTCCTCTGGCTTAACCCATATCCTCACACCAGTCCAAGGTGTCATAATAAGGCTGGTATTCCTCAGTGTCCAGCAACCCCCCCCATTCCTCCACGAGTCCTAGCTTATATGAATAGAACTCAGGCTCTGGCCTGGAAGGCATGGCTCCAGTCTGCGCCAGAGTTGTCATCGGAAGACGCCCCCCCGGCTCAGTGTCATAGTCAGGGATGAGAATGGGTATTGCACCACCAGTGGTCGCTGGTGGTGCCGGGAGCCTCGACATCAGGACCAGCGTCGGGGAAGGTTAAAGTGGCACGACAGGCATCGTCCCTTAAGGCCTTTGGGTTCATGGCATGGCAATCGGCACAAGCCTTCGGTTCATGGTCGCGTTCAAAAAACCGGAGACATACAAGGTTCCTGGAGATACAAACCCTCCTCGGACCAACCAAAACTCCTTAGAGATGCTAGGAGCCTCTGCAACAAACAAATCAAGAGCACTAAGGCAGACTACTTCAGACACCAACTTGATCATCCTGCTAACCGCCCCAAGAAACTCTTCGAATTGGTCAAACAGCAATCAGTTGTAGGTCCATACCACCCTGACTCTGGAGGCAGCCCACCCTCTTGCGAGGAACTTGCTGCTTTCTTCACCGAGAAATCAAGACTCATCACCATTGACCTCGCCTCTAAGAAGACTCTACTGCCATCCTCCGGGTCAGCAGCACCCCTAGACGTCTTTGAAAAGAACAATCCTATCAGCCTGAACACCGAGAACAATGCGTTATGAGGCACCTTTACCCCACTCAGTAGAAAAGACATCAACAAGATTCTTCAGGATATCAACCCATCTAACCACTTCAGTGACCCGTTGCCCCCGGCCATCTTCAAAGAAATCAAGAATGTACTCATCCCCACCTGGACTAGGATTGTAAACACTTCTCTATCACAAGGCAAGAACCCTGACTGCCTAAAAGCAGCTCAGGTATCACTTATACTAAAAAAACTAACGCAGACAAAGCTGACCTCAATTACTTCCGCCCTATCCCCAACATCCCCACCCTAGCCAAACTCCTAGAAAAATGCGTACAATCCCAACTTTGTGATCACATAGAGAATTTTCAACTCCTAGACCTGCATCAATCCTGCATTCGGAAGGGGGAACAGCACCGAATCGGCTCTCACTCACGTTATGTATGACATTTTGAAAATGCTTGACCAAAACGAATCCTGCCTGCTAATCCTCCAGGACCTCAACCTTGCATTCGACACGGTTAACCACGACAACCTCCTATCCATTCTGAAGAACACAATGGGTTTCTCTGGTCAGGTGTTACAATGGTTCTCGTCCTTCCTCCGCCACAGATCACAAAGAGTCAAGGCAAACCACTCTCTCTCCCAGCCCTCTCCAGTACTCATGGGTGTCCCCCAAGGGTCCGCCCTATCTCCTATCCTCTTCAACCTTTTCTTGGAACCATTAGCTAATTCACTAAATTCCACGAACATTCTCTTCCATATGTATGCGGATGATACGCAACTCTATTTGAAAATCTCATCCCCGAATAACATCATCGCACTCAACACTACCCTGACGTCTACTCAAAATTGGTTAATTGAGAACCATCTCCTGCTCACCACCTCCAAAACTGAATTCCTGCTCATCTCTCCTCCAAACCACATCCCCAAGCTAGACCTTTGGCTGAATCACCTCACTGCTTTCAACTGCACCCCTCTCATCATAGACTCAGCCAAATCTTTCGGAATCACCCTGAGCAAGCACCTAAATATGAAAAATCATATCAGCAATGTGTGTAAGGGAGCTAACCACTTGATGAGAACACTTAGAAACATCAAACCATTCCTTCCACAATCTGATTTCAAGCAGGTGGTCTTGCTGAGGCTAGACTACGGCAGCGCTACGCTCTATGGCCTTCCCAAATACACCCTGGCTCCACTAAGGGCATCACTGAACGCTGCGGCTAGACTGGTTACAGGCACCAAACGAAATGAGCACATATCCCCAGTCCTAAAATCTCTTAAATGGTTGCCCTACAAAGCTCAAATTCAGTTAAATATTGCCGTTCTGGCACACAAAGCCCTTCATTTCAAAACTCCAAGGGACCTAGCGTAAAAGCTTGAATTATCCTGTGCTGGTAGAGCCTCAAGAAGCGCAAACACTTTCCTCTTGAAACCTCTCATCCTGAGCAAAAAGAGAACTTGTCACCGAGCCTTCTCTGGCGCTGCCCCAAAAATATGGAACTCTCTTCCACCGAAAGTACGCAGAATCTCCACAAAGACTGCTTTCAAACTGGAAGCCAAAAGATTCTTAATGAATAAATTCTTACCTTAATTGGACTAGATTCACCTGCTCGAAGTCATTAATCCTACAACCATTGTACCATCATTTGATACTGCTCTCCTCTATCACATGCCCCCCTTCGTACACCGCTATATACCTGGTTTATGTACTACTCTCCTTGACTCAATTGTCCTGTAATTATGTGATCATTCTTGTTTCCTATTCTTACCTGATTTCGATATTGCATTTATGTCCTTCCTTCCATCCTATTGTGAGGCGCTCTGATATCCCTTGGGATCTTGTTTACGACATATAAAACTTTATAAATAAATAGGGTGCAGACTCATTACTGACATCGATCTGTGACACGCGTCGCAGGGCTTGATGCCGGCCTTCCTTGAAGTCATCCTGCCACACAGGAAAAACCTCAAAAAGACTTTGACAAACTTCAAAAAATGGTTAGTGTGGCACCTATATAGGCAACGCACATGCCAATTCTGCTGTGGGTGACGCTGACGATGCCACACCCAGCCGAACCACACCACCTACTGGTGCGCAGGGGTTCTGCTCATTAAAAACATTCCAGATCCAATCTAATGCCGGAGGATAATTTTAAGGCAAGGAATCTGGGGCTGGAAGTTTCTATGGGATGCTAAAATATCTCAACTGGAAATTTAGCACAGAAAAAGGACACTCCTTCACATAAAGTTTAAGTGACTATGAGGGAGGAGTGTTTTGAATTAGGAGTTTTACTCATCAATGATGCTGCACATAATTATGCTCAAAAGAGCTATATGATGATAACAAAGAAAAGGCTCATACATTTTTAGCCTATAAGATGAGAGCAACTCAAATGCACAATCATATACATAAGAACAAAGATTTTACTTAGAAACTACATAAATGATTCTCATGGATTAGTGAGGTTTTCTGAGAAATAGGGTACTTAGTCTCAATGACTTTATGACATTGTTGAACAAATTACTTACCTTCTGTAACACTCTTTCTAGTGGGTACTAGAACATGGATTCCTCACCTTGTTAATACCTCCAAAAGCCAGACTGGATCCTAAGACTTTGATAAGCAATTTCCTTGCATGACATTAGGTGGAGTCATATAGGCGTCATAAAGCTCCGTGTCGGGTCTGTCCTACTCTTAAAGTGATGTCGGGCCCCAATGTAACCGCCACTTCCGTGCTTTTATGTCAGCTGCTTCTGATATCTATCTGCATTGTCGGACGCAGAACCCTTAGTGATTAGATTGTGCCATTGTGCAGATCTCTAGATTGGGGTATTTTTAGTATGAACCATAAGAGTCCATTCCACAGAACAGAGAGGTGGGTAGGTCGGTGAGGTTTGATAGCGTATCCCCCAGATCAAATCATAGTAAGTAACTTGTTTTTCTGATGGATGCTTCTAACAGCAGATTCCTCACCTTGCGAATATATAGCAGAACAGTACATCCCCTGGATGTGTACCTCCCTCGGCTGTGGGTCTGTGGAATGGCTAAAAAATCCTGCAGGACCATACAGGCATAGTGCACCTCCCGCTGGACCTGGCTTTCCAGGCAGTAGTGTTTCGTAAATATATGAATTAAAGCCCATGTTACAGCCTGGCATATATCCAGTATAGGCACTCCATGCAACAATAGGGTGGTAGCAGCTTTGGTGGCTCTGGTGAAATTAGCCAACAGGCCATTCTGAAGGTGCTTCAGAGCTATTCCATAGTAAATCTCAATACAGAGGACAATACATATGGAGATGGTCTGCTTCTATGCAGCTTTCCCCTTTTTGGTCTCCGAGAACCCCACAAAGAGCTACTCAGCTCCAAGTAAAATTTCAGAGCCCTTCAGATCTATACAATGTAGTCTCTCTTCCTCCTTGGATGGATGAGTTTGTGCGAAGTATTGTCAGGCTAATAGGCTGCCCAATGTGGAAGGACGTTTCAAACTCTGGGCCTGATTTACAAGAGGCCTTCACCACCACAGCGTCACTATTTATGAAGCTCTGGTGGCATACGCTTCTCAATCATATCTATGAGGTGACACCCTGCATATGGCTTTGCATGGCTTCAAAGATATGAAGTAAGGCAAGGAAGCCCAAAAGGCTGCCTTGCCTTATTCTACATCAAGTAGGAATTTCCATGGCATTGCTGTGGGTTTTCCTACGCAACATCCATGGGTTTTGACACAAACCCAGATTTACAAGGATCTGTAAGCCTGGGAATGTGTCAAAACTGTGCGCCTCCCAGGGAAGGCGTAACGCTTCCATTAATAGTTTTTGTGCAGGAAGGTGTCCCTTCCTGCACAAAAATAACCATGCCAACAATGCAGACACCCTTGCACATTGGTGCACGGGTGTCTGCATTGGTGCTAGGCACCAATTTGTGCATCTGTGCTGGATGAAAGGACAGGAATTCACAGTATCTTGTAAGTATGGTGCATTCCTGCCCTTTCGATTTAGTGTACGGCAGCATAGCCAAAAGACTTGTGGCGCTGCCTTACACCAAATCTTTGTAAATGAGGCCTTTGGGGTGAAAAGCTGCCTCAGTCCTTAACAGCAGCTTTTTTGGAAAGAAAGTGGTGTATAGTTGCTGGACAGAAAGTGTGAAACTCAAATTGAGGTCCTACTCCTACTCTGGCATCACAAAGGAACCTATGGGCCTGTCCTTTCCAAATAACAAATCTCATCAAGTGATTTAAACAGAGACGGCTGATCCAAAAATCAGCCCGGCTTTGCTGTGCTAGTGATAACTGAAGAGAAAAGTAAGAGATTTGACAACTGGGATTGTAAGTGTTGGATATGTCGGGAAGAACACCAAACAAGAAACTTCCCGCAGTGACCTGCATAGATTGTTTTTGTCGAGGGACACCTAGCTGCCAAAATCTACTACTTCAGAGAAAAGATTGAAGTCCATCTCTGCTCAATCTCTACACATGGAGGTGTAAGTTGTGTAAGCTTGTACGAAGAACTTTGCCCTGGTGTTGCAACAGGATGTCCTCCAGAAGAGGCAGCCAAATCGGAGGACAGATGTTCATGGCTTGAACTTCTGAGTACTGCATTCTCCTGGTCCAATCTGGAACCACAAAGATGGCTTGGGCTAAATAGTTTCCGAGCTTCTTCAGAGACTAGAAGGCATACAGGAGTCCTGAGCTCTGATCTACATATCTAAATATCTGTTTAAGTTGTCTATGTTTAGGTTTAGTTGTCTTTGTCCTGTCTTCACATGTGCCTCATGGAAGGGGGTGTTGATGTTTAATATGTGATGTTAAGTGTATAGGTCAAGAAAAGGTTTTATAAGGTAGTGTTTAGGATAAGTAACATAGGGGGATATTTCCAAGAACGTGTGAAAACTACTGCAAAAGTAGTTTAACGCAACTCTTCACATCGCAGTCTATCGCGGGAAAATAACACATTGGTAATGTGGTATTCCCAAGCCGGCGGAACCATGCGATAGGCCCACGATAACGCGTCAAATGTCCGTGATAAAGTCAACGCAACGCCACAAAAATGCGAAACACGAACGCAAAAAAAGTTGCGATGAGACCAATCGTGATACGAAAACCAGCCACAGGCCTGCAAATCCCACGCGTCACGCGGGAAAATGCACAAAAGAAGCAACGGAAAAAAAGGGAGAAAAAAAAACCTGCGTAGCACCATGGATGCACCCCGACCGAGTGCAGAGGGCAACGCAAACCCCACAAGCCCCACAGACCACCAGCAAGGAGCAACAGGGTCGGGGAAGGCCAAGGAGAAGAGTGAGAGGAAGACAGGTTGCAGTCCGCAGGAAAACCAGATCAGCGTCGCGGAGGTGACAGAACACTACCATCAATTGACACACAATTAGACTAACGTGAATGCAGTCGGAGTGTCAAGGAGGGCAATGGAAGAGGTCACGAGGCACTAGCATGATGTGAAAAGTCAAACCAAGCACAAACCCGCTGCCGTCAGGAGGTGGGAGTCCTGCGCCACAGGAGGAGCAGGAGGAAACGGGGGCCACAGTCATCAGGGTGGAGACGCTGCAAGGAGGTGGGAGTCAGGACACAGCTCGAGAGGACCTGACACAACATCAACAGGGTGAGTAACGACCAGGGACTGGGGGGACGGGGGGAGATGGGCACAATGGCACACATGGACAACGATGTGTAGCAGACTGCACACCCACAATGACCCTGGATCATGTCCCGGATCCATGTGGCACACTGCAGCACAAACACATAGCAATCACAGCACATCCACATTGACGGCAATGTGGTACAATGTGCAGACCCGACACCGCAGAACAGAGGACACAACTGGCTGCGCTCATGCGCTGTAAGAGGCCAACCACATATAACAGAGCAGGAAACTGTGAGAAGGAAATGTACGCGTACAACTTCATCCATCCTGTAGTCCAAATGTCCACTGTCCCGCATCAAAATCCAGCACCTCCCAAACAGTCACAATGTACATAGTCATACAGTCTGCATGTAAACAAGAACAATGAGCCAACATACATGTCAACACAATGTCAACATGCATCTCCCCTTCACATTACTCATCAGCGATGCTGGAGAGGATGACCACACCACCGACAGCCGACAACAGCTCATGCACATCCCAGGCAACCCACCACCAGGACCAGGTCAGCCAAGCTACATAGAGGAGAAACCAGCCCATGAACAGACCACATAGCAGGAAGCACCCACCAGCATGGCTGGCTCCCAACACCTCACGAGCCACACATGGCATTCCAATGCCAGGTGTCAGGATGCCAAACGGAGGTAGCCGAACAGGTGAGGGTGGGGTTCAAACCTGTGGATTACGAACTATATCACATGTGCAGGTGTCTAACTCCCCTCAGGGACCACCTACACCACATAAAGAGACCCACACTGCGACAGACACATGCATTTGCACATTTCCAGTACTGAACCACCCCCAGAGGCATGCAATTATCATTTATAAACCCACGCTGGACCTTTGTACGGCGGCCCAGTCCACTATTCTTACGTATTGAGTGGGTGACGATAAAGCTACACGTCTAAGGTCCAACACGCTGCCTGCGGTGACATGTTGGCGTCCGCTGTACACAACACAATGTAATGTTGTCGGACCCGGGGCCCTCATGCACACAATATGACCACACGCAGATAGTTAATGGAACTGGTCACGGGAACATGCGCCCGGCCCCTTTATTAGCAGGGCCACATGTACAGTGACGCCTGTGCTGGATGTGTGTGGGGTGAGTGTGAGCCAGCCCCCACGGAGTGGTTAGTGGCTGGCAACAACTTCAACAGTGAACACCATTAAAATGGAAACTGCAAACACCAGTATAACAGAGACATATGCGGAGCGTCATGGAGGTAGCCAGAGCACCTTCAGAGGTCACACAATATGCAAACAGAAGTGTCCGGGAGTTGCAGTGCACTGAGGTTGGGGCACCTGGAGTGCCGAGCAGGGTATCAGGCAGATCCTTTTATTATTCTCAGTGATTTTAACGATCATTTGGAATTAACCAACAATCCGGACTCTGGCAGACTCCTAGACAATTTGGCAGCTTTTGGCTTCAGCCAATTAGTAAACAAACCCCCCCATCAGGCAGGCCATATTTTAGATGGCATTTTCTCCAATAGCGCAGATACGGATTTGATCAGTGTCACCGCTTTTCCCTGGTCAGACCATAAAGCGGTCTATTTTAAGATCAGGGTCGCTCTGCCAACACACCAAACCCACACGAAACCGTTAAAGGTAAAGACCAGACGATTGACTAGTGTCCAAGCCAATAGTCTAAACATGGCCCTTGGACAACTTCCCCTTTCGCTGAGTAAGGACAATAATGAGGCAGCATTCGTATTTAATGAATGGCTCGCGACAGCAGCTGACATTGTGGCACCTGAAAAACTGCTAACAGTCAGGAGATCAAAACCCTCAGCTCCCTGGTATAGCTCTGAGCTAAAAGGCTTAAAAGTAATCTGTAGAAAGGCGGAGCACCTCTGGAGGCAGGATTATAGTATAGACAGGAAAACAATCTATATTCGTGCCCTCCAACAGTATAAAGAAGCAATAATTGCTGCTAAAAGACTGTTCTACACCACTAAGATAGATGAAGCAGGTAACTCCACCAAGGAGCTTTTCAAAACGGTGACTCTGCTTTCCAAATCACAGCAAGCTAACATGTTCCAGCCAGATCATGACATGTGCAACAAACTAGCCACATAGTTCCAGAATAAGGTTCAACTAATCTACGAGGATCTCCTGAACACTCGTTTGAGCTCAGATAAGTCAGAGCAACCCCACGTCGAGATGGGTATAATACACCCTAGGTTAATACGTTTCCCAGCAATTACTAGCGAGGAAATATGTAAGCTTATTGTCGCTACAAAATCAGGCTCACCTAAAGATCCCTGTCCTCCCTATGATTATGCACTTGGCTGCAAACAGAATTGGGGACGAATTAACTCCCTTAATTAACCAAGTGCTGGAGTCAGGTAGCTATCCAACCTACTGGAAGAGAGCCACGATCAGGCCAATTTTGAAAAAACCCACTGTAGACCCTTTAGAGCCCAAGAATTATCGCTCAATAGCTGCTCTGCCCATAGCAGCCAAAATCTTGGAGAAATCAATGAATAAGGTACTGACTGACTACCTTGACACCCATAATCTGCTGGACTCGACTCAGCATGGTTTTCGCTCACAGCATTCCACTGAATCTGCTCTGCTCGTAGCAGCAGAGGAGATCCGAGGAATAGTGGATAGAGGGGGCAGGGCAATCCTCGTATTGTTAGACCTGTCAGCAGCCTTTGACACCGTGAATCACACGGTGTTAGTACAGAGGCTACAGGAGGTTGGTATTGAGGGCCCCGCTCTATCCCTTCTCTCATCGTTTTTGGAGGGCAGGGAGCAGAGCCTATACTGGGATGGCTTTCAGTCCGACAGTTTCCATCTCCTCTGTGGGGTTCCACAGGGATCAGCTTTGTCACCCACACTGTTTAACATCTATGTCAACCCCTGGCCAGACTCATCAGGAAGCATGGTTTTGCTCTAGTGTCTTACGCGGATGATTCCCAGCTTATAATCTCGATGGCTAACCAGTCAGATTACACAGCCGTTAGGTTTCATGCGTGTCTTTTGGAAATTATGACCTGGATGAACCATAGCTTCCTGAAGATCAACACAGACAAAACAGAGATCATTGAGTTTGGTCAGGGACAATCCCTGTGGAACGACTCCTGGTGGCCTCTGAAGGCTGGAGAATGCCCTTGCCCTGTATCCAAGGTGAGAAACCTTGGTGTCATTTTTGACAGCCAGCTAAGTTTCTCGGCTCAGGTGAATAGCCTTAACTCTTCCTGCTTCTTCCTAATAAAAACCTTGAGGAAGATTTTTCCTTTTATCGCGCATGAATCACAAAAGACAGTCGTGGGGGCCCTTCTGCTGTCCAAGCTTGACTACTGTAATGCCTTGCTATTGGGGATTAATAAAACACAACTGAGTAGGCTACAGTCACTGGAGAATGCCGCTGCGAGACTGCTTTTAAATATTCCTAGAGGCCAATCCACCTCGCTGGGAATTAAGAGTACTACACTGGCTTCCTGTACAACAACGTGTGGAATTTAAGGCATTATGCCTGGTCCACAAAGCAATCTTTGGGGGAGGAGCCAAAGATATTAAAAAAATGTTGATCCCCTATACTCCCGGTCGTGCCTTGAGATCCAGTACTTTGGGCCTTCTTCAAGTAAACAGGACTAGGAGAGTTAGATGGGGTGGAAGAACTTTCTCAAACTGTGCAGCGAAGTTGTGGAATAAGCTGCCTACAACTATGAGATTTTTGCCAAACCATCAATCCTTTAGGAAAGTCCTGAAGACTTGGCTGTTTGCTTCAATTTAGTCTCTGCGATAAGACTGCACCACTTCCACACTCACCAGCGCCAAGACGCTACGGCAATCGAGCTCTTTATAAACCTATATCTTATCCTATCCTATGGCATCCACCACAGGTGTGAGCAACTCTGTTAGTGTTACGTCCCACGGGAAGGGCACCAGAGGAACACTGCAGCAATGCGCAAAAGCGCGGAGTCCTTATGGGAAATACAGCTCCCATGAACCTCGGCGGTTCCGACGTCGGTGACGTCAGCACGTGCCTGATTCATTTCCGAGACAAGGCTTCCGGGGCATCAGTAAATGCCGCTTACTTTCTACGAGGAGCGAACGCTGTGACGAGTGGAGGCTGGTAAGGGTGCTTCGTGCACCAGATCTTCTAACATTTCTGGGTCGCAGTGATAATGAGCGCTCTTTCTTGTTGTGGCAGTTCAGGGCTCAGCGCTGCTTTCTCATTGCTCCGTTGGCAGAACCGCCTTATCGGTTCATTGTGGAGCAACTCTGCAGTGGAGCTCTTTCCGGATCTAGAGAGGGAGAGACTCATCCCTGCCATTCTGGGTTCTCCCCTTAAAGAACACAAACCTTTGTTGGCAAGGAACATGCCATTGCTGGGCACGTGAGCCCAGACGCGTTTTCTCTCGTTGGAGAACCGACATTGGTTCATGTGGGGAAAATGCCCTCTTGATTAGAAAACCCATACATTGTGACTTAGTTACCCATAGGAAGGAACGTTTTGTTACCTTCCTGAGACACATCCAAGAGCTCTGTGCGTTTTTTCTTTTCTTTTGTTGCTACGTGGAAATAACGTGTGGTGCGTCTTAGCCCTCATCAAAAGGGGGACCCTCAGAGGAGTACAGAAGGAAGGGACCTTCGTGAAATCTCCTTGGTTGTTATGTTTGTATTCATTTGAATTCGGCCACTAACCAAGACTTATTGAGGAAGTGGGCCGGTACTACTTCTTGTGTCACATGGTATTATATACAGTAGCCATTTGAGTCAAATTTGTTTCTTTGTGTGTCCTTTAGCAGGGGTACCGAGAGTGAGCAGGAGGACGGCTCTTCCGCACCCCTGTCTCAGCCTTCAGGAATAACCATTTGGTAGGTTAGACTGCTACTGTTTGGACCCTTAGACGTTGATAATATGTAGTGTTGTTGCATATGCGGATTATGATGCTTTACCCTTAGATCTAGCTGAACACTACTACATGCCATATTTGATTCGCAGAGTTAGAAGAGGTTTTCTTTCTTTCCAGGTACAGTTCCTTGTACCTTGTAATCAGTAGGAGGGGTCAGGGTAGGAAAGGAAAACTGTACTGTTTTGCTTATACCTGTCTACTTCTCTTTACAGGTCTCCCTCCTTGCGATCCCCTTCCTTCCCTTCCCCCGCTTGATCACTCCATTGAGCCTGTGTATATATAATCAGACCGTGGTGGTATCGAGAGGTGTACCATTCTGAGCAACGTACGATCCTGAGGATTCCAGGCCACGACAGTTAGTCTGCCAGTACAACTGTTTCGACTCTTGCAGTTGGCGGTTGGAGGTGGCCCTGGCGGTGGTGGCGTGTGCCTCCTGCGGTGATGCGTCATCCGGGCCGGTCGGGACTCGATTTGATGTGTGACCCCTGGTGCAACGCAGTCGAGGCCAGAGGCAGCGGACAGCGCAGGGTCACACACATGGCGTCGATAACCCCCAGGCCATCGTCTCAGAGGCCATCCAATATCACAAGAGCCAGGGTCCCTGACCTGAGCTGCACAGAGTTAGTGGCCCCGGATGCACTGTCGCAGGCACAGGCACACCGCCATGGGACGGTGACTTGCGGTGTAGTGAGATGGGCCACACAAGCTGAGCGGGTCCTCATCGATGTCTGAGGTGAATGTGGCGTAGGGTTGCGAGGGACAGTGGAAGGTGTCCTCCAGGGCATGATGCATAGAGTAGAAGCCATCTGGAAGCAGCAAATGGAGGAGTGGAATGCCACTGTCTCGTTTTTGCCACCAAGTCAGTATCACCGACATGATGATGACGACAACCCCCGGTCCAAGAACTCAGTCGCCACCAAAGTTCAACCAGAAAGTGTCCATGGATCCCGGGGAACAGACTTAGTGGCACCGGAGCTGAAAGGGTATGCAGTCTGCGATGAGGCCTGTACAATGATATCATGTCTGCCATAAACAAATCAAGACTGATTTCGAAATGTGTGACCTACTTGATCGCAGTGTAGGCCCGAGGCATCGGTCAGCACGGGCCAAACACGGTTCCGTGAGTTCCTCCTGGAAATGTAACACACGACGTTGACATGGCATTTGGGGGTGACTTGTGGTTGACGGAGGTAAAAGCACCAGAGCTGAAGGGGTGTTCAGTCAGCGACGATGACGTGTCCTGGTATGGACTGGATTAGATTGGCGTGAGGCCTTCTGGACCGCAGTGTAGGCCGATGGCGTAGTCATCAAGGGCCCATAGACATGTGTGGTTGGGATGCTGTGCACAGACTTAGTGTCACCACATCGAAGGGAGTACAGTGATGTAAATGCTGCATTAATGTGTGTACTCGGACATTGTATGAACAAGAATCAGTCCAAAATGTGTGATCTACTTGACAGCAGTGTTGGCCAGAGGCAGCGGTCAGCAGGGGCCCACAACCAAGTGTCGTTGGCTTGCGATGCACAGAGTTAGTGACACCAGGGCAGTTGTCGTTAGTGTTCGATCACCTCCGAAACAATGATCCTTTTTTCCTCCTGACTGACACACATCATCCTCTTACACCTCTCCTTGCGTGCAATGATATGTACTCTGCCATTGAAAAATCAAGACTCAGTCCTACATGTGCGACACCAGCGCAGCATGGCCCGAGGGCAGTAGTCTGCGCGGACCCACGGACACGTGTGGATGGAATACTATGCACAGACTTGGTGTCACCACATCGAAGGGAGTATAGTGACATAAAATCAGCCATAATTTTTTTTTTTTTTTTTTTTTGAAAACCTTTATTTAGCACTGTGTACAAAACAAATACGGGCCTACAACCATCCGGCCGGCCTCGACACTTCTGAAGCTTGATAGCGAAGTATACGTCCACTCGGTGGCACGGCAGCACATAAAAGCATACGACCTATGTTGCAAAAATCCACGTGCACCGAGTGGCAGGAGACAGTAAGGTTAATTTTAAAAAGTTTTAAATGTAAGGAGATACAGAGCTAGAACGGATCAGTGCACAGAACAGACAATCATACGATAAATGGGTAACATTCAACAGGAGAGTCAACTAACAGTGAACACATCTAAAATGGCGGCACGAAACTATAATACCAGGATATAGATACGCAGCGAAGTGTGCCTCCCAGCCGCTACCCTCCTAACACCAGTCCCCCCCACTGACCCTGGAAAAAGACGTAGGAAAAAGACGGAAGAAAGAAAAAGAAGGCCCATAGAAACAAAAAACGTACCGAAGAAGACCCCCCACCCTACACGCATGCCGAGGCTATGGCCTACCCCCCCCTAGCTACGTGTCTGTCGCCCCATAGGAACCCGAAATATAGAATTAAGGAAAGAAGAAAGGAAAAAGGACCATAAAGCGGGGAGGAGCCCACCACACTGCCGAACTCCCGGACTCCCGCGCCGCCCATACATCCTGCGCCATGTACAGCACAGTATCCAAAGACCCACGCAAACCCGGTGGTCCCGAATCAATAACACCCAGCACTTCAGCACTTCACAAGTCCTCCCCCCAGCAGAAGAAGGAAACAGGGGGCGAAATCACAGCGACATGTAACAAAAACGGGTCATTAAAAACTACTCATCCAAAATTGCAAAACGTGTATCAGTCCAGGGCCCCGTATGCCGATCCAACCAAAGCGACAGCGGGCATGCCATCACCCCTGTCCGGACCGGCAGATATGATTCAGGCCCGTCCATTTCTGCGAGTCACCTTCAGCCAGGGCAAAGAGACAAGATGGCCGCTCTCGAGGAAAGGGGACAATGAAGACGTATCGTACCGCAGGGTCCCAAACGCAGCAGTAACATGCCACAGAAGCTCCAGCGATAGGTGCATTCAGGGTAACATCTGGCAAGGGAAGTAAAAGGCTAGGTCTCAACAGGTAGTTCGTAGGCAGAGGCACAACGTTCAAAGTGAAGGATGTCCCTGCAACCGTATCCGTGTCGATGGGTTGACGCGTTACATTGTAGCCAGGAGGACTCCGCGCCACCGTCCCCCCACTCTGCAACATTGTTTCACCTCCAGGAGAAAACATGGGCGGCGGGGGATCCTCCAGCCGGGAACGTCCCGTTGCAAACAGTGCCTCATCGATTCTCCGGGTCAGCGCCCGGCAAGTACTCTGCATTGCCACTTTTAACGCCACGAGGGCGGCCAATACATTCCCACAGGTCGGGTCCCTCTGTACCAAGCATCGGGCCGCACTGTCCCGCTGCTCCTCCGATGCGGCAATCAACTCCGGGGCACATGGGCGCGCAGACACTGTGAGTCCAGGGTCAGCCAGCGTCTCAGCAAGAAGAGCAGGCGCCATTGTCATCTCCACTGCGGGCAATTAGTGGCGGGACAAAAATGACTATGTATACCGGAGATCCGAGGATGTAGACACCGGAAAAGCTTCGTGCTCCACTCGGAAACTGCACAGGGCGAGAGCGCCCCACGGCCACCGCGAAAACCGGCCGTTCGCCGCAGGAAGACACTTCAAAATGGAGTCCGCTCGCTTTTCTTCAGGGTGGCGGAGGAGAGCTAGTATTAGGGGGCTCCGACGTCGTCCACACCACTGCCAACGCTCGGGGGAGTCGGACCCGGACGTAAGGGTCCGACTCCAGTCGCACGGCCAGCGTTTTCACCCCCGCGATCACCCGCAGTATTCCAGCTCAGCACCCCGTCCACATCCCTCGGCGTCCAGCGGCGGCCATCTACGCAGGGACCCGTGGGAGCGCCGGAGGTCGTAGTAAACACCGAGTCAGCTACCAAACCCGCCGACAAAGGTGTCAGGAGAACGCCAGTCACTTCAGTGCCGGTAATCCGCGGCGGTTGGGCGGCGCAGGTCAGGAGAATTAATCAGGATTAACAAAGGAAACCAGACGGTCCACGGAGCCGGGAGCTCAGGCGTCCGTCCCGTCGGCCATCTTGGCTCCTCCCCTCAAAAAAAATCAGCCATAATTGATGTTCTCTGCCATAGTGTAATCAAGACTCAGTTCCAAATGTGTGACCTACTTGTACGCTGTGTATACCGGTGGAGTACGTCAACGAGAAGGGAGTACTGCGGGCCTGTGTCGCGGAGGCCGTGATGGTCTGAGGAGGCTGCCAGGTTCACGGCACTCGGGCTTGGAGCTTGCACCGGCACGTGGTGGGCCCTCTTCGACACACGCCGGTGTCGGCAGGTGTGCATTGAGGCCTGGGTGTGCAGGGCCTGGCCGGACTGGTACAGGGATAGGCAGCCCGGGGTGCAGCAGGCGCACAGGATTGCGGGCAACACTGCTTACAGCGGCGGACTCGTGGTGGGGTGAGGGGCGCCGCCCTGGCAGACACGTTGGGCATTCCGGAAGAGAACCAGGGCTACGTGCTTTTTATTCACACCCCTACACTGGCCAGGCGTACGCCTAGCAGGCCCACTCCGCTCACGCTTACAGGGGGGATGTAACAAGCTACATTTCCGGGATCTTCCCCACTTGCTGGTGTGACATGGTTGCATCCGCTGTCCACTACACTCCAAACACCAGCGGTGTATGTCGACATGTATATGTGTGTGGTCTGCATACTGCAGTCTGGCCATCACATCCACGCCACACTTGGCATTGTGTACATTCACATTCATCGGTCACTTGCCTCCTTCGCACATGCCTGGTCCCCACCTCTTCCCACAATCTGCTATCGTGTGGCTGAGGTGCCATGCCGTTGATGGCGTATGTGCATGGCTGGCCCAGGTTGCCACAGTAAGTTGTGCTGTTGTGTCTGGTGGGTGGGCATGTTGTTTGGCATGTTGTATGTGACTTTGTGACCTGTGCATTCCCAGTGTTGTGAGTTGCATGATTGTGGAGTTGAGGTGTGTGGTGTGTTAATTTGGTGCTTGCCAACGAGCAGCGCATTTCCGTAGGTGCCAGCCTGGAAGCACATGTTGATGATGGACTGTCAGAAGATGCAGGACTCATGCACTCTGCCTGGGTGGTCGGCGTTGACGTTGGTGTAGATTCCCCGGTGGTCCACTATTGCCTGCACATTGATGGAATATGTGTGCTTTCAGTAGCGGATATTGTGTGCAGTGTTGCCATGGGGTACAAGTAGGACATGTGTGCAGTCAATTGCCCCCTGACACGTGCGGGAATCCAGCTAAGGCGTAGACGCCTTGCTTGGTCTCCAGCTGTTCCTGCACAGTGTGGGGGAAGTATAGGTAGTGTGGTGCCAAGCTGATGATGGAATCCAAGACAGTTGTGGGGAACTTGGATTGGGCTGGCTGTAATACTCCTTCGACTCTGGCAGTTGTTGTTTGGAAGGTACCAGTGGCCAACGGATGCAGCACAGCCAGCATCTTGGTCTGAGGTGGGATGTTGGTTGTGCACTGTGTTGGTACCGTCAGCCTGTGGGCAATGGTGGTCTGGATGCGTGGGATGGTTGACCTTTTGAGCCTGTGGTGGGCAATGACATTCCCTGGTGTTGAGTCTGTGAGGTTGGTGCGTTTTCATGAGGTTGCTGTCTTTGTCTGCGCTGCCTCAGTGTTGGTCCGGGAGGGGGGAGGGTGGGTCCGGGGGTGGGGTCCTGGGTGGGGTGGCGGAGGGTGTGGTGGCCCTGTTGGGGGTCCAGCTGCATGACCAGTGGATCCATGGCATCTGTTGTTCTTAAGGTGTGGCTGTGGTCTGGGCTCCCTTTTCTTGTGCTGGTTGTAGTCCGACTTTGCACCAAGTCAGAGCAGGTGTTAATTTCCTGCTGCTAACGCTCCTTATCGCCTGTTTTGTGATCTTATCGCAGGTCAGGCTGGTCGTTGAGAATGTTAAGGTGTGGTGTTGTTGCTGATTTTTCCTCGGGAACGCCTACTCGGCATCTCGTTAGCGATAGTTGCCGGGGTCATCTGTGGTGATGTTTTTTTACTATTCTGCGTTACATGTGCAATACGTAGCTCTTATCATATATGTGGAATGTTGTTCCTGTGTTGCTCATTGCATACATCACATAGATGATCAACTGACTCTGCTTAACTGCCCCCGATCTTAGCAACCTACACGGCTGACGGACTTACGCTTACGGACCCTCTTCTAGATACCTAAACCTCTTCTTGAGATTGCCCCTGACGAAGGGACGTGTCAGTCCCGGAATGCATCGTGCTCATCCAAAACATTCCTGTATAGTGTTTACACGCGATGATGTTGATGTATTCAATCATGTATTACACAATGCAATAATAACTTCCTAGGCAATTGATCTATCTAATGAAATAGTATCTGGAGCGTATCCAATTAGTGTAGCCAAAACAGTACTTAAAAATTCCACAATAATTTTTTATTGTTGATGTAATTCTCATAGAATCAGAGAAAAGCGTTTGGTTTAAAAAACAATTCGACGATACATTTATATACAATATAAGTATTCAAAATAGTAATATTCATCAAATTACAATAATGAAACAAAATAAAAAAATGTCAGTGACCATATAATTATCTTCTACGCGCGTTTCAGCGAAAAGTACGCCTTCGTCAGGAAAAGCCACAATTCCTGTGAATTAAAAAAGCAAATACTTAAGAAGATGTTATCTGTGTAGTTATTTCTTTATAACTCTTACAACAAATTTTGGCTACATGATCTAATGGACACTTTACACAAATATGAATGGAAACAAAAGATAAAAAAAGAGAGATAACATTTGCATACTCTAAAATTGTGCATATCATTGATGTACTTCTATCTGGAGGATACAGATAAAGTGATGAAAACTCAGATTGGTGACTGAGAGGAAAAATAGGGAAAAATAGAAACAGTAGATGACAAAGGATAAAGTGTAGCTGGGATATATGGGTGGTTGAAAAACTGGGAATGCAGTATAGAAAAGTGAAATAGACAAGTATTCATACTGAGCAGTAATGTGAAGGGAAACCAAAGTAATAGATGCTAAAAGAATTAACGGTGCTTACTTAAAGTCGCAGCTTAACGAGCAGATAGGGAGTAGAGTGGTTATCGGAAAATGAATCTAACAACCTGTAATAATAAGACGCGATGTATAAGGAGGATAGTAATGGCAAGGAAGATAGACAACTATATGTAAACAGTTCTAGCAAGGTACCTGATAGTGGATGCAGTTCTATTAGAGGTTTGATGTCACAATAAGTGGGAAATGGTTCAAAGATTTTGTAGAGGAATGCCGTGGAACCTGCAGTTGTAATAAAGTGCATTTACGTAGATTTTAATTAAGGTATGGAAAGAAACGAGAATGTGAACTGTCTCTATACAGGATTGCATATATGAACCTGTTCTGTGGTGTGAGAGGGCTTAAGATGTAAAAGCCAGATTCTCTTTGTCTTATAAGATCGATGATAATTCGTAGATTCAGGATATTCTCTTTTTTTTTTTTTTTTGGAAAATATCTTTATTGAGCATCAGACAACAATATTTAACAGTTACTTCTCGTATACATGCATCATCTGTGCATTTTACTGAGAATAATCCACGATCTGGTATCCCACTTACAAAGATCCGCCTCTCCATCGATGAGGTACAACCTTTCCAACATTATCAATGGTTATAAGCAAATGAGACACCCAACTAGTAACTCGAGTGGTATGGCATATCCAATCTTTATCAGCCAGAGACTCCCCCGCACAGCGGATCTAGCGCTGCAGCGGGAGCGGTGTTTGGTGTTTTGTTTGCCGCCATTTCCGCGTTCCAGTGGGACACGCCCACCTGCGCTGGCCACGCCCCCTTCACCTAGGTTACTTATAGCGCTGACTACGAGCGCCGCACATCACTCTTACTTTTCCTGAGGCACAGCCGGGGGCAACGATCTCTAGCTTATTTTAAAAGTGTAATTTGTTGTGTTTTTAAAACTCTTTGGCGACCTACTCTCCCAGCTCACGATCAACTACTCCAAACTCCTGGTCCTGGGAGATTTCAACTATTGGCCGTCAGACGTCCATGAAAGCTCCCACTCCTTGGCCTTCACCGACCTATTAAGTGGGCTCAATGGCCTTCAACACGTCCACACGGCCACTCACTCTAAGGGCCACATCCTAGATCAAGTGTGGACCTACAATCTTGGAATTAAGTCGCTTACGATCTCACCTTGCCACTGGTCGGACCACTCCTTAATCTCTTTTTCTCTCCTGGTCCCTCCACCGCCCCCCCGTAGCCGAGGCCCTAGCCTCCTGGCCCGCAACTGGAACAAAGCAGACCTCGATCTATTTCTTACCTCCTTAACATCTTCGGTTCTGCCCAGTCCCGGCTCCATAGACTCCCAAGAAGCCGCACTTGTCAAATGGCTAGAGTCCGCCAGTGACAAGGTTGCCCCCCTCAAGCTAATTAGAACTAAGCGTACTCATGACGCACATCGATGGTTCTCGGATAGCCTTAAATCTTTAAAACTGGGACTCCGCCAAGCCGAGCGCCGCTGGCGTAGAAACTACGACCCCTCAGAAAAACTACAATTCTTAAAACTTTCTGGAGAATACAAACAGGCAATCTCAGTCGCCAAAACTGCTTACTTCTCCACAAAAATTCTTAACTCCGCGCAAAAATCTAAAGAAATGTTTGCCATTGTGGAGGAGCTCTCACATCCGGACAGGGTGACCCTTAAACCCCTCCCATCCCAGGCTCTATGTGACTCCCTTAATCAATTCTTTACAGACAAAATCAGTAAAAATAAAAATAGTATCTCCTCTGGATCCCCGGCGATGTCCCTTACAGAGGCTATTCCCTCCTCTAATCCCCATTCCCTGACCCAGCTTCCCCCCATACTAGAAGGAGACTTTCTTTCCCTGCTTAATAAAGTTTCATCTGGCTCCCCCACGGACTGCTGCCCTCCTGCGATTCTCCGTGCTGCCTTCTCGGCTTGCCCCGCCCCTCCGCTGGCCCTCCTGAACAACTCTCTCCTGCTCGGTGAGGTTCCCAACCAGTTCAAGAACGCCGAGGTGGTTCCCATACTAAAAAAACCTAACGCCGACCCCGCGGTTATGGGTAACTTCCGTCCCATCTCCCTTCTCCCTTACCTGAGTAAGGTACTTGAGACACATGTGACCAGCGTCCTCAGTTCTTTTATTGAAGAGTCCAACTTCCTAGACTCCCAGCAAGCTGGGTTTAGACCTGCCCATTCGACGGAGGCGGTCATCCTCTCTGTCATGGAGGAACTCCGTAGAGGCGCTGACTCTAATATTAGTCAAGCTCTGATTCTCCTAGATCTATCGGCGGCCTTTGACACGGTCGACCACACCATCTTGGTCGACCGTGTCAAAGAGGCGGGCATCAGTGGGACGGCCCTCAGCTGGGTTCGCTCCTTCCTGACGAACCGCCACCAATCTGTCCGACTCTCCCAGTTTTCGGCTGACAAAATGAAGCTTACTTGTGGCGTTCCGCAGGGTTCGACCTTGTCACCACTCCTATTTAATTTGTATCTCACCCCCCTGATCCGCTCCCTCCGGGGAAGGAATGTCACTGCATTTAACTATGCAGATGACATTCAGCTTGTCTTCAACCTTGATTCCTCGGACGAAGCGATCCAAGACTTTCAGTCCACCCTCTGTCACATCAGTAATTGGATGGGTGCTCACCATCTTAAACTTAATTCCGACAAGACGGAGCTTGTTCTTGTCGGAGGCCCATCCAACCCCTGGAACTCTACTTTTTGGCCCCCTTCCCTCGGCCCCTCTCCTTGCCCTGCTGACAAGGTGAAAAGCCTGGGAGTTTACATCTCCCATGATCTCTCAATGAAGCACCAGGTCAGTGCCACTGTGTCCTCCTGCTTTTTCCAGCTTAGGAAGATCCGGAAAATAGCTCATTTCCTGACCACCGAGGCCCTTACTCTGGCACTGCTGGCATTAGTCATCTCCCGGATTGACTATGCCAACGCCCTGTATGCAGGCATCCCACAATATCAAATTAAAAGACTACAGCTGATACAGAATCAGGCAGCCCGCCTGATCTACCATCAACCCAAACACCTCCACGTCCGCCCCCTGCTTAAAGCCCTTCACTGGCTCCCTGTATCGGAGCGTTGCAAGTTCAAACTAGGTTGTTTGACCCATAAATCTCTGGCCGGCATCGGTCCTTCCTTCATCTCTTCTCCATTGCACCCCTACGCTCCCCCTAGGCACCTTCGATCCTCTCACCATGCGCTCCTCCAGACGCCTAGGTTCAGACGCAAAAAACACGGAGGTCTCAGATTTTCTTTCCTGGCTCCCTCCTTTTGGAACTCACTTCCGTTGGAACTTAGACTCTCTCCCTCTTACCCTCACTTTAGGTCTCTCCTCAAAACTCACCTTTTCCGCAGCATCTATACATAAGCACTCTTTTCCTCCCCTTCTGTGCCCCTTCCCAAGTAAGTGAACAGCGCCAAGAAACCGTCCGGTGTAAGTCGCGCTCTACAAGAATTTTTTACATTACATTACATTACATTTAGACATCCACCCGACTAACTCGCAGATCATTTTGTGACCCTGCGGGATCCGGGGCTACTATTGCCTTAAACTGTTCCATCAGTTGAGCCCATTCCAGTGCCATCGGTCGTTTCCTCAGGCCCCTGTATTCCTCCTGGTATAAAGCCTCCCGTTCCGCCACTACCCACCTGCCCACCTCCTCGCACCAGGCTTCAATTCTCGGTGCCCGAGCTGCCTTCCAGCGTTTCGTTATCATGCGCTTCACCAGTAACAGAACCAGCCCAGCGAATCTACGCATTAGCTTTGCCTTCTTGGGGAGGGGAAATAATCCGAGAAGACAGGCTTCAATGGTGTCCCAAGAGGTGCGTCCCGTTACCACCGCTAGCTCCCGCGTCACCTCCGCCCAGAACTCCCGCAGTTTGGAACAATTCCACATCATGTGCAGAAAGTCAGCGTCTGGCGCATGGCACCGCGGACAAGCCGCCAATGCCGAGGGGTACATTTTACGTATTGTTGCCGGGGCAAGGTATGCTGCATGTAGTATAAACAACTGGATTGTCTTTAAACGACAGTTCCGTGAGACTCTTCGGGGATGGGCTAGCATTCGAGTCCACTCCCCATCATCCAGATTCCGTCCCAAGACCAGGTCCCATTTCTGTCAAACATGACTCAAGGAGACCGATAAATGCTCCCTCAGGCCGTGGTAGAGCCAGCGCACTAAGCAACGCCCATGACCCATAATGTGTAAGGACCTCAGTAATTGAAAGGTTGGGGGCTCCGCGCGATCAGCAAACCAATATGTGCGAATGTAACGTACTATGGTTGCATGAGTGAGGAACAAGGCGTCAGTCACCGAATGAGCATGAACAAACTCCTCATGCTGCATCAACTGGCCATCAAGAAAGAAATCCCCCGGAGGAGGAGCCTAGCGCGCATCCAAGATGGTCGCGTGAGCACAGGGCTCCCCGGACCCTCGCTGCTCCTCGGAATTTATCCTGACTTGGCTGATGGAATCTGGAAGGCGAATTCTGGCTGAACATTGACCTTCTTTCAGAAATCGAATCGGACCTGGGAATCCTGATCTACGGTGGTTTGAATTTTTGAGGCCTAATCGATGGCTGTGCCCGGCACGAGGGTGAACTGTGGAGCCGGGGCGTAATTGAACAACAGCGGCAGCGGATCTGTGCCAGTGGCCGCTCCATTACTTTCGGTTTCACTTTTGGTTCTCTGAGGGGCTGGAAATTGTAACCGCTTGGTGCGGCTGGGTGTTTACCTCTGCTGGATGCCTCTGTCTCCGCCTGCCACCAGTGTGCCCATTGACTTTGGTCCCATCGCCCGGCCACATCACGGTCTCTGGTGCGGCTCCTGACTGAGTTGCCGGTGCCCCCTTGACGCTTGGCCGGTGGTCCCCTTTGGTGAGCGTGGTTCTCATGGGTGGCAGGGGGGGCCCCGAGGGGCGTAAGACTAAGACATCCCTCCGCGGGGGACCGGTCCAGACGAACAACATGGACCGCTATACTCAAGGAAGAGGGTGCCCTGGAGCGGCCGGTGCCCCCCCGGACGATGCGGGTGGTGGCCCGTCCGTTTCTTCGGATCTGTCCCTGCAGGACATTATGGGCGCCATTAACGGCATCAAGGAGACCATCGCTACGCAGTACGAGGCCTTGGCCCGTAAAATCGACACGGTGGCCATTGATGTCGCACTGATTCGGGCGGATCTCTCTAAGACCAACGAGAGGGTTCAATCGCTTGCTGTGCGGACGTCCACCCTGGTTGCGGATGTGTCGGACCAACGGGCCACTCTCGGCGACCTCAAGTCGGCCAACGATCAGATGGCCCGGCGGCTGGAGGACTTTGAGGGACGGGCCCGCCGCAACAACATCCGCGTCATAGGCGTCCCGGAGACCTCCGACAACCACCCGGTTGATCTCATGGTGGAGGAGCTCATCCTCAAGCAGCTTGCCCCCGCTGGCCTGAGTAAGTTCTTTGCTGTGGAGCGGGCCCATCGAGTTCCGGGCGGTCGGCCGCGGCCGGGGGCCCCCCCGAGGCCTATTGTTGCCAAACTTTTCTACTACAGAGACCGAGATGTGATTTTGCAGGCCTCGCGGGCCCATGGCCCGGTCCGCCATGAGAATGCGTCTATTAACTTTTTCCCGGGCTTCACCCAACTTGTCCAGAAACAGAGGATGGGTTTCCAGGGGGTAAAGCGTCGCCTCCGAGACCTGGGTCTCAAGTACTCCATGCTTTTTCCTGCTAGGCTCCGAGTGGAACACGAAGATCGGACTACCTTTTTTAAATCTCCCGCGACTGTGAGTGACTGGCTTGACTCGCTGCCGGGCCGGGGGGACCGGCCTGGGCCCTTTGCTGGTACCGAGGGTGGCGGGTCTCCCTCGGAGTGACTTTGGTCCTTGACTTTGCCATTTTGTACTGTTCGGCTGGGTTCAACTTCTTTTGTGCATTTTGTTTCATTATGATCTATGTGGGGGGCGGTCGGGGACGGGTCCCTCTCCTCCTCCGGGGTCTTTCCGTAGAATGGGGTTTGTGGGGCGACAGGCACACTGCAAGTTGGGGTGGTTTTTTCGGTCGCAGGCATGCAGGGTGGGGGGAGTTGGAATTGTGGGGGGGTTGGGGGGTTTTGATTTGTGTGTTTTGTTTTTAATGCGAGGTCTTTGTTCTGTTCCAGTTTCGGGCGTTGCGCTATCTGCTGGGGGACCCTTGATCTATTGGAGGGGATGGGGGGGGACGGGTTGAGGTTGATGTCATGGAACGTCAATGGACTGGGGGACCGTATCAAACGGGGTGTTGTGCTGCAGTATTTGCGTCGTATGTCTCCTGATGTGGTGTTTTTACAGGAGACGCATCTGGTGGGTAACGTTTGTCATGCCATGAACAGGGGGGGTTACCGACTCGTGGCCCATTCTGGTTTCACCACTGGCTCTAGAGGGGTAGGCATTCTCCTGCGTTCTTCACTTCCGTTAGAGATCACCAGGGTAGTCCCGGACGATAGAGGGCGCTATGTGGCTTTGACTGGGCGGTGGGAGGGGCAGTCCCTTTCCTTGGTCTCTGTCTATGTTCCCCCGGGCCTCCAGAACTCCACCTTTTCAGACTTGGGTCGTATGCTGCTTGAGCTTCCTGATAGTCTTCTGCTTATGGGTGGGGATTTCAATTCGGTAGTCTCGGGCGACCGGGACCGCCACCCGCCCAGGGCCCTCCCTGCTGCCCAGGCGTGGCTTGGCGGATTCTTGGAGACCTTCGGTCTGGTAGATTGCTGGAGGTTAATGCATCCTACACAGTGTCAGTACACCTTTCACTCTGGGGCACATGGGAGTCTCTCCAGATTGGATTACTTTCTTATGCCCGCGGCCCAGACTGCCCGGATTCGAGAGGTTAAGCACCTGGCCCGGGGTATTTCTGATCATTCCCCACTGTGGTTGCTTTTTGACACTGGGACGCGGTCTGCTGGGCGGATCGCTCCTATTAACCCTTGGTACCTGCGGAACCCCACGATCCGCGATAGCCTGGTCAAGTCGATTGACCAATACTTCCTTGAGAATGATGGGTCGGTGTTGTCCGCAGTGTCCCTGTGGGAAGCTTTTAAGGCAGTACTCCGCGGGCAGGCCCTATCCCAGATAGTGGTGGCTAAGAAGGTTAAGATGGAGGCGGTGGTGAAGCTGGAGACTGACATATTGGGGTTGGAGGCGGCCTTGGAGACGGGTGTCACTCCGGATGGGCTCCATGCCCTCAGCCTGAAGCAGTTCGAGTACAAGTCCCTTGTCACTGACGCTGCCAAGACCATGTATAGGGAGCAGCAGGGTAGGTTGTATGATGCCGGGGACAAGGCTGGTAAATTGATTGCTTGGCTGGATAGGAAGGAGAGAGTGAATCGTGTGGTCCCAGAGCTCCGGGTTGCGGATGGAGTGTGTGTGACTGAGCCTGACGAGATTGTGGAGTGTTTTGCTGATCACCTCCGGGCGGTGTATTCCCCGGTGTCTGATAGAGATGAAGACGACTCTCGTCTTCTACTACGGGATATTGCCCTGCCCGGCTTATCCGTCGAGGACCGTGAGCAGCTGGATGCCCCCTTGTCTGTCGATGAGATTGCTACTGCGATTTGCTCCCTTCGCTCGGGCAAAGCCATGGGCCCCAATGGCCTACCGATCGAACTATATAAACTACGCCCGGATAAAACCTTCGTCGTATGTTTCAGGAGTCGATCGAGAGGGGTTCTCTTCCCGCCGACCAGCGTCTGGCGACTATAGTCGTGATTCCCAAGGATGGTAAACCACGAGACCGCTGTGCTTCATATAGGCCTATTTCCCTCTTAAACGCAGAACCCAAAATCCTTGCTAAAGTCCTCGCCAATCGCTTGCTGAGCGTTAGCTGTGATCTGATTCATCCGGATCAATGCGGCTTCATCCCCCACCGTAATTCCGCTCTTAATCTGCGGCGTCTGCATGGCGTCCTAGCTAGGGCGGAGTACATCTCTGAACCAGCAGTATTGGTTTCCTTAGACGCCACGATGGCCTTTGATACCATCGAGTGGCCATTCCTCTGGGCTGTCTTGGAGAAGTTTGGCTTTGGGGAGGGATTTCTTAGCTGGGTGAAGCTTCTTTATGCCGGACCAATGGCGCAGGTGGTTGTCAATGGGCGGGCTTCTCAGCCTTTTGCTCTCGGGAGGGGCACTAGGCAGGGGTGCCCGTTGTCCCCTCTGCTCTTTGCTCTTGCCTTGGAACCGCTCGCCGCCTGGCTCCGCTGGGAGCCCTCGATCAGAGGGATCCGGTGGGCCCCGGGCTTCGAGGATCGGGTCTCGTTGTACGCGGATGATATTCTTTTGTACCTCACCTCGCCGCGACAGTCGCTTAATGTTCTCTTTGATGTCCTTACTTCCTTTGGGAGAAACTCGGGTCTGATAATTAACTGGTCCAAATCTTGCGTGTACCCTATCTCTGGTGGCCCTTCCCTTTTGCCGCCTCTACTTCCTATCCAAACGTCTTCATCCGGCTTTAAGTACCTGGGGGTATATGTTTCGTTGGACCCGGCGGTCCGCTATGAGCAGAACCTCCTGTCTCCACTCCGATGTTTGAGGGTGGATACGGCTCGGTGGTGTAAGCTGCCCCTGTCTCCGCTTGGTCGCGCGGCCCTGTTTAAAATGATGTCCCTTCCCAGATTTCTTTACGCCCTTCAGAACTCCTTTGATGTCATTCCGGTGGCCTACTTTCGGGAGGTGGAGAGTCTGCAGAGGAGACTGGTTTGGGACGGGCGGGCGCGTATCGCTCTGGCAAAGCTTACTCTCCCCTGGTATGACGGGGGCATCGCGCTTCCTGACATTAGACGGTACTATTGGGCCTCCCAACTGTCGGCTATTAACCATGCCATGTATGCTCCTGGTTTGAACCCGGCGTATGAGATGGATAAATTCCTGCTTCCCGGCGGTAATTATAACAGGGCGCTTTACTCCCGATCGGCTGGTAGGACCCTCACGGGCCCTACTAGGATTGCGGTACGGGTGTGGAAGGCGGCGAGTGTAGCGATGGGCTGGAGTGAGCGTTTAACGTGTGCTACTCCATTGTTCGCCTCAGACCGCCTGGGGAGCCTCTGGACGACGAAAGGCTTTGAGCACTGGGACACGATCGGCATTAGCAGAGTGGGGGATCTGTGGGTTAAAGGCGCGGTCAAGACCTTCGCGGCGCTCCGGGGCGAGTATGAGCTTAGTGAGAGGGAGTTTTTCCGTTACGCCCAGGTTCGGCATGCCCTGCTCTCGGTCTTTGGGGAAGGGACCAAGGTCCCTGTTTCTTCGCCCCTCGAGGACCGCATACTCGACGGTCACGTTCCCGATAGTACTATCTCTCTGATCTATAAAAAGCTGATAAATAATCGGGCTGACCTCTTGGTGCGTCTACGGGAGGCGTGGACGGGGGATGGGGTTGAGCTGGACGACGAGGACTGGCAGTCCGCGCTGTCATCTCCTAAGGAGGTTGCCATCCCGGCCCGTCTCCGTTTGGTCCAGCTTAAGATTCTCCATCGCGTTTACGTGACGGGTCCCCGATTGGTCTCGATGGGGTTTTCTGAGGACGGGCTCTGTAAGCGTGGCTGTGGGCTCAGTGCCACCTTTCTCCACATCCTGTGGGAGTGCCGCGAGGTGGTGGAATACTGGCGTCAGGTGCATGAGGTTATGAGGCGAGTCACCGGGGTCACGCTGTTGCCGGAGGTGCGTCGCTGTGTTCTGAATGTGTGGGAGCCCAATGACTATAACGCGGCCCAGACTCGGTGGGCGGCCCTGGGGAACATGATAGCAAAGAGGGACATAGCGCAGCTTTGGGGTTCACAGCGGCCCCCCACCGTGTCTGTCTGGAAGGAGAACATGGACTGGTGCATGTTCAGGGAAAAGACTGTGTATGTGGCTCGTGGTAAACCCGGGGCTTGGAGTAGAATTTGGGGGCAGTGGAATGTGTATCGTGGAAATATTTGTGCTCCCCCCCTGGTGGATACGTCTGAGGTAGCCTTGTCCCCCTGATCCTTGATGGTTCCTTACTTATCTGGCACATCTGAGTATAGATTCGGTATTCCCGTTCCCCCCCCCCCTACCTCTTAGTTCTCCTTCTTCTTGACTGCCATCGGGTGGTCGGGTATGGAAGTGCCCCTGCTGTGGTCCGACGCCCTTCTCATGTCTTCTTGCCTCGCTTTTTGTTTTTAGTTGTTATTTATGTTAAAAGGGTGTATCCTGATTTTCCTTTATGTGCAGTCTGATCTTCTGTAAGGTGCGGAGCCCCGGTGGGCCAGTCATTGTGTTTGCACTGTTTGAGCTCTTTAACTACTAACGGCCGGCCCAGGCGGTTGTAGGCCCGTGCTTGTACCCTTCTTTCTGCACAATAAAATTTTCAAAAAAAAAAAAAGAAAGAAATCCCCAACCGATTCCACTCCCTCATCAGTCCATCCCCGCAGCTGGCCCCGAGTCAGCACCCCCCTTCCAGTCGGTAACCTGCAGAGGGGGACATTTGGGGCGTACGGGGACTGTAGCCCCGCCATCCTCCCCGCCCGCTTCCAATACTGGAATGCTACCCTCCACAAATACGGTGGATCACGCAATTTTGGGGCCCCAGGGCATAATTGTGACTGGAGTGTCCCCCTTCGTAACTGCTCCGGGGTATAGCCGATTTCAAATAGGTTTTTACCCGCCAACCAGTACGCCAGCCATTGCAGCTGTCCCGCAATACAATATGACCTAAAATCTGGTGCCCCCATGCCACCGAGCGTGGTAGGTAGCTGCAGCTTTGCCAGCGCCAATCAACGCCTACCTGCCCCCCATACCAATGATATTAGTAAGGTATCAAGCAATTTAAAAATCCAAGCTGGTAGGACAACTGGTATGTTCACAAAATAGTAGAGAAGGCGGGGCAGCACCACCATTTTTGATACAGCCACCCGACCCGCGATCGTCAATGGCAGTGTAGTCCAGAAAGCTATCTGGGAGCGCAACGAGGAAATGGTACGAACTACGTTACCCTCAATTGTATCCGCATCCGATCTATATATGTGAATCCCTAGATATTTGAAGGTAACCAGCTCAACCCTAAACTGCAGGTCCCCGAATTGCAGTATAGGGGCCATTGGAGCATTATAAAAGGCAAAGGCCACCGACTTTGTAGAGTTAAGGAGCAGTCCCGATATCTCCCCGAACCTGGCAAGAGCAGCAGCTATTGGGTGCTTATCGGCCCCTAGGTCTCGGAAATATAACAGCATATCGTCGGCGTACAGCGATATAGAGTGTATCTCGCCACGGAGTGGAATACCGAGCGGGGCCATTAGCCGCCGCAGATGCTGTGCTAGCGGTTCCAGGGCTAGAACAAATAACATTGGGGGTAAGGGGCACCCCTGACGAGTACCCCGGGATATCGAATACATAGGAGAGATGGCCCTACCCGTCTTGGCACACGCTGTGGTCTCGTTAAACAGTAGTTTAATCCAAGCACAATAGGACCGGGGCAGGCCCAACGCAGCTAACACCGCCAGCATATACTCCCAACTGAGGATATCGAACGCCTGGCGCACATCTAAGGACAAACAGCCAGCCCACGGGAAAGAGGTCGACACCGCACACATCAGGGCATGCAACCGGCGTATATTTAATGAGGTGCTGCGATGGGGTATGAATCCACATTGATCTGGGTGGATCAGGAGGGGCAGACAGGGCAATAGTCGCGCCGCTAGCACTTTACTGAGTACTTTGTAATCAGTATTTAGAATTGAGAGGGGTCTATACGACAGAAGGTCCGTCGCTACCTTGTCCGGTATCAATAAGGATGTGACGATCGCCTCTTTAGTAGTGTGCGGAAGTAGGCCCTTTTCCAAGGAAGTAGTATAGAGTTGTAGCAATCTAGGAACCAGCTTATCTGCAAAAGTGGAGTAAAACTCCACTGGGAGGCCATCCGAACCTGGCGTCTTGCCACGGGCCAATGCTTTTATTGCCACCCTAATTTACCCGGCCGTGATCGGGGCAGCCATCTCCTCGGCCATTGCATCAGGTATCTTGGGAAGGTGTACCTCCGCCAAAAACGCATCTATGGGTGCTAGGTCCGCCATGCAAGGGGCCGTATATAAGCTGGCATAGTGTTCCTGAAAAGCCAGATTGATGTCCCTCTGTGACGTAACTATAATATTATTAATGGTGCTCACTGCCAGAACCGGGGTAGGGCTCAATGTCGGTTGGATCATCCGCACCAAGAGGGTACCTGCCCTATCTGCCGTAGTGTGCGTACGTTGGGTATAAGCTTCAAAATCCAACAATCGTAAACGCTCCAATAACTCCGCGTATTTAATCCTAGCAGACTGCAATTGCTCCTCACCGGTCACCCCATCCCGGGCCTCAACCTCCAGGGCCTGCAACTTCCCCTCCATATCAGTAAGATCCCTAATCACCTCCCTCCGTGATCCCACCACCGTTCCCATGGCAACCCCCCCGGATCGTCACCTTGAAGGCCTCCCATTCAATCGCTCTGGACGAGGCCGAGCCCTCATTTTCAGCAAAAAAGGTGTCCACAGCTGTAGATAGTGCAGCCCGATATACCTGGTCCTCAAGCTGCAGCGGCTGCATCCTCCATACAGGGATGGGTGTCAAGGAAGGGCCCCAAGTTAGTCGCATTTCAATAGGATTATGATCGGATATTGTCTTCCCCCTAAACTCGCAATGGACAACCGCTGTGGAAAGCGCAGGGGAACAAAGAAAGTGATCCAGTCGTGTATGCAGCCTATGGGGGTAGGAATAAAAGGAGTATTCCCTCATATTAACATGTAGTGCCTTCCAAACGTCAATTAGACCCCAACCCTGCGCCCAACGGGTAAGGGCTGCCGCCTGCGTCCGTGCTACCGTGTTGAGCAAAGGAGGGTGGGAGCGATCCAGGCTAATGTCAAATACTGCATTAAAATCACCGCCCAGCCCGCGCAAGGAATACTTCTTGATCAGTATTTGGAGCGTAAAGGGAGCCCAACACTACCTGCCTTCCATCGAGCGTGCCCAGCAAAAGGACAAACCGGCCCTGGTCATCCACCCTACTGTCAGTGAGAGAAAAAGGGACACTCGCCCTGATCCAAACGGCTGCCCCTCAGGAGAAGGCGGAATATGCCGTCGCATACAACTGACCACGCCATCTCTTTTGTAATTTCGCGGTTTCAGTGGGAATCAAGTGTGTCTCTTGAAAGCAGATTATTTGGCTCTACATCGATGTAACTGCGCAGCTATCCTGTGCCGCTTAGAGATAGAACCCATCCCCCGTACATTCCATGAAACCATGGTGTAACTAAGTATTGGTAGCAGCCATCAACAAATATAAACAAATGGTGAAGTACCCCCGGATCCCACCCCAACCCACCCACCCCCACCCCCATCCCCGGCAACATCAGAGCATGCGGCATCCATAAAACAAATTTAACCAACTCCCAATACTGGGTCCAACGTACAAACCTCGTTCGACCAAACCATTTGAGCCATGCAAGCATTCTACTCATCTTAACCAAAGCAACTGCCTAAAGGGGGGGGAGGTCGTTAACTGCTGTAACAGCTGTGTCACACTGGTGTGAGCCCAGTTCGGGGCCCGGGCCAGGGACATAGTCGTCCATTCCCTCCTGTCTTATCGATAACATATATATCACCACAATTGATTAACCCGGCTACGTGCGTGTGCTGCACAAGGACCCACCGGATCTGGCAGTACTATAACACTAGGCAATACATTTGGCGTGAGCTCCTGAAAGTGCCACTACTTATCCTGCGAGGCCAGGGGATCGTTACTAAGCCGCGAGTCTGCCGAGGGAAACAGTGCCATGCTGCCCTCAGAGTCAGTATCCGTGGGCCCATCTTCAGACTGGCTAGGGCTGATGTCCGGGCGGGGGGCACGCAAAGTGGAGGCAGGACGCAGCGCTCCCCGCCTGCCCTCCATCACGTGCTGGCGGTCGAGACCGAACTCTGTGTAAGGAGACCCCTCCTCCGTCTCCGAGGGAGACCCTGTATCTTTGGCAAGGAAGAGTCCATGCGTCTCATTGGGCCTACTCCCGGGAATTTTTTGTCCAGCCATTCCCAAGCACTGTCAGGGGTATCAAAAAACAGGGACTGCTGCTCATATAGGATTTTTAGTTTCGCAGGAAACAGCAAGGCAAACGAGAGGCCCGCCGCTCGGGCTCTTGCTTTCACCTCCATATATGAGAACCTCTTACGTTGTACTGCCAAAGTGTAGTCTGGGAATATTGACACCCTGGCATTGGCGATTAGCAGAGGACCTTTATTTCGTGCTGCCTGCAACAGATGGTCGCGGTCCCTATAATTGAGAATCCTGGCCAGGATAGGGCGGGGGTTTGCTCCCGGCACTGGGCGCCTCGCAGGTACCCGGTGCGCCCTCTCCACAGTGAAGTGAGGAGACAGTCCCTCCGGGGCCACGGTCGACCTCAACCACTCCTCTATGAATTCCGTGGGCCTCGTTCCCTCCGTCCCTTCCGGCATCCCCACAATTCGGAGGTTATTCCGACGCGCCCATCCTTCTGCATCGCCTGCTCGTGCCTGGAGAGAATCCATCTGCTGGCGCAGTAGCTGAATCTGCTCATCATGAGCCTGCACCTGGGGAGTCATGTCATCCACTTTTTGGTCTGTCGCACGGGCTCTCTCCGCGAGCTTCTTATGGTCGTCTTTGAGCAGGTTTAGCTCCACTGAAACAATGCCCAACTGTGCCTCCAAGAATCGCGGATCTCCCGCAGTATCATATCCAGCTTATCCCCGGCCGTGGCCGTCTCCACCACTCCGCCCACTTGGGGAGATTCAGGATATTCTCTATGTAGGAAATGATACTGAAATAGGAAACCCAAGATGTATTATTATAGTTGGTGGGTGCCTATAGGTGGCATTAATTCTCAATGTCATATATACTTCTATATTTACCTTTTTATATAATTATCTAGGGAATGTTCCGCATGAGATATTCGAAGATATGTCGTTTGGATGACGGACGGCTTATTTGTGGAACAGATTTCCTGGAGCAAAAAGGAAAAAGAAGGACATTGATAGCCACGAATAAGATGTGTTTTATAAATATTTAAGTAACTAAATAAGTGAAATTTGAATGAACTCGGTAGGGTCTATTACTTTGGGTATATTTATAATGATCTTTCAAAAGGGGGAGTAATTACCTGCCAGCCAAATGCAGAAAAATGTACATTGAAGGTGAGGCTATGAATGTAATATGACGAACAATTTTACTACGTCAATGGTCTATTCTCAAATCGAGTGTTTAATCTACTTCTGTCTACAGAGTTTAGAGGTTTGCAGATGGGACTATATGACGCTGGGGGTCTTTACCTGCTCAGCGATGATGTGAAGTAAGGAACGCGTTACTTACCTGTAACTGCGGTTATCCAGTATTGGTATCTTTCATAGATTCACATGCCTGAATCATTCCCCGTCGTTGGGATGGGAGTCACCGGTAAATAACAAAGCAATGTCTAGAAGACATATAGAGTAACAGGCCCCAAAGGGCCCTAGCTTAGAAAGCTATCCACGTCCTTATGTAAAAAGGACCAAAGTTTGGCCAGTAGCCAATCAGCTAGCACCACCCTCTAGAACCCTCCTGGAAGGAGCTCTAGTCCCTCAGATTTTCGTAAGCACAGTGCTAAGTAGTTGTATCACTGAGAGATCCAAGAGAGCCCTTCCAGGGGAGGTGGGTGGGTTGCATGTGAATCTATGAAAGATACCAATACTGGATAACCGCAGTTACAGGTAAGTAACGCGTTCCTTATCCAGTATTAGGGTATCTTTCATAGATTCACATGCCTGAATCAGAATAGTAAGCAATACAAAGCACATTTCGGCAGGCACAGTAAATATACAGTCACTAGATAATAACATATCCATGTGAAAGATAAAGTATCAAAGAACCATAACCCAGGTAATGCCAACATAACAGTGTGAAATGTGCGTAAAGAGACCAGGATGGTGGGATGAAAAAGGAAAGGGCTCACCTCTATTGAAATAGATGACGGAGTACAGCTTGCCCCACTGCAGCATCCTTCATGATCTCCGTGTCCAGGCAGTAATGCCTGGTGAATGTATGCGACGTCTTCCATGTGGCCGCTCTACAAATATCCACCATGGACACTCCTGCAAACAGTGCCATGGAAGTAGACATCGCCCTTGTAGAATGGGCACGAACTGCTGATTGCAGTGGACGTCCTGCCTGTTGGTGACAGAAGGTTATGGCTGAAGAGATCCAGCGGGAAATACTCTGTTTGGTGAGCGGTAGTCCTTTTCTAGGCCTACTGTATGCCACAAAAAGTTGATTAGACTTCCGAAATGTTTTAGTCCTTTCAATGTAAAACTTGAGGCAGCGCTTAATATCTAATGAATGAAGAGCCTTTTCTGCCCCTGTGTGTGGATTCGGGAAGAATGAACGTAGTATGATAGGTTCATTGAGGTGGAACTGAGTCGGAACCTTAGGGATAAACTTCGGATTCGTCCGAAGAATGACCCTGTCCCGTTTGAACTGAATGAAAGGGTCCTGGATTGAGAACGCCTGTAGTTCTCCAACCCGTCTTGCCGAGGTAAGGGCCAGCAGGAGTGCAAGCTTCCAGGAGACATACTTAAGATCTGCTCTGTGGATTGGCTCAAACGGGTGTTTCGTGAGCTGAGCCAAAACCGTGTTAAGATGCCAAGCCGGTGGTACAGGCTTCACTGGAGGAAAAGTTCGAAACAGCCCTTTAAGAAATTGTTTGATAAGCCTGTGAGACCACAAAGATGGACCTGTAAAGGACCTCCGAAAGCGAGATGTCGCCGCTAGGTGTACTTTGATGGAGGCATGAGCTAGACCGGATTTTGCGAGATGCAGGAGATACGGTAAAATCTGCTCCGGGGTTGAAGAAAGAGGGTGCAACCCGTTTGTTTTGCACCATATGCAGAATCGTTTCCATTTCAGTGAATATGTCTTGTTGGTGCTATCCGCTCGAGCTAGGATTTGTCTGCAATCCGGAGGAATGTCTAAGCCCTGGAATTCTCTGTACTCAGGAGCCATGCCGATAACCTGAGAGACGCTGGATCCGGATGCTGAACCTGTTGATTGTGCAGCGTTAGCAGAGATGGAAACGGGTGCAGTTTGATTGGAGGTTCCAGGGAGAGGATGTGAAGCTCCGTGAACCAGTGCTGCCGTGGCCAAGCTGGGGCTATCAATATCAGAGTGCAGGGCTCCACTTTCATCTTCCGTAACACCCTGGGAATTAGGGGAAACGGCGGAAAAGGCGTACGCAAAGACGTTGCACCATGCTATCGAAAAGGCATTCCCCAGAGACCCTTGTTGGGGATGCCAGCTTGCAAAGTGTTGGCATTTGGCGTTGATCTGGGTGGCGAATAGGTTCAGAGAAGGGGTGCCCCATTGATCGAAGATGCTGTTGAGGACTTGTTGGTGAAGTTCCCACTCGTGGCAAGTTGACTGCCGTCTGCTGAGGGAATCTGCCAACACGTTGTGGACGCCTGGCACATAATCTGCTCGCAGAGAGATGTTGTGAGTGAGTAGCCAACTCCAGATTTTTTGTGATTCTCGAGAGAGTGTCAGCGAGCGTGTTCCTCCCTGCTTGTTCAAATAGTGCATTGTCGTTGTGTTGTCTGTTCTGACAAGCACCATGGAGTTCTTGATTCTTGGGAGGAAAGCCACCAGAGCCAGGTAGACGGCGCGCAGCTCAAGGAGGTTGATATGAAGTGCCCTCTCTGTAGGGGACCATTTCCCGCTTATCTGAAGCTCCTGAAGGAAGGCTCCCCAGCCCTTCAGGGAAGCATCCGTGGTGATTATGTGGGGTGCTGCAGGAAGCAAGAAAGGCAAGCCTTTTGAAAGGTTCTGGGGAGACACCCACCATCGTAAGGCCTTCCTGATCACGAGTGTGACTTGGATGACGTCGTCGAAGGATCCTGTACACTGTACCCATTGATCCGACAGTTCTTCTTGAAGGGGTCGCATATGGAGACGACAATGCGGGACCAAGAGAATGCAAGAAGACATCATCCCGAGAAGGGATATGAAGAGACGCACCGACAGCGTCCTTTCGGACATTATCCTGAGAGCTAAAGCCTGCAGCTTGTCCTTCCGTTCCTTCGATGGAAAAGCTTTCCGTAGTACAGTGTCCAGAGTAGCGCCCAGAAAGTTCATGCGCTGAGACGGCTGAAGGACGGACTTCTCTCGATTGAGCGTTAGGCCTAGTGAATCGAAGAGCGTTAGACAGGCGTTTGAAGACCTGGACGCGCCCTGAAGAGATGGAGACTTGACTAGCCAGTCGTCTAGATAGGGAAAGACCTGATGATGGTGATGGCGTAGGTAGGCCGCCACTGGAGCCAGACATTTGGTAAAAATGCGGGGTGCTGATTTGAGGCCAAACGGCAGCACCCGGAACTGATAATGTCTGCCGGCCACCACGAATCGTAGGAATTTCTTGTGGTTGCGATGTATTGGAATATGGAAATAGGCGTCTTGCAGGTCTAACGACACCATATAGTCGTTCGCATTGAGCAGATGTAATACCTCCTGAATGGTGACCATACGAAACGACTGCTGTTTCAGATAGTTGTTCAGATTCCGTAAGTCCAATATCGGCCTCCATTTCTTCTCCTATTTCCTGATAAGGAAGAAGCGGGAGTAGAACCCTTTTCCCCGTTGATTTGTGGGAACTCGCTCTATAGCTCCTTTTTGGAGCATAGTCTTCACCTCCAAGAGTAACAGACGTAGGTTTTTGTGAAGTGTTGGGCGGGGAGGGGTGGGAGGAGGGATTTGTATAAATTCCAGGGAATGGCCGAATTGTACTAATTGTAGGACCCAACGGTCCGTAGTTATTCTTCGCCAATTTTGGAGAAAGTGGGAAATTTTGCCGCCAATCTTGGAGGGTGGCGAGAAGGTGGAGGCCGGCCGTAGTTGTAAGTCATTGGCGTCTGGAGGTTCCCTTTTGCCTTCCACCTTTACCACGAAAGGAGGACTTCGTGTATGTGGATTGTTGCCGCTGTTGATATTGCGGCCGGTATTGCTGGGAGGAGGAGAATGAAGAACGTTGGTGGAATTCTCCCCTACCAGAGGATTGACCTCTTCCCTTGGGGCCCCGAAAGGAAGGGTTCCGGAATTGCAAAGCACCCAACGCTCTGGCAGTATCCGTGTCTTTTTTAATCCCCTGTAACGCCTCATCAATGTGGATGCCAAAAAGCAGTTGGCAATCGTAAGGCATGTCCAACACCTTAGTCTGGACCTCCGGTCTGAAGGAGGTTGCCTTTAGCCAAGCCTGGCGTCGGAGAACTGCTGCGCCCGCTAATTGCCGGAAGCCAGTAGAAGCAATATCCATTGCACAGTCAATTATTTCCGAGGCCGATCTTTCTCCCTCAAGCAAGATCTTTTTTGCATCTTCCTTGGACTCCTCTGGCAGGTCTGCCATGTATGGTGCAATGTCTGCCCACATTTGGCGATTGTAACGCCCCAAAAGAGCCAGGGCGTTAGAGGCCCTCACCGTCAAGGCCGACATGGAGGAGAACCGCTTGTCAATGGTGTCTAAGCGCCTGCCCTCCTTATCAGGTGGAGCCGTCAATAGAGCAGCCGGGTTGCTTGACCTCCTCTGTGTGGCCTGCGTAATGACCGAATCTGGCTTCGGGTGGCCCGTGAGACAGACCGGAGCTGTGTCCGGCGCTCTATATTTCTTGTCCAGGCGTGGTAACACTGGGGGAACAGAGGAAGGATGTTGCATAATTTTAACTCCCTGTTCCCAAATGTAGTCTATCATTGGTATTGCTCGCATGGACTTCTTAAAGGGTTCCTTAAAGTCATAAAGGAAGCAGTTTTGCTGATGCGAGGGCATCGGAATTTGAAAACGCTGGGCCGCTCTCTCTATATTGTTATGGAAGCCGCCAATATCCTCTGGAGGCGAGTCGGCCGTGGTGGGGGCAGGAGAAGTCGGACAGGGAAGGATATAATCCTCCCATTCGTCCTGGGGAGAATGGATCTCCTGAAGTTCTCCCTCTTCGGGCTCGTCCTCTTCTTCCTCATCTGTTGTGGGAGGAAGTGGCGTTGCAATAGGCTCTGATTGCAGCACTAATGGTGGCGGTCTTGCCCTTGGTGTTGGTGGCGCAACTGGTGTTGGAGGCGCCGGCGTCGGAAACCTCTGTTTGTAGTCTGTGATCAGGAATTGGAGGTCCGTGACCAGTGATGCAGGCAGACAAACCATAGAAGGTGGTGGCTGCACATATTGTGGAGGTGGAACCGGTTGGTAATCCTGGTCCAAGTCCTCATAGTCAGATGTATCTTGGTATTTGACATGTAGCTGTGAAGGGCTTGTCGCAGCTGGGAACATACTGTCCTCCTCTGAATTTTCCTCTTTGAAAAGCTGAGCAGGTGGCAAAGTAGGGACCCGACTGGGTGATGTAAGGGCCGGTGTTAGTGCCCGTTTGGTGATTTTGAGGTGCACAAATGTATTTGGCGTCTCAGAGTCAATAACTGTCGACGGGCCCGTCGACAGTAGAGGTGTAGGCGGTGTAATAGGCCTATGAGACAGCGTCGACGAGGACAGCGATGGCGGTGTCGTTGGCAGTGAGGAAGACAAGAGTTGTTTCTTCGACGACGACGGCGTCGACGACGGCGTCGACGACACTGGTCTCGCCGACGGTGTTCTTGTCGTCGTCGACGGTGTCTTCGTCGACGTGGGTGTCGACGATAGCGCTGTCGTCGACGATCCTGCTGTCGACTTTTTGATTTTCAGCGTCGACGAGATAATTTTACCAGCTGTCGACGATGGTGTTGTCGTCGTCGACGTGGTCATTGAGTGGGCTATGACCCTAGATATCGTCGCCGTCGACGAAGTTACAACGACTGCCGTCGATGGATGTCTTTTCGTCGATGAAGCCACCGTCGACAAGGTGGTCGTCGGCGACGGGGCAGAAACTGGCTTCTTAAAAGTAACCTGGACATCTGGAGGAGAGGTGATTCCTGGCATAGACGAGTCCAGAACCTCGGAAGACCTTTTGTGTGGCTTCTTAGGAGGTGGCTGCGACGAAGGGCCCGGAGAGGACGCCCTTGGTCGCTTGCGTGAGGAGTGAGAAGATATAATAGAACTCTCACTCTCCTCAGAGGACACCACAGAGTCCTTGTCCTTCAGCCTTTGTAGCCAGATTAAAAGGCGCCCTTCTCTGTCCTTCAGGGTCTTGGATGAAAAGGTACGACATACCTTGCAATCCTTGGCACTGTGGCTGGGGTACAGACAATAAAGGCAGTCCTTATGCTGATCATCCACGTGGAGCCTTTTCTTCCCACAGGAAGCACAGGATCTGAAGAGTCCTTTCTTAGGAGTATCAGCCATGACAAATCCGAGTAGAAAACACTGGAAAACCAGAAGCAATGAGCAGAGCTCAGTGGAGACTCCCTTAGCACGACGTGCGGTAGAAAATCTGAGGGACTAAAGCTCCTTCCAGGAGGGTTCTAGAGGGTGGTGCTAGCTGATTGGCTACTGGCCAAACTTTGGTCCTTTTTACATAAGGACGTGGATAGCTTTCTAAGCTAGGGCCCTTTGGGGCCTGTTACTCTATATGTCTTCTAGACATTGCTTTGTTATTTACCGGTGACTCCCATCCCGACGACGGGGAATGATTCAGGCATGTGAATCTATGAAAGATACCCTAATACCGGATAACGATTACTTCTCCATTGCCGCGAACTCAGCTGTGAACCGGGTGGGTAAACGGTAATGGCGGGCTTGTCGTGTATTTAAATATGCAGGTAGCGCTAATATGATTGGATGTTGCTAACTGTACGTGCTACATCAATGGCGTGCAGGCCGAGTCGTTACTCTATTCACGCTACGTGCGCCAAGTACGTAGCGGGAACTTTTTCTATGGGGCTATTCACATATAATAACTATCAACTTGCGTACATAGTAATAGCAATGTGTACCTGTGTATATAGATGGGCAGGTACCTCATATATAAAAATTGTACTTGTATAAATTAATGTGTGAATATAGTTCTACATAAACAATGCACAATATGAGTAACTACTAGAAATGCTAGAAGCTGCACGAGGGTTGTTTAATATACGTATAACTGCATGTGACGTGGATTGACATTGGTGATGCGTCAATTGCAAGGAAATAGTTGAGTATAGATGCGGCTACATGTCGGTAGTCTGACACGTAGTAGTCTATGTTAAGGTGTAAGATGAAATATATGATCAATCACAGTGAAATTAATTAGTGAACAGGTATAATGAAAGAATCATGTCCTATGTGGGAACAAGGCATGCAGATATAAATTTTATATGTTGCATCTTGTTTACCAGTGTAGGTAGTTAGATAATTGCATTCTCCCACGGCAGGTCACTGTTCAGACCATTGCGAAAAGTGTCTAAAGAAAAAATCCCAAAAACTTCTCGTTTTTTTCGCACTAAGGTCCCACCTTGAATATTAGATGTGTTGATTTTTTCCAAAATGCGCCAACGTAGCTCATCTGGGTGGTGTTGTGCCTGTACAAAATGTTTCACCAAAGGGGCTGAAGACTTCTTGGTTTTAATAGCAGAACGATGTTCTGATATCCTAGTATGTATGGCTCTCGAAGTCTCGCCTATATATCCCAGTTGACAGGGGCAGAGGATTAAGTAGATGACATTTGGTGTCTTACAGTTCCACAGGTTAGTGGCTTGGATTTTGAATCCATTATGGATCAGAGTTTCTCCAGATATAATGGAGTCGCAAGATTTGCAGTTTGTGCATCGTATAGTTCCTTTAATGGGAGCTTTACCATTGATGGATTTTTGGATAAATGGTGGTTGTGAATTTGGGCTAGTGAATTTCGAATGAACCAGAATGTCTTTGAGATTCTTGTTTTTGCGATAGGCATATAATGGTTTTTCCAATTTTTTGTGATTAGTCGCAGCACAGTTGAGGATATGCCAGTTCGTGTTAATGATGTGTTTTATTTTGGTGTTTAGTGTTGACTAAACACCAAAATGAAACACATCATTAACACCATATATGCAATCCTGTATAGAGACAGTTCACATTCTCGTTTCTTTCCATACCTTAATTAAAATCTACGTAAATGCACTTTATTACAACTGCAGGTTCCACGGCATTCCTCGGCAAAATCTTTGAACCATTTCCCACTTATTGTGACATCAAACCTCTAATAGAACTGCATCCACTATCAGGTACCTTGCTAGAACTGTTTACATATAGTTGTCTTTCTTCCTTGCCATTACTATCCTCCTTATACATCGTGTCTTATTATTTACAGGTTGTTAGATTCATTTTCCGATAACCACTCTACTCCCTATCTGCTCGTTAAGCTGCGACTTTAAGTAAGCACCGTTAATTCTTTTAGCATCTATTACTTTGGTTTCCCTTCACATTACTGCTCAGTATGAATACTTGTCTATTTCACTTTTCTATACTGCATTCTCAGTTTTTCAACCACCCATATATCCCAGCTACACTTTATCCTTTGTCATCTACTGTTTCTATTTTTCCCTATTTTTCCTCTCAGTCACCAATCTGAGTTTTCATCACTTTATCTGTATCCTCCAGATAGAAGTACATCAATGATATGCACAATTTTAGAGTATGCAAATGTTATCTCTCTTTTTTATCTTTTGTTTCCATTCATATTTGTGTAAAGTGTCCATTAGATCATGTAGCCAAAATTTGTTGTAAGAGTTATAAAGAAATAACTACACGGATAACATCATCTTAAGTATTTGCTTTTTTAATTCACAGGAATTGTGGCTTTTCCTGACGAAGGCGTACTTTTCGCCGAAACGCGCGTAGAAGATAATTATATGGCCACTGACATGTTTTTATTTTGTTTCATTATTGTAATTTGATGAATATTATTATTTTGAATGCTTATATTGTATATAAATGTATTGTCGAATTGTTTTTTAAACCAAACGCTTTTCTCTGATTCTATGAGAATTACATCAACAATAAAAAATTATTGTGGAATTTTTAAATACTGTTTTGGCTACACTAATTGGATACGCTCCAGATACTATTTCATTAGATAGATCAATTGCCTAGGAAGTTATTATTGCATTGTGTTTTACCCTGTCCTAGGAATTTTATTTTCTTATATTCAGGGGGTCCTTGTTATTTGTTCAATCATGTATTAGCCAATAATGTACAGTGGCGCAAAACTTTTATTTGTTCGTTGATTCTAACATATTGAATTTTTTCTGTTATGAAAAAGAAAGATTTGCGACAAATATAATTGTCATACACTTGACTGGTTAAATTGGTTTATTTGTTTCACAAGAATAATTGTACTATGAGGGTTTTCTAATAACCCATAGGTATTGTGCACAGTGTACGCTACCCTACTGGCTAGTATGCGTATCATTTACACAATGGTGATATCAAAAACAACTAGAAGGTGAGGGACTTAAATGGTAGCACCTCACTTTTTGTAATGCTACTGCCTTATCTGGCTGTTAGTGCACAATACCTCCAGCACCCTTCACCTAATGGTGCCTCAGAAAAAGATCTGACAATTTATTTACAACAAGTGGAGGTGCACTAAACATAGAATAGAGACTCCAAAAAAATTTTTTTTCTTTTTCTTTGTTTGACTTTTATTTCGTAGCTGATAAATACACAATAACAGCCAACGCGTTTCGTTCCTTAAAAGACAATTTTAACGGAACTTCTTCAGGGCTGCAACAGAATAGAAAATACATTTTTTATAACACTCATTAAAAATGACGGACTTACACATATTTACAAACATTTAAAAAAAATGTTTTTTTTTTTTTTACTATATTATACAAATGTACAAAAAGTGGAGTCATTATATACATAAGATGCCCTAAATCATTCGGCATTTACACAATGGGCCAGGTTTATGAAACTTTAATTCATCACTATGTAAAAATACATCTAGCTGCACTGCAATGCGCGAAAGGAAGACGGCAGGAATGGACCATATTATGCAATATCTGTGTCCATCGTCTCCTCTCCTTGAACTGGGTATCATCTGACTGCCTAGTGCGAGCACAGTCAGCCTAGAGTCAAGATCTACAGGTGCTTCCATTGCAAGCTGTTTTTTAATGTGCAGGAAGGCACATCCTTCTGCACAAACACTGATCTCCGCGGCTCTTCATACATGTGCTGCAGATTTCAGCACACGTAGAATGAGTTGAAAATTATTCATTTTTTACTCATTATTCCCCCTCTGTGAAGGCATTGCAGGTCTACACATTCACATGTTTACCAGTCTTGGTAAATCTGGGAATGTGCCACTATACATGGATGGAATATAGGATGTGAACCATACAGTGGAATTTAGGGCCCATACCCACAGTCAGCAAGACGTCCTCCAGGTAACCCCAGTCTACCAAATCAAATGCTTTCTCGAAGTCGACCAGGTGGAGCGCCAAGTATGCGGTAGGCGATTGATGGTTGGCTAAGGCCAGGTGCAGAGGCCTCAGACAGTGTCTGGTACTTCATGCGGGCATGAAGCCACACTGGTCGGGAGAGAAGTATCTGTTGCGGTTTATGTCCCCACCGAGCCCCAACCCGGGGCACGGGGTAGAACATCAGCAATGAATCCAGCTACCACAACAGCCAAAGAACATGGTCTCTAGAGGGAGTTCCTAGGAATGTCTCTCTAAAGTGGCAGACACATAAAAGGCACTGCAAGCCAGGGCCCAGGACAAGTTAACAATTGAACCCCGCGCCATGTACCTAAAATAATTAACATCCACATCATGCACAGGCATCATATATCGAGGAGGAGAGGGCATATCATCTCCTTATGATGGGAGATTCAAAACACTAGTACAGTTGTAGGCAATTATAGCGATCAATATACCCATCTCACGTGACACAGCAGTCCCTTGACAGCACCAATTTTCATTATCTGCGCATGGGCTTCTGCAGGACGATCGTAATCTGTTGCGGTGCTTGGAGGTGAACTTCTTAAGACGGTTGCGCTGATCATGCTGTGACTAATTAGAATATATCCTAGGTGGAGTATGGGGTTTGATCACCACAGACTCGTCTATCCATTAGAAAGCGGCCTCTGGGGGGGCGGAGCTTGCCTGAGCCCAAGATGGCCACGACTTGGGCAAGCTCCAAGAGCCACCAAATTAATCTGTTAATTATCCTGCATCCACGGAGTCATTGTGAGCCTGAACTTGCAGCTGGGTGCAACCCAGAATGGCGCCACAGCCTACTGCGAAAATTGTCTTAAATCCGGCCGCTGGGTCTATTGGAGAAGGCTGAAGCCTCTGCTCGCAGCTGGCACACTCTCTGCTTTGTCTGCGTCCCATGATTGGGCCTGCACTAGGGAGACCGGACCGGAGGAACGCGGGGTCTCGGATTGAGCGCAAGACTATGGCAGACTGGTGGAAGCAAGACCTGGCCTTGATAGCCCTCGTTGCTCACGCAGGCCCGCTGGGGAGTTGAGAGCGGACTGCGTGTTACTCGACCCACGGGTGAGTGACTCAGCGTGATTGCGGCTGCCGGGCTGAGAACCGGCTGTGGCCTGTAGCCGGCGGGCAGGAGGTCGACAGCTTAAGAAAGACCTGCTGAGGCGGTCGGCCTGCTTGAGGCTGAGTGGGGGCCCTGCTAGGTGCTGGGTTGCTAGAACTGCCATACATCGGGCTTCAGCCATCACCTTGTCGAGTCGTGAGGCCTAGGGGCCGAAGCTGACTAGAACGTAGCGCAGCCGTGCCCCCCCCCCCCCCACTGTTTTCCCCGGCTACACGTGCTGGGTGAGCCTGCCCGCTGGTGCCCTGCCGAGTAGGAACACTGATGATATTGCTGGATGCCCCGCTGCCTCCCAGGACCATCTAATTTGTGGCACATGTAACGCAGAACAGCGGAGTGCTGCAGCAGAAATTGGGGTGAGGAGGACTCCGATAGTTTGCCGTGGTGCTCCATGATTGAAGGTGCGAGCAGGGCGGCCTGAGGTCTGTGCTCTCCTGGGGGAACTTGGCAATTTATCGTTCTCTTCATGAACTCACTTGTACAATGCTACCCCACGAGGTCCTGCCTGCGGATTGGGAGGGCTGTTGCACCGTGTTTACCTGAAATGTGCCACTTGGTCAACTGATAGTGCAGAGATCTGGGAAGTGCTTCGCCTTTACTGCACTGGTGGGCCTCCCCTCGCCGCATTGCCTACTCTGGGAGCTGGGGGCGACTGGCGGGTTGGTGACCCCTACGACTGGGAGGTGATTCAACCTGTGAGGAGAGAGAGTTGCGTTGGCTTCTGATCTTCAGCCAGGCGTTTGAGCGAAATCGAGCTACACAGCCGCATGGTCCCCCCGAGCCCAGCAATCCAACATGGGCAAAGTCAACAAACCCAATCCAAGCTGCAATTTGAGCAGCACAACTCGAGATCCAGGGACAAGAAGGGAGCCCCGCCCTTGAGGATCGAGACAATATGTCGGAGGAGGCAGCGGGGGATCTTAAACTGATGCTCACAACAATGCATAAAAGCCTACAGAAAAGCCTCACTACCATTGACGGTAGGATCGATTCATTAGCCTATCGGATGGATAGAATGTCAGAACGCTTAGATAAACATGCAGAGTGAATCGACATTACCGAGAGGAGAGTCACGGAGGCGGAGGAGGCGCTGTCGGAGGTAGGCGCAGCCTAGAAGCAGTTTGCCAAAACACTAGCCACAGTACAAGACAAGGCAGAAGATTTGGACGCAAGATCCCGGAGAAGTATTTTACGCATTATGGGGCTGCCGGAGTCCACTTCCATCAGCAATATGGAGATCTTCATTAAAAAGATGCTGGTTACACTTCTGGGGCGGGAAATCTTTTCAGACATGTTCATGGTGGAGAGGGCGCATCAATCGCTCGGCCCCAGGCCCCCTCCGGGAGCTCTGCCACGCCCGATAATAGCGAAGCTCCTAAATTACAGAGACCCCACCCTTAAACAGGCAAGAACTAAGGGGGCCCTGCAGTTCGAGAGCTCCACGATCTCCCTCTACCCGGACTTCACGATGAAGGTGCAGGAAGCCAGACGCCAATTTGCTCCATTGAAAAGGCGTCTACATGAACAAAACATCGATGCCATGCTCTACCCCGCAAGGCTGAGGGTTAACATGAACGGCCACTCCAGGATCTTTCTTGACCCTAAATCTCTCCAGAAAGCTTTGAAGGACCTCCCCAAGACATCAGGATGCAACCAAGAGACTGAGGGACTGGATGAGGCGACTGGTGGCGAGGAATAATAAAACTCTCACTGCGCTCCTTTAGACTGTGTTTTTCTGAGACCTTAGACACAACCCTGCCTCTCCCCCCATCCCCCCTTTCTTTCTTTGCCCCTCTTGAACACAGTAGCCTGTCAATTTGTGCTGGACTGTTTACTCCTGCTCCTCAGCAAATTTGAAAGCTTCGTATCGCAGGTATTTTTGAACTTTTTATGTTGGGTGGCGGGACAGTGATACTGCTACATTTTAAGCATAGTGAAGATGCCCTGCAAGCATGGGTGGGGGGATTCGGGCTATCACTACTGAATGACAAGGTTCGTTTTTTATTAGCATGGATGTTATAGATTTGCAATGGATGGCAGTGCTATGTTTTCAAACTGGTCGTTTCTTCTTCTGTGGTACACAGGTAACATCTTCCCCCGCGTGTTAGTCACTGTTCCATTTTTGTTGGGTTATGTTACTTATTTGGGTGGGTGGGGGGATGGCGGGGTTCATCAATGCTGTGTTGGGGTCTGCATGGCGTGGGTGGTGGGAGGGGTTTGCTAAAGAAATGTTGGTTTATATGTTTTTTTCTGTCACAGAATGTACTTTGTGCCCACACAGTGCAACAGTGACGTCTGTAAGTAGGGCGAGACCTGGAGGGTTTACCAATCTAGGCATGGGAGGGAAGCTCAGGATGAGACGATTCCTTATGTATACAACAGGGTGATAAATTAAAGCTCTTAACTTGGAATGTCAGGAGCCTAAATGACTTCTGGAAAACCAGGAAAGTGATTAACTATTTCAACAGACATAATATTGATGTTGCGCTACTGCAAGAAACCCATTTCCCGCTGACTCCCAGATGTTTACTCATAGGCAATTACATGGTGCCTTCCATGCCTCTGGCTTCTCCACACAAGCTCGTGGGGTGCTCACATGGGTTAACCCTAGAAGCAGTATTTCCCTGGAGGCTTTAAAGACTGACAGGGAGGGCAGGTTGGTAATTTCCAAAATTAAAGGGAAAGGGATGGAGTTTATTATTATTAATGTATACGGGCCCAATTTCAACAATCTGCAATTTTTCAGAGACCTAGTAGAGCGAATGCGGAGATGGTTGGTGTTCCCATTGGTTTGTGGAGGGAATTTTAATTGCATCCTTGATCCTGCTAGGGATCGATCGGGGGGCCTTTGCGCAGACAATCAGTCACGGCTCAAACAGTTGGTGGATGCCATTGCAGAACTAAACATGATAGATGTATGGCACTCCAGGAACAGGGATCCGGGGGGTTTCACGCACTACTCAGCCCACACAACCTGTACACCAGGATAGATTACTGGTTCGTCACTAGCTCATTCTCCTCTGCGATTAGCGTTCGTGAGGTACACCAACACTGATACTCAGACCACTCTCCTATCCTATTACATCTTAACACCCCGTCGAAGAAGCCAGCTCCATTTACATGGAGATTCCCTCCCTAGGCCCTACTTGACAATGTGTTCAAGACGGAAATGGCATTGAGGTCTACTTCGATACTAACATTGGTTAAGTCCCCCTATTTGCCACTTCGTGGGAAGCGTTTAATGTTTATATAAGAGGGATCACCATGTCCAAACATGCGGGAGTGCTCCGCTCCATCGGGGACTATTTGGCAGTTTGGGAAAATAAGCTTATTTCCTTTGAACGGGAGGTTCTGGAAGTCGGTGCTGACCAAGTAGAAGCAGAATTAAAGAACACACTGGACAAATATCACAAAACTGCTGATAGGGGAATTAAATTCCTTGGGAAATATGCAGTCGCCAAGACTTACGCCGAAGGTGAATGCCTGGGAGCTACACTGGCAGCGGTACTGAAGGGTAGACGCGAGAGGTCTGGAGTCGCGGAACTCCGTGCAGTTACCGGAGAGACACTGCACAACCCAGATTCCATAGCCGATAGGTTTAAGAATTACTACTCTGAACAATATCAATCCAGGATGACAGGAAGTAGAGATGTAACCTTGGACTACCTGGAACACATAAAGCTTCCATGGTTGCTTGATGAACATAGGGAATATTTGATGAGGACCTTCGAGTCATGGGAAATCCATAAGGCGCTAAAGCCTATGCGAGCAGGGACCACTCCTGGACAAGACGGCCTAACCGTGGCCTTTTATAAGAATTTTAGAGAGCTCCTGGTCCCCAACTTGATTTCCTTATTTGAATAATTGAGCGAAAGTGGGACGATGCTGCCGTCTATGCGGGAGTCCCTTCTGGTCACCCTTCCGAAACCGAGTAAGCCCCCGGATGAATGCTCATCATATAGACCGCTCTCGTTGTTAAACGTCGACATCAAGCTATTCGCCAAAGTGCTAGCTAATCGATTGGCTCCTTTGGGGCTGATACTGGTCGGCCCTGAACAGTCAGGGTTCGTGCCGGGGATGCATCCTCACCCACAATTTACGCACTGTGTTTGGAGCCATCCAACACACTAATCCCGAGGTCAAGGCCGCTGCGATATTTTTAGATGCTGAGAAGGCTTTTGATTCGGTTGAGTGGGACTTCATGATGCTGGTTTTGCGTAGGATGGGAGTCGGCTACCTTTTCTTCGAATAGTGTCTATCCTACATAATGCCCCGACTGCCAGGGTCAGAGTGGGTAATCTGGTCACCACACCCTTTAATATTACTAGGGATACACCCCAGGGCAGTCCACTATCCCCTCTCTTCTACGCTATTGTAACTGAACCATTGGCGTGCGCACTCAGGGAGTACCACAGTCACAGGGGAATTTGGTTCCTGGGATATAATCGAATTATTTCCACCTATGCGGATGACACCCTCCTTTATATTAGAGATCCTGAGACCAACCTGCCCCCTGTTCTGAGGGAAGTGGTGCTTTACGGCGAGTTCTCTGGCCTCTGCATTAACTGGACCAAATCCTCAATTTTCCCACTCAGGCCAGCATTGGGGCCTATCAAGCCAGAATTCCCGCTTCAGTAGACGAATAACTCTGTGCGGTATTTGGGTATTCAGATATACACTAACTCTGAAGTGGTATTAACTGAGTGAGAACCATGGTAGGGCAATGGCAGAACTGGAGGATGATGTCGGCAGATGGGTGCGTTTGCCACTATCCCTAATGGGCCGCATCGCCTTAATTAAAATGGTGGTCCTCCCATGATTCTTGTTCTTGTTTTGTAACATACCAATGCATCAGGTCTCTGTTGATTCACTTAGCTTCGGCCGGTAAACAACCTCGGGTTCGATGGGACACTCTGATGCTCCTATACTCCATGAGTGGCCTAGGTGCCCCTGACATGGAACTCTATTACTATTGCGGCGCAATGTCTGCCTGCATTTTATTGGCTGCATCAACAAACCCTCCTTCCTCATCTGCATATTGAGAAGGTCGCAGCAGCGCCCTCCCCACTGGCTGCATTCCTGTTTCAAACCCCACATAGACGCGGTGGCATACTTGACTCTATTAATGCCACTATACAAGCATGGTATAATATTTTGAAGCCACAGGCGGCCTCTATCCTATATTCTCCAATTGCTCCAATTGAACAGTGTTTTTGGTTACCAGTGCTTACTGAGCCAGAGTTGCTGCGGACACTTTCGGCACTTGATATTCTCCTCATTGGTGACCTCTTTGTGCATGGAACGGGAAGGGGGTGGGAAGACTTGGTCTCGGACGGGCGGGAAGTCACCCCTCTGGTGATGTTCCTCTATTATAGGGTTAGACAACCCTCCGCGATATGTTGGGAGACAAATTGACTGAACCGCCAGAGGTTGCTCCCTTCTCCCACCTGTTGCGGGCAGAGTATTCCGGAAGGTAATCTCCAGCATTTACACTTTAGCCCAGGACTACAAGAAGAACCACTTTTCTAAAGCCAGGCTCGACTGGCAAACCGACCTAGACATAGTATTAGACAATGACACCTAGCGGTATTGTTGTGAGGCTACATGTCGCATTTCTCTAAACGGACGACACCGTCTTATACACTTCAAATTTATAAACAAAGTATATTATACCCCGTTCCGCCTACATAAATATGGCCTTCGAGACACGGCGAAATGTGAGAGATGTAGTATGGATCCTGCAGGGATCATCCACATGGCATGGCTGTGTCCAGACGTAGCCAATTTTTGGATGGCTATTTTTCGGAAACTTAGCGCTATTACCGGGGTCCCCCTGAATACGGACCCATTGTTGGCTCTACTGGGCTTTTCCAAACATATGCACAAAGGCGTTAGGCAGCTAGTTGAGATGGGATTATTGATGGCGAAACGAGTGGTAGCAATACATTGGGCCTAAGGACCCACCATAGCGCAATGGTCCCACGACATGTTATTTTGTAACACACAGACCGAATTATACAGTGAATTACTCCCCCTTTCCCCTCCCCAAAAACGGTCCCAAGAAGTTCTGGAGTCTATACCAGGATTATCTAGCGGGTATGGAGTGAATTGGGTTTGAGAGGTGCTGGCTCCCCCTTCTCACAGCGGTGATGCATCATGGGGCAATAGCGTGACAGTATTGATTTCTCCCCAGGGGCTTTGTTCCCAAGTACTGTCTAGATACAATGCTGCTGTGCGTTGTCACTGGGCCCTACCGCGGAGTTTGTCTCCACATATAAGTAACCCTGTATTATCATCTGACTTTTCCAATCATGGCTGTAAAGGATCTCCTGGGGCTACTCGCCCCCCCCCTTCACTGTAAAGACCTATGCCTCTGTATACTACCAGCAAGATTGTATTGTATTGTATTTTAATTGCATTTATATAGTGCTTACTACCCCTGATGAGGCGTCAAAGAGCTTTTTTAGCGAGTAGCACGCTACTCCGGGACCCATAGAGGATTAGTGTTGAATTAGTATAGGGAAACATGCAAGTACATTTTAAGTGGTGGATAGGTTAGTCAGTTATTTGGATTTAGAATGATAGCAGAATGACAGAGGAGGAAAAAAGGTTTGTATTTATATAGCGCTTGTTACCCCTGATGGGGTGTTGAAGAACCCTATTCAGGAAGCCCATAAAGGATTAGTGGTGAATTAGTATGGTGAAATATGAAAGTAATTTGAGTGGTGGCTATTAGTCAGTTATTTGGAGTGAGAAGGATAGCGGAGGGTTAAAAGGGAAGGAAGGTTTGCATTCATATAGCACCCGTTATCCCTGATGGGTGTTGAAGCGCTTTTCTGGCAAGTAGCACACCACTGCGGAACCCATAAATGATTAGTGTTGAAAATTAGTATAGTAAAATATGAAAGTAGTTTGAGTAGTGGATATGTTATTCATTTATTTGGGTATAGAAGGGTAGGTGGCGGGATAGAAGAGGGAAAGAGGTTTATATTCATATAGCGAATGCTACCCCTGATGGGGTTTTGAAGCGCAAGTAGCACGCTACTCTGGAACCCATAAGGATTAGTGTTGAATTAGTATGGTGAAACATGAAAGTAATTTCAGTGGTGGATATGTTAGTCAGTTATTTGGATTGAGAAGGGTTGGGGAGGGGTAGAAAAGGGAAAAGGTTTGCATTTATATAGCGCTTGTAACCCTGATGGGGTGTTGAGACGCTTTATTGGAGAGTAGCACGTTACTCTGGAACCCATAAAGGATTAGCGGTGAATTAGTATAGTTGAATATGGAATTTGAGAAGTGAACATGTTAGTCTGTTAATTTTGATTGAAAAGGATAGTGGAGCGATAAAAGAGTGAAGGGTTTTTTTTTTTAGGTCTTAGCAGTAGGAGGAGGCTTTTGGATGAGTAAAAAGGAGTTTTGGATGGGAGGACTCAGAGGGAAGAATTTAGAAAGGTTTGTTTTAGGGGATCGGTATTGTAAAAAGAGGTGTCAGATGATGCAAGGAGGGGTAGAGTAGGAGAGAGTCTAGAAAGGGTTATTTTGGGGATCATAGTAGTGGTATGGGGTTTGGGATAAATGAGAGAGTGGATGTAGAGGATATATTGATAGATGTATAGGATGAGAGATAGGGTAGTGCATTGGAAAGAGTAGTAGAAAGAAGTTTGAGATGAGTCAGAAGGTTGGGCTAGAAGATATATTGAAAGAAGTATAGGCTGAAAAATAGGGTAGTGCATTGGAAATGCTAAATTAGAAGAAAGTGATAAATATATAGATTCATAAGTACATTAAAAGTATATAGATGCATAAAGGAGGTAAGTATATGTAGATTAAAGATATTGATAGAGGCACAGGATGAGAAATAGGGTAGTGCATTGGATATGCTTTTTCAGGAGAAAAGTAACAGACACACAGATCCAAGTACATGGAAGGTACATGGATGCACAATGGAAGTATGTACATGTAGACCAAATATGATTTTTATTTATTATTATTATTATTATTATTATTATTTTATTATATATTTTTTCTCTCAACAATATAATTATTTTACATGTTTATACAAAGCAATACACAAAGATAGGTACATATCTATAGTGAAAACAAATGCTTATATACAGAGGGATATGCTTAAAATGTATGTTTACGTATGGTGCTTATGTGGGAAAGAGCCAATTCTTGAGTAGTTTTCTGAAGATAAGGTGGCTGACCGTTGATTTTATGTTGGGGGGTAAAGAGTTCCATAGTTTGGCTGCTTGAACAGAGAAGGATGTGCCGCCCATGGTTTTTTTCTTGCATCTTGGGATTTTGAGGCGAGATGCTCCTTTAGTGCGGAAGTTCCTTTGTTGAATGTGTTTGGTGATGTTATTCCTGATGAAGAGCGGTCCCATTTCATGTATTGCTTTGTAAGTGATACAAAGCAGCTTGAACGTAGATCTTCTGGCAACCGGTAACCAATGCAGGGCATTCAAGGCAGGGGAGATGTGGTCTCGTGGTTTGATATGCAAGAGTAGTCTGGCAGCCGAGTTCTGAATCCGTTGGAGTCTTTTCACGGTCGTTAAAGATGATCCGTGGTAGAGGCTATTGGCGAAATCGAGATTGGATAGAACAAGGGGAGATGGTAGCTTGGACCTTGTGTGGAAATCCCAAATGAGGGAAAATTAATCGCAGCGTTTTTATAGTGACAAAGCTTGATCTTGCTAGTTTGTCCACTTGAGCATTCATCGACAGCTTGGAGTCCATTGTCATTCCGAGGTTTCTTATTTCCTTCGATACTTTAAGCAGTGATCCCAGTTCATTAGGCCATGCGGCAAGTGGGTTGTAATGTTTCCAATCGCCACACGTGAGTATTTCAGTTTTTGAAGCATTCAATTTGAGATGGCTCCAAGTCATCCACTAATCCACGGCTATGAGACAGCTGAAAATTGGTGATTTTCCAATGTCTTTAGGGAATTCCAGTTGAAGGATAATTTGCGTGTCATCTGCATAGTTTTAGCACGTGAGGTGAAATTTATTGTTCAGTACTGGTAATGACTTCATGTAGATGTTGAAAAGCATGGGCGAGATGATAGAACCTTGAGGGACCCCTGCTTTTGTGGAGTACCGTTTGGACAAGAAAGGTGGGGTATGGATGACATTAGATCTGTTTCAAAGGTAGGACATGATCCAGTCTAGAGCAGCTCCCTCTATGCCGGCTTCATAGAGTCTTTGTTTCAGAGTGTCATGGTCAAACGTGTCAAAAGCAGCTGAGGTTTCGAGGTTTCAGTTCCAGGGCCAGATCAAGTGGCCCGACCAGTCCCCACAGCTTCCCCTGCAGCTCATACTGCACGTCTCTAGCCAGCTCTCTGGATACCGCTGCACCACCCACCACCGTACCAGATCCAGGGAGTCGGTGGGTCTTCAGGGGGCCACCACCTGGCCCAATAGGGGCGCGTCCACGACAATGGTTCTGCACAGCGAGCAGGGCCAGGACATGAGACCAGGCCACACAGCGCTCTGCCTCTCCCTTGATGATCTACACCATCAGCATTATCTGCATCAGCTGTCTTCTCAACCCTCGACATTTCAGGGGTTTTAAGTGTTTATATTTGGAATATAATATAACTGTAACTGATTTTTCTAGGTATTTTCTTGTTTTTTCACCATGGAAAGGGAAAAGTGAAAACACTACAAGAACCACAACTTAATTATAATTGTGTCTTTAAGTGAATTTTGGAGATTTACCTCAAAGGAAAAATCTTATAAATTGATATTGGTTGTTTGGATATATGACAGTGTGTTGCCTATGATTATGGGTGAGTGGATGTTAGACCCAGCAGTTTCGGGCTGGCATCGAAGCCAGTCAGAACCCATTGTTCCAAATAGAATGAGTATGATTCACTTGTCTGATAACCTGTGCTCACTCTCTGGTAGCTTGGCAACGAACAGTCAAGTTCATCCTCAGGGCTCAGGTGTAAACTGTTGATAGAACACCCCCCTCGCAACACACTGTGTTCCCCACAAAAAGGCTCTGCACTGTATGTATAAAAACACTTTTCTTTTTATTACAAACGCAGACTGAAATCAAAACGCCTCATGACCCAGCCCCTCAGTTTCTCAACTCCACTAGCCAATGATACAGGTTTGCCCCTGCTGGCGGCCTGTTGACAAGACAGTAGGAACCACCTAACATGGAAAGAAATAGTTACTTAGTTTTGTCCAACCAGATGAGACCCCCTGGTGCTCAACAGTACCTGCATGTTTGCGGGATCACTATCCCGCCTTTGACAAATGGTTGTGACCCAGGAAGCTGGTGCGCTCCCCGTATGCAGAAATGTTTCCCCTCAAGCCAAGATGTGACGTGCCATAGACTCCCTGCAGTCAGGTGCAAATGCCCACAAGGCACAAGAAACCTCTCGGATCTCGTCACAATGTTTTCCCAAAACAAAGCAACCTGTGGGGTGGGTCCAGGGAGATGGAGCCAACAACCTCAGACAGAGGCTGCAATGTCAGGCACTGTCACCCTCCCAATCTGGAGACCAAAGACAGTCTCAACTCCTGGCTCAGGTTTCCCCATCACCCCTTGGTCAAAACATGCTCCAAAGAGCAAGTGAGCACAGGCCTCCTGGTTGCAAGCACTTGTCCCTCAGACTCTGCTAGCTTCCCCTACACTCCTCGACCTCCTCACGTCCTGGCACTACAGGTGGCTGTTAATCTTTGCGAACACACTACTCTGCACAGTGTGATGGCAGTGTACGGAAGGAAGGTGCTTGTCCCAACTGACTATCACTGCCACTTGTTTCCTCCGCACCCTGCGCATTCCTTATGATCTTGTGGAAACATGGAGATCCTTTTCATCTATGGATCTCATGGACAGGAGGATAGCCAGCCAGCCTTTAGAGAGTACTACGTGACCCAGGCCACGACAGTTAGCACTAGCTGCAGGTCAGCAACGTCCAGGCAAAATCTACCAAGTGATAGTCCCGTTCTTGGAGTACAACCAGCTCCAAGCCACCACAAGTCTGCAAATATTCCAGTTGCAGTCCCACCTGTCCTACTGATTCCTCGTGTCAATGTCTAAGTATCGAACCAGCATCGTATGGTCCCAAATCCAAGAGTGTCTGTACTTTCCGAGGCCAAAGCCTCAGTAGTTATACTCACCATGGCCTTTGAGGATACAATCAGTTCAAATGGCCAACTTTGAAATGCACAGGCCCTCTCCTAATTTTGTGTTGGTGTGCCATCCTACCCCGGTTGGTTTGATCACAATCTTTAGTGGGGCCAAGACCCTGCCCCTTAGAATGCAGGTGCCAATTTCACCCCCACGTAACCATCCCAGAAAGGTCCTTCTTAGTCAGATGTTTACAATTTCCTGTGAACCCCTGTGGCCCTATATCAGGAATGCACAGATATGGCTATCCTCTTAGCAGTAGCAACCAGTTGTGAATTAGGAGACAGGCCACCAGGAACACAGACCCACGCACATCGAAATGCCCATTTTTCCAAAGGGACATTTCGATCACTGTAATGCCGAACCCACTCCCACTACGGAGAGGATTTATCAATATGAACTCATTGATTCCAAACACCATACTGTTACTTTTCTGCCCGTAGGGTATAATGCTAGACATACTTTCCCTACATCCCCTCATGCTAGTCCAATGAGAGAAGCAGGCCCCGTTGTACTAAACACGCCATCTGGTGTCATTCACGACTGTTTCAAGTAACCCATACACACATTTCTTCCTAACCCAGCACCCTGTCACCAGGGACAAGTCCGATATAGCAGGAGACATGCAGAACCTTGGCACACAGCTTTGTAAACGCCAAGTTGAATAACAGTAACCTGTGCATACAGGCCCCACCAGGGTAAACCTGTGGCACAATCGATGAGCTACCACCATGGATGGCACCACCTGTGCGGCTGGCCCATAGAGACACATTTGAGATACATGCCCCTGGTGCAGTTCTGACCCTATAACAAGGGACTTAAAGTTAAATCCAAACAGCCAATAATATATACACCAATCCACAGTATGTATATAACACTCACAGTGCTTTAACACTGCACAGCAGTGCCAAACGGGCTCAAGTCCTAAGGCTAGCATCCAGAACAGCGGGAAACTGGGAAGGAGAAAAGTACAAAGTCAAGGGAAAGGACCCTAGAAAGGGCCATTTCCAACAGTGAGCATCTGATGGGGTATATGTATGATTGTGATTGTGTGGAGATTTGAGATACAGTTTTAATATAGGTTGGTTGGCGTGTGGACGTATGAAGGTAGATGTGTGAAGTAAGTGGCATCTGGTGACCTTTAGGCGTGGTGGGGTTTGGCGAGCCTGAATGGTCTCAGAAGATTTGGAGTGTTCACTTGCACTCAGCCTTGCTCCATCACTTATTCTCACTCAGCCTCAGTCACTTACTTTCATAAGCACTTGCACTCACTTTTACTTAGTCTCACTGACTCATGCAGTCTCACTCGTTATCACTATGACACAATTAGTCTCACTCATTTTCACTATCACTTAAGTCTCATTTATTCTCACTCATACTGTTTTACTCAATTTCACTCTAAATCTCTCAGTATCACTCATTCCCACTCATTTCCTCTCGTTGTGACTCACTCAATCTCACAATTACTCACTCAGTCTTACTTAGTATCACTAAGTTTCACACATTTTCATTGAGTCTCACTTGGTATCCCTTTGATTCATTTGTTCTCCCTGATTCACTCAGTCCCACTCATTCCAATTCACAGTTATTCACTCTGACTCATTTGGTCTCGCTTATTATTACTCAGTTCCACTCATACTGGCTCGATCAGTCTCACTCATTCTCACTCTGACTCACTCTGTCTCACTCATCCTCTCACTCACAAAGCTCATTCAGACTGTGACTCGCTCAGTGTCACTCAAGCTCACACAGAAATACTCAGTTACTCACTCACTCTTATTCATTCTCACTCTTCTGTCGCTCATTCTCACTCGCTCCCTTACTCCTGACACTCTCACTGTCACTCACACACACAGACATGCTCACACATACACTTGCTCTTCCCCGACACACACTGCCATGCATAAACACACAGCATTTAAAAGGTTTTTAATTTACCTTGCTGCCCGCGCAGGTCCTATTTGGACTCCTACAGCTTGTTTCTGCCACCAGTGCTGGAGCTTGGAACTGAAACCTCGAAACTGCATAGTCACAGAATCAAGATTTCAATCTCTGCTGTTTCACCCCACCCATTCCCCACTCTGCAAGAGTTTGGGAAAGGGTGAGGTGACTGGATGATTGTTCGTAGCCACTGGCTCTGCAGGGCTGAAGCCTGCAGCGCTGGTGGCTACCTTTATCTGTGATACTTTAGCATGTCACAGATGCAGGAGGAACTGAGGCATGCCAGGGTCCTGAGGTCAGAGCTGGGGTTTTACCAGCCTTGGATAATCTCTCTGATGTTTGGTGCAGGGGCCTTCATGCGCCTGCAACAGCAACCAGTCAGTATCACTTTCTGTCTCAGGGCAATGTGTGTCCCTCATGCAAGTCAGCGGAAGAAACTCTGCATCATTTTGCCTTTTTCTGTCCAGCCTATGATAGACCATGAAAACAATGGCTGAGGGCACTATGAAATCTTTTGGGCTTTCGTCATCATGCACTACACACTTTACGTATAGAAACGAGAGAGGTAATTGTTGTTGGGATGACAAAATTTGTGTACGCTGCCTGGATCACCCACATACGTAGAGTCAAGTGTTGAAGCACTGATGTCTAAAAGTGAACTTCATTTACATTGTTATTGTGTAGATGCTGCTCCATCTCCTCTGAAGTCTCACCACTGTATCTTTCATTTTATTTTTTTTTCTCCTATTTTATTATGGGATGATGCTTTATGAGATTGTTGGTTTTAATGTTGTCTATTTATTTGTTTTTATCTGGTTACTTACTGTACTGTGTTTTATGGACCTTTGTATCCAAAATAAACATTTTGGGGCAGATGTACGACGGCTATTTGCATGTGCAAACGGGTCTTAGACCTGTTTGCACATGCAAAAATCCTTTCGGCCATGTACAAACCCTAATTTGCGAGTCGCAAAAATTAGCAACTCGCAAAATAGTGTTTTGCGACTCGCTATTTGGAAGGGGCATTCCCTTCCTAATAGCGATGCCAAATAGGACTGTTTTGCGCCCACAAAAGAGTGGTAAACCACTCTCAAATGGGAAAGGGTCCCCAGGGTCCCCCTTCCCCTTTGTGACTGGCTCTAAAAATATTTTTTAAGGGCAGGCAGTGGTCCCAGGGACCTGTCCTTAAAAAATTAAACTAAAACGTTTCATTTTTCTCTTTGTAAATGTATCCAAATTTCCTTTAAGGAACGCGGGCTGCATTAAAAAAAAATGCTTTATCGAAAAGCAGTCCTAGACATGGAGGTCTGCTGAGCCCAGCAGGCCACCATAGCTGAGAGGGCCAGCTATTCCTAATGGGGTCGCAAATTGCGAGTGCCTCATGCATATGCCAGAGGCATGCAATTTGAGACCCCATTGGGAAACGCAATCAGTGTCGCAGACACTGTTGTACATACCAATTTGCGAGTCGCAAATTGCGAGTCGCTATTTAGATGCAATTTGCGACACGCAAATTCCTTGGTTGTGCATCTGGCCCAATATACCATACGAAAAGTAAATTCTTTTTGACCTTCCCTTTAACTGTACACCCCATATCAAATGCATGAAACTTGATATTCTTGAATGGGGCTTAATATGCTGTCTGCCAAATTTAATGTGGTTTCATGATACAGCACCAAATTGAATAATGAAATAAATGTTTGTTACCTCCCAATATATTTTTGGACACCTCCTTGATGGATTTTCTCAAACCTAGACATACCAACACAAATGTTTTAAGAAATTCATGCAGATTAAAAAAATGGTGTCAATTTTATTTTCCTTCAAATTAGCACTCCTCCTTTGAATGTGTCCCTGGACTTGCATCAGACTGAGATGTCAGCTGTAGGTTAAACATTCTGAGTCTCAGCTTAATGTCATGCAGATCCATCAAATGGTGACAACGTCCTTAGTAAATCATTTTGTCTTCACTTTTAACTGTGGTCTCCCATTGGATCTGCACAGAACGCGAAATAACTGCATTTGGTGTAGCCTTGTAACTACCTGCCACATGTCATGCAGGCTGATCAAACAGTTTCAAGATGGAAAATTAAAATTAAAATGTACTTGCCCTCTTTAACTCTGAGCACCCTTGATTGACAAAAAGTGCCATACCAAGAGAAATGATTCCTTTGAAACTTCTGATACATTTTGATTAGATTCGTGACAATGGCAAATTTATTAGCAAATGGACATTTTTTCACCCTTTCTTTTTAATTACCCAGCAGTGGATTTACACGTGTGTTAGGTTTCATACATCTTCATCAAATTGTGCTAAAGTTAAAATCCAAAAATGCCTTTTCAACTTGTTAAGATATACAAAAGTGTTCATCTTTTGAATTCTATGTCAGGACCGGAGGCGAGGATTATGCTATTCTTTCCACGCTTTATTGATATCAGCCATTCAAAGAAACTTAACAAACTATAATTCCCATGAACCATAGGGAATAACAAAGTTTGAACAGTAGAGAATATCCCAGTATAGAGTGTCTGTGTGAGTCCACCAATCACAGGGCTCCCTGGTAATCATAGTCCTCTGTTATCTTCCATTCCCCTCTTTCTTTGCTACTTGCAGTCAAGTTAAGTCGTGGTTTTTATTTCTCTTCATGTTTCACTGATATTGGATAACTGTTATGTAACTCGCCATTGTTTTTCATTGTAGTGATTGCTTAGCGCTTTGTATGCGCGTGTGTTGTGTGACTGAGACAGTTTTTACTTAGAGCGCTTCTACTGACATGTTTTCAGTGATCACATGGGCGGGGCGTGCCGTTTCCCGGCAGCCGCTCGCCCGGCGCTCGCTTTTCAGTATTTTGCTGTGTAACGCGAGTCAGCCGCACCTTGGCAGACTCGCATTCGTCCGTGGGAGCGACCTCCCTAGCGGCTTGGTTCTGGCGGCTCGCGGCATTATTCCGGCTGCTAAAGGGTGCATCGCGCCCGCGACGCGCACTCCTAAGTTTCCGCGCACTCCACGCTTGAATCTCGGAGTCAGCTTGCCGCGTCGGAGCCTGTCGGTTATAAGGTGCTTCCACAGTGATTTCTGGCCCGTGAACGCCCACTTGAGTCACGAGCTCACACGGGTCTGTATGAAAGCCGTCATTAGACAGTAATTGGCGTGTGATTATCTGACCGCCTGGGGGCCTGTTGTCATTGTTGGTGCACTCCTTTGAACACTCGGTGAGTCAGTTCTCCGCTCTGGGAGTCAGTAATTGCAGGGTTACCTGCAGGGACCCATGAAGCAGGCTGCCCTCTTAAAGTTATACAGGGCGATTAGGTCCCAGGGCTTGCCCCTTCCGCGAGTACTGCTCGCACTTTACCAGGCTGAGACCCAGCCCCTCATAGCCGGAGGTGCCCACTTACCTAATTCGGTCATCTTTGCCTGGGATGGAATCCTACCAGGACGAGGGTTACATTAATGACCAGTGGGAGGACGACCCACTAACGGCACTCTAGCGGAATGAGGATTTTTACGACAAGGTAGATGAGTCCATCTATAAGGCGGTGGAGCAGGCCATGAGCCCGTTATTGGACTGCCTCTCCCGCTGCATTGACCAGGCCTGGTAGAAGCTGGCCTGGGTTACCCAGGCGATCCCGGCCCTTCCAGATCCAGGCATAACCAACGCTGACCCTCAACCACCCCCGCTAAGCGCCCTAAGGAGGCTGGGGTGGATATGGACGCCTTTGCTCGCCTCAAGCAAGCCTTCCTGGCTGATAAGGCCCCACCTGTGGCTCCTACCCCCTCGGGGATATAGTTCCAGTGGATGACGACGACGCTGGCCCCTCCCGTCCTTGGCGTCCCACCCGCACGGCGCCTGCGGAGCCTACCCCTGATATTTGTGCGGACATGTTGGACCCGGACAACATCCTGTATCTCAGGTCCTCTGACTGGGCCCCCTGTGACAAGGTAGACCAATCCGTGGCCAGCCGCATCCGCCGGCCGTTAGAGGCCACAGCGCGAAGCTGTCTTAGGGCGGGGTGCCCTCGGCCCTCTCTTGCAGGTAAAGTTGCCGCCACCCCTGATATTGTTCCTCGGATGGCAACGTTTTTACAAAAATTTGTCAAGGACCCGAAGAAGGGCATTGACAGATCTTGGCAGGCTTGTAAAGACAAGCTGTTAGACGCCCTAGGCCCCGTCACCAAGATTTTGGATATGGCGGAGGAGGCCAAATCTTCAGGATGCCTCACATCCCCTGAAAACCTCTCCACATGGGCCCAACGTGTAGTAGTGTTCCTGGGGAACGCTAACTGTGCAATCTCCACAAAGCGGTGCCGGTCGCTGTTGATCAAGGTGGACCTCAAACTTGGGGACCTGGCCAACTGTGAAGCTGGCCCTATCGCACAGGGTAGCCTCTTCGGAGAGCTGTTCCTTAAGGAGCTTGGACGTTTCGTGAACACATTTACGTCTCTTGACAGAGCTCAATCTTGCATAAAAAAGGTGTTTCTCCCTCTGGTTTTCCGAGGGGCCGGGCGAGGAAGGGGCTGCTCGCCTGGCCGCTCAAACCAACAGAGAGGACAAGGCTCGGTGGCGGGCAATACCAAGATGAAGCCCGCTTTGGAAATTTCTATCCTACACGAGGATGTCGTGGCAAAAACAGAGGTGGTCGAGGCAGGGGTGCCTCCAGCTCATCCGGTGAGTGTTCTCCCTTCTTCCCTTCTAAAAGTGGGGGGCAGTCTGATGCATTTTTTCCCAGCTTGGACTTCTGTCACGGGGGACGCCTGGGTTCTGCAAACGGTTCAGGGGTTCCATATCAAGTTTTACAGGGAGCCCGTCCAACACGTCCCTCCTTGTCCTCTTTGCTTCTCAGTGGCGGATGCCGCCTTGGTCGATCAGGAGGTCTCCTCCCTCCTGACCAAAGGCGTCATAGTGGAAACCTCTCTCCACCCCAGGGGGTTCCGCAGCAACCTGTTCTTGGTGACAAGCTGGATGGGGGTCAGAGGCCCATCATAAACTTGCGCGAGTTCAACGAATGACTGGTTTACCGCCATTTCAAGATGGAAGGTATCCACATTCTTCGCGACCTACTCCGGCCCAACGACTGGATGGCCGGACTCGATCTCAAGGATGCCTACCTGGCCATCCCTATTTTTCCCCCTCACCGGCGGTTCCTTCAGTTTCCCTGGCGGGACAGGATTTACGAGTTTACAACTCTCCCTTTCGGCCTGTCCTCCGCCCCTTGGTGCTTCACCAAGGTTCTGCCCCCGGTGATCGAGCATTTGAGGAGGTCAGGAATGAGACTCATGATCAGTGTCCCCAGGTCCTAGCTCGTCAGCTCCAGAGGGCGACAGATCTTCTCCAGAGTTTGGGATTCGTGATAAACAAGGCAAAATTAACGCTCGTTCCGGTTCAGTCCGTGGTGTTCCTGGGTTACTCCAAAGACTCAGTGGAATGTACCTTAAGCTGGTCTTCCCTGAAAATGGCGAAGATACGCCACGAGCTCTGGAGAGCGCTCGTTTAGCCTCGGCTCTCCCTCAGGCAGCTAGCTCGGATTGTGAGTCTCCTCTCGGCCTCGATCCAGGCTATCTTCCCGGGCCCGTTACACTACAGAGCTCTACAGCGTCTCAAAGCCCATCATTTGCGCAAGGGCCTAACTTACTCTCAGAAGATAATACTCTCAGAGGAGGCCAGGGAAGAACTTCAGTGGTGGCTCACCAATATGGAAGCCTGGAATGGGCGGGCGATCTTCGGGTCCGTGCCGGATATCGTTATAGAGTCAGATGCCAGCAGGGCCGGCTGGAGCGCCAGATGTGGCGGGTTTACCACAGGCGGTGTGTGGTCTCCACAAGAACAACAGTTGCATTTCAACTGTCTCGAACTGTTGGCCGGCTCGTTCGCGATCCAGTGTTGGACCAAGGACTCGGTTCGGTCCTGTGTCCTCCTCAAGATGGACAATGTGTCGGCCGTCCGCTACATCAACCATCTCGGTGGTACGCGGTCCAGAGCCCTCTCGAACCTGGCGGCGAACCTTTGGCAGTACTGCATAGATCATCACATTTCCGTGACTGCGGAGTACCTTCCGGGGCAGGACAACGAGGTGGCAGACTTTCAATCTCGCAATTTTCACGATACGAGTCTGTGGAAACTGCATTTGGGAGTCTTTGCGGACCTTCAGAGCATCTGGGGTCCGTTCTCAGTGGACCTGTTTGCCTCTCGTTTGGACCATCAGCTTCCCCGGTTCTTCAGTTGGAGGCCGGACCCTCTGACGGTGCAGACGGATGCGTTCCTTCAGGACTGGAGGACCGAAACAGGTTATGCCTTTCCCCCGTTTGCCATGCTGACCAGGGTCTCGGCTCAGGTCCGGTGTCAGAGAGCGGACATAGTCCTGGTATCGCCAATTTGGATGTCTCAAGCTTGGTTTCCGGTTCTTCTGGAACTTTCTTGGGATTTTCCAATACCACTCCCCCGTTTTCCGACCCTCCTTCTCAGTACGGACAAAGTTACTCATCCGCTGATCGCCCAGGGCTCCTTCGCCTTGATGGCATGGAGGATTACAGGGGACGATGGGCGGTTCCAGGCCTTTCGAGAACGGCTGAGAACTTCATGTCCAAGGCCTGAGCAGGCAGTACCATCAATCCACCTGGAGACGGTGGTGTCGTTGGTGTTTGTGACAGGGTCTCAATCCTGTGGCAACAGATGTAACTTCGATTCTGAATTTTTTGGCCTCTCTGGCGGAGGAGGGTCTGGCGTACAGGACCGTTAATACTTTCCGCTCCGCCATTTCAGCTGGTCACGTCCTTTTAGATGGCTCTCCAGTGGGCGAGCACCCTCTGGTGTACCGCCTTCGTCGAGGCATTCGTCTCTCGCTTCCCCCGAGCCTCATTACTCACAGCTCTGGGATGTTAATATGGTCTTGAACCTCTTTTTATCCTGGCAACAGAACAGGTTCCTTTCTCGGAAGGAGCTCTCGGCCAAGCTGGCTATGCTTCTCTGCCTTATTTCCTGTAGGAAAGTTTCGGATGTCAGAGCCTTGGATGTCACCAGCAGGATTTATTCTCCTTCGGGGGTTACCTTTACTGTTCGCCGTCATACTAAACGTGGAACGACGTCCATTTCCTATCCCGCCTTCCCAGATTCCCCGAAGCTTTGCGTGGTATCGTGCCTCAAGGCCTATGAGGAAATGTCGGAGGAATTCTGCCCTCCAGGGGACAAACAGTTGCTTATTGCACTTCGCAAACCCCACAGAGCGGTGTCTTCCCCCACCATTGCCCGCTGGGTGAGATGGGTGATGCAGGAGGCAGGTATTGACCTTCGTGCTTTTGGGGCTCACTCTACTAGAGGAGCAATGGCCTCTAAAGCGTTTACCCTGGAATCTCGTCTGGAAGACATTCGGAACACTGCAGACTGGTCTTCAGACTCTACTTTCAAGCGGTTTTACTTTAAACCGGTAACTGATATGGCTCATTTGGAAGTCGGTAAGCTTTAATCCTCGCCTCCGGTCCTGACATAGAATGAAAAACTTCCTGCATAGCTGCAAAATCGGCCCTGTAACAAAATCGGCCGAGAACCGGCCCTGGCAAAGAGGTCGGCGGCACCCCACCCCCCTCCACCCCGGACGCCCCCTCCACCCCGGACGAGCCCTTTGCCAGGGCCGGTTGTGGTTCCCAGTCCGGCCCTGCTGCAGACGACGAAAGAGGGGGAATGGAAGATAACAGAAGACTATGATTACCAGGGAGCCCTGTGATTGGTGGACTCACACAGACACTCTATACTGGGACATTCTCTACTGTTCAAACTTTGTTATTCCCTATGGGAATGATAGTTTGTTAAGGTTCTTTGAATGGCTGCTATCAATAAAGCATGGAAAGAATAGCATAATCCTCGCCTCCGAGTCCTTAATAGAATTGAAACTTTCCGTTACGATAGCTAGGATATTTTTCATTCCACCCTGCACCTTTTCCAAAAGCTAATATCTCAAAAACTGCAGAGCATTACACCAAACTATGGGACACGTGCTTTCATGTTGAAGTTCTCGATTACTGGCAAGTTTGGCCTCAATGCTTGGAGTGGTTTGTGCTGTAGAGGTGAGCAAAGTTCCTGTGAGGTAAAATCAGCAAAAGAGTACTTTTTACCCTCTTACTTTCCCCCCACCCCAAATGGAACTGCACAAAAATTAGCAATCCCAACATTATGCTTAGCGAGTGCCGGGGTGTGCAGCCCCCTCCCCCCTCCACCGCACACCCCGGAATCGATACATATCAAGCGTCTTACCCATCAAACATGCCTTTCCAATAGAGAGTGCAGCTGAACTGTGACCTCACTGTGACAGCTGCCAATGAGTTCCTATTAGGGGTCCTCTTACCTGTACACTTTGTAGGTAGGGTGCTTCTTTCCTCTTCTTGATCCGATGTCCACTTAAACTTCGGCACACCTGTTTTCTTTTTCAGGTAGCCTTCTCCCACAATGACGTGCTTAGAAAGAAGACCTTTTTCGTGGCTTGAATGGCAATGTTTGAAAGAATATTGCAGCACTGTCTTTCCAGGACTCCCCGAAGGCTGGCCTGCTTTCTTTTCATTTTCTGTTGAATGCCCTGTTTCTGTGGCCACAGCGGCTGTTTTTTGGAGCGTGTCACTGACATTGGTAGTGTCTTTGGCATTTGCTTTCTCTTGTACATTATGAGTGGACATAGACTGCAGTGCACATTGCTTGCTGTTTAACATATCCCACTCCTTCACCAGAGAAATCAATCTCTGCATGGGCGTCGTGGGTATTTCTCTCCATTCGGGTTTCTTTGTTAACAACACAGATCTTGCCCTTCTCTTTCTGGGAGGGCTTACCAACTGTAATGCACCTGTAGAGTGTCCTGCAACAGCCGCTGCCTGCATAGGCCCCTCAGATTTGTCACTGTTAAGCCATTTTGTTCCTTTAGTTTGTGGGATTAAATGTGGACTTTTGTCGTTCTGCCTATCAAATTGTTGCCCACTTGTGTTATCTTTTATTTTGCTCCAAATAGCCATATGGCTGTCATTCGAATTATCAAGATTTGGCAAATGAATCTGAAAGAACAATTATTGTTAATTTAAGTAGCTAAAATAGACGTTCTAACTTCTATTGTGTTAATATATACCACAATCATAACACAATAAACTGAACACAGCCAATATATGTCTATGGTCGAAATAACGTACTGATAGCATTGCAAGAATACAAAAACTTTTGCATATAACTCAATGGAGCGTTGTATGTCGAGTTCAGAAGAAAAAGGTAACACCATGAGAAATACATAATTCAATTAGCAGTACATAAGTTAAATTTATCACGATTGGAAGCAACATGTTTTAAACGCAATAATACACTAAACGCCCCTAAAATACATGACATTAGTTCAACATTCACAGCACTTTCTGAAGAAAAACAATTCAGCAATTTCAAGAGGGGAATTGTGCAATATATGTTAAGCAATCAAAGGGACTTTTTTATGTGCAGTAGTTCGTTATACCATGATCGATGCCAAAAACCAGTGCAATCAAGAGCGAAGAGACAAACTGCGTATATTGAGGGGCATCCTTTGTTAGGGCACTGCTCTGGTGCTGCATGCACTATTTTCGGAAAACTCCTAGTTGCCATGGGAGTTCTGGAAATGGAACTCCATTTTCAGCATCTAGACCCTATTTCCAGGACCCACAAACTAGAATCTAGTTCCACCATGTTGTTATAGCAGAACAAAAGCTCTGGAATGGATCATAGCATGTTGCCTGAAGTTATCTGAGCTACAAAATGGAGGCCACAATGCCATTCATCGCTAAATAAGGCCCTTGGTCTCTTCGTCATCACTAATTGTAATAACACATCTGAAAACCCGTAGAAGTAAAATATATTAAGTGAGCATTACCATTTTTTTTTAAAGTAAACATCATCAGTTGCAGGAGGGGTATGTGTAGCACTTTGTTTGCAACTGCTCATTATATGATGACACATGCAACGAGTGAAGAGATAATATCTAAAAATCCAATGATCACCTGCTAGATACTGTCCCCATACACTGCCTCTGGATATTGGTTGGATTTGCAAACCTGAAGTGTGAAGGGAGTCCCTCATTCTGAATGTGACCAATAGTGGTTGAACCCTGTAGTACTGTGTAGCCCTCTGGGAGTGTAACGTAATCACTGTGGTTGCACAAGTTCTTCTATCAAACACAATCTCTCCAATGTTTCATGTGAGATGGTAGCATTGAGCGTCATGAGCCAAAATATATATCATAAAGCTAATACTCGAAAGGCTTGTTGGGTGTGTATGCCATGTTCATGTCCGACTCAAGCCCTTATGACGGATGACCCCTCACCTATAACCTATGCTCTCCTCCATAATGCCAGGACACTGCAGTGCTAACCCTGATTTCTGTTATTGACCTTTATTGTGAATGGTATTGTGCCTATATCCTGTGAATGCAATGCATATACATGGTACTAAAGGCTACATGAAACAAACAGAGCAAGGCCCTATATGTGAGTATGCCTCCGTCATAAGGAAAGGTTACTTTCTCAAAATCCACCTATTGGTTACGGATCGTCTCTCAGAATCTATACACAGTGGAGCATCTCTGTGCATCTGCAAGATCTCCAGAACACAATTAAAAACATTTTTTTTGCAAAAAAAGAGCCTATAAGAAGCAACATTGTATTAATATTCTTTTGGTTAAAATACATCAAATTAATCAAACGGGGGGCATGACCAACTGCCGGAGAAGATGGCCACACACGAACACAGATGATCCCCAGAGAATGATGATCCCCAGAGAATTTATCCATCCGGCCAGATATCCGTTTCAGCGAAGTGTGCTCAAGCTGAGTTTGTGGTCACAGAGGTCGGAGGTTGCAGTTTGCGGTGTGAGTGAGGCCCAACTGACATCTGGAGCCAACGACGACTCAAGGCCTGTGTGTGGCTGAGCAGCCGTGGTGTTGCGTAATAAGGAAGCCGAGTGTGTGGAGCACAGCCGGGATCGGGGTCGCGGGGGCGGAGCCCGAGCTACCGTCCAGTCGTACGCGGTTCCAGAGATTGACGGAGCGTGGTGGGGAGCACAGTCCCGGAAACCCAGACTCAGGTCAGTGGAGAGCGGTGTGTGGAGGGGGCGCGAGGAGGACAGAACATGAACTGGCCCCGGGGAAAACTGTGGTGCGACGTGGAGCGCAAATGGCTCGGGCGCCTGTCCTGAGCAGCTGAACCCCTGGTTGGGAGCCACAGTAACCCACTACAGTCTACTGCGGATCACTTAGATGGCAAAGAGAGAGGGGCCGGCAAATCAGAAACAGCATTTTGGGGAAATAAAAACAAGTGCGCAGGTTGCATAAATACTTCAATACAACGGCATTAACCTCCTCCTACAGCAGCTATATTGGGCCACCTGTGCCATTGGAAGCTTGCTCTGGTGCCGCAGCTCTCCCTCGAAAGAAGAACAAAACTGGTTGAAGGGGCTATAAACTATCACACAGAGATAAACAGCAGCCAACCGCCCCCCTCCTCACTACCCGCACTGGCAAAATATAATAAAAAGCGGTGAAGCGATATCGCTCTCCTCCTTCTTCCCCGACCGGCGCGCTCGTGCTGTGGTTTAATAAAGCGCCTGAAGTGCTCCTAACTACGTGGCTGCTGACAGAAGCAGGAATAGTATTCAGGGTTGTTGCAGTGGTGGGGAGGAAACATACGGGGTAAGCCAACAGGCCGCCGGGCTTATAACTCCGGGTAGGCAGTGGTGAGACCCCTTCTTCCCCCCCACGCAATCACCGCACGAAACAACTCATCTACAGAACCAATGGCCTCCACCATGTCCGTAAGCAAAGGGAATCGAGGCTCTCACCAACGACAAGTTGGATAAATCATCATGGTGCAAAGTCCATGTTAAACGCAACAGCAGGCGCCAAGCAGCACACTGCAAGCGCAATATACACCTACGCTGCAGGACATTCTCTTGGCAGTTAAAGCGGTGCGCACGTCACTTGAATCACCCATCGAGTCCGTCTCTATTGAAATCGCACTTATTCGCGTAGACGTTCGAAAAATGGATGAGCGAATGAAAGACGTGTAAGAAGTAACCCAAGGCCACGCCAATACATCCAAGGGCCTGGAGAAGCAGGTCCGTGATCTGCAAACTACCTGTCAAGCATTAGGGGATCAACTCAACGACTATGAAGGAAGAGCCAGGAGAAATAATGTTTGCATTGTTGGGGTCCTGGAGAAAGCGGAAGGACAGGCCACTGATCTGTTTGTCGAGGAATTAATTACGCAAAGTCTGCAGCCTAAGACTTTAGCAACATTTTTCTCTATCGAACGAGTGCACCGAATACCTAGGGGTAAACCCAAACCAGGCCAGCCTCCCAGGTCCATACTGGCCCGGGTCGCCAATTTCCGTGACAGGGATGTGATCCTACAAACCGCGCGGTGTGCTCCTGCTCTCAAAATCGATAACAGTACCATCATGTTCTTCCCAGATTTTACAATCGAGGTCCAAGGACAACGCAGAAGCTTTCTCGAAGTCAAGAAAGCCCTGGGGGACAGAGCACTGCCTTACGCGATGTTGTTTCCCACGAGACTCAGGGTGGAAGCTGAAGGGAAAACATGGTTCTTCATGGAGTCAGAGGCAGCATGGGAGTGGCTCGACGGATGGCGGCAGGTGGGAGACCCAAAGGGTGCAGACAAGCACAGGAGACGGACAGGTAAAGACCGCACTGAGGTCGCACAGGGTTGAGTAGAAAGTGACGCTACACATGAAGATCGAATGGAGAACGGACGTAAGGGACCGGAATGACACTGCAGTTGTATCTATTAACAAAGAGACATACATGTATTGCACAGAGAGTGTGCATACGAACCTTAACCGTACATTGGTGAAAAGTGCGACATAAGGACCTTGACGGCCCGGGCAATCACATGTCAGCGCCATACAGCGAAGAAGTGCTCTCGAGCCACACCGGCTGAGTATATAATTTATACAATACTAACAATAGACCGTTTGTCATATATGCATACAAGTTCATATAGATCGGGGGATCGAGATGCGATGGTCCATGTCTCCCCCGGAATAGGGAAGGGAGGGCAGGGCGATGGGCACTCTGCAAAGTTGGGGTGGTGGGTAGTTTGAAGTCCGTCTTGCAGGGAAGCAGGGAGGGGGGTGTATTGGGCAAGTTGTCGGCGGTTATTATTGGTTAATTGCATAGCAAAGGTCATCTTCTGGGTACGGCATGTGTCGGTCACTATTCCCCACATATCTCATCAAACATATACACACCACCTCGCACAATCTCAACATCTACTGGGCATGCTAACAAGACACTTCGACCCCCTAACAATACCGGACACAACAATCTTCCAGAAAAACTATGGCGGACACCAATATTCCGAGTGATGCGAGAATTAGGACGACACTGAGTTTGCTCTCCTGGAATGTCAACGGGCTGGGCAATAAAATAAAAAGAGGGGTGGTACTTCAGTATATTAAGCGACAGGCAGCAGACATAATCTTGCTGCAAGATACCCACCTTGTGGGACACACCTGCAAGGCACTGAACCAATGGGGGATATAAACTTGTGGCTCATGCAGGATTTCCACAGGTTCCAGAGGTGTAGGGATACTAATGAGGAAAAACCTCCCATTTGTAGTAAGTCATACGCGAGCGGATGATTATGGATGCTTTGTGGCGGTGTCGGGGACCTGGGAAGGACAGGACATAAATATCCTTTTGGTATACATAGTGTGGCCCTGCCTGATTTGAGCAGGATAATTCTTGACTTACCTGAGGGTGAAGTAGTGATAGGGGGGACCTCAACATAAGGCTGTGCGACCAAATGGACAGAGACCCTCCTAGAGAGGCCTGTCGATCAAAAAATACGATGGCTGACTCCTTAGTAGCCATGGGTTTGACTGATGTATGGCAGGCGACTCATCCACAGGCCAGACAGTGTACTTATTATTCAGCGACCCATAAAAGCAACTCCTGAATTGATCACATACTTGCATTGACAGATTTGTTGCATCATCTGAGCGACGTCAAGCACTTGGCGAGAGGTAGCTCGGATCATGCCCCCATTACTGCGCAATATACAGTCTGCACAGAAAACCACTCGCAGGGCAATTACACTGAGTCCATGGAGCCTTAAAATCCCTCATATAAAGACTGCCCTAATCAAAGACACCGATTTTTATTTCACAGAAAATGTGGGGTCAGCTTAATCTGCGCAGGTGCTGTGGGAAGTATATAAAGCGGTCGTTAAGGGTCAGGCCTTCTCCCTCGCAGTGGGCCACAAGAAGGAGAAAGATAAGCTATTAGTACAGCTAGAACAAGACATTCTGGCAAGGGAACAGGCCCTGGTAGGTAATCGTGATGAGGCTGAATGTCACATCTTAGAGCTCAAACGGAAGGAGTACGAAGACCTAGCAACTGAAAATGCCAGCGATAACAACGGGCTTAAACATATATTTTATGAACAGGGCGACAGAGCTAGTAAGCTCTTAGCGTGGCTGGAGAAAAGGGACAGCCCAATACGATGGGTTAAAGCAATAAAGGGACAGAATGGGTTGCACCTGCAGAACCCTAAACAATTAGCAGAAGGGTTTGCAGGCTACTATGCACAACTCCATTCCCCAGGCACAATGAATACCATAGATGAGGCTCGGGAGATGATTATTGACATACCAATTCCAGCATTGACCGTAGAGGACCGACAGACATTGGATGCGGATATCACTACTGAGGAGATTATAGCAGCCATACTTGCTATACAGTCCGGGAAAGCAGGAGGACCAAATGGCTTCCCAATTGAGCTCCTCAAAGTAACGGCCTCAAAAGTTGCACCCCATCTCCTAGATATGTACCTGGAAAGTAAAACCGTCGGTGCATTGCCCAGAGATCAGAGGATGGCCTCCATAGTAGTAATCCGCAAGGCGGGCAAGCCGGAGGAGGAATTTACCTTGTACCGAACGATATCCCTGTCAAATGTAGAGGCCAAAATACTGGCCAAAGTCTTGGTCACACGACTGCTCCCCCTGGTCACACAGTTGATTCACCCGGACCAATCAGGCTTTATGACCGGACGTAATACTTCACTAAATTTGTGCCAGCTAAATGCAGTGCTCGCTAGGCAAAATACCATAAGTGAGGATGTAGTCATACTTTCCCTAGATGCCCGCATGGCTTTCCACACTGTCGAGTGGTCGTATATGTTGGGTTTACTTGAGCGAATGGGCCTGGGGACGACGTACCTCGAGTTGGTCGAACTCCTGTATGTGGAGCCGCTCGCACGAGTGGTAGTAAATGGGCATGTATCTGGGACCTTTACCCTGCGCTGTGGCACGAGGCAGGGCTGCCCACTGTCTCCCCTTATCTCCGCCTTGACCCTGAAACCTCTTGCATGCTGGATACGAGGAGACCCATCGATGCGGGGATTTAAGTGGGCCAATGAGTGGGAGGACAGAATCTAGCTTTAGTGTATGAATTGCTTCCCCCTGCTCCTCCATTAGCAGAATACTTCAAATATGCTCTAATCATGGCGGATATTCTTGGTACACTATAAATTGGTCGAAGTCGGTGGTGTACCTACTCCATGGGCCAGCGCCAGCCATACCAGCTGAATGTGAAGCCCTTCGCTACCCAGGCATTTATGCCACGGCTGACCCATCACTCTTTTATGACCACAATCTACTGACTTGGCTGCAAAGCGATGTCTGCCATTGGCGGACACTGCCTCTATCGTTACTAGGACGTGCAGCGCTATATAAAATTATGGCCCTGCCATGGCTCCTCTACGCGCTACAGAACACCCCATACACGGTGCCCGAGACGTACTTCAAGGCAATAGAGGGGGGGGGGGGGGGGGGGGAGTCAGAACCTTACTGTGGGATGGGAAACCTCTGCACATCGCAGGGCCCAAATTGGTCCAGGGGTGGTATGATGGGGGAAATCGCTCTACAAGATATTCAGAGCTACTACAGAGCAGCACACCTTGCTATCATAAATAAATGGGTATACGGCGCGCAACAGGACCCAGGATGCCGGATGGACAAGTGGCAAATGGGAGTAGGGGGATATAGAGAGGCATTATATACAAAACCGAGTAAACAACAACTTACTCGCCCCACTGCCCTCACAATCGCAGAATGGCACTCCACCACCAGAAAGTTAGGTTGGAGTAATAGACTGACACAAATGACGCCCCTATGGAACACAGCCCTGCTGGGCAACCTAGTAAAAGTAAAGGATTTGACAAATGGGATACCATAGGTATATCGCATGTGAATGACTTGGTAAAAAGGGGGAAAATACTAACATTTGCAGATCTGCAAAAGGAATATCAACCGTCAATACGCACAATGTTTAGATAGCTACAAATTCGTCACGCCTTGCAGGATGCAACTAAAGATCTAGAGGAGATCCCGGAATCCACAATTATTTATAATTATTTAATTGATAATTAATTTTGTTAATTGTATAAAAAAAATTAAGTTACATTTAGCGTTCTGTTTGTGGGTTTTGTATGGGTAAAGGGTGGGAAGTAAATTATAATTATTTTAAAAAAATTATAAATATCTATTTGATCATTAATTATGTCAATTGTGAAATATGTATATTTTACGGTGGTGTTTCGTGGTTTTTGTGTGAGTAAAGGATGTATAGGAAATAATAATGATTAATAATTATTGTCAATTTTAAATAATCGTTTAAATGATAATTAATGATGTAAATGTGTGATTAAAATATATTTTAGGTTATATGTTTGAGTGGTAATTGTAGGTGTAATGAGTCAGAAGTTAATTAAATATAATTAATTTAGTCTTAGTTAATTATTAGTATTAGTTGTTTAATTGATTTTTAATTATGTAAATTCTTTAATTAATTTTTTTTAATGTATATATTGTGTGTTTTTTTGTGTGGTTGAAGGGTGGAAAGGTAATTAAATGTAATTGTTTTATTAGTAGTTAATTACTAGTCATATTTTAATAGATATTTAATTATGTAAAATGTGTAACTATTGTAAATTTAAATATACATTTTTGATCTGTATTGTGTAGCTTGTAGCAGTATAGGTTAGAAAGTTATGTCAGTAATAACAGCATTAAAAGAGTAAACAAATATTGTTTTCAATAGTAAATCATTATTGCATGTGTTCATTGTGTGGTGTTGTTTAATTGTAAATAATATTGTATTTATTGGTTGTTATTATTCCTACAATAGATTTTGGTATTTTGATAAAAATAATATTTGTATTAATTAATAATATTCATTAAACATTGTAATAAATATGTAATTTGTTAATTAAAAAATATCAATTATTTTTTGTTATTTACTATAGTTTTGAAATTATTTATTTTACTTTATTTTAAGTGAAATAGTCTGTTTCTCATTCCACATAGAGTGCAGTGGCAGTAGTGAATTTTCCCTCCGCAATCCAACATTTTCTTTACTGTTGCACTGGCTGGAGTGGGAATGTTAAATTTTACCCTTCTGTAATTCAGCACTTTCCGCACTGTTACACTGACTGGATTGTGAAAAGTAAATTTTAGGCCCGGCAATCCAACACTTTCCCTACTGTTGCACTCATTGTAGTGGAAATAGTAAATGTTACCCCTTCAACATCCAACACTTTCCCTACTGTTATATTGAATGGAGTGGGAATTGTAAATTTTACCCCTCCGTAATCGAAGACTATCCCTACTGTTGCATTGACAGCAGTGCGAATAGTAAAATGTACCCTCCCCAATTCAACACTTTCCCTACTGTTGCATTGACTGTAGTGGAATTTGCAATTTTTACACCTCGTGAGTTTGACACTCTGGGGGTAATTCTGATGGTAGTCGGACCCCATCTGACAGCTTGTCAGATGCGGTCTGACCATTATCTTTTGCTGTAATCCGACCAATGCATTACAATGTGTGTGGTCAGAGGCAGGAGGCTGAGGAACATTCCGACGCTTTCTGATGGGCTCAAGGAGCCTGTCGGACCGCCAGAGGGTCAGAAATCCCTAAAATGGGGATTACAATGTACCTTTCCACATGCCCTTTCCTGGCAGCTCACCCGCCATGCAAAGGCAGGTGGAAAGTGGCTTTGGGGTCCCTAGGAGGGAACCAGCCCTCTACTATGGGGCCTGGGGGGCACTTTTGGTGCCCCCTGAACATCCCTGCATCATGTGGCAGGCCCCACATGGTGCCTGCCATACGGTGCAGGGCTGTTTTTAAAGTGTGCGTTTTTATTACAGCATGTGCTGCAGGCTGCAGCACAAGCTGCAGTGGAAAACATACACTTTGGAATCTCCATGAAGGCGGGGGCATTGTAATAAAGGCAGCTGGACCGGTGACTTCTTGACGAGAGTCTGACTGGCATCACAATGATAATATCACAACTTGTACACATGGCTATAAGAAACAGAAGAGAGCTTATCAGAACAGAGGGTGGAGGGAGAAATCCTTTCAGTACAAGGACCCTCAGTCACCGTTTTTTGACATGCTTCATCATATGGGTTCCCTCCTCACACCTAGATTGATGTAATCTACGGTGTGGGCTACAACTCCCCTACGGGGAGGAGCTGAGGTGTTTTCTCAGAGATGAGCGGTGAAAAGAGGAGAATGAGGGCAGAGTGCAGAGTGCATAGAAAGAGTGATCAGGGTGATGAGTAAAATTATCTCTAAAGGTCCACTTAACCTTTACTTGGTGGCCTGTAGGATAAAAGTTAAAACGAGGGCTGGGAATTAAATAGATATATCCCTCTTAATGGTCATCATGTTTCTGCTCTTAATAGTTCCCATAGAGGGATCCAGGAGCATATCAGGACCTTCAAGTTATATAGTCACTCTGCAGGTATACGTGTAAGTGAAACATTTAGGAAACATATACTGCCCACTGCTGGAAGCAGAGCGGTCAGTTTTTTGCGACAACCCATATTGTTCTGTGGGGTTCGTGCAAAAGAAGGAGTAGAAATACATAGCCCTCCTTGGTTATACAAACGTTAATTGAATGCCACATAAATCATCTCGTTATTCTTATTGTAGATATTAATTCATTTTAAACACACTCGATATATGATCAGGCTTACCTACAGTGTGGCATGGGAAGTTCCACTCTTCAACCTAAACAGATACGCATTATGGTGCCCAAACTATAGAGTAAAACGTATCATGATCCTAATAGGACCTGTATTTTGATAATCACAGAGTACAAATTATGGCAGAGTAAAAAAATATACTATGGCAGAATAAAAACATTATTTTAATGTGCTGAATATGGGGCTGTCATGATCGGTCTTCAACTGAGCCCCCACTTGTGGATGTCCCTTTTGTGCAGTTATAAAAAGCCTTATCAGAACTCAAACAGGGTCTAAATGTGAGGGAAATAATGATCGTTAGAGACAGCGGTTAACGGGGGTTAGTCAATCAATCAATCATTCAGGGGAATTGTAAGCGCGCTACTCAACCGTGAGGGTCTCAAGGCGATGGGGGAGGGGGTAAGCAGCTCTGTTCATTCGAAGAGCCAGATCTTGAGCGTCTTCCTGAAGATGTTCAGGGAGAGGGCACGTCTGATGTCGATCGGGAGCTCATTCCAGGTCTTGGCCGCGATGTAGGAGAAGGTTCTTCCACCTGTTCTTGCTCTGCGGATGCGCAGGGTTTCAGCGAGGTCGGCAGATAGGTGGTTTCTCTTGGGTACATGAAAGGAGATTCTCTCGTTGAGGCATTGGGGTCTGGGGTTGTGGAGACATTTGTAGGCGTGGGTGAGTATCTTGAAAGTGACTCTCTTCTCAACGGGGAGCTAGTGGTGTTCTGTAGGTGTTGGGTGGTATGTTTGTGTCGAGGGATACCCAGGACTAGTCAGGCTGCGGTGTTCTGTTTGTTCTGGAGCTTGCGGAGCAGAGACTTGTTGATCCCGGCGTAGAGAGCAATCCCATAGTCCAGTCTGCTGGTTATGAGTGCATGGGAGACAGCCTTTCTTGATTCGGGGGGATCCACTTGAAGGTCTTGCGGAGGATTCTGAGGGTGTTGAAGCAGCTGGAGGAGATGGCGTTGACCTGTCGGGTCATGGAGAGGAAGGAGTTGTGTACGATGCTGAGGTTTTGGGCGTGGTTCATGGGGGTGGGAGGGCAACCGAGGGCGGTGGGCCACCAGGTGTTGTCCCATGCCGAGGGGGAGGGTCAGAGGACTTATGTCTTCTCCGAGTTGAGCTTCATGCAGTTTCTGATCATTCAGGATGCGACGTCCTTCATTCCTTCCTGGAAGTTGAGTCTGGTGGTGACTGGGTCCTCGGTGAGGGAGAGGATGAGCTGGGTGTCGTCGGCGTAGGATACTACAGGGAAGTATACGGTACAGTGTTACTTAGGGGATACGATTTGTTCTTGGACAACCACACTCCAGGTAACAAGGTGACTGTGTATTTGGGATCAGAAAGATCCTGACGAAGGTCGCCTGACCCTATTCTTTGGGCACATAACAACGGCTGACACATATCGACAAATTGGGAGTAAGGAGGGGTGTAAGGAGTTTATAATCTCTTCCAATCACCACCATCCTCCATGTTTTTAATCCTGGCCGGAGGGCCCAGGAATAAAATTTACGCATAGCGACATCTCCGAGCTAGTTTTAATTCACACTGCACTTCCTCTTTCGGTGATCCCAGTCCAACTGTTTCTATATATTTTTTTATATGTTGTGTCTTGCTTTCCCCCAACTTATTGCTCCACCCCAGGCGTTGGTCTGCACGGGGGTGTACTGAAGCAGCCCTATGATGAAGCATGTCACACAACTGTGTGAGTGAGGGCAGTTTTTCCACACAGAGCACGTGCCACCACAGAGACATATATTTTATCACTCTCTACTCCTTTTGGTGGGTTTAAGTTGTGGCTAGGGTGGCCAGAGTAGAGGGGTCTTAACCCCTCACCCCTTCACTTTTGTGTAAGATATTAACAAGGGGGCACCATATGTGACCCCCAGACCCTCACCCAGAAGCCACTGTTGCAAGGGAGCCCTGCTGGGGCCCCCATGTCAGTTTTTGACAGGCTTTTCATGTCCAAAAGCCTGACATGAAAAGCCTGTAGGAAACCAACAAAGTAATCCCAATGGAAAAAACCCCATCCTTAAGGGATTGCGTTCCGGATCCGACTAGCCGACGGGCTCCTTGAACCCATCGGAAGCCTGCCGGAATGACCGGTCGGTTTCACTTCTGTCATTGTAATACAGTGGTCGAAAGTGAAACCGAAGATGTTGGTCCGAGGCTTTCCGACCGACATAAAAATTAGGGCCCTTATGCTATTGGATATATGTATATATATTTAGTTTTTATATTAATACATTTAAAAAAGTATTAAAAATAATTTAAATTACAAATATTAATTTATTCGTATTTTTAGATCCGATATATGCAAAAAAATAATATACTACTATATATTTGTTTAGATTTTTTTTAAATAGCAATCCTCTTTTTCAAAAAAAGTATTAAATATATTTTATTTTGATTATATTAGTATTAATATTTACTTATTAAAATGTATATATATTTAAAAATCGATATTTTAGACAACTATATTAGGGAAAACCATACATATTTTTTGCTATTTTTGTAATTTTAATTATAAGTATAGGGAGTATTTTTGACTCAATATTCTTGTAAGTAGATAATTTGTACTCATAATTATGTCAGTGAACCCCCCGTACGCTACTTCCAGTCCGTGGGTGGTTGCGGACATGGGATTTCATATTTTTTCCGCTTTCAGCTGGAGTATAAACTGCCTCAGCTCTAGCTCCCAACTCAACTGTTTCAGAGCAGAGTACTTTTTTCACACTCATCTTGCAGGTGATATGCTTACTTGAAGCAGTGACTAACCTGTTCCAAGCCGTTTTGTGAGTCAGTAGGTCCGCTGTCACCAGAGCCAGTCAGGAGATGCACAGCAGATAGTTAGGTCACCGGTTCTGTCCAACAGTGCATGTGGCCATGAGTTTTTATCCATCTTTGGATGAGATACAATAGCGGCCTTGCATAGCTAGGATAGAGGTATACCCTTCTTCCGATAGTCATTAAAGAAGGCTACAAGTTTAGGGACAAGGTCTGGGGCATATGTAGGGCAGAATTCCATTGGCAAACCATCCGACCCAAGTACCTTCCCCCTTGCCATTTACTTGATCGCACCTCGGACTTCCTGCTCAGTAATGTCCGCACCCAATCGATCCGCCACTGCGGAGTCAAGGGTCACTAAAGAGGAGTTTACAATGTAATTTAACATGTCCACTTAACTATGCCTGCTCCCTGCCAAGTACAAATCCCTTTAGTATTGGAGAAAGCATACCATACCATGTTAATCCCCTCCTGCATGCACACATCATGTCTCAAAGCGTCCTGCCTGTGGAGAATGGCCTCTGATCCTCACCCTGTAAAAGACATGTAAGTATTCTGCAAGATTTATCTTTCTCAGCATGAACACTGGCCATATAGTCTATAATTGTTTGTTGCCAGCATTCAACCTGGTCTCTTTTTCCTCCAGCATGAGCCCCCTGCTCTCTGAGGTCCCCTCCAGCTGGCCAGGAAGACCACCAATCACTGCTTCCTGCAGCTGAGTATCAGAGTGTAACTGGGACCACACACCCAATTTGTTAGAGATGCAATATCACCGAATCAACACGTTCACGGCTTCCCACTCCACCCCTACCGATGTGTCTGAGCCTGCATTATCAAGCCAGTATTGAGCAATATATTCACCCATCAGAACCCGAGAAGCCTGTTCCTCAAACATTGCAGGATCCAAGGCTGGATAAAGGCGTGGACCACTGGAAGGAACAGAACACCGGGGAATGATCAGACTATGTTTTCGCAAAATACTCCACTTCCACCACCCTGCGGTACATCAACTGGCAGGTATAAATCCTGTCAAGTTGGACCTCAAGATCGTGTAATCCAGAGAAGTATGAATTCACCCAGGAATCTGGGTTCCGCACTCTCTAGCAGTCAACAAGGTCCCACTGTGCAGCCCAGGAATGGGAAGCCTCTGCCAGCTTACCCGTCTGAGCAGTTCCCAGGGGCAGGTGTGCCCTATCCAAACCCAGGTACACCTCACAATTAAAGTTGCTGCTATTATTCTCAGATCGGGGACTATACAGGAAGGGTGTCAGGCGAGTCAGGAACGAAGACTGGTCCACATTCAGGGCATAAACATTCATCAGGGCAACATCCCTACCATCCAAGCGACCTAATACCACGATGAAAGGTAGAGTGAGTCTTACTCCGATAAGAGCACCCCGTGATAAAGCACAGTTAGTGGTGGTGTATAGTTGTCCCCGCCAGTGCCCCAGAGGGCCGGCCCCTCAGATTCCATAAGACATGTCTCCTGCAGGAACACAATATGCACCCCCTAAACTTCAAATAAGATAGCACATTATAATGCTTAAAGGGAGCGAAAAGGCCCGTATGTTCCATGTGAATAATTTATCCTGGGCTTTCATGGACATCAAACTAGAAAAAGGGATGCAAAACACCCCCACACACATCCCCCAATCAAGCCAGCCTCAGTTCACCACACCAAACATAAAAGTTCCACAGCCATGCACTCCCTGCTGCAAGAAGGACACATCAAAGAACGGAAAACACATCTGAATAAGAAATCCCCAATACCCCAAGGACTGAGGCATCCATCTTGTCCAAACAACATACCTCACATGGCTTACCAGGGTGCCAGGTAAAGGCTAGGAAGGCCAAGCTAGTCTGTAACAAAGGTAAAATAAGGGAAGGAGTCGCCAGCTAAGGGAGGAGAAAAGGCCCTCAGTAAGTCAATGACATTGGTTAGGACACATCCCGCAAGCCCCTCCAACCTGATTCCCCCCGGCCCACTCAGGAAAAAGGACATAAACACAGGAGAGATCAACTATACAGCCATCCCGTCATCACAGTGTGAACAGGACCAATTGAAAGTATTATTTATCACCATCCAGGCCGGTATCAGAAAAGATCAGCCACCATAGTCGGGGTGAACCCTGTTAGTGTATTCTTGAGCCCCGCTACAACCAAATCCTCCAAGTCAGAAGTACAGCTTTGATGTTCTAGGGATGGTTGTTGAGAGGAGCCCTCAATGCCCCCTAGAGGTGGCTGTTTCTACCGCTCTCGTCTGCCCCAGTGCCATCTGTGAGTTAGTGGGCCAGGACGACCCCCTATCTTCAGCCTGGACTCAGTCGAGGCAGGAAAGGCAGTGAGTAAAGCAGTCCCAGGTCACAAAACGTTTTCTTTGCCGCAAGGAACAATGCCCTCTGTGTCTGCACCTGGAGGGTGAATTCAGGGTATAGGGACACCTTGGCATTTTCCACCACAAAGGGGCCATGCGCACAAGCCTGTTTCAGGAGATGGTCTCTTTTACGAAAGTACAGGAGGTTGACCACAACCGGGTGAGGCTAGACCCTATGGCGAGGTGGTTGCGCCAGCCCTCTATGGGACCGTTCCAAAGCATAGAATCTGGAGAAGCTCTCCAGGGCCACTATCTCTAGCAGCCAGTCTTCCAGATAAGCTAACAAGGAAGAGGGCTGGGCGGAACTTACCTATTTTTACTCTGTGGAATTCCGCTTAGTTTCATACCCCACTTACCCACCCCTAATTGCCTTACATTAGGCTGATGTAAAGTACATGGCATTGCAATCTGCTAGCATGCACAGCACAATTCCACAGCCAGTCGTAATAGAGCACACTAATGAGTAGGCTGCTAGCTGCAGAATATATTCTTCCTGGGCGCTAGCTTGCATAACACAATCCTGCAATGTGCTGACATGCAGTCTATACCAATGCAGTGTGGACATAACTTTGGTCAGTTAATGCCAGTCTGCATGACAACTGATGGATTGCATTGTGTTGTGTGCATCTGGGGAAAGTGCAGCGAAAAGCTCTTGATTTTGGACCCCAGGCAGTTCCATGTTGCGGTATTGACCGGTGTGTTGAGGCAAACCAGTTGTTGAGTGGTGGGTATCAGTTCAGTGAGTTCAGAGGCATTATTTAAAACCACATACAAATGTGAGTGATCAAACATTCCATCTGTATCTGTATTGTTGCCAGTCTTTTCTATACTCCTGTGGTAGCTCTGGGGTCAGGGGTGCGTGCACCCAACTGGTCTAAAACAGACAGGTCCCTATAAGTCTATGCCACATGTGCCTTGAGCTGGCCCACGATGTATGTTCATTGCGTCTACAGCAGTGTCTACTTGAGTTAAACATGCCTGCCAAGCTTATCCAAAGATATGTAATGGGTAAAGTGATATGGTCTTTTGCATGCTTCTGAAAATCATTGACGGGTAAGGATTTTGATATGGGCAACAAAGAAAAAAAAAAGAATAGTTTTAAGGTTCTGCCCACCTGCAAAGAGTGTGGCACTATGGTTTTGAGATGAGTCCAGATGTTCCAGTTAGTGTATAGCTTTGCGCCTCTGTATCACATGTCCATTTTATAACTAATAGCATTGTTCATCTAATGTGTGCGTTGTGGTTGCATGACACTTAACGAGAGTGAAAGATCTAAAGGGGAGCAACCTATGCACTCATGGGGTCTTCAGACAAAAGAAGAAAATTACAGAGAGTAAAATAAAATAGCAGAACAACTGAAGCGAGGCACATGTAAACATGTATCCATACACTAGAGTGTAGTGAACATGTACATACATATATGCGGGAGCACACACATACCCTTCCTTTCCCCCTCAAGAAAGGACAAAACAGCGAAGGAAAACTGGAGAAAGCTGCTAGCCTGAATGCCAAAAAGATGGTCAACATTCAGCCACAGGCTACCGGCGGGGTAATCTAGACAAATGAAACGTGTCTAAAGGCAGAAATAAGATGGGACGGGAGGGTTGAGTCGAACTTCCAGCTGTGCCCCTTTCTGTGTATAGTGTCCTTTGAATGTATCGTCATATAAGGCTTTGCATTGGGTGGACGACCTACCACCTGCTCACAATTGGAGGAGAACAATACACATATGTACTACTCACTGTGATGTTGGATATACATGGATGTACAAAACTTGTTGTATTAATTGGCAACTGGCACGTTGTTTGTAATGTTTATGACATTGTCTGAAAATACCCAAAAATAAAATAAAAATAAAAAAACATTCAGCCACAGACAACAAGCCCACCCAACAGCCACACAAGACTCAGGACATTGACAAACTGGTGTGATGTAATGCAAAATTGGCAATATGCAAAAGTAGCACATTTAGCAACTGGATTAGTTACACTCTCCGTACACTTTGGTTGTCTGTCAATCACGATTACCATCCAGAAATTTAGGGAAGGTGTCTGCATGTGATAGAGTGAGCTGCGATTCCATGTTCCGTTGAATGTGCATCAGGCGCTTTAGAAGCTGGATGGCCACCTGCCTCTTTGATCGTTCAGTCTGCCGCAGATGTGTGGTCGGACCTCGCCCTTAGGGTAGCACCGAGGGGTCAGACTCCGACAGGGGCACACTGCTCTTCAGTGCATTCCCAGCACGATGGGCAGGAAAGCACTAAAGTCCAATGGAAGAGGAGACTTTCTGCAGTTTCGTGGGCATTGCCAGATGTAAGATACTAATCCCAAGCGAATGCGCCCCAAGGATCACCTAAGAACTAGGTTTTTTAATGCTCATTTGCCACCAATAGTAAGAGTGGGTGACAGTAAACTCCGACAGGTTTTTGCCAAACTCCATTCTCCAAGCAGAGTGGCAAACCTCTGCAAACTCTGCCGGCGGAGCAGAGCTTACGGCCCACCCCTAACAGAGTCTCCTCCAGCTCACTCTGGCAGCCCCAGGATCCGATAATATTCCCGGCAGGCCTGGCCCTCCTGATCATCAAGACAAGCAGTCCGGTGTTATGTCTGGGCCTCTAAACCAGAGAGGATGTGGTCTGCAGACTGAACAGCAGGAGTTAAAGATTGCACAGTGCCCTCCAGAGTACTGATTCTCTCAAAAATGTTCAGTGAGGGCTCCCGGATGAGGCCAAGTTCCACTGAGATGGAGTCATTCTTACACTCTAAACGCTCCCCAGAAGCATCTATTGCCGCCAGGTGTTTCTCAAATATACTGTTTATATATGACAAGTCACTACTGCCAGCGCCCTGCTTGATCCCGTCACAGAGGACACTTATGGTCGCATCCTCAGTGGGCCGCTGTGTGAGCCTCATGGCTACCCCAAGGAGGAAGGATGGAGTGCCGGAGAAAAGGCCAACTGAACAGTGCCACCCAACTGAAATCTCAGGGCAGTGCACCCAGCTTTAGGTCAACAACAGTCAGATAGGACCTCCAAACAGGAGAAGTGCAGTCCATCCACAAGGAACCCAAGGATCAATCCATTAATAGCTGTTCCACCACCACCCCCACCTGGGCCATGCAAAGGCGAGCCAGGAGGAAGGAGGCCGGAAAACAGGTGGCCACTAATTTTAGAATGATCCAGTCCAACATACTGCTCACCAAGTTTCGCTAAGGTCCAGGATGACCCAGAAGGGCAAAGCCAGTGACCCTCCAGGCCAAGAAGAGCACATTTGGTCAGTGTAGGAGCATGAAGTGGCCACTAAGAGCAGTGTTAATATTCACTCACCAGAAAGGCGGAACTGAGCACCACCACAAATATGCCTCCCCAGGACCACACCAGATGTCTCCAACTTACCAGATGCAGACAGTCACGTTTATATCTCTGTGGGGATCCCTAGCACTAGGGAAAGGTATCAGGGTCTTGACTCTGGCCCTGTATGGCATAGTGGAGGAGTAGCAAGGTCATTTCCGAAGGCCCACACACTGAGATCAAAGAAGTAAGGGCCTTCACATACAGGTATGTGCACCCCCAAAAGAGTTCCGCTTAGGGGCTGGTACCTTCAACAACGTGGCTAATTCACTGCAAGCAGGGCCGCCACTACTCTGGCACGGCCCTTTCACCACAGTGGAAGAAATTGGCATCTAGGGAAGCAGTCCGTCAACCAAATGCATCTGCATCATCACTGGGGCTCAGTGACCTGCCATGACCATCCTTTTCTGCATACAAACCCCGCCGAGGTAGTCCAGGGGGCTTCCGAGGACTCCCCCAGGAGCACAACAGCCTGGAGGCTCCGTCTGTGGATAAGCAGGGGGTAGGCAGTGGCTAGTAGCGGCCAGGGGCAACCAGGCCGATGTGGGCTCCAGCACAGCCTCTGCTAACAAAGCAGGCTGACATTTGGGTCTACTCAGGGCTCCAGCGCAGTCATCCTCCTCTGCCAACGGACTACATCTCTATGCTCACAGTGGCATCTGGGACTTCCAGGGAATCACAACTACCTAGAGACTCATTTGCAACAGGAACAGAATACATACAGTGGCTGAAAGTAGCCTGGGGTTCTCAGAAGGCAAGGCGCTCACGTCATCTGCTTCCTCAGGTTGTGGTGGCTGGTTCCACCTCCCTACTCCTTGCAGCAAGTTCACTTTGTTGCACTACCACTCTAGAGACCAAATGGCACAGAAGTCCTGAATTATTGTCTCCTCCCAGACTCTCATCTTTTGACACCAACGATGGTCTATCTAGTTTGGCATTGTGGACGAGAAAAATTCATGAAGCCATGCTGCCTAGGAGGGATGATACTTGTATGACTGATGTGGCTAGCTTTGCTTTCAGAGAAACAAACTTCAAATGCATAGATGACAGTCTTTCTTCTGAAGGATATACTTTTGCTTGTAACATGTCTATTGTGGCCCCAAAAACTGTATTATTTACAATGGGTAATAAATCTATTTGGTTGAGGTTGTGATGCTGAACTGGCTTTTACATGCCAATTGACCAAATAAGGGCAGACAAAACTTTTCTTCTTCTGCAGCGCTGCTGAAACCACTGCCATACATTTAGAATAAACCCTTGGAGCAATATTGATAATCAATGTGTCCCACTCAATCACAGAGATATTCAAATGTGTCTTGGAGATGGGGATATTAAGATGAGCATCTTATGTGCCTATTGATGCCATCCAATCTCCCTTACGGGAATGAGGGGATGTTTGATCGACAGTCCGCCTTCACAAAATGTCCCTTTTGACCAATTAGTTGACTTATTGGAGGTACAATATGGAGTTTCACTTTAGAGAAGGCAGAGAAGAATAGAATCTGATTCTGTAGCCTGATAGGACAGTATTTAGCACCTGAGCACTGGATGGCGGTGGTGGAGTAAGATAGTAATTGTTTTGGTGGAGAAGCCCTACATGCGGCCACATGAAGTTGTTGAGAGCCCCTGTTCTACTGAATGTTCTACCTCTGAAAAAAACATTTCTCAGGTTGTTACCCATGGTGCTGTAACAGCTGCCGCCTTTTCTAAAATGAAATGTTATAACACTGATGGCCTCTATGACATCCCTTTAACTGAAATTTAGATAGTATTATTTTCTTTTCCAAACCATCTGATTTCAAGGTTTCGCTTTCCATCCTTATGTTGGGACATCTTCCTTGGCATGAGTTCCAAATAGGGAAGAACCTGAAGAAAGCATGTTGTTTGCTGAACCTTTGGGGTAAAAGAGGTGAGTCTCAAGCACGAATTCCATCGGAAAGAAATGCAGTAGCATATGCTGAATGATACTAGATCAATAGAGTCCTTGGCTTCATATGTAGTCTGATCTGAGGTGATCATACCTTCTTGTGGTAGATTCTTTATGACCTCCTGATTCTGTTCTGGAACCCAACCAAATACCCGGACCAGAGGGTCCCATAGCTCTCTGTTGTACTGACCTAACAGAGCAGTACGACAAGTAATCCTCAAGGCTGTGGCCAAGTTTGTAAAGACTATTTTCAGTTGCATCCATCAACGGGCTCTTCTATTTTAGGGCTGTAGTGGGAAAGTAGATCTAAAGAAATTGAGTTGCTTTCTGGCAGCAGACACAACCAAGAAGTCAGAAGGCAGCATTTCTCTTAAGAAGAGCACACATAATTCTCGTGGAGTTGCATTTTTTGTGATGGGGATAACTGGTTTAACAGAAGTTGGAGTCAAATGGTCAGCATTGTGTGTTCCAAAGGACATGGCAAGAGAGCTATTATGGGTCTCATTTTTGGTTTCACAAGAAGGGCTTTAAAGATGACACAAGGATTCTAAGCAGAAGTATATACCCCCATGTCAATTTTCTTGCCCACCTGTTTATAACCTAATGAATTTCTGTTAGACTTGGGGGACTCTAGTTGGCACAGATATGCACTGGTGACAAATAGGGACCCTCTCCTCTAGTCAGGGTAAGGGGGTACATGCCTAAAATATCCCCTGCCCACTCCCTTGGTAGCTTGGCACGAGCAGACAGGCTTATCTCAGAGGCAGTGTGTAAAGCATTTGTAAACACATACAATAATCAAGTGACAACACTACAGATGGACACCACACAGGTTTTATATAAAAAATAAGTATTCTTTATATAGATTTATCACAAGACCATTAAACGACAAAAATCCACAATACGGTTACTTTAAGATGATAGAATTTAGCTTAGTTCTCTTAAGTTCTTAGATGCGACACCTTAAGTCAATGTACCTTTTAGATGCGACACGCAGGGCAACGAAAGTGTTGCAACGATGTTGATGCGATGAAGTTTTTGGTGCAAAGAAATAAAGACGGGAAGATCTTCCAGATGCGGCACGCTTCTCCGATGTTGCGAGAAGACTCAACTCGATGCTTCAGCTGCAGCGGCGACACACTTTACGCGATGCGACGACAGCGGCCTTGGCAGCGACACTCTTCTCCGACGTTTGCGAGACACTTCCGCTCGATGCGATGTTGCAGCGGCGACACCCCTTTACGCGATGCAACGACAGCAGCTCCGACGGCGGCACGCTTCTCCGTGGATGCGATGCGCTTTTCTTGATGCGGTGCAATGCGACAACTACTATGGCTTCGATAGTGACACGCTTCTTCCTCGATGCAAGACTCTTCTCTGGATGCGGTGCAATGCGTCAGCTACGACGGCGACACGCTTCTTCAGCGTTGCGAGACACTTCCTGGATGATGCGAGACGCTTCCGCTCGATGCGACGCTGCAGCGGTGACACACTTTACGCGATGCGACGACAACAGCTCCGACGGCGGCACGTTTCTCCTTGAGTCGCGCTTCCAGCTCCTTGCGACTCGCAGTCCCTCAGAAGGCCCAACAACAGCAGCAGGCACTTCCAAAGAACTTTGGGGAGCTGGGGGGTGAAGTCTGTTGTTCCTGAGACTTCAGCAGGAGGCAAGCTCTTTTCCAAGCCCTTGGAGATCCTTCACAAGTTGAGCAAAAGTACACAGTAAGTTCCTTTCTCCTCTCTTTGGCAGTAGGCAACCCCTGCAGGCCAATCCCCCAGTTTCAGGGATAGTCTCTCCTCAGTTTCTTCTTGGTTCCTCTCCTCAGCAGAGGTTTCTTCTTGTTTTCCCAAAGTGATCTAAATTCTTGGGATCAGGGTCCCAATACTTATACCCCAAAATCCTTTGTCCTCTGAGGGCAGAGGGGCCTTTGCCTTGTTCAAACCGGTTCTGGTCAGTCCTGGAGCACTTTGTTTACCTGACTCCTTCTTTCCTTTAAGAGTGCAGGGCAAAGACATCAGACGCACCACAGGAGGTGGAGCCAGCATTGTGGAGGGAAGGCACAGCACCATTCAGGTCCCCAGGTGCAACTCCTCCCACCCATCTAGATGCAGATCTCTCTATTCACCACTGGGACACCTCACCCTGTCACCTGGAATTCCCCAGCCCTGTCACTCAAAACTCCAAACAGGGAATACACAGCCTAGCAGAGGCAAGTTTGAATGGTTAGGCAAGAAAATGCCTACTTTCTAAAAGTGGCATTTTCAAACACAGAATGTTAAAACCAACTTCACTAAAAGATGCATTTTATGATTCTGAGTTCAGGCATACTAAATTCGAATTTCTGCCACGTTCCCTGAGTCAGTTAGGATTATAAGATGTAATAACCAAACTGCCCATTCTGGCCTATAGAGAACAGGTAGCCTTGCAACAGTGAAAAACGAAAATTGCTGTAATTCACTATTAGAACATGCCACACACACCAGGGCATGTCCTACCTTATCCTTACAATGCACCCTGCCCTTGGGCCTACCATAGGGGTGTCTGATATGAAGAAAAGGGAAGGTTTAGGGACTGGCAAGTGGGTGCACTTGCCCAGTCAGCATGACAGTACCAGACTGCACGCAGGCTCTGCAATGGCAGACCTTAGACACACTTTTACACTGCTTCTATGGGTGGCACAACCAGTGCTGCAAGCCCACCAGCAGCATTTGGATTTACAAGCCCTGGGCACTCCTGGTGCACTGTACTAGGGACTAGGGTCTGACAGGTAAACCAAACCAACCAATCATGGAATCACAAATTCATACATTAATTTACAATAGGGAGAGCATATGCACTTTAGCACTAATCAGCAGTGGTAAAGTGCCCAGAGTCATAAAACAGCCAATAACAGGTCGGAAAAAGTATAGGAGGAAGGCAAAAAGTTCAGGGATGACCCTGCAAAAAGGGCAAAGTCCCACAATTTCCTATTGCTACCACACCATCTACTACAGATATTCTAGTAGGTGGTGATTCTGGATATCTGACAGAAAACCCACTCATGTCTGATCTTGATGAGGATGTAAGTCTTCTTCGAGGAGTATGTAATATGTATCTGTAATTCTTGTATGGACTACTCTCTCTAGAATGTCTGAGTGAAGGCATCTCCAGGCAAGTTCTACATCTCATGAAACAGTGAGAATTTAGGAGGCAGACGACACAAACATCATTGTATCCTTCCAAGACTTCTTACCTCTATACCAGGAATACCTGGCAAACAGATAGAAATAGAGGAGAATGGGCAATTATTGCAAAATGTTAGTAGGAATTCAAAGGAGAAAAACCCCCAAAGTTGAATAAAGTCAGAAAACATGAAAAAGGGTTTCAGTCAAAAATGAATTGCTTTACTGACCCTGCATTACAGAAAGAGAAGGCAGGTAGACTCTGAAGTTTGTAAATTGGCACAGGGTTTGCTCAGCTTAATTGAAGCTACATTTCTATTTACTTTGGGGTTTTATAAATGGTCTAACATAGGGGGTTTTATGCTATTATTTAAATAAAAGATGTGTTCATCTATAGTATTAGAGGGCCTGATTTAGAGTTTGGTCGCTGGTTACTCCGTCACAAATGTGACTGATATCCATCTGCTTTTTTACAAGTACATTATATCCTATTGTACTTGTATTAAGGTGGAAAGGGCATCTGTCACATTTGTCACAGAAAACCCATCCACCACACTCCAAATCAGAGCCATAGTCATAATAACAAAAATGATTCAGTTATTTAGACTGCTAGACTTAATAGTTATAGTTCAGTGCAACAAATCACATACATTCACCTATGTATGTGAATCAATGCAGTCATATTGAAGGATACACACACTGCCAAATATAAGTACTTGCGCACATATGATTTGTTCCATTAAGCTGGTGAGTTTCCACTGTCCAGCTAATTGATACACTTTTGTTGCAGTGGCTATAGATACTATGGATGACCACGTCTTTATTTAAAGAATGTAGTCTTTTGAGTAAAATTAATCCTTTGGTGCTACTGTTACCTACCACTATGGCCAACCAAGAGTGTTAAAATACTGTGGAAGATACAGAGGTGTTTGGAAAAAGTATTGTTTTAAAAATACTGGGAGACAGAAATTTTGGAAATTAAATATTCCGACACAAATATCGCAATGCAGAATTATTTTTGACAAGAAAATCGTTTTTTTTTGTCAATAATATTGTTGGAATTAATATTAAGGTTTTTCATATAATTCTCACTAATATAGTGTTTAAAATTATTGTTTCTTAATTATTTCAATGTATTTTAGTCAATATAATATTACGTGCTAATATTGTTAATAGACAAGTTACTAATTAACTGATTTAGAGTTTCGTGTACATTTGTATTAGTAATATACAGAGTTGTTGCAGGTTGTTGGGTTTGTAGGGGAATAGAGTGGGAAGATAATTAGGTACTAAATAATTATTTAACAAATCTTATTTAATTATATTACTGATAATTATGTATTACTGATATATTTTATTTATATGTTATTTGAGGGTTGTTAGGTCTGTAGGGGTATAGGGTGGCAAGTTAATTAAGTAATTATCAATTAACAATTATTAATGAATTGTTAATTAATTATTTAACTGATTTCTAACTATGTACATTTTAGAATACTTATTTATTTTACATATATTTTAGTTCCAGGCTGCTATGTTTGTAGGGGTGTAGGGTGGGAAGTTAATTAAGTAATAGAATATAATGTATAACAATTAACAATTCATTATTAATTGTTATTTATCTATTTCATTGACTTTTAAATACGTAAAATATGGAATACTGATTTATTTTACTTATATTTCAGTTGTGGGATGCTAGGGTTGTAGGGGTATAGGATGGGAAGTTAATTAGGTAATAATGCACAAGTTACTTACCTTCGGTAAAGATATATAGATTCCTTACCTTAGAATTACCCCCAGGCGTCACACTGGATCCGGAAAGTTTTTTCGTCAGCAGTACCTCTGTGCGTCGGAAGGTGGCATCGGTCGGCTCCGCGTCTGTTGTCGGCATCGTGGTCACCGGGATGACGTTGTGGCAGCTGCTTAGACGCCGCCCTCGCGTGCTGACGTCAGTTCTGTACACGACTTTCCATGCCAGAAACGCAGAGCCATGCAAGACACTGACCATTGGTGCACAAAACTAGGACCCTGAAAGGATGTCCTTAACCCTCAAAATCAGTTCACAGAACGGGGAGGATGGTTGGGGCGGTGAGGAATCTATAACTAACTAACGTTTCTAACAGATATATCATAACTGAAGGTAAGTAACGTGTGCATCTGAAAAAAACACGTTAGTTATAGATTCCTTACCTTAGAATAGATACCCCAGCAATACCAACTCCGGTGGTGGGTCTGCGAACCAAGATCACACCAGAAAGTCCTGGAGAACAGAACGGCCAAAGAAGCCGTCTCTCAGGACTGGTCTGTCCAGGCAGTAGTGTTTGGTGAACGTGTGCAGCGATGCCCATGTGGCTGCCTGACAGATGTCATTCAGAGGCACTCCCCTTCCCAAGGCAGTAGTGGCTGTCGTCCCCTTGGTGGAGTGAGCGCGTAGCCCGACTGGAGGCTCCTTTTGAGCCAGAGAGTAACAAGCCTTAATACACAACATAACCCATCGAGAAATGGTGCGTTTGTGTACAGCCCGACCCTTATTTGCACCCACGTAACCAACAAAAAGTTGATCATCCACCCGGAACTGTTTTGTGCAATTCAGATAGAAGGAGAGCGCACATTTTGGGTCCAGACGGTGGAGCCTCTCTTCCTCCTTTGAAGGATGCGGAGGCAGAAAGAAGGTGGGCAAAGTAATGGTCTGCCCGATGTGGAAGGCAGTGACCACCTTAGGAAGGAAGGATGGACGGGTCCGGAGAACCATCTTGTCCAGATGAACAGACAGGTTTTGAAGAAAGCCTGGAGCTCACTTACCCTTCTAGCAGAAGTGATGGCTACCAGGAAAGCAGTCTTAAGGGTCAAAAGACGTAAAGGACAGTTATGCAACAGCTCAAAGGGAGTACACATTAAATAGGTTAGCACAAGATTCGAGTCCCACTGAGGCATAACGAAGGGGATTGGAGGAAAAAGATGAGTTAAGCCTTTTAAGAAACGGTTAACTACCGGGGACTTGAAAAGAGAAGGCTGATCTGGCAACCAAAGGAAGGCAGAGATTGCTAAAAGATAGCACTTGATAGTGCCCAGATCAGAGCCCTGCTGGGCTAAAGAGAGAAGAAACAAGAGTACTTCAAAAAGGGGGGCAGAAAGGGGATTCACAGCCTTTGCTGTGCACCATGCAACAAATTTGTTCCCCCTGCAGGCGTATACCATCTTAGTGGAGGGACGCCTGGCTGCCAAGATTAGGTCACAGACTTCGGGAGGCAGGTCGAAAGATGTCAACTGCTGCCACTCAATCTCCACGCAAGGAGGTGGGTACTGGACAGGTTTGGGTGGAGGACCGTCCCCTGCTGCTACGACAGAAGATCCTCCCGAAGAGGCAGTCTGATCGGAGGATTGATGGCCATGTTGAGCAGCTCGGGATACCAGACTCTTCATGCCCAATCCGGAGCCACAAGAATGACTTGGGCCCGGTCGTGCCTGCTCTTCTTCAGCACGGCAGGAAGGCGTACAACAGACCGTAACTCGACTTGCGCCGAAAAGCGTTGCCAAGCGAGTGCCGCCTTGGAAATTCCAACGCGTAGAATTGCTGACATTGCGCGTTCTCTTCGGTGGCGAACATATCTAACCAAGGCTCTCCCCACTGTCGAAAGAGACCTTTCACCACCTCCGAGAGAAGATGCCATTCGTGATCCATCATGCACCTACGGCTGAGTTTGTCCGCCCTGGCGTTCAGAGAACCTGCCAGGTGTTGAACCACCAAGGATATGCCATGTTGTTCCAGCCATGTCCAGAGGCGGAGGGCCTCCTGACATAGGGTCCACGAACCCAACCTGCCATTTGTTGCAGTACCACATGGCGGTGGTGTTGTCCGTGAACACCTGCACTACTCATCCCCGGACAGAGGGAAGGAATGTCTTCAGTACAAGATGAATCGCCGGGAACTCTAGAAGATTGATGTGAAGCCCGGACTCCGCCGAAGACCAGAGGCCTCTGATCGCCGGCTCTCCCATGTGGCCGCCCCATCCCAGAAGGGATTCATCCATCACCACAGTGTGGTCTGGTTGAGGAAGGGAGAGGGATCTGCCATTGACCCAATCCTGGTTCGTGAGCCATCACTGCATTTGTTGAGCAGTGCCCTCCGAGATCTGGATGCAGTCGGACCGATTCCCCTGATGCTGCGCCCACTGGAACTTCAGGTCCCACTGCAGAGCCCGCATATGCCACCTGGCATGATTGACCAGCAGGATGCAGGAAGCCATGAGTCCCAGCAGCCTCAGTGTCATTCTGACCGAAACCCAGGATAGAGGCTGAAAGATCGGAAATATAGCCTGAATATCCGGGACTCGCTGTTCCGGAGGATAGACCCGAAACTGCGTCGTGTCCAGAAACGCTCCGATGAAGAGGAGCTTGTGAGAGGGAATCAGGTGCGACTTCGGCACATTGATGGAGAACCCCAGCGAATGCAGGAGGTCGGCCGTAGTCTGGAGGTGGGAGATGACTGCCTGGGGTGAGCCTGCCTTCAACAGCCAGTCTTTGAGATAGGGTAAGACTGAAACCCCTGATCTGCGCAGATGAGTTCTGACCACCCCCATCACTTTCGTGAACACCAAAGGGGCGCAGGTGAGGCCAAAGGGGAGCACGGTAAACTGAAAGTGCTTGTAGCCTACCGTGAACCGTAGGTATCGCCAGTGGGCCGGCAGGACGGGGATGTAAATGTAAGCGTCCTGTAAGTCCAACACTACCATCCAGTCTTGCGGGTCGAGGGCAAGTGTCAACATCTTGAACTTCTCCTTCCGGAGGAAGCGATTGACGTCTCTGAGGCCCAAGATAGGACAAAGGCCCTTGTCCTTCTTGGGAACCAGAAAGTAGTGGGAGTAACAACCACGACCTACTTCTGGGACAGGAACTCGCTTGATGGCTCCCTTGGCCAAGAGAGCCGTAACTTCCTGCTGGAGAAGGGCCAGATGATCCTCCGACATGCAGTGGTATCACGGTGGCATGGCTGGAGGGGTAGTCTCGAAGGGGAGGGAGTAGCCTCTTCGGACTATTTGCAAAACCCACCTGTCCGACGTGATGGTGCGTCAGTGGAGGAGGTGATGGCGAATCTTGCCGCCCACAGGCGTTTGATGGACCTGAAAGGTCAGACTAGGAGGGTTTGGAGGCTGCTGCAGAGCGGGGGTTGGTGGATTGGCCCGCCCGCTGGCCCTCGGAACCACGCCGGTTGTTTCCACATCCCCGGCCGTGCGAAGGTTGGGTAACTTGCTGCGGCTAGTGGCTCTGGGTGGGACGTAGCGGGGCATCCCTTCCGTAGCCACGAAAGGGGCAAAAAGCAGACTGTGCCGGACGGGTGGAGATACTCAAGGACTTGGCCGTAGCCCGTGAGTCCTTGAAGCTCTCTAGGCCGTTGTCTGACTTGTCGCCATAAAGGCGACGGCCATCAAAGGGCATGTCCATTCAGGTGTTCTGGACATCCCCTGAAAAGCCAGTGGACCTCATCCAGGCATAGCGATGAAGCGCTACCGACGTTGAAATGGTCCTGCCCAGAGAGTCGGCGGTGTCCAGCCCACAACGTATCGTAAACTTTGCTGCATCCCTCCTGTCAGCAACAGCCTGGGAGAGCACTGCCCGGGCCTCTTCCAGACACTGAGGCAGCACTTGCGCCACCATATCCCACACTGAGTGCGAATAACGGCCCAAGAGACATGAGGTGTTTACGGACCGCAGTCCTAAGCAGGTGGACGAGAAAATGTTCTTGCCAAGGTGATCCAGCTTCTTGGATTCCCTTTCCAGTGGAGCGGTAGGGAAGGTGCTCTTGGAGGTAGAAGCTTGAACTCCCATGTTTTCCGGGGTGGGATGTTGGGAGAAGAAAGTGGGGCCGCCCGGAGCCGGGCAGTGGCGTCGGGCAATCATCCTGTCCACGGGGGCCCCCGTGTTGGGCCTGGACCACGTGCCCAAAAGGACGTCTGCGAGGGCCTCATTAAACAGCAGCAAGGGCTCTGAAGAGCTCGCAGCCGGTTGAAGCACCTCTGTCAGGAGTTTAGTCCTGGCTGCCACCATAGGAAGCTCGAGGTTGAGAGCCTCAGCCGCCCTACGCAACACCACTGCGTATGACGCACCCTCCTCCGTAGCCACGGTAGGAGGAGACAACATGCCATGGTCAGGGGCGGTGTCCAAACCACTTGCATCCCCCAGTTCCTCTCTCCAGTCCTGCTCAGTGTCCAACTGGTCAGTCAAAGGGTCACCTGACCCCTCCTAGTCCTCCTCATCATCATTTGGGTGCCATTGTTGTTGAAAAGGGTCCCCAGGAGTGACCAGGGGCATAAAACCCCCACCCGGCACCGGATCCGGCATTGGACGATGCCGTCCGGCTCTGTGTCCACATCGGGATGGAGGCCGGGGTCGACGCCGGCCGGGAAGCCGACCAGCGCCAAACCCAGTAGTGGTGCTGTGAGAAGCGGCGCCGGTAGAGGCGTAACCAGGTCAACCGGTGCCAATCTGGACCCAGGTCTGGATCCAAGGAGGGCCTGCGGTGCCGGGGTCCATTTGCCCCAAATATTCTTATATTTTCAAAGGCAGCCCAACTTTGGTAGATCTAATGTTCAGCTTGTTGACACTTGTCTGGACTATTCTACCAGTCCAGGATCCTTGGGGGTCCACTTGTCCTCCACGTTTTTGTGATATTGTGTTTTGCTACTTCTCTTCCACATTTTTAGATACTGGGCTCAGGTTTCTTCCCCAGTTTTACACAGCATCAGCCATCTAGCCTTAAGGGGGACATGACCTGTACAACTTCCTTCCAATACTGTTGGATCACTGGGCAATCCTAGAGGATGTGGAAGAAGGAGCCACCCATGCCACAACCCCTGGTGCAGAGGACCGAGTCATTATGACCCAATTGGTGCACCAGGGATCTGGAGTAATAGGATCTGTGTACTATACGTAGTTGTATGAGGCGGAAACAAGCTTGTATGGCTATTTCTCTAGGGCTTTGTAGGGCCTCCACCCAGTCATCATCTCCAAAAAAGCCTAGGTCTCCCTCCCAAGCCTAGTGTATTAGGGGACTTGTTCAATATTTTCCTGTTTACTAGGGAGACTGCCTTGACCGGCATAGGGTCTACTAACAATCGGTCCCCCAAAGGTGAAACTCCGGTAACTGTTTTCCCTCAGGTACGTGGCACCGCAGTGCATGCCTCAATTGTAGATATCGAAAATGCTCCCTGGCCCCATTTTATATTTGGTTTGAAGGTCTGCAAATGACAATTGTGCTCCCCCCCGCCTGATGTCTCAGAGGCAATCAATTTCTATCAATCTCCACCAAAGGAAGCCCCTCAAGTTTCCAAAGAAGTTGCTCGCTGTCCCATAGTGGGGTTATGGCGGTCAGTTTGCCGTCCCAGCCCAGGTGTTTGTTAGCTTTGTGCCACATCCTAAAGACTGCCTGAGTGTGGCACAGCAATAAACCCAGTCACCTTTTGTAGAATAGGATGGATAGATATCCCTGAACACCCATAGCCTTATGATCGAACCTGTAGGCTGGTTCCTTCCCATCTCCACAGACCCAATCGTTGCTTATCATCAGTTGGGCAGCCCAGTGGTAGGAGTGGATGTCAGGGACTGCCAATCCCCACTCAAACACCTCCTGCTGTAGCTTCCCAAGGGATGTCCATGAGCTACCACCATTCAAAAGGAGCTCACGCAATTCACTATTCACATTATTGAAAAAGTCCTGCAGCACCCTGTACTGGGTGCTCTAGAGGACAGATAGCACGTGGGGGAAGGTCATCATCTTAAAAAGCACGGCCCTGCCCATCAAAGATATTTGAAGCACCCTCTAGTGTGCCACGTACTCTCTAAGGCACTCAAGCTATGTGAACAGATTACAACGCATAAATTATTTGGCTTCCCTGGTCATAATGACACCCAAGTATCGAAAACCCTGGGTTACCACCGGAGCCAGACATGTTGACGGAAGAGCCAGGCGACACCCTGTTAGTGGGAAGATGAGGGACTTTTCCCAATTAATTTGGTAACCTGGGTAACTTTCAAAGAGGTGGGACATATGCAAAATTCTGTCCACTGAGAGGCGAGGTTGTGTGACATATAGCAAGATATAATCTGAATATAAATGCTGTGTAGCTCCCACTGATCCGTAGGACCTGAGCATTTGTTTGGACAACATAAACTTTGGGTGAGGTGCCTTAACTGACTCCGATATGTTGGCCTAGAGACGAGCTTGCTCAGAGTGCCACAATAAGCCACCCTAACCTTAACATGTAGCGAATAGTTTCTGGCAACCACTGAACATGACAACCCTAACCCCTCAGAGATTGTGGAAACATATCAGAACCTTTCGCTCAGTCACTCGTGCCTACTTGTGCTCAGAGAAATATAGAGAGAATACACAATATATTTATGGAACCAACATCATTCTTGTATAGAATACATATGCAGCCATAATCAGTAGACAGACGCAGATGAAAGTAATTACAAGCACCAAAAACATAAACAGTAGCTATAGTTCTACCATGGTGTTAAAACAGTGTATGAATGCAGGCATATAAACAAGACAGTAATCAGGCGTACTCCTACTGTGCAAACTCTACTCTAAGTGGATCTAGAGTGTGTGTAGGCGTAGAGCCAAGAATCTCCCCAAGGGACGATTCAACCCCCTTATCTGGTGGGAGAGAATGAAGGACCCCATTTTGAACACGAACTGGACACCCCTCAAGGAGATGTCAGACAGCTGTGTGGTGAAGTTTCAGCATGAAGGGACCCTTGTTGTCAGCTGAAGTGCCTCCTCTATGAATCTTATGGAATGCTCTTTATTTATAATAGAAAGCAGCCTTGTAATGTGCATTTAGATTAGTGTTGTTATGGATATGTAGATAGCTCTGTCGCCCCGTGGATGAATATAGAAACAAAATGTGTACATACTGCGTAGAAGGGCCATGTACATGGTACATATTTGTGGCATCGCGATAATGTTGTGCGAAGCTAGATGTGTAAACTAAGTAGTTTCATAGAAACAAATCCAACATTGTCATGCACGCAAATATGTGCAAAAGGTCACGGCAGAAATGTTATTGTGAAAAATAGGACAATGAAAGAAATGAGCAGCTTTGCTACATGGGCCAAGCCCGGGCACATAACATAAGGAGGTCCTTTCCTCCCATGCATCGTTCCTCTGGACTCTCCATAGGAGAAGATTCAGCTGGATCCAGGCCGCCAGGGGCTGTAGTTGCTGGGTGAAGATCATCAGGGACATGGGGCATCCATGCTACTTGCCTCTGTAAAGAGCAAAGGAGCAGGAAATAACGCCGTTCACTCTCACCCTCGCTAAAGGATCCTGATACATATGTTCAACCCAAGAACAGAATTTTGAAGCAAAGCCTATCCTGGGCAGGACTGCGAACAGGCATGGCCATTCTATGCTGTTGAAAGCCATTCTCACGTCCAGGGAGAGCACACTATGGCCTCCTTCGCCTCGCTTACTGCCGTCATGTGTAGCACACCATAGAGATACCTTAGATTAAGTTGAGTGCCCCTTTGAGGCATAAATCAAGATTAGTCCGGATGAACCACAGTGGTCAGGACTCTCACAAGTCTGTTGACTGGAGCCTTTGCCAGGCCTACAGGTTTAGCAATGATATGTGCTTGTAGGAATTACAGGCCGTGGGGGGGCTGCCCTTTTTGGAGAGAACCACTGTTGTGGCGAGCCTTTGGTCAACTGGGAGAATGCCTTGCTTTACTGTCTGGAACATATTGAGCATGTAGGGCTCTACCTTATCAGCCACGCATTTGAATAGGTCTACGGGAAGTCCATTAGGCTGCGCTGTAGTGCCTGATTGCAGCCCACGAATAGCTCCCTCTATCTGCTCAGCCATCAGGTCCTGGTCTAATGCCTCCCTGTCTTCCAGGAAGAGGACTCTGAGTGAGAGGTCTATTAGGAGGCCCACACAATTATGATGAGACCTAGAGGGCCTGGAGGAGTATGTATACTCGTAGTACTTTGTGAAAGCTTCTGCTATCTCAACCCCAGTGGCATGAACCCCTCCCTTGTGGTCCTGGATTTCGACAACCCTGTTTTTGCCTCTGTCTCTCTCTTCCAGCCAGGCTATGAGTTTACTAGCTTTATCACCGATATCGTACAAGTGTCTCTGTGTGGCCAAGGCATATGTTCGAGCAGCGTTTCCCTGCTGGTCTCTCAGATCATGTTGCTTTAGCCGGAGACGATGGACTAGTCCAGCGTCGAGTACCTCCTCCTTCGTTACCTCCCACTCTATGGACGTGATCTCTTGTTCCAGACTAGCACTTTGGATAGCCCAGTCCTTCTCTTTAAACCCTATAAGGGCCTGAGTGTGACCGCGCAGCACCATCTCGAAAACCTCCCACAAAGTGCAAGCTGAATCGACTGACCCTGCATTTTCCTGAAAAGTATTGATTGGGGCAATCACTTATTTGCTCTTGGAATTTCCTATCTTTTAAATGCAAAGATGCTATCCTTGGGGGCATGAAAAAGTCCCTAACTGGGCCTGACAGAGAAGCCACCACAGGGGAGTGGTCATAAATGCCTTGCGCCAAATGCCTAATACTATAATATTAAGAGTTAATTAATACTAAATTTAGGTCCCTCTGAGGCATGATTAAGGGTGAAGATGGGAACAAGTATTGGAGACCTTTTAAAAAACTTATGTACAATAGGGGACTTGAAAAGGGATGGCTGATCTGGCAACCAAAGGAAATGCTAAGACGGCAGAAAGATAGCATTTTAAGGAGCCCAAAGCAGAGCCCTGCTGGGCAAGAGAAGGAATAAATAGAAGGATCCGGAAAAGGGGAGCAGAAAAGGAGTCAAACTGCTTTTCTTGCACACCATGCCACTACCTTGCCCCATAGGCAGGCATATACCTGCTTGGTAGAGGCACGCCTGGCTGCCAAAATGACATTACAGACTTCAGATTGAAAGCTGTTAACTGTCACCGCTCAATCTCCATGCATGAAGATGGAGCATTGACAGGTTCGGGTGGAGAAACCTTCCCTGCTGCTGCGACAGAAGATCTTCCTGAAGGGGTAACCTGATCGGAGGACCAATGGCCATGCTCAACAGTTTGGGATACCAGACTCTCTGAGCCCAGTCAAGAGCCACAAGGATGAGGTGGGCCCGGTAGTTCCTGATCTTATTGAGAACTCTGGGCAGAAGTGGTATGTGTAGAAAGGTGTACAGGAGTCCTGAGCTCCACTATAGATGAAAAGTGTCTTCGAACGAGAGCTACTTTGGAAGCGTCAGCGTGCACAACTGCTGATAGTGTGCGTTGTCAGAGGTGGCGAACAGATCTAAGTGAGGTTCTGCCTACTGCTGAAAGAGACCTTGCACCACCTCCAGATGGTGATGCCATTCATGGGCCGCTAAGCTCCTTGGCTGAGTTCATCCACACTGGTGTTCAGAGATCTCGCCAGGTGTTGAACCACCAGGGAAATGCCCTGACATTCCATCCATGTCCAGAGATGCAGGGGCTCTTGACAAAGGGTCCATGACCACACCCGGCCCTGTTTGTTACAGTACCACATAGCAGTGGTGTTGTCCGCAAACTCCTGCACTAGCCTTCCCTTGATGGAGGGTAGAAAGGCTTTCAATGCCAGTCAGATTGCTGGAAGCTCCAGCAGGTTAATGTGGAGTCCAAATTCTGCAGGAGCACAGAGGCCTTTGATCGCCACCTCTCCCAGATGGCCACACCATCCCAGGAGTGACACATCTGTGACTACTGTCAGATCTGGTTGGGGAAGGAAGAGGGAACTGCTGCTGAACCAATCACAGTTCGTTAACCACCACTGCAGAACTTTTTCAGCATTCTCCAAGATCTGGACCATTTTGGAGGGATTCCCCTGATGCTGTACACACTTGAACTTTAGGTCCCACTGCAGAGCTCACATATGCCAGTGGGCATGTGTCGCAAGCAGGATGCAGGAGGCTCAGCAGCCTCAGAGCCAGTCTTCCTGAAATCTAGGATAGAGGCTGAAACATCAGCACCATAGCCTGAATATTTTAGACTCACCATTCGGGAGGATAAGTCCAAAAGTGCAATGTGTCCAGAACAGCTCCGATGAAAGGGAGCATTGGAGAAGGGGCTAGGTGTGACTTTGGCCCATTGATAGTGAACAAGTGAGTGCAGGAGGTCCGCCATAGTTTGGAGGTCAGAGACAACTGTCTGAGACGCACACTCGCCTTCAACAGCAATTCATCGAGATAAGGGGACACTGGCACACCTGATCTCCGCAGATGAGCTGCATTCACTGCCATCACCGAGGGGCGCTGGTAAGGCCAAAGAGGAGAACGGTGAACTGACAGTGTTCATGACCTACTATGAACCCCAAGTAACGTCTGTGGGCAGGCAACACGGGGATGTGGAAGTATGCATCCTGCTAGTCCAAAGCTACCATCCAGTATCCAGGTCCAGGGCAGATAGGACTTGGGCACTTTTGACCATTTCGAATTTCTCCATTTTCATGAAGAAATTTAGATGGGAGAGGTCTAAGATTGCACAAAAGCCTCCATCCTTCTTGGGCAGCAGAAAATAGCAGGAATAGCAACCAAGACCTACTTCTATGCAGGAACACTCTCTATGGCTACCTTGGCCAGGAGAACCACCACTTCCAGACTGGGTAACAAGATATGGTCCTCCATCAGCCTGTCACAAGTGGGTGGGAAGGGTAGTCACAAAGGGGAGAGAGTAGCCTCTTTGGACAATCTGGAGAACCCAGCAGTCAGATGTTATTGACCTCCAGTGGTCCAGGTGATGCCGTATCCTGCCTCCCATTGGGTGTCCATGATGGCCGGAGGGCAAACTTAAGAGGCTATGGCTACCGGGGGAGTAATGAGTTGGTCTTACCTCTGGCAACCTGACCCACGAGGTCTCTGGGAACCGCGTCCTCGGCCCAGCAGGGGCTGGGAAGCTTGCATGCTGTGGTGGCTAGCTTGGTAGAGATGCTGCTAGAAACCAATTCCATGGCTGTGAAATAAGCAAAAGGCGAACCAGGGTTGCTGAGGGGCAATGGAAATGCCCAAGGACCAGACTGTAGCACTGCTGTCCTTGAAGTGCTCTAGCACTGAGTCCACCTTGTCAGAAGAGAGCCATCAAAGGGCATGTCAATGAGCGAAGCACAGACTTCCCCAAGAAGGGCCACCTAAGATGAAGCCACTCTGCCTAGTGGGTCGGTCTTATCCTGCCCACAGCACGTGGGGAACTTAACTGCATCCCTCCCGTCAGCAATAGTTAGGGAGAGTATGGCTCGGGTATCCTCCGGGGCCATAGGCAGCACCTGTGTAACAGAGTCCCAGAGCGAGTGGGAGTACCGGCTCTGTTCACCAATCACAGTGCCAGACTGGTGGAAGAAAACATCTTCTTTCCTAAGGTATCCAGCCACGTAAAATTCCTTGTACGGTGGAGTGGCAGGGAATGTGCAAGGATATCGTTTGGAAGTAGAGGCTTGGACCACCAAGCTTTCTGGGGTGTGGTGTTGGCTGAGGAAGCTGGGGTCCCCTGGGGCAGGTAGATGATGGCAGGCAATTGTCCTATTCACAAGAGTCCCTGTACAGGGCTTGGACCAGGCCCAGAGTAGGACTTTCGTGAGGGCTTCATTAAAAGGGTTGAAGCAGTTTGGGAAATCTGACTCGTGGCTAAAGCACATCCATCAAGACGTTCATCTTGACAGCCATGGAAGGAAGCTGAAGGACCAGGACCTCAGCTGCCCTCCTCACCACCATTGCAAATGAGGCTCCCTCCTCTGTAGTCAAAGTAAGAGGAGAGACCAAGCCAGTATCTGGAGAGGTGTCCAGTCCACGGGAATCCGCTAAATCCTCACACCAATTTTCCTCAAGGGGGGGGCAAGAGACTCGTATTCATAAGGGCCCAACTGCCCTTACCAATTTTCCAGAAGTCCTAGCCCATAAGATTATGGCTCAGGCTTCAGCCTGGATGAAATGCCTCCAGCTGGTTCTGGACGATGCCCATCCAGCTCGGTGCTGAAGTTGGTGACAAGAATGGGGGTGGTGCCACCGGTGGGCACTGGCGGCACCCAAGACATCGGCAGTGCTACCGTCACAGAGAAAAATTGACTTGGCTCAACCGGTGTTGGTCAGGATCCATCTATAGATCCAAGGGAATCAAATGGGGCTGGGGGCGAATGCACAGGTGGAATACCAGTAGAGGCCCCTCCCGCACCCACGGAGCTCAAGGGCAAATCAGCAGGGGTGGGTAACCCACATATAGGGTGCATGGTCTCAAACTCACGGAGTTGGGCGTGGGTCACTCCGGGTCCACAGGGAGGCACAAAGACGTCCCACGTGCAAGCTTAACCATGAACCCAGACCTTGAATGAGTGCATTCCCTCATCTCATCGGATGACTTTGACGGACAAGGTGAAGTCAAAGACCTCTTTGACTTCTTTTTTCTTTTTGAGAGACTTACCCGAAAGCCTGGATAACTCCGCAACCAATCCTGGGGCCTTTCAAATGACCAGGATGGGTAAGTTACTTACCTGTAATCCTAGTTCTCTTCCAGGGGTATCCTCATCAAAGTCATAAGCACTGAATATTCCCGCCCATGTGCGGGGACCCCGGAAATAATAAAATTATATATGTAAAAAACACATATATACAGCTCTGTATATGTATAAACATATATCATTTTTTCCAAGCAAATGCAGCTCCCATAAAAAGGCTAGGCAATGTAAATGTACACATCCAATAACACATATATACTTATATATATACATATAAAGGTATAACAATACACCTAAATCTCTTTTTTTTTTTTTTTTTTTTTAATGAGGTAAACACTCATGAGAAAGCAAAAAATAAAGAGAGTAAACTGTGGAAAAACACAGATGTACAACACATTGCCAGCCTGCAGGCTGCATTGCAATATAATACCATAGAGACTAAAAAGCCCTGTACAGGTAAAAACTGGCACCGTGCCTTTAAGGCAGCCCTGACTTCCATATCCCATCATGCCTCAGGGGTGACAGTTAGGTCAGTTGTTCTTTGCGGGACCGTAGTCCTAAACACAAAGATATATCCTTTCCATAATGAATAATACACTTCTCATTTGCCTGGGGAGGTGGGTGGGTTGCTTATGACTTTGATGAGGATACCCCTGGAAGAGAACTAGGATTACAGGTAAGTAACTTACCCTTCTCTTCCAGGGGATCCTCATCAATAGTCATAAGCACTGAATAGAGTAGCAAGCTCCCCTTCCACCAGCAGGCAAATGAAACTAAGGTTGTATCACCCATGGAGAAAGCGAATCATGAAAATGATTATGCATGGAACAGATTCCTCAAGGAGGCTTGTCCTACTTGAGTGTCTGCTCTGGTGTCCGAATCCAGACAATAATGCCTGGTAAAAGTGTGGACAGATCTCCAAGTGGCTGCCTTGCAGATCTCGGAGAGTGGGACATTATTGAGAAAAGCCGCGGTAGCCGCTTTTCCTCTTGTCGAATGCGCTTTAGGGCGCGCCCCCAATGGTTTCTGAGCCAGTTGGTAGGCCAATGTAATACTTGAAACAATCCACCTAGCAATGGAACGTTTGGATGCAGCAAAGCCCATACGTACAACCCCATAGTTCACAAACAATTGATCAGATTTCCTGACATTCTTAGTCCTATCTAGGTAGAATTTTAGGACCCTCTTGATATCTAGAGAATGCAACGCCCTCTCTGCCGGAGAGGAGGGGTTGGGAAAAAAGGTTGGTAAGGATATGGCTTGGTTTACATGAAAATCCGATACCACCTTGGGTAGGAACGAAGGATGAGTTCTCATCACCACCCTATTTAGATGAAAAATAGTGTAGGGTTCTTTAGAACAGAGGGCCTGTATCTCACTGACCCTCCGTGCTGAAGTGATGGCTATTAAAAATGCTGTCTTCCATGTGAGGTGCTGTAGGGTAGCCTTATGAATAGGCTCAAAAGGCGCACCCATGAGCTTCGACAGAACCAAGTTTAGCTCCCAGGAAGGAGAGGGAGGTCTAACAGGGGGATAGACTTTCTTGAGCCCTTGCAAGAAATCCTTCACTACCTGCACTTTAAAAAATGACTGCTGTGAAGGCGAACGCCTGTATGCTGTTATGGCTGCTAGGTGAACCTTTATGGATGAAAATTTCAACCCTGCCCTTGCTAAATGTAGAAGATAGGGCAAAATTACATCCTCCTGGCATTTAGTGGGATCATAATGATGCTGAGCACACCATATATAAAATCTTTTCCACTTACAGAAGTAGGAGTGTCTTGTCGAAGGCCTCCTGGCTTCCTTCAGTATGGACATACACTCTTGAGGGAGGTTCAGATGGCCATACTGGAGAACTTCAGGAGCCATGCTGTTAAGCTCAGCGAGGGAAGGCTGGGATGGTAAATCTTCCCCTGCATCTTGGATAACAAGTCCGGCCTGCACGGCAGCCGCTTGTGGGGGCGGATCGACATGTGTAGGAGATCCGTGTACCACCACTGCCTCGGCCAGTCCGGTGCTATGAGTATCATCTTGGCAGATGAATTCTGTAGCTTGGTCACCACCTTGGGAATTAGTGGGAGAGGCGGAAAAGCGTACACAAATGTCATTGACCAATTGATCAAAAGGGCATTCCCTAGGGATCCTGGTCGATGGTATCTTGAGGCGAAGCCTCGGCATTTTGTGTTTTGCTCGTCCGCGAAGAGGTCCACTTGCGGGCGCCCCCATTCCCCGAAGATGTCTTCTAACACTTCGTCGTTGATTACCCAGTCCTCTGGCTCTTGAAAATGTCGACTGAGCAAGTCTGCTTGCACGTTGAGTTCTCCTGGTAGGTGCACCGCTTTCAATGAGAAGTTCCTTGCTAGGATCCAGTGCCACAGGGACTGAGCTTCCAGCGAGAGCGTTCTGGATCGAGTACCCCCCTGCTTGTTCAGGTAGTACATTGTGGTGGTATTGTCCGTCTGCACTAGAATGGTACTCGTCGTTATCGCAGGCAGGAACGCTTTGAGGGCTAGGTGGACTGCCCTGAGCTCCAGCATGTTGATGTGGTATAACTGCTCGCTGCTGGACCACCGTCCTTGAGTTTGTAGAGTCCCAAAATGCGCACCCCATCCCTGAAGGGATGCGTCGGTGATTAAGGTCTGAGTTGGGGGCTCTTGATGGAAGGGGATCCCCACTTGCAGATTCCTTGGCTTCAGCCACCACTTGATTGACTGTTTTGCTGCAGAGGAGAGGCAAACCTTTTCTTCCCACAGGGAGTTCCTTTGATCCCATTTGTCCTCGAGATCTTGCTGGAGAGGACGCATTCTTAGCCTGGCATTGGGCACTAGGAAGATGCAGGATGCCATGGCTCCTAGCAGAGATGATATTTGCCTTGCCGAAGACAGATTGCTGGTTATAATCTGTCTGCCTTTTAGCATAATGGATGACTGTCTTTCCTCCGAAGGAAACACTTTTCCTACTACGGAGTCTATAGTTGCACCCAGGTAGTGGATCCTCTGCGTTGGTGAAAAATTGGACTTTTTGACATTCACTCTGAGACCCAACCTGCGACATAAGCTCAGGCATAGCGACAGCTGTGACCGCACATTCTGTGGTGATGAGCCCTTTATGAGCCAGTCGTCTAGGTAGGGATAGACGAAGACTCCTGCGCGCCTCAGAGCAGCCGCTACTACTGCCACGCATTTTGTGAATACTCGAGGAGCTGACTTCAGGCCAAATGGGAGGACTTTGAACTGATAGTGAGAGTTGCCTACCACAAACCTGAGAAATTTTCGATGATTCCTTAGGATGGGAATATGGAAATATGCATCCTGGAGGTCCAGTGAACACATCCAATCGCCCATCCGGAGAAGAGGATATATTTGGTGGAGCGCCAGCATGCGAAATTTTTCCTTTCTTATGTGCTTGTTCAGTATCCGTAGGTCTAAAATGGGTCTGAACTCCACCTTCACACTCCTCTTTTGGATGAGAAAGTATCTGGAGTAAACTCCCTTTCCTCTCTGGTTTATGGGCACTTTCTCTATTGCAGATTTGAGTAGTAGCGTCGCTACCTCTTCTCTGAGCTGCTTTAGATGCTGGGATGACTTGACAGGAGGAGTCGATGGGGGGTGACTTCTGAAACGAAGCGAGTACCCATGACGCAGTATATTGAGTACCCACTTGTCCTTTGTGATGGACTGCCACTCTGGAAGATGATGCGCAACACTTCCTCCCACCGGAGCGGTGGACAGCATCGGAGGAAGCGGTTTCTCATTGCTTCCCCGGAGCTTTGTTTCCAGCATTAGACTGCCTGTTGTTACCTCGTCCCCTGGATGGCTTGCGGGACTGGTATTGTTGTTTCTTTTGACCTTGCTGGTCCTGGTTCTTTTGCCAATGAGGGGTTTGAACCCTCTGTTGGTAACTGCGCCTGTCATTTCCCTTGCGGCGTCGAAACTCTTTTCTCTTTTCAAGCCCGACTGCTTTCATGGTCTCCAGCTCTGCTTTCATGCGGGCCATTTCTTCGTCTGCATGGGACCCAAAAAGAGAACTACCGGAGAAAGGCAGATTTAAAATTCTTGCCTGCGCTTCCGGTTTCAAGGCCGTCAATCTAAGCCAGGATGATCTTCTGGCTGTGACTCCATGTGCATATTCATGCGCTGCCAGTGTTGCCCCATCCGCCGCTGCACTTATGATCTGGTTAGAAACCAGACTCCCCTCATGCAAAATCTCTTCAAAGTCCCGTCTGTCCTCTGATGGAACTTTTTCAATGAACCTCTGAAGAGAGTCCCATAGTGACCTATCATAGCGCCCCAGAAGCGCCGAGGCACTCGCCACCTTCAAGCTTGAGGATGCTGAGCCGCAAACTTTCCTCCCCCAGGAGTCTTGCGTTTTACTGTCCTTATCTGGTGGCACCGTTGAAGATCCAGCTACAGCATGCGTCTTCCTGGCAGCGGCGGTAATGACAGAGTCCGGTGGAGGATCTGATTTAAGGAATAGCGGATCCTCCGGAGCTGGACGGTACTTTTTTAGAATTCTCGCCGGCGCCGTTTTGGTGGTTGCTGGCGTGAGAAAGATATCCATTACCGGTTGTAGCAAACCGGGGACTAATGGCAATAACGGGCGTGACACTGTGCGTTCATGAAGAGTTTCAAAAATTATGGATGCAGTGGTCTCCTGAACCGGCATAGGGATATTTAATTTTGTAGCTCCTCTACACAACACTTCTTGAAATGTAGAAATATCATCTACCGGAGATACCCGAGAGGGTGGCGTCTCCGAGAGTGTCGGTGAATAATCCCTTTTGGATGATCTGGAAGAAGGGGAGGTAGAAGGCGTCCTACGGCGCCTTCTCTCTGATCTGGTCGACTCTCTTCTGAGGGAGGAAGACCTGGATCGCCTTCTTGGTGCTCGAGAGTGACTTCGGGATTCTCTTTCTCGAGATCTTGGTCTGATCGGTGTCGCTGGGAATACCACGCCCCTTATTCTTGTTAGCGATGCCTTTATTGCGTCTGGCATAGCAGGGTCCTGAGGCATCTCCCTTACGGGACTTTGAGGCACAGCATTGTCCTCCTCCTGCGAACTTTCTCTTGCAGGAACTGGAGATTGATGCACAAGCTCTGGTGATTCTGATCTTGAACCTGAGCCCTCTGATCCTGAAGGCGAGATAGAAATGATACGCGGTGACTCAGGAGCTGTATATATCAGTCTATGAGGAGATTTTCGCCTTGAGACTGGTCGAATCGTGAGGCGAACATGCGACACCTCCTGCGTACCCTCAACAGAGGGCTGCCTCGACGGAGATAGGCCTATCCCCGGAGATCTTTGACTCGAATCTTCAAGGCTCCGAGCTTCTTGTCTCGACGTCGAGATTATCTTCGACGGAGGCTTCATGTACCTCACCAAAGCTTTGGAGACCTGTGAGGACGGAGGCACCTGCCTCGACGTCGACTCCGACGGAGGCCTTTGCCTCGACGTCGACTCCGACGGAGGCCTCTGCCTCGACGTCGACTCCGACGGAGGCCTCTGCCTCGACGTCGACTCCGACGGAGGCTCCTGCCTCGACGTCGGCCCTGACGGAGGCGTCTGCCTCGACGTCACTCCTGACGGAGACTTCTGTCTCGACGTCGAAAGCTCCGACGACGTCGAAAGCCTTCTCGCCGTCGACGGCGATCTTGATCTTGACGGCGATCTTGGTCTCGACGTCGTCTGTAGAGATCGTCTACGTACTTCTTTAGACGTCGAATGATGTCTCGCCGACCTCGACGTCGAACGATGTCTTTCTTTCGACGACGAACGATATCTCTGTGCAGACGTCGATCGATCTTCTCTCGACGTCGACAGATGCTTCTTTGACGTTGAACTATGGCGCCGAGTCCTCGACGCCGAGCTTTTAGACGCCGTCGACGTCGAACGCATCCGCTTCGACGCTGAATCTAAAGTCGACGTCGATTTTCTCTTTGCAGCATGACTTCCCCTTGACTCCTCACCTCTCAGCGACGATCCCGCCGCTGGAGTCTTCGACGCCGAGCCCGACGTCGATGGAGAGCAAACAGGGACCAACTGCTTCGACGTCGACCGTTCTGCTAGGCCATACAGCCTAATCCTCTCCCTCTCCTTTAAAGTCCTTTTGGAAAGGTCTTCACAATGACGACATGTTGCTGGAGAGTGAGAGTCCGGCAGACAGATAATACACACCTCATGTGTGTCTGACGCAGCCTTCTTTTTTCCACAAGATGGGCATGGAACAAATAAAGAAGGCATTTTTCTGACACAACGGCTAAAAAATCAGTCAGAAAAACACAGGATACTGACTTCCTCACAGAAGTTGTAAGAAGAAGCCCAAAAAATCTTAAAGTTGTAATAATTCTTGACTAAAGAGTCAAAAAAGAAGAGAGCTGAATTCCAGGGTCCTGACTGAAGGAGCCGGAAAGAACAACTGACCTAACTGTCACCCCTGAGGCATGATGGGATATGGAAGTCAGGGCTGCCTTAAAGGCACGGTGCCAGTTTTTACCTGTACAGGGCTTTTTAGTCTCTATGGTATTATATTGCAATGCAGCCTGCAGGCTGGCAATGTGTTGTACATCTGTGTTTTTCCACAGTTTACTCTCTTTATTTTTTGCTTTCTCATGAGTGTTTACCTCATTAAAAAAAAAAAAAAAAAAAAGAGATTTAGGTTTATTGTTATACCTTTATATGTATATATATAAGTATATATGTGTTATTGGATGTGTACATTTACATTGCCTAGCCTTTTTATGGGAGCTGCATTTGCTTGGAAAAAATGATATATGTTTATACATATACAGAGCTGTATATATGTGTTTTTTACATATATAATTTTATTATTTCCGGGGTCCCCGCACATGGGCGGGAATATTCAGTGCTTATGACTATTGATGAGGATCCCCTGGAAGAGAACAAGACTGTCATGGCGTTGCACGTCGAGTGGCAAGGAGCTTAAGGGACCACACCCTCAAGGCCTTGGGGTGCATGGGGCAATAATCGACGCAGGTCTTGACGTTTTGGTCGTGCTGGAAACACCCAAGGCAGAGAAGGTATGGGTCTGTCATCGACATCTGCCGGCGACAGGTGCCACAGGGCTTGAAACCAGCCTTCCTTACAGACATCCCTGCAACACCAGAAGACAATGTCTCTAAAAAGTTTTGACAAAGGGTCAAAAAATGTCAGTCAAAATTGACTGAGGATATTTCTTTTCCTGATCTGCTGTGATCGGTGCAGAAAGAAAACAACTGATGTCAGCGTGCTGGTGGGGCATCTATATAAGCACTGCATAAGTCACTTCTGGTGCGTACAAGGCCGATGAGGCCACTTGAAGCCGAACTACACCACATACTGGTGCGCAGAGGTACTGCTTACGAAAAAAAATCTGGATGCAGTCAGATGCCTGGGGATGTTTGTAATGGAAGGAATCTGCGGCAAGATATGCTCTGCAACCAGGATTTAAGGTACTTTGTTCGGCAGGCCTAACCGGGCACCTGTATCCGCATGCACTCCAACGCGGTCGGAATGCACTTGTAACGCTGTCTTGGTCCAGCATGACTGGACAACCGCAGTTGGCACTTCTAGGCACTCTTTTTACCTAAAATATTTGAAGTTGCATATCTCCGGTTCTCCTGATTGGATTTTTGTCCTTTTAGTCTCAAATTAGCAATTACATCTTATTCTGTTTTGCTAAATTGGTGCGGGATTTTTCTTGTGTTGTTTTTTCACTGTAGTAATGTTTGAAGTGCTGCATAAATACTTTTACACATTGCCTCCAAGTAAAGCCGGACAGATTTGTGCCAAGATGTCACCGGGTTAAGCACTAGTTAATTTGGGGATTACTTGTAACTTCACCCTGACAGCAATTGTGGCTGCTTCTTGAGTAGAGTTTCAGCCCCTCAACCAGTGACCCAATTTCCTACAGTATTGAATTGTATTTTATTGTAGCATTTGTATAGCTCTTCTTACATGTCATAAGGCCCCAACTGTGCTGCATAGTTTGTGATACATATTTGGTAACATTTCACCATATAGTATATCCCATGTGTAGTATGTTTGGTATTGTGTTCAAGATTCAGAGGTGTGTTCCATTCATATTGCAGTTAGCCTGTAGTAGCACTTAGGCATCAAAGTGAACATGAAAGAGACTATAGGATAGCAGTTTAAATATATATGTCCTGTACATTATGTAAACCTATACCTGACCTTGTTGGACCAGTCATGCTTGGTGGTCTTCACCCAAAACATTTTGCCTCCTTACTTCCACTTTTTGCTGTATCTTTTTGTTGGCCTTAGGACTATGAGCACTTTAACACTCCTAATCAGTGCTGAATTACATGTGCTTCTCCCCTAAACATGACATTGGTTTATACCAGATTGGTATATTTAGTTTACTTATAAGTGGTGTACCATATACCCAGGGCCTGTAATCTAAATGCTATTAGTGGGACTGCAGCACTGGTTGTACCAACCACACAAGTAGCCTTTCAAATCTGTCTGATGCCTGCCATTGCAAGGCCTGTGTGTACAGTTCGCTGCCACTTTGACCTGGCATTTAAAACCACCTGCCCTTTTATTACACATATGTCATCCCTAAGGTGGACCCTAACCAGCCCTAAGGGCAGGGTGCCTTGTAAGTAAAAGGTAGTACGTGCACTACGTTTTACATGTCCTGGTAGTAACAACTCCTGTGAGCCCTACTCCTCTCCTAGGCTAGCATTGGTAATTTCTTAAAACACTTTTAAGCTGAAATTCCTGACTAGAAAGCAGTAGCTGCATCATGTTTCATTTCTTTGGAATGGTAATGATAAATCCTCTTCACTGGTAAAGTTGGATTTAAAACATTGCTATTTTAGAAATGTCACTCTTAGAAAGTAGACATTTATTTGCTCTTAATGATCAGTGTGCCTTGCAGCCCGTCTCCAATACACGTCTAGGATGTGACAGCTACACTTTGTGCATTCCCTCTAGACAGCCACAAACACAGGAAGGGTGCGTGTGACAGAGAACTTATCTACATTTATCAACATTCTGATAGATCTTCCTGGGCAAAAGAGGGACGCGGAGCTGACACTTACACATGAATAGGCAGTGCCTTGTGTCCCACACAAAGAGATGATTGCCCCTGGCAGGCAGGGCTGGTAAGAAATGGGACCTCTGCCCTTCAAGGGTCTGCTTTGAAGTCACCCCCACTTCAGAGGCACATTTAGATATATGTACTAGGGCTCTGACCCTACCAAGACACAACCCTACTGGACCTGTGAATAACTCTGCCAGGAGTAAAGACTGCTGTGCTACAAGGGTTGCTACTTAGCCTAACTGCTGCTCTGAAGGAACTGCTTTCAGCTTTACTGAGCTGCCCTTGTCAGGAAAGGCAGGCATAGGCGCCTTCAAGTTTCATATACAGACTCAAGAAACCCACAACAAAAGACAAAGGTAAAACAATGTTATTTCCTATATAAGCATATATGAAATTCAGTACAACTCTCATGGTCCATTGCGAACAACTCAATCAGCCATGAGGGGGAGTGACTATAAATCACTTGTACTTGTATATAGGCTGATGTACGTGTTTCCATTCACCTGTGAAGTCAGTTGTGTTCTCGAGTGGAGCTGAAGAAGTGAGGATTTATGGCTGCCAGTTTTGGCAGCATTTCTATGTTTTTCAGTTAAAGCAACTGTGGATTTTGGTGGCTAAAGGACGCCTACCTTTTCTGTCCTTCTCGAGTTTCCTGTTAAAGTACCAGGGGAGGAATTCTCAGTTTTTTGCTTCGATACTCACCAGATGGTGAGTTTTCATTTTTTTCAGTGCTTGATTTATTTGAATTTATTTCTTCTTTGTGGAAGTCTCATGACCTTTTGCACTCTAAATGCCTCTAGCTAGAAACAGCTGTTTAGCTGTCATTCTTATCCTGCTTGGCAGAGCGTGTTGGGCTTCTGACATTATACAGATAAGTGACTATTTGATTTTTAACTTTAACAATGTTGTACTGCTTAATCACAGAGTGTTTTATTTACTTCCTGCTTTTTTCCTAAACTCCAAAAATACAAGACTGGTTCTATTTTTGTAAGGGGAGTTTTTTCCTGGTGACATTTAAACTTGGGAGATAAATGAACACATTGCGATTACCATTTACTTTTGTGAGTAGCTATCATTTAACTAAAGAACATTTGCCTTTTGCTGATTTTGGTCCATTGGCTGCATATTTCCCATCACAGATAAGAAAGGATTTTCAGAATCTAAATTTTGGTGACATTATTTGGTTAGTTGATGAGAATGTTCATCATTGACCAACATATATGAGAATTACAGTGTGTGCGTGGTATATATGGATTTCTATAGACCACATAGCCTGCCTAACACTAGTACCACAAAGGTTTTGAATGAGGATTTTTTAATTTCCTTGTGATTTGTTTGTATTACAGCATTTCTGTGCATATCAGCAAGGAAGTATATATGAGGCTAAATGTGGTGCATAAGGAAAGTCACTGGTTCCATAAGGCAGCACCCCGTATGATACGTATTTTTCATAGCAAAACTATGTATATAAGTTATCTTCTAATAGCAGAGAGAGGAGACCTTCATTGTCTATATTTTTCTTTACAGGTCTCCTTCCTTGCAGTTACTTTCCCCACAAACCTTTTCCTCAATAAATCACTTCAAGCCTCTGTGCATTTATGGTACGCTGAATTGGGGTAATTGAGGGATGGACCCAATATGAGCATCGTTCTGATACCGAGGAACTCATATGCATATATAGTCAGAACTTGACAGCCCTGCTCAGGACAAGGACCCAACCCATCTCGCTTGAACCAAGAGTGACTCCAGTGGCTTGCTGGCTTCACCCTTGTTTCTGACGTCTCAAGGCCATCAAAGACTTCATACAACACTGCTGTTGGACTCTGCCATCTGTCAGTCCTACGCTGCCGGAGGAGCCAATCCAGTCCTGGACCTTAGAAGTGGATTCTGCTGCTGTTTTGCTTCAAAATCAACGCAGTAATGACTTTGTGTTGATCAGAACCAACGCATTACTGTTCGAGGCTGACACAGGTGCCGATCAACTACATCGCCTCAACGGACAGCCCTACTTTCAAGGCAGCTCGGCTCAAAATCAATGCACCACCTGCATCATAAAGGGATTTGATTCTGAAGGCCTCATCCATTTTGCGGATCGGAACTGCGCTTCCCCTTCATCCACGGAATTGATGACTACACAGTGCTCCTTGCATAGAGTCTTCGACGTTGACACTTGCTCCATCCATGGTACTTTGTCAGCATAGCCTCACGTGCCTGAGTCCTGTAGCCGGCCTGTCATCCATTGTAGTTTGCGTGAACTTTGGATTTACCCTGGTCCAGCGTGACCTCAAATAGCCCCTTAGCACTAATGACTTCTTAGTGCTATTCTCCATTTTTCAAAACTTGTGTGGAGTATGTTTGTGGTGTTTTAATTCTGTTGTTGTGTGTGTGTTGCACAAATACTTTACACATTGCCTCTTGAGATAAACCTGCCTGCTTTGTGTGAAGCTGCCAGAGGGCAAGCACAGGTTATCTTTTAGTATGTATCTAGCTTACGCTGACTAGGATTGTGGTCCATACTTCAACAGGGTACTTACCTCTGTCAACGAGAGACCCAATTTCTAACAGACCTGATCATGCATTAGGCAACAGCTAGGTGTATTTACTTTCTAGCATTCAAAGAGGTTGTTGTTGGTCTTTATGCTGGGAGGGTGGTCCAGAGCATTGTTTTTTAACTGAGAAAGAAAGAATGAATAAAACTTTCTTCATTTATACAATATAATCATAAAAGGAGGAAGACAAAAACACAAAATCACAATTACATAAATATATATATTAAAAACCAGCATGATAACAATGTAACAATATTTATAAATACAAAAAAGCGGTCCAACAGGCTGCACCCATACAGTTCACAGATTTACATTACAGTTTTAAGATTTTATAATGTTATTCCAATATCAAGCACCTTTCAGGTAAGAGAAAACAGCCAGGATTCATGTATGAACAGATAATAGCTTTAAAGGCAGGCCAAAACTGATGAAAATCTCTTGAATTTCAAATAGGAATTAAATACTTGCGTTGTAAAAACTCATTTACAGAACTACACCAAATGCTCCAAAGTCTGCTGTGAGCAACCATCACAAGGGCAAACATCAATCATTTTGTCCAGGCAGAAAAAGGATAAGTGGGCAAATAATCCCCAACCGAAATTTAGTCAAAAGTTATCATTCCTACGGATGGGTGACAGCAAGAAGATAAGGTTCAGGGCTTGCCACAGTTTTCAGGTACAGAAGCAATCTAGAAGATTCCTTTAGATGCTGTGAAAACCGATCCCCAAGTACTCTTTTAGCCCCATTACTATGGAGATTTGATTTATAAAACGGGTCAGGGAAGCCGAAAGTCCAAGTCACAGACTCAACATAACTCAGCCATGAAATTCGGAGACCGCACTTGCAAGCAAGGCAGTCCTCAATCACATCCCTAACTCCTGTGTGATCCCTAGACCATACTGAGATCCACAGTGGCACGGGAGCCAGCTTCACAGAATCCTCCACGTAGTCAAGTCACAATTCTTCATGTACAAATAAAGATGAGCTATTAGAAGCCAAGCCCAACAACTGACTGCAAAAGTGATTCTCCTCTTGCTGTTAAATATTACAATTTCGATATCCCCAGATAGCTCACCATAAAGTAGTACCGGTAGGCATCTAATTTTTTAGATCTTCAGTAATGGTATTGTGGGTTTATTGCCAAGCTGTTTGGAAAATCTGAAAAGAGCATTATAGGCTAAATAAATACGGGAGCACCGCTTAGATAAACATGTAAGTCACTTATTCAGGTAATCAAAAGCAACTCCAAATACGGGGTTCAGGGCACCCTAGTAACCCTTTATAACAATAAGTCTAGTTTTAGGGATTTTCCTCCCACATACTGTGTAATTTGTTTTGCTGCTATTCACTTCCAGCTCCAGCCCATCCATAAAGTTGACAAAAAGGTCCACAAGAATTTTTAACCCATTAGCCGTTCGGGCCATCAGCACGGCATCATCCTCGTACTGTAGGGTGGGCACAGGAACTTATTTTACCTTTGGCAGGTTTTTCCCATGTGAAAAGATTAAAATGAATGGTGCCAGCACACATCCCTGTTTAACCCATCGTGGGAGGGAAAAATCCTCACTTAAGCATTCACATCCGAATTCAGAGCCCTTAAAAAAACTCGATCAGTGAGGTTGGTAACCCTAACGCCAATAAATTTGACCATAACTTGTTAACCCGGTCAAAGACACTACTCAAGTCCATTAACCCAAGGTTGATTGTCCCTTTCTTTGTAAATACATATTTTCATATTATAAGATTGAGGTTCAGGCACGGTTCCATAGTACCTTTTCCTTCCCAAAACCCATACTGGACTGGGCAGAGAATATTATGTGATTGAGCCCACAGTTCTACGCACTGTAATATGATGCGGCCCACAACCTTCTCTACAGAATTGAGCAAAGAAATGGGAAAGTAGCATGTAGGATTTAAAATTGGGTACTACAACTGCCAATTTCCAAGTAGACGTGAGACCTATCCGCATGGCAGCATTCAGAATGTTTATTAAAATAGGGTTCCAGAAGTGGGATTCAGCCTGATAAAAGTCCACAGGTATCCCCTCTTGGCAGGGGGCTTTATTAGACGAGCTAGCCTGTATTGCCACATACACCTTTTCCAGTTCAACCCTGATCTCCAATTGATAAAGATCATTATCCTCATTCATTGCCAAAGGGGCATCAGAACCAAGAGCATAAACCTTTTTGAAGTGGGATACCCATTGCTCTGGACTAATGATAGACCAATATTGTCTGGAGCGGTCAAGGTGGGTTGCCTACTATTTACAATGGCCCAAAAGCCCCTTGAATAGTAAGACCATGACCTTGGTCACAGGCCTGCACTCTCCCCGGCAGCTCCTTGCCTCCTACATCGCCGCTGAGCTCCCAGCCTGCGTGTTCAAGGCTGCTGTCTGCCCCGTTGTGTGCCCGTGGCTGCACTGCGTGCCTCAACGTGGTAACTGCTTAGCATTGCATTTTCTGCATTCCGGTGTAGCTGTATTTCATTATCTGTATTGTGTTGTCCATCTGGGGTTTTTTACTCTGTTCTGCACTGTGTTAACTGCTTCCTGTTTTTTGTAATCTACTTCCTTACTTGCATCCCTCGTTCTCCGTTTCCCTTTTCCCGCCGCTGCTGCCCCTGCGGCCCCTCTCCCCTGTCCTCGTCCATTTTCCGCCTCCCAGCTGAGTGTCCCTCCCCTCCCCTACATAATGGCGACCGCTGCGCGGTCACGCAGTGGACACACGCACTGAACGTGTCGCTGGCGCGCCTAAGGCAAGCCCGTCTGCGCCCCGACCGCGGCCAGCGCCAGGAACCCTGGATCTCCGACCATCCATCACTACGACTCCAACATCCTCCTCACACTCAACCACGGAAAACACAGAGACTGCCAACAGGCCTCACCGGACATGACCCACGGCCAGTTCTCCTGCCTCCACTGCCACCTAACCTTCACCGCGACCCCGACCACCAACATCACCAACACCAGCATCGGCGACACACTAAGATGCATCCTCTTCAACGTGCGCTCCGTACACAAACACGCCATAGAAATCTGGAACCTACTCGACTCTCTCTCACCGGACATGGCCGTCTTCACGGAGACCTTGGTCCAACGCCTCCTCCGCCCCGACATCAACACCATCATCCCGGACGGATACAAGATCCAGAGGAAGGACCACCCCAGCCACCCGGGAGGGGACCTCGCCATCACCCACAAGAGCACCCTCCGCCTTACCACCTCCAGCGAAACCTTCCTCTCCGCTAAACACCTGCACTTCCAGAACCAGACCAGCCCAAACGCCACACTCCGAGGAACCCTCGTCTAGAGACCACCCGGGCCCCTGGACACCCTTCGCCACCACCATCAATGACTTCATCGCGCCTCACGCTATCGCCTCAATTAACTACATACTCATTGGAGACCTGAACTTCCACCTCGGCAACACCAGCGACCCCAACTCCACCATCCTTCGCAACAACCTCGCCAACATAGGACTTAAACAACTCGTCACCACACCGACCAACAGAGCAGGACACACCCTCGACCCCATCTTCATGGCAGGGAACAGCATCCACTTCAGCCACATGACGCAACCACCATGGACCGACCACCACTGCGTACACTTCATCGTCGACAAACCCAAGGCACCCAAACCAGCCCCACACCCGCCACGAAGGAACTGGAGCAAGGTTACCGACAAGCAACTCAACTCCACCCTCACCCGAGACAACCACATCTGGGCACCGACGCAAACTTCGCAGCCAGAGAGCTCCACACTTGGATTTCCAACTGCACAGACAAGTTTGCCACACTACGCAACCCCGAGAAAGAGTGCCCCAGGAAAGCCACCTGGTTCACCACTGATCTCCAAGATGCCAGGCGCACCTGCAGACGCCTGGAGAAAAACTGGAGAAACACCAAGACAACTGAAACCTACTCCACCTACAAGAACGCCATGATGGACTACCACAACCAAATCAGAACAACCAAGAGGAACTTCATCCACAACAAAATCCTCGCCAACTCCACCAACTCCAAGGAACTCTGCAGTGTCATCCAGGAATTCACTAACCCACGCAGTGCAACCACAGACATCACCCCATCCCAAGACCTCTACGACAAACTTGGAACCTACTTCCACCTCAAGATCAAAAGCCTCTATGACAACTTCATCAACCATCCACCACATGCCTCAGCGCCATCTCCAGAGACACCAACCAGCCCACCATCTCCAACTGGACACTGATCACGACCAAAGACACCGCCTCAACCATGAAAGGCATCCACTCTGGGGCCCCCACGACCCCTGCCCTCCTCACATCTACCACAGAGCCGCGTCGGCCATTGCACCCGAAATACAACGCATCATCAACACCACCTTCAAAACAGGCACCTTCCCAGACAACTGGAAACGTGCAGAAGTCAGGCCCCTGCTGAAGAAGCCCACAGCTGACCCCTCGGACCTAAAGAACTACCGGCCCATCTCGCTCCTGCCCTTCGCAGCCAAAGTTGCAGAGACAACAGTGAACAGGGAACTGACACGATTCATTGAAGAGAACGCCATCCTCGACCCGTCACAATCCGGATTCCAGAGCAACCACAGCAACGAGACCTCCCTATTCGCCGCCACAGACGATATCCGCACCCTCCTGGACCAGGGCCACTCAGCAGCCCTCATCCTACTCGACCTATCAGCGGCTTTCGACACCGTCTTACACCGCACGCTAGTCACCAGACTACACGACGCCGGTATACAAGGAACAGCCCGGGACTGGATCCAATCATTCCTCACCGGAAGAAGCCAAAGGATCAGACTACCACACTTCCTCTCCGATCCCACGAAAATCACCTGTAGAGTTCCACAGGGGTCATCACTGAGCCCCCCCCTTCAACATCTACATGGTCCCCCTCACAGCCATCGTCCGAAGACACGGCCTCAGCATCATATCCTAGGCCAATGACACCCAGCTCATCATCTCCCTCACCAAAGACCCCACCACCGGCAAACTCATCTTCCAGAAAGGAATGCAAGACGTCGCAGTCTGGATGACCAACAGCTGTCTGAAGCTCAACGCCGAGAAGACAGAAGTCCTAGTCCTTGGAACCACCCCCTCAGCATGGGACAACACCTGGTGGCCGACTGCCCTCGGAAGCCAACCTACCCCCTGAGACCACGCCAAGAACCTCGGCATCGTACTCGACTCAACTCTCACCCTGAACCGACAGGTCAACGTCGTCACCTCCAGCTGCTTCAACACCCTCTGGATCCTTCGCAAGACCTTCAAATGGATCCCCCTAGAGTCAAGGAAGACAGTCACCCACGCACTCATCACCAGCAGACTGGACTACGGAAACACACTCTATGCCGGCATCACCAAGTTCCTACTCCGCAAACTCCAGACAAAACAGAACTCTGCCGCCAGACTCGTTCTCGGCATCCCCCAGCACCAACACACCAGCCAACACCTGCGGAGACCCCAATGCCTCCCGTGGAGAAAAGAATCCCCTTCAAGATCCTCACTCATGCCTACAAGTGCCTACACAACAACGGACCCAAATACCTCAACGACAGAATCAACTTCCACGTACCCAAAAGAAACCTCCGATCCACGAACCTCGCACTGGCCAAAGCTCCTCGCATCCACAGAGCCAGAGCAAGCGGAAGATCCTTCTCACACATTGCGGCCAAGACCTGGAACGAACTACCGGCAGACATCAGATGCGCCTCCTCCCTGAACACCTTCAGGAAGACTCTCAAGACCTGGCTCTTTGGCTAAACAGAGCTGTGTACCCCCCCCCCACCCAGTGCCTTGAGACCCTCACGAGTGAGTAGCATGCTTACAATACCCTGATTGATTGATTGATTAAATCCAGAGAGTCACAAGCAAGCAACAATTACTCCCAGGAGTCCTCTTTAAGCTCCGCTTTTTGCTTCTTGATTGTCTGCTTGTAAACCTACCGCACCACTATTATGGCCTGTTGGTTGCAAGACCTTGTGTAGGGCCTCCCAGGGTTGGTTGTTGGCCACTCTACAGGCTTTATCAAAGCAGACACATTGTATGGCTGGGCCCCAACCTACCAACTCCCTCATAATGATGTTAGTTGAAACATTCATTTGGGAAAAGGTGTCCAAGATTGCTACGGGGAGAGGCTCAATACGCCACCGAATCCTTATCCCCTTATCTTTGATCGTTAGGCCTGTCAAGCCTGGGGCAGTATCTGCGCTGGGACCTTGAGGAGCTGTCCCCCTTATTTCAAAGGGGTTATGATCACTAAATGCAGTATCATGTGCATCTCCTGGGCTTTCACAAGGCACCTGGAAATAAAAACATAGTCAATTATCGTTCCTTCACACCAACCTGCAAATGTGGGCAAATCTTTCATCAGACAGCCTCCCTAGTCATCACATTACAAAGGCCCACGTGCCTAAGGGCTTCAGATAATGCCCATCCCCTACAGTCCAGAATGAGTTTGGTGAGCAGGGAATCTCCAACAATAAAGGGGTTACCTCCATTTTGATATACACCCAGCTTTGCATTAAAAATCCCAGCAAAATAACGTTAAAAATCTTGAAATAAGAAAGTGGCCTTGTAAAATTGATAATGCTTGAAATAACACCTTGATCTGACAACCATAGAAATTCACCAAAAAGAAATGCTAGTTGTGTGGCGAGACTACCCTTAACATCTGGATCTCTGTATGACTAATGGGAATAGGAATAACCTCTGGTTGCAAGAAATACGGCTCAGAATGGCCAGGCCTCCACGCACTATATGGCCAGGAGAAGGGGTTGCTGCTATATTGTAGCTCTCGTATGCATCCCATACTACTGGCTCTTGAGCACAAGTCTCCTTCAGCACAAGAACATCGAACTCAGTAACAAAATTAAGCCATTCTGGATCATGTATCTTGTCCCTTATCCCTGCAACATTCCAACTAAGGACACTCAGTGTCGCTCCAGTATCATTTAAAACTGGAGGCTCATTTTGCCTTGTGGGTAATAAACTGAGAGCTGGAGTACAGACCCCCAGAGTTACTCAGATGAGGGGCAGGAGGACACAGTCAGTCATTCTGATCTAAGCCATCTAAGGCAGAAATTCTATTTGATCTGCAAACTGATGCAAAACATGGTGCCTCTTGGTATTCATGGCTAAAGAGTTAGGTTGCAAATAGCAATAAAAAAGCCAAGAGGGGGGAGTGAACGGACATCTTGGCTTTTGCTACCAACATCAGAAATTATACAGCAAATGCAGGGGTGCTGACCTGTCCTAATCCCTTTCGCTCCTGGTGAGGTGCAGGAGGCTGGGCGGTGGTTGCGAAGCTGAGCCAATGGCCCGATAAGACAAGAAACAGCGGAGTACACCGCCTGAGGACAAGAGGTATGGCGCCGCTCGGAACCTTCACTGCCTTCGCATGGGTCCCTGCTCCACCAGGACTCCCCCCATCTACCCTCCATATGGGGAAACCCTGGCAGAGTGGGCGGTCTATGCCGAAGAGGGCAATCAGCAGAGAAGGAAGACATCCTACTGGGAGGCCTGTGGGAGACTGATTGGAGGCCAAACAGATGATGACCTGCGTTGGGCTGATTGGCCAATACACTGCGGTGCCTATTGTGTGACGACTCCTGCTGCCGGCTGGGTGATGAGGGGGTGAGTGTGGCAGAGAAGTAGCAGGGATCCCCTACAGCTGTGCTTGCAAGTGGGGAGGGTCAGGGGAAAGCCCGGTATCTAACCTGAGACACGCTTGCGTTACCATAACATGTCGCAGGGGAGCACCCGCTGAACCTGCTAACGTCCGCTAATCAAAACCCTACTACCTCTCTCAAGGATGGCATGTGAAGAGGGATGGCTGTGCTCCGATGCTTGAACGGGCCCTGGGCCTCACCTCCAAGGCCCTACCCTGACAGCCCATAACACAGGTGATTGTCTGATCTACTGATGGAGTATTTTGAGGCCTCTTAGAAACTGAGATCACAAGGCTGGCCTTTTCTTGGACCTGGCTGAGGGTGGGGTTCCAATCCCTAGGATGTGAAGGCCCTACCACCCTGAGGACGATGGACGGTCTAGACGAGACCCAGAGTTGGGAGACAGGACTCCATAGTCCATAAAGGAGGGAAATAGGGAGACTCACCTTTGACACTGCTTGCAAAGATCAAGACACCAACAGGTGGACAGGAACCTGGGGTGGCTATGAGTCCAAAAGATCAACAATCCAATTGGGTGTCCAGATATTTTTCCCCAGCAGAGGCGAGAGTACAGATGGAGGGTGCCTCGGGCACAGCCGCCATGTCTCTCACGAAAGAAGAACTCCTATCATCCCTCTAAGATTTCAAGAAGACCTGACCCCATTCCTGGACTCCCTACACTCAGACCTGCAAGACAGATTGATCACTCTTCAGCAGGACGAAGATTCAGTGGGCGCCCTAGTTCTAGATCTCTAAACCAAATCAACAGAACTGGAACAACGTACCTGCCAGGTGGAAAAACAACAAACTTTCTGCATCAACAACTTCAGACAGCGATTCTTATGAAGATTTGAAAAACAGATCAAGATGAGAGAATATCTGCATACAAGGCCTGGAGGAGTGAGTTGAGGGTCCAGATGTGAAGGCCTTTGTGATGGGCCTCTTCACAGAACTACTAGGTAACTCCCCGCCAACCATGAAGATTGATAGAGTTCACAGAGTGGGCCCACCACCAAGAGGAGTAAAAGGCCGTCCAAAAGGTGCCCTGGCTTAACTGCATTTGTTCAAGTCGAAGGAAGACATCTTATTAGCTGCTAAAAAGCCGACTCGGTCATCTTTGAGGGAGCTTCCTGCATCTTTTCCAGGACATCGCTCCAACCACGTTAAGTGACGTCAACAATCTCGCCCATTCACTGACAAACTAAGAAAGGAACGTATCAAATCTTATTGTACATACCCTTTTGGCTTGGTCTTTGATATCCATATTAAACCCCACCATGACAGCGAGCTGGCAAAGGCAATGAAATTATTGGATATACCACAACCAACAGGATCCACGACGGAGGGGCAACCGGAGCCACCCAGGAGTGCATCCAACAACCAACATAATGAAGGTCAATTACTGGGGCAGCGCCGATCAGGCCAAGTTAAAAAGAAAAGATGGGAAGGCCCGCCCTGATGGTCCGAGCCCTCAGTCATTGGAGCCCCCACATGACTTTAGAATGCATCGAAGTTCACAAATGACTTCACTCTGTTTGGAGACAGGAGGGGGATCCAGGGAGGCCTATCTAAACCTGCTGCAGGGGGTCAGCTTTGCTTTGCTCCGATGCCTTGCCAAGTGCATCAACTCCTGCTGACATTTGATGGAATTTGGAACAGGTAATGAACCAATTTACCCAATATGTTGTATTTTTCACTCCCAGACAAAGTATTGGGAAATAGTTGTTGTATTTTTTACTTTTTCAGTTTTTCTTATTTTGACTTATAGAAGCCCTTTGTTGCGGTGGGTGGTATATACTGATGGGTTGCCAATTGGAAGGAGCTGGGGATGGTCCTCGGGAGGGACACAGAGAAGAGAGTTAAGGAAGGGAGAAAGTTGGATACAGCATTTTTGGTTTACGACAAGGGAAGCAAGTGGGATTACCACAGGGAAACTCAGATACCTATACCAACTATGGTGATCACTGCACTCACATGGAATATTAAGGGCCTTAACTCGCCGGCCAAGCGTTAAAACCTAGGGAAATACTGGGGAGATCACCGACACAACATGGTGGCTCCACAGGAAACTCACCTTAAGAGGGAGGAGGACCTTAGACTAAGGCATCCAACATACTCCACAAAGTTTAAATTGTCAGCCTCTACGAAGAATAACGAGATGGCCCTACTTTTTCACTCTTCAATGCAATTTACACTGAAGGGGTACAAAACTGACAGGGAGGGTAGGATCATAATTGTTAAGGGACATCTCAGGGGCAAATTCTACACCTTTGCCTCGGTCTATGCACCGAATTTCAAACAGGCATCATTTAATCAATCTTTTTTAACCTTACTGGGTGGGTTTGCAGAGGGATAGAAGTCATGGGGGACTTCAATTTGATGTGGCATTCAAGTTATGACAGTACACACCCCCATAGGGATTTAACGTGGATCTTCCCCTGACACCTCAAACAAGCTATCCTTCCCTAGGTCTCAAGGATGCATGCAGGGAGATACACCCCACGATATGTGATTATATATTCTTCTCCCACACACATCACACGTATTCCAGATTGGATTATATATTTCTGAATCAGACCCTGAGACAGGACTTACAAGACGCCACTATACTTCCTAAATTGATCTCAGACCATACACTGGTAGGGGTGACGCTTGGATGGGATGCCCTAATGCTGAGGTCACGACACTGATTTTTCTCCCCTCCCCTTACAAGAGACCGCCTGTTACATAAACGGGCTCCGGAAAGCAATCGGGAAATACTTTGAACTGAATGACCTCCTGGATACATCTCCAGCTAATTACTGGGATGCTTTGAAAGCAAAGCATATGTTAGGGGTAAATGTATCACCCTGATTTCCGCCATCAATAAACAAAGAGGCTCAGAACGGACGTTACTTGAAACAGAATTATGCCAGCTAGAGCAGGACCACAAGGCAAACCCAAAGCTAGCTCTCCAGCGGAAAGTCACTGCTGCAAGGGATAAACTGTTATGTTAATTCAATTCAATGTATAACGCACACAGATACTCAACAGAGTAAACTAAATGCAAAACACAAAATAGAGAAGAATTCACTCTAGAATTCACTCTCCTCTGTCTTAGACAAAGTTCATACTCGCAGGGGAACAAAACTATAACACATAGCCAGTCAACTACGAGTCAAGCGAGAAAAGGAGTACATTGGGGATCTACACACACAGACAGGACGATTAGCAACTTCTGAAATAGAGAAGGCAAGCGTCTTAAAGGACATTTATAATGACCTATATGCAGGTGAATGAGTAGATCCCCCAGCCCCAGACAGACAGAGTATTTGAGCAAACTACAACTTCCTCAGGTTACTGAGGACCAAAACGAGATACCAAATGAACCCATTTCAGAAGTAGAGTTTTGCTGCACCATTGCCTCATTAAAACTTCATAAAGCCCTGGGCCCATATGGCCTCACAGACCATTTTTACAGAACCTTTAGCACTGCTCTGATCCCCCATCTGACCTTTTTATTCGGGCGATTTGTCACCCAAGGGTCACTTACCCCGACTATGAATGAGGCCTTGATAACAGTTATTCCAAAACCAGGAAAAGACGCAAGCCATTGCAGCTCGTATAGACCCATAGCCTTGCTCAATTTAGACATGAAGCTCTATACAAAGATCATGGTGTCCCGTCTCGAATCCTTGATGCCAGACCTGATTCATCCGGATCAGTCAGACTTCATAAAGGACCGACAGATGCACGATAATTTGAGACATGTTCTTCACCTCATAGAAAAAACTATGAATAGTCAGATTCCGGCGGTGCTTTTGGGACTCAATGCAGAAAAGGCATTTGACCTTGTTCACTGTTCTTTTCTCTTCCTCACTTTAGCACACTTTGGCTTCTGTGCCGAATTTGTTGCAATGATCCGAGCTATTTATGCATCCCCTATGTCAAGGGTATTAGTCAATGGATACAGCTCTGCACCCTTTTCCCTTGGGAGAGGGGCAAGAAAGGGATACCCCCTGTCTGCGTTTTTATTTGCCTTAAGTATTAAAACCCTGGCCGCTCAGACCCGAGCTAACCCATCAATTAGGGATATCATCTTTGAGGGAACAGAGCATAAAATATCGCTATTTGCAGACGATATCCTTTAAACGCTTACTGATCCGACATCCTCTTTAATGAGCCTCTTGGTACTGTGGTAGGCTTTTGGGTCAACACAACTAAATCCTTCCTCCTAAACTTAAACATGCCCCATGGGACATGCAATTATTGGTGACCACTTCACGGTTCCAATGGGCAAAGAAAGATATAACATATTTAGGGGTCTGGATCACTCCCAAAATTACTAGCTTATATAAGGCCAATTTCCCTCCACTCCTCCAGCAATTAAAAGCAGACCTTTGACGCTGGTCTCCCCTGCATATGTCATGGCTCGGCTGCATTAATGCGATTAAGATAAATGTCTTACAGATGGTGGAAAAATATAGCAGCAGCTAGGCTAAATAACTCACTGCACCACCCAATCTAGTCATTTACAGACTTATGGCCAGCTGGCACATGGCCACAAATCAAATACAGTTACTCCAAAAAGATGATAGGTAACACGTTTCCAAATAAAATACGTTTGCGTATCAATCAGATTTCCATACACTGTAAGAATTAGTCCATGGTTCTCATTATTCTATTTCCTTCTTTACACACTTGAGTTTCCACTCCAGCTTGGAAAAAGATGCATCCAACGCGTTTCACCCCAACATGAGGGCTTCTTCAGGGCACTGCAACTCTTGAGTTTAGATCGAATGCCACATGTAGGAAAGTAGGATCTGCTTCTTATGGTTACCCCCACTTTTTGCTAAATGTGATACTGTTTTTGACTAGTCTGACTGGGATCCTGCTAACCAGGATCCCAGTCTATCTGCTTTCTCACTAAACTGTTATGTCATGTACTTAGGTACACTCCAGATTGGATACTGGGGTACCCCTGTCAGTTCCTAGTATATGGTACCCGTGTACCCAGGGCATAGATACCCCAGAGGCCTCCCATGGGTAGAAGCATGTGTTATGCCACCCATGAGAGGCCTTGCAAAATGGAACTACAGCACTGCCATTGCAGCCTGTGTAAGTTGGTGCATGCACCACTTACTTAAGATATAGGGTTACTATAGCTAAGGGTCACTACACTTAAAACCTATAAGTCACCCCTATAGCAGGCCTTAACAATCCTGAAGGCAGGGTGCTTAGTTCTAAGTGAGAGGATGCCACTGCATGAGCAGGACACCCCAGCAGCCTACAGAGTCCATTCTCCCGGGTTGTTAGTGAAGCAGCCATTTACGACATATAGAGTGGCACTATGCTCCCGCGTGATGACCAACTCTAAAACAGACAAAAGTAACCCTATCTTGTTTGGTATATATCAAACATTGTGGAATCATACCCCCACACCAGTAACCGGTGTGGGAGGCATGATTCCGCCCCTCAGAAGTGAGCTTTGTTGGGTCCCTGGTGTTCCCGGTACCAGCCTTCTAGTCCTGTGCAGCACAAAATGGTTGATGCCGACCACAGACACATTTCTGCCCTCCTGCTACTAAGCCAAGCTAGAGCAGGGGAACGCAGAACAATAGGCATCCTGTCACAGGAAGGTGTGACCACCTCCCAGACAGGATTTAGTGTATTAGGGCTGGGTGGGTGTGCTTGCCAATGACCGAAAGTCTGCATGAGGGGCATATTTGGTGTCCCTGTGCATAGTCCAGTTCAAACCAGTCCTGGGAGCAGTTGGCTCCCACTCTGGCAGGAAACTGGACAAAGGATATGGGCGTAACCTCCCCACTGTCCAGACCCTTCCCTGAATCTGTCTCTTCCGTGGGTACTTAAGGGCTTACCTGGCTGTAGCACCCTAGATTTTACGTGGACAAGATTCTGAACAAGAAACCACGTAACTTCGACCGTCTTGACACTCTGGACTTCGCTGGACTTCGTTTGGGCCCGACTGTGACCTGTGGAGCATCAAGGACAACCGAAGATATCTCCCATGGAGTGAAGGAGTCACTCCCTGCAACCAGTCACCACATCACGACGGACCGGTCTGCTGATCCTGAGTTCCCACGGACTCCGAAGGCTCCAGCAAAACAGGAGGTGGGTTAGTACGTTTCTCGAGGTCCGAGCTGCCCTCTTACCAAGTTTGAGGCCTGAATCCCTTGCAGGACTGCAATACCCGTACCCTTGTGCACTGCATTCATTTGCAAGTGCATATGCTTGTTGGCATTTCCTGAGCAAATGCATTGGGCTCCGAGTAGCCCCAACCTCTGGCACCATTTCATACCAAGAACTATGGCCTCCTCACACCGAGTGCTCCGTGGGCTGCTGTTTGGTGAAATCGCTCGAGGTCCTCTTGCGACTCCTGTGCCTCTGGCCTGTGGGACCATTTGAGGGTCAGCTTTGCTTTTCTTGGGCTCCCCTGGTTGCTCCAGGCCTGCCCTGACTCCCCTGTGTTTGGTGAGTCTCCTGAACCTTTCTGGTCTGAACTGTAACCTTCTTCGACCTTCAATGACCTTCTACGTGGGTTGCCGTTGCCAAGGCTTGTTGGTGCTACCGCCGGACACCGACCCCTCAGCATTCGACATCCTTCGTGGTACAGCTCGTATCCAGCTCCTGGTTGTCCTAAACGTCTCCTGGTCCCCGTGGCTGCTGAGTCAACAACCCCCTTAACGCACCTGAAGCATCTGACATTGGTGGGCATTCGTCCACAGAGCCCCTGGTCACTCCTGAGTGACCCAGACTCTTTCCCATCTGCTTTCAGGTAATCTTCAACTCAAATCCACCTTTGGAGTCCAACTGACACTTTTCTTCCTTCCAGCAGCAGCTCTTCTTGGAAGTCCTCCATTGGGTTCGACTGCGGTTTCCGACGCCATTTCAGACCTATGCACCAGACTTCCCTGGGATAGGTAACTCTGGTACTACGGTATCCAAGGGTGGGGTGGCTCTCCAACCTCCTAAGTTCCACTGGGTTTCTTCGAAGTCCACTAGGAAGGGTCCTTAAACTCTAAAACTTCAACTGAGACTTTCCCATACAATAGTAGGAAGCCTGCGGTCGTGTTCCCACACTGCACCTGTCCTCCGTTGGGTCCCTACTTACTCACCTTGGATGGTTCCTTGGGGTCTCAGCGATTCTACGTCCTCTAGACACTGTCTTGACTCGAGTCGTGGTTCTTATGCCACTATTTTGTATATGGTTTGGTCCCCTCCTGGGGCCCACTGTGTATTAGTGCTATTTACTATTGTTTCTGTGCTACAGTATTGTGCGTTTTGTGATTATCTCTATGTAGGAGATACTGTGTCGTACTAGAGAGTGTTATATTAATAAATACATATTTTTATAACTACTGTGTGGTTCTCCTTTCATTTAACCAATACTGTTGCATTCTGGTAAAACAAGATGCTTAACATTCCTTCAAGACTAAGCCTGAAGGCTGCTCTCCACAGCTAGCTTTCTAAGGTTATCTTTGCCCTCTTAAATCACCATAAGGGTTGTTTTGACTGGTGCAAGGTGCCCTCTTTAAATAGAAATTAGGAAATTAGTCACGTTCTAGACGTTTTGTAATATGCCTCTACGTGCCATCCAAAGGCTGTCCATGATCCTCTAGCATGTTTTCAATAGCCTTTAGTTCCTTGAACAGTCATGTTTATTCGGCGTGAACTAGGATGCAGCAGACCTTGATGGTGCTGCCAAACTAAGCACTCCCGGCTTTGTAACTACGGTTCTCGAACATACAGAACTTTGATTTAAAATGAATACACATGAAGGTTCAAGAAACTAAAGGCTATTAAAAACACACAATAGGATCGTGGACAGCCTTTGGATGGCAGATGGGGGCACATGACGAAACGTCTAGAACGTGACTAATTTCCTGATTGCTCTTTTGCGTCGTATTCGATCCAAACTCAAGAGTTGCGGTGCCCTGAATTAGTTGCGTTCTAAACGTTTTGTCACGTGACTCCACGTGTCATCCAAAGGCTATCCAGGAAAAATGCAATAGGATCGTCGACGGTCTTTGGATGACACGTGGAGGCACGTGACGAAACATCTAAAACACTAATTTCCTAATTGCTCTTTTGTGTGGTATTCGATCCAAACTCAGGAATTGCAGTGCCCTGAAGAAGCCCTCGTGTTAGGGCGAAACGCGGTGGTTGCATCGTTTTACTGGTGGAAACTCAAGTGTGGAAAGAAGAAAAAAGAATAATAAAACACGAATTTGCTATCAATAATGAAAGCCATGGACTAATTCTTACAGGGTATGGAAATCTGATTGATACCCATACGCATTTGATTTGGAAACATGTTGCCTCTCATCTTTTTGGATCAACAATCTTACAGAGGGTGCTCTACCTCTTTCAAAGTCAGCCCATAACCCTGGAGTGTGACTTTCTCCCAAATCTTTGTTCATTTATTACTGGCTTCCTCTGGCAAAACCGCAGACCCCGACTACCATATGACCTTCTCAGGCTGCTGAAAGAGTGGGGAGGCATGGCTCACCCAGATCTTCCCCTTTACTATAGCGCGGCTCAACTAAGAGCGATTGCTGAATGGTCTCTTAGAGTCTCAGAGAGGCACTGGCTGCATATGGACAGGGCCATAGTGGGAAGGGTCATTTGGGATGTTCTGTGGAAGCCTAAAACATGAAGTCCTCCAAATGCCTACCTTAGTACACCTACACAAACTACTCTGAAAGTATAGGATGAGGTAGATAGGAGAGAGGGGTAGACAACGTTCCCCTCACCATACACACCCATACATTTTAATCCTGCTTTTCCCATGCATTGGAACCGGGTCCCTTTGACGCATGGAGAGAGGGAGGATGCCTGACAATAGCAGATCTCTTTCATAATTGGGACATCCTAATGTTTGAGAATTGCAAAAAAAAAAAACTCGCATTTGTCGGACTCTGAGCAGTACCACTATAATCAGCTGACACATTGGGTACAACAACCCCAGTATAGAACAGCAGCCACTAGGGAACTTACCCCTTAGAACGCTTTGGTAAGCAGACTTGGACTACTAAAGGGACCATCTCATGTTAATCCTCTCTACTGCTGTATACCCTACATAGACCACAACCATCCCAAAAAACTATGTGGGAACAGGTGCTACAGATGGACATACCAAAAGAAAAATGGACGCAGCTATGGGGAGATATTGCAAAATATACCCACTCAATAGATATGAGGAAATCCCATTACAAGTTCATGTATGGTTGGTATTTGTATCCCTCCAAATTAAAAAAAGAAGTTCCCTCACTTATCAGACCTATGTTGGAGGGGATGGGGTCTCCTGGGAGACTTCCGGCACATATGGTGGGACTGTACGATCATACGCCCAATTTGGAATGAGATCCTTGCACAGCTCAAAAGCATCTTGGGGTACCCAGTTCCCGAGACCCCAAGCTTCGCTCGAATGGACCTCCGAGATGGTCCTCTGAAATATAAAACTAAAGGAGACAAAGCCATTATGTGGTTTTGCTTAGGGGTGGCAAAGAGGACGCTAGCCGCTGCGTGGAAGAAAAAGGAAGCTCCAGTACTCACTCAGTGGCATGCTAGGCTCTGGCAGTCCCTTACCATGGAATTACTAGCAGATATCTTTAGAGAAGGTCTCACAGCCTTTGAGTTCATCTGCTCTATTAGTTAAATACTGGTCAAGGAGTCTTCCATTGACGACTTGTTCCACTAAAAGAGCTCTTCGTCTGTTTCAATTTCGAGTAAGAGAAGGTCTTCTATGTTCCAGAGTAGGTATTAACCTCCAATGGCAAACAATTCCACGATCCACCAGCCGAGATACCCTAGAGACACCTAGGCAGCCCTTAGATAACCCCTACCGATTAGTTCGTTTTTGGGTTCGGTTTACGTTTTGTTTATTTTGCTTTAATTTCCACCTCTATCCGTACTCCTGGTTGTGCAGGGGTCGGAATTGCGGGTAGGGTTCTATTAATTGAACCTAGTATAATGACTAGTTCTAGTCTTTCTTATCTGATGATTTATTACGGTTTATGTCGTTCTAATAATTATATATGAATCAGGGAATCAATCTGACGAAGGGAAATGGGCTTAATTCTTGTTTTCCGATGTTTTTAGATAGTAATTTTAATTTGATCATCTTATGAAAAATAGTTGTGCCAATTAATTATGATGTAAACTTGTATGTGCTTTTATGCAACCAAATGTTGCAAATAAAGTTTTTTGACTGACTGAGTTGGGTGGTATTTACTGCACCTAATAATAACCGGCAGTGTGAAATACTGTACCCTTCATTACATTTTGGCAGGTCAAGCAAACCTGTAGGAATTTTAATAAGGGGGAGTGTACGGTGTTTACCATACCATGAAGATTTTGATGCATCTGCATTTTGGGGCACATGCATCAAAGGTTTTTGTGATCGCAAACGGTGCGATTCGCAAAAATCGGCCGTTTGCGATCGCAAATTAGCCTTTGGAGATGCATGAAAGTGTTTCCTATGCGCAATTTAAGAATTCGCAATTATTTGTGAATTCCTAAATTGCGATTGCATTTAAGAAATCGCAATTTGCGATTCCTTAAATGGAATGCTAGAAGCACTTTCAAATTGCGATTTCGCTATTTGAGACCGCAAATTACAGACAAATCAAACTTGTCTGTAATCTGCAAAAACTTTTAAAAATGCACTAAAATGCATTTTTTTAAGTTTTAGGTTACACACACATATGCCCTTGGGGCATGTGTGTGTGCAACATGGGTGCACATCACAATTTCAGGGGTGCAACAGGGTGTCATTTTGACACCCTTGCACCCTTGAAGTTTTCATGAGCAATTTGCGAGTACCTACTGGTACTCGCAAATTGCGCATGCAATCTCCCATTCATTCCTATGGGCCTGTAGGCCTGTAGGCCCATAGGAATGAATAGGAAGGCATTCCTTAATTGTGACTCACAATTTGCGAGTCGCAATTAAGGAATGTTTAAGAATCGCTATTTTTATAGCGATTCCTACATGCATAGGCTTTTGCGATTCCTTAATTGCGATTCCTTAATAATCGCAATTAAGGAATCGCAAAAGCCTTCCTTGATGCATGTGCCAGGTTATTCCCCAAAAACTAAGAATAGGTAGCATTTATTGCACCCCATACAATATTTTGTCAGGTGCCCCTACTCCTCCTATCAAACCTGAATCATGGCCTCAACTGGGTACTGAAGTTACCTCATCAGTGAATTAACATGATTTAGCGCTGCGGTTTCATAAGCATCAGTCTAATTAGGATAATGTCAGACAATTAGGACTGAACCATTGCAATGCAAATAGTATTGTATGATTTGTAAATCCAACGTAAGGTAGCGTTCTCTCAGAGCTTCATCATGATTCTTTTGGTAGACTGTAAATGGACAAGTTAACTTGATCCTTATACTTAGGGTTTCATCTTTTGTAAACGTTCTATAAAGAGTCAGCTTTGCGAGTGTCCCTGAATGCAGTAGCACACAATGCAACAAGATCTTACTTGGGAGGTTCCACTGGTTCCAGCCCCCACAGCCTCTGCTGGAATCGTCGTTTCTTTTGAAGTGCATTCTGCCTCGTTTTGTGATTCTTTTTCTCTGATCCACAACCTTAAAAGAAATTTAGATCGGTGTAAACTTTACTGAGCTCTCCAGAAAAGTAACGCATGTTTTCTTAAAAATCACAGACAATCACTTAACAAAATAAATCCAATCCTCCTGAACCGTAGACATGCGGTCATATCCATATCGAGAACCCGCCTCAAGTTCTGACCCAAAATACAGCCTTTCTCGAACCTACCCAGGGCTTTCAGTGGGCCGGGTCGCACCGCGTCTGAGCACCGGCAGGTTTTTAAAGGGGACCACGGGTCTCGATCGGGCTCTGTTTTGTGCCGTATAATCACACATGTAGACTGCATCCGCGTATAATCTTTTGTCGTGTTAACCTAAGTGTTCGATTCTTGGAATGTGATGACATGAATGTGATGTGTTTAGGCCAAAATGTAAAATACGTGAAGAAAATAACGTGGAAACAGAATGTAACAAGCAGAGAATATGAACTGAACGCATGTGTTATGCCAATGACAATTATTTAATTATTGAATGTGCTTATTAATTGTGTCATTTTATATGTATATAATTATTAACTGTACATGATTCAATTCGATATAACCTCATAAAGTTCATGTTCCATTTCTCCTATGTTAGCTGAATTCTATAGGCCTGAAATGCATTTTCCCTGGAAGCTCTCACATTCGAATTAATAATTGAATTACATGTTCATGTTGGATTCTGTTCGTTCTCACGTTTCTGTTGCAGGTGGAAGAATCATCCTTGTTAGTTGGAAATATGTCTTTGTTTTAGGAGTTAGGCAAGGAGAGAAAGGAGTTCATTGAGCGCCGATACTGATAATGGAGAACTGTTGTACTTTCTCACTGGAGAGAGCCTGGGAATCAAGTTAAACTCATCACCGCTCAGGAGCATTGCTGCCCAATGGAAAAGTACCTATGTGGATATGGCCTGACCAGATGGCTGACCCGTGAAGGATCCTGGGAAGTCACCTGTAAGATTGATATAGCATAACTAGGGAAAGAGCCCCCGGCACGTCTTCTCTGCCTCGAGAGAGAGAGCATCTTAGAAGAAGCTCTATAGCTTCATGCTACTCGACGGGGACACTTCTATTGAAGACCTCACACGTTGACACCTTAACTGAACCTGCCCTGCAAAATGCTTATTTAGGGATGTCACATTAGTGCTAGTGTAGGGACAGATTAATGCTTTATTCTCACAAACCTTCGATGCAGGGGAACTTGGACATTTGTTTCTTAATCTTTTGTATCCTGATTCTTGAACTAATTATCTTGTGCATGTTGCACCGCCTTAATTTCAATCGTAGATTTGACTTTGTATTAGTTCCAATGTATTTCTACACCCTCATCTTGAGATGTCTGTACGTTCAGTTGTTTTTGGCTTTGTAATAAACCAAGTAACCTCATTTGGTAATCTGTAATTCTTAAGAGTCCTAACGAATCGCAATTGAAATGATTGACTCGCTAACGATTTCTCTCCCCTCAAGCTTTCATGCTGAGAAAAAGTACCATTGACTCGAGGTTCTAGAGCAGATCTAGAAGGTGGAAGAACAATTGTTACTTACCTGTAAACAGGTGGTTCTCCAGTATTGGTGTCTTTCATAGATTCACATGCTTGAATATTCCCCGTCGTCGGAGTGGGAGTCCCACGGTAAATAAAATAGCAATATATACATATATATATAGTAAAATATATACATAAGTAATCATATAATTAGTGCATATAGGTGTAAAACACACATAGTGTACCTATAAGAGAAAAACTCCATAGGAATACAATGGAGAGAGACAAAAGACCTTTGTAGTCTATCTCTGTCATTATGTAAGTCCGAACTCCAGCCAATCAGGCGTCAGCCCCTCTCTAGAACCTTCTCCTCAGAGCTTCTCACCTCAGATTTTCGTAGCACAAGAGTGACTGTAAAGTGCATGAGGAGAAGAGAGCCTCTGAAGGGAGGAGGGAGGGTCGCATGTGAATCTATGAAAGACACCAATACTGGAGAACCACCTGTTTACAGGTAAGTAACAATTGTTCTTCTCCAGTATTAGGGTGTCTTTCATAGATTCACATGCTTGAATATAGAATAGCTAGCAGTAACAATCACCATTGTTTCCATGCCAAATAGGTTCAACATATATAGATAATCAATCTTCTTATGCATAAAAACAGTATTGAACAACTGTAACATTGTAAATGCATAATATATATGGAAACAATATGGAGGCGGGAGGAAGAGGCTCACCTTACTTAAAAAGATTGCGCAGCACTGCCTGTCCCACCGCAGCATCCTCCTCGCTTAAAGTTGCTAAGCAGTAGTGCTTAGTAAACGTGTGTCTGGTCGACCACGTAGCTGCTCTGCAGATGTGTTGCAAAGATACTCCAGCAAATAAGGCAGTAGATGATGACACTGCCCTAGTGGAGTGTGCCCTCACTGGAGACTGCAGAGGTTTATTTGCCCTTTGGTGGCAGAAGACAATAGCTGCCGAGATCCAGCGTGCAATCGTTGGTTTAGTAACCTGACGTCCTTTATGACAGCGTCCATAAGCTATAAAAAGTTGATCGGATTTCCTGAAAGAAGCTGTCTTACTGATGTAGAACTTAAGACACCGCTTGACGTCCAAAGAATGTAATCTTTGTTCTGCAGGTGTCTGAGGATTGGCAAAAAAGGTCTTTAATATTACTGGCTCATTAATGTGAAAGTCAGTAGGCACCTTGGGTAGAAATGATGGATTGGTGCGTAACACTGCAGCATCCGGTTTGAACTGCAGGAACGGAGGTTTGATGGTAAAAGCATGGATGTCACTGACACGACGAGAAGACGTTAGTGCCAGAAGTAGAGCTACTTTCCAAGTGAGATATTTTAGGTCGGCCTTGTGAATGGGCTCAAACGGAGGTCTCATCAATTGTGCCAACACAACGTTGAGGTGCCACAACGGAGGAGGACGCCGAACTGGCGGAAATTTCCGGAATAGGCCCTTAAAGAATTGGCGGATTATTCTTGAGGAACAAAGGGAACTTGATCCATCTTGCCGGAAACGGGAAATGGCTGCTAGAAAAACCCTTAGGGTTGCATGCGACAGTCCAGAACTGGCTAGGTGCAAGAAGAATGGTAGCAATTGCTCTGCCGTGGAATGTATCGGATGAACTCCGTTAGCAGCACACCAATGGCAGAATCGTTTCCATTTAAACTTGTACGTCCTGATTGTAGAAGGTGCTCTTGCCTGGGCCAAAATATCCCTACAATCCTGGGGGATGTCTAGGTGGGCGAACTCATGGTGTTCAGGTTCCATGCTGATAAGCTCAGTGAGGAGGGATTTGGATGACAAATTCTCCCTTCGCTCATGGTAAGCAGATCCGTCCGATGTTGCAGGAGGATTGGCTGGCATTGGGACAGGAGGAGCAGTTCTGAGAACCACGCTTGCCGTGGCCAGCGCGGGGCTATTAGGATCAGGTGGCAAGGCTGTCTCCTCATCTTCCAAAGAACCCGAGGTATGAGGGGTATTGGAGGAAAGGCGTACGCAAATAGATTGCACCAGTTTATCAAAAGGGCATTCCCTTGTGATTGCTTGTGGGGATGCCAGCTTGCGTAATTTCGGCATTTCCGGTTCTCCGGCGTGGCAAAGAGATCGAGTTGCGGACGGCCCCATAGTTGGAATATCCTCTCTAGAGTGGGTTGGTGTAACTCCCACTCGTGGGTCGACGAGGAGGACCTGCTCAGGGAATCCGCTAGGACATTGGATACTCCTGGCAGGTGGACTGCCGTAAGCAAGATCTGATGACTGAGAGACCAGTCCCAAATTCTTTGAGCTAGCCTGGAGAGACTTGGGGATCTTGTTCCGCCCTGTTTGTTGACATAGTGCATACAGGTTGTGTTGTCTGTCTGTATTAGCACTGACTCTCCTTGGAGCAAAGGCAGAAACGATTTTAGAGCCAGAAAAATCGCCATGAGCTCCAACCTGTTGATGTGCCAAGATCTTTGATGTGTGGACCATCTTCCCTTCACAGAGAGATCCTCCAAATGAGCGCCCCATCCTTCCAATGAGGCGTCTGTTGTGAGTGTTCTGTCCGGTGGCAGCGACAGAAAGGACATGCCTTCCGTCAAGTTGGCTGGAATTGCCCACCATGCGAGTGCTGACTTTATCTGATCTGTGACACATATCATGTCGTGGAAAGATCCCGTTACCTGACGCCACTGAGCATCCAGAGCTTCCTGGATAGGACGTGTCCTCAGCCGGCAATGAGGGATCAAGGCAATGGATGATGACGCCATCCCCAGAAATGATTTTAATAGTCTCACAGAAACTGACTCTCTTGATCTGATCAGAGCCACCAGTCGCAGCATCTTTTTGAGACGCTCCTGGGAGAGGAATGCCTTCGCTGACACAGTCTCCAGAGTTGCGCCCAGGAAATCTCTTTGTTGGTACGGATGAAGTTGGGATTTTTCCACATTTACGGACAGGCCTAAAGAGCGAAACACGTTCTGGCACAGAAGAGTGTGTTGTCGCAGGTGAGTGCTTGACTGAGATTTCAGGAGAAAATCGTCCAGGTATGGAAATATTTGCACTCCCTGGAGGCGCAAATACGCTATTACTGGAGCCAGTACCTTCGTGAACACTCGAGGGGCTGAGCGCAGGCCAAATGGTAACACTTTGAATTGGTAATCGTGTTGACCCACTCGAAAACGCAGGAACTTTCGATGCCGCTGTAAAATAGGGATATGAAAATAGGCATCCTGGAGATCTATAGTCGCCAGAAAATCTTCCTGCAAGAGTAAGCGCAAGATGTCTACCAGCGTCATCATACGGAAGGATTGGCTCTTTATATATTTGTTTAGTGCTCTTAGATCGAGGATGGGCCTCCACTCTCCGTTTTTCTTTGTGATCAAAAAGAACCGGGAATAAAAACCTTTTCCCTTCTGAGACACTGGTACCAGTTCTATAGCTCCTTTTTGCCTTAAAAGTCGGACTTGATGCAACAGTTCTTTCATGTGAGCTGGTGGCGGTCCGGAGGGTGGAGTGGGAGGAGGGAATTTGGTGAATTCTAAGGCGTGTCCCTTCTTCACAATGTCCAAAACCCAACGGTCCTTTGAGATGGAGGACCATTGGGAAAAGAACAGAGAGATTCGACCTCCAACCTTGTCTGTCCGGTAAGAGTCACTGTCTCTTTGATGCGGATCCTCTGTATGAGGATTTTCCTCTATATGACTTGGAGGTTTGCTGCCGTGATGTTTGCTGTTGCTGTCCATAAGAGTAACGGTTGGACCCTTGATTGTAAGGTTTGTATTGTTTATTGTCTCTTCGAAAACTTGAGGAGGTGCCGCGTCCGCGTGCACCACGAAAATTACTCCGCTGAAATTGAAGGTTTCCTAGTGATCTAGCTGTTTCAGTGTCTTTCTTTATGGACTGTAGAGCTTCATCGACGTGGCTCCCAAATAAAGACTCGCCGTCATATGCCATGTTTAAGATCATAGACTGAACCTCCTGACGAAAGGATGTAGATTTTAACCATCCTTGCCTACGCAGAACAGCCGCTCCGGCAAGCTGACGGAAACCCATGCAGGCGATGTCCACTGCACAATCGATTATTTCCGCCGATGCCGCTTCTCCCTCTTGGAGCAACTTCATTGCCTCCACCTTAGATGGCTCTGGTAACTCCTGAACCACATCCGAGATATCAGCCCAAACTTGTCTGTCATATCGTCCCAGGATGGCCAAGGCATTAGCTGCTCTAACCACCGTAGAGGCCATAGAAGAGAATTTACGCCCTATGGCATCCATCCGACGTCCGTCACGATCCGGAGGCGAGGTGATGGAAGATGCCGGATTTTTCGCCTTACGTTGCGCTGCCTGCGTAACGACCGACTCAGGTTTAGCCTGACCCGTGAGGCATGCTGGGGTTCCTATCGGTGCCTTATATTTCTTTTCCAATCGAGGCACCTGAGCTGGCAAGGTATTCGGTGTCTGCATTAATTTCTTGCCTTCTTCCCAAATAAACTCAACTATGGGAATAGCATGAGTCTGTTTGTAGGGTTGATTCTTGAAATCATAAAGGAAGCAATCTTCCTCCCTGCGCTCCGTTGTTAACTTAAAACGGTGTGATGCCCTTTCCATCAGTTGGTGAAAATTGGCTATGTCCACTGGAGGTGAATCCCCTGTTACTATTTGTGAGGGGGATGGTGTTTGTGCCTGGTAATTGTCCCACTCCGCCATATCATCATCATTGTCATCTACATCCCCATCATCATCAGGGATTTCACCCTCTTCTGGGTCCTGAGGGCCTTCCTCTACAGGCTCATAATGAGGCAACACCCTTTCCGGAACCTGTCGTGGAGGTACAGGCGGCATCTGTGGAGCAGGATTTACAATAGGTACCGGTGGAATAATTGCTGGAATCACCGGGGTTGACGGAACCTCTGAACGTTGAGGGGATAGAGGGAACCGTTGGTTGTAGTCGTCCAACATGCGTTGGAGATTAGTAATGAGCGACAGAGGAAGAGTCGCCGTTTTATGCTTCGGAGGGGCCTGGTGTATAAATACCGGATCCTCATCCTCACTACTGACGTCCTGGCACTTAATAACCAAGTCGGATGGACTTTGTGCCGTTCCGAAAGACTCCGGTAACCCCTCGGATTCCTGATCCGAATCTGTAGCAAATAATGGTGAGGGAGGCTGTGCAACTCCCAAAGGAATATTATGTTCCTGGCTCTCCAAGCCCACAGTAGGAGGTAATGGTGTCCAAGAAACTCCTTCCCTTCTTGTTTTCTGGGTAGTCGCCACACCGCGTATTCGTACCCTTACGAATGTCTGTGGGGATGTACTCGTCGACGGAGCCGTCGTCGAAGGAATGATGGTCGACGGAATTATCGTCGACGACGTCTGTGGCAACAAGATTGCCGTCGTCGGATTCGCCGTCGACGGGGTCGCCGTCGACGGAGCCACCGTCGACGGAGCCACCGTCGACGGAGCCGCTGCCGACGGAGCCGTCGTCGAGGTCTTCGTAGACAAGGCTTTCGTCGACGGAACCACCGTCGACAGTGTCGTCGTCGGGATCTTCTTTTTCTTCGCCGACGGAATGGGCGTCGACGAGCTCGACGACGTCTTCGTCGACGACACAGTCTTCGTCGACGGAACCTTTACCTTCTTCGTCGACGTCGAAGTAATGGGCACAACAGAAGTCACCGCCCTTGAAGAAGTGATGGTAATCGTCGACGAGGATAACGTCGACATAACGCTCGTCGACGACGAAGCAGCTGACGTCGTCGTCGGGGTCACCGTCGACGAGGTAGAAACAGCAGATCTCGTCGTCGGGAGCATCGTCGACGAGGCTGACAAAGTTTTCCCCGAGGAATGGGAAGTAGACGCCTCAGCAGCCTGAGAACAGTGTCCCCTAGGCGACAAAGCAGTAGGTGAAACCACAAAGGTGGCAGTTGTCAGAGGCAAAGCCAGCTTCTTTTTCTTCAGGAAAGGAGATGGTAACTCCTGCACACTACTGCGCTTAGAGGCTGGTTGAGAACGACCAGAAAAGAGACTTTCCACATCAGAGGGAGAGTTATCCTTGTCCTTCAGTCTCTGTAGCCATAAAAGCAAGCGGCCTTCTCTGTCCTTTAGAGTTTTTGTAGAAAAAGTTCTACAAAACTTACATTTTGCCACCTCATGGTCAGGATATAAACAGTAAATACACTTACTGTGTGGGTCCTCAGAGAACAAACGCAGTTTTCCACATGAAGAGCATGGTCTAAACAAAGATTTCTTACTAGAAGACATCCTCACTGACAAAAACTGAGCAGAGCTCAGGGAGACTCCCTGTCACACGACGTGCGGTAGAAAATCTGAGGTGAGAAGCTCTGAGGAGAAGGTTCTAGAGAGGGGCTGACGCCTGATTGGCTGGAGTTCGGACTTACATAATGACAGAGATAGACTACAAAGGTCTTTTGTCTCTCTCCATTGTATTCCTATGGAGTTTTTCTCTTATAGGTACACTATGTGTGTTTTACACCTATATGCACTAATTATATGATTACTTATGTATATATTTTACTATATATATATGTATATATTGCTATTTTATTTACCGTGGGACTCCCACTCCGACGACGGGGAATATTCAAGCATGTGAATCTATGAAAGACACCCTAATACTGGAGAAACTCTGCTCCTTCAGTTGGTAGCAGAGAAAAATGGTTCTCACATGAAATCCAGAAAATCTAAAAAAAGAGATCTAGCCTAGAGCCCTGAAACAGAGCCCAAAGATCGAGAACAGAGAGGGACGAACTTTGGGGGAGACCACCGGAGCTTGACTGTGCGGCGAGAACAGCGGAGAACAGATGAGTGAGTATCAATAGGGATGCGTTGTGTGGTAGATTGGAGTGATGTGATTGTGTGATGTCTGGAAGAGGTTGCGTGAGAGTCGAGTGAATGTGGTTTTGGGCCAGACGTGGTCTAAGGATTGTCAATTGAGTTTCTAGTCCTGAAGTGACCTAAGTTCCCGGGATATATTAAATGGTGTAGAAGACACAGAGTTATGCTGATTGTCTGACCACAGATTTGAGGAGTTGTCGTGAGACGTCCTTAGCAGTTCCAACTAAGAAAGGCAACTTTGTATGAATGGCACGTGTGGGAATCGTGCGGTAAACCTTATGTACAGGGGCGGACTATACCGATTTGGGTGACCAGCACATGTCGAGGGTCGCCATGTGAATGTTCTTGGATGATTGAATTCTATCGATCTTGTACAAGACAGACAGTTACGGAGTTGTGATTGTGTGAGTGAACATGGACGGAAAAATTGTGAATGATGGTGAACCGTTGCCAGGAGTAAAAATGATGTCAGAGCGTGTCGTGCTGCAATAAGTTGGTCGGTGTAACGCCATGCTGGGATTGGTTGATAGTAACCCTGGGCGGACAACTACGCTACACTCGCGAAGTTTGCGTAGTTTGTGCTACTTCGCGCTACGCAAATTGCACGTAGCACAGTGCAAAATCGCGTAGCGTAGTTGCCATTTTTTGCTTGCCCGCGGTCCTCAACGTCAAGTTGGCGACCGCGAGCGAGCAAAATGACATCTCGGCGAGACTTTTTGCTCGTTCACGATCAGCAACATCAAGTTGGCGATCGCGAGCGTGGTAAATAAACCTCCTGGCGAGATTCTCAACGCGGGAGGTCAGGTTTCTCATTGCGAGTGGTCACGTATGCTCGCGACCGCTCGCAATGAGAAACTACCAGTCCGCGTTGAGAAAGCTGCCGCTCGAGTAAAAATCTACTCGAGCGGCAGAAAACGACAGCTCGCACTGTGCAAGATGCCGTTTTCAATGATTGCACAGTGTGGACAAGCATCCGGCACTGTGCAATCATCGCGAACAGTGCACTACGCAGTTCGCATAGTGCTACGCGTATCTCACAAACTACGCCCAGGGTTAGTTGATAGTCATCAAGTGTGTGATTGAGAAAATCTTGTCTATTGAGGGGAAAATTTGATCTAATTATGCACTGTTTTAGGGTGTTGCTGAATATGTTCAGGGGAGATCAGGTAGTTGTTACTTAAGTGGATGAAGAAGCACTGCCTGGGGATACTCCAGCACATTATATGGTGACAAAAGTAGTACCCCGAAACCGGTCCTAGGATGCTTGTTTCCAGTCCAGGGAGGACCTGGCCTGGCAGTTTGGGCTGGACTGTTCCCATTGGGCACAGGATCAAGACTGATTTGCATATGGCTGGGTCCAAACTAGAATGGCATGGTGAGCAAAAAAACGATGGATTTAGGCCCAGATCTCTGTACTGGGGTGAATGTATGACATTGTTCTGCATTCTGTCCATCAACAGTTCTTTTGACAAAAGTAGAATTCCATACTATAATTTGGCATCGAAATTTGATTAAGATCACTGAAAAGGAAGGGGATTTGGCATTTCCACGCTATGGTTCATTTTGATTGGATGTGTTGTATCAATTGAGAGGAGTGATGCCTGTGCTGCAGCCTTTGCCTAGACCAACACAGTTTGAGGCATTAGACACATGGATGCAGGCAGCACATTCAAAGAACAGAGAGAGATTTCAAGGTAAGAAGGTAATGAGAGCATATTAGAATGAGTCCACGCTTACCTGGTTTGCCTGCTTTTGCCTGCTTCTGCCGCTCTTGCTGCCAGCCCGGGGGTCCAGGAAGCGACTTTGCTTTGCCTGGGAGCAGGAACTACAGCTCCCAGGTATGTTAGCGGTGAGGACGCCGCCGACGGCACCACTTTGCGCCAGAAGGCACTTTTAAGCAGCCTAGGGCTTCCACAGCGCGGGATGCGTGCAGGCCAAGGGTGAGCTCGTCTGCGCCTGTCAGAGCCCGGATGAGGCTGGGCTGTGCCATCCCTCCTTTAAGTGTCATCCACCAAGTTTGCTGAGGTGAGCTGAATTTAATTAATAGCATTAAGTGCTGATATATATACATTATGGGGAAACGCACTGGTATACCAAGTTCCCGACCCTCCACTAGCATTGACAGGATGTTAGAAAGGGCAGTCAACATTGTTGCTACTGGGATTGAGCTAACTGAGAGGCGTCTGAACCTGGGAATGGTGGCACCACCGTCTGGCCCTTTGGCGGGGGTGGCCCAAGGCGATCATGTTGGTCCCTCTTTGATGCCTAGTACACTGACCAGCGTTGTGAGCGACCCATCACTCTCAAGACTTAGTCACTATAACGAGAACAATGAGGATTCATCTATTGTAGTCTCCAACGGTGAAAGCGCACTTAACACAGAAGCACCCACGATCCCTGTAACTTTAGGGGCAAAAAGGCTAAGAAAAGTGGCTAAACCTACCAGCTCTAAGAGGAAACAACCCCCTTGTGTTAACCATCCCCGTACTGCCCTGAGTTCATAGATACAGGGCCCGACACCTTCTCAGAATGTGGAGATTGTTGAGCCGACTGGCAATTCTATATCAGCTGAGACATCAAAACGTTCTATCTGTACCCAGACTGACACCGCAGTAGCTTCTTCTATCTACAGCAGACTTGGTGACACTTCAATTGACATCATTGTGGTCACTGTATGTGAGCGTATCAAAGAACTTGTGGATAAGAACTTTACCGCACTTTGGATTTTTTTTTATTGTTTGGAGACTTTGTCAAATAGATTAAGCACACAAATTAACACTCCCAAAACCGCTACCCAACATGGGGTGAACTCTAACCTGCAGACCATCAGCGCACCTAACACGTCCACTCCCTCTATTGGTGCCTGTGATACTCGCAGTAAAGTCAAGGAATGTTTTTTATTTAAACCTATTGCTACCCAGTATAATTCATCCAATACTGAACCTATTAGTAGTCTACCCATTATATCCTTACATACGCCTTCAGCTTCATGTGCTGTTTCTTTGAGCACCTCAAACAGAGCTAACCCAGGGGGTAGCGGGCAAGGCGAGGGTGCCTCAAATCCCGCGAGTATGGTAATCACGGGCTAGCCGGGAAGTTCTTAGTCTACCTCCGGCTTGTAAAACACAAAGGGTTTCGGGTGGCAAATACTAGTGACACCATAATGGTACATAGGGTAGGGTGGGTTGGTACCTCCCCGAAGAATATGGAGGGAGATTGTATAGTCATTGACTTCCGACACCCGTCGCTGGTAAAATCTTTATTGATGGCACAGGAGTTTAACACTACCAACCCAACCCTCATCTGGTCACTGCCTTTGGGCTTTTTCTATAAGCCAACCTTGGGGCTAAAAACACATGACGCTTTCTCCCAATTGACGTATAATAGGTTTTCTGCCTTGTCTGATTTAAATAGCCAGGATTGACTGGCACCTTCTTTTACACCAGATGAGACTATTTCTACTCCAATCACGCCCATGCTTTTAGGTCATGATATTTTAGTTACCCCTGACTTCGACCCAAATTTAAACATACTAAGCTGGAATGTCGCCGGCTTAGCATCTAAAATAAATTCCGAAGATTAGATAAACATTGTCCAAAAACATGCTATCCTTATGTTGCAAGAAACTTGGGCAACACAGGATTTACACTTAGAAGGGTATGAATGTTTTTTTTTTTTGATAATCAAATTTTTATTGGCATTTCGTAAGTAAGACAAAAGAAAATTCAGCGCACATAAGCATCGGTACATAATCACCATAAGCAGCAACCACAGCATCGCAACTCCAGAAGAGGGAGCAAAACAAATTACAGAACCATCAATATTGATAATGTTACAGTACGTTTGCCCGTATCTTCAGAGGACAGCAGACACATCAAGGGGGTATTAAATTCAGCCACTTGCCCCACACCATCTGAAACTTGTTCGGGCAACCCCTCGCTGCAAACAAGGGCTTCTCTTGAGCAGCACACCATTCCACTCCCCGTCGCTACTTACAGAGAGGGAGGGTTGTAGCTTGCCCGTGCAGCCGCTATGTCGCGCTTGGCTACAGCAAGGGCCGTACCCAGGAAGAGCTTGTCAGCTCGAGAGCCGTCCAAGCCATCGAGGACTCCAAGTAGCAGGCGCAAGGGATCATGGGGGATCTGCCAGCCTAAAGTGTGTGTAAGCTCGGACTCTATCTTGGACTAGAAGGAGGTGAGGCCCGGGCAGGTCCACACCAAGTGAAAGAAGTCAGCTGGGGCCAGACCACATCGGGCACATGCAGGGGAAGGGCGCAAACCAGCTCTGTATAGCCGTGTCGTGGTGAGGTAAGCTGTGTGGAGGTAGTAGAGTTGAATGAGGCAGAGCCTGGAGGAGTTTGTCAGGGTTCTCGGGCCATCAGAGCGTCACGCCAGTCCGCCTCCTCCAGGGGACCTATCCAACCCTTCCAACGGGCTCGGAGGGCATCTAAATTAGTAGGAGTGTTGTTGACCAGGGAGCGATATATCCTAGAGACCCCTCCCTTCCTCAAATTCCCCATCAGTACCTGCGCCTCTGGGGGGCTAAACTCGGGCAGTGAATTCTCGGTGGAAATGTGTGTTGCAAGCGCGTGACGGAGTTGCAAATAGCGGTAAAACTGGGAGGAGTGAAGGGAGTAGCGGGCCTGTAGCTCGGCAAAGGATTGGATCTGATCGCCTGCCCAAATGTCCCCCAAGAGCGAAATCCCAATGCGGTCCCAGAACTGGAAGCCCGTGAGGAAGGATGTCTCGGAGAGCCACGAGCCCTGCCATAAAGGTGTTTGTCGGGTGAGTTTCTTGTCCCAGTGGGTGTGTCGGCGCCATGCCACCAGGACAGATCTGGTTATCGAGGGGAGTGCTTGCGGAATGGGGGTGCCGTACAGGTAGGCATGTAACTGCGGGAAGTCCATGTGTCCTAGCTCCGTCTGGTAGGCCGGGTCGGACCAGCCACCCGTGTACCAATCGTGGACCACAAGGAGTCTGGTGGCAAGATAGTAGAGATGTAAGTTGGTCACACCCATGCCGCCGTCATAGGTTGGGATCCGACAATGCGCCAGGGCGATGCGGGGTCTCCCCTGTCCCCATAGGAATCGGGTAAGTGCCCGGTCAAGGTCTCGGAACCAACTCCCCGGAAGGTGGAAGGTAGTATTTTGCAAAATGTACAGGAAACGGGGGAGGATCATCATTTTGACCAGGGCGCTACGACCAAGGGGATTTAGCGGTAAGGCTTGCCAACGTTTCAGATCCGTTTTGGTTTTGGCAATCAGGGGGGTGAGATTCCAGGCCCACTCCAAGTCGGAGAGGAGGGCGATCCAAATTCCTATGTATTTAAAAGACTGTCTTTTGATAGGGATGATGATTGCCAGTCAAAGCAGGCTCTCGATTTGTGGAGGGGGATAAGAGTGGATTTAGCTGGGTTGAGGCGCAGGCCAGAAACGTTTTGGGGTGAAAGGCACCCTTCACGCAACGGAAGAGCTCCAGTAAGTGGGGAACGAGGGAGTCCCTGAAGGCAGCGCAGTATTCTAAGGGAAAGCCATCGGGATATCACGCTATGGACCTCCTCTAGGGTGAAAGGAAGATCCAGGTCCGAGCATTCCGCCTGGGTAAGGCTGGGAAGGCGGACATCGGAGCATTCCAACAGTGTCATGAGGGAGGCCATGGGGTGCTGGGCCGCGTACAGATCGGAGTAGTAAAGGGCAAACGTCTGTGCGATAGCTCGCGCTACACATTGTGGGGTGCCAGCTGAGTCGTGGATCTCAGGGATTATTCTGTGGGCTCTGGGGTAAGAGCCCAGATTGTGAAGGAGCTTCCCGTTTTTATCTCCCCATCAATAGACACTGGCCACTGAAGAGCGCCACAGCGATTAGGCAGATTCGAGGGAGATGTGTCGGATTTCGTCCCAGAGAGCCATAAGCTGCCTCGAGGAACGGGCATTGGGTGTGGTCGTCGAGTCCCTCTCCAATCTCATAGCCTGCGCCTCGAGGCGAGTTAGGCGGGTGGTCTGATCTGCCCGTCCCGCGTGTACTAGTCCTCTTGCCACCCCACAGAGGGTCGCTTTGCCAGCCTCCCACACCACGTCCGGGGAGGAGACCGATCCGCAATTGGTTTGGAAGTAATGGTGGAGCTCCAGCCCAAGCGCCTCTTTAAGGCCCTCGTCTTGGAGAAACCATGCGTTCAGTCGCCTTACGGGCCGGATGCCCCCCCGGGGCACACCAATGCATAGGGATAGAGGTGAGTGGTCAGAGAGTCCACGGTGGAGAATCAAGATATGGGAAATGAGGAGACAGTAAAGCGCAGGGAGAAGAAATAAGTCTATGCGGGAGTGAGTATGATGGGCCGCGGAGGTGTGGGTAAATTGACGGTCACGGGGGTGCCAGGTCCGCCAAGCGTCATACAGCCCAAGGGCTTCTGTTCAGTCTGATAGTTTGGAGGCTTGCGATAAACGCGCTGAGGAGGGGGGCCCAGTTGAGTCAAGCTGCGGTCGCAAGACTGCGTTGAAGTCGTCCCCGATGGCGGTCCGCCCCTGGGGTAGAGCGGAGATGAGCCCCGTGAGGCAGCGTAGGGTAATAGAGAGGGTAGCAGGGGGAACGTAGACAGAAACAAAGTTAATGACTTGTCCTTCTAGCATTCCGGAGGCAACCACGAATCGTCCCTGGGGATCAGTAGTGATCTGTGTAGGGGTAAAGGGAAGATCCTTGCGTATAAGTATGGCTACACCCCGAGCGCCGTGGCTGAAGCCGGAGTGCCACACCCTGTCAAAGCCATATCGGGTGAGGAAAGGGCATTGATTACCTGGGAGGTGGGTCTCTTGAAGCAAGAGGATGGAAGCCGCATGGCGCTGGGCGCATTTGAGGACAGCGGTGCGTTTGACACGGTCTAGCATACCCTTTACGTTCCAAGACAGGACATGGAACGACCCACCGGTGTTAGCCATGGAGCCTACGTGTTGGGCAAGAGGGATGGGGTCAGGGAAGGAATAACCCCCCTAATGTGCGCTGTGTATGCGTTTGGCCAAAGGTAGACTGGGGCGAGCGCTGGGTGCTGCGGATCTTGGAGGCAGTGAAGACTTGGATGTGCAACATGGCGCTGAATAAAGACAAGGAACTGTGGCTCACTCTGAACTGTGAGCTGACCTGAATATGGAGCTGAAACTCCAATGCCTTCCCAACCCTCCCGAACTCCCCCCTCCCTACACTTCTGGAATGGAAGCATCTGTCGCCCTAGAACCAAAAACCCTAACAATACAGAGTAAATACTAACAAAGGCTAATCTAAAACGTTTAGCTAGGGGATGCGTTGCTAAGGCGATCCCTTCTATATATGGCGGATAAAGTACTGTCATCGTGCATCTTGAATTTACGAGGAGTGGAGTGAACCAGAGGTGGCAGCAGCTACGTCTGAGCCTGTAGAGTTCCGTGTGGCATGTTCTCCCAGGCTAGGCAGTAGAGGGCTTCTGGAGAGGTCCGAGTCAGACCCGTGGGGGTGGGAGGAGATGGGTGAATTGGACCGTCTTTCTGACGGATCTGGAGTGTCAGCCCGACTGCACAATCCTGGAGGAAGGGAGGACCCAGAGGGCGGCGGGGCCCCTGTACCATGGGCGGGTGAGTGTGAGAGTCCTCTTTGGCGGTTATTCCTCGTGCAGGACCTTGTACGCCGTCTCTGCAGCTTAGGGAGAGAAGGGTGAAGTGGGGGGGGACATCCGGGACTGGGTCCTCAGGGGTCATTCCTCCGTTAGCCATGCCCAGGCCGCCTCCCCCGAGGAAGCAGGAAGAGGAAGCAGGAAGAGAGCATGCAAAAGTATTTTGTACTAACAGCCACATTAGACACAGCTTATGCACATAGACACAACTTAACTTGTACGCTAACAGATATAGAGACAAAGTTTGTAGACCAGGTAGAAGACAGGCATAGGGCTAGGGGACTAACAGTTAAACCTGATAGTAGGGAGGAAGTTTTTCAATGGACCAAGGAAGAATTAGTTCACAGACTAAGGGAAGTTATGGTCCAATAGCACTAAATTGGGAACAACGAGCCAAGCTTTGCATTTGACAAGTACAGACACGTATGACACCATGTTTGTATTACAGAGTGCATGCGAACACATATTTTTGATTGATGCTTTTTTGAAGAAATTCATGCAAGAGGCTGATCAAGTGATGCCAAATATGTACTTTGTTTGTGGGAGAAACGCATAGGTTTGACTTCCAAACAAATGGTATGGTACCTGTTATGTGGCTTTGTGTTTCCAAAGATATACCAAGTAGAGGGTTTGAAGAGTTTGGAAGGAAAGTCATCACATAGAGTGAAATGTGGAGCGAGTGCAAGGGAAATTGTGGGAGACATATTTGGAACGATGATACCTAGTTTGGGAGTAGTTTTGAATGATGTCAAGATTAGAAGGTTGTCAGCTTTAGTAGATACTTTGTTAGTCATTAGTGCTCAGTCATTGCTGCTTGTTGATGAAGAGATGGTTTTGATAAGAGCTATGGTGATGCAAAATGTCTTGCTTTAGATGTGTTATTAGCAAAAGAGGGCAGAGTCTGTGAAATGCTGAAGTTCCAACAGTGTTGCACCTGCATACTGGACAACAGTAAGGACCTGAGGAAGTGCTTAAGTAACATCACTGATATACATCATGAGATCCATGATTTGGCAACTGAGGGAATTTGGGACAAAGTTGGGAAAGGCTTAGGAAAGGTTGGAAGTTGGTTTGCGAATCTTGGAGGAGGAACTCTTAGTATATCTTGAAACCAATAGTGATTGTTGTGGTTTGTGTTATTGTTTTGTTGGGCATAGTTAGGGCCTACAAGTGGCATTAGTCTAGACAAATTGACAATTCCATTAGAGAGAGGGAGAAAGAAGAATGGAGAGACTGCAGGACAGTAACTATGAGAAAAGTAAGCGCTTGGAGGAGTTCAGACAGGGGAGACTAGCTACGACATCTGTTTAGAAAAGTCTGCAGGGAATTGTGATGTTGTGATGACACAGGTCATGAGAAGGGGGGACTGGGCAGCGCAAAAATTAATTTTTCATTGTAGGGGTGCACTATAATCACACGTGTAGACGGCATCCGCATATAATCTTTTGTTGTGTTAACCTAAGTGTTAGAATCTTGTGACGTGATAACATGAACGTGATGTGTTTAGTGCAAGATGGAAAATATTTGATGAAAATAACGTGGAAAATTAATGTAACTAGCTGAGAATATCAACTAAACGCACATGTTGTGCCAATGACCATTATTTCATTATTGAATGTGCTTATTAATCGTGTCATTTTATATGTAGTTGAAAATATTGACTGTACATAATTCAAATTTATATAATTTCGTAAAGTTCATGTTCCATTTTTCTTATGTTAGCTGAATTCTAGAGGCCTGAAATGAATTTTCCCTGGAAGCTCTCACATTCAAATTAATAATTGAATTTCATGTGCACGTTGCATTCTGTTCTTTCTCACATTTCTGTTGCAGGAAGAAGAATCATCCTTGTTAGTAGGAATAATGTCTTTGTTTTAGGAGCTAGGCAAGGAGAGAAGGGAATACATTGAGCGCTGATAATGATAATGGAAAACTCACCGTAGAGAGCATGGGAATCAAAGTCATATCACTACTGGAGCATGGCTGCTCAATGGAAAAGTACCTATGAGGATGTGGCCTGATCAGATGAAGTGACCAGTCAAGGATCCTGGGAAGTCACCTGTAAGATTGATGTATTGTAACTATGGAAAGAGCCCCAGCACTTCTTCTCCACCTTGAGAGAGAGAGCATCTTAGAACGAGTTCTGTAGTTTCATGCTACTCGACCAAACTGATGTGCGGAGACTTCTAAGGAAGACCTCACACGCTGACACCTTAACTGATGCTGCCCCGCAAAATGCTTATTCAGGGATGTCACGTTAGCGCTAGAGTAGGGACAGAATAATTCTTTATTCCCATGAACCTTCGATGCAGGGGGCCTTGGACATTTTTTCCTTGATCTTTTGTATCCTGATTCTTGAACTAATTATATTGAGCATGCTGCACCGCATTCATTTAATTCATAGATTTGGCTTAGTATTTGTTCCAAAATATTTCTACACACTCATCTTGAGGTGTTTGTACGTTCAGTTATTTTTGGCTTTGTAATAAACCAACTAATCTCATTTGGTAGTCTATGATTCTTAAGAGTCCTAGTGAATCACAATTGAAATGATTGACTCGCTAACGATTTCTCCTACCCCCCCCCCTACCCCCCCCCCCACGTTTTCATGCTAAGAAGTACCATTGAGTCAAGGTTCTAGAGCAGAACTAGAAGGTGGAACTTCGGTTCCTTTAAGACCAATGCTGCATTATCTTTATCACCCTTTCAAGCTGTGCAGCAAACATTTTTCCCATGCAGGCTTAATGTTACAATTTACTCAACTCTTTGCTTTAGGTATAGTCTGTTGTGGAATGTATAGATACCAAATGCCAGTCTTTCTTCTTTGTTAATATTTCAACCGTTTCAGGAGTTCTCATGCCGTCTTCTTTGGCAGTGACTGTTCCCAAGCATGCTACTAGACCAGAGTGGGTGACTTTGCCTTAGAGCTGCCCTTGTGTGGGGCAGATAGGCATTTAATAGGGCATAAGCAGAATTGGCAGATATCAGGACAGGAAATCTTCAAAAAGGTTGAAAAAAACAGTCCTTCATAACTAGCACAGCAAACATACACAAACATTACGGAGCAAAACAACAGTAATGGTTCCTGCAAAAGAAAACACAGGTTGTGTTGTTATGGAAACATATAGGCTAAATGTTAAGACACCTCTATCAGAATATGTGGCAAAAAACTATATATTTGTGAAAAGACTCTTTGATCAGTAGTACAACTTTAGGAAATGGAGACTACGTCAATAATTCCTGTAGAATGCCCAAGTTCTGGTCAATGGAGTGTACTTCAGCTATATCAGTGTTGAAGCCCTGGGGGACCCAATGGTGGCCGTGTCTAGAATGGGTTGCCTTGTTATACTAATTTACAATTTTTTTTTTTAAGTGAATCACACACTGATGAGTGATCTCTTGGTGCAAAGAGAGCAAAATGGAAGAGACGTCCATTAATATCAAAGCTGCCTTTATAGCAAACAAGAAAACACTGAGTAGATTGGTTGAATTAAAGTTGTTTCCAGTGTATTTTTTTTAAAAGAGGAGTATTCGCAATTTTACTTCAATTACATCATAGGGAACAACATCACATGCCCTTCACCTTGATTCCCCAGAAAGTAATGCCACATGACCTTGATACTGATGACATCGCAATAATTTATGTAATTGAAAAGAGAAAATGTATTGATAAATCACAGGAAGATTCATAAAAAGAAGTTTAGGTAACAATAGTGTCATGTTCACTAGTAATAATCCATATGGATCACATGTTGAATAAGAGCTCTGGTATTGATTTGATTTACTCCTTATCTTTGTTAACAAATGTTTATTTAGGATCACTTGTAAAAATTATCACACTTTCGAAGCACAGAGGGGACTGTTTTGTTGAAACACATCATTTGGTGTGGCCTAGAGACACTTCATTGCGAGGTTTGGTTGGCCAATATTTTACCATTCCATTATTTTTTATTTTTAGTCATCCTTAAGGTTACAGTAATTCACAGCCAATAGTGAATTTTGTTTGTGCAATTGAGAATCAAACCAAACCAAACAAACTTCATTCGTTTTTTTTAAAAAAAACATAAAAGCCAGAAGAAAATTTAATTAAGTTAAAAACCACTCATTGAGTATCATAAAAAAACATATAATAGTACAGTTCATCAAACACAGCACCCAGGTAACAGAATTGATAACAAGGACCATAACGATACAAATAAGTTCACATATATAAGTCTCGTCAAACCACAGTGTCCACAATTAACCCTCATAGACTAATCACAACTATATCTGAGCCTGACCGCAGACCTTAAAAAACGGAGGACATATAATACTGAGTTGCTGGAAAGCATGTGTAGAAAAATAAAAGCGGGTCTAACCTGCCTAAAATTTGCCTTTTTTAAAACAGGAATGATGTAGGACTTTCTTGGTACCTCATAAAAGCTACAAAACATTAAAAAATGCATCATATCCTGTGGAGACTTACCATCACAGACACAGGGTGAGAGGCTCTGACCCTTATGCACCCCATGCGGATGGGCCAGAAGATAATGAAAAAGATCCAAGCGAAACCTGGTCAATAAAAAACGATCATGGCTGCTTTTAAACCATAAAAGGTAAGGTTCAGTTGATGGCATGGTTTTCAATAAAGAATGCCTACGTACGCTGAGCTTCCTCAGCTCCACTTCTTCCCTGTCCAACTGCCGCTTTTTAAAAAAGTTCTACTTCACCAAATACCGGTCCCTCCTACAAATCTTCTCTGGGTTGGTAAATAGGACAGCCCTTCCCAAGCATTCCCTGACATACTTAAACCAGGGGTAACGATAACAATAGTCAAGAAACAGGCAATCACTTAAGATTTCCTTATTAAGGCAATTCCCTTCCTAAGCCACGTTTTCATCCACAGTGATAGGGGGTGGTAAGAGAACATATCAGAAAGAAAAACCATCCCCAGTTCTTCATGAGCTACGAAGGTGGAGATGCTTTGTGGTAAACATAATAACTGTCTTAGGAAGATGTTTTCAACAATTTGTAATTCCTCATGCTCAGGATAACCCCAGATCTCACTGCCATAAGCCACCTTTGTAATACACTTGGCATTATAAATCTACAAAAGAACTAGATGGATCGATTGCGCAGTATGGAGGCAAAGTTAAAAACAGCTGCATCGGCCCTAACAAGGCCCCTTTTCTTTCTACTTATGAGAGGAAGCAAATTCAGGGCAGTGTCATATACTTCTCCCAGGTATGAGAAGACGTCAGTCTTAGGGACCGGCATGGACCCCACCTAAAAGTGTAAGGTTTAATAGGAAGGGAAGCCACATGCATTACAAAAAATTTGTTGTTGTTTTTTTGTTTTGTGTTTTTTAACCATTTCGGTGCTCATGACAGATTGGTTCCATCATGAGCACCAGTGCTCCTGTGCTCACGACGGAACCATTCCATCATGAGTACAGGAGCACTAAATCCCTCTGCTGCAGACAGCAGAGGGATTTCCTTTTTTTTGTTGGCCTTCGGATGTGGAGAAGAGCTTCCCCAACCTCCGAGGCAGTTTTTTTTCCCAATGCAATGACGATTGCGCGCATGGCACGCTAACATCATTGCATTGAAACTGAAACTTAGTTTCAGTTTCATTGTTTTGGTGCTTGTGGGGCTATCTCAGCCCCCCGAGCACCGAAACACTTGGGAGAGATCGTTGAAAAGGGGAGAATTTCCCCTTTCCAATGATACCCTTCCCTAGTGGATCCCTGTTTGGGGTTTGCCCCAGGAGGGCGATCCCCAAGCAGGAATCCTCCCACTAGTCATCAGGGAGGGGGGAGCGGGCCCTTGGGCAAGGGTTTTTGCTACTCCCATTAAAGTTTGCCACAGCCAGTCTTTCTGCCCCTCCGGGGGCATGTGGGTCGCAGTATACCCCAATCTGCCCCCCGGGGGGGGGGGGGGGCAGAAAGCACCCTAGATGCCAGTGATTTTTTTAAAGTCCAGGGGTGGGGGCTTCCCGGAATGGGCATGCCACTGCCCCCACACACCCCAAAAAATGCCACAGTCTTTCTGCCCCTCCAGGATGCAGATGGAGGCAGCAGCCCCTGATCTGCCCCCCGGGGGGCAGAAAGCCCACTAGGCAGCAGGGATTTCTTTTCATTCGTACGGTTTGGGGCTGCCTAGAATGGGCATTCCAATGCCCTCACCCCAAAAAATTGCTACAGTGTTTCTGCCCCCGAGAGGCAGATGGGGGCAATAGCTCCTTATTTGAACCCTCGGGGACAGAAAGCCCACTAGGCATCTGGGATACATTTCTTTTTCAGAATTCAGGGGTGAGGGCTGCCCAGAATCGGTATGCCAATGCTCCCACCCCCCACACAAAAGATATCACCATCTTTCTACCCCCGAGGAGGCAGATGAGGACAGTAGCCCCTGATCTGCCCCCTGGGGAGACAGAGAGCCCTCTGGGCCCCGTGATTAAGCTGGCTTTTTTATACGTAGGGGTGGGGGCTGCCCAGAATGGAGATCCTAATGCCCCCACCCCCCAAAATAATAGCCACAGTCTTTCTGCCCCCCTTGGGGGCATATCGGGGCAATAGCCCCCGATTCCACCCTCCCCAGGGTGGCAGAAAGCCCACTAGGCACTGACTTTTTTTGCAATGTGCCTACCTGTGGATTTGGGGTCCTAGCGCAGCCAGCACCTAGGGAAACATAGCAAACCTGTATATTTTTTAAAACTAGACACCAAGGGGAATTCAGGATGGGGTGACTTATGTGTCTCTCACCAGGTTCTGTTACCCAGGATCCCTTGTAAAACTCAAACATGGTTAAAAAAAACACATTTTCCTCACAGTTGTGTGTTGGAAAGCTCTGGAATCTGCGTGAGTCCACAAAATTCCACCAACCCATCATTCTCCAAAGTCTCCAGATATAAATGTTACCTCACTCGTGTGGGTGGGTCAAGTACCCTCGACAGGCAAGGGCCCTAAACGTATTGTGGAGACTTCAAAATCAGAAAACGACCTTGGTTTTTGGCCCTGGCCTCAGTGGCCACCTAGGGAAACCGACCAAACCCACACATTTCTGAATACTAGACACCCTGGGAAGTCCAGTGAGGTATGGCTTGTGCGGATCCCCTAACGTTGGCCTTCCCAGAAACCCATGCAAACCTCAAATTTGCTGAAAAAAATCACTTTTTTCACACATTTTTATGTGGGATCATCCTGCCAGCACAAATGACCTACCACCCAGCATTACCCTTGTTCTCCCGAGTAAAGTGATACCTCACTTAGGCTAAGTCTTGAAGGAGTGTAAAGCAGCTTGTTTTACCAGAATACAATCAAATAGTATAGATGAAATGAAAAAGAACCACACAAAGTATTTATAAAATATGTATTTATTATATAACTCTATCTAGTACGTTACAGTATCTCCCACACGGAGATAGACACAAAGCACACTATACTTTAGCAGAGACGTCACAGTGAATCGCACTAATACACAGTAGGCCCCTGGGGGTACCAAAACATATACTAAGAAAGTAGTAACAGAACCACGACTCGAGTCAGGATGATGTCGTGAAGATGTAGAATTGCTAGGGACCCACAGAACCACCCAAGGTAAGTAGATAGGGACCCCACAGACAGCGTGGGCAGTGTGTGAACACGACCGCGTGCTCCGCACAAGTCTATGTGCAAGTTGCGGTTGGATTTTTAAAGAATAGGGACCCTTCCCAGTGGACCTGAAGAAACCCCATGGAGGACAGAAGGTTGGAGAGCCACCCCACCCATGGATACATTGGTACCCAAGTTACCTATCCCAGGGAAGTCGGTCGCATAGGTATGAAGTGGCGTCGGAAAATGCTGTCAAACCCAATGGAGAATTTCAGGAAAGTGCCACTGCTGGAAGAGGAGAAAGTGTCCAGAGGAATCCAAATGTGGATTCTTGAAGAGCAGTACCTAAAAGCAGAGGGGACACAGTTTATGTCACTCGGGAGTGACCAGCAGCTCTGGAAAACGAATGTCCCCTGATGTCGGGTGCTTCAGGAAAGATGATGATGACCTTGACTCTGCAGCTGCGTGGACCAGACAACGCAGAGGATGACCAGGACCTGCATACGAGCTGTCCCACAAAGGATGTCGAGTTCTGAGGGGTCAGTGTCCGGCAAGAGCAGCAACAAGCCTTGGCAAATGCAACCCATGCAGGAAGTCAAGAAGGTGCACGGTTGGGACCAGCAAGGTCTACAAGACTCACAACAAGCATGGGGAGTCAGGCAGGCCCAAGCAATCATGGGAGCCTAAGGGAAGGAAACAAAAGTGACCCTCAAATGGACTCACAGGCGGGAGGCACAGGAGGACCTCAATCAGCTCACCAAAAGATGCAGGCCACGATGCACACAATGCGGTGTGGCCAAAGATTCTGGTCAATGGAGGTCTTTGAGATTGAGGCTACTTGGAACCCAAAGATCTTCTTGCATAGATGACAACAAACCTCTGCAACTGCAAAGGCGACACGGTACCCAGGGGTTCAGCAACTGCAACCCTTATGAGGACTACTGGCCTCAAACTTGGTGAGAGGGTAGAGCAGGCCTCGGGAGCTGTGGAAAACCACCACCTTGATTGCAGAGCCACGGAGACCGGAGGAGCTCAGGATCTGCAGACCGGTTGACTTAGTTGTGGTGCCTGCAAATGCAGGATAGTGACTTCTTCACTCTAAGGGAGATTTCTTCAAGTGTCTTGGATGCTCCACAGGTCCTGCATGGATCCAATATGGTGCACAGGCACAGATGATGCAGCAGACTGAAAGGGAGATAAAGTCAGGCCCAAATGAAGCCCAGTGAAGTCCAACGTGCCCAGACGGTAGAAGTGCAGTGGTTTCAGTTCTGAAACTTATCCCACGATGAATCTAGGGACCTACACCCACGTAAGCCTTTAAGTACCCTAGGGAAACGGCTGGGAGAATTCAGGGGACCCTCCCAGGTGAGGGTCTTGACAGGGGGAGTTTACTCCTATGTCCTTTGTCCAGTTTCGCGCCACAGCTGGAGCAAACGGCTCCCAGAACTGGTTTGAACTGGACTATTGTCACAGGGACAACGGGGAATACAACGTTGCAGGGGGTGACTGTTGGAAACCACACGAACTGACGGACTCTGTGCTTTGTGCCCCCCAGGACGATCCATGGACAACATCGTTTACGGAACTTTCAGAACGTGAAGCATGTCCCTTTAACTGGGACTCCCTTCCCGATAACCCCGCCCCCTATACTGACGCTGGTAGCAGACCGCCAATAAGACTCCCAGAGGTGAGAAGCAGGACGTGCGGTGACACCGGAGAGAGGAGAGGAATGACGGAGAGACGGAGTTTTAGCGGGAAGACGAGCCGAGCGAACAGCAGACGAGTAGCGGAAGCGCCACGGAGGACGGTAAGTAGGAGACAGGAGGACTCCGCAACCACGCTTCGCCGAGCCACGCCCACGGAGAAGCGTGGCTAACCCAGGTACGGGATCGCTTCTCGGGCTGGGTCGGGAAGCGGGAGAAGGGAGACGCCGCCGCTTGCCGCATTGCCTTGTACATAGCAGAAACCTCCCCCCCTTGCACTCCACTCCAGTTCACGTACGGTCGCCTTGCTCACCTGTGCACTAGTGTGGTCTCCTCACTCCCGAACCCTCAGAAAAAGTCTAAAAGCGGATGTGAATACTAACACTCGCTTCTCTCTTTGTATGGTACGGCCCCGGAGAATCCCCGCCGAACTACGAAGGAAATCCCACGACTCCTGAGAAGCGAAGAGAAACACCATACCGCTGCGAGAGGAGAAGAGATCCCGACACCTTCGGACCATACAGTTGTTAGTTTTGATTGACTAAACCAGGCCTTCACAAAGCTGAAGTGTTTATTTACGAATAAACCCCCTCTTCCACAACCGCCTTCTGTTGCGTCCTCCTTCCAACCCGCTTACAACTATACACAGGGATACCAAATGTGCCGCTCATGCAGACTTTCTGGCGCTGGCAAGCGCACCCACTCAGCCCTAATACACTAAATCCCGTCTGGGAGGTGGTCACACCTCCCTGTGACAGGATGCCTATTGTTCTACCTTCCCCTGCTCGAACTTGGCTCAGCAGCAGGAGGGCAGAAATGTGTCTCTGGTCGGCAGCAAACATTTTGTGCTGTCCGTGTCAAGAAAGCTGGTACCGGGAACACTTAGAGCCTAATAAAGGGCTTCTCCAGTGCTTGGAATCATACCTCACACACCGTTTACGGTGTGGGGGTATGATTCCAGCATGTTTGATACCAAACATGATAGGATTCGTTGCAGCCGTTTTCAAGATGGTCATCGTGTGATTGCGCGGTGCCCCTCTATATAGTATATGGCTGCTTCACTGACACCCCAGGAGAATGGACTCCATAGGATGCAGGGGTGTCCTGCTCATGAAGGGGTACCGTCTCACTTAGAACCAAGCACCCTGCCTTCAGGATTGCGAGGCCCTGCGATAGGGGTGACTGATAGGTTTTAAGTGCAGTGACCCTTAGAAATAGTAAACCTATATCTTTAGTAAGTGGTGCATGCACCAACTTACACAGGCTGCAATTGCAGGCCTGTAGTTCCAATTTAAATGGTCTACCATGGGTGGCATAATACATGCTTCAGCCCATGCGGGACCTCTGCGTACCTATGCCCTGGGTACCATATACTAGGGACTGGCCAGAGTACCCCAGTATCCAATCTGGGATGTACCTAAGTAATGAACTTTCCAATTTAGGGAGAAAGCAGATAGACTTAAGTCCTGATTAGCAAGATCCCAGTCAGACTAGTCAAAAACAGCATCACATCAGGCAAAAAGTGGGATTAACCATAAGAAGCAGATCCTACTTTCCTACTATCAGTTCAGTTCATACGTCTTTATTTCGATATTATCGAGTCATTCCACTCATGACTAAAAACTCCAGATGTCAAAATTATACAAAATATTAAAAGATCAGGAAAATAAGATAAAATACATACAAGAGTTAATTAGCACAAATCATCACTAATAAGCGGAGTTAAACATAGTATGCACAATAAAATAGGATTAAAAGGTACAATTACATCCCAATACTCCTCTAAAGAGGGAGTGATCTTGTGTTCCAGGAATCTACCAGAAAGAGAAGTGGGATCTGTCTGGACAATATGTTGATAACGTATAGTCGCCCAGTACTGTTCTTTAAAATCCTTTTTTGAAGGAAAAATGCTATTACCGGGATCCGACCATAACTGATCATGGCCCATGTTTACCAGTATCGATCTCACATTTCTAAACCAAGGGATGTTAGCAGATCCCAAAATGGATCTAACATCTAATATCTCCTTTGCAAAAGTAGCAAGTTCAGGTGTTGACCAGATCCTTCTCCACAGAGCAACGGATCAATACCGCGCCTTTTCTTCAATAGGATAACAACCCAGGTCTAGTAACAAGGGCTTCAAGGGACTAGATTGGGGCAGGCATATTAGATCACGTAGAAATTTATTTTGGACTTTAACCAAGGAGGACAAGTCTGTAAAGCCCCATAAATCTGCACCATACAGGATTGCTGAACTTATTTTAGCATTATAAATTCTTAATGCAGGGCCAATACTTTTGGTTGTAGAGGTTCTTTGTTCCTTGATTAAGGTACCAGATAGTTGGGCAAATTTCAATGACAGGACATCAACCTGTGGTTTCCATCTTAACTTATTTTCAAGTACAATCCTTAAATATGTCATAACTTCCACCTGTTCTAGTTCGACACCATTCATCCTCACGTGACCCTTCTGTGGCTTATTTCTAGTAAACACCATACATTTTGTCTTGCTGACATTGACTTGAAGGTCGTTGTCTTTACAAAACTCTTCAAACTTGTTTATGGCGAGTTGGAGCCCCTTTTGAGTCTTGGATAGAATGAGGGTATCATCCGCAAAGATGAGCAGTGGGAATTTAGTACCACCTAAAATAGGGGCATCAGTGGGAGTGTCTACAAAGTACTGTACGACCCTGTTGATAAATAACAAAAACAGAGTCGGTGCAAGGACACATCCCTGGCGGACGCCACGGGTGACTGGAAACCTCTCTGTTATCTGTCCTTGCCTGCCCCATCTCACCTGGGCAAAGTTAGCCACATGTAATCTTATTATTATATCCAGGAGCGCGGCATTCCCATGTTCCTTAGGGCAGCCCATAGCTTTTCTCTTGGTACGAGGTCGAATGCAGACTTTAAGTCTACAAACGCTGCGTAAATAGTTCCACCACTCAAGGTCACCACCTTCCAATATATAAGAAGGAATCTAAACATCTGGTCAATTGTACTGACACTGGGTCTAAATCCTGCTTGCATAGGAGATAATATATTCTCAATCTCCATCCATTCAAGGATTTTAACCAACACCATCCTAGCTACAACTTTCTGAATTGAATCTATTAGACTTATAGGGCGATAGTTTTCCGGGGCCGAGCGCTCCCCCTTCTTAAATATAGGTAAAATTTCCGCCCCACGCCATGAATCCGGAATTTGGGCACCACTTGCAATGGCATTAGCTATAAAAGTGATATAATGGACCCAATTCAAAATATCTAATTTGAATAAGTCGGCCGGGATACAATCAATGCCAGGGGCTTTACCTGCTTTAATCAAACCCAGTGCAAACTCTGCATCAGTATTCTCAAAAACTATAGGTGGACAGAACAGTGATTCACTTAAAAAAAGAGCAGGTAAGCCACTCACAGTTTCTGGTTCACTACCCCTAAACTGGTGCTCAAAATATTCTACCCACACTTCTGGCGAGACAAAATTCGTCGGGATCTGACAGTCCTGATTACTACCCCATTTGACTATCTGCCAAAACTTAGTCTGGTCCTTTGATTTACTGGCTTCATACAAGTCCAGCCAATGCAAATCATCCCATTCTCTCCTTGACTCTCTTTGTACCTTTTTATACGCAAGCCTTGCCATCCTAATTTCTGGTACATCTCTAGATTTTAAGGCTTTAATCAGGTGAGTATGTGCCTGTCTACAGGAATTATTATAACATTTTTTTCCTGTTTATGGGACCTTTAAGTTCATGGGTTTATAACTTGTAGTGAAAAGACATTTTAAGACACCAAAGAGCTTGTCATGCTGACCAATTATGTACGATAATTGGTTCAACGGGTCAACCAGCGCTTGCAAAGCAGATAAAGTGGAAGAGACCTCTAATGAAGTTCTGTCTAATATCATAGGATCCTCCACTATCCTGCTCCACCTAAGCCTTCTACTGTCGTTTGTTAGAATTGCCTCTGCAGTTGTACACTCAGTCGGAATTAATCTCCTTAGGCAGTCCTTTAGATTTAGACCAAACATGGTCGCTCTCAGGTCGAGCCATTATAAACATATCCTCCAATAGCACCCAGTACTCAACCCCAATTAGGATATAGTCAATTCGACTAGTACTGGTGCCATTGTCAAATGTGGCCCGGCCTTCTTTATCAGAATGTGATCGGCCATTAACCGCTCTCAACCCCCACTCAAGACACAAACCCATCCATTGTAGTGCAGCCTCTGTCCCTCGCTTAATCGGTTTTAGTTCGAGGGGAGGGATATTCCATTGCACATCTTCTTCAGCAAATATGTCCACTCCCTCATATTGGAGTGGTTCCAAGGTACAATTAAAATCCCCCGCCACTACCACAAACTTATCCCTACCGATATTATTAAGGAGGAGATCTAATTCTCTAATAACCAACGGACTACGTCCCCCAGGGAGTCCGCGAGCATATATGTTGACAATAAAAATCTCCTGGAGGTTGGGACTCGTCAGCATAATCCCAAGAATATCAGGAGTATCCACTAACACTTCATTGATCCTATAACTGAGTGACTGGCTCACCCAAATAGTTAATCCCCCAGAAGCTCTGCCCATTCTACCACTCTGGGCGGGTTTGTAGAAATTAATATACCCATGTCTATAAATAGGATCAAGGGCCCAGGTTTCCTGAAATATTAAAATGTCCTGGTTGTCCACAAAGTCAGCCCACTCTCCTAGGCCTACCTTGCTTTTCAGCCCTGCAATATTCCAGGAAGCTATTTTAAGCGGGTTATTCATACTAGGGGATTGAGAATGTTCGATAGCCTGGAGACTAATACTCGATAACCCTCCACTCTCCAACAAGGAATCCCTGTCTGTAAATATCCTGGTTGGAAATGCGGACTGCCCCTTTCCTTGCACACCCTCCGATATCGCCGGCACCAACTCCAATGGGCTACCTAAAATTAATCCATCAGGGACAACTACTTCCCCCCCTATGGTACCAGTCCCTATGGAGACCGCTTCAGGATTCATCGGCCAACTATTTTTACCGTGCCTGTATGAAAGTAAATCTACCCCCTCTAGACCTATAAGGGTCTCGAACCGGTTAGACAAGGGAAGGTGTCGCTCTATCTGGATTACAGGATTTCCCCCGGGTGTCTTCTCCTAAATTGATTGAAAGGTAAGTGGGAAGAGCCACTAGTTGAGCGAGGGTAGAAATAATCAAGACCTAAGGATTGTATATCTCCCTCCCTCCCAAATCTTGGCTCTCTGCGGATAAAATCAACCACCCAAGGGTCCCTAAAATTCACAATGATACAGTCACCCTCTTTTGGACATTGTCCCACCCAATTCACCCTTCTAACACAGAATATCTCAGTGTTAGAGAAGGGAGGGAGAGTTCTTTTCTTATTAAGCCAAAATATGACTATTTTTTAGCTCTCTATCTGATTCTTGTTTATCCTCCCCCAGTGAAGGGACTCCCACCAGAATGATAGTGTAAGGTGTGGATTCTGGGGGAAGATTAACACAAGGCAAACGCTGCTTGTTTTTCTCCTTCTCCAACCGAGAATACCCAGTTAGCCCACTAACTGGAACTGGATCTTGCAGAGCAACCTTTGTTTTAGACACCGCCCCCGCCCCAGTATGCCTAGCCTGTGTGGTAACTATAATGGTTTTGCCTACCTGGGGAATATCCGTACTATGTTGTACTTCTTGGGAATTAGGAATGTCATTTACAACTGATGTTAAAGCACTTGTTCCATTATCTAACCCTGTTTTTTGGGGTTCAACAATCCGTACGTTAGGGTTTTCCATTCTTGTAACTAATTTGTTCAGTACGTCTGTGTTTAATAAAACAAGGTTCTCCAACTTGTCTAATTTCGAGTTAATCAACCTTGTTCTCTCCACTAGGGGTACGATCAAGGATTTGATTAGGGTTTCCAGTTTACCCAAAAGACCATCAGCAGCACTACTCGTGGGGGTCTGTTGGGCTGGACCTCTTTTGACCAAAGTTGGGTTTGTTGGCTGGGTAGTATCATTAGGGATCAAAGTTTTCCCAGTTTTGTTAGGGATTTTGGGCATTTTAGCAGTTCCACCCTTCTGAGGACCACCCCCTCATTTCCTTTTGCTTGGTTTGGTATTTACCAGTGAGCCTATTTTTTGGGTTTCTGTAGTGGGTCTATGTAACGGAGAAGGGCTAGAAACTCTACTGAATAGGCTACTAGAAATCATACTGGGTGGAGAATGATTGGGGGTAGAGCAATCCGCTGAATTGTCCGCAACCAGAATCGTTGGGCTCGAGCAGGATCGAGATTCCTGGGTAATAATAGGTTTAGGTAATCTTGAGGGGTCAGGGGAGATCACAGTCCCAATGTGGCCTAAGGATGAGCATTTCCCTGTATTGAGATCTAGGGACAGACGTTTCTCAGTAAGAGCAATCTCTTTCTCTAAAATCACTGTTGCTTGTTTTATAAATTGGTCCATTGTTCCACTGACCACCCCACCCGTGTTTGGCAATTGAGCAGTTCTTCCCTTCCCAGAGCGTAATGCCATAACTGGTTGGTGGCAGTACTGGAATACAATGAATCGCAAACAATGAACAACTTAAAAACCAGATTTAAGGGGAATAGCCCAGCCCGGCCTCAAACGACCTCGGACGGCCTCAGACGGTCCCGCCCTTGTCCCGGGCTTCTCCCGGGATACTCCCGCGGCGCTCCCGCGCAGCGGTATGATCAGCTTGCTATGAAGGGAGGGAGAGTGGTTAGGGGGCGGGGCAGGCATGCAGGGAGAGCGGACCAGGTGGTGTTAATTGGTCATGCAGGGACTCCTGGGAGATGAAGTCCCTGTAAATACGCTCGCAGCCCTGTAGCCAGTTGAACCCTCACCTTTCCCAAACACAGCGCCTCTGCGCTAGTCCCGGTACAAACACAGTCGGCAAGCCCAAACAACGAAGCGGGACCCGCGGAGCGGGTCCGGCGAGCAGTGGACAAATTCACGGGCAGAAGCCCATCAGTTCTCCAGTACTGCTACACCTCCCTACGATCACCAGCAACTTGAATGAGTGTCCCCTATCTCTTTATTGTGTTTTTTATCCAAAAAGAAGTACAGTATTCATATACATGTTACCAAGCAATACAATTGTCATACAGCACTAGGCCCATCATGCGTGATAAGAACCATCTGCTAAAATGTGTATACATGCTCACACAACACGTTTCTCATCTTATACCATACATTGCAATATCATCTCCCAAATATAAGATACTAAAGGCATACCTATGAGTGGGTGACGTTAGTGCATGCGTCGCTGATCCCCCTTTGTTCCCTGCAGTTTCACTTAAGGCGGTTGGGCAATGAGGTCCCATTCTCCCCCATGTAGGCTGTTAGTCCGAAACTGTCCTCAGTTAAGACAGAAGAGGGTCCCAGATGTCCGCTGGGCGTGAGGAGGGGCAGTAGCTCAGCATATGTTGTGAGCTGATCTTTACAATATATAAGATCGTTTAGCCACTCCTTAAACATGGGTGTCCAGCTTCTACCCCATCTGCAAGCTACCTTGCGCTTTGCCAGGAGTAATCCCAGTGACAGGAATTTTGTGTGTGTGCTTCAGTGTAGCCTGACAGTGCTTTAACTGGCAAAAGAGGGACTGTGGTGCCGCCATTCTGAAGAGGGAGGTAGTCACTTCAACCCAGTATGCGTAAATAGTAGCACATTGCCATGCAAGGTGTAAAAAACCCACCCCCTCCTGCCCACATCTGTGAGATATATAATTTGATCTCAGCATATATCTGTGCAATCTCTGCGGCGTGTAATAAACCCGGTGCAGAAATTTGAACTGGATTATACGTAACCAGCTGTTATCCTCCCTATTTGTTGACAGGAATATATCCATTGCTTATCAGTGAGTGGGGTGCTGAGCTCCTGAACCCATCCCCTTCCAGTGTTGTGTCCTATAGCACCTTGTTGTCAGGAATAAATCCATTGCCTATCAGTGAGTGAGGTGCTGAGCTTCTGATCCCATCCCCTTCCAGTGTTGTCTCCTATAGCAGGGTGTTCTCCTTGAGCGGCATGGTACAGTCTTGACACCACATGCGCTGGTGCAGTTGCCTGCACCAAGGCATGCAAAGTTTCTAATGTGGAGGGCTACTGGGGAAAGTCAGGAATGTAGCTTCTTGCCTAAGTCTCATATATATGAATGTGTCCAACGGCGTGGCACCTTCATTTTGGAGTAAAGTGTCTTGGTCCTTGAAGGACCCTTCATGATATAGTTCTCCCCAGCTATTAATTCCACTCTTGGTAAGTATATTCCGGCAGAGCTTTTTATGTGCAACCCGGAGCAAATTGTGATAGTGTACGGAGATTGATGGCAAGTACAGAACAGCTTTTCCCAGTTTCTTGGCCAGTTTGCGCCATGCAAGATTGGTTCAAGCAACAGTAGAGTGGCTGTACCCCTCCCCAGGTACCTTGGCTCTAAGATAGGATGTGGTAGGGATGGGGGCCATATATCACTGCTCTATCGCTAGGTGAGACATGAACAGTGGGGGCCGGAACCAGTAGTGCGCATAGTGGACCTGTGCACACAGGAAGTATGTTTCCATGTCTGACCCCCGTGCCCCCATTCAGTATTTGGTGGTCATCGAGAGGGGGTTTCCTAGTTCTACAATGATGCTGGTGCAGGTATTGGGGGCCGTACCCCCATTAAAAAAGGCGTAATGTGAGAATTTGGGCCCCAGTATCCTCTGGTGAGGGGGTCCCCCCCCCACAGACGCAGTCCCCACAGTGCTTCAAAGTGCCAGTCAGGCGCTTTTGCGACACCAGGGGGTCTCTCTCCTCGCCACGCCCTGTTGTAGTGGGTCAAATGTGGGAACTGGTCTGAATAATGCCTGAAGCTCCACGTTTTAGCACAGCGGCATGTCATGGATTGGTTATGGTGCCTGTTTCCTTCGCACTCAACTCAACATCACCATATGTTGGTTGCCTCCGGCTCAGGTTCGCAATCAGGGCCAGGCAGACTCCAAGGAGCTCTCCCCCAGATGCACCATGCACTGCAGCAAGTAATCAGCCACCACCAAAGCGCCATACTCAGTGAATTGTGCCTCCACGTGGGCACTTCATGCTCTGTTCTCCTGGAAGGGTGGTCTTTAATGTCCCCAAGGTGCCTCATTGCTTCCCCCGCAGCCAGCCTCACTGTGTGCACTCCCTACGTCTCTTTGGCACTACGGTCCCAAAGCAGAGGTCATTCACTGGCAGTGCAGCATTGGGTCGGCACACCCACTACGCTGTCCTCGGGGCCTACAGTTAGCACCCTGGGCCCCTGCACTCTGTACACAGGCCGCCCTTCTTCGATCCTTGGAGGTGCTTAACAATACAGGCCCTCCGGTGGTTAGGCCACTGTTGTGTTGCCAGGGGAATGGCACGCCCGGCAACCGGCTTACAGTAATTGAGGGATTACGGGCCTGGAGGGCAAATAACGACACGGGAGTCGGGTGGCTGGTTTTACTGGTAGCGACGTCGTAGCCTTTACTGGCTTACGTACGCTCGCGACCCTCTTTTATTTACTTGGGGTCACATGACTCCCACATTGCGCGCCTGTTGCGTCACAGGCGCAACACAACATTCCTCCCCAACAAACATGAAAAACAACAAAAATAATCAACAGTCTGAGCTGACCTACAGCTTATTGCATAAAGTGCTTACTCTGCAAGGGGTAGTACGTATAACATAAAACAATCTTACGTAAGGTAGTCCTTCAGTCGGCAGGATGGTGCTGGGTTACCCCGGAGGTGATGCTGAGATAGTCCCCTGCTCTGGGAGTCACGATCTCGGAACTCCAAGGCCTCTTCACCGGGCTGGGTCTCAGGACAGCGATCCAGGTCATCCAGCGCCACACCTGAGGCGTCTGGACCTGGGCTCGACTCCCAGATGTCTCCCATGGCCGTCGCATCTGCTACTCCGCTGGAGCTGGCCTCCGCCACTGGTGTGCTATGGGAACTATGTTCAGACTGAGATAGTGAGGGTCCTGACCTTTATGGTTGATACTTCTTGAAGTGTGACACATTTCGAGTTATGGTTTCTCTTCCTCATCTGGCAACAATCCGGGTTCCCTTGACATGGACTACAGTCCACGGGTTCTTTCCGTATGTCAACCTGAACTTGCCGCTTGTGATTCGATTCTTGAGAAGTACCTCATCGCCTCTCCACAACTGGGGTACCTGGATCCTCCGTCGGCGACTGACCTGCGCATGTGTCTTGTACCTCCGGGCATCAATCTGTGGGTCATCCAGGGCCTCCGGCTGCCACTTGGGGTGATGGGGAATCGAGTCAGTAACCACCCGCCCCATGAGAAGATGGGCCGGGGCTCCCCTGTGGTGGTGTGGCGTGTTTGGCGATAACTCCTCAGAAATGTAAAAATGGCCCACTCAATGGACTGTCCTTTGTCATGCGCAATCCGGATTACCTTATTCAAGGTCCGCATAAATCTCTCGGCCTCGCCATTTGCTTGTGGCCACCTGGGTGTGATTCCTCGGTGTTGAATGTTGAGAGATTTCAAGTAAGAGGCAAATTCTTGCCCTTGGAAAGGGGGACCATTGTCTGTCCTTAGTTCTTGTATGAGGCCATATGTGGCCATTATCTTTTCAGGTTTTGGTATTACCTCCGCGGCACTGGGCGCCAATATGATCTCAACTTCGGGGTACTTGGAGTGGTCATCAATAGCCACAAACGTGTGATGTCCGTCAGGAAGGCTACCGAAATCCAGGCTGACTCAGGACCACGGAGCTGACGGCCGTGGTTCTACTACGATCAGGGCCGGTCGAGGTATCTCCCCCGTCACTTGACAGGCCGCACATGATCGGACAGTGGCTTCCACCAGTTTGTCCATCAGCGGGAACCACACCTTGGTTCGGAGTCTGGACTTAGTTTTGACGATGCCCTGATGTCCGACGTGTGCCAGATGGACAACCTGCTCGGTTAGTGTAATCGGGATTACCAGCCTGTGTCCTCTTAAGAGGCACCCCGTGTCATCTTCGGTCAACTCCTCTCTGACATGGTGTAGGCTGTCCATTATCCGTTGTGTGTTGGCCGTCAGTCCCCTCCATTCTTCCTTGGCCTTGTGCCAGTTGCCACTCTGTAGAGCTGCTCTGGCTCGTTGTAGGCATTCATCCTTGCTGGTGGCCTCACGGAGGCTCTCCATGGAGAGGGGAATCGGACAGGAGCGAGCAGTGACGCACCTAACGTATTCTTCCGTGTCAGCTGCATCTTCCATCTCTCGGACCGTGGCAGCTCGGGGGTGTCGAGATAAGTAGTCAGCCGGATACCAAGAGCCGGGCTGATACTCCACTTTGCAATTGTAATTTTGGAGCTGCAGCATCCACTTCTCGATTCGAGGCGGAGGTTTCGTGGAGGTCCCCGAGAAGAGTGCTACTAGTGGCTTGTGGTCCGTTGCTACTACAAATGGTTTTCCATAGATGTATAAGTGGAAATGGCGGCACCCCCAATGAATTGCTATGGCTTCTTTCTCAATTTGGGAGTATCGTTGCTCCGTCTCTGTGAGTGATCGGCTAGCAAAAGCCACGGGGGCCCAGTCCTCCTCCTGGTTCCGTCTCTGCGGCAACACTGCCCCTAGGCCCATGGGGCCCGAATCCACTGCGACCAGCGTCAGTTTCCTGGGGTCGAAGAATGCCAGTGTGGTGGCTTCAGACAAGGCCTCTTTAATTTCCTCAAACGCCTTGGCTTAGTCAGAGCCCCATTTCCAGGGGGTGGACTCCTTGGTGAGCTCTTTCAGTGGTAGGGTCAGGTTGGCAAGATCCCTGATGAACCTCCCGCAGTAGTTCACCATACCGAGGAAGCTGCAGACCTCGGTGACATTGGTGGGGGCGACGGCATCCTTTATGTCTCTGACTATTTCGGGGTCCGGGTTGACTCCATCCCTGGAAAACGTGTACCCAAAGAACTGTAGCTTCCTTCTCAGGAACTCACATTTCTCCCTGTGTAGGGTAAGGCCTGCCTCCCGCAATCGTCAGAGCACCTGCGTGAGGAGAGTGTTATGTTTAGGAATGGTTTTCGCATCTACCATGATGTCGTCACTGACATTGATGACGCCAGGGATGTCTGCAATGAGTTCCTGTATGATGTTTTGGAATACTTCAGCTGCGCTGGACCCTCCAAAACTAAACCGGGTATATCTCCGGAGCCCCGCATGTGTCGAAAAGGTTGTGATGTTGCGAGACGCCTCATCTAGTACCAACTGATGGTATCCGGACCTCAGGTCTAGTTTGTAAAACCAACAGGCTCCGGACATTTCCCCGATGAGCTTGTCTATCGTGGGGGTTATGTGGCGTTCTCTCTTGATGGCAACATTGGGAAGCCTCATATCAACACAAATCCTCACTGTGCCTGGCTGCTTGGGCTTTCGGGTGACGACGATCAGGACACCCACGGGGTGGGGCCTGTCACCTTCTTGATTAAACCGGCAGCCTCCAATTTCTTTAGCTCTTCCTCGACCAGGGGACGCAGGTGGAAAGCTATCCGCCGGTGTCGCAGGGCCACTGGTTGGACGGTGGGGTCAATGTGGAGGTGTATTTCCTTCCCTTTGAAATGTCCGATCCCTTGAAATACTTCGGAAAATTCAGTTAAAAGATGTTGGACGGACTCCTGGCGGACCCCAAAGGCAAATGTCACTATTCCCAGGTCCTCGGCGGCTCTGCACCCCAGGAGCATTCCTTGGCCATCTTCGGTAACATATACATTAGGGGTGATAGAATGGGCACCGTGCGATATGGGTGTTCGGAATCGTCTTCGTATCTTCAGGGGTGTGTCTTGACCATACGCGAACACGGTGATGGTCGATGGGTGTAGAACTGGCATCGGATCCATGGTGCGGTGTAGGGCGACGCCATGATGTTGATGGTTGTGCCGGTATCGACCACGGCTGTGATGTCTTGAGTCCCAATCGGATGCTGCACTGGGGCAAACGTCGCACCTTCCGGGTCGTGGTGCCGATCATGTGGACTTTGTGTACCACCCGCTCTTCCTCTTCGTCGTCGTCAACGTCCATGTCGCTGTGTCCTCTTTCTTCTTCGGGCAAGGCATTTACCACTTGGCGGGGTTTGCGGTATCACTTGGACCTGCAGACTTTTTCGAAGTGGTTAAACCGCCCGCACCCTGAGCATCTCTTGCCTTTGGCGGGGCATTCCGCCGCTGGATGAGGCAAGCCTCCGCAATATCCGCAGGTTTTGGGTTGCCCTGATGTAGATGTCCCAGGTCCCTTCTTAACCCACCTCGTCGTGGGTTTGGTCGTTACAGCGTTCACGGGCTCAGCCTTCACAGGTACTTGCAGAGCTGCTTCCATGTGCGCCGCTCGCGTTTTTGACAATTCTTTGGTCCGCCCCAGGGTCAGTATGTTCTTGGAGCTTGGTAGAGGCACAACCTTGAGTTATCTGTCCACTAATTTCTTCTGTTACATTGGGGAAGCCGCATGTGGACGCTAGGTTTTTAAGCCTGGCATGGTACGTGTCTAGCGATTCTTCTGGGAGCTGGCGTGCTTGCCTGAATATGAACCTTTCGTAATCTTGATTGGCCGTAGGTTCAAAATGTCAGTTGAGGGCGTTTATCAGTGTGTGGTGGCTCTTAGGCGTGGCTTCTACTATGGTCTTAGCGATGTTATGGATGTCTTTGCCCCCCAGATGCAGCAGCATTGCTCTTTTCTGGTCCATATGGACCTTGGTGGCCTCAAAGAGAATGAGTAGGCGATCCACCCAGTCCTTCCATTTGGGTGCCAGCGATGAGGGTTGCCCCTCCACGATGAACGGCTCTATGGGGGGTATTGTGGCCATATTTGCCACCTTGACTGATAATTACGTTGGTTTTCCCCTCAAGCATGTGTGATTTTTTTGTTCTGTTATTGGTTTTACCAATGCTTAGTGACTGCACACCACTTGCTTGGGCTTCCAGTACTCAGTTCAGCCACTGCTGGCTGTGCAGCCCTCCTTCGATGGGCCAGGACCTGTGTTTGCTGTTCCTGCTTATTGGTGGGTGTTGGGGTCCCCACCCCTCTTGCTGAGGTGCTGACTCCACCTGGGCTCTGTTATGTGCCTCAAACGTGTGCACTCTTCCTTCACTCCCTATCTTGCCAGTCCTGTTTTGCTGCCAGCGGGGTACAGTGGACTGATCCTCCGTGTGCAGGCAAAGTGCTTGAAGTTGGGGCCTGCAGCACGTGGCCGGTAGGCCAGAGACTCGCGCGTAGCTCACAATGAGCAGGGGGAGGGGCAGCACTACCACGTCTCACCTCCAGGGCTCGCGCTGATGAGGACACGCCCTCCGCTTGTCGCGCAGAGTTGCAGGCGCACCAGGGGTCACACCACCGTCAGGATGACAGCGACCACACGCTGAGGCACGAGCGCCGCAAGCCTATGGCAGCGCTCGCGGCCACCACACCAGCGTCCACCGACCAGCGAGGACACGCCCACCCTCGTCGCCAGTTGTTTTGTTGCCAGGGCAATGGCACGCCCGGCAACCGGCTTACGGTAATTGAGGGATTACGGGCCTGGAGAGCAAATAACGACACGGGAGTCGGGTGGCTGGTTTTACTGGTGGCGACGTCGTAGCCCTTACTGGCTTACGTACGCTCGCGACCCTCTTTTATTTACTTGGGGTCACATGACTCCCACGTTGCACGCCTGTTGCGTCACAGGCGCAACACAACAGGCCACGGCAATGCAGGCTGCGTTTGCTTTGCAGCAGCCTACCCGCAGTCTCACACGGAATCTGCAGTCTGATGCTCAAGGTAGGAGAGCCGCCGCAGCGCAAGGGCCCAGCATGGATCCCGGCGCTAGTTCAGTTCCTCTGCCTCACTTCATCAGCGATGGGCTCTTTCCTCATTGGCACCTGCTATCTTGCCCACTCAGCATATTTCGCGGCAGTCTTTAATACGGTGTTTGTGCCACCAGTTGCACCGTTAGACCATCGCCAGGTGTGCCAAGGCTGCCTTCTGCTGTTCTCCCATGGTTTATGGCAGCGAGGATTGTGGCGGATATAGGTTGCGGCCATCTTGCTTGCCCGCTTGCTAGAGTCTCATCAAATATTTGCTGTTGTTAACCAACAAATTCAGGTCCTCTGTGAAGTAGACAAAAGAATTCAACAGAGATTGCTGTTCCCTGGCTGTCCTAGCCATGAGTGCGGCATCATCAGCTTATAGTAGTACAGGCAGGCTTGGCTGATCCACCTGAGGACAGTCAGTTTTTAACTTTAAGAGAACCTGCACCAAGTTTGAAAAAAAACGGAAAGGTCCCAAAATACACTGCTGTCAGACCCCTCTCTGAATAGAGAACTGGCAGATGACTCTAAGGTCTTTAGAGTAACGAACCACCGCCTTGGTGTCTCTTTGGAGATCCCTCAAGAAGAGGACTAGGTCTTTATTAACTCCTATGGACAACATGATCTGCCAGAGCTTGGATGTGTTGACACAATCGAATGTTGAGGACAGATCCATAAAAGCTAGATGGATCGTACCGGGATGGGCAATGTGTGTACTTATTAGGGACCATATAGAGATTCAATCAATCAATCAACCAATCAAACATACTTTATTCGGCAGTTAAGAGCCATAAAAGCAAACAATTTTAAAAGAAACACATTTCAACGGGGTACATTCTGTACATAGAAATTAGGTCACATAAATAGATTAAAAATGACTCTACAAAACAGTAAAAAACGACCAGCGTTACTGTTTCAGAGCTCATATGTTAGACCACAAGGAATACATCAAGTAAAGTACAACAATGCTAGACATGAGGCCAAGTGCTGTAGATGTTATATCATAAGGTGCACGTAGTGTTGTGTGAAAAGGACAGACAGGCTGGCTACTGCAACAGCAACCTTTTTCTATGTCTAATGGCCCCTGTTAGGAAGCTTGCCACCCCAAAGCAGACCATAGTGGAAGATAATATTTGGAGATATAACAAAGCGGACCTGACTTCAACAAATTGGCAATCTCTGAGCAGCGGAAGTATGCTTTTCCTACGCAAAGGGTCATAGTAGTCACACAAAAACATAAAATGAAGAGTATCTTGCACTGAGAAATTGTCACATGGACAGGGTTTTAGTGTACCCGGTTTCGCATATCCTTGGAGAAATGCCAATAACCAGGGGACCAGATTTAAATGGAACCTGGTCAGGACAAAGCGATGGTATGCTTTGCTAACAAAGAATAGATATGGTTGTATCTGTTGTCTCAATCTCAATGTGACAAACCTTCTCACAGAGGGCTTGGCTAACTCAGTCTCTTCCCTGAGCCCCTGCCGTTTGACCAGAAACTGCTGTTTGATATCTCTGAATGCGACTTTACCCAAAGGCCCAGCTACAGATCGGGACAGCCAAGCCATCTTGTCCATTCCATTATATATTTTAGCCAGGGAATGTGCAAAGCCCCCTCCAGTGCAGTACAGTCGGTAATTAAACATTGATTCAAATTTGAGGTTTGTCCAGGCCCAGATTTTGAGCCAGCACATCAATGGGGCTACCGCAATCTGGTCCGAGAAGTATCCCACCCTCAGTTCCTTGTGTAAAATAAATGCCTGGGTTGCAGAGGGGACTGCAAGGAGTTCATGCATAAATTTGTTCTCAGCCCCCTGGATTCCCTTCACATCCTGTAGCCCCAGACATCACACCCATACATGGCCATGGGGATACATTTTGCTTCATAGATCTTCAGCAGTGCGGGGAGGGGTTTTGACCCCAATCTTTTTGCAAAATCCAAGGTGGCTCCTGCCGTTCTAGCTAAAACATTCTTTTGTGTGTTCTTTGCGCACACCAGGACCCTTGTTCATCAAATAGTACCCCTGGATATGGAAACATGGGCACTTTGGTTAGTTCAGCCCCCTTGCAATAAAACTTGGTCTTGGCAACCTTTTACGAGCCTATAGATATAGTGTGTGATTTTGTAAAATTTGTGGTCAGATCTAGAGAGTCCATAAAAGCTATAAAACCATTTAAAATGTGTTGGAGGCCCACTGAGGTTCTGGCAAGTAGGACCGTGTCATCGGCATACAAAAGTGCAGGAATCATCTTGGTGCCAGCCCTAGGAATATCTTTACAGCTAGATATTAGGGTGTGTCCCAGTTTATTGATATAAAGCGTGAACAGCAAAGGGGCCAGGATACACCCCTGCCAGACCCCCCTCCTTCATTGTATATGACCGCGGCCATAGTATTTTCATGGGTAGTATATAAAAAAGACACCGATTCTATATCTAGACCCAGGTCACGTAAAATCAGCCACAGCTTAGTCCTATTTACACAATCAAAGGCTGATATTAATTCCATAAAAGAGATATAGAGATTCAAACTCTAGTCCACCGTAGACCGTCCCGGACAGAAGCCATATTGAACCTCTGACAGGATGTTAATTGCGTCTGCCCATCTGGACAGCCTATCAAGCACCATACGTCCTACTACCTTTACCACAGAATCGAGTGGGAAGATGTCCTATAACAATGGATACTGTCTCGGTCTCCCTTTTTGAAGACTTGGATAATGGTGGATAATGCCTGTCATAACTACATTATTAATGATCGAGGTTAGGGCCGGTACCCAGATGCCCTGCTATACACTCTTTTACTTCCTCCATTGTAAACACCACTTTGGGTTTGCCCCCACCTAGGCACTGATCTTCCCTCAGGATAGGACAGGACAAAAACATGTCCTCAAACTGCCTTAGACACTCATATTCAGTTATGTGGGTATCAAACAGGTTGGCACTAGCTACTGCCAGAAAGGGATTATTTATGATGCTCAAACTTTGTGCTATTCTTAAGGGTGCTGGCCTCTGTGAGATCTAATCAGACCTTGTCATTCAATGCAGTCTTACGTTTTACAAGGGTAACCTTATATTGTCTACAACATGCCTCAACAATACAAGGATCCCTTGGTTTGGTACCAAGGGCTACCTGCAGATTCCTGGAGGCGCATGAACATTCAGAGTCAAACCATCTCAGGCCACATTGGGGCACTGCACTACCGGGGTCTTTAATAAATTTGCTTTAGCGCCAGATATGATGCTGAAGGCCTCTAATATATCTATTGGCTTAGCCAGCCCATTTATACAGGTTGCATAGTCTTTATGCCACTGAGAAAACAGGGACTCGTATAACTGATCTGGGGAAATCTGTATCCGCTTTAGTCTCCTACCGCCATCCACAGTTGTCAGGGACCCCCTAGTTTCAACCTTGTTGAGCTGTACTGCCAGGGGCCAGCAAGTCAAAACATACACCGGGTTGTGGTCGCTATGCGAGCTCGCCTGGATGGTAAAGTCTATGATATATGTAAAAAAAGGAGTAGAAACAAAGATAAATTCAATGAAAGACTCGCACCCTCTCCCAGTAAAAGTGGGGTTAATATCCTTCTCTGGGGGCAGCTTCTTCATAGCTGAAGTTAAATCAAACTCATTTACAATGGTGTTAAGTATACTGCCCTGTTGTGTGTGTTTCACATGCATCCCTGTAGAATGTGCACATCCCATGTCTTAACCCCTTCGAGCTTCGGATTGCCACACATGTGAACATTGAAATCTCCTGCGATCAAAAGGTTGGTATGATTCTGTTTACGCAGGCATATATTTTTCAGAAAGGCGCCTAACTGGGAGATGTTACAAACTTCAGAGAGAAGTGATACAGCATTATAAAAATTCAAAAGCAACAGCTTATTTGACCCAATGGAAAACAACATGGCTTGCAGAGTAGAAAGTTCGGTTGACACCACTGCTAGACTACCTCGAACAGCCAAGGAGACATAACTAACCAAGCTCCCCTTGGCTCTACCCACATTAGAGGGGGAAGCTTGAACATAGAAGGTTTTACACCCTTCCAAGAAAAAGCTATTAACAGTAGCCACGTTTCCTGTAGAAATATCACATCGAACCGTCTTTCAAAAAACGTCCAACCTGGATCATGGAACTTACTCGCCAACGCTGCAATATTCCAAGAAATAAAATTGCAATCATTACATCCTGGAAGATCAAGTCCTGGGGGCCTGATTGAATGCTGTGTTAATGGGATATATGGTTCCAAGAAATCTCTGGCAGACAGTCAATCATCATTCTAATGATCCTCATAGCACGCACCTAGTAGATATGTCCTGCCATCTATCTTGGCCCAAATCGTAGGACCTACGCAGGTTCCTGACTCCAGGAACAAGTGGGTGAATCAGAGGCCTGTAAAAATAATCCAAAGGGACAGCCACAATGGCTGAGGTAGTGCCATTAAAGGTGGGCTGAGAGGCCATTGCTAGTATTCTATCCCCCCACATGGGGATTATTAAAGTTGATGGCAACACAATCACCATCCCAGTTCTTCCTAGCCCTACCCTCCCAGCTTGTTCTGCGCAACATATGTCTTTCCAGCCTCAAGCCTGCGGTGATTTTAGAGTTCAGCCAATGCCCCACTTTGTTTTTAAGTTGGCCAAATTCTTCCTTCACTCCTGGTAGAAGAGTGGGTATATTTGCTAGAACTACTACTTAAGGGGTCAAATCTGGTGGCAAATGTAGGGTGATTGGGCTCCAGATGGGATAGCTAGAAGCCCCAATATGTGATCTGTTTTCCCCTCCTCTGGGCATCATGTTTGACCTGCTCTCAACGTCTCCAGGGCCAGGTTTAGACTTGGTTTGTGGAGAGGCCCCTACCTTCGAGTTCAGAGTCAATGTTGGTGGACAAACAGGCCATGTGTGGGGGGATAAGCAGTAACTTGTGCCCTCTAACACTGACTTTAATGGGAGCTGTGACATAGAACTCGTTATGCCACTCACCTGTGCACTACGTCACACCACGATAGATGGTTCAGTTAGACCCAGAGGCCCTGCACTACCATAAGATCCGCTCATGGTGTTGAATTCAAGATGGTAAAGCCCCTTTCTATCGATGTTAGGCGCTGGCAGGTAGGGTCCCATTTCGAATCCAGAGCAGCTATCAGAGAAACCATAAAAGTGTCCAACATAGCAGCCATATCTGGTTTGGACAAGGCTGAGAAGTCTGGAGGGCTGGGATGGAGACAATTGCTCTTCCGACACTCGGCATTGCTCCTGATAGGGGGACACTTCCTTTTAGCTCTTGTTCCCTCCCCCACCCCAGGTTCCTCCACAGGGACTGCTAATGTTGTCCGTTTGTCCGGTATCTGGGAGGTACCTTGGTCCGGAGATAGGCCAATTACCCTATCCTTGTTCTGTTCGATAAAGGGTCAGGATCCAGAGCTGATTCAGGATAGTCTAGGCACGAAGATGGAGGAACACTCGAAGAGCCAGGGAGAACGTGGTTTACAGGAGAACGAGCGAGGCGATGGGTGGCAAGCTCAATCTCCTTGTCCAAAACACCTACTACTCATTGTAAAAAGCATCCAACGTTCACCCCTTGCTCACTTGGGCTTTGGAAGTCGCTCCCCCTGTCCTGCGCTTTCCCATGATGTCACACAAAGGAGGCCAAGATATAACCAACAGAGATAAACAAAGTTGCTGTTAAGCTGGTAGACAGCTGAAGTTAATAGGTCGCCAGGGTAATACTTTATCATAAGCAAAGAAATCAAGCAAGAGGGTCACTGGTTAAAATATCTGCTGGCACTACTTCTTGTAGGAAGTGACGGGGGACGCCTGTGCCACTAAAGATTGTTATCCAAGAAACTAGGAAGTGGGGAGACGGAGATGAAGACTCCCCTACCTGCATTCCACAAGCGCTTCCAGGTTCCCCCTTAAGACACCTCTTGATTGTCCAGAAGTGACTCCCGCTCCTGCACAGACTTGACCAGCAAGGTGTTACCTGCCCTGGAGTCAGAGAATCAAGAGGGGGGCCTAGCCTCCTCCAGAGAAGGACGGTCCCGTGCTTGGCCTAGGTGCGTGCCACACTGCAAGAGGTGAATAGCACGTTTAAGTGCACGGTGCAGGAATGGAAGCAGGATAAGGTTTCGGGGAGGGCGAGTCCCTGGCAGGCCTCCTCTCCACAGCAGTAAGTCAAAAACATCCCATGCCACGAGAGGTGAATAGCACTTTCAATTGAGCAGTGCAGGAATAGCAGCAGCACGGGGTTTCTGGGACAGCGAGTCCCTGGCAGTCATCCTCTACACAGCAGTAAGTCGAAAACATCTACAAATAAGAATCAGATTTTCCTATGATATATATTGAATCTAAGAAAACAAAGTTTCTGTTTTCATTTTACACACATGTTCCGGCTAGGTCAAACACATATGTTGTATTAAAGAACAAGTTACTTACCTACGGTAACGCATTATCTGGTAGACACTCTATCTAGCTGCAGATTCCTTACCTTTGAATTTCCCAGGTTTCAGGCTAGATCCGGAAACTTTTGCTGAGCAATACCCCTTGCGCACACAATTGGGTGGCTCCGATCGTCTCCACGTGATGTCTTTTTCGTTGGTTATGACGTCACGTTACATATATAGGCGCCTCCCAGGCGCGCCAACGTCAGTACTATTTTCCATGCCAGAAGTGCAAAGCCACAAAGTAACTGACATAGTTGTGTGCAAAACTAGGGGCCCTAAAAAGGGAAGTAACCCTAGACCTATAACATTAGTCCGCAAAGCGGGGAGGCATGGGTGGGGCTAGAAGGAATCTGCAGCTGATAGAGTCTCTACCAGATAAAGCCTTACCAAAGGTAAGTAACTTGTTCATCTGATAGAGACTTCTGGCTTAAGATTCCTTACCTTTGAATTAGATACCCAAGCCATACCCTTCTGGTGGTGGGTGCGGACCAAAACCTCAAACTAGGAAGTCCTGTAGGACTGAACTTGCAAAATGCCTGTCCCTGCGGACCTGATTGTCCAGGCAGTAGTGTTTAGCGAACATGTGCAAGGATGCCCATGTTGCTGCCTGACAAATGTCTAGGACTGGGACACCCTGTGCCAAGGCCGTAGTCGCAGCATTTCCCCTGGTGGAATGGGCCCTTAATCCCTCAGGGGGCAGCTTCTTCATGAGGGAATAGCATCTTAATGCAGAGGACGACCCAGCAAGAGATGGTCCTTTTCTGCACTACCCTTCCCTTCTTCTCTCCCATGCCCCCCACAAAGAGTTGGTTGTCCACCAGGAACTCTTTTGTGCGGTCAAGGTAGAACGACCACACTCTTTTTGGGTCCAGCCAGTGGAGACGCTCTTCCTCTTAAGAGGGATGTGGGGGAGCAAAGAAGGTGGGCAATGTGATGGATTGACCCAAATGGAATGGGGTCATGACCTTTGGTAAAAAAGGAAGCCCGGGTGCGAAGCACCACTTTGTCTGGAAAAAACATCAGATAGGGAGGCGAGCAAGATATCGCCTGCAACTCACTCACCCTCCGGGCCGATTTAATCGCCCCTAAGAAGGCTGTTTTGATTGTCAACATCAGAGGGGACAATTATGTAACAGCTCAAAGGGAGCACACATCAAGGAAGTGAGGACCAAATGAAGGTCCCACTGTGGCATAACATAGGGCGTGGGTGGAAACAAGTGAGCCAGCCCTTTTAGAAACCTATGTACAATTGAAGACTTAAAGACAGAGGGCTAGTCTGGCAGCTGCAAAAAAGCAGACAGAGCAGAAAGATAACCCTTGAGAGTTCCCAAAGCAGTGCCCTGCTGGGCAAGGGTTAAAATGCATAGAAGAACAGTGGAAAGAGAAGCAGAAAGATGGTCAATAGACCTTTCTGTACAGTATAATACAAATTTCTGCCAACGGCAGGCGTATATTGTCTTAGTGGAGGTCCACCTGGCTGCCAAAATAACGTTACAAACTTCGGGGGGAAGGTCAAAAACCATCAATTGTCGCTGCTCAATTTCCACGCTAGGAGGAGCAGAGTTGAGAGGTTCGGTGGAGAACCCTCCCCTGCTGCTGCGACAGAAGATCCTCCTGAAGAGGCAGCCTGATCAGAGGATCGATGCTCATCTTCAGAAGCTCTGGATACCACTCTTCTCACCAGTCCGGAGCCACAAGAATGACCATCGTGCCTGGTTGTACCTGATCTTCTTTAGAACGGTGGGCAGGAGTGATATGGTCGGAAAAGCATACAGCAGGTATGAGCTTCACTCACAACGAAAAGCGTCACCGAGCGATAGCTGCCTTGGAAACTCCAGCCCACAGTCCTGCTGATACTGCTTGTTCTCTTCGGAGGTGAACAAATCTAACCAAAATTCTCCCCACTGCTGAAAGAAACCTTGCGCCAGCTCTGACTGGAAACACCATTAGTAATCCACTAGGCATCGATGGCTGAGTTTGTCCGCCCTGGCGTTCAGATAACCCCCCCAGGTGCTTAACCATCGGAGCTATACCCTGCTGTTCCAACCATGTCCAGAGACGCAGGGCCTCTTGACAAAGGTTACATGACCCCACCCCGCCCTACTTGTTGCAGTATCACATGGTGAAGGTATTGTCCGTGAATACCTGCACCATCTTCCCCTTGACAGAGGAAAGAAATGCTTTAAATGCCAATCAAATCGCCTGGAGCTCCAACAAATTTATGTGGAGCCCCGACTCCACTGGAGACCAGTGTCCCCTTATCTCCACCTCTCCCACATGGCAGCCCCATCCCAGAAGTGACGCATCTGTAATGACTGTGAGATGTGGTTGGGGAAGGGAAAGGAGTCTGCCATTGACCCAATTGCGGTAAGTCAACCACCACTGCAGATCTCTCGCAGTCCCTTCTGAGATCTGAACCACATTGGGGAGATTTCCCTGATGCTGTGCCCATTGGAACTTTAAGTCCCACTGCAGAGCTCGCATATGCGCCCTAGCATGCTTTACTAACAGGATGAAGGAGGCCATGAGGCCCAATAGCCTCAGAGTCAGTCTCACCTAAATCCAGGTTTAGAGGCTGAAATATTGGTATCATAGCCTAAATATCCTGGATTTGCTGCTCGGCAGGATAGACTCGAAACCGCACTGTGTCCAGAACATCTTCAATGAAAGGGAACGTCTGAGATGGAGTCACATGTGTCTTCGGCTCGTTTATAGAGAACCCCATCTAATGCAGTAGGTTTGCCGTAGTCTGAAGGTAGGCAACAACTGTCTGGGGAGAGGAAGCCTTCAACAACTAGTCATCGAGGTAGGGGAAGACTGATACCCCTAACCTGCACGGATGAGCTGCAACCACCGCCATCACCTTGGTGAACACCTGAGGGGCACTGGTAAGGCTGAAGGGGAGCACGGTAAACTGACGCGGCATACCTTGAACAGCAGGTATTGCCTGTGGGTCGGCAGAATAGGGATGTGAAAATACGCATCCTGTAGGTCCAAAGCCATCAACCAGCCTCCTTGGTCTAGGGCAGACAAGAGCCAGAGTGAGCATCTTGAATTTCTCCTTCTTGAGGAAGAGATTGACGGTCCGGAGATCCAAAATGGGCCACAGCCCTTTGTTCTTCTTCAGAATCAGAAAGTAGCGACAATAACAGCCACTGCCCACTTCTGAAACCGGGACCCTTTCTATAGATCCCTTGGCCAAGAGAACTGTAACTTCCTCCAGGAGAAATTTTAAATGATCCTCCATCATCCGTTCCTGATTTAGCAGAATGGGAGAAGGAAAAGAAAGGAAAGGTATAGAATAGCCCTCCTGAATGATCTGCAAGACCCACTTGTCTGATGTTATGGACCTTCAGTGGAGGAGATGATGATGGATTCTCCCATCAACTGGAGTGGAGTGGTCTTGCAGAGTCAGACTAGGACTGCTTGGAGGCTGTGGCTGCTGAGGGCAGGGTGGCCGACGACTTCTAGCTTCAGGTTGGAATGAACCTCGTCCACGTCCACACACAGCTTGGGAAGCCTGTGCAGGACTGTGGCTTGGGATAAGGCCTGGGGTGGCTGGAAACCCCTTCGGTTGCCACAAAAGAGGTAAAAGTTAGATTGGCCACAAGGAGAAGTAGAGAGGCCCAAGGATCTGCCCGTAGCTCAAGAGTCCTTGAACTCCGGCAAGGGTCGGGATCAGGACAGAGACCTCCGCGGTGTCTCCCTGAACAGCAGTCGGAGCACGACTTTGTATCATGGTCACGCTTGAGACACCATAGGCACACAAGGTGGGATTGGTGACCAACATCGTGCGGGGCCAGGCCCTGCACAGCTTAAATCCTGTCTTCCTCAAAGAAATCCCTCACACAAGATGAAAAAATACAGAAGTCGACAAAACGTAGAGAAAAAACCTGTCAAAAAGCGACAGAGGGGTAGCTCTTCCCGGATCGGCGCTTAACTGGCACGGAAAAAAAAAAACTGGCGTCCACGCACCTGGGTGGTAGCTATAGGTACCGCGATGTCATAACCGACGCTAACGACGCCGACGATTTCACATGGAGCCAAACTGAGCCACTCGACAGAATGCACAAGGGGTATTGTTCAGCAAACGTTTCTGTATCCAGCACAACACCTGGGAAATTCAAAGGTAAGGAATCTGCAGCTAGAAGTCTCTATCAAATACTGAATGCAATTTTTAAAAACAAATGTTTTATTGCAAGCATACTATGCCATGTCTAGGCAGCATTTTTTGTGGTATATCCTTGCAATAATAAAAAAATTAAAATCTCACCAGCTTGCCAATGCCAGACATAACGATTTGCCATTGGTTGTTTTTCATGTGTTTACATTAACGATGCACGGCAACAAGTATAAAAAATGTGTATTCGTTTCATTTGTTTAATTTTATGTTGTATTCTAAAGAGCCAAATTAATTTATTGTAGCAAACTAAAAGGGTAACGTCCTAGCTTATCTGCTTGTGACACCGCTTTTGTCACCTTTGACGCACGGAGTCCCCAAGGCTGAGTTAGGGTTCTCAAGGGGGAAGTTTTAGGACACAACTATGACCACTGGCAGCCCCTAAATGATGTCTATGTATAAGGTTTAGTGCCATAGTGTTCCATAACATATGCATACAGAGAATTAGGGTCTTCCCATACTAGATTTAAGAAGGCATAGTCAAAAGATATTTACTGGCATCATTGGTTTTTATAAGGTGAAATAAGGTAAAGGGAGGTGTTCAGAAAGCAGGCCCATATTGGTGGACTATGTTATGTACCATACTCGGTACCTGAAAAGAGAAATGCTGTTTCTCTGGTAGCCACTGTAACGTGTTGGGGTGACATGATGTTTAAACCCTAGATTATGCATTATAGCTCTTGTAGCAGGATTTCAAGTTAGAAACAGTACTTTTTAAAAGTGATATTATGATTGCCAGAATTGCTTTAACTTTCTAGGGGAAGCTGGGAAACTTGAAATCCTTGCATAGAGTCAATTTTATAGCTGTTCAGTCTATGATGTTAATAGACTGAATTCCTTCAACATTGAAGGGTGATATTATCTGTAGATTTCCAATTCGAGGTAACAGAAATCAGGAAATCCACTATTTTCCTAAGCATTTTGTGAGGATTCTAGATTTCATACCAACTACAAAAAAATGGTAAGGCATATGAGAGGGGTATGCAGATCTGCTTGATGGCTCCGATGCGACTCCATAATCAAAGCTTAGAAAGTGGACATAACTAGACATCAAAAGAACATGTAAAAATCGATGCCCGGTTGAATGTGACGGCACCAGCAAGTATCTTCATGTGTAAGTCTGAGTTTAAAAAGACAAGCAGGAGTAAAAAAAACATCTATCATAAAAAAATACAATATTTGAGTGAGACTGGCTGTGCGAGCAGTGGAATGTATTTTGCTCCAAAGTCTATCCCACACAAGGATTGGCCAGACAACACTAAGATCCGACTCCCACAGTGTCTCAGTAAGTGTTTTGATCCTAGTTGGGCCATGCATTCTTAAAGGTTTGTAAATACAGGCCACATTAAGGTGAGTAAATGCTGCATTCAGGTGAGGAGAGAAGCTGGGATGTGAGGTATCACGAGGAGATGCTGTTTAAGAATATGTGGACCAGGATACAGAGTTTGATACTGGAGGTGTAGATGGTGTGGAGATTGTATGTAGATGATAGCTTAGAAAATGGAATAAGGAAATCTGAATGATATAGTTGTGAGATAAGAAGGAAACCTTTGTTCATCCATTCCTTCCAACATAAAGTCCTATCCTGCCTCTTAAGTAGATTAATGTGCCAAACAGGACTGTTTAAGTATTGGTCAATGGGGGTAAGGTGTGAAATACAGTATGGGTTCAGTATAATACAAGCATGACAGTCAGTACTAGTAGACAACATTTTCTTTTGGGGGGGAGGTTTGGACATAAAAAGAATGTGTTTATGAGAGAAGGGTGTAAGCAGAGCTTGTTCCACAAAGAACCACAACTTCTGCTGAGCATCAGTCGGTGTAGACGTGTAGAGTTGTACTTGTTTGTTGCCAAACGCCCTATGGTAGTTAAGAAAGTCTAAAAATTACCTCCGTCTAGTGATTTGGGAAGTTTTAATTTAAAGAGAGAGATTCAAGAGGACAGAATCATATCTATTAATCTAAAAAAGGGCTTGGGTAGCCTCACAGTAAGCATCATGAGAAAGAAGTTGATAATAGGAAGGAACATCATTTTGATAGTGCCTAAGCGACCCCACTGGAGACTGTTTCTGAGAGAAAGTTAGGAGTTTGTGCGATAAGATATCTAAATTAATCTTAAGCTTGTCCTTAAGGGTGTTGTTATACCAGATACCCAAGCATTTAATTTTGAAAGAATTCCAGTAGAGGCCTGCTTCAACAAAATTGATTTAGAACAATATTTATTAAGTGGAACTACTTCTGTTTTATCTAAATTAAGTGCATTGCCTGATATAGCAGAGTAGAGATTGAGTTTGTGAAAGAAAGCAGGAACGGAACAATCTGGATGTGACATTAACAAAATAATATTGTAAGCAAAAGCTGAAAATGTTATGTGTGCATTGTTAATTTTGAATCCTGTAAATTCATCAGAAGACGTAGCTAGCGAAGAAAAGGTTTGAGAGCTAAAACAAATAAGAAGGGAGATAAGAGGCATCCCTAGGGAGTTCCCCTATCAAGGGGAAAGAAGGGAGATCGAATACGATTTGTTATAAGTGAGGACTATGGTGAGGAGTATGACAATGATATAAGGTGTCGAAAATTTGATCTGAGGCCGTGCCATTCCAAAGGCTTTGATAAGAAACACTAGTTAACGCTACCAACTGCTTTTCTGTATCTAAAGATAGTGCCACTAAGGGGTCCTTGATCTTATAAGCTTTCTTAATAGTGTTTTAAAAAGAGTGATAATTATCTGCTACATTTCTCTTGGGAACTAAACCACATTGTTGTACCTCTATCAGATCAGGCATGAAGGGGAGCAGGTGGAGAGCTAAAACGTTGGCAAATATTTTACAATCTGTGTTGATTAAGGAGAAGGATTAAGGTTTTTGCATTGGGTCAGATCACGATCCTTTTTAGGAATTAAACAAACCATAACTTCTGCCAAAGAGACAGAAGTGAGTAGCTTGAAGAGTATGAGGAAGATGAGTTTAGCAAAGTGGAGATAAAACTTGACTGTGAAGCTGTCTGGATCTGGTTATTTGCCTTAAGTTAAAGAATGTAAGGCTGTATAAATTCTGCATTTGATGTGGTTGTTCTAATGATGAATTATCAGCCAGTGTCAATGCCCTAGGTTTAAGGTTAGAGAAATAACTATTGAGGGAGGCTTCTAATGGTGTGTGTTCTGTAGTATATAAGCTCTTTTAATATGAAGCAAAGCATGTTCGAATATCTGCATCCCCGAACAGCTTTACACCATTGTTGTCAATAATGGATTTTATAGTTGTCATTTCCCTTCGGCATTTTAAATAACGGGCGAAATGATAACCAGTTCTGTTATTACCAGCTAACTATGGCATTAACTTTGAGTAGTGTACCCCAAGCTTGTTCGATTGTATACTTTTTTGAATTCTAATTTGGTTGTGATGAAGGCATCAAGATCAGGTTTGCTGGTTTTATGGTTGTAATAATTGTGTTCAAGGGACTTTATGTGTGTGAGAATAGGAGCAGATTTTTTTCCTGCAGACTTTCTTTTAGAATGAATATAATTTATGATACATCCTATCGAGGCCGCCTTAAAGGCATCCCAAACAGAGTGAAATGATGATTGATCATTGTCATTAAATTGGAAGTATTTCTAAATGAAAGCAGTATAGGAGCCAAGGAAAAAGCCATCTGAATGTTAGAAATTATTGAACCACCAAAAGGACCAGTTAAGTCTACTAACCTGGATGTCTAAGTCAGTTGGCACTGGTGTATGGTCCGATATTAAAATAGAACCAATCTTGGGATTGATTATGTGTTGCAATAAATCTTTACTAAGGAAAATTGAATAAAGACTGGAATGAGAATGGTAAGTGGGGAATAAAAGGAGTATTTGAAAAGGTCAGGGTTATATAGTTGCCAGGAATCTGAGAAAAAGTGTTGAGAAATTAGGTTTTTGACATGGGGAACAAAACATGAGGTGTAATGTCTATCTAAAAAAGGGCCAAGGACTTGATTACAGTCACTTCCCAGTATTAAATATTCCGAGGCATGCTTGAATACAGTGTGTGAAAGGTTCTGCCAAAAATGTGGATCTGGATGGTTTGGGCAGTAGAGATTGAGAATAGTTAGAGTGGTATTATCAATTGTGAGTGTGACTAGTATCCAGCGACCCTCGGTGTCTTAATGTTATGAGTGTGTGGTGCTTTTAAGAGATTTATGACAAAGAACAATGACCCCATTTTTGTTTGTGGTAGAGGAAGAGTAAAAGATTTCACCAACCCGTTGTTTTTTAACTTTAGCAACTTCCAATTCATTAAGATGCATCTCTTGTAACAGAGCTATGTGACATTTCAATCAGGCTAAGTGAGATAAAACATGCTGATGTTCGATGGGGTTTTTGAGCCCCTTGACATTCCACATACCTGTTCTAAGTTGCATCGCAATCAGAAGTACTATTCAACTGCTGAGTCATGAAAAATACAAGGTATATCTATGTAGTGGAGGCAAAGAGAAAAAGGAGAGAAAGAAGAGGATGAGAGAATATTGGTGGAGGGAGATAACCTCCAAAAAAAGTGTAGGCACATAAATATGGCATTCCAAGGACTGAGGCCCACAAATGCTGTGAAAGGAGAAAGAAGACAAAGGAAAAACCCCAGCGGATGGCAGGATAGCAAGCACCTGAGAGAGACAGGTCAGGCACCTTTGGCGCATAAGGAGCTAAATAGTAATATAAAAACATGTAAAAGCGAGATCAGAAAAAGAAAAACAATAAATGCAAAACATACGAACATTCATGCCTAAACAGGTGACATACAGGAAACAGTAATTACATAAATGCATGAGCCATTACAATTTTAGAAAGGAAAACCGATCTCACCAGTGGGAATATGGAGTAAGACAATTGGGGTAGTATGAAAGGAACATAAGGGGGGTATTGCATGAGGAATCCACAAAAAGTTTCTATCTAGAAATAGATAAAAAGGGAGAAGAAGAGGAAACAGTCAATGTATAGTGATTGAATAACAATAAACAGTGAACTGAGATGGAAAAAATAGACAATAGAACCACATTATAATAGACCATCAAGTAATAGAAAAAGACCCTAAATCAATAGTTTCAGTTTTGTGCTGATTGATACAGATTTGTACATCAGCAAGTTCTTTGAAGGAGTAGGATTTATCCTTGAAAGTGATTTTAAAGAGGCATGAATGAAGTAGTCCATGCCTAGTGCTTAAAGATTTCAGTTGAGGGCATAGATCAAGGAATTGTTTCAGACAAACTGCTGTGGTGGGAGAAAAGTCTTTTGGACCGGACCATTAAAGAGAACCCACCTTTTTGGCCTCAGATAGTATCTGCATCAGATCAGTAAATTGAAGGAAAAGAATAATGATTCCTCTGGACCGAGCCAGTGCGCTAGTTGAATTGACGCAGGAGAAGAAGAAGGCAGATGTAGAACTGAAGGTATCGCTGTTTGTTGTAAGGAAATCATGTTGGAGCCTTTTGAACCATCTGGAATACCAAAAAGGCAGAGGTTATTTCTCCTGTTTTCTACATTTTCGGTAAGTCTTTTAAGGTGAGAGCTGTTAGGAGTGGAGTCTTCAAGATTGCTTACTCTGTTCCAAAGTTGAGATGCATTGGTTATGCGAAGACCATTATTTCTTGGTACATTGTCATGAGGCCTCGGTATCAACCGTAGAAGGTTTTAAGGCTCATAATTCCTCCATGATGTCTTCTAGGGTCAAACGAGTGGGTGATTTAGTGGGGGAGTCAAGGCATTTTTTAGGATGTTCAAATGAAGTGGTATTTGAAGATACCTTTCGCTATAGCGCCAGAAAAATGGAATGATGAAGAACTTTCTCTTAAATATTCTAAAGCGTTTTCCATAGTGATAGTTGATGACAAAAAAGATTTTATTTGATGAGTGTGCAAAACACAAAGTGATGTTGCAGACTTGGAACAAAAGGATGACTTTCTGCCAATTTGTGTGCTGTGAGTACTCCCCATATAATGCCAGAGAGGCAGGGTAGTGAGAAAGAAAGAAAAGAAAAACAGAAAGACACAAATGTGGACTGAAACAGAGAGGCAATAGTGTAAATGAGATTGGTAAAAAAAGAAAAAAAACAGGTATTGCCGCACTCTGAAAAGTACAAAGTAAGAATGAAGCCTCAAACCAAGAATGTCACGTGTGAAAAACAGGAATAGGCTCATAAGGCAGTATTGCTGATGTACATATTGCTCTTCGAGCCTATGAATTATAACTGTGCCGTTCGAGGCTGACCGCTCAGAACCCGAGAGCATTAGAGCAAGTGGGAATAGTGGCGCACTGTAGAAACAAATTACCTCAGGTGCCTCAAAAATGCAAAGAATGTCTGTGTGGGAAAACGGAGTCACTGGTCAGTCAAAATGTATAATGCAGGCATGTTCGTGGAGCGGCTGCCTTCCGATATTGGAAAATGATGGCAGAAGTGGGGGTGGCAGGTCCAGACCTCGCTTCTCGTCCCCGAAGCGCAGAAGCCGCACTGATCTGTATGGGCTGCGGCCATCTTGCAGGGCATCCAGCTACTCCCCCTTCTTCCTGATATCTGATAAGTGAAAAACGTTTTTGTTCATTCACCATTGCTGCCAATATGTTTTCTAATGTTTTACTAATAAAGATATTGTACTTTATATCATCCGCCCCCATAGGGTCCTTGATAACCTTCCCATTCAGAAAAAATCCCACAGTTGAACCTCCCTTGCCTGGGCTCTGGAGCCATTTTACAATAGATAATGCAGTTCCTCTTCTCTATTAAAACTTAGGAGCTATTTACAAGCCCACTTCGCTGCCAGTGCATCATTTTTTGGATGCACTGGCTGTGCAATGGGCTTGCGCATATTTACAAGGCCAAGTAAAGTCACCCTGTGTGACTTTTCATGGCCTTGTAAATATGGGCCCTTTTCATGCATTACTCTGCCTGAAAGGGGTGTTCCATGGATGTTGCTGTGGGTGTTCCCAGGCAACATCAATGGAACTTAATGCATTCCCAGATTTACAACACTTTATACATTGGGAATGCATCAGAATCCTATGCCTCCCCAGGCAAGGTGTTGGAATGGTGCAATTGTGAATGGTTTCTATGCATGCTGCAATCTGCAACACATGTAGAAAGAGGAAAACGCCATTCATGATTGTTTTTGTGCAGGTAAGTCTGCAGCGCAGGCACCCTTGCAAAATGATGCAAGGGTGCCTGCACTGGCGCATGCAACTAATTATGCACCAGCGCTGGGCAAAGCACAGGAATGCATTGTATTGTTAATACAATGCATACCTGTGCTTTCGAAATGACGTAGCAGGGCGCAGTTAAATGGCTTACGGTGCCGGCTGCGTCATTTTCTTGAAGCTGAGGCCCCTAGTTCGAAAGCTTTCAACTTAAAATATCAAAAAAAGTTCTCTCTCGTATGTTCTTTGAGTTCTATCACTCCCTCCGTTCTATGTTGTTTCCCCGATTCAATGGCTACAAAGCATATATCTGCAAGTTTTTCACCACATCCAGAGTCTCTAAGGTGTATAGACTCAGGGCACAATGATCTTCCTCATTCATAAGTAATTTGTGGATGATTTTTCTAATGAAATTCTAATTCATTGTCTAATAGCAAAAGATGCCAATGATTTTTCAACATACTATACACATCCATGCTTTCCTGATTAGACGTATGATACTAGATTACTGCATTGGTTAATGCACCTAAATGATGTAAGTAGAGAGGCGTTACCGATCTACTGGTGACAGTTTTTGGGCAGCTGCATTAAAGGGTTAGTGGCCTATTTGGTTAAATACTCGTCAATCAGATTGGAGTACCACGCATGCAGAAATGTAGGGTTTTTTAAAAGAAATTGTACGCCACTCCTAGTAAAGACATAATAGATTGGATTAATGTATTGGGCACTATACTAAGGTGGGAAAAGTGGAAATGTGGTGAAGCAGACGCAGGAGCCAGGTAAAGTTGACTGCGAAGTTTAATAGCACAGCTGAACCATCTCAGGCAGAGCTCAGGCGGCGTCCAAGACCAACTGACAAAAACCCCTAACGCTCGGTACGGAACCCTCACACAGTGAGGTTCCGAACTGAGCAACATTCTAGGCAAGTAAAAGCATTAACTACTACATGGGTCTTTCCTTAAAATACTATAAAACAAAGCATAAGAAAATAAAACCTAAAGGAGAGAAACCATAAGAAGAGAACAAAAGCAAGCAAAAAACAGAACATTACATAAGAAAAACAAGTTACAAAGTAAACACAAAAGTACCTGTAAAGGAAAAGAACATTAAAGATGAAAACATCAGTCCCTGTAACGGAAAGGAAGATTTCTCACCCTAGAACTGCGTCTCGAACCAGAATGATTCAACCGTGAAAGACTCCTTTCACCATCCACACTAAATCTCCTTTTACCATCCTCACTGTGACTACCAAAACCTTCATCAACACCAGACTCAACCAACCAGCACTTGTTCTACAACTGACCATTTGCAAGCTTCACGGAACCACCCCTAACCTCCACAACCTTGGTGGAAGGCCCAAACTTGGAACAACCCTTCCTCGCATGAACAGGTTTTTTCACACAAACAGTATCACCCACAACCAACTCAATCTCATGGACATTCTTTCTGGAATCAAATTACTTCTGCTTCTCTTGGGTCAAACTCACACGACTCCTCACACTGACATCAGACCACTGCCCACCTTTGACCCATTTACTCATCCAACTGGGACAGAAACTGATCATGGCTCAATGAACTCGTAACAGCTCAAAGGGTCAAACACCAGTGGTCGAATGAGGGTTTGTGCGATAGAACCAAAGCATGGTCTTGACTGAGTTAGCAACCACTCAGTTATTAGCAAGAGCCCACTGTATACATTCCCCCAACACCATGTTCATGCGTTTGACCAAACCATTGGTTTGGAGGTGATACAGTGAACTCTTGAGATGTTTAATCCCACTGGTCTGAAGAAACGCTTCAACCTTACTGGTGAAACATTGTGTACAATTGTCTGTCACAAGAGTTTCAGGGAAACCCTCCTTCAAAAACACACCTTTCAAGAATTTAGCAACCGTCTTGGAGGTCACTTCCCTCACAAACCTGACCTCAGGCCATTTGGAGTAATAGTCAATCATGACCAACGCAAACCTTAAAGACGCGTCAAGCGCGTAGAAGGGTCCAACTATATCAAGCCCCAACTCCACCCAAGGTGCAGACAGCAACTCAATGGGAGAAAGAGGAGGAGAGCGCAATTTTACAGTTTTATCAGAGCTAGAGCAAATGACACACGCCTTGACCATTTGATCAACCTTACTATCCATGGAAGGCCACCAAAAGGATACTCTGACCATTTTTTTGGTCATGGTTGCTCCCAAATGCCCCTCATGAGCATGCAAAATGATGCCAGCTCTCAAACACACAGGAGGAACCAACTTGTCAGCCCTCATCAACAAACCATCCTCAATTGATAAATCAGCCACCACTTGAATGTACGTTTTAAATTCACCAACCCTTCTCCACATAACTCATGACTGTCAGCATGGAAGCGCATTATTGAGTGCTTGACACCACTCACTCTCAGAAGTCGAACACAACTGTGGAAGGTCAACAGCCACCACAATGAACTCCTCCTTGTCTTTCTCGCCCACATCAGATTCATCCTCAACCGTATCAGACAACCGTGAAAGGTAGTCTGCACAGCCATTCTTACTCCCAGGAATGCACTCAGGTAAAAAAATCAAACTGCACCAATTTCAAGGACAAACGAGCAATACAAGGAGTGAAACCTCTAACATTTTCCCACTCAAAATGACAGTTAAAGGCTTGTGAACTATTTGGAGACAAAATCTCCTGCCCCAAATAAAATTGCGAAACTTCATCACAGCCCACCAACAAGCCAATAACTCTTTTTTGATGACTGTGGGAGACAAAACTCTCGAGGCAAAGTCAATGGTCCTAACGTCCCTTCCTTTGGTTTGACTCAGCACAACCCCCACCCCAACATTGCTCACATCAACAGTCAAAGTGCATTGAAGTTCAGGATCATAGTGCTTTAACACTTTGGGCGAAACAAGCTGTTGCTTGACCCAATCAAACACATTTTGGCATTCTGGACTCCATTCGAACGCAACCCCCTTCATAAGCATTTGCAACAGAGGCCTCAGTTTGATGGCAAAATCTTGAACAATACACAAAACAAATTTGCATAGCCCTAAAAAGGACTTGAGGCTCGCCTCATCAGAAGGAGCCTTTGACTTAGAAATGGAATGCACAAGACTTGACTTAGGAAGAATACCCTGGCCAGTAACCAGATGCCCCAAATACTCAACCTCCTTTGTCAGAAAAGCACACTTGTCTCATTGCAGCACCACACCATTGGATTGGAACCTGGAAAGAGCCTCTTCAAGAGTGGCATCATGGGCAGCTCTATTAGGAGCAAATACCAAAACCTCATCTTGGAAAACAGACAATCCTTCGAACCCCTTGAGCATGTTGTTCATCAAATGCTGGAAGACAGATGCCGCAGACGCAAGGCCAAACGGCATACGGACATACAGGTAAGTACCAAAAGGAGAAACAACGGCAGTAAGATGTCTAGACTCAGCAGCTAAATCTACCTGGTGGTAAGCAGAGACTAAGTCTAACTTTGAAAAGACCTTGGCATCCTTCACCCCTGCTAAAAGTTTGTTGATGTTGGGGAAAGGGGGTGAATCCACCCAAAACTCCTACTTTGAGCAGCGGAGGTCAACACAGACCCTCAACTCCCCATTCTGTTTATGGGCAACCACCAAGGGAGAAAGCCACAGGGACGAGTCAACAGTTTCAATTATTCCCTTCATGCACAGAGAATTAAGTTCTTTCTCCAAATCTTGCCTTATGCTAAAAGGAACGTTCCTAAGCTTGTGCTTAATGGGTCTCACACCATCCTTCACAGCGATTCTATGCAGGTAGACTTTGACCTTCCCAAGCTCACCTGACAATACGTGTGGAAATGTGTTAATAATGCCCTCAAGATCCAAATTATTCCACACAACCAGAAATTGCTCATCGGTCCCAGGCCTGAGTACCATACCAAATAAACCCTGGTGAAACCAACCCAAGATATTTACACCTTTATGGGCAACATACACTTTCCCAGCAATCTTCCTACCTCTAAACTATATAATGTCTTCAATGTACCCAGACAAATTGATTTCACTTCCTTCAAAGGAGACTGCCTTTCGATCAGGGGGTAAGAGTGGTCTAGAGGACCAAGTTTTGTCCAAACGTTTTTGCGAGATCATGGAGATGCGAGCATCAGAATCTACCAAAAGTCTCACAATTTTATCTCCAACCAACACTCCAACATCAGGATCTACACATAGTTCTGGATTTCCCACTTTGACCTCCTCATTCTCTACCACGACGACCATGTCCCTGAGATCTTTAGTGATAGATTCATCACCTTCACAAGACATATTTTCATCAATGACACATTTGACAAAGGATGATTGTTTGCCCCTGCCAGATTGACAAACCTTCGCAAAGTGACCCAGTCTATTACAAATTCTGCAAGTCACAAACTTAGCCGGGCACTTACCACCCTTCATATGTGCCTTGTACCCACACCTGAAACAAATATTTTGTTGAGAAAAAAAAATGGATTTTGCTAATCAACATGACGTTTGCTGTCTTTAATTCCCTTAGACTCCTTGACTTTGAGAGCAGAAACTGTCTCACTGTTTTTAGTCTCTAGTTCCTTAGCCGACAACTGAGATGTTTCAACACTCTTGGCCATTTTAATAGTATCCTCAAACATTGGATTGCCCAACGACAGAAGCTTCTGTTTGATCATCTTGTCAGTACAATGACAAATACATTGGTCTCTCACCAATTGGTCTGGAAATTGACACTCAGAAATTAACCTTCTCAGAGAGGTTATATAAGCGTCAACGTCCTCACCAGCATTCTGAACTCATAGAAAAAACTTGTGTCGCAACACCACCAAATTTGGTTGGACATCAAACCTGGTTTGAAGTCTTTTCGCAGTGTCTTGATAATCATCAAGAATGTATTCTCCTTCAACAACAGGTGGAGGCAAATGTTTCAAAATGGCTCTACCTTCAAAACCTAACGAATGAAGCAAAAGGTATTTTCTTCTCTTCGACCTGAAGCGATTAGCCCCAATAGCGCCTAAATATGTTTCAAACCCTTCAAATCACTGTTTCCATTTGATGGGAGGATCACCAGGTGTTTCCAAAAATGGAGGTGGAGGCGCAACTGCTTGCATACTTGTTCAGGACACAACTCAAGGTCTAGGATGAAACAGTATGGAGACTGTACAAAATGAAAGCCACAAACTAGTACAAATTGGTTTATAACTGCCCTGATAAAGGACAGCCCGGTGCTAGAGGAGGTGTGACCAACGTCTTACTCACAAAACAAAGTTATGTCAAAAATATGGTGCCTCAAAGCATTATGTGCATAGCCAAAAGAAAACACCTGGCAGCATAAAAACGTGAAGGAATAGAGTTTGCGCCCAAAAGTCAAAGCACTTACCGTACCAGCAAAACAGCAGAGTACAACCAAACTCTACGATCTCTTTCCTAAACAGCGCTATCACACATGACCACTGAGGCACAACGTGAGGCAGCTGTTCCATGCAGACCAATGAAAAGCTCCACAGAGAGAAGGCTTTGTGATGTTTAAAATCCTCTGCTGCCCAGCTTCTCCGAAGATTGGAACGCACTGCTCTCTCTGCGTTCCACAGCCAGTAAGACAAAGTGGAGCATGCTCCATCACACCCTCGTCACGCTGTAGAATATGTGCTGAAACGCAGTGTCCTACTTGTGTTCTAGCACTGAATGAAGAAGCGCTCCGTCAGCACGTGGTCACGCCGTCATGACGTCGTCGTCACCTCGTTGTGGTTAGCGGTGAAATGCAGGACCCTCCTTGCATTCCACCAAGGGCGCACACAAGCCACCCAAATGTACGCTCTGCCCTCAGTGCGCCAGATCCACACAGCCTAGTCGATGATTCTATGTCAGGACCGGAGGCTCCGATTATGCTTCTCAATCTTTACTAGGAAGCTCACAGCAGCCAATAAAAACAAAGATAAAAACCACGTGACAACCATAGAGTCTCGTCCATATAAGGTCCCTGTCAGCACATAGAGTCCTCTTTCTTTGCTGCACCGCAGCCAGTTAAGTACCTTATGCCTATTATTCTCTTACAGTGTGGTATTACTTCATTGGTATTAATTGTTAACGTTTATATGCTGTGGCTATTGTTTATTGTATGAGGCGCTGCCTTTGATGCGCGATTTTTTCATTGGTGTTAATTGTTGGTTTGTTGACCATTTCTACGCTGTGGCCGTTGTTATTGTATGAGGCGATCGCGGTTGGCGCGCTTTGGAGGACGGAGGTCTTCACCTTGTCGAGGTTGTTGCCGGTTGCCTTGCCGCTAGGGAAGTGTGAGGCGCTGCGAGCGCTTTCCGGGTGACCCGTCGGTGAGTTTGTCTCCTCACGTCATTCGGGTTTGTGGAGCGGGAGGATTAGGGGAGCGAGTGGTCCACGGGTGGTCGCTGGTCGCCGGAAGAACTTCAATTACATATCAATTGCTTGGAACTGTTGGCTGGTTCTTTTGCGATCAGATGTCTGTCGCCGCAGAAAGCAGATTGTTGTATACTCCTTCGGATGGACAATATCTCGGCGGTACGTTACGTCAACAAGCTGGGCGGTACCAGGTCGCGGATGTTGGCGGAGATCGCCAAGGACTTCTGGCACTTCTGTCTGCAACACAGAATTTCGGTGGTTGCGGAATACCTGCCCGGTTCCAACAACCAAGTGGCCGATTGGAATTCCCGCCATCTACAGGACTCCAGCGACTGGAGGCTGTTGCCCACGGTGTTTCGACGCCTGACCCATCTTTGGGGCCCTTGCCAGATAGACCTTTTTGCGTCCCGACTGAACAGTCAGGTTCCCCAGTTTTTCAGTTGGAGGCCGGACCCGGAGGCGTTAGCCACAGATGCATTCCTGCAGGAATGGCCGAAGTCCTTCTGTTACGCGTTTCCCCCGTTTCTCATGATCCCACGGGTTCTAGCGCGAGCAAGAGCCTTTCAGGCGGAACTCATTTTGATCGCTCCTCTATGGAGGGCTCAAGCTTGGTTTCCGGTGTTACTGGACATGAGTTGCGAGATCCCGATCCTTCTTCCTCAGTTGCAGAACCGATTGCTGGACCCTCTTCAGAATCCCCATCCTTTGGTGGCATCGGGCCAGCTTCCTCTCGTTGCTTGGCGGGTTTCAGGGACAGGTGGAGTGTCCCGGGCCTTTCACAAGAAGCTAGTAACTTCATCAAAGAAGCTTGGTCGGCCAATACCCACAAGCGATACTCCTCATCTTGGAAAAGGTGGTGTGATTGGTGCACTCAACGGGACGTGGATCCCGCTAAGGCACATGTGTCTTTAGTGGTCAACTTTCTGGCTTCTATGGCGTCCTCCGGGTTGGCATACAGGACGGTCAACAACTTTCGGTCCGCCATATCGGCGGGACATTTACCTGTAGAAGGTAAGCCCATTGGGGAACATCCTTTAGTATGTAAATTACTGAGGGGAGTCAGGATGGTGAAACCCCCTTGCCCAAAGTACTCGCAACTGTGGGATGTTTCTCTTGTCCTCCGATTCCTGGAATCCTGGCCATCCAATAGGTTCTTGTCTCGTAAACAACTCTCGGCCAAGCTGACTATGCTCTTGTGTCTCGTTTCTTGCAAACGGGTTTCTGACGTCCGAGCACTTGATTTAGCGGGGCGTAGATTTACCCCTGAAGGGGTGTCCTTCACCTTGTCCAGGAGAACGAAGTGTAACACTACTTCAATCACGTACCCGGTTTTTCCTAACAATCCTAAACTGTGTGTGGTGCAATGTATTAAGGATTACGAGGTGAGTACTGAGGAATTTCGTGCTGATATGCAAGGGCAACTACTTATTGCTTTGCAGAAGCCTTTTCGCCCAGTGACTCCAGCTACCTTATCGCGGTGGATGCGCTGGCTCATGGGCGAGGCAGGGATTGATATCTCCAAGTTTGGGGCACACTCTGCGCGCGGAGCCATGGCTTCCAAAGCATTTGTAACGGGTGTCAGCCTAGCGGATATCATGGGTGCGGCTGACTGGTCTAATGAGAGTACTTTTAAAACGTTTTATTATAAGCCGATTGTCAATGTTGCTTCAATGGTGGTGGCTCAGCTTTGAACAAGCATAATCGGAGCCTCCGGTCCTGACATAGAATAAAAAATTTGCGAACATTCGTGACAAGAATTTTCAATTCTATTAAGGACAACGGAGGCGAGGATTATCCCACCCAGAGATACACATTGTCTAACGTACTGCTATAGATTGCATATTCGCATTCAAGATTATGATACTGTATGTATTGGATCATGCTATATATTGCATTGCTGTGTATTTTTCCCACCCAAATTTCTCGTGATGTACTGCTGTTGTTTTCACAACCTCAAACGGTTTTTACGGGATGTTTCCTTTCTTTCAGGAAATGACAACAAGTAACCCTGATTATGGTTTATCGGCGATGGAACGCTTCGCAGTTTGTTGTTTCGCTCTCAAGCAAGTTGTCTGGACCGGGATCCAGTGAGACGTTCGGCCCCGTTGGGCGCACAGTTCGTTGGTGGGAGAAGACCCTGGCTGTCGGTGATCCTCAGGAACAGGTCGTGCATGGACTTATGTACTGTTACAAAGAAAGAGGACTCTATGTGCTGACAGGGACCTTATATGGACGAGACTCTATGGTTGTCACGTGGTTTTTATCTTTGTTTTTATTGGCTGCTGTGAGCTTCCTAGTAAAGATTGAGAAGCATAATCCTCGCCTCCGTTGTCCTTAATAGAATTGAAAATTCTTGTCACGAATGTTCGCAAATTTTTAAGTCACCGCGACAACCCGGCAAGGAGCAGAGACTCCAAAAGAACCATTTGATGACGTCAGTCCACAGCAACAGCAGAAGTTGGCAAATAAGCAGCGGGATAACCCTGGCAAGGCCTGAAGGTCTGTGTAGATGGCCCAGCACTCGTAGCCACGAAAAGATGTGGTGAAGCAGACGCAGGAGCCAGGTGAAGTTGACTGCGAAGTTTATTAACACAGCTGAACCATCTTAGGCAGAGCTCAGGTGGCGTCCAAGACCAACGCAGTGAGGTTCTGAACCGAGCAACATTCTAGGCAAGTAAAAGCATGAACTACTACACATTACCAATCCATTTGAGCCATAAATATGAAATATGGAAACCACATTGGGTTGCCACGTTTGAGGGTTAGCGGTCCGGTTGTTGAATACAAACCAATTAACATGCAGTCTCTTGCACACAGGAATGTAGAATTTAAAAATGGTGCTAGAGGCAAACAAATCAAGGAATCGTACGTGGCATTATTTGAAGAGGTTATCATGCTGGTACGTTTTTGTATATGTTTATGCTATTGTTTGAAGGTGATAAATATTAAGTGCAACCTAGCGCCGTGAGGGTATTTTTGGACAAGAAGCATGTTCTAAGAGGCGCAAACATACTTTCAAATAAGTTACAATAATAAAAGGAGGTGGCTTTTTAATAGTAACTTTATCAGCACTAACTATGAGAGTGAGAAAGTGTGGTATTTCTAAGTTGATTGGAAGCCATGGGTGTTCACAATGGAAAAGGACCCTCTATGGTGACAAAAGATGGAAAGGTACTGTGGCATCTCTGGGTTATATCAGTTCTAGGGGCCACTTGGATACTTTGATCAATGGGACCTGAATTTCTCTTCACTGTTCTCTTGCCTTCTAGAAAAATTACCATAGCACTAAAGCTCTGTATACAATACATTACCTACCTTTGAAAGATGTAACACAATAATTCATTAATAAATGTAAGTAATCTAAGAGGATGCTTCATATGCACTAGTTACAATCATAAAATGAAAGGATTGATGTTTCGTTGACTATTATAAATGTGTCTTTAACAGATGAAGATTTATGATTAAAACGGTTAATATACACTCAATGTTACGAAAAAAACAAGACAAAATTTTGATCAACTGTGTTAATAAGCAAGGTGAATATTTCCTTCAAAACACATTTTCTGTTATGTGCTGTTCACTCTTTCTCAGGGAAAACACTGGTATTTTTGGAAGCACTGGGCTCTTAAAACACCGTTCAAAGAAATTGATTGCACTTTTTCCTCACCAATACTAGCACATTAGCCAGAGGTATGATGGTTTTTCTATCATTTGAATGGGACATGGTTGTGAGAAGTTGGCCTGGTATATGCTGTCCACTAGTTATAGTGGGCACCCTGCACCAGTCCAAACGGCCCTTATTGATGATTAGGTTTAAAACAACCTTTATTGAAAGCTATCCTAGTGGTAGCTATGGAGAGCAGCCTTCAGGCTAGGTCTTGAAGGAGTGTAAAGCAGATTGGTTTACCAGATTATAATCTCTTGAATAACTAAATGAAAGGAGAACTGCACAAGGTATATATATACAATATGTGTATTTATTTCTAAACACTCTCTACTAACCTCTTTATGAAGTTAGAGAGCAAGGCACACAATAGTACGGTTATTAAACGACAGTAAATAGCAACATATACAATGGGCCCCATGGGGAGACCAAACCATATATTAAGAAAGTGGTATAAGAACCACAATTTGACTAGACACAGGGCCTAGAGCACGTAGAATCGCGGGGACCCCAAGGAGCCACCCAAGGCAGTGACACTGGAGACCCACGGGGGACGTGTGCAGTGTGAGAACACAGCCGCGAGGCCCGTACAATTCAATAGGAAGGTCGCGGTTGGAATTCTGAAGAATAAGGACACTTAGAAGAGGACTTTGAGCAAACCCCTTTAGACTTAGAGGGTTCTAGGGCCAGCACCCATGGGAGCACTGGAGTACTCGTGTTACCTCACCCAGGGAAGCCGGGTGCATAGGTGTCAAAGGGTGTTGGGAATCGTCGTTGATTTCAATGGCGATGTGCTGCAAAGTGCTGCTGCTGTGGAAAGGAGAAGTTTCCAGGGTGATCCAATCCTGGATCAAAGATGTGAAGAACCTGAAAGCAGAGGGGACAGAGTCTGGGTCACTTGCCAGTGACCAGGGGCAAGATAGACGAATGTCCACCGATGTCGGGTGTTTCAGGTGTGAAGAGGTGAAGTTTGACTGCCACTGCCACGGGGACCAGGAGGCGTCAACGATGACTACCGTCCACAGGTGAGCTGTCCCACGAAGGATGTCGAGTGCTGGGGGGGGGGGGGTCAGTTTACCGATTGGAGACCAACAAGCCTTGGCAACAACAACCCACGTGGTGGGAGAAAAATGGCTTCGGTGTGGACCAGCAAGGTCCTGTGGACTCCCCAAGCAATGGAGAGTCAGGGCACGTCTGGAGCAACCAGGTAAGCCAGTTGAAAGTCAAAGTACCCTTCTCAGGGAGCCACAAGTCGACGGACAAGGGATCGCGAAGGGACCTCGAGAGGAATCACTAGATACCAGCCCACGGGTCACTAGAGGAGTGTAGGCCAGCAATCTTTGGTGGAATCACTGCTCGGGGTCTGGACTACAAGTAGCCGAAAGCACGGCCTCAGGGATCGCCAAGAAGCATATGCTGCTGCAAATGGTCGCCGTGTCCATGGGTTCGGGTTGCACGGTCCCCACGTGGCTTTGGATCTCAGGTTTGCTGAGAGCATGGATCGGCCTCGGGGAAGCTTGGGAACCGACCTCCTGTGTTGCAAAATCATCTGTGTCATCCGGGAGCAGCGTCGATGCAAAACGGACAGATGCGTCTGTGGTGCCTGCCTTGCAGGGGAGTAACTCTTTTACTCCAAGGGAGATTCTTCGGTCATCCAACATCGTGTAGATAGTAGAAGTTCTGGGATTCTGTAGCAGAGTTTCGTCCAGGTAAATCTAAAGTCCTGTAGTCAGGGGTTCCTACTTTATACCCAAAACTCTGAGGACCAAGCAATGGGAGGGTCAGGACAGAGGGGTGGCTACACCCATGTCCTTTGTCCAGTTTCGCGCCAGAGCAGGAGATGAGTGCCTCTGCAACCGGTTTGAGCTGAACTATGCACAGGGACACCAAATGTGCCCCAAGTGCAGACATCAAAGCACTCTTGGAGTGCACCCACCCAGCCCCAATACACTAAAGCCTATCTGGGAGGTGGTTACACCTCCCTGTGACAGGAAACCTATTGTCCAGGCCTCCCCTGCTGGAGTTTCGTCCAGCAGCAGGAGGGCAGACTCTTGTCTGTGGCTGGCAGCATCCATTTTGTGATGCAAGGATCTGCTAAGCTGGTACCGGGTGTACCGGTGGTGCCATGTTTCTCCCTCTAGTAGGGTGGAATTATACCTCCCACACCAGTTACTGGTGTGGAGGTATGATTCCAAGGTGTTTGACACCAAACACAACATGTTTCCATGCAGCCATTCCAAAGTTAGCATTTACCGTAAGGTTATAATGCACTTGAGAGTATATGGTTTGGCTGCATCACAAACATCCCCGGAATAAAGGTTCCGAAGGCTGCAGAGGGGCTCTGCTCATGCATAGGCACCCTCTCACATGAAACCCATCACCCTGCCTTCAGGATTGTTACGGCCTGCCCTAGGGGTGACTGATAGGTGTACATGTGCAGTGATATGGAGAGATATAGGTAACCTATATCTCAGTAAGGGGTGCATACACCACCTTACACAGGCTGCTGTAGCAGACCTGTTGTGTCATTTTATATGGCTTCCCAGGGGTGGCACAATACATGCTGCAGCCCCTGGTAGGCCTCTGGGGTACCTATGCCTTGGGTACATAGTATACCATATACTAGGGACGTATAAGGGTATCCAAGAATCCAATCTGCAGAGTACCTAAAGTACATGCAATCAATTTAGAGAGGAAGCAGCTAGGCTAGGGTGCCTGAATAGCAGGGTCCCAGCCAGACGAAAGTCGAAAAACAGTTAAACATCAGCAAAAAGTGGGGGTAACCATAAGAAGCAGATTCTACTCTCCTACACAGCCCCCCAAACATAAGGACATTAAACTAACCTTAACCAGTTGAGTCTTCATGTTTTAAGTGGAAATATCTGGAGAGTCCATCTGCATTGGCATGGTTACTCCCAGGTCTATGTTCCACTGTATAGTCCATCCCCTGTAGAGAAATGGACCACCTTAAAAGTTTGGGGTTTTCACCCTTTATCTGTTTTAGCCATAAGAGGGGCTTATGGTCTGTCTGAACAATGAAGTGAGTGCCAAAGTAGGGCCTTAACTTCTTCACAACCCAAACCACAGCAAAGGCCTCCCTCTCAATAGCTGACCAATGTTTCTCTCTGGGGGTCAGCCTTCTGCTAATAAAAGCTACTGGCTGATCCTGACCTTCATCATTCAATTGTGGTAACACAGCCCCTACCCCCCAACTCAGATGCATCTGTTTGGACAATGAATTCTTTGGAGTAGTTAGGACTTTGCAGAATGGGAGCAGTGCACATGGCCTGCTTCAGGTCATCAAATGCCCTTTGACAGCTGACTGTCCACTGAACTTTCTTGGGCATTTTCTTAGAAGTCAAGTCATTCAAATGGGTTATTATGGATCCATAACCTTTGACAAATCTTCTATAGTATCCAGTCAGGCCCAAGAAAGCTCTGACCTGAGTCTGGGTGGTTGGAGCAACCCAGTCCATTATGGTCTGGATTTTGCTCTGCAATGGTTGAACCTGGCCTCCACCCACAAGGTGGCCCAGGTACACAACCTGACTCTGCCCTATCTGGCACTTAGTGGCCTTGATAGTTAGGCCTGCTTTTTGCAGGGCTTCCAAAACATTTCTCAGGTGGACCAGGTGATCCTCCCAGGTGGAGCTAAATACAGCAATATGGATTAGTTACTTACCTGTAATCCTAGTTCTCTTCCAGGGGTATCCTCATCAAAGTCATAAGCATTAGAATATTCCCGCCCATGTGCGGGATCCCGGAAACAGTATATTATATGTGCCCCACATATATATATCCATACATATATACCTATATGTATACACAAGCAATTGCAGCCCCTAAACCCTAGAGCTGAACCATGCTGTAAGTAATTTCCACTACACATAAGAAAATAGCATTATAAACATGAGAAACAACATTATAACTTGTTTGGAAACAGTTTTAATGCTTAGAAAACAGCAGAAATTCTTAGAAAACACTGAAAGCATAGGAAGCTCCCAGGCTGCATTGCAAATACCCAGTCTAAAAAGACTGAAAAGCTAACTCATAGCTGCATAGCAAAAAACTGACACCGTGCCTTTAACCCCTTCGGTGCTCATGACGGAACGGTTCCGTCATGAGCCACGGTTGAGCTGTGCTCATGACGGAACCGTTCCGTCATGACCACACCCGCGCAAGATTCCGTCAGCACAGCGGTGGAATTTGCGCAGCATGGAAGGGGTTAAGGCACACCTGACCCCCACCTTCCCATCATGCCTCAGGGGTGGCAGTTAGGTCAGTTGTTCTTTGCGGAGACTGAAAAGTCATGGCACAAAGAAAAATAATAACCTCTGAAAACTAACACACCTTTGCCCGGGGAGGCGGGAGGGTTGCTTATGACTTTGATGAGGATACCCCTGGAAGAGAACTAGGATTACAGGTAAGTAACTAATCCTTCTCTTCCAGGGGATCCTCATCAATAGTCATAAGCATTAGAATAGAATAGCGAGCCTCACCTCATCCCCCTGCGGGCAAAGGAAAGAAAAACAGAGAAGGAACAGAATGCTCAGATAGCTCAGCTACCCAAACAGGTTCCTCAAGGAGGCTTGGCCTACTTGGGCATCCGCCCTGGAATCGGATTCGAGGCAGTAGTGCCTGGTAAAGGTGTGGACCGATTTCCAAGTGGCCGCCTTGCGGATCTCTGCCATTGGAACGTCATGCAAGAAAGCTACTGTGGACGCTTTCCCCCTAGTAGAATGACCCTTAGGGGCCAAAGGTAAGGGCCTTTTCGCCAGCTGGTAGGCTAGGGTAATGCAGGAAACAATCCATCTGGAAATGGATCGTTTAGCCGCTGGGAAGCCTGTTCTCATGGCGCCATAGTTGACAAACAGCTGATCCGTCTTCCTAATGCTTCTGGTACTGGCCAGATAGAATTTAAGTACCCTTTTGAGGTCTAAGGAGTGGAGCGACCGCTCAGCCGGGGTCGCTGGATTCGGGAAGAAGGATGGCAGAGAAATGGACTGATTAATATGAAAATCAGACACTACCTTAGGGAGAAAGGATGGATGTGCCCTTAAGACCACTTTGTGCTGGTGAAAAACTGTGTACGGTTCTTTAGTACACAGAGCCTGGATTTCGCTTACTCTGCGTGCCGATGTAATGGCTACCAGAAAAGCGACCTTCCATGACAGATGCTGTAAAGAGGATTTGTGGATCGGCTCAAAAGGTGGGCCCATCAACTTGGATAACACTAAGTTCAACTCCCACGGAGGCGAAGGGTTTCGAACAGGGGGGTAAACTTTTTTCAACCCCTGCAAGAAGTCCTTGACCACCTGCATCTGGAAAAAAGAAGGTTGACTTGGAGACCTCCTGTAAGCTGTAATGGCAGACAAATGGACCCTGATGGATGCATACTTCAAGCCTGATCTAGCTAAGTGAAGGAGGTACGGAAGGATGACGTCCTCCTGCCCCTTTGTAGGATCATGGTGATTCTCCCTACACCAAATGAAGAACCTCTTCCACTTAAACGCATAAGACGCTCTTGTGGAGGGTCGCTTCGCTTCCTTGAGAATATGCATGCAGTCAGGCGGTAGACCTAAATGTCCGTATTGCAGGACCTCAGGAGCCATGCTGTTAAGTTCAGTGAGGGAAGGTTGGGATGCAGAATCCTCCCGCCCATCTTGGACAGCAAGTCCGGCCTGCAAGGCAGCCGCCTGTGAGGTCGAACTGAGAGATGAAGAAGGTCCGGGTACCACCACTGGCGCGGCCAGTCCGGAGCTATGAGGATCATCTTCATGTCGGATCTGAGCAGCTTGGATACCACCTTCGGAATCAGAGGCAGGGGCGGAAAGGCGTAGGCAAATGTCCCTGACCAGTCCATCAAAAGAGCATTCCCCCTGGTCCCTGGACGGTGGAATCTGGACGCAAAGGCGTGGCATTTTGAATTTTCGTCGTCTGCAAACAGATCGATGTCTGGACGACCCCACCAACGGAACAGGTCCGCCACCACGTCGTCGTGCAGCACCCAGTCGGGCTGATCTTCGAAGTGCCTGCTGAGTGCGTCTGCCTTGATATTCAACTCCCCTGGAAGGTGTACTGCCACCACCGAGAGGTTCCGGGCGAGCAGCCAGTGCCACATCGCCTGCGCCTCCAGGGAGAGGGGGCGTGACCGAGTCCCGCCCTGTTTGTTCAGGTAAAACATGGTTGTGGTGTTGTCGGTCTGCACCAGGACTGAGTCGGTCTCGATTGCTGGGAGGAACGCCTTTAGAGCAAGGTGGACTGCTCGAAGCTCTAGCATATTTATGTGGTAGCCCAGTTCTTTTGCAGACCACTGACCTTGTATTTGGAGGCACCCCATGTGGGCCCCCCATCCTTGTAGCGATGCGTCTGTCACCACCGATTGCACCGGAAGTGGCTGGTGAAACGGGACTCCCACCAACAGATTGTCCTGACGAGTCCACCATGCTAGGGAAGATTTCGCTACCTGGGAGAGAGAGATTCGATCTCCCCAACGGCCTGTGGACTGATCCCATTGGTCCTCCAGAGCCTGCTGCAAAGGTCTCATTCGCAGTCTGGCGTGGGGAATTAGAAAAATGCAGGACGCCATGGAACCCAGCAGAGATGCTACCTGCCGAGCTGACGGCCTCCGCAGCTGCTGCATAAGCCTGCATTTCCTCTTCATTGAAGATAGTCTCTCCTCCGAAGGATACGCTCTTCCCGCGCTTGTGTCCAGAACGGAGCCAAGGTAGTGGATGGACTGAGTGGGCTGCTGCACGGACTTTGCCATGTTGACGTGAAGGCCGAGAGCGTGCAACTGTCTCAGACAGATTTGGAAGTCTTTCTTCACCTGCTGCTGGGATGGAGCCTTCAGCAACCAGTCGTCTAGGTACGGGTAGACGAAGAGACCCTGCTTGTGTAGGCAGGCCGCCACCACTGCCATACATTTGGTGAAGACTAGCGGAGCCGACTTGAGTCCGAATGGGAGGACTTTGTACTGGTAGTGCTTGCTTCCAACCACAAACCGCAGGTACCTGCGGTGATGTTTCGCTATTGCAATGTGAAAGTACGCATCTTGGAGGTCCACCGAACACATCCAATCTCCGACTTGCAGATGTGGACATATTTGGTGAAGCGCCAACATACGGAACTTCTCCTTGACGATGACTTTGTTTAGGAGACGAAGGTCCAGAATCGGCCGAAACTTGTGCTCTTGATCTTTCTTGGGCACCAGGAAGTACCGGGAGTACACTCCTTTTCCGACCTGTGAAGGAGGAACCCTTTCTATGGCTTGTTTTTGCAGAAGGGACCTCACCTCCTGTTGGAGCAGTTTTAAGTGGTGAGGACGGGACCTCTTTGGCGGGATGTCTCTGGGACGCGCTCGAAAACGTAGCGCATATCCATGACGCAGTATATTCAGCACCCAGCGATCTTTTGTGATGCTGTCCCACTCTGCTAGATGTTGTGACACACTTCCTCCCACTGGAGTGGGCAACGGCCGTAGAGGAAGCCACAGCTCATGACTTTCCTCCTCTTGTGGTAGTGGAGGACTGTTGCTGGTGTCCACCTCTGCCCTTGCCAGACTTTCCGCCTCGAAACTGGGTTTTCCCTTGGGGCTTGCTCTGAGACCACTGAGGGGTTTGAACCCTCTGTTGAGGCCCCTTGCGTTGGGTGGGTCGAAAACGGCGCTTGAATTCCTTTTTCTTCTCCAAGCCCACGGCTTTGAGGGTGTCCAGCTCAGTTTTCATGCGCCCCATCTCCTCATCCGTGTGAGTGCCGAAGAGGGAGTTGCCAGAGAACGGGAGGTTTAAAATCCGTTGCTGTGCGTCTGGCTTGAGCCCTGTCAGTCGCAACCAGGACGACCTCCTGGCGCAGACGCCGTGTGTGTAAGAGTGGGCTGAGATTAGCGCACCATCCGCCGCTGTGCTAATCGACTGATTAGCCACCAGAGCCCCTTCAGTAACAATCTCCTCAAAGTCCTTTTGGTCCTCCTTGGGGAGCTTAGACTTGAAACGCTCCATCGAGTCCCAGAGAGCCCTGTCGTACCTGCCCAGAAGCGCCGCCGCGCTGGAGATTTTGAGGGCCGCCGCCGCAGAAGAGCAGGCCCTGCGTCCCCATGAGTCCTGGGTTCTGCTCTCCTTATCTGGAGGGACGGAAGAGGAGGCCGACGCCGTCTGACCCTTTTTTGCAGCTGCTACTATGACAGAGTCCGCAGGCGGGTCTGTCTTCACAAAGACGGGGTCAGAGGTAGCTGGCTTGTATTTTTTCAGGATACGAGCCGGAACGGCTTTGACGGTCGCCGGGGTGAGAAAGGTGTCCATGACTGGTTCCATGATTCCTGGGACCAAAGGCAGCAGGGGACGAGAGGCAGACTTTTGGTGAAGTGTTTCAAAAATCACCGACGTGGTGACTTGGGGGACTGACATCTCAATCCCCAGCTTCTGTGCTCCCCGCTGCAACACCTCCTGGTAGGTGTTGATGTCGTCTATGGGCGAGACCCTGGACACTGGGCTGCCCGAGAGCGTGGGTGAATAGTCCTTGATGGATGACCTGGAGGACGAGGAAGAGGACGATGATGGAGTCCTTCTCCTCTTCCGGCGATGATCACGAGCCCGTGAACCAGGTGAACGCTCCTTCCGTCTGGGGGAGCGCGATCTGCGTCGCCTGTCGTCCGGCGATATCTGACGCGCTGGCCTGGGGGGACTAGCTCTGTCCACAGCCGCCACCAGCCGTTGCAGCGGAGAATCATGCACTGGACTGATGTATTCCCGCATCCTCCTTGTTGGTCCAGAGTCCTGCCAATGATGTGCTGGCAGCAGCCATCTGGGCGACAGATTAATTGTCTGAGTCTGAGGAGAAGACCTACGGGGTTGAACTGTAGGTTCTCGTGGATTTGCCGGTCGTGGAGAGGCCCCTGAGTGGGAGGAGGAATGGCGAGACGCCGACTCTGTCACCAGGACCACCGACCTGTCCGAGGCCTGTCTCGACGTCGAGCGCGGTCTTGACGTCGATCCGTGGTGTCGTCTCCTTTCTCGCCGGGACTCTCTCGACGTCGAACGACGCCGCGATGTGGACCGATGGCCATGTTCAGTGGGCGAAGCATGCCGCCTCGACGTCGAACGGCGATGTGAAGCCGACGACGGAGGCCTTCTCTCCCTCGACGCCGAACGCCGCGGGGACGCCGGCGGAGATGCTGCCACTCTCGACGTCGACACGGATGCCAACCTCGACGCCGAACGCCGCTTGGAGGACGACGGCGGAGGATCCTGCTGTATCGACGTCGAACGCCGATGGAGCCTCGACGACGGAGGGGATGGTGCCCTCGACGACGGAGGGGTGACACTCCTCGACGCCGGTCGTCGCCTGGTTGACGACGGCGGAGGGTCCATGCTCCTCGACGCCGATCGACGTCGAGATGTCGACGGCGGAGGGTCCCTGCTCCTCGACGCCGAACGCCGCCTGGTTGACGACGGCGGAGGCTCTCTGCTCCTCGACGCCGATCGTCGCCTGGTTGACAACGGCGGAGGTTCCCTGCTCCTCGACGCCGATCGTCGCCGGGTTGACGACGGCGGAGGGGTGGTGTCTCTCGACGCCGAACGTCGCCGGGTTGACGACGGTGGAGAGGCTCTGGATCTCGACGCCGATCGTCGCCGAGTTGACGATGGCGGTCTGGACTTCGACGTCGACGACGGAACTGCTCTCGACGGCGAGCCCGCTGTCGAAAGCCTCTTTTTCGAAAAACGACCTACCGGAACATCTTTTCTCAGCGCCGAGCCCGACGCTGAGGCGGAAGGACGAGAGGACTTGCTTCTAGATGAATCTCTATGCCTCTTGGAGCCCTTCCTCACCGGAGATCGGCCTCTGGATGGTTGTGCCAGGCCTTAAACGCGAATTCGCTCTCTGTCCTTCAAAGTTCTTTTGGACAGGCTCTGGCAGTGAGTACATGTCTTGGAATCATGATCCTCCGGTAGACACAGGATACAGACCCTATGAGAGTCAGTCCTGGCCTTCTTCTTGCCACAGGCAGGGCAAGGATCGAAAAGAGAAGGCATTTTAAGATGGAAAAAATGCCCAAAAATGCCTAAAAAAGGCAGCCTCTTACTGACTTAGATGTAAAACGTCGAAGTAAGGGAAAAAACAGTTGAAAAACAGACAAAATTTTCTGACAAACTCAGAAAAAAGTGGAGCTCTGTTGCCAGGATCCTTCCAGAAGGAGCCGGAAAGAACAACTGACCTAACTGCCACCCCTGAGGCATGATGGGAAGGTGGGGGTCAGGTGTGCCTTAAAGGCACGGTGTCAGTTTTTTGCTATGCAGCTATGAGTTAGCTTTTCAGTCTTTTTAGACTGGGTATTTGCAATGCAGCCTGGGAGCTTACTATGCTTTCAGTGTTTTCTAAGAATTTCTGCTGTTTTCTAAGCATTAAAATAGTTTCCAAACAAGTTATAATGTTGTTTCTCATGTTTATAATGCTATTTTCTTATGTGTAGTGGAAATTACTTACAGCATGGTTCAGCTCTAGGGTTTAGGGGCTGCAATTGCTTGTGTATACATATAGGTATATATGTATGGATATATATATGTGGGGCACATATAATATACTGTTTCCGGGATCCCGCACATGGGCGGGAATATTCTAATGCTTATGACTATTGATGAGGATCCCCTGGAAGAGAACATCTAGATATGCTACCCTATAGGCTTCCAGACCTGTAAGGACTTTGTTCACCAACCTTTGAAAAGTGGCAGGTGCATTTTTCAAACCAAAGGGCATCACCACAAATTGGTAGTGCCCACTAGGGGTAGAAAATGCTGTCTTTGGCTTTGCATCATCAGCTAGTCTGATCTGCCAGTAGCCAGCTGTCAGGTCAAATGTGCTAAGAAACTCGGCTGAGGGCAAAGTGTCTATAAGCTCATCTGCCCTAGGGATTGGATGGGCATCAGTCCTAGTGACTGCACTGAGACCCCTGCAGTCTACACAAAACCTCATCTCCCACTTGCCATCTTTGGTGTGAAGTTTAGGCACAAAGACTACTGGACTAGCCCAAGGGCTATCTGAGGGTTCAATAACTCCCAATTCCAACATCTTCTGGACTTCAGCCCTGATACAGACCCTGACATGGTCAGGTTGCCTGTAAATCTTATTTTAACAGGCAGACTGTCCCCAGTGTCTACTTCATGAGTGCACCAGGTAGTCTGACTTGAAGTCAGTGAGAACATATGTCTGAACTTGCTGAGGTCTTTTCTGCAGTCAGTTTGTTGCTGGACAGTGAGGCAGCCTGCCAAGGCTACACCATCTACTGATCCATCATCAGGGTTCTGAGACAGCAGGTCAGGGAGTGGTCGCTGTCTTCCTCCTGTCCCTCATCGGTAGCCATGAGCAAGCCCATGTCAGCCCTGTCAACATATGCCTTGAGCCTATTAACCTGTGGGGGCTCCTGGTAGTTCCAAGGTCTACCAAGTAGGTAACCTCTCCCTTTTTCTCAATTATGGTATGGGGCCACTCCACTTATCTTGGAGGGCTGTTGGGGCCACAGGCTCCAACACCCATACTTTCTGCCCTGGCTGGTAAACAGTCAGCACAGCCTCTTGGTCATGCCAGGTTTTTTGTAATTCCTAGCTAGCCTCAAGGTTTTTAGTTGCCTTCTTCATGTACTCAGCCATCCGGGAGCGGAGACCAAATACATAGTCCACAATATCCTGTTTAGGGGGTTTGAGAGGTAACTCCCATCCCTCCTTCACCAGACATAATGGACCCCTCACTGGATGTCCAAACAGAAGCTTAAATGGGCTGTAGCTAGCCCCCTTATGTGGAACCTCTCTGTAGGCAAAGAGAAGGCAGGGCAAAAGTATGTCCCATCTGCGCCTGAGCTTTTCTGGGAGACCATTGATCATGCCCTTGAGGGTTTTGTTGAACCTTTCAACTAACCCATTGCATTGTGGGTGATAAAGGGTGGTGAATTTATAATTCACACCACACTCCTTCCACATAGCAGTCAAGTAACAAGACATGAAGTTTGCATCTCTGTCTGATACTACCTCCTTAGGGAAACCCACTCTGGAAAAGATTCCAAGTATGGCCCTTGCCACCACAGGTGCTGTAGTGGTCCTAAAGGGAATAGCCTCTGGATACCTAGTGGCATGGTCCACCACCACCAGTATAAACCTGTGCCCAGATGCTGTTTGAGGATCCATGGGACCAACTATGTCAATTCCAACCCTCTCAAAGGGAACCCCCGCCACAGGTAGTGGTATCAGGGGGTCCTTTGTTGTACCACCTGCCATACCACTGGCTTGACAGGTGACACAGAAGTGACACAACTCCTTGGTGTCTTCAGACATGTGGGGCCAATGAAAGTGAGGGAGAATTCTGTCCCAGGTCTTGTTTTGGCCCAGGTGACCTGCTAAGGGAATATCACGGGCTAGTGTTAATAGGAAGCCCCTGAACTTCAGAGGTATAACCAACCTCCTGGTGTCACCAGGCTTGGGGTCTCTACACTCTGAATACAGGAGTCCATCATCCCAATATATCTTATGGGTTCCACTAGCATTTCCAGCAGCCTCATCAGCAGCTTGCTTTCTGAGGGGTTCAAGAGAAGGGCAGCTCAGCTGCTCCTGGCTCAGATCTGCCCTGGAAGGGCACCCTATCCCCAAGAATTCAACCTGGTCAGGTTAAAGCTCCTCTGGGACAGTTCCTTCTTCAGGACTGAGATCATCTCCTTCAAACGTCTGATCTGCTTTGAGTCAGGGGGGAAGACACTGCCTTACCCCTACAGCTTCTTTTCTTGGGAGGCACCTGGTCCATTCTTCCAGAATACAGGGCCTTATCAGCTTTTGACATTTTTGCCTGTGACCTGGTCATAGAAAACACATGTGCACAGATTCCCAACATTTCTGCATGGGTTCTAAGCTCCACTTCCGCCCAAGCTAAAGTTTCTAAATCATTGCCAAGCAAGCATTCAACAGGGAGGTCTGCACTCACCACAACCTTCTTAAGGCCAGTTACCCCTCCCCAGGAGAAATTAACAACTGCCAAGGAATGGTCTGTCCTGACATTGCTAGCATTGGTCACTTGGTACATTTCCCCAAGTATGATTTGATCAGGCGCCACAAGGTCATTTGTCACCACTGTGACACGTGCTCCTGTGTCCCTGAATGCCAAAGCCTCTTTTCCATTTATCAAAGGCTGCTGTCTGTATTTGCCCAGATTACTGGGACTGACAAATAAGGAGGCCATATCCATGCCTCCATCACAGATCAGTGCAGCCTGAGTAGGAACTCTGACTAGGCCAGAGTCCATCTCAGATCTCAGGATTAACCCTACTACACCCTTATTCTGAGTACCACCACTTGGAGCTGAACTAGGGGGAACAGTTGCCTTAGGGGCAATGGTGGCTGGAGTTGAGTCTTGGGACTTGGTGCAATCACTAGTCCAATGGGTTTTCTGTTTACAGATTTTACACCATGGTTTCTTTTGGCCTTTTCCCTTGTTAGATTGGGACTCCCCACCAAATGCAAATTTTGGGGCCCTTGAGAAGACTTCTGGTCATTATCCTTTTCACCACCCTCATCAGATTTCTTAGAATCCTGCTTCTTGGAGTCACTACCTTGGTTTTGAACCTTCTGCCTCACCCTGGTTCTGACCCATTTGTCTGCCTTCTGGCCCAATTCTTGCGGAGAGATCAGATCAGAGTCCACCCGGTACTGATGCAGCAGCTGATTTTGACAATTATTAAGGATCTGCTCCCTCATAATCAAAATGTACAATCCTTTAAAATCACACACTTTACTGCCAAGTAACCAGCCTTCCAGAGCCTTAGTAGCACAATCTACAAAGTCAACCCAGTCTTGAGTCTGTGCCTTTTGGGTGTCTCTGAACTTTAACCTGTATTGTTCAGAGGTTAGGCCAAATCCACCAATCAGTGCACTCTTCAAGACTTTATATTTGTCAGCATCCTCTTTCCTAACAGTGAGGAGCTTGTCTCTACCTTTGTCTGCAAAGGAGAGCCACAAGATTGCTGCCCACTGCTCCTCAGGGACCCTCTGTACTTTACAGGCCCTCTCAAGTGCCGTTATCCATTTGTGGATGTCATCCACACTCTGGTAAGGAGGGACAATCTTGTTCAGGTTCCTAAGGTCATGGGTATGATCGCTACCTCTAGGGACAATGTTGCTGCCACCATGGGGCTCTAGCCCCAACCTTTTTAAAGCTCTCTGGAGCTCCAGGGAATCCCTGTCTAAGGCCAGCTGCTCTTTCTTGATTCTGAGCTTTCCTCTCTCAAAGTCAAACAGTCTGCAGTTCCCGACATAAGAGGACTCCCTCCTATGAGAGGTAGTGGTCCTATTTGAAACAGAGGTCCCTACAAATGTACCAGAATGATTAGAGAAGAAGATCTAGACCTTCTTGGTAAACTGTTAACCCTTCCAGGTGGGGTGAAGAAAGGGCCATTAATGCCTTCTTCCTCACCTTCCCCTTTAGGATGGATTGGATTGTCCAGGTTAGAATCATCTTGATACTCCTGGTCAGCTTCAGATTCTTGGTCCTGGATGTTTTCACTTCCAGTCGTGTCATCTTCTGCTGCCCCACCCAACTTGTCTGCCTTATCAGACCCTGGGGTCTTTCTGAGGTCATCTAAAAGCAAGGCCTCTATGAGGCGTTGAGTCCTAGGGTTCTTCCCTGTCTTCAATTTCCTAGATGCACACATGTTTCTCAATTCCTGAAATGAGAGGTGGTCATAGTCAGCAAGGAGCCACTGGCTTCTGCTCTTGAAGACATACTAGTGTAGTGAGGTGTTGCACCTACCTAACCTAGTGGGAACTACCAAACTCTCTTAAATTGTAGAAAGGGTGTGCTAGGCCCTTGACACACAACTCTAAGTTCGGTAGAACTTACTGAATTCTAAACTTGATTTATATGTACCTATGTATCTATAGTGATTTTCAGTTAGTCGCTCAAAAAGACTATCTGGTAAAGCAATAGCAAGCTTGAATCCAACTGCTGCACACCAATGTTTCCATGCAGCCATTCCAAAGTTAGCATTTACCGTAAGGTTATAATGCACTTAAGAGTATATGGTTTGGCTGCATCACAAACAACCCCGGAATAAAGGTCCGAAAGCTGCAGAGGGACTCTGCTCATGCATGGGCACCCTCTCACATGAAACCCAGCACCCAGCCTTCAGTATTGTTAAGGCCTGCCCTCGGGGTGACTGATAGGTTTACATGTGCAGTGATATGGAGAGATATAGGTAACCTATATCTCAGTAAGGGGTGCATACACCACCTTACACAGGCTGCTGTAGCAGACCTGTTGTGTCATTTTATATGGCTTCCCAGGGGTGGCACAATACATGCTGCAGCCCCTGGTAGGCCTCTGGGGTACCTATGCCCTGGGTACATATTATACCATATACTAGGGACTTATAAGGGTACCCCAGAATCCAATCTGGAGTGTACCTAAAGGACATGCAATCAATTTAGAGAGGAAGCAGCTAGACTGGGGCCCTAAACAGCAGGGACCCAGCCAGACTAAAGTAAAAAAACAGTGAAACATCAGCAAAAAGTGGGGGTAACCATATGAAGCAGATCCTACTCTCCTACAATGGTCAATTTGCTTGGGGTTGTATTCTGTTTCTTTACTTTGATATTTGCAAATTGGACTACATGGCTTTTCTTTAAATCGCGGAGTATGGGTCTTTTGCTTGCACAGGTGTGTTAAGGTCATTAAAAGTTTTTGGATTTGGCTTAGTGAATTTGATTTGTAAATTACTAGAACTAATGTATTGTTTTTTAGTTTTAGTGTTTATACTATTAGTTTCACTCTTTTTAGTTCAAGCCTAAAGGCAGCGTGCATGCACTGCGAGGCATGCTGAAATCCCTCTGTGGGCTAAGGCCTCACCCACCAATTTCCATTTGCTGCTTTGTGTGCCTTTCATAATTTCTTTCTTTTAATTGCTGAAACGCTGCTCTTTGTCCCGCCTTTGGTCGTGTTTTCACTATCCTGGCGACTGCGCCCTGTTACATGTGCCCTTACTGTCGGATTTATTCATCCTTTGTTCAGCACACTCTTTTTTTGGCATTGAATGGTCCTGCGCCGTTTCTCTCTTCCCGCTGCTGCTCTCATTCCCTTTATGGATATCTATGATCTGCTGCTATCTTCGAGCACTACCAGTTGTCCGTGCGCCTTTACTTCCACCTCCTCCTGTTGTCCTTGTTAACCATCTCCTTCGTCCCTCCTCTCCCTTTTCTGGGCGCGTGATTATTTTTTGTTTGCGGGCAGTCACAGAATCGAAAGCATAGACTTTCAGCAAGTGTTTTTTTCATTTAAATCCATTGCTTTTGTCTGCCCCTGTGCAGCTTCAGCGTCCGTCTGTGTCGCCCCCCTTCCCGCTTGTTTGCTTTTGTTGTCTGCAAAGTGGAGCAACCGGATCCCGACCGAGCCGATACCCCAGTAGGTCACAGTACACCACGTTACAATTCCCTAATCCAGATTTCCCTAAATGAGCCTTGTCGTCTTCCTCAGTTTCCACTGTGGGTGTCTGGCCCTCCTCCCCTGTATCTTTCATTCCCCCGCCTTTAAGGGCCTGACACACGATCTGCGCTCATTTAGGAAATCTCATTAAACGCATTGCAAGGTGTTGTTCGTTTACTCTGAGAGTTCAGTTAAGCTAAATGCAATGCATGGTAGTATCTGTTGCCCACCCATTTATTCCAGTGCATCGAAATGTCTCCTGACATAATTTCGTGCTTTACACAACATTGTAATAAACAATGTGATTGGTGGCTGCTACGGCTCCTTCTCACCTTTGCTCTGTTCATTCCTTTAATAGTCTTCAACTTCATACGGAAAAAAGTAGTATGCAATCACATTGTAAATCCAGTGTATCTGCTGCCCATCTGTTTATTCTAGCGCTTCGATGTAATAGAGACCCATCATACGTCACTGTTGTTTATCATTCTGTGGTTTACATAGCTGCATCCCGGATGTTATCATGTCCGTCCTTCTTGTTTTCTATGTTAATTTCAGTGATGGACCATTAAAACCGACAACAAAGAGATCAGCTTTGCTGCCTCAACATTTTAAAAGGCTCATTAATAGTTCAAATGCTCCAAACTTTTCTTTCCCTATGCAATAAAAAATGCAGGTGCGTTTTTACATCAAATACAATAAACACATTTCTTATGCCTGGCAAAGAGAGCTCATCAGCATTTCAAATCATCCTAGTGTCACAAGGCATTATCACGGCAAAAACTTTTTTTTTCTGGGATAAATGGTTGCCTTTTTCAATACTCACCAAGACCAGTGTGTGAAGAAGCAAATTTTAGTACTCAAAAAATTTCAGAGCCATGCCATTCCAAGTTTTTCAGTCGAAGCAATGAATGAATTTCTGGAGGACCCCTATACAGAGCCTTTGTAGAATGGCAAAAATGGCCAAACTTTTGCCAGCCGAGCCTCTTCTCATTCATGGCTGCTCCAAGTCGGGAAATAGCTTTTACAACGCTGTTGTTACCACGCAAGTAGGTAACAACGTGGTCATTACAACGACCGCGTTACCACGCGTGGTTTTACAACGCAAGTCGTTTTTACGACTTGCGCTAGGTGGCGTGCAACACCAGGGTATGTGTTGGATTTTAAATCCAACATATTGCCTGCTGTTGCGCTAACTGGAGTAGGAATAGTAATTTATACTATTCCTAAATCGACCGCGCCATCTAGCGCAAGTCGTCGAAACGACTTGCAATGTAAAGCCATGCGTGGTAACAACGCGGTCGTTGTAACGACTGCGCTGTAACCTACTGCGGGGTAATAGATGGCGTAGTAACGTCATACATTCCTCCAAGTCACATTTGTGTAAGAGGAAGTGATGTAGTACAAGTTTCTGTGGAAGGCCCTAATACACTTCAGGATTATTATTTACGTGTTAACAAGATATTCCTGTAAATTAGCAGCCGAAGGAAGAGCAATAACTCCAACAGCTGTGAGTTGGCAACACTTCCACCCATGGTTCGTGTGGTGCCACCACAGCTTCAGCATCATGAAATAACAAGGTCAGCCCTCTTCATCACTCAGCACAACCAACTATAACTTAAATTTTACTTGTCCCACCACAGCACACAGCAACTGTAAATGTGTCAGTCAAGTTCAGTCAGTGGTTCTCATGACCTGTGAGTGTAAGAATTTTGCCTCATCACGTGTGTACATCTGTCTAAAAAGAATTACATTTCAGTGGCAGGTCTGGTGAGTGAACACTTTATTATGTCAATGATTCTTCTTTCCATTCTTTATCAATTTTTTAAGTTTTGGTAATCCTTGTGTGTTCATGCTATATTTACAGATTACAATTATTCAAAGCAAATAGTATGCTTTCTTTGCATCAATAAGAAACATATTCTTCTGTGAGCTTAAAAAAGTTTTCTGAATCTCTTCCAAGTACCCAATCTTCTCTATCAAAATTATATTTGATTGTTATTTTTTTTTTAGATTCACATGTTTACTGGAAGCATGTAATCGCCATGTTTAGGTAGTAGTCTGTTTTATTTTTCTGCCATTTGCTTGCAAAAAATATATAACAACTGAACCAACTTGCCATGGCCAAATCTATTGGCTTCGGCAATGATTTTTTTTTGTTGCTAGAAAGTTGTGGTATTTAGCCTATTTCCTTGTTAAAAGGTGTCAAGAAGGGGGAGTGGTATTTTTCTCCCAGAGATAGCAAGCACTAAGCCTTACAATGCAGGAACTTTACAGCTCTGTGGTTAAAGACATTCACTTTGGCACCATGACCAAATGCACGGCAACTTGTTTCTTCTGTGTCTTTTACTGTCACAGAGGGACTGGAAAGTGAAAGCTTAACCAAATTGCTAAATACTTTTGAATTTATTTTCAAGTCAAATCGTGAACAAATCACTTGTATTTCTACAGGTGAATCAGTTTCTGGTGTATACTATTCAAATATTCACTATCACCTATATGTAATCATGAAACACAGGGACATATTCACAAGAAACTATCACCGAACTAACATCACTTTATCGCAGCCAAAGTCGTGATAAAAATACCTCCCCATTCACAAGCCTGTGTAAACAGCCGACAGTACCAGTTTAACTGCGAGAGCAGGCCCAAAAAAAATTGCCACAGAGGCCCACCGCAACTATCGCTAATGAGATGCAGAGTGGGCTTTCCCGTGCCAAAAGCCGCAACAACATCACACCTCAACATTCTCAACGACCAGACAGAACTAAGATAAAAACACAAAACAGGCGACAAGGCGCGTTAGCACCAGGAAATCTACACCTGCTCTGACCTGGTGTAAAGTCGGACGGCAGCCTGCACCACAAAAGGGAGACCAGCCCAGGGCCACATCGGAAGGGCAACAGATGCCATGGAGCCACCCACCATGCCACCGGGACACCCAAGAGGGCCACAACAACCACCCATACCACCCCAGGACCACAACCCACACTCGGCACAAACCCCCCGACCACCCCAGACGCAGCACAGACAAAGACAGCGGACCCCCAGGAAGCGTACCAGCCTCACAGACCCAACCCCTGACAATGTCACCATCCACCACAGGCTGAAAGGGACAATCATCCTGACCATCATCGCCCAACAGGCCTACTGCACCAACACAGCAGACAACCAATATCCCACCCCACACCAGGCTGCTGACTTGGCCCCTGACACCCCCCAGCCACCACCCGCCAGAGTCGGAGGAGTCTCACTGCCAGCCACATCCAAGTCCCTCACACCTGTCCTGGACATCACCATTACCCTGGTACCCCAGTCCCCATACGTCCAACACAATGTGCAGGTCACGCTGGAGACCAAGCAAGGATCATACGCAATAGCAGGCTGCACGCACGTGTTGGGGGCAATCCACAGCACACATGTCCCACCTGTGCCCCCTGGTGACACAGCACACAATCGCCGCAACAGAAAGCACACGTCCCACCCCAATGTGCAGGCAACAACAGAACACCGTGGAACCTCCAACAATGTCGCCTTCAAATACACAGCCAGTGTGCAGGATACCTTCATCCTCCGACCATCCATCACCAACCAGCGTACCCAGGATGGCAACAAGGGAATTGCACAGCCCCTTGGCAAGTTCCAAATGAACACCCCTCTCACCTCAACTTCACAACCATGCAAATCAAAACGTGGTGCTACCAACCCTGTTCAACGCCAGCCGGAGATACGTGGATGAGGGACCAGGACTACCCTGCGGACCAGTAGTTCACACATCCAGCACCTAGGCGCAAATCACGAATGGCAGAGTCCACACCAGTGGTCGCACGGAGAGGAGTAAGAAGAAGATGCGGCTCAGTCCGGACGAAACCGGGTCACATACACGAAAGTGTCCCAACACGTGGTGCCACTGAACCTGAACTACGCAGGCCGGTGGGGCCATCCAACCTATGCCGGCGACACTCGGTGAATGGGCTGTGCTGACCGCTGCCGCAGGCCTACACCACGTTCAGGTAGGTCACACATTTGGAACTGAGTCTTGATTACACCATGGCAGTGACCACCATATAAGGCATAGGACAAGTCACTATACCCCATTCGATGTGGTGCCAACAAGTCTGTGCATGGCATCACAACCACACGTGTCTGTGGGCCTACGCGGACTACTGCCCTCGGCCTACGCTGTGCACGAGTGGGTCACAGATTTGGAACTGAACATCGGTTATTCAAAAGGCAGAATACATGTCATCGCACGCACGGAGAGGCGTAAGAGGATGACGCGTTTCAGTCCGGAGGGAACAAGAACATCATTACGGAGGTGATCGAACACTACCGACAACTGCCCTTGTGTCACTAACTCTGTGCCTCGCCAGCAGATGACACGTGGCTGTGGGCCACTGCTGACCGCTGCCTCCGGCCTACACTGCAGTCCAGTAGGTCACAGACTCTTCATTTTGCAATGGCTGAGTTCATATCAGCGTACTGGCATCATCGCAGACAGCATCCCCTCTCAGCCCCGGTGCCACTAAGTCTGTTCCCCGACAATCATGGACACTCTCAGGTCGAACTTTGGTAGCGTCTGAGTCGATGGACTAGGGGGCAGTTTTCATCCTCATGTAGCTGATACCGAATTGGTGGTGGCAACGAGGCTGTCGCATTCCACTCCTCCATTTACTACTTCCGGACAAAATCACACCTTTCGGCGTCATGCCCTGGAGGACACCTTCCACTGTCCCTTGATACCCTCCGCAACATACACCTCGGACAGTGATGGTGACCCGCTCAGGTCGCATGGCCCAACTGACTGCACCACAAGTCACCGTCCCGTGGCTGGGTGCCTGTGCCGGCCGCTGTGCCTCTGGGGCCACTAACTCTGTGCTTGTCAGGTCTGGGATCCCTTCTTCTGAGATATTGGATGGCCCCGGAAGCGTTGGCCTTGGGGTTGTCAACGCCATGTGTCTGTGGCCCCGCGCTGTCTGCAGCCTCCGGCCTCAACTGCGGGCCACCAGGGCCCACACATAGATTCGGGTCCTGACCGGCCTGGATGTCGCATCACCGCAGGAGGCACACGCCACCACCGCAAAGACCACCTCCAAACGCCATCTGCCAGAGTTGATACGGTGGTCCTGACAGACCTACGGAGTTGCTCAGAACTGTTGTGTATGCCATCATCGGCCTGAAACCCTGCTCAGCACTCCAGGTGCCAGTGAGTCTGTGCACTGCAAGCCATTGTCTGTTAGTGATTGAGTTTTGTGCTGTGGAGATGTTGCGCAGGTTTGTCACCTCATGCAGTGTGGAAGACCTGGGAATATGATGGGGAAGATGTGTCAAGTGTGCGTACGGGAGATGGCACAGACAATGGGAGGGCAGGAGGCAACATCCCCAAGGCAGGAATGCAGACTGGAGGTGGTAGTCAAGCCACACACCCGGAACCATTACTGGGTATTGCGCTGTGGACTGCGGTCGTTGATGAGGAAGTTGATGCAGGTGTAACACACCCGACTGCATCTGCATCAGGACTAACCTGAAGGGACACAATCCTAGCAATTCCTTCACATGAGCGCGCTCATCTCTTGTACCCCTACCTCAGTGCACTGCAACTCACGGAACCTCCTGACTGAATATTAGGGGACCACTGTCCTTACTCTGGCTCCCACCATGTTGCTGTGCAGTTGACTCTGTTATGCATGTGTTTTCTGTTTCCGTTGCACTGATGTCCAATGTTCAAGTTGTTGCCAGCACCAAGCATTCCGTGCTGACTTACACTCACCCCACACACATCCAGCACAGGCATCACTGTACATGTCGCCCTGCCAATAAAGAGGCCGGGCGCACATGCCCGTAGCCAGTTTGACATAATATCTATGTGTTTCCCTGTGGTCTTGTTGTATGCATGAGGGCCCTGGGCCCTAGGACATTACGCTGTACTGTGTACATCGGATGTAGACATGTCACCGCAGGCAGCGGGTTGGAGCTTGGACATGTAGCTTTGTCGTCACCAATTCAAAAGGGGAGTGGCCAGGGCCGTCGTATGCAGAGCCAACATGGCAGTGTGACTGCAATTTGAGCGCCTCTCCCCGTGGTTCTGTACTGTGAATGTACAACTGCATGTGTCTCTATGGCAGTGTGGGTCTCCTTAGTGGGGTGTTGGTGGCCCCTGAAGGGTGATAGACACCTACGTATGTGTCCTGGTTCGCATTCCATGGGTTCGTCCCACACCTGTTGGGCCACCTCCTTTCTGGCGTGCAGGGACATGGCATTGGGGTGCGATGTGTGGGTGGGTGAAGTGTCGTGGGCACGCTGTGCTTGCCGGTACTTCCTGCTGTGTGGTCTGTTGCAGGCACAGTGTTCTTCTCTGAGTAGCTTGGCTGTCCGAGTCCTGGTGGGGGGTTGCGTGGGATATCCATGTGCTGTTGTAGGGCGTCGGCGTCGACGGTGTGGTGGTCCTCTCCGGCATCAATGATGTGTTGTATTCCGTGCTCTGATGAAGGTGTTGTGTGCCCCTCTGCGATGTGAAGGGGAGGTGCGTATTGACTTTGCGTTGACATGTATGTTGGCGCATTGTGCAGGTTTGCATGCAGACTGTATGACAAAGTACATTGTGACTGTTTGGGGTTGCTGGATTCTTCTGCGGGACAGTGTGCATTTGGTCAAGATGATGGATGTGATGTCGTACGTGTACATTTCCATTTCACAGTTTGCGGCTACGCCAGATGTAGTAGGCATGTTTCTATGCATGTGCGGAACCAGTTGTGTCCTCTGTTCTGCAGTTTCGGCTATGCGCGTTGTTCCTCATTGTCGTCAATATGGGTGTGCTGTTCGTGCTATGTGTGTGTGCTGCAGTGTGCCAAGGAGATCAGGCCCATGGACCTGGGTGATTGTGGGTGTGCAGTGTGCTACTCCTCGTTGTGCATGTATGCCATTGTGCCCACTTCCCCCAGTCCCTGTTAGTTGCACTCCCTGTTGATGTTGTGTCAAGTCCTCTCGAGCTGTGTCAGTACTCCCTACTCCTTGCACCGTCTCCTCACTGATGACTGTGGCCTGGGTTTCCTTCAGCTCCTCAGGTGGCGCTGGACTGCCACCTCCTGTCGCCGTTGCTGCCTTCCTGTTGGCAGCAGGTTTGTGCCTGGTTTAGGTAGTCACGTCCTGCCGGCGCCTATTGGCCTCCTGGATTGGCCTCCTCGGCACTCCAACTGCAATCCAGGTGGTCTACTAGTGGGTCAGTTGCTGGTAGTGTTCTGTCACCTCCGTGACGCTGGTCTTGTTTACCTGCGGTCTGCACCCCGTCTTCCTCTCCCTCTTCGCCTTGGCCTCACCCGACCCCGTTATTACTTTCTGGTAGTCTGTGGGGGTTGTGGGGTTCGAGTTGGCCCCTGCGCTGTGTCAGGGTGCATCCATGTTGCTACGCGCTTTGGAATGTTTTGGGTGTGTTTTTACTGTGGTTTTTATGGTGCATTGTTCTGCGAGATGTGTGAGATTTGCAGGCCTGTGGCAGGTTTTCGCTACTTTTTGTACCGCGGTTGGCCTCATCGCATTTTGTTTGCGTTCGCGCATCGCATTTATGCGGCGTGGCATTGATTTTCACGCGGAAATTTGGTGGGTTATCTGGTGGCTATCGCATGCTACCACCTTGTTGTGAATTCCACGTTGGCCCGGGTTATTTTCCCGCGATAGGCTGCGATACTGAAAGTTGCGTTACGCTACTCTTGCGGTAGTTATCACACATTCTTATGAATATACCCCACAGTTGCTTCAGAGGCGCTTTGCAAACTTGTTTTTTTCTGCATCGGGTTGAATTCATTGTCTGTTCATATGATAGTTGCAGTGTAGAAGTAACTGTTATAGCGCACAAGAAAGACTGTAGAGTTGTGAAACACGCGTTGGCCAGTGTCTGTTGATGATAAAGATATCAGTACTGAATCCACAGGAACAAATGTGTGCACTTCCTTTCGCACCAGTATCTTTTGCTACAGACCTCGAATTGAGTTTTGGTTTGTGCATAGCTTACTAGCGGCAGCGAAGGGGAAGGCACCCCACTTTATCGAGGTCATTTCTGTCTTGACATAGGAGACTCCTGTTTCCTCTCTCTCTGTGTAACTGGGAAACAGCAGATTGATCGGAACGCTAGCCTTAATAGTCCGCTTCACTACAAATTATACAAACACTGATATTCCCCACTATTATACGGCTTAATTCTAAATTATACTTTTACATACAGGTTTTGCCACATTCTGCACATGTAAATCATGCCTGGGAGAGGCCTTTTAAATTCTATGATTAGGTTTTCTATCTGTATGTTAGTGGGAGAGGGATGGTTGAGTGAGGGAAGCTAAAAGATAGCACTGGCTGGAATTTTCCGTACTAATGTAATTGACTGTAGCGAGGACAAATACCATTTGTCGTCTGCGGTGGTCTCTGAAAGTACAGTTGTAGGGTGCATGAGCACCAACCAAATTAGTAGGGAGTTGCATGTGTATTTTTATCATATTGTGAAACTTACACTCCCGAATGGGCATCTCACCAATCCTGTAGCATCTTCCTTCTTGGAAGCGTCTATCGACAGCAACGAGAGCCGCTTATGTGGGAAAGCAGGAGAGAGTGTTCTACATCTATTATGTATTTGCGGAGAACTGGATCTTGAACAACGACTGCTTCTGAAACCCATCTTTAAAAATAAGAGGATAAGATCCTGTAGACAAGCAGTGAAGGCATGCCTCGGAGGTGGAGAAAAACAACTGGCGTGTCGCTTCGTACGATTCACAGAGGTGACAGTGGAAACAATTCAGAGATCTGGCACTCAATTACCAGAGTTTTAAACCTGGTTTTGTCACTTCCAGGAACTGGCACCCACCCACAATATTGCTTTTTTTTACTCCTTTTATAGAAATCAAACAATGTTAAAATTTAGAATTCATCGGCACAGCTGTTTACCACATCAAGAGACCCAAAGTCATTTATCTCCAAGCACATGGCACCAGGCACTTTATGAGACTGCAATACGCAAACTTGCCAAAAACCCGTTTAAGGTTAATAACGATACGGCACACACACAACGTTAAACATTTAAATTCATTGATATGGCCGTTTTAAAATTCAAGAGACCTAATTTTATCTATCTCCATGCACAATGCACCAGGCACTCTATGAGATCGTAATATGCGGACTTCTCAAAACCCGTCCATGGTCAACAACTCTGCCTGTTAACTTAAACCAAGAAAGCATTCAGGATTCAAGTCTTCGAAACCAAGAAACACGTTTGCAACTGTCATTCCACTGAAATTTTGAGACTTATTTAGTTCGAGTGGAATATTTTTTGTTTGGTCGTAATTTCAAAGCTTCAGCTTTGTTTTGTTATCTGGCATTAACCAGGAATCAGTTGTTTTAAGTTATGCTGTTCGATCCTGCAATTATGGATTTTGCTGTATTTTTGCCTTTTATGTGGCAACATCAAGATAGTTAAAGACATTTACCTGCATGCACAATGCACTAGGCATTTTTATGAGCGTGCAAGAAGCAATCTGAACCCCGTTTGTCAACTGAAGCTAAGAACGACTCAGGACTTCAGTCTAATAGTCTAGAAACCAAGGGGCAGATTTATGTTTCCTGGCGCATCCCTGCAAATCAGCAGGGATGCGCCAGGAAAGATGCGTCACGCAAGTTTACCTTTGCGCCACTACAGATGCGCCGCATTTACAATGCAGCGCATCGTGGCGCAAGGATAAACAGATGCGTGACGCATCTGATGGCATAAGGGCGGCGCATTGCTGGAGTCGTGTCGCAAGCACGACGCAACTCCAGCAATGTTTAGGGGCTGCCCATACCTAACATGCTGCGTCATGCCTTACGCATGTAGATTTCACTGCGTCACTTTTCCGAGGCTTTTTCCGATGGAACGCCCACCCTGCATACATTAAACCTGACGCAGGTTTAATGTGGCGCAGGACTTTCCACCGTGACGCATCTCCATAGATGCATCACGATGTAAAAGGGGCGCAACGTGGCGCAGGGTTTACGCCACCGCTGCGTCACAAAAGTGACGCAACGGCGGCGTAAAAGTGGCGCAAGTCTAACATAAATCTGCCCCCAAGTATTTAGTATTGTACACTGAATGAACTGTCACACCGCTAAAGTTTTGCACACTTAATTAGCTAGAATGGAACATTTTATGGCCAATCACATAAGCAAAACCCTAGCTTTTTATTGTATGACATTGACCAGGAATCAGCTATTTTTAAGTTATGCTTTCAAACTTGTAAATATGGATTTTTGATGTGTCATGTCGTTTATGTGAATATTGTAAAGGTTTTTATTAACTCATACAAAAATAAACGTACTTACTTACATATTGCGACACGGTTTCTTACCTGTAGCCTTCAGAGTTGTAGAGTGCATTCAAAAGAGATGGGATTTGGTACTCTTCAAGTTCTTGAGACAATAAGGACCATTCTCTGTAACATACAGCAAATCAATGTAGGTATTAATGATGTATTTGCTATTTTCAGATTGCTTATATTCTATGTGCCTACTACAAATTATATGCACAGTATTCCATTTAGTGTGCTTGTTGCTAGGTTCACGACCATCAAGCAGTTACAATAATATAGCATGTCGCCACCCAGTTTACTTGTCAGTACTCAGCATCGCTATCTTCAATGATTGTCAGCTAATGATCAGATTACTTACTAATAATGCTCATTACCACTTGGTCTTTCTTCCTTCTCCAAAGACTTACAATGTGAGTTCTCAGCAGTACCCTCCCCCGGGGGCAATAGCCAACAGGGCCAGGATGGGAACCAGCAGCCCGAGCATGTTATTTCAGACCAGCTTGAAAATGGTGATTAGCGAGCAAGCCCTACTATTGCAACAGGAGTTTGGGAGAGGTCTCTTCCCAAGAAAGATTTCAATAAAATTGCTATATATTCAAATGCACTAACTTTAAAACTTAGGAAACGATGACCTTACATTGCACCAGAATATCCAGTTAGGGTGGTAAGCACAGATATTTTTATTCAGACACAAAAAGTTAAAGCAGGAGAACATGAAATTAAAATCAACATGTTTATTGCTAAAATAAAACAGTAAACAACTGATTTAAAATACACAAACTCAAACAACTGTGCAATGGTTTAGAGAAAAAAAATTGGGAAGACTATGTGCATCATTGCGGTTCCTATAAAGTAGTAAAGGTTTATAAATGAGCAATGATGAGACGCATGGGATTTGACCCTGATTTCTGTGCCTGGACTTGCCCCACGGCTACGGTGTGAACGCGGGCAGGTGTCTGCAGACTTGATACTTCAGAGAGATGGCACGAGATCTCCGAGGTTTTTGCCAGTGCTATGGAGCCCTAGCCAAGATGGTGTTTCTTCCCAGGTGTTTATAAGTACTTCTGAATGCAATGTGCCCTTTATCCTGTAGGCTCTTCTGAAAATTAGACTGCTTGTCTCGCTGGTTTGAGCAGGGAAGGGCAGCTGATTTAAACTTAAGGTTTTGAAGCTCCAATGGACAAACTGTAGGATGGGCTTTCCTAAGCTCTTCTTGTATTATGCAGGTGCACAGCTGGAATATGCATTTCACTGGTTTGATCAGCATATAACTGAGAGAAGAGGTTGCAAGCAAGGTCCCACCCATTTCCTTTGTTCCCTACCCAAGGCCTTCACGTTGGGATCACAGGTGAGGAGCTCTCTTCCATATATTGCTGCTCAGATGTTGACAATGAGGGAGAGGGTGATCGTGAGTGTTTTGAAGAGATGCTCCTATGACCAATTACATTCCACAATGGATCTTGAAGCGCTTTAAAGAGATCTGCACCACATTGTCAGTCCAGGAGTGGAGGAGTGGGTGTGGGAGGCAGTGGGGAATTTATAGCTCAATAATCAATTCCTTGCCTATGACTAGACGAGTGACGCTTTTGATCTTGGCATGGGCCAGTTTTTACAGCCTGCACATATTGTGCAGGCGGCCAGAGGTATCTGGACCTCTTTCCCTGAGGAGTTCCCTACAATTGATGGTCATGATGTTATCAGTAGCAAGTTTCAGGCGCGTGATGACTAATTAGTATTCAGCCCTGGTGTTGGATAGGGGGAAATAAAACTGTGATAGGTGGTTATGCAAATGTTCTGATCCAATATTAGATGTAGACTTGAGAAGAATGCGTACAGTGGTAAAGAGAATTTTCCCTAATGGCTGTTTCAAACTAATCCAATTTCAATTTCCCCCTATGACTTATCTCACCCATAAAAGATTGGCTAGGATCTAGCCTTGCTGGACTTCAGCATGCCCTAGACGTACCATGCAGGGGCAGACTTTCTGCAAATGGTTTGGGGTTGTTCTTGAATGATCGCATTCTGGGACCAGTGCAATCAATAAAATAATGGTTTCTGGGCATATTCCACGCAAAAGTGTGCTTGAAGATGAGGACATATATGGCCGCACTGGGCACGGTGCTGGCTAAGCTCATTGCAGCCATCCATTAGGTCTCTGCAAGATCTCCCAGACATGAGGCTCGAAAAAAAGATTTACTTGAATGGAACGTAGTTGATGAGCATCATGTGAAGAGTACACAAAGAGGTGAATGGTTGCTAAAAAGGGCAGATATGCTTGCTAAACTAATAAATCCCCCAAACAATAGACGTCTTGATTCAGAATTTGTAATTTGACGATTCCATTAGAAATACACAATGTGGCTGTAGCAAATTATGTTAGCTGTGGGTAATTGTAGGGAGTGGGTTACATATGGCATGATATAGTTATTAATTGTATGGGTGTGGTGGGAGAGGTAGCCATTTACGGTGGAAGTACAGACACATGTATATTGACATGTTTCAATTGAACTTTTGTTTTTGTTTCCTGATAAAACACAATAAAAATTATATTAAAAAAAGTAGGAAAAGTTTGATGAACGGTACCATCAGCCAAGACGACCAGCTGTCAAACATTTTAAATGTTTTTTGTTTCTCAAACAAACTCCCAAAGCAGAAGTTTTTTTTTAAACAAACAGCTAATGGCCCCCACAACCTGGAAGTTTTCTCCCAGGGCATTGGGGAACTATTGTTTTTTCCTGTCGCTTACCGCCAGGTTTTTACTGGTAGTGACAGAAAAAAAAGACTGAACACAGTAGAGCGGATGGTATAAAGTCCTTCCTCTGATGGCCCAACTCAGTTGGACTGTCAGAGGAAGTATTCTGTTGATGGAGCTAATGGGAACTTCATTGATTGAATACTTATGGTGTGGCCGACTCTAAATGAGGAAGGCAGTTTAAGGGTTTGGGAAATAGGGTACCACCAAACTCTAAATCAGGCCCTAATGTCCTGATTTAGAGTTTGGCAGATGGAGTGGTTAAGAAAATACTTCTGCCATCTTGAGGGGCCTCCACAGAGGCCATGTGGAGAACTCTCTACATTAACAGAAACCTGCAGTCATACTGGTTCCTGTCAATGTAGGAAACGTTTGACAGATGGTACCATCAGCCATGACATCAGCTCATCAAAATGTTCCCATAGTAAGAGTTTTTTTTTGAAAAACAAAAAACAAATGCCCCTCACACCGTGGGAGTTTTCTCTCGACAAAGCCAACAGGAGCTCAGTCAACACAACTGTTATGGGCTGCCCTTCTCTAAATGAGGCTGGTGGACTCGAGGACTTGGCAGACGTGGACACATTTGCTACTCAGTATCCTATCCAACAAGCACTCAATCAGAGCTTTTGAACAGTGCCAAAGCATCTTATCAAAAGTGCAACAGTGTACAGAATTAGGATAATGGGTATGTTCACATATTAAACATTTAACATTGCTTGCAGCAATTTTCTCAATGTCAAATATTGCAAATAAAACAATTTAAAACATAATTAACCTCCAGTACAAACAATTTTCTAAGATGGAATAGTACTTTGTGTTAGTGTGCTTGAGGTGCTGCAAAGATGGCTATCCCATTCAAATAGTAAAAGGCAGAACCTTCCTTGTTATCTCAGTGGTTCCATATACTCTGGTCAATAATGGCCCTGGAGAAAATGATCAGCAATTTGGAGGAATGTTAAACATCCTTTAAAGGACAATGTAAACCACTACTGGAGTACGCCTAGGGGTGTAGTATCACTCTCTTTACCTCCAAGATGGAAAGTAATGGATCAATTCACTTAGGCAGTAGGTGGGGATCATTGAAAAGTTATACGGTGGAGAAGGCCATAATGAGGCACCTAAATTAATTAGACCTCACTTATCAGGGTGGAGGGTTTAGAAGGGACACATGGCACTTATGTTTTCTTGTTTGTTCGGGAGGATCAGGAGTTGCTTATTTGAACCTCTGTATATTACAATAGCTTGATGGTGTGTGACACTCTACCATTTTCTAATGTTAAAAGACGAATACAAACTCTTGGAGGAAAACTTACATAACTGCAAACAGTTGTGTAAAGATTTTGAAGGAATAAAGTGGAAGACAATGTGCACAAGTCAAATGCTTCCCTTGCCTTGAGCCTTATAAACTGCCTTATAATGAAACATTGTACTTGCTTAACTTCAGAAATGTGGGCACTTTTGCTCACATTTTAAAGAGGTAACATTGCTTGAACAATTTGCTTTTGTAGGCAAAATGATCAATGATTGTGTCATTGCTTAGCTCTATGAATGCATCATTTTCCATGGACATGAGAGAAAATCACACAGCATATTCAAGATGTACTTGAACATTGAAAGAAAACCTTTCACAAGTCAGCAGAGAAGAGGAAAGTGTTAATTTAAAAAGAGAAAAATAGGTTTAATTGTACATGTAACACAATAAGAAACTGTAGCACCAAGAACAGTCTCTGTAAGTCTTGCCCATAGGCTTTTTTGAACATTACTGTGTTATACCACTTGGGGGCATATTATCAAGCCAGGCGATAAAATTATCGACGCTTTAGCAGCAGAAAACTGCCTCTAAAACGGCAATAATGGGCTTGATAATATGCTCTATGGAATTCCAATTGAAGCCCATGTTAAATGTGAAGGACGTCTAACATGGGCTTCAATTGGAATTCCATAGAGCATATTATCAAGCCCATTATCGCCGTTTTAGCGGCAGTTTTCTGCCGCTAAAGCGGCGATAATTTTATCGCCTGGCTTGATAATATGCCCCTTAATCTTCAAAGGTGAGATATGGGGTGACTTTGTCATATATCTTAATTGATGGCATCATACACTTCTGCAAGATTCATTTTTAGTCTGTTCAACTTGGACGCAAAATCAACCAATTCATACTGCAGTTTTTCAGGGGATTCTTGTGAATCAAATTTAGTTAGCATGCCACTTAGGCCCTTATTATGAATAATGCATAATTAATTACAGAAATACCGGTGACCAGAATCTACAAATCCGGCTGGTATCCCTGCACCAAATTTCAGTGTTTACATTTGTATTTTGGGGGAATTACTGCTCATATCTGGTAATATCAGGTATTTTTCTGAGATGGTTTTCGCAATTCTGGGGCAAACACTTCTGACACTTTTAGCCTTCTCTGATCAAAGGGAAAGGTTTAAAATATGAGTTGGTGGGGCAGTCGTTAGAGGCAGGCTTATCCCTGTCAAGGGCTAGAGATTTGTTTTCTCCCCTTGTTCTGCTTCAGGAGTCAGGAATGGCTGGGGTGTGATGCAACCCATAGCCCCTTCCCCTTCAGCAGAACTGACAGGGCACACAATTATTGGGTTTGGAGTTTGGGGGCTGATAACTGTGGCCACGGCGATATTCAGAATTGTGAGATGTGATATGTCACCTGAAGTACAGCTCTGGGTGAAATGCCACAACTCGTTATTAGAGCCTTAATTAATCAAAGGCATTTTCTGGAAAGTTCTGGAGAATGTTTTTAAAGTTTCTGGGGTCCAAGCATGGCAAATATGCAGATAGCTTACAAGTAACTATCTTGTCAATTGTAGTATGGTAACTATTTTGTTCATTGCAGTATTGTACAATTTTACCCTGAATTTATTACCAAATGATTCAAATGAATGAATTTTTATTTCTTAAGCGCAACAAATACCCCAAAGACATTCTAGAGCTCGAGGAGGACCAAATACAGATGTGCAACAAAAATTAGCATTTTTAACCTTTATATAAATTGGAGGTGACAAGAGGCCATCCTGCTATTGGCTAGAAGGGAATACCAAAATTATGCAGCTAGAAAAGAATAAAGCAACCACCTAAGCAGCAGTAAATAGTATGGGGACAACTGGAGGCTGGGCAAAGGGAGCAGGCGAAATAGTTTTCGATATTACAACCCTTTATAATTATTTTTTAATATAAAACATCTTACAGCACTTGCAAGAAAGCACACTTCTGATTAGAATCAGATAAAATAACACTTTTATACACATTAATAAACCTTCAGTCATACACAGACCAATCAATTGCAATATTTCTACCATATGTTCCACACCTTGTGATACTTCTGTGGACATCTGCTTGATTTCTATACGTGCTCCTCTGCTTTAGCACAGTAGTCCATCCCTTAGGTCCATTCCCTTGAAGAGGAGACATGGCCAGCAATATCTCTTTTGGCAACAGGTAGACCCATTGTCACAAATAGTCTTAGAAAATATATATTTGCTGGGTAATAGGAAACTCAGAAAATATTTCTTTTAGCAAGAGGACTATCTGTGGTGTGTGTGTTTTAAGGTATTAGAAAACTGCCCCACTTAATCTCGTTATTTAGCCAATAACATTCCAAGAAATTAAACTGAAGGTATCCTGGGTAGTTGTCATGTGGGGGAGGGGGGAGTGGGAACAACCCTTTGTATTGCCTGTCTGTGGTGTGTGTCTTTTAAGGTATTGGAAAACTGACCCACTTAATCTTGTTATTTAGCCAATAGCATGCCAAGAAATTAGACTGAATGTATTCTGGGTAGTTGTCATGTGTGTGCGTGTGTGTGTGTGTGTGTGTGTGTGTGTGTGTATAGGGGGGGACAGCCCTTTGTATTGCCTGTCTCGGGACAGAGATCCAATCAATTCAAAAAGGTGAAACATGCAAACATAAAGTATATCAATTTCAGCCGTGGTTTTGATTTCCTAGCAGTGTTTTTGGGCAAGAGTTTCTGGTGTTGAGGATCTCTCACTGCCACTGTCATCCATTTCAGTAGTAGGCAGTCTCTCGTCTGACCCAAGGACATCTCCTGTCCTGGTCCTAAGTCCCAGGCAGCGTACTCCCCTGCATTGTCTCACATGAGAATGGGACAGCGATCATCGTCCTGCTTGGGGGTGTCCAAAGAGCAGATGCATGTAGGCACTATTCCCTGGGGCTGCATATTTTAAGCCAATCCCATACTTGCTGTGGTTTTTCGAAGAAATGTGTTTTGCCATCATTGATGACCTTCAGTTTTGCATGGTACAGATGCATGTAAGTGAGCTGCATTGCCATCAACATTCGCTTTACGGCCAGGAATGATCTTCTCATTTGCTGCACCTGCATCATATAATCTGGAAAATTCTGATCTGTGAGGAGCCGGTGTTAAGGTACTGTTGAGCTATGACTGTCAAAGTAGTGCATATCTGTCAGCATAGTTCCAGAAGGAGTCTTTAATGTGTCCCCTGCTTGGGGATCTTGTAGCCAAGGGAAGCGTGCCATTTCAATAACAGAGCAAAAAGATAGGACCTCTAAAAAGTATTCTGGATTAATTCCCTCCATGCCCTCCGTCATTCCAGAGCAGCAATCCACCTTTACTGTTAGGTGTGCAACATCTGAGCAAAGAGTTTGGACCGAGTCCTCCATTGTAGAGATTCTAGTTTCTGTCTCCGTGAGACATTTGACCATCTTTCTGACATCCTGGCGAAAGAGCCCTCTCCACAACTACTCTGCTGATCTATGCCTCAAGAAGTTTATGAGTTACACCTATGGCCTGAAATATTTTTTTTTCTGCAGTGATCAGGATATTGGTGGGATCATTGAGGTTGGCAGTATCTTCCTGAAGGTTGTCTTTCTTTATTTGTTGTTGAGTGGGAGCTGTCACTTAAGACTTTCCTAATATGAGGGAAAGATCAAGCAGGATAAGGCAGTTTAAAGGTGCCACAAAAAGAAAAGCAAGCAGTGGGAAGCCAATATTATCCTGCAGGCCTGCAGTTTTCAAAAGGTAGACAGTTTCTCTTCCTTAGCCTCGAGACGTCAGTCAGCCATCACGGGCCCGTGAACCACCACATATCTTGTACTTGTGGAGTGTATGTCTTGGTGGGTCTCTGGAAACAGCCCTCCCATTGGTCACCAACTCAAACCTCCAATCCCAGGCACACAGGAAGGCAGGCGAGCAGCTGGGGAAAACAGGGATGAAGAGCCCAGCCCAGCAGTGATCCAAGAGTCTACTGAGGTGCAGTATTGATTGGTGGCTCAAATGTTTGGAGGCCCCCGCTGCTCTGGCATAAAGACAATCCTTCGTCTACCACCGGTTAACCCAGTACACCGGAAGATGTTGGTGTGTCATGTATCCCAAGAGGGATGAAGCACCAGTGTCTTTGGGGCACATTATGACGACCTATGGTTGGCAGCCTAGCTGATCATCGCCCCCTCAAGTGTGTCTCCGATTGCTGCTGTTCTGCGCTATTGGGGCAATCCCAACTTGGCCAACCTCGAGGGTGGAATTGCTCAGAAGTTAAAGGCCTTCTATGTGGTCAAAACCCGAGGCGAACCCATGGTTAGTACTCTCTCCCCTAATTGTTTAGCCCACAGCAGGTCTCCACCCTGACAACAGCTAGGCAGATGGGAGCTCAGTGGCAATGCCGGGTCAACTGGGTCCTCCACCGGACACCTTGTTTCTCTCACCAGACTTGGCATGTGGTCCCTGTGGCATTGACGGCCTTGTAGTTTTTGGAGCTTGCACGCCCAGGGTCTGTTAGGGTTGCCTGGATCATTGGGACATCTCTACTTTGACAAGAGGGGCCCCAGTCAAACTTGAAGCGCAGGTGACACATTCGTTCATCTCTGCAGCCAATCTCACAGCAACCAGGCCACTGATGCAACTCCTGATGCATAATCTCCTGAACTCTGTGGCCACAGCGATGGTCAGGGTCTGCCCAGGTCTTATGGGGAGCTACGTCTGTCAATCTGTGTGTTTGCGTCAGCTAGCATGAAGATGGATGGTGGATGTTCCACAGAGCCCACTCAAGACACTGCTTTCTCTTGTGTGTCGAGCCAAGCCCCCAAGTGGAACAATATTGACAGAACTTATATCTGAGGTAGATGGGGTCGGTACTGGTGTTCACACAAAGAACACTGCAAAATGCTTTGACGATGATGCACTTCTTAACAGGAAGCTAATGGAGATTGACTGAAACATGCATGGGACAATTCAAGATGAGGTTGGTGACATAGATTTCCACAATCAGAAGCAACTGAAGCAAATAAGCTGAAATTCCTAAGTGTAGAGAGTTACCATATTCCAAATGGAGGGGTGTTATAAGCCTAGGCCATGGTCTTGTGCGCTGAACTGGAAGAAAATGACTCACTTTCCTGGATATCCTGAGCATAGAAAATCAAACCACAGAAACCTGGCTAACCTGAGAGGAAAAGGTAAGTTTATGATCAAATGCAAAGCAGAGGTTTCTAGTAGAGCTCGTAGGAATCAGAGTAGAACCACCATAGAGTACCACCATTGAGATTACGTTTGCCCCAATTTAAGACTGCTACCTCAGCCACATATGCACAGAATTTCTTTTGAGTGAAAGCGATATTGTCTGAGATGGGAACTGCTGATCCTGATCCTTAGTTGGCCCTCTCTCCTCGGGTGTGCTGTTCTTGCCACCAGGAAGCCTGGTAAGTGACGGGAACTCAAATGCAATGTGAATAGCAATCAAACTTAATGAGCTCATTAGCCATTGACTTATATCTTCTAAGGTGACCTGATTTAGAGGAGGGGACACCCCAAGAATGTAATCTATGTGACTTGTAACCCCCCGCTTCCCAACAAACATCTTCAGAGGTTTCTGTGCACACAAATTGTCTGACCCGTACAGTGTCCTGTGAAGTCATAGTTGAAAGCTGGCCACCCTTTGCTAAGAGCGTGGGAATGTCACATATAAGCAGATAAGAAAACTTTGCAGTTTTTGCATTGCAGCTTTCCTGTAGCAATTAATATTCCTTTTTGAATTGATGAAGAACATTTTTGGAGGAGCAACACACTACATCATGGGGAGTGCATGGTTAGCAGAGTGTTGTATTTCGTGTGATCCTGTGGGGGAAGCATTTTGGGATTGTGCATTAGTGATCAGAGAGGTGCTTTTATCTTGCTGCGATGCAGCACCTATTGGTATGACAGAGAAGGAGATGTGAGCAGTGGCAGCTGCTCCGCTAAGACGGAGGAGCATCGCCCCACTGATCAAAAATAAAAATAAAATAACAACATGTGATTATCATTTTTATTTTCCTATTTAAGTCAGTGGCTGTCGGGCGGGGCTCACCAGAGCATGGAGAGGAGCGGTTTGCACTCCTTATGTTAAGTGCTCATGACTGCTTGGCAGTTAACAATAAAATGCATTATAGAAACAATGAAAGTTAAAAAACATATCATTAAAATAGGATTTCATTCCAATCTAAAACTATAATAAAAAACCATACATAAAATGAAAAACATGTATTGCTTTCCCCCTAGACCTATGGATATTTTAGGTTAATCCTAAAGAGCCATCACATACTCAGATTGACTTTAACTTAATTGCCCTTATTTTCCACACCCAACTCAAGAATTTGGACACGGCTATCACAATATGCTCCTCAGTATTTGATGTTAATATACGGAGAGCAGTGGCACAAGATCGGGAGCCCATGTTAGAGCATAGGACTTTAATCCATTTAGCTCTGGGAAATTTATATGCCGGACAGGTGAAAAATATATGGGGAACTGTCTCTGGCTGCTCAGGACAGAAGACACAAGTTTCCCGGTACACTCTTCCATTTACAGGTGAAAGCTTTAACCGGAAGGGTACCTATTCTAAACTGGAAATACAGTTTTTTGTCACCTGGTTTTGTTATAAAATCCCAGTAGTCCTCATATTCGGGCACACTTTTGTGGTCTAAAAATAAATTAGTCAACAGGGTGTTCGTAGAGAGACGTGCTGACTTAATTCTAACCATATTCCAATAAATTTCTTTAAAGGTCCTCTTAGAGGGGAAGGAGTTGCCAACAGGATCCTCCCATAAATGACTTAGACCCATATCCTGTAGTCCACTTTTGACCTTTTGTAACCAAAGAATCTTGTGGGATGTGTCAGCTCCAATAACATCTTTCAATGTGTTGGCATAGACTATCAACTCCGGAGTAGACCATAGTCTTCTCCAGAAGGCAACTGGTTTTAATCGTGCTGCTTCTTCGAGCGTGTGACACCCAAGGTCTAAGTAAAGGGGTTTCAGGGGAGTAGATTGAGGGAGATCGGTTAGAGCTCTAAGGAGTTTATTCTGTACCACGGTTAAAGGGGATATGTTGTCGAAACCCCATAGCTCTGCACCATATAGTACTGACCCTTTTACCTTGGTATTATAGATCTGAAGTGCTGGTCCTACCGGCTTGGTCTGTGATAATTTATGTTCTTTCCCCAGCACACCAGCTAATTGGGCGTGCTTCAGGGCCATCAAATCGATCTGGGGTTGCCAGTTTAAATTTCTGCCCAGGGTTACCCCCAGGTAGGTGAAGACATCAGTTTGTTCTAGTTTGGTGTTGTTCAAGTATACGTCTCCTCTAATCCGTTTATGTTTGTGTAAGACCATGAATTTGGTTTTATCCACATTTATCAACAACTCATGGTCTGCACAAAATTCCTCAAATCGAATTAATGCCCTTTGCAACCCTTTTTGTGTCTTTGAAATAATTAGGGTGTCATCTGCAAACATAAGCAGGGGGACCTTCACACCTGCAAGAGTTGGAGCGTCAGTTGGAAACAAGGTGAAGTAGTTAACAACCCTATTAATAAATAGACTAAAAAGGGTTGGAGCCATGACACATCCTTGGCGGACCCCCTTAGATACCAAAAATCTTTCCGTAGTCTTGCCCTGGGATTCCCAACTTACTTGGGCGTAATTCGACTCACGTAACTTGACCACCAGGGATAACAATTCTGGTGGCATGCCCATAGCCTCCAGAACCCCCCACAGCTTGGGGCGTGGAACTAAATCAAATGCTGATTTAAGATCAATAAAGGCTGCGTAAAGCGTACCGCCTGCGATGATTGCCACGCGCCAGTAAATTAATATAAACCTGAACACTTGGTCTATAGTACTGACGTGTGGGCGAAAACCAGCCTGTAATGGGGACATTATACCTTTATCGTCGATCCAAGACTGGATTCGACTTAACACTAGCCATGCCATAATTGTTTGCATTGAATCTATCAGGCTAATAGGCCTATAGTTGCAAGGGTTGGCGCGGTCTCCTTTTTTATAAATTGGGAAAATTTCTGCTCCGCGCCAAGACTCTGGGACTGGGGCACCACTTGCAATTGCATTTGTAAGTATTAAAACGTATTCAACCCAGTTATCCTTATCAAATAAAAACAGGTCCGCTGGTATGCAGTCCGGTCCGGGGGCTCTTCCCTTAGGAACAGATTTAAGGGCTTTTACCACCTCGGCCCTATTAAAGGTTACAACTAAGTCGGACTTTTGTATTTGGGGTTGAGCTGTAATAGCACTAGGAGAATTAAATTGCGCCTGTAAATGGCGCACCCACTGTTCTGGGGCTACAAAGTTGTGGGGTATTTTACTTAACTCACCATTACCCCATTAAACAAGTTCCCAAAACTTCTGCATATCCCTTTCCTTACTAGCTAAAAGGAGGTCACGCCAGCGTTGGTCATTAGCCTCTTTTTTAGCTTTAAGCTGAGTAGCTTTATATAGAGACTTAGCAGACCTTATGTCAGGGTATATTCTCGATTTAATAGCTTTAGACAAATTTTTATAGGCTACTCTACATGCCTTGTTGTACCATTTAGCAGATTTAAGGGCAACGTGTTTTTAAGTTGGTAAACAGGGAATCATGCACCTGTGGAATATTTTGGTTAATTGCTTCCTGAGATTCCAAGTTTGCAAGAACAGCTAATGTGTTCTCGACCTCGGCTGTCAACTGCTCTAGTATGGTGCTATTGTCAGAAAGCATTGACCATTTTAGTCTTCTCATATCTTGCGTAAGGGCAACATCCACTGTAGCATATTCCAATGGATGAGACAAGGTATGTAGGTCTAGCAACCGTAAGGATAGTAACAGGGGGTTATGGTCACTTTCTATTCTGTCTCGGACCTCCATATCAATGAGAAGAGGCCACAACTCCAAACTAATAAGAAAGTAATCTATTCGGCTCCTTTTGGGTCCACAAGAGAATGTATGAGCTCCCCTACTGTCAGAGTTGGACCTCCCATTCACTGCTCTTAAACCCTTCTCCAAACACAGACTTTTCAATTGGAGTGCAGCTGCAGTCCATTTCTTTATTGGTTCAAGGGTCAGAATAGGTATACTCCACTGGGAGTCTTCTTCTTCACCAAGATGGCAGTCTTCTAAGTCCAAGGGCTCAAAGCAACAGTTAAAATCACCAGCAATTATTGTACTGTATTTGCCTCTAATCTCATCTACAAAGGTATCAAGTTGGGATACAGTTTCTGACATTTTTCCTCCCACTGTGCCTCTAGCATATACATTTCACAAAATCACTTTCGGTTGGTGAAGTGAACATAACTGGATAACTTGTATATCAGGACTGTTAATCAATACTTCCTCCACCCTATACCCCATATTTTGTCTCACCCAAATTGTTAGTCCTCCAGAAGGTCTACCATTATTGCAGCCAACAGCCGGCTTTAAGAAGTTTAAGTACCCTGGACGAAATAAAGTATCGAGGGACCATGTCTCCTGGAAGATACATATGTCAAAATTTTCAATAAAATCTGACCAATCAGATGAGGCTACCTTTGAGCGAAGCCCCGCTATATTCCAGGAGACGACGTTTAGCCCTGGATTCGCATGATCCTGTGTAATAGTATAAGAAGCCTCCAATGCATGATTACCCCGATCCTCTGTTGGTATGACCAAATCACATGGGGCCCGAGGCGGGGTAGAAACTATGATGCCATGTTTAACGGGACTGAGCTCTCTCTCCATGGGTACAGCCACCCTTTTACTGTTCATACAAGTGTAATGAGGGCAACAATTATCAACACCAACTAAGTTAGTATTGTTGGTAATTAGCTGGTTTAAGCGTGGGAATGGGTTTAAACTTCAATCTACTTTTTCAAGTTGTGAGTCCTCGGTGTGGGGTTTCTGGGGTGGTGCTCTCTTCGGATTCAGGGACTTTATAGGAGCATTATATTTTAACCTAATGTTGGATGGGGTCAAATGGGACGTTCTTAAATCGAATGCCACTAGATTTTCCACTAGATCAGCTGAACTAAGGGTTAAGCGTACATAGTCTGTACAATAGTCTGACCTCTCAAATCTTTGGGCGGCGAGCATATCATCCCTTATTATGGACCTGCAGTTTCTCCTATGCCGAAGCCACTGAATGCTTTTATTAATCAGGGATTCTTCGTCTTCCCTGGATGAAGTGGGCTTTGTTTTAGGCACATTAGTTAGGTATATTTGATTTTTTGTGCTATAAAATAAGGAACTTTGTTGAAATTTATTTGGCCAGTGCTGGTGGGGGCCAGAGTAGCCTTGTGGATGTAATGATCTATGGTTAACTTGATCGCCGTAAATCTCATAACCATTGCGGGTGGTAAAGTTGCTATCAAGGTATGGTCGGGGATAGGAGTGCAAAGTCTCATTAGTGGGCAATTGGGTCGCATTTGAAGTGGGGTGGAGAGCAGTCATAGCTTCTTTATTTTCATCCTGAGGCTTGCCCTGGATGACCATATCGGAGACATTATCCGAAGACCCCCCAGATGTATGGAAACTAACATTTTTTAAGCAATTCGAACACTTGCCATCATAGATCGTCTTAATTGGGTCTTTTAATTTCTCAGTTAGCTGTACAATCAGGGCCTTTAAGACAGTAATACGTTCTATGATTACTCCTGGTTGGAGTGTCAAGCTAGTTTGTTCGGATGGTATCTCCCTCGAACATGTACATTTACAAGAGTGTAATAAGTCTGCAAGTAACTGATAGCGCCAGGATCCAGAACGCCAAACCAACAGTACCTTGTATGCGCAGTCGGTGGGCCGGCGTTAGAGGGGTGGCCCTGCCCTGCCTCTTCCTGTCGATGAAGGGCGAGAGACGGGCCCGCCCTTGGCTCAGGCTTTGCTCGGCACGCGCCTGCACGCGTCCCGCGATGCGTAGGTCGTGCTGGCCTTTATGGCAGGGAGTGGCGGGAGCGCCTCCTGGCGCGAGGTCAGCAATGTCCGCACTGGCAGGGAATGCTGGGAGCTGTAGTCCCCCTCCTCACGGGCACAACAGCAGACAGGTCTTGTCTTTCTGCCCGATTGGCTCTGTCAGTGGTCTTTATCTATACTGGATAGCATCCCTGAAGCTATGCAGTTTGGCTACATTAAACAAAAAAGCCTTTTACGTACTTTTATAGGCAAAACTGATTATATCTATTGAGAATACTTTTTTAAAATCACTGGTGTCTCTTCCGCAATCTTCTACAGATTACATACTACACGTGGAGTTAGGCATATCCTATATTACGGATGTAATTAGACTAGCCCCGATTTTGTTATGGCATTCCATCGGGTGTAGGGACACAGTGTCCTTAACCCAAAATATAATAAGAGACTGTCTAATATTAGAAAATTATAAAAAGATCAGATGATTAAATTATGTCAACAAGAATTGAACACGATGGGGATGAGAGATGTATTTAAGGACTCACTGGCCTGCAGACTGACGTCAAGACATAGGTTGGTGGAAACATTTACACTAAAGGCCCAATACAACCGTAGGGAAAAGAACTATAGTAAAAAGTCAGTCCTCACGTATCAATTAGTTCCATCAATCTTAGAGGGAGGATACGTCTACCTAGGGGATGTTCCATTGTCTTAGCATAAATTTATATTATTGCATGATACCTTTGATGTTATGGATCCCAGCAAAAAGGTTTAACCACTCAGAGCTGACCCTCTGTCCCTGTGATATGAATTCTCCTCAAACCAACCTCCACCTAATATTATTCTGTGGATTTTACCAGAGGGAAAGGAAAAAGTACAATACATCTATCTTAAAGCCCAACAATTTTAAACAATGTAGGGCGGCTTTGTATTTTTTTAAATCACTTCCCGACCCCCTAGTTTGTTTTTCAGTAGTGTTGTATTTATGGGCCTGCATGAAAACAAGAAAGTCTCTGGGATTTTAACTGGCCTTGGTATCTACTGTTTTAGATTCCCATTACTTTTAACTATAATCTATTTTAACTTACATTTTAACTTGGCATCTGCTTATGTACATACTGAATCCTATAATGAATCTTTTATCTTTGTAAAATATTGCCTTGTTGAAACCTATGAATGGACACAGCATGCTGGTTATGGGTGTAACTCCAAGCTTTTTTCTGTTTTTCTGTACTTTTATGATCTTATCTGATAATGATTGAATAAAGTTTTGAATTGAAATTGATTATAGCATTCACTGCCACAAGCCAAGATTTTACTTCTTGCTGTACGATGAGTGGAGCTTAAGCAGTTGATAGAGCGCCACGTTATTCTGAAATTTGTAGGGGTGCATTATATTCACCGTTAGTCGGCACCCACATATTAATCGAAGTAGGTTAGGTGTGACATAGAAATGTATTACTAGAATTGTTTAACATAAGAGTGATTAGAAATGTAACCATGCTTTTCATGAAAAGTAATGCTGTAGATCATTGCAAATGTATTTTTAGTTCATGCATAATGTTTGATTTTCATGTAATGCAATGTATTAGTTTAAGCGTGCGCCATGTTAAAGTTGCACGTGTAGTTTGCTCATTCACGTTTAAAGGAGTAATGAACTAATGCTTAAAGTGTGATTTAGTAGTCTGCTTAACAGTGTAAAGGCCTGATCGCATATACGTTTAAAGAGAAAGGACTGTTCATTTCTTATGTTAGCCAAATGTTGTAGGCCGAAAATGATTTCCCTTGGTAAAGGCTTTGGATCTCAGGAGGATGGAAAATCTTAGAGAAGTGAAAAGTTTTTCGTTCCCAGGTTTCTGTTGCAGGTGGAAGGACATTTAGCTCGTTAGAGAGACTAGGTCTTTGTTTTAGGAGTTAGGATGGTACGAGAAGCCAATAGGGGAGTACATTGGAATTTACGGATGATACTTTCAGCGGAGAAGGTGCCTGGGACCCAAGGTCAAGCTAACCGCCGTTAGATGGAGTACAAGTTTCACTGGAAAAGTACTGGAAGAAGACCTGGTTGAAGAGGTGTGCCGAAGGGCGTGTTCTACGTTTTGGGATTTTGTATTAGGGACAGTGCCCCAAGGGTGGAGCAGTTGAGGTTTAGATGGGAACCTAGAAGGAGCATCTTAGAACGAGCTCTGACTAAGTGAATGTACTTCTAAGGAAGTCTTCACTTCTAACACCTTTTTACTCTCTTGTCTGGGAGGGAAATGCTAAGTAGGGATGTCATCTTAGAGATAGAGTAGGAATAGACTAATTGATTTTCTCTTTTAGACTAATGATTCCTAATGTAGACATTGGACTAACGATCGCATTTCCTATGCTTTTGGAATTAATTGTAATTCTTATTTTGAGTCGTATGAGACTCTTGCGTAGACTTGCATTTGTACTAGTGCCCATTTATTTTCTACACCTTGTATAGAGGTGTTTGTATGTGCAGTTATTCTTGGTTGTAATAAAATCTTAAAAATGTAGATTCGGAGTCAGTGGTCCTTTGAAACAGATTTGATTCTGTTGATTATGTACTGAGAATTGAATTTCCTCCCCTCTACACTATTTAGCAGATAAGAAGATCCTGGCGACCTGAGAGGATTCTTGGAGATAACAAGGTAGGCAAGAATCTGGTCCTATCAGTTGGTAACAGAGTAGGATGGTTATCTCTGATAGTGAGGGGAGATCTAGATCAAGATAAGAGATTCTAGAGGCCCATAAAAAGTCGAGCGATGGTGACCCATCGGATGGTGAGCAGTGGACGGCGGCAGTTGATGGAGATTGATGGAGCGTAGCGGTGTGGCGGAAAGCAGCAATTCGTGAAGGAGTGAGTATGAATAGGGTGAGATGTTTTTTAGATTGCGGTGTTGATTTGATTGTGTGATGTCTTGCGGAGTTGGAGTGAGTGTTGAGTGATTGTGAGATCAGGCTGTCAGCGCGCGCAGCCCGGGAAATCTTAGGCTCGACGAGTAGCTTAAGTGATTGTGGTGTAGAAGACACCCAAAGTAGATTTTGTTGACCACCGAAAGGGGATTGTGAGACGTCATCAATTACCCGGACCGAGATAGGGGGTGCGAATGTGTGAGTGCATGAGTAACTGACGCTGGTCGTGGTTTTTTGTATGTGGAACATTGAGTGATTGAAACCTATCAGTTGAGGCGATTGTACGATCGTTTCGCGGACAGACAGTTGCCAGTTGAGGTCGACAATTTCGAGAGACTGTCGGAGACAGTCAGAGAAGTGATTGTCCGGTCGTTTCGTGGATATTATTACTTCAGAGTGTGAATGGGACGAATGCAAGGGTGAGACGCGAATTGTGAAGGAGGGGAACTGCTGCGAGCGGAGGAAGTGTGACGTCAGAAGGTGTGCCGCTGCGATAGGTCGGTTGGTGTGAGTCGCGCTGCTATTGGTGTATTGACATCAGGAAGTGAACGAAAACACTGTGCACGACCAAAAATTTGTTCATCATGAAATGTTTTAAGATTTTCCGAGAATTATGTAGAGGTGACAAACATGTGGTTACTCGATGGGGAGAAGAAGCCCCTCCTGAGGATACTCCGGTGCATTATATGGCAAGAAGTGTGGGATTGCATACTATAATTTGGCTTGAGAATTGGCACAAAATGACTCATGGCGAGGGAAAACTGGCTTTCCCGCGATATGGTACTTTTGTGTTAGAGGTGTTGTATCAGTTGAAATCTGTAATGTCTTCGTTGCGACCCCTGCCGAGACCAACTCAGTTTGAGGCATTGCATGCATGGATCACAGCAGCGCATAACATGAAAAGAGATCAAAGTCAAGAAAGGGTGAAGAAGTCAATTAAGGCATTCCAGGATACGAGGTGGGATGCGCAAGAGAAGAGGTGGAGAGTAGAAACAATAGAGGGAGACAGGTTGTACCGCTATTAGAGAAGACAGACAGTGCGAAGGCAAAGAGTGTAGATGACGATGACAGTGATACAGATGACAGTCTAGTAGAGAGGTTGTTGTCTGAGAGACCACCTCCATACAATCCAGATTCCGATGAAGGGACGTCGGCTCAAGTAGAAGGGACTAGTGGACTACAGGCTCAGTCAGAGGTGAGAGTAGTAGGGAAAATCTCAACAGGAACTGAGGACATGAAAAATCAGTCCGTGACAAACACAGAGGTTTGGAGAGGTGTGAGGTTACCGGATGCTTTAATGGTACTGGTTACCATTGGACCCATTGTTTCAGTTTATGACCCAGATCAAGAGAAGGTTGGTAGTCTAGCACAGTCAGCTGTTGGATCGAGGAGCGTGGTTGAGGGAAATGGATCAGTGAGTGGAATGGAGCAGACTCCAAAACCTATAGAATGGAGTGCGCCATTGCCAGCCACTGCAGACTCCTCTAGGGGACAGGTGGATGTGAGGTCAGTGAGCCCGAGGTCTTTGGTCGAGTCAAGATCAGATTTGCAGATGTGGGTACCGCCTGTGAGGAATCAGAGTGAGAGAACTGTAGAAAGTGAGGAGCAAGCCAATTTAGGAAATCGTTCCGTTTCTAGGAACATGACAGAAGGGATTAGGTCTCGAGACCAGGACTACGAGTATGATGAACGGAATGGGGCAGCTTGTCGAGAAATACTGAAGGGAGCTTTGAAAGGGAGAATGTTAGATGTTGTAAGGTTGAAAGCAGAATTAGATGAAATAATAAGTGGAAATCTTCCTCTTGAAAGGGTATACATGTATGAACAAGATGAGTTACTGTTTGTAGCAAAGGATGTGACTCGCAAAGCAAGACCTGCACATGAGAAATTGTCAGAATTGGCTGAAAGGCATGAGGTGGATTTTTCTAAAACAAAGTCACTGCAGGGAAGCCATAGGTTGCAGTATAGCGACCAAGAACTGGAAGAGAAGAGGGTCATGGGGTTGAGGACTCACATCAAGGATTTGATTATAGCAATGCGTGCATGAATCATGCTTGACAAATGGAAGGAAAGGTGGTCCAAGAAGAAGAGTTCTAAAAAGACGATAGGAGAGACACCACCTCCAGGTGGGGGGATGGTGGATGTAGGAAATTTCCCTTTATGAGTGGTACAGAATGGAGGGTATGTGCATGTGCCTTGGAGTAGGGGTGATTTGGCTGCATTTACAAACGACTTCCCTCGCTTGCGGGAGAAGCCCGTTGAGTGGTATAAGCAGGTTGATCGGTTTGTCAAGATCTCGAAGGTGTTGTGGATTGATTTGAATACGCTGTTTGACATTGTGGTTCCAGGCGATTTATGGTCTGCATGTAAAATTGCTGTTGAGTGGCCAACTTCGGAGCCCGAAAGAGATTCTGTTTCGAATGGTCCGTCACCCATAGTCATGAAGAAGTTTGAGCAAGTGATTACATGGTTGAAGTCGAAAATTTCACCGCAGGATTTTGATTGGGTTAAGATAGATCGGACAGTCCAAGAACCAAAAGAGACAGTGCATGCGTATTATGAAAGACTCCTGCAGGCCTTTAAGCAGGACAGTGGATTAGATGCCTTAGATACAAAAGACATGGGACAGTTTGTTTCGAAGTTTGTGAGACCAGAGGTTAGTCTCATGATACAGCAGTATCTGATTTGCTGGCAGAATAAGCCGGAGGATGAGATCTTGCAGTATGCCAGGTACTGCAGTGATGAGATAGAATCGAAGCACAGAAGGTTGAAGGATAAGTTGATGCTTGTCCAGATGCAAACGGCTCAAGTTCAGCCTAGCGGAGGGACGTTAGGAAGGAAGCAGGGAAACAACCAAGTAGGAAATCAGAATGCCCAAGTCAGTTGATCCTAAGACAGGGATGGATGTGGCGACATTGAAGAAGACCACTGCGTGTCATCTTTGTCACCAGGTTGGACATTGGAAACGCAAGTGTCCCTTAAACTTAAACCCGATAAATCAGGTGCAGCAAGAAGTAGAGATAGTTAGGTATGAGGAGTTCAGTCCAGACCCGTTGGCATGACGGTGCCTGAGAGGGGAGGAAGATTGCACGCTTGGAGCAGTCTTGGAGGTAGACCAGAGGGGACCATTTGTAGAAGCAGATATTGATGGTCACCCTACCACCTTTCTGGTTGACACTGGTGCTACCCGGTCTACTGTAAGATCAGCAGTAGTCCCTAACCTACCCCTCTCGGGACAATCAATCCAAGTTGTTGGCATAGCTAATAAGAAATTGACCAGCCCATTGACAGAGCCAATTCCTGTGAGAATAGGAACCTTCTGAGATCGACACTAGTTTGTGGTGTGTGACTCGAGTCCAGTTCGACTGTTAGGGAGAGATCTGTTGTGCAAGTTGAATTGCACCATTTATTGCACACCAAAGGGAGTTGAAGTACAGACAAAGGATGATGACACAACATTTAAGGTTGCAAATCAGCACGTGTGTATAGAAATGTACCCAGCGCAGACGGTGGAGGAACTTCCACTTGACTTGAGGGATTCTGTGTCACTTGATGTGTGGGACTTCAGTGGAGAGGAGATCGGATTGATCAAGGGTGTAGAACCAGTGAAGATTCAGGTCAAGCCAGACGCAGAATTCCCTAGGACACCCCAGTACAATGTGTCACCTGAGACTATTGCAGGGATCTAGCCTGTAATCGAATCTATGATCAAGCAGGGAATTCTGAAAGAGATCATGGGTAGCCCATGTAATTCAACTATCATGGGACTACAGAAACCGAGTAGGAAATTCAGGATCGTGCAGGACCTGCGAAAGGTCAACGCGATAGTTGTTCCATGTTGTCCAGTGGTACCGAATCCATCTGTGATACTGTTTAAAATTCCATGTGAAGCTGAGTGGTTTACAGTGATTGATTTGTGCCAAGCATTCTTCTAAATCCCACTCCATGAGGAAAGCCAATTTCTCTTTGCTTTCCGGCTGGAGAACCGTGTGTTAATGTGGTGTCGTATCCCTCAGGGGTACACAGAGAGTCCATCGATCTTTAATCAGATCCTGAAGAAGAATCTTGAGAGTCTTGTGTTGCCGCAGAACTCCGTTCTGGTGCAATACATTGATGATTTACTCATTACTTCAGAAACCGAAGACGCTTGCAGAATTGATACCATTGCCTTATTGAATCATTTGGCAGAGAACGGACACAAGGTGTCCCCAAATAAATTGCAGTACTGCCTGAGTGAAGTGCAGTATTTGGGTCACAGAATTGAGAAGGGAAGAGAAAGGTGTCACCAGATCGCATTGAGGCTATTATGAATATGCCTGTGCCTACCACTCAGAGAGAAGTTAGAATGTTCTTGGGGATGGTTGGCTACTGTCGCCAATGGATTCCCAACTTCTCCTTTGAAGCGAAGCCTTTACAACGGCTGACGCACAAGGATGTGAGTGATCCGGTACCATGGGACAATGACTGTTTGATGTCATTTTTAAGACTGAGAGAAGCCCTGTGTCGCGCTCCAGCTTTGGGAATGCCTGATTACAACAAGGCTTTCACATTGTTCTGTTGCGAGAGAGAAGGTCGTGCATTGTCAGTTCTGACTCAGAATCATGGAGGTGTCCATAGACCAGTTGCCTACTTTTCCGCTACTTTAGATCCAGTAGCTTCTGCGTTGCCCGGATGTCTTAAATCCGTTGCTGCAACAGGTGTCAGCATTGAAAGGTGTGAGAGTATTGTAATGGGACATCCACTTACAGTTTATGTGCCACATTCTGTTGAACTGTTGATGACAAGGACTAAAACACAGCACCTCACGAACAACAGATTAACGCGTTATGAGCAAGTTATACTTGCTGCAGAAAATGTAACTGGTGTAAGAGGTGTTCTGTTTTTAATCCTGCAACATTGATGCCTATCCCAAATGCAGATGGTGAAGATTGCGAGGATCACGATTGTCTCGATGTGACTGAACTATGCACCAAACCGAGACCAGACATTGTTGACGAACCGCTCCCTGACCCTGATGAAATTTTCTTTGTGGACGGTTCATGTTTAAGAGACGATGTTGGTCGATTAAGAGCAGCATTTGCTATATGTACCATCACATGAGTGGTTGAAGCTGCTTGTTTAGAGGGAGTACACTCCGCACAGGTAGCTGAAATCACTGCTTTGACCCGTGCCTGTTTGGCTGCTGATCAGATCCAGATAACGATTTACACTGACAGTCAGTACGGGTTTGGTGTGGTTCACGATTTCGGACAGTTGTGGTCACAGAGAGGATTTATGACATCTTCAGGTTCGCCCATTAGAAATGGGGAATATGTGAGACAATTGTTGATAGCATTACAGTGTCCGAAAGAAATTGCGGTTGTTAAATGTTCTGCCCATTGTAAAGGGAGTGATTTTGTTTCCCTGGGAAATAATTACGCAGATGAGGTTGCCCGGTTTTGTGCAGAACAGGGATGCATATTTACTGGAGGGTACACTGGAGAAAGCCAAGAAAGAACCAAGCTCAGCATGATGTTAGCCATGGCCGATACATGGGAGGAACTAAAACGATTCCAGGATGAGGTTACTGATCAAGAACAAGATGTTTGGATAAGGTCGGATGTAAGAAGGGAGATGTGGATGTGTGGGTTTCGAGTGATGGACGAACTGTGCTAACGGAAAGTTTGTTGAACCCAATGGCAAGATTGATACATGGTGCAGTACATCTTGGCAGAGATGCAATGGTGTGAGTGTTCAGACAGACATGGTACAATCCGAAGTTTCGTGCAGTTGCTGAAGCTGTATGTCAGAGGTGTGTTACATGAGAGCAGATGAATGCAGGGAAGAAAACTGCTGTAACTTTAAGTCACATTGGGAGATCAGGAGGGCCTTTCAATAGGATGCAGTTGGCCTTTATTGAGATGCCAAAGTGTAATGGGTTGAGGTACATCCAAGTTGTGGTGTGTGTCTTTTCAGGGTGGGTGGAGGCTTACCCAACACGTAGGTGTGACACACTCACTGTAGCTAAGCTGTTGTTGAGGGAACTTATCCCTAAGTTCGGATTTCCGACCTCTTTGGAGTCGGACAGAGGGACACACTTCCACAGTGAGATCATGAAGTTGCTTTGTGCTGCTTTGAATGTGGATCAGAGATTACATTGTAGTTATCGACCAGAGGCTTCTGGGATTGTGGAGCAAGTTAATGGGACTTTGAAAGCACGGATGGCAAAAGTGTGTTCTTCGACATCCCTGAAATGGCCTGATGCACTGCCTTTGGTCCTCATGAGCCTTCGTAGCGTTCCTGATAGAAGAACGGGATTGTCACCTCACGAGATCCTGATGGGGAGGGCAATGCGATTACCAGCGATACCTGTTACTGCTCTGATTAACATCACAGATGACTTAATTCTGGACTACTGTAAGGGACTGGCTGACGTAGTCCGTTCTGTGTCCCAGCAGGTGCAAGCAGCAACTGTTCCAGCCGCAAGTGACCTGTGCCACGACCTGTGCCCGGGAGATTGGGTGCTTGTACGTAAACACGTGAGGAAGAGTTGCTTGGATGTTCGTTGGCGTGGCCCGTACCAGGTAATACTGGTCACGAATACGGCAGTGAAGGGTGGAGGGTTGCCGAACTGAGTGCATGCCTCCCATACCCGCAGAGTTCCAGCACCCTTGGAAGAATCAGCCCCTCACGTGAATGAAAATCCAGCTGAGGTGGCAGGGTCATCTGAGAGGGCAAGTCAAGCTGTGAGGGTTGCTGATGCAGTTGGTTGTGCACTAGATCGAGCTGAAAGGGGTTGTGTCAATCAGAGCCCCGAATTTGACTGAGAAAGTGTTGCTGTGGGTGGAGTAGAGTCAAATTCTGCTGAAGGAGGAAATAGTGCACTGGGTACCCAAAGGGAGAGCAGAGGTGCCACAGAAGCAGAAGAGGTTTGGCCTGTGAGTCAGAGACAGCTGAACTTGAGATTGGCACCTGAAAGAGAATTTGCCCCAGTTTATGAAACGTTTGAATCTCAACAGGATGACGAAGAACAAGTTCAAGGTAGTCTGAGACGATCCAGGAGAACAAGAGTGCTGTGTCAAAGGTACGCCTCACCAGAGTGGATATACGCTGTGACTGATGCCAGGAGTGTTGAGCTCAGGGAGGCTGAAGTCCTTGACGCTGGTCAGCGATTCTCCGAACTTGAAAGTGGATGTGTTGCTGTTGGTTCCAGGGGTGGAGATCGAAGGAATACTGACTCTCACTATTCCGAATCCACCACTTCTGAGCAAGATTCGTGAACTGATTCTGGAGACGCTGGTTTTTCCAACCTTTGGTTATGTACCACCGCATCAGGAATTAGTGGTGCTTCATCTTGAACTTTTGCAGCGTGTCTTAGAGATCTTGGGAGCTGATCTTATTTTGGACTGAAGGTGAACTTTCTTGTACATAAAGGTCTAAAAAGAAGATAACCTAGGCCCGAGCGGAAGAAGAATACATTTAGGGACTTTCCATCGAGACGACGATAAAGGGCTAGGGAAGTCTTTTTGAGGACTGTGTAAATAAGGAACTGAAAGTTGCAAGGAGATTTCCAGCTTTTGAAGTGTTGTTCGAACTGTTTAGCAAGTGACACCCAGAGGAGAAATAGACTCTTAATATTTGCTGAAACCAAGAACTTTGAAAAATCATGGATGCTGGAAATACTCACCGTAGGTCTAAATTAGTGATAGGTACACTTATAGGGCTGGTAATAGTTTCTATAATAATAATAGTTGTAGCCTCATATATCGTTTCACATGGGCAGGAAGAGAAGGTACAGGGAACACCTACGCCTACCACTTCTAGCCAAAAGGAGGTCACTATAGGAGCTAAAAGAGCTTTACTAATCGAAGAGAGTCGTAGATTTCACATAGATATGTCTAAAAGTGATTTTACGCTTAATGCATATGCGAAGCTGCTATATGAGTATGTCGATGTGATGGATGCAAAGGACTGTTATGTGTGAATGCAGTTATGTTCTTTAGTAGATGAGGGTATTAGATACCATCACCTTCCACTAACGTATGGAATTTCTTGTAGTTTGTTGCTTAGTATCTTTTATGAAAGAGGTCAGTTTGAGTATTTATTTTCCAATTACGATGCAGTACTTCCTGAGGTTCCAGCTTACAAGCATTTGAATAAGTACGATTATTACAAGTCAGAGGACAGACTCCGGAAGTATTTCATACCGACTTTGGAACTGGATACGGCTTATGCTCATCTGCATAATTTGACATGTTCATTGTCAGATACAGAGAAGAAGTTTATAGGTCAAGTAGAAGATTTATATAGAAAACTAACTGAAACACGAAATACAGGGGATAGTCAAGTGGATTGGACTGATGAGGAAAGATTACATAGATCTAAAGGGAGTTATGGACCCATAGCATTGGACCAAGAGCAAAAGGGGAAGTTGTGTGTGAGACGTTATCAGACGTATTATGAAAAGGTTCCGGTAGGACAAAGTACGTGTGATCATATTTTCACTATGGAAGATTCAGCTAAGAACTTTTTGCAAGGTTCGGTGCAAGTGATCCCAACTGTTTATTATGTGTGTGGAAGGAATGCCTATGTGAGGTTGCCTGCGAATTGGTATGGTACATGCTATTTAGGAATTATCTTTCCGAAAATTTATCATGCAGAAGATTTGGATCTTTTAGAAACTGGACACCATTCTAGAGCCAAAAGAGCTGCGAGTGCAGGGACGGTGATTGGTGATATTTTTGGAGCAATGATACCGAGTTTGGGTGTGGTTTTGAATGATGTGAAGATCAGAAGGCTGGCGACTGTGGCTGATGAGTTGTCAATGAATACAGCAAGGTCTTTGATACTGGTGGATGGAGAGAAGTTATCAAGAAGGACGATGGTTTTACAGAATTGCCTTGCTTTAGATGTATTATTGGCAAAAGAGGGTGGAGCCTGTAAATTATTGAAGGTTCAGGAATGTTGTACGTATATTCCAGACAACAGCAAGGATTTGAAGAGATATATAGACAACATTACCATGATTCATCAAGAGATTGAGGATTTGACTGAAGAGGGTGTGTGGGATAAGATTGGTAAAGGATTTGGTCGTGTGGGAAATTGGTTTGCGAATTTGGGGAAAGGGTTCCTTGGGTTTGTGTTAAAACCCCTCATTATTGTTGTGGTTTGTGTGATCTGTTTGTGGGGACTCATCAGAGCTTACAAATGGTACAGAGGAAACAGAATTGAAAGAGCTCTCAGAGCGAGTGAAATGCGAATGTCCAGACTGCAGGACAGTCAATATCAGAATATTAAGAATATGGAGAAATTCCGACGGGGGAGGATGGCGACAAGTAGTGTTTAGGTTGGTTCTATTTCCAAGGGAATTATGTGATGGTGTGATGACATTTGTCATCAGAGGGAGGAAACTGATAGAGCGCCATGTTATCCTGAAATTTTTAGGGGTGCATTATATTCACCGTTAGTCCGCACCCGCATATTAATCGAAGTAGTTTAGGTGTGACATAGAAATGTATTACTAGAATTGTTTAACATAGAAATGTAACCATGCTTTTCATGAAAAGTAATGCTGTAGATCATTGCAAATGTATTTTCAGTTGATCTATAATGTTTGATTCTCATGTAATGCAATGTATTAGTTTAAGCGTGGGCAATGTTAAAGTTGCACGTGTAGTTTGCTCATTCACGTTTAAAGGAGTAATGAACTAATGCTTAAAGTGTGATTTAGTGGTGTGCTTAACAGTGTAAAGGCCTGATCGCATATACGTTTAACCCCTTCAGTGCCCATGACGAGATGGTCTCGTCATGGGCCGCGGTTGCGCTGTGCCCATGACGAGACCATCTCGTCATGAACTCCGCCCGCTAATAGAAAGCCCGGGCGGGGAAAGGGCGGGGCACGCAAGAGGTTAAAGAGAAAAGCCTGTTCATTTCTTATGTTAGCTAAATGTTGTAGGCCGAAAATGATTTCCATTGGTTAAGGCTTTGGGTCTCAGGAGGATGGAAAATCTTAGAGAAGTGAAAAGTTTTTTGTTCCCAGGTTTCTTTTGCAAGTGCAAGGACATTTAGCTCGTTAGAGAGACTAGGTCTTTGTTTTAGGAGTTAGGATGGTATGAGAAGCCAACAGGGGAGTACATTGGAATTTACGGATAATACTTTCAGCGGAGAAGGTGCCTAGGACCCAAGGTCAAGCTAACCGCCGTTGGATGGAGTACAAGTTTCACTGGAAAAGTACTGGAGGAAGACCTGGTTGAAGAGGTGTGCCGAAGGGCGTGTTCTACGTTTTGGGATTTTGTATTAGGGACAGTGCCCCGAGGGTGGAGCAGTTGAGGTTTAGATGGGAAGCTCGAAGGAGCATCTTAGAATGAGCTCTGACTAAGTGAATGTACTTCTAAGGAAGTCTTCACTTCCGACACCTTTTTACTGTCTTGTCTGGGAGGGAAATGCTAAGTAGGGATGTCATCTTGGAAATAGAGTAGGGATAGACTAATTGATTTTCTCTTTTAGACTAATGATTCCTAATGTAGACATTGGACTAACGATCGCATTTCTTATGCTTTTGGAATTAATTGTACTTCTTATTTTGAGTCGTATGAGACTCTTGCGTAGACTTGCGTTTGTACTAGTGCCCATTTATTTTCTACACCTTGTATTGAGGTGTTTGTATGTGCAGTTATTCTTGGTTGTAATAAAATCTTAAAAATGTAGATTCAGAGTCAGTGGTCCTTTGAAACTGAGATTTGATTCTGTTGATTATGTACTGAGAATTGAATTTCCTCCCCTATACACTATTTAGCAGATAAAAAGATCCTGGCGACCTGAGAGGATTCTTGGAGATAACAAGGTAGGCAAGAATCCGGTGCTATCACAGTCTTGCTGTTTCACACATACTGAGAACTCTGATGTATTTTATTTTCCTAAATATTACCTGAAGGTTAACTGCTAATGTTGTCTAACTGCTTGATGAGTTCTTACAGGCGATGGGACACAATATTATAATATATTTCAATTGAATAAGAAAGATTGCAATAATTAATGGTACAGATTGCTTCATGTCATTAGGGGCACCAGTCCGAAACGTTAATTTAACACATAGCATTATGTGAGTTTTAGTCCTGGTTCATCACAATTAGCCAAAAGCACTGGATTACACTGATTTAGATAAGGGCAAACTGCACTGGGGTATGAGGAACCAGGTGACGTGAAGCATTCTGCTAACATTATTGATATTAGTAACAACTGTCACGCAATACATCACTAATAAAATTAATCTAGGCCAGGGCTTGCTACTAGTTAAGTAGTGAAGCATGTACAAGGGAGAGGTTAAAAGGTGGGCTGGGGTAGGAAAAGGGCCATGTTGGGCTTGTCGGACAATAAGCAGGTTTGGAAGCAGACAGCCTGGGACCAGTATCCATATTTCTATGTCAGTGAAAAAAGCCACTCTCTCCTCAGCCGAACCCTTCCCGACGTGGTTCATAACGAATGCTCTACACACGTTAAATTAAACTGTTCTCTAGCGTGCTGAGTCAATTGTACAAAGGGGCATCTATAGCGTGAACCACAATATATTGCTGCAAAAGGCTACCGAAAGAAAGGAAGCGATGTCATTAGGAAGCAATGTAAATGACGTGTTTTCTTGCCCTAGCTCGACGCCCACCCCTCTCTCCTCACCCTGCTTCTTGTTACCAAGTACTGAAAAACACTCAAGCGTACAGCTTCTGATGTACCACCTGCACACTATCTATGTTTGTGGTGTTAACCAAATAATCACAACGAAAAAAAATGTAAATAGAGAACTGAAGTTCACGGAGGGGTTTCTGTGGTGCGGAGTGACAGCTGACATTCAGGTTTCATTTTTTTGCTGCGCACTTCGGCCCCACTCTTTCTTTCTCTGATGTCCATTACTTAGTGCACCACCGAGGAGTCCGACAGCGGTTGCTGTCACAATATCGTAGCCAGAGAGCCATGGGACGTAGTGGCTGCTATTTGCATTACACCAGGCAACAATAAGGGTTTGATGCCTCTAATGCCACTGCACCTACTGAACCTGCTTCACAAAGGAAGTTACGCCCTACTGTCACAGCACACAGCGCACCATCAACAAATAGACAACAGGCCCATTTTCCAGCACAGCACACACCCTAGGGAACGACGTCCCAGCATATTGAGCACCACCCATTAACACACAAAGGGGCATATTTACAAGCCCCTGTCACCACGGGAACCTCGCTTTTCATGACCTGGTGGTGGCGATGGGGGCTTCGCCTTACTTACAAGGCAGCGTTAAGCGACTTCACATGGCTTAACGCAGCCTTGTAAATAAGGCCCCATTTCACGCAATGCTCAGCGTGCAAGGGGAGGGCAATGGGTGTTGAAGTGGGCGTGCCACTGCAACCCCCAGTGATTCCGACTCTGCCTCCTATTTACAAGGGAGAATTAAAGATCTAGGCCGGGGAAAACCTGTCTCACCCTGGCGCAACGAGGAGAAATGTTTCATTTCTCCTCGTTTTTGCTGTTTTCATGTGTGCTGCGTTGTGCAGCACACGCGAAAAGAGCAAAAGGCCAATTATTGTTTAAGAACAGGAAGGTACTCCTTCCTGCACCTAAACAATCATTTTAAAAAAAGGCAGTTTTGCAGCTTCTATGAGTGCTGCATTAAGCAGCACTCATAGGTCCGCCTTCCTGTACATAAACAATCTTCCCCTGCATGCAGACACCCTTGCACTATGGTGCAAGGGTGTCTGCATTGGCGCTAGGCTGCTAATGTAGCGCCAGTGCAGAGGAAATGCAGGGCTGCACTAAATACTTGTAATTATGGTGCAGCCCTGCGTTTCTGAAGTGGCGGAGTGAGGCGTTAAGCCAGGAAGGCTAACACCTCACTCCTCCACTTCCCTTGTAAATATGCCCAAAAGGGTGGAAGGACAAAGTTCACCATTCACAAACACACGAGGGGTCTTCTTCTCAGCACACAGCACACCATCTACAAACGCATTTAGGGTCGCTGTCCCGCAGCTCTAGGTCTTAGCTGAAAAGTGCTGCATTTTCATAATGTTAAATGTCTGAGACATGACGTTGACGGAACACCCACGAAGCGTGGAAATGTTGAAATGTTGAAAATGAACGAATGTGTGCATTAATAACTAAAAAAAAGAAATAATTGAAATAATTCTATTGGTCAATAGTCGTTTTAAAAGATGCACTTTAGAACCTCAGGTTTATAAAAGTGTGCTTTTTTAAAAAGATGCTGCGCAAAGATTTTATTCTATCCATAAGTTAGTTTACATGCAGGAGTTCCTCAATTTGCTTTTGTGATTCTAAAAAATACTGATGGTCTTTTTTTTTTTACAAGGTATTTTAACTTTCTGCTTTCCACGCACGAAGGAACCCATTACCTCCAAATAAAATGTGCCTCTTTTCAACACTAGAAGGATGAAAAGCTGAAGATACCAGCTGAGACTGACTATGCATGATAGAGATATATGCAGTGGGAGCATTAATGATTCCTCTACTTTACTGTGTTTGTTGTAGCAATCTCAGGAAAATAAGGAAGCAACAAGCATTGGCAATGCCATTAGGTCTTGCCTTATAGGGGAGTTTTGTGGTGTGGATTGGAGTGAAGAGTAGTGTTATGAAGTAGCCTAAAGTGTTGTTGTTGTGGAGGGGGTATTGTGTCGTAGAGTGGACTATATTATTAGAATTGAGTATAGTGTGGTGTAGAGTATATTGTAGTAGTGCAGAGGGTGTTGTGTAGAGTTTTGAACAGTGCAGTTATATACTGCGTGAGCATAGTGTTTTATAACATAGTAGAATAAAGTGATATGTAGTGTATAGATGGAGTTGCATTCATCGTTGTATAGTGGTTTATAGTGGAGTAGTGTTGTTGAACGGCAGATAGTGGAGTATAGTGCTGTACAGTAGAGTGGCATATAGTGGCTCAGAGTGTTTTTTGGAGTATAGTTTAATGGAGTATAGTAATACAGAGTTTAGTATTGTAGAGTGTAGTGTTGTATTGTGTAGTGTAGTAGAGTGTAGTAGTGTGTCTTAGAGTTAAGTGGCTTAAAGTACACTGGTGCAGAGTATACTGACAGAGTGTAGTGGTGTAGAGAGCATTCGTTTTGAGTAAAGCAGTGCAGAGGGTATTGTTTTTGGGCAGTAAGGTAGAGTATAGCGGTGTAGAGTGTATTGTAGTTGTATATAGTGCAATGGTGTAGAGTTGAGTGTGGTATAGTGAATTATAGTGTTGTGGAGTGGTGCAGGGTACAGTGGAGTAGTGTTGGGTACTGGTGTAGCGAGTAGTGGCATAAAGTGTAGTAGAGTTGAAAGGTGTTGATTGCAGTAATATAGAATGCAATGGTATACAGTGTAGTTATGCAGACTAGAGCAATAGAGCGTATGTTTGTATAGTGCTGTGTTGCATTGTGGCTAAGTATAGTGGTGCAGCGAGGAGTGAGTTAGAGTAGTGTGGTGCAAAGTAGAATATAGTTGTATGCAGTGTAAAGGCGTAGAGTGAATCCAAATACCTGACTAACATAACCACCACTCAAATTACTTTAATACTTCACTATACTAATTCACCACTAACCCTTTATGCGTTCCAGAGTAGCATTCTACTTGCCGAAAAAGCGCTTCAACGCCTCGCCAGGGGTAATAAGCACTATATATATGCACTTACAATACAATATGATACAATATAATGTAGTGTGTAGTGGTCTAGAGTGCTGTGGTATATACTAGAATGTAGTTGGTGGTGCTGAGTGATCCTGAGGTGATGGCGTACTGGTGCGGAGGTGATGCTCATGTGATGCTGAGTGATACTGAGGTGGGGCTTAGTGATGCTGAGGTGGTGCTGAGTGGAAAAGGAAAAGAAAAACAGAATACATGCAAAAAAGGGAGAAAGCGGTAACCTATAAGAGTAATGGGCAGGGAGTGCCTGGCAGAAGACGCCTGAAGTGGATCAGGACTACGCAGCCTTGGTTATTGGAGCTACAAATCTAATAGCGCCAACCTTGGGCTGCTGAGATAAATTGTTTTAATTTTTAATATTAAAACATCAAGTCAATAATTATTTTTAAGAAAAAAAGTATGTGAGCTTTGGCAAATAACAGGTATATGATGTATGTCTATTTATACAAAAGGTCTCATATACATGGCAGTTGCTCTGTTCCGCGCCCCGTGAGAAAGCCAGTGTTGCACACAGACATGGGATATGATTGCTAAAAACATTTAATATGGCACACATATCACTCCCGAAGGATCTCGGCGCTGCACTGCTTAGAGAAGGAGAGATTTCTAAAATAACCAAGTCTAAAGCCCCTTCTTGAAGGAGGTCAAGTCTGAGCAAGAGCCGAGACTAAGGGTGAGCTTGGTCCAGTAATAGGGGGCAGTGTAGGAAAACGATCTGGATAAGGGAGGGACAAAGTATGCCACTGATTCCCACAATATGCCCAGAGTTACCATGATTAAATCAGGACCAGCATATTTTCAAGGGTGGACACCGTTATGCAATCAATATACACAAAATGCCAAGAATCCCCCTTATTATTTAAGGGGTACTATTATGGCAAGGATGCCTGCAATATAAAAACAACTGACAGTATTAATTCAGGGCCATCATAATATCCAGGGTGAGCAGACCACAATACTATACTTACACATAAACATGTGCAAGCATACACTAGTGCATACAAGAACAAGCGCATACATACATAACTTTCCTCACCCATCAAGATAGTATCCTGTTCCAGGAAACCTGGAATATGTCACCAATTTCCATCCCAGGATTTACAGAATTCCACATCCTGGCTGAAAGATTCTCAAGCTTTGGGCACCCAAGAGGGGGCCTTTCAACTTTCGTAACACAAAAACTGGATTGGTCAACTGAAGAATTGGATACGGGGGCCGCATGGGTCCAAGTGACCAAACTAAGTGGTAGACATTCGCCCGAGGAACGTAAGTGGCAACTTTTAGTAATTAACGTCTACATCCATCCCGAAAGGAAAAAGCAGAACGAAAAATATACAACACTAACGAATCTAATAAAAGCATTGCAGAAAAGTCATCAGTTCTGCCAAATGGTTATTTCTGGTGACTTCAATTGCAATCTAATAGCCAGCACCTTGCATGAAAGTAAAAGGCAGGACAAACAGGGAGCCAGAATGCTAATTAAACAACTTGAATCTCTCAGTCTGACAATCCTGAATGGGAAAATTCCGGGCGACATCCCAGCGGCAGTCACATTTCTGAGTGGAAAAGTCTCTTCAACAATTGATTTTGTTATCTTTAGCAATAATTTGCTCTCACAAGTCGGCACCTTCAAAGTTACACAACAAGTCGAAAGTGATCATCTTCCTCTTACCGTAAGAATGAACATCAAAGTAAAGCTCGCTCAAAAACTCAAGTCCACAGCGCATTACCCTGAAAAGTTCAATCTTCGAAAACTTAAATGGCGGGGAGTGGCACCACAAATTATACAGGAGACAGCTAGGGAATTTTTGAGCAAGCAGGTCACGCAATCTGAAGCCGACTGCGTTCAAACGTGGGAACAGCTGGTCGAGTTATTAGTCCAAAGCTTCCCTGCCACGAGGGCTTGCGCCTCAAGGACAGTTATTAAAAGAGAGCCCTGGTTCAACTACGAGCTAAGAGAACAAACAAGAGGGCTAGCACGAGAGGTGCGATCACAATCACGAGCAGTAAAAGCGGGTTGGAAAACAGACAAGCGGAAGCTGTGCCAACTGAGGAGCAATTACAGGAGGAACCTGAGGAGCGCAAAGTTAGCGCATAAGAGGGGTATCTGGACACACTTATTGACCGCAAGCAAAAAGTCCAACAGCAGCGACTTCTGGGGCATTATGAATAAATTATCATTGGATCCAATATTACAGCAAGAAGCGGGAATCGGTCAAGAAGCGTGGGTTCACCACGTGAAAACCCTGTACAGCAACACAGTAACAGGCGTTGCAGGCGAGCCTAGTGGGCAGCATCTTGAACAAGAGGCAAAACAATCGGCTCCCGACCTGGATCACGCTGAAGTCAGCGCAGTAAGTTCAGAGGAATTTAGCCATGAACTAACCAACGCAAAGGAGCTAAGAGGCTTTATATTAAAACTTAAGACCGAGGGAGCGGCAGGTCCTAATGGCCTTCCAAACGCTATCTTTTAGAGCGATCCAGTCTTTTGGTCCTCCCACCTTACCCCCGTCTTCAATGAGATCTATATACGATCCAATGTCCCGGTTTCCTGGAAAGGGAACATTATCCACCTCATATTTAAAAAGGGTGACCACCGCAAACCGGGCAACTATAGATTGATCTCATTGATAGACGTGGAGGCCAAGCTCTATGCTTCTTGCCTGTTAGTCCAGCTTCAAGATTGGATGGAGGAGAAGAACAAAATCCCCAAGTTCCAGACGGGTTTCAGGCAAGGGATGGGCACCATAACCAACTTGGCCATTCTAGCACTTTTAACTGAAAAAGCGCAAAAAAAGAAATCACGATTATTTGCATGCTTTGTGGACATTAAATCTGCCTTCGATCGAGTAAACAGGGGTCATCTTTGGATGAAACTCAAGGCTTGGGGTTTGCCAAGTATAATGCTTAACGCCATAACCACCCTATACTCGGATACCTGGGCCAGAGTTAAGTTGGGCAACAGCTACAGCACAACCCCAAGCATCCACACGCAGCGAGGCCTGAAACAAGGATGCGTTTTAGCTCCTAGTCTTTTTAATTTGTTTCTTTCAGACATTGCATCGCACCTTGAAAAAGCCGATTGCCATCCACCTAATATGGCCAATGAGTCAGTCGCCATTTTACAATACGCAGACGATATTGTATTGCTGAGCCAAACCCCAATTGGCTTACAGAGATCTATAAATAATCTAGCAACCTACTTGGAGCAGGAACAACTTGAGTTAAATAAAGAAAAAACAAAAATTATTTGTTTAGTGGATCACAAAAAAACAAAATTCAAATGGTCGGCAAATGGGGCAATAGTGGAAGTACAGCGTTCATACAAATATCTTGGCGTAATAATCGGGCAAAAAGCCTCTTATAAAGACCATAAAATGGCATTAAAAGCTAAAGCCCAATCACTAATTTATGCGTACAGACTTCTACGTAAAAAAATTGACTGCCCGAACTACATTCATTTGCTAAAAATTATGGCCACACAAATCCAGCCCAGCCTATCGTATGGATTAGCCACCTGGTGCGGCAAGGAAGCGAACACACTAAACGAGCTCCAGACAAGGATTTACAAGGCCGTCGTCAAGCTGCCAAAAACTGCCTCTCCCTCTCAGGTCCGTTTAGAATTCGGTCTTCAGCACCAAAAATTCCGAAGAATGAGCGGCTTTGTCAAACTGTCATAAATTTCGCTCCTCTAACCCAGACTCTATGAACAGATTATGCTGGGACGAAATAAGGGACCAGATGAATTCTGAAATACCGATCTCATGGGGCAGCTTCCTGAAAACATCTTTGGACGTGCTGGAATTACAAACTGCATGGGAAAACGGGGATGACAAAGAAAGTTTCAGCAAAGCTGCAAATGCTGCAGCAAAAAGGAAATCTTTGCTGGCTGACAAAAAAGAACTCAGCAAGCGCCGGCACGGGTGGACTGTCATTAACTCGTATAAAATCCTAAGGCCTCAAGCTTATTTATCTGCTCATTTCAGCTTGCAGCTAAAAAAGATTTTTACAAACTTTAGAATGGGTGTGCATGACTCAAAGGACCTGTATCCAATCTGGAAAAAGCCATTCCTATCCGAGACCTATCGACTATGTGGTTATAAATCAGAATCCTTAATCCACTTATTATGTGCCTGCCCAGCAGTTCTGCCCCAGAGGAGACAGCACTTAAAATTTATTTTTAATGCCCTGAACATTCGCTCAAGCAGGCAAGCGGTGATACGCTGGCTGGAGGGCGCGTCCATCATCTTGGCCCGCCGGGGGGTCAAATACATAACAATGGTCAGAAGACTCTTACATCAAGTTGACGGTGAGCAACTTGGATCGAAGTCACCTGCTTATAGTCAATCCATTATAATAAATAAGCAGACAGCAAGCTAATCTACGTTCAGTTGCCGGCCGCAAATAGACAAATAGACAAATAGACAGCAAAGACCTTCAAAGTCTTGAACATTGGGGCAGCATCAATACATTTCTCTCTTTCAAGGTGTCCCTATATTTTCATTTATGCCGATTAATTTTAAATTGTACCCCCCATCGGAGTGTAATTGCGCCGCTAAATAGGCAGCACGTTTTTTTTTTGTTGGTTTTTTTTAACGTAAAGCAACTGCACCTTTTTTTATAATAGCGGTATTGAGCGAAATCCAGGTGTATTTTATAAACGTAATGTAATTTCTATTATGATTTCTATGTACATTGGGGGGGGGGAATTGTAATGATTTTAACTAATCAAACAATAAAATTGTATTGTATTGTACATACATACAAACACTCCAGCTTATCTATTTCTAGCATGTATGAATTATATTTTTATAAAACTCAAGGGAACCTGCATGCGTTCTAGCCAGATCACCTTACTTCTCCTCGGTCATGCTCCAGTTTTGGTTCTGATGACATGGCAGGCACTGCATCGATGTCACTGACAGCACAGAGCCCAATTAAGCCCTGTCAAGTTAATTAATGGGAACTGGAGAGCTGAGGGGCATGATTTAGACTCTACATGGGTGAAGCTCTCCCAAAGGAGCCAAGACTTTGCGCAATCCCAGTTTTTATTCAGCACCATTTTTCATGCTGGGATTAGCTTATGTATTTACTACAAGTCCCAGAATTCAAATCGATGGTAGCTAAAAAGCCAGAACTTACAAAAGCTGCTGCACAGGAAATAAGGCCACCTCGCAACCATGCTGAAAATAAATTAACATATTCCTCGTAAAAAGTTGAAGCATTGCTCCACACCTAGTGTAACGTTGTAATTGCTGGCCTGTTTGCTTTTCATTCTTTGTACTTTCTGCTATTTCTGAATTGAAACTTCGACAGGACAAATGTGTGCCACTGGCTATGGTTTTTCGTTTCTGCAATTAAATCAGTGGAGATGAAGGTACCTTGTCTGTTTATGGCTGGAAGAAATTAGTGGAGCAGCCCCGCCGGCAGAACACGCACAGGCGACAACGGGAGCAGCATAATGACGTCAACGCGTCTCATTGTCAACACATAAAGAAAGGCAACAAGCCACAGAAAAACATTTAAAAGTAGGAAAAACGTACCCAGTGACCTCGATAGGAAAATAAAACGGTTCTTCCCTTAGTCCTGCAGTAAAATTATAAATAAAAAACAAAACAGTAATGTGACTGCATCAGAATGTAGTATGCGCAGATTTCAACAGATCATCAAGTGCAGGCCTTTCAGGGCAACTCGTGCATTCATGCTTATGTAGGCATGACAGGGTAGCGCCCTGGGAGGGGTCGTAAGGGCGGGATGTGGAGACGGGTCAAAGTGCTACACTTGGACAACTCGTGCATTTATGCTCATGTAGGCACAAAAGTGGTAGCAACCTGGCAGGGGTGGCGGGGGCAGTTTGCGGAGATGCGTAAAGGTGCTGCACTGAGATGGAGAGCAGCGATGAGAGCGTGATCGAAACCACCAGCAGTAATAATGCGCCAGACTGCACTTGCATCTCAATTAGTTGGATTTGCATATGTAAGGACTGCATGCGCGTCGCTGCTCGTTCCCTCGGATACACTCCACGGGAGGGACGCCTGGCTGCCAAGATGACATTACAGACATCGGGAGGAGAGTCAAAGGCAGTCAACTGTCGCCGCTCAATCTCCATGCAAGGAGGTGAAGGTTGAACAGGTTCGGGTGACGGACCGTCCCCTGCTGCTGGAACAGAAGATCCTCCCGCAGAGGCAGTCGGATCGGAGGATCGATGGCCAGACGTGACAGCCCGGGATACCAGGCTCTTCATGCCTAATCCAGAGCCACAAGCATTACTTGTGCCCAGTTGCGCTTGATTTTTTTCAGCACTGTGGGTAGAAGTGGTATAGGTGGAAAGGCGTATAGAAGACTGCAACTCCACTTGCGTCGAAAAGCATCGCTGAGTGAGTGCTGCCTTGGAAATTCCAACGTGCAGAACTGCTGACATTGCGCGTTTTCTTCGATGGCGAATAGATCTAACCAAGGTTCTCCCCACTGCTGAAAGAGACCTTGCACCACCTCCGAGTGAAGACACCATTTGTGACCCATCATGCACCTGCGGCTGAGTTCGTCCGCCCTGGCGTTCAGTGAACCTGCCAGGTGTTGAACCACCAGGGATATGCACTGATAGTCCAGCCATGTCCAGAGGTGAAGAGCATTTTGACATAGGGTCCATGACCCCACCCCGCCCTGTTTGTTACTGTACCACATGGCAGTGGTGTTGTCCGTGAACACCTGCACTACTCTTCCCTGGACAGAGGGGAGGAATGCTTTGAGTGCAAGACGAATCGCCCGGAGCTCCAGTAGGTTGATATGGAGCTCAGACTCTGCCGGATCATGAGGCACTTCTGAGAGGGAGTCAGGTGTGACTCCAGCACATTAATAGAGAACCCCAGCGAATGCAGGAGGCCCGCTGTAGTCTGGAGGTGGGAGACGACAGCCTAGGGCGAGCCCTCCTTCCAACAGCCAGTCGTCAAGATAGGGAAAGACTGGAACCCCTGAGCTGCACAGATGAACTGCGACCACCGCCATAACTTTCGTGAATACCCGAGGGGCGCTGGTAAGGCCAAAGGGGAGCAGAGTAAACTGAAAGTGCTTCTGGCCTACCGTGAACTGTGGGTAACGCCTGTGGGCTGACAGGACGGGAATGTGGAAATAGGCGTCCTGCAAGTCCAACGCTACCATCCAGTCTCCAGGGTCCAGGGCAGACAGAACCTGAGCCAGAGTCAACATCTTGAACTTCTCCTTCCAGAGGAAGCGGTTGACGTCCCTGAGGTCTAAGATAGGACGCAGGCCTTTGTCCTTCTTGGGTACCAGAAAGTAGTTGGAGTAGCAACCACAACCTACTTCTGGCACTGGGATGTACTTGATGGCTCCCTTGGCCAAGAGGGATGTAACTTCCTGGTGGAGAAGGGCCAAGTGATCCTCTGACATGCGATGGAATTGAGGTGGCATGGAGGAAGGGGTAGCCTCGAAGGGGAGGGAGTAGCCCCTTTGGACTATATGCAAAACCCACCTGTCTGACATGATGGTTAGCCAGTGGGGGAGATGATGGCGAATCCTGCCACCCACCGGCAACTGGTGGCCCTGGAGGGTCAGACTAGGATGGTTTGGAGGCTGCTACAGAGGGGGCACTGGCAGACTTGCCCGCCCGCTGGCCCCCTGACCCACGACGCTGGGTCTCACATCCCCAGCAGCGCAGAGGCACACCAGTTTCAGCAGGCCTCTGGTCCTGGGCAGGACGTGGTAGGGCACCCCTTCTGTAGCCAAGAAAGGGGCGAAAAGCAGTGTGTGCAGGACGAATGGGAGCGAGGCCCAAGGATCTGGCCATAGCCCTAGACTCCTTAAAGTGCTCAAGTGCACAGTCCGCTTTGTCGCCAAACAGGCAACAGCCTTCAAAGGGCATGTCCAAAAGGGTAGATTGAACATCGCCCAAAAAGCCAGTGGATCTCAGCCAGAAGTAGCGTCTCAAGGCTACCGACGTGGAAATCGTTCTACCGAGCGAGTCAGCGGTGTCCTGCCCACATCGAATGATGAACTTGGCTGCATCTCTTCCCTCGGCAACTGCAAGGAAGAGAGTTGCCCGGGCCTCCTCCTGGCATTGTGGCAGCACCTGCGTAACAGCATCCCACTCAGAGTGGGTGTATCGCCCCAATTGACATGCAGTGTTCACCGACTGCAGTCCCAAGCTGGTGGAAGAAAACATCTTCTTCCCAAGATGGTCCAGCTTTTTGGATTCCCTATCTGGGGAGCAGTAGGAAATGCTTCCTTGGACGTAGAGACTTGGACCACCAAGCTCTCAGGGTAGGCTGTTGGGAGGGGAAAATGGGGTAGCCCGGGCAGTGGTTTTGGACAATCATCCTATCCACAGGAGCCCCAGTGCTGGGCCTGGAGTAACCCTGAGCAGACAACTACGCTAGTGAAGTTTGCATAGTTTGTGCTACTTCGGGCTATGTGAATTGCACATAGCACAGTGCAAAATCGCGTAGCATAGCGTAGTTGGCATTTTTTGCTCACTCGCGGTCCTCAACGTCAAGTTGGCGATCGCGAGCATGGAAAATAAACCTCCCGGCGAGATTCTCTACGCGGGCATGACAGGTTTCTCATTACAAGTGGTCGCGTATGCTCGCAACCGCTCGCGATGAGAAACTACCAGTCCGCTCAGGTAAAAATCAACTCGAGCGGCAGAAAACGACAGCTTGCACTGTGCAAGATGCAGTTTTCAATGATTGCACAGGGCGGACAAGCATCCAGCACTGTGCAATCATCGCGAACAGTGCACTATGCAGTTCGCGTAGTGCTACGCGTATCTCGCGTAGTGCGAAGTGCACTTCGCGTAGCTACGCATAGCGCTACTACGCGAACTACGCCCAGGGTTAGCCTGGAGAAGGTGCCCCAAATGATGTCCTTGAGGGCTTCATTAAATGGCAGCAAGGGCTCTGAAGAGGCCGCTGCTGGTGAAGCAACTCGTGGCCCGCTCCGGTCCGCTCCTATCCTGAAAGTCTCAGGGTGATTTGTCAAGCGGGGGCCGAGAAAAAAGGGGGGTCCCAAAACATGTTTCCCCCATGCAATTTTCCATAGGGACCGTTAGTCGCAGCTACGGCCCGAACTGCTGAACAGAATTACACCAAATTTGGCAAAAAGGTAGACCAGTGTTGTGACTTTTGCTTAAATGGTGTAAATCCGTTCAGTAGTTCCTGAGAAAATCAAAATCAAAATCACATATATTTTTGGGCGGAGCCTAACCACACATCTCATCGTGAGATCTGATTGGCTGTAAGCACTTCATCCAAGAAGTGTTGGCAGCCATCTTGGGACCAATATACATGATAGCACCTCATTAAAAAGCATTGCAGTTAATAGACGGTTTTAAGATCTTACTTATATTATAAATCATTTGTTGATGGTACCATACTCATTTTAGGAATTGTAGTGTGTTCTAAGGTGATTTTACCATGTGAAAAAGCCTTCTGCTGTGATATCATGAATCATGTTTGAGAGGAAACTATTTTCTCATGCTTTTCCCACAGAGGTTTGGAAGGTGATCTATAAGCTAAACTGAGAGCATATTTTCTGTAAATTCACATTATCTTTCTTGGTCACGTGAGAGTGAAGTCTGACATTCTCAGTAAAACATGTTTATCGAACAAGAGCAGAGACTGTCAGTTGATTCCTTTGTGTTCTACTGCAGCTTCCCAGAGTGTTCTAAAGAACAACTAGAGCGCTAACAGTCCTACTTATGACAAACGTATTGCACACCTGAAGCCATCTTGATTGGAATAAAGTGGTAACTCTTAAAACATTTAATTTAAAACGGAACACAATGAGGGGGTTAATTTTGCCATAGAAAGTATGATTAGTGCTGCAGAAGAAAACTTAGGGCACATTTTGAGTGACTTCTCAAATCCTCTTCTATTTCATTAAAGAATTCTGACATGCAGACTGAAACATGCACTTTCAATACCAGCAGTAGACTTCCCTGGTGAGCAGTAGCTTTACTACAGTGATCTAAAGTGCTAACATTCTGAATTTATGGCAAATGTGTGACACATCTGAATGCCTTCTTGATGGAATCAAAGTAAAAAACTGAAAGTATTTCCTACTGAGGAGACTGTAGTAAATGAGGAAATTAGGAAACTTTATAACAAAAAAGTCTCCCAAGATGGCCACCAGAGACAAAAGAGCCCAAATGTAGCACAAATATCACCCAGATGTAGCCCACATGTAGCCCAATGACAGAAGTGTGCAAAACACTTTTTATTTTTTGTGTTTTTGCAGTTTTATATAGTGCAGACTTGTCAGGTATTGGAGTGCTTTACATGAGCATTGGTTACATCACACAAGAACAAATTAATTTTGGTTTTAGACATGGGGAGATTAAGTGATTTGACTAGAATCACAGAATGTCGAGCTGAAGCAGAAACTCCAAACTGGTTACCCAGTTGCAAAGTCTGAAGCTCTGGAAGTAACACCACATCCTCTCCCCTAAGTGCAACATTTAATCAAGTGGTCAACTGGATAAAAAAAATATAAAGATAACAAATAATTTAAAAGTGCTTTGTCGCTATTTGAAAACTCAGAAAATATGTCCTCATTTTAGTTTTTTAGAGCACTAACCATAATTTTGATGCAAATAAGACCCTCTCATATATGTAATTTCTAAAGGAAATGCTCTAGGTATTACAGTTTTGATTACATCAAGATGACGTCAGGCGTTCCACACTTTTGTAATAAATATAGAATGTTAGCAATCTAGTTGTTCATTAGGATACTGTTGAGAGGCAGAGGCCAGGGGCACGGACTCTGAAAATTGAAGGCAGGTAGGAGGGTGCAGAGGCAACAATTTGACCACACTGGGCAGGCAGGAAGGGCAGTGGCAGCACAACAGACTATGGAGGGCAGTGGAAAGGGTGGCAGGGGCAACAAACCAACAATACAGGACTGGCAAGAGAGGCTGTGGCAATATAATAGACCATTGTGGGCAGAAGGAAGAGGCAGTGGTAGTACAACCATACATGCCAACAGACCCGATTCAGCCAGGAAACGTCCAATGTTTTTAAGCTCAAATGGGCTTTATTTGATCTGTCTCCTGTCTACAATCTCCTCTTTTTCAATGTAACTCAAAGGGGAAAATCAATACCCCAGTTTTTTTGCAAAATCTCCCTCTTACCAAGTTCAAAATGTTCGCAAGTATGGTACATTGGATCATGGAAGGCAGGAGGATTTGGGGTAGGGACATGGACTCGGATAACAGAGGACAGGAGGGACATGGAGAGCTGCACCAAACTGACCCTACAGGGCAGGCATCAGGGTTTGCAGCAGCACAATACACCACACAGGGCACGCGGGACGGGAGTGCAGCACAACAATCCATAGAAAGCAATAGGGAGGGGACAGGACTATGCACATGGACAACAGAGAACAGAGGGGAAAGAGGCAATGGTAGCTAGCTGACCATAATGGACAGACAGGAGAGAAAGCTGCAGCATAACAGACCATAAAGGGCAGGAGGGACGGATCAGGGGCATTATGTAGTAATGTTCTCTCCACTTATCCTCTTTAATGCTACCACTCTCTATGGCACACACCCATTCCAACTCCTCGTCTTGTTCTAGATCATCATAGCCATCATCCTGTTTAGCCAACCTTGACAAAGCATCAGCAGTATAATTACGTACTCCCGGTAGATATTCTACCTTGAAATTGTATCCTTGTAAGTCAACCATCCATCTTGAAATTCTGCTGGATATAGCATCAGTTCCTTTACTATTAAAAACTTCAACCAAAGGCTTGTGGTCAGTACGAACCACACACTCAATACCCCACAAAAAGTGGGGTATGAAGTTTCTTCTTTGCCCAATGAACAGCTAGCGCCTCTTTCTCTATCACAGAGTAGCGGGATTCGGCTCCTCTGAGAATCCTTGATAGGAAAAGAATGACCTCAGTTTTACCCCCACTATCTTGTTGTAGCACAGCACCCAAACCTTTCATGCTAGCGTCTGTTACCAACACAGATTTGGCTGCAGGATCAAAGCTTCCTAATCTGGGAGTCTTTTTTAGATATTCATTAATCCTTTTAAATTCTGCTTCACATTCCTTACTCCAAACAAATTCCACCCCTTTACAAAGAAGGGTACGCATGTGAACACACTTTTCAGCAAACCCTTTAACAAACTTGCTGCCAGGAGGGAGGGAATAGGGGTCTCCACATGGAAACAGAGGGCTGGGGGCAAGGGGGCAGGGCAGGAGCAGCAAGATGACCATGGAGGTCAGGCAGGATGGGCACTAGAAGCAAGACACACCATGGAGAGCAACAGTGAGACTATGATGGCATACACACAGACCATGGAGGGAAGGTGGGAGGGGGTCAGGGGCAGCTAGCTGACCACACAGGGAAGGTGGGAGGGGCCGTGGCAGCACAGAAGACCATGCATGGCAAGCGGGAGGGTTAGTGGCAGCACAATGGCTATGATGGGCAAGAAGGAGGGTGCAGGGGCATGCACAAAGGACCGTGGAGGATAGAAGGGAGGGTCAGGACCTGGGCACAGACAAGAGAGTTCAGGGGAAGGGGCCTCACAACAGACTGCGTGGGGCAGGCAGGAGGAGCAGTTGCAGCACAACAGACCAGGGAGGGCAGAAGGGTGTGGCAGTAAAATGGACCATGGAGGACAGGAGGAAGGGGATAGGGGCATGGCACATGGACAGGCAGGGTGGAGGTGGCAGGGACAGGTTACAGTCATCTGACAATTCTAGGCAGGTGGGAGGGGAGTGGCAGCTCAACAGAACACCCAGAGTAGATAGGAGTGGCAGGTCCATGGAACATGGTGGGCAAAAAGGATGGAGCAGGGGCATGCACAAAGACATCGGAGGGCAGGGGGAAGGAGAATAGGGGCAGCAAGCTAAGCACAGAGGCTAAGCAGGAGGTCAATGATGGGGCATAGAATTGGGCAATGGAGGGCAGGAGGAGTGGACTGGTACATCATGCTAAATGGAGGGCAGTGGCAGCACATCAGACCATGCATGGCAGGAGGGAGGAGGCTAGTCCATCGATTCAGACAACAGAGGATAGGGAGGAGGTGGATGGGGCAGCAAGCTAACTGTTCAGAGAAGGTGGGTAGTAGGAACTTTATTGTTTTTAAAATGTGTGTCTGTGCGAACTACTTAAAATATGAACAAGTATGCAGCATAATCTCACTTTTATTCAGGAAGAAGAGGACATTTGTGACTGTGACTCCGGGCTCACTTGGCAGAAACACCCCCTGACCCTCCACCCCCCATCGCAAAATGTAATGCCCATGGAAAGGGTAGGTGAACGCAGTGTTATATAGAACATAGTCCTGAGAGCACGATTGAAAATTAAAACTAGATATAGTGTATGGTATAAACTATGCACCAAAAAGTGTGATATAAGATGAGCCGGGCGTGAAATATAATATGCAATACATTGTGTGCAATGACAGATTCATTGGAGAGCGCGAGATAGCACAGGCACTAGCGCGTGCTATGCGATATGCACCTTGGAGTGTAATATGCACAGGGCAGTGTTGTGTAACCTAACTAGTCTCTAAAGTTGTTATATAAAATATGTGCTGGGGAGTGTAACGTTGCATAGGCACTGTGACAAAGATATGGATCCCAGATTGTAATATATATGGCATAGCGCTGTGCGTTATAACATAGGCATCGAGGAAGGCACGTTAGATGGGGCAATATAACCCGGGCGAAGGCAACATATTAACGGGGTGGTCTTACAGTGCACATGGGCTAGAGAGTGTCATAGCATAAGCACTAGCTGGTGGAATACAACACAGAGGTGTGTGGCACTCGGCGGGCACTGGTGGGTGTAACACAGCATTGGGCTCAGCCAGTAGCGCGCTGTGACTCTCAAGTGAGGTTCGTCTCCTTTCCAGAGAGTAAAATAAAAAGTATTACACATCCGGCAGTGGATGTGTGTTTTATTAACCGTGAGGGGAGTTTCTTGCATAGTTTTGGTCGAACGTTTGTCGAATCCCCCTTGAATGGCTTGGTGTGCATGTGTATTAAATGTGCCCGTCAATAGCTACCCATGTTTGTATAAATAAACAACAAGGGTGTCTACTTGGAGAGTACCCACCAGAGGGGGCGCTGGGATTAGGCACGGTAGGGCGTCAGAGCTTCAATAGCGGTGTAAATACATTCCACGTGGATTCATTGTATTCATAGTCGCCTTTTAATGAATATCACGCAAATCGTTATGGTGATAGGTACGTACGGTTTGACCAGCATGTCCTAGGTGTTTCTATAAATATATTAAAAAAAACAAAAACAAAGGCCGGCCCCGGGGGATGGGGTCCCCGGGGCCATAGGTGGCCTGAGGAGGGGGGCAACGCAGCCCCCCTCCTAAAGAAGTTTTTTTTTAAAAAGGCCATGTCCCAGGGGTTGGGCCCAGGGGCCGATTAAGGCCTCAGGAGGGGGGCCACATGGCCCCCTTCCAAATTTTTGTTTTCTCAAAAAAAATTAGGGGGCAGGCCCAGGGGGATGGGGTCACCAGGGCCAATCAATTAGAAAAAGAAGGGGGGCCACACAGCCCCCCTTCTTTAAAAAAAAAAAAAAAAAGAAAGACTGGCATCGCGCCGGAGGCCACGCCCCCTCCTTGCAGCACTCTGCAAACGCGCCCCCTGGCGAGTTGTACGTTGGGGAATTAATTCCCCTTCAATACTGAGGGTTCTGAGGGTCAACTAGCCCAACAGGTATCTCCAGTATGCGCCAGGGAGCTGCGTTGCAGACAGGTGTTCTGAAGTCACGGCCCTTTTTACACCTCTCTGCAATGCAGCTCTGTGGCGCTTACTGGAGGTACCTAGTGGGTTAGTTTGACCCTAGGGACCCTTAGGATTCAAGGGGACTTAATCTCTCAACTTCGAACGTCCAAAGGGCGCGTTTACACAGTGGTGAAGGGAGGGGACGGGGCCTGAGGTGACGTGTGCAAACACGCTCTGTGGTGCGTTTTAAGTTGGGGGAATAATTCCCTTTCAATCCTGAGGGACCCTGGGGGCCAACTAGCCCACCAGGTGCTTCCAGTAAGTGCCACTGCGATGCGTTGCAGAGAGGTAGTGCAGGCCGTGCCCCTTTTCACACCTCTCTGCAATGGCGCTTACTGGACGTACCTAGTGGGCTATTTTGCCCCTAGGGACCCTTAGGATTCAAGGGGACTTAATCTCCCAACTTAAAACGGCCACAGGACGTGTTTTCACAGTGGGAAAGGGAGGGGACGGGGCCTGAGGTGACGTGTGCAAACACGCCCTATGGCACGTTTTAAGTTGGGGAAATAATTCCCCTTCAATCCTGAGGGCCCCTGGGGGCTAACTAGCCCACCAGGTGCTTCCAGTTAGCGCCACTGCGCTGCGTTGCAGAGAGGGGGTCCAGGCCGTGCTACTTTTTACACCTCTCTGCAACGCAGCTCTGTGGCGCTTACTGGAGGTACCTAGTGGGCTAGTTGGACCCTAGGGACCCTCAGGATTCAAATGAACTTAATCTCCAAACTAAAAACGGCCACAGGATGTGTTTACACAGTGGTGAAGGGAGGGGACGGGGCCTGAGTTAACGTGTGCAAACACGCCCTGTGGCGCGTTTTAAGAGGTAGTTTTAATCCCCCTGCCCTAATATATACTAGGGGCTTACAGAGGAGGTCATGCTAATCAGAGGGGGACCCCAACGCATAGTGTTCCCTAGTGTATGCAGGTGTTTTTACTGTATTCTAAGTGTCTTTTAACATAGCACTGGCTCTAGGACTAGTTAGTCAGACTCAGTTACCACCAGTATCCATCTGAAAAAGTTTGAGGGTACAGGATGATTTTGCAACAAGGCTTCTTTCTGCTCTTCTGTTTGTTCTTTCTGCACGTTATCCTTCTTCCTGCACTTTTCTTCGTCTTTGAGGACTTCTGTTGCTTCTTTCTGCATTTTCTTTTCTTTCTGTGCGTTTTTTCTTCTTTCTTCACATGTCCTATCTCTGTAGGCTTAGGTAGAAATTAGCATTTAAAAAACCTTTGAAATTCACTGAACAAACCATAGGTTTCAGGCACGTTATAGTTAGGAATTAGCATTTAAAAAACCTTAGAAATTCACTGAAAAAAACACAGGTTTCAGGGGCTTTATAGTTAGCTGGACTTTTCACTCGAACAAAACCATTGAAATTCCCCCGTTATAGGTAGTTCAGCTAACTATAACTCGTGAGCCCGCAATGCACTGCTGATGACGTCGCATATTACATCACACATGACATGGTCAGTGACATCACTCATGACCTCACTAATGACATCTCAAATGACATCACTGATGACATCTCAAATGACATCACTGATGACATCTCAAATGACATCACTGATGACATCATCATTGTGATAGAGTGGCAGACCTCCTCTCACCCTAATATAACCTTTGATACACACATTCAAAAATAGAAACTAATCACTGCTTGGGGCACGGACATGGACGAAGCCATGTTTGCAGAGAAGTCGGCCTTTATTAGACGGGGCTGTCCTGGCAAATGGAGTAAAGTATGGGGAGCGTGGAACTCCTATAGGGGGACATCTGTGACCCGCCCTCAGACACTGAAGATGATGCCTCAGACACAGACTAGGATGGGGGGGCCCAGGGGTGGGGGAGTGGGAAGGTGGATGTTGAGGAAATGTACCGTTGTTGAATTGTTTTCTGCCATCTTGCCGCATTCAGGGGCTACTGCATTGCTCTACATTGTGGAAAATTATGTGCCTGATTACTGTATTGTGCTGCTGCTAATAAATACAATAAAAACAAGTTTAAAAAAATAAAATAGAAACTAATATTTTCAAAACAATGTACATACCAATACCAGTTACAACAACCTATTCAGTAATTCTAAGATCCACATACACATCCACTCATTCACCAACAGTCCTATACAGTCACTCATACATGTACTCACTCATTATATGTACTCATACACCTATACATCCTGTTACACAATGCCACTCATCCACTGAGTTACTCACACACAAAGTCACTCATGCTGATAAAGAATCAAACATCAATTTACTTGCATATAAAATTATACACACACCACCACACTTACTTCTACAGAAACTTATACATACTTAGTCTTTTAAACAATAACTTATAGAAACACATACTTATTCATACAGGAACTCTTCCAATCTCTCACTCTCACATATACTCACTTATATACACCATTAGTCACATATACTAGTTTAAAAGATGTAGTTACTCATAAAGACACTATTGAGACCGTCATTCACTCACTAACACACTCATACACACACTCATCCACCCATACAGTCCTGCACACATGCCGTCTTCAACACATACAAACAGTGAGTCACTCATTCATGCATCTATGCACTATGTAATACCCCCCACCGAACCATACAAACACTCAGACACTCATACTGATAATCAAAAAGCCAACTAATACCCTATAAAGACACTCATGTAACTACTCACCAACCCATGCAGCCACTTATACACAAAGTGAGAGACTGATACAGATATTTACATATTTAAACATTACTCACTAAGCCATGTATTCACTAAGATACACTTAATCAGTCAGTTATACAATCAATAATTCAAAAACAAATCCTCCATTTAGACACATATACCCATTTATTCTTCCATCGACCTTGAGATATACATATATAAAACATATTTAATTTTCATAAAAACACACATTCACTGGATGATGTCATTAGTGATGTCATTTGAGATATCAGTGATGTCATGAGTGAGGTCACTGACCATGTCATGAGTGATGTAATATGTGATGTCATCAGCAGTGCATTGCGGGCGCGTGTATTATAGTTAGCTGAACTAACTATAACTGGGGAATTTCAATGGTTTTGTACGAGTGAAAAGTCCAGCTAACTATAACGCCCCTGAAACCTATGTTTTTTTCAGTTAATTTCTAAGGTTTTTTAAATGCTAATTCCTAACTATAACGTGAATGAAACCTAGGTTTTTTTTCAGTGAATATATATATATATACACACACACACACACACCCATATATAGATATTAAAAAATGATATTTTTATCTTAGATGTTAGTGTATACCAATATTTTTGTGTCGATATTTTTGTCAATTACTTTATAGGTACAGGATAATTACATTTTTATGTTAGATCATTTTTGACTCGATATTTATGTCCCACAATATTTGTAGTTTCAATGTTTTTGTCAGTAAACCATAGAATGTTATCGGAATTAAATGGGAAACAGCATTTTTGGGATCATCCCCTTTTTTCCCTTCCCCCCGCTTTACATGTCACCATAAATCTTGCAGATACAACCCAAAGTGAACTTTATTTTTGGACCTGTTTGTGCAGATTTGTTAAACTGCGCCAAAGTTACTAAGAAAACTAAAAATGACTTTCCTTGGAAACTCTGACCTAACCATAACTGACACTATTGTCGCCAGTGTAATATAGGTTGGCGTGTGTGTATGTATTTTCACCTTAAATTTAGGGCCTCATTACGATGTCTTTTGGAAAGCAATCTGACTGACTCCATTGTCACAATCAGTTCCGATCGACTCTCGTCCGACTGACCGATTGAGATAGTTCCTAACTCCGTTTGGAAAGTCTCCCATTGACTTCAATGGGAGCCTGTGTTTCAACTGACAACTCAGGCTCCCGTTGAAAAAAGGGGTGGTTGCAGAAAACCTTGCACCCTGTCGCAGGCACCCTGTGCATGGGTTTAAAAGGGGATCCCTTGGGTACCCCCACGGGCCCCAACCATAGGCCTCAAGGTGAAGGGGGCCTGCTATAGGCCCCCAAAGTCAGTTTCCAACAGCCGTTTCATGTCAGACAGACCGATTTGGAAAGGCTGTCCGAATCCAACATCGTAATCCATCAGCCGGAAACGCGGTCTCTAGAGCTGTACGATTCTGCTCTGACCGACTAGGAGTCTCCGAATGCCTGTTGGAACCTATTCGGACTGACTGAACGGTTACCTTTCCATCGTAATCGGTCAGTCGGAAATGTTTCAGAGTCGGTTGGAATAACAGTTTAGGAGATTCCGACTGCTGTTCGGAGCCTTTCCAACCGACATCATAATGAGCAGCCGCGGTTGGTGCATCTAAGAGCAGTGGGGCCCAGTGGGGGGATTTCGATGATGAAGAGGGAAAAATTAAATTAATTACTAATTTTCCCTCGTTATCGTCCCTTGAAATCCCCCCCCCCCCCCCCACCAGGCCCCACCACTCTTACCTGCACCGGCTACAGCTGGTAATGAGGCCCTTAATGTGTATGTCTTTATTGGGGGGCTACTTTAGGGGAAAAAAGACATCCTATGACACAAAGTTCACCAATAGGACCATTGCATCCTAAAACCTCAGGGTGGTGTAGGGCAGCGTTCCCATTGTGTGTAATTAAATACTGCACATGGAGTACTTGCATTATGTAAATAATGGTGACCATAATGGAGAAACAAAACATTTCATCATAATTCGATGTACATTTATTCACGCTCAAAAACAGTATAATGCTCTAAATCACCAAGCATCTGTTTCACTGTGAGAATGTTCCAGTCTTCAGAGATACTACCAGGAGTGATGACATCATTTAAAGAAAGCCTAAAAACATATGGATCTTGTAAAGTTTCTGTTGGTTCAAATATATCATAAGGTCCCTTACCCCAAACAATTCCATCAGCAATTGGACCCGTTGAAATGTTCAAAAGGGACAGGTCTCTTCCCACTTTGTTTGATAAAGAATGAGGTTTCAAGACCTTGTTTACCAGTTCAACAGCACAGTGGTCTGGGAAATAGTGCCCATTCAGAAGCAAGTTAAAAGTCAGTCACTAAACCAATCTAAAGGAGTAGGAAAAGTAATGAAATTATAACCCAAATGTATATTCAAGGTGGGATGAAGTATGTCTTATTGAGTCAAACTAAAAATTCATGTAGTACATGCTTTGGAGGTGTATATGACGAATCCGAAGAAAAGTCATCAATATAGAAAAAGTAGCCTGAGCCTGTTTGTGCAAATGTGGGAGGCTCGTTGAGCTGCGTAGAACTGGTAGATAACTCCACTAGCGTGATGTTATACACAATTTCATTGTCTGCTTGTTATGTCGAAATTTGTATAGTCATACATAATAAAGATTTTATGGGGTTTGTAGATGTAACTGGAAGGAATGAAACTTCAGTGTTAGCTGTCCACAGTCAGGAAGAAGAAACTTCATTGTTGGTTAAAGCTTGCAAAAGAATTTCCTATAAGGTAGTGAGAGAAGACCGATAAATACCCCAGAGCCCCCACGACTTACTATTTAGAACCGGCCACATGATGTTGTTTGATCAGCTTAATAGACACAAATCGCTTGAGTTTGATATTAGCAAGAGGTAGTAAAAGTACAGTTCTTGTACCTTCAACAGCCAGAACAGGTAGGTAAGGTGGCCCGAACCCCTTCTTGTCTACTATTTTCTCTCGCACTAGATCACCAATCTTTGGAATCCAACCAGGAGTTGCTGGTGCTTCCTTCACTTAACCAGTGGCAAAAAATGTTTTGGGTAAAGCGCCCACCTAAGGACGAGCAAACTGGGTCCCCAGACGTAGGTGCCATCCTTACTCTCTAGCACTTTAGTTCTAGCAAGGACTATTGCTTTTACGATTTTACAGATTTGAGCGAACCTAGTTATCACAGTTGGAGTATGCATGGCAGCTATGAATTCATTTTTGTTTTTTTAGATTGTAATGATTTTACTGAATTGAACAATAAAAAAAGAATCGGACAGTGGCAGAAAGTTTGTGTTGGACGTTGGTTTGAGCATCTCGGAAGTCATTCAGTTCCTGTAAAACATCCTAACAGTCACTTGTATCAAAGGGCATTTCCAATACCACTGTACTGGGACTGTCAAGGTCTGGAACCCATATTTCAATACTCTAGATGGTAAATGCTGCTTTAACCCCTTCCATGCTGGACGGATTCCCCTGCTGTGCTGATCTTTTCCTGCGCGGGCGTGGTCATGACGGAACGGTTCCGTCATGAGCACAGCTCAACCGTGGCTCATGACGGAACCGTTCCGTCATGAGCACCGAAGGGGTTAAATCATATTTGTTCCTCTCCACAGCTGCATGTACTTCGGGATGGTATGGGGAGGAGTAATGCACAGTCACACCAAATGTTCCATGGTGTCCCTGAAGGCCTTAGAGGCAAACGTCGGACCCTGGTCCGAATGGAATGCTCCGACTGCATATGTGCCAATAAAGACTTACAGGCCCTTTATAACAGTTTGAGCATCAGCTGATTGCTGTGGCCATACCCATGAGAATCAAAAGCAGAAATCCACTGCGAACATAGTGTATTTATAATACCCATCTGAATGTGAGTAGAGGCGTCTGTGGTGGATGAGCTGTGATGGCAACCTTTATTTGTTGACAAATGTCACATTTAAGGACATGGGGCCTGATTATGAGCTTGGCAGACAGAGTTACTCCATCACAAACATAAAGGATAGCCAGTTCACCATATTACATATTCCATTTAATCCTATGGAATTTGTAATCCGGAGGATGATATTTCTGTAGCATTTGCAACAGAGTATCCCATCCCCCAAGATCTAAATTAGGCCCAAAATCTTTTGTCTGTTTGTCTAGAACTGGCCCCCAGTAGCATTGCATAGTAAAATTGTAGCTACCACCCCAGGGTTAGTAGATGCTAGACCCTCGTGCGCTGCTGGGGTTAATCCTAACCTGCGATCTGAACTATGAATTACTTTATCCCCCGCTCCCTGAAGAAGAGCTAATGGAATGCTCTGCGTGCTTAGCTAGTAGGAGTATTTTGTTGGAAAACCTTTCGGTAAGGGTGTACCACTGCGTGAAGCTGTGACAGCCTCATAGTGTCTCCATCTATTCTTGTGCTGCAACAAGTCACTGCAGTGACTGAAGCAGCATGCATTGTTGCTTTTCGGTCTTCATCAGCCAGTGAATTCCCTGCGGCATGTATTCCTACACATTGAAGGCTCAGTGTGTGAATAACATGAGCATCTTATGCTTGAGCCTGGACCCTTTGGAGTCTCTGAATCCATTCTGTCTCCAGTAGAGTAAGTACTCATTGTAAGACTGGACACAATAATATGAATCACACAGTATAAGTGTGGGGAACTCAGGATCTGTATTCTCAAGTGCCAGAATTAGAGGTTTCAGTCCAGCCAGCCGTGTAATGCAGTCAGCAAGTGACTGCGTGAATGTTTTATGAGGTTAGAGTTCGCCACACCTCATTTTACCTTTCATCACTGTGTAAGCAGCGGTGTATTGGATATTTTTTCCCCACTGCAGGATGAGCAGAGCCAACATTGTAGATTATAAAATCATACTGATTTAGAGGGATTATTTCACTGGGCAGAAGATATTCATATTCATATTGGAGGTATGTCTGTGTTTGCAGTGTGGACACAAAGAGATAATGGATGGAGCGCTGAAACTTTTCAGACATTCACCCCCAGTCACAGATCTGGGTTGAATCCATCATCAGTTTTTTAGCTTACTTCGCCACCCCAGTTCAGACACGGCTATATGCAAATCAGTCTTGACCCTGTGCCTCATAGGAACAGTCCAGCCCGAACTGCCAAGCCATGTCTTCCTTGGACCGTAAAAAAGCATCCTGGGACCGGTTTCGGGGTAAGAGCCCTCATCAGCCAGGGTAGCTTGAATCCAGTGGCAAAGTGAGTAAAGTCCAAGACAAAATATACATCTGTAGCCTTTAGTGAGTTGGTCCACTGTATCCATCTTAAATGTAATGGTTTCACGTTGGGAATGGTGGACTTTGTAACAGCCTCTAAGGCTGCAATCGGTGTCATAACAAATATACATTTTCCCTGAGCCAATGATCTTTCTTTCACTTCAGCTGTCTGTACTCCTGTCAGTATTTTTTCTGTTGGTGCGAAATGCATCCCTGTATTTGTATATAAATGTGATTTATATGCAATTGGTACAGTGTCTCCTTCATTGAATGTGAAATATGTATAGCCTGAGGTTCCCGCAAATATGCAGATCACCAAGTTTGTGGTGTTTACACGTGTGTGTAAATGTTTTCAAGCTAACATGTCAGCTTGTACTAAACGTAAAATCTGTGTCTGTTCAGATACCCAATGTGTATTGAAAAGTCTGAATGTATCAAGTCATAAAACAGTTTTACCCGTTGTGCATAATCTGGTTTGCAAGTTCAGCCAAAGTTTAAAAAAACAATATTGACTGGGGTTTTTTCAATGTGTTTGTAGGTTGTAGAAGCCCACACTTCTCTATAAAATGCGTCACAAGACTTTTACCTTCACTTGACAAATCATACCTCAAGAGCAGGACACTGAGACAGGCAAATTTTGTTTTTTAAAAATTGAATTTGTATCCCATGTGAGCAAATCCTAGAATTATGTGATCCTCTCTGGCTAAGTATTTTGCTAAGTAATCATTCGTCAAGTATTTCTTGTTGACACTGGACAATACTTGGTCATCAAAGTCTTGTAACAGTTCGGTTACACAGGCTCAGACCAGCCCTGGGCTATTCCTATACCCTTGTTGCAATCAACAGAATTGCTTTTTAGAGTCTTAAGGGCTAAATGTGGTCAACCACCTGCTCTCAGGTGCAATGTTTTGGCAGAAAAACCCCTTCAAGATGTTTAGCGTGGATTTATCATTTTTGAGCACGATATTGTTCCTTAGTGCCGCCCCATTTGAGTTTCGTACAGCAAATGTGAGTGTACCAATATTCTATTGTCCATAGTCCAAGACTCAGGGCCTCATGTAGGAAGCCAAATACCGGTCGGTAACGGCCGATTTTCGGTAATTATACCGTTACCGACCGGTATTTTGGCCATTGGTATGTAGGGGGACAAACTTTGCTTTCGGAATTTACCGAATCGGTAAAATTACCGATTCGGTAATAATACCGAATCGGTAATGTTACCGAATCGGTAACTTTTCCGAATCGGTAATTTTACCGATTCGGTGAATTCCGAAAGCAAAATCGAGATGTAGGGGGAGTGTGTGTGTGTGTTTAAGAGTCGGTATTTACCACCAACTTATAGTTGGTGGTAAATAATGAATGTATGTGTAAATGCATTTTCACGCGCGTAGCAGTGTGCAATGTGGCATACATACATGCCCTTAGGGCATGTATGTGTGCCACATGTGCACACATGGCCGAATCAGGGGTGCAACAGGGTGTCAATGTGACACCCTGCCACCCTTGTATGTGTTCCCCCCATTACCGAATCGGTATTTACCGATTCGGTAATGAGGCATACCTTCCCATCAATGGGAAGGTATGCCTCATTACCGAATCGGTAAATACCGATTCGGTAATTACCGACTAGTAACGATTCGGTAAAAAATACCGACTCATTACCTACATACCAGTTACCACTTCTAAAATACCGATTCGGTATCGTTCGGTATTTTAGAAGTGGTAACTGGTATGCTACCTACATGAGGCCCTCAGTGATATGATTGATCTGGTTTTATCACTGGATCAAAAGGTTATTCATTGATGAGGTGCAACTTTCTATTATACCCTGATATTCAAGTTTTGTGAGTATCTCTAGAGAAACAGTCGGAAGACTGTGGCCTCAGCCATGTATGTGCGACTACGCAAGTGCTACGACGCTTGCCTTAGGCAAGCATATGCTTGCTTAAGGCATATGTTTTCAGGGCTGAGAGAGAGGGTTGTTTTTTTAAGAGGGAGGGGGTAGTTTTAGATGTCAGTGTGGGGATTTGGGGGGCCATTTAAAGGCTCAGGGCGGGGGCCAGGGATTGTATACTTTTTAGGGCTTAGAGGGGGCAGTGCAGGTATTAGGGCTCGGGGGCAGGGTAGATTTTAGGGATGAGGGGGAGAACAGGGTTGTTTTTATGGCTTAGGGGAGGGTGGGGTAGTTTGTAGGGCTAAGGGGGAGAACAGGTTAGTTTTTAGGGCTTAGGGGAGGGCGGGGTAGTTATCAGGACCGGAGGCGGGGATGTTTCTAGGGCTCAGGGGAGGGGGTTGGTTTTCAAAAGGAAGGAGGTAGTTTAAGGGCTCAGAGCAGGGGTAGTTCAAGGACTCAGGGCAGGGGTCGGGGTTAAGCCTTACCTGTTAAGTCTTAACCACGGATATGTATTTACCATACATAATCCGTTGTAATGGCATGTGTGGTAAAGGCATTTTTGTGCTTAATACTTGAGTTGTTGAGACTGCGTGGAATCAGCATGCGTGGTAAACACATGTGTGGTTCCATCACACAACCGTATCTCTATTACTGTTTTTTGGCTTAATGTTTAAAGGGGTACTGTGGTTGTGGTTGTGGCTGTTCATAGGTATGATGTGGTAAGAGGATCCTTCATCCCAACCCCCAACGTGATTGCAGCATAACGCCGGGGCTTGTGCTAAGGCCCACTACTTGGCGTATGTGTGTAGTACTGATTCTGAAACAAGGTTAAAAAAATCTGTAATATTACTGTTTCTCCTAGTGGGCAATTTCTAACAAACTCAGGTGGCCAATCTTTTTCAGCCAAGAGAATGTCATAGCCGAATGACAAGTTCTCCCAAAAGAGAGTGTTGATAATACATGGTATATGCCCCTCCATCTAGAGTTGTAATTCATATAATTGACTTGGACACTCAAACTCTGGTTCTGTGTTTTCACCTGGATGTAGTCATTTGGTGCTACTGCCGTCAGACACTTCGTAAAATTCAGGCGAACTATCGTGACTTCTGCCGTGCTCTCCAGCATGGTCAGAGCCCACCCTCCAGTCAGAAGTAGAGTCTTCAATATTCATGGCATATTTTACTTTAATTCCAGCCACCTTCTTCTTTTTAAATTGAAGCTTTGACTGTGTAAGTTTTTCTTCCTTTTTTATTATGGATGATTACTGAAAGGAACGGGAAGGACGTGTATCAGTATACTGATACTTATGGGGCTGTTTAATTGTATCACGTTTACGCAAGTTATACCGCTTTTCAGAGGACTCCTGTTGAGGAGATCCACCATTTGTCTTTTCTTTGTTGTTCTTATTATCCCACCTTATTTAGAAGACTCTGATGCCTCTGATGGAAGGAATGCTGAATAAATCATACATTCACCCCCCAGTCAAGAGATCTGGTTTAAATCCATCGTCTTTTGCTCACCATGCCACCCCAGTTAAACCCAGATCTCTTGACTGGGGTGAATGTATGATTTATTCAGCATTCCATCCATCATTTGTTTGCGTATCACTTTTAACCCTAAGTGGGATGGGTATGCCCAGACGTGGGTCCCTTGCTCACTGTGCCACTGGATTCAAGCTAGCCTGGCTAATGAAGGGTAATACCCAGAAACCTGTCCCAGGATGCTTATTTCCAGTCCAGGGAGGACCTGGCAGGGCAGTTCAGTCTGGACTGTTCCCATGAGGCACAGGGTCAAGACTGATTTGCATATGGCTGGGTCTAAACTGGGGTGGCATGGTGAGCAAAAGAACAATAAATTTAACCCAGATCTCTTGACTGGGGGTGAATGTATGATTTATTCAGCATTCCGTCCATCATTTGCTTGCGTAGCACATAGTATAGTCTGCAGCAAAGACTGTACCCCAAGTTGCGCAGTGCTCCACCGGGGGAGCCATCTCTAATGGCAGGCGTATTGTGTGAACTCTATGTTTTTCTTGGGGTCCTGTATTGGGAAACACTGCTTCAAGCTGATTCGTTTTTTAGACAATCCAGGATGGAATCTCATCCTGCCTGATGGGAACATTAATCATCATTGCATTAATGGTACCAGGCCTAATTCCAGGCATCAGCAATTATGGTTTTGCAGCTTGAAGAGCCCTTTGTGGGATCACCCCTATAGTTTGAATAAAGAATTGTCCTCGACGTCTTTACAGTGTTACTAAATCTGTGTATAGTATACCAAGCTCTACATCTGTAATGTTTGCTATGTCTGTATAAGGTATATAACCAGTTAAGACTGACCATGTTGCTCCCTCATTACTGAGGGGGCCTAGTCTGCCATTTCCTACTGCACATGGGAGGGCGCCTAGGAAGAAATACATGTGTTTCTGATAATTGAATGCGATTTCTAAAAGCACATATGCTCTATATTGGTTTAGTGCTGCTACATCTGTCTATGTATGAACATTCCCATTGTTGGTATTAGGTGCTGGGAATGTGACCTATGAATAGAATACCTTTGTTCTGTATGTTTCATGGGCCTCTACCTCAAAGGTAACATCCCTATCCATCAGGCTGAGCCTTTTTAGGAACAACATTTGTGTTAGTGCATGTCTACAATTTATTGGCAGAGCAACCTGTCAATAAAATTCAGAGAGGTTACCTCTCTGGGGTGATCCTTTTAAAAGGTTCAAGCTTGAACATCCTACAGACAGAAATAGTGTTTACCTACTTAGCTGAGGAGGGTTTTTCCCTAACTCCACGGATGTCTCCAGTCAATTGGTGAGTAAAGCCTTTGGTCAGACCCATGAAATAAGTACCCAAGCTAGATGGTTGGTGGTGACATGTCGTACGCTTCATACTTATTCAGTAAGTGTATGCTTTTTCGACCACATAAATGTCAAAACTGTGTGAGACTGAGTCCATGCACACCATCAGGAAATTCATTCTTCCTGGCTAGCACACAGTGCACCACCTGTACCCCATCACCTAGTAAGGTAACAGGTGGTATATGCAACCTCAGAACAGGATAACCCTGACTCCCCAAGGAAATCGTGGAAGCAGATCTAAACCCTTTTGTTTAGTACCTCATGCAAGCCCAAAGGGAGACACAAGAAATACTTGAATTGGCATTTCAAACATTTATTGAAGCAATAAGATTCTTGTGTATAATACATGAGCTGCAATAATCAATAGAAGGCAACAAATCTGGGAAATCAGCATTACAAGAATGGTAAAGAAAATGAATAGTTTAACCATTATGCTGTTACATGGATTATATGCTTGCATACAAGTATAGTTCTGCTCCTACCTAGCACTCCCTATCCTAGTGTGCCTAGGGTGGGTGAATGTGCGAGAATCTCTTAGGGTGATCTAACTCCCCAGTTACCTGTGGGTCTGTAAATTATAAAGGCCGGCACCTGCCCAAGCCGGACCTTCAATAGCTATTTTTTAAAGTTGGTGCTTTTTACGTCGAGCATGTACTGCTGCAAATCCCTTCATAATCTGTGACCATTAAATAAAGCAAATTATTTCTGTTCCCCACATATTCTAGGTCAGAACTTCTAGAATTCCCTTTTATCACCCGTTTGACTGTTAATTTCTGCTGTGACCTTGACATACTCTGCCAATCAGGTCCTAATGATGTACCCAGGGAAGCCTCAATAATGTCAAGGTTAACAGCCCATGGGGCTATGACCGTTTTCCTGTAGGTAAGATTTAATTAGATGCCTCAAGGAGCAGCCTTCTGAATTCACTAGATATGCCCAGTAATTAAGAATCATATGTTAATATTTGAATCTTATATTGGTGAGAGCCAGCTACAGCCTCAGAGCCCTGTTCACTGAGCCTCTCATCAGGGCAAGCCATCTTTTCCAAATATTCATTTCTATGGTCTGCAGCCAAGCTATATTCTTCACAGTCATGACCTCACAGCCATACAGCAATAAGTTTACTATTTTTGCATTATAGGCCTCTCTTAGTACTTCTACAGACTTATGCTACAGAGCATGGTCCATCCTTTGTAAAGCACCTGCAATAGCCTTAGGTCAAGCTTCCTGGTGGTCTATATTGGTTTCAAAATACAAATTCTATCTTTGTTGCTTGAATGTGAATTTACCACGAAAAGACAAGAGGTGTTTGGCAAAACAGGAACAGTTATGTTATGTTAAAATATTTATAGAGCACTTGTACACCCTGAGATGTCTTGGCACTGAACTTACTTAAACATAAGTAAAAAAAGACCCTTAATTATTAAAAAGACACATTTTGAGCTCCTTCCTAAAGGAGGCCAGAGAGGGCAAAGCTCTGATATGAGGGTCAAGGCTATTCCAGAGCTTAGTTGTCCCTGTAGTGAAGCTTCTACATCCCCCGTTCGTCTTTCGGAATCTGGGTACCACCATTTTCTTGGCCACACAGGAGTCTGTTGAGGTCATACCAATTAAAGACATGCCTGAAAAATCTGGGCCAGTGTTGTGCAAGGCCTTATGGGTGTTACAGAGGCCTTGTGTGTGATACAAATTCTACCTAGAAGCCAGTGTAGCTTACAGATTTCATGAGAGACAGATTGGAATTTGGGAATCCTTAATAGAAGCCGAGCTGCTGCATTATCCACAGTCTGCAGTCTATTCAGATGTTGTTCCTGTATATTCACATACAGTCCATTACAGTAGTCTATTTTTGATAGAACTAAGACAGTGATAACAGTTTTTTTGGCATTAGCTGGAATAAAAGAGAAAATGTTTTTGTATATCCTAAGTGTAAAGAAAGAGGAGGAGAAAATAGCATTAACCTGGCTTCCAAAGTTCAACTTGTTATCGATTTTAACTCCTAGCTTCCTGGTCTTGGTCACAGGAAAGGGAAGGGGACCCAATTCCTGTGGCCACCAGGAAGAGGCCCATGCCAGAGAGACGTTTCCACACAACACCACCTCAGTCTTTCCTGAGTTAAACTTCAAGCAGTGTTTGTTCATACATAAACTAATAGCACGCATGCAGTCATGGAAATGAGAGCTGATATTCGCATGATTGTTAAATTCTGACAACTATTTGAGTGTCGTCAGCATAGGAGGTTAAGGAGAAGCCACAGTTTTTAATCAGAGTCTCAAGCTCTCTGTAAAGTATACATTGAATAATGTCAGACTGAGCGAGGAACCCTGTGGGATCCCGCAAGGAAGGGAAAAGGGGAAAGATTAATTCTGATCGAAGGCAACGGTTTGTACTCTGCCCGATAGGAAGGCAGTCTGCTAACCGATTGATCAATAGTTAGTGGTTGACCGTATAAAAGGCTGCCAACAAATCGAGGACGCTAAGTGCCGCGGCACCTCCCCTATCCAGCGCAGCACTTATCTCCTCCGTGGCTTTGATCAAGTCTCTGTAATATGCCTAGGTCTGAACCCAAATTGATTAGCTTGGATAAACTGTGCAACTGTATGTTCATTACTTTCTCCACACTTTTTGCAGGAAGTGAAATGTGGGAGATAGGGGCGATAGTTATTGAGATCTGCTGTATTTAAACTGATTTTCTTTATTAGAGGGAGAATGGAGGGTCTTTTCCATTTAGAGTGGAAAACTCTGGTAATATTGAGTGGAAAATGGCTGAAAGGTTAGTTCTTAGCAGATCGGGTACCAGCTTTAGGGCTGAGGGAGGACAGGGATCTAAAGGAGAGACAGGCTTAGCAGTGACAATCATTTTTGGTACCTGATCTGGGGTGACTGGGAGGAATTCCGTGAAGGACATCTGGACAGAGTTGGCCTGAATGGTTTTATCAATGACAACTACATTGTTTGAGCCCTCAAAGTTGGAGTAGATTTGATTGACTTTGTCCCAGAAGCAGTGAGCCAGTGTGTGCAAAATGATTGACTGTAGTTAGCTGCTCTAATACTTGGTAGAGTAGTAAGTTTAGTAACTACTTAGAAGAGCACCTTAGTGGACATTTTTGCTAGTTCGATTTGTTGGGTAAAGTAGTTACTCTTTTCTTCTGTAAGTAAACATTTGTACTTGGACAGTGCCAATTTATATGATTTTTTTCTCACAATTGTCATAATGTGAGAGTTCCAGAGTCCTTCCTATCTCCTACAGTTTTGCCTTTCTAATCTGAGTGCCTCAGTAAACCAGGGCACAGAGGACTTATTTCTAATGATAGATGATTTTTTAAACAGAGCTGGTCTAGTGTAGGCAGAATTTAATCAATCAGTATAATCTAGTGAGGCTTTTTTAGTATCTTGTGAAAGGAAGGGCTGTGTCTTGGCGAGCTGCTGAGTGAATTGGTCAGTGTCAAATTTGTTCCATGCCGAAAGCGGGTGGATCTGCCTGGGCCCGAGCTTATAAAAGAATGTTATGGTCTATTGATTCCAAACATTATTACATGATATTCCAACCAAGCTAGCGGCAATAAATCCTCTATACTAACTAAGGAATTATTTGTAAAGAGGACGTCTAGCGCATGTGTTGGTTTATCAATTAATTGCATCACTCCTAGAGTGCTCGCTGTTTCCTGGAGGGCCTCTGTGCCTCTACCCAAGGAAGCCTCTAGATGGAAATTGGAGTTGCCAAGGATGGTGATGTCCTTTGCACATACCCCAGCTTCCAACAGAGAGCTAATAGTTTTTTACTAAACCGTTCCTGGGACCTGGTGGGCGGTATAATAACATGACTTTAAATGATTGCTTATTATTGAGTTCTAAGCTAAAGTTTTCAAGTTTATTTTATTTAGCAGAGTTACTTAAAACCATTGCTACAAAATATCTCATTACATGTTAAAAATTAAAACCGATTAAAAAAACATTATAACCAAATGGTGTTTACAGGACATTAAAAGAATAAGCAATTATTTTAGCAGCGTCAGTCTTTTTCCTTGTCAGCTGTATTGCTGTTCTGACTTGGCATTTTCTTCTCTACTTGCCTTAAGAATTTTACAAAGCGGCAGTTAAGCTGTGTGTACTCGGGTGCAAAACATGCCAGCACAGCCTGTCTCCGTGTGCGAATGCCTCTCTGGTTAAAAAGTGGTTTCAAAAGCTGTCTTCTTTCCTCTGTTAGATCTTTGCATGTGCAGAGGGTATGCAGCATATCTTCTTGTGGTATATCACATAAATGGCAATTAGAATCAGATTGGTTTTTCAGCCAATGTGGAAAGTGCTTTGTGCATGGCAGCAAGCCTACTCTGTATTTTAAAAATTGAATTTTTGTATGTTTGGCAAAACCCGAAGCTAAATACTTTTGTGCAACCAGGGAGGAATAGGAACTTAAGATTATCCAGCTATGCGACCTCCTTGTTAGGGCTGCCTTATCTTCGAGCCAAGATTCATTCTTTCCTATTTACTTTGTTAATTTTTTAAGGAGGCAGTGACTTGTAGGAGTTGCTCAAAGTTCGGTAAGACCCAGAGTTGACACGCTAGTTGCTAAATATTTTGCCGCTGGTGATGACTCTTTCTGTTGTAACTCAGTCCACAAGTGCCAATTTAGGGTACCTGGTTTGGATTTCCTTACTTTGTCCCAAAAAATGACTATCGCACCTTTCCTTGCAATGGTCTGTTTTAGCTCACCAAACTCGAGCCTAATTTGTGCTGGAGAGACTCGTGTTGGTAGACCAAAGATTATTCTGTACACTTTTGCGACCACAGCATCCAAGAGTTTTGAATCCCTTCCCCTCTGTGCCTCGCTCCCATAGGTTATTGTGGGTAGGAGTTGTGCTCGTATAACTTCAACCAGTGGGGCAAGTGAGGGGCCCGTCAGTCTGGAGTTGAGGTTTCTCATTGAGGCGGCTAGGGCTATGCCTTTCCTTTTAATTGTATCTCTTTGGGTTACAAAGTGCCCGCCTCTGTCAATGATCACCCCCAGATATTTGTACTCTGTAACTAAGTCTATTTGAATCTTGTCCTAAAACCAGACAGGTATTTTCGTAAGGTTCTTTTTAATTGTCATGGTTTTGTTTTTTTCCAGATTGATAAAATTTAAGTAATTAGCCTCAGAGAGTTCTAAGCTAAAGAAGGTGGCTTCGCAGTCTGGGGACGGGATTGTTTCAAATATGGCGGGAAAGGAATTGCGGTAAATCAGTGCTAGTCCACCTCATCTTTTAAGAGATCTGTCAAGCTGGTGCACTGAGAATCCTGTGGGTACTACTACAGTGAAGTCAGGGCTGGACGCAGCATCTGCCTATGTTTCAGTAAGGAACAATAAATCAAGTTTCTGCCTGTATATAAAGTTGGCCAGTTCTAATTTGTGTTTAGGGAGTGAGCACGTTTATAAGTTCACAGCGTAGCTTGGAGGCCAGATTGTTCGTGCAGGAAGAAGGGAGCTATAGCTGATTACTAGGTGGCATGGAATGAGTGACCGAGGTCTGTTATGCGGAAGCCGCACCTATGGCAGCTAAAGATTGTCATAGGTGAGAGAGTAAGGCAAAATTGAAGCATGCACAGCCAGTGGGGGAGACTAAGGAATTAAGTACTTGATTGCGTTTCCTTACCAGTATAGAGCGCTCTGATACCCTACGCAGGGTCATGTTTGCGCTATAGAAAACACTAAATAAATAAATAAATAAAATTATTCTAATTAGATAGGGTGGGGAACAGATTGTGCAGGGGCCCTGGCACACTGTGCGATCCGGCTGTGGATGGGCGCAGACAGGCTTGCCTTCGGCATGCCAGTGGCGCAGTCGCGCTGTCTCAGGATTTAAATATCCCTCCATGTGAGGGGTGCGTGTCAAAACGCCGACACAGTGCAGTGTGGACACCAAATTTTAGGGCAAACTAAAAAGTGTGCAAAAACCAGGGTCTAGCAACCCCGCAGACCCTCACAGGCTCCCCTGTGAGACACTGATACTGGTATATTAAAAATAATTTAAACAATAGTGGGGAACATAAAAGCATAAAATAAGTAAAAAAGGGAATTAGTCCCTTGCAAGATGTTCCAAAATGCGATGGAGGACGGGATCCCTTCCACTATCCTTTCCATGTTCATCTGGTGATACCATGCAACTGCATCTGTCACCCAGATACCCAGCTATCTAAATGGGCTACATTCCCATGGAATCTCCACAGCAGGCAAGTCAGCACCGGGGGTACCAGTGAACGCAGAGCGGGTATAAAGCAGTGTCTTTGGCTTGTTAATGCGTGGCCCTGATATTTATTCAAAAGCTGCAAATTCCAGGAGTAGAATCGGTATCGACTCCTCTGATCTGACTAAGTACACTAGGGTATCATCTGCCTACATACATATAACATGTGTCGTATCACCCACCCTCATGCCCCAAGTTTGCAGTGTTTGCTGCAGTCTAATGGCCAAAGGCTCCATTGCTATGGTAAAAAACTGTGGAGAGGACACCCTTGCCTGGTACCACGTTCTATGGGCCATGCCGGTGAGAGCTGTCTGCCAGTATGGGGTCCCACCGTCGGGCCTTGGTAGAGGAGTCACTCCCATTTTAAGAACTGCAGGCCAAATCCCATTCTGGTCAAGATCGCTAAAATGTAGTCCCAGCTCCGGCAATCAAATGCCTTTTCAAAGTCTAGAGTAGTGTGACCAACTCGCATGGGGGCAAATTCAAGACAGTGAGGGTAACAATTCAGGACAAAGGGTCAAAATTCAGGACACAAATTCAGGACAGGAGGTCAAAATTCAGGACAAAAGTTACGTTTTACAGACACATCAGAAGAGGTCGCACAATAGTATAGAAGTAAGTAAATAGACAACCACTTAAGTACGAGTGAAAAGAAGTTTATATTAGGTTGAGATAATTGTGCACTTCATGGTTTTTCAGTATGCGCGCAGCTTTGAGCAAATGTTCAGGTCTTCTTGTGGTAACAAAACCGCCCCCTCCCCCACCATTCCAGCCTCAAGGGAAACACAGGATGCCTGGACCGGCCAGTTCGGCCTCGCTACCACCCTCCAATGGTATATAGACCCTCTCTCATGTGTATTTAATTTCATTTACAGTGCTGGTCATCCCAAGTAAGTAGGACAGGGTGTCGGAGTGCGTTACATCACACACATATTATATAGAGACAATGACTCATATAAATGTGATAATCAATCTATAGGAAATGTACTTAAGATGGGGGTTACAAGGTGTAATCATTCTTTCATCCACCATTCAGTCTTTCACCATTCATTCTGTCCTTCCATCTGTGTGACCATCAATATCAGTATTCAACCATTTGCAAACCTATCCATCATCTATCCTTCCATCCATCCATCATTCCACTCATCTATCTCACCATCCACCCTTTCACTCATCCATCCCTCCATTCATCCTTTCACCTTATCCATCCGTATACTCATCCATCCACTCTTCCACTCATCCATCCATTCACTCATCCATCCAGCCATCTACCCTTTCACCCATCCAGCCTTCCTTTTTCTTACTCATTCATCCACCCAGTCACTCATCCTTCCACCCATTCACCCTTTCAGTCATCCATCCATCCATCCTCCCTTTCTCTCTCCATCCCTCTTTCATTTAGCCATCCAACCTTCCATCAGGATGGGGCCCTGAAAAATCACAGACCTGGGGCATACTGCCTCTTCTGCCCTCCCATTGTGATGGCCCTTCACATTAGTAACATGGAAAGGGCTTTAATCTGCCACAAGGGAGATCACATACACAGCTTCTCTTTCTTATCCATTGACAGTGAAACAGCTCTTCAGAAGCTTCCACCCTCCCTACACCTATCCGTTGCTCCTATATGCTATCAGTAGGGGCTACTGTGGGAGGCAGGGGTCTTTGCACAACCAGGTTCATCTATGGGAAGGCACGAGGCAGGGAGTGTGGGGTATAAAAGCCTGGAGGCCGTATAGCAAGCCCTCTCGGTCTACTCTGTTTGTCTCCCTCCCTTGTCTGCACACAGTGGCAATTTTCCATGCGTCAAACCCCTTAAGTTAGAGAATGTCAAAGATGCAGTCAGAAAAGACTAACATTTCAAATATGATGGACAAACATATGGCATCTTTGGTCATTTTAAAACTCCTGAAAAGGACCCTGAGGTGGGTTTCGGGCTGGACTGAAATGAAGGATGGCTTACTGGTAGCCTTTCTGTTTTAGCTCTGCTCCTGTGTTGGTCACATCATGGTGTCATTTGCTGGAAGGCTTGTCATCAATCTCGATCACGGTTAGGTCAACCTGGTATCAGGTATCAGTATGTAAATTCCTGCACATGACCTTTATTAGTTGTACAAGGATGTTGCAAAGTAAAAATTTTTATCACACTGTATGTTACGTTACCTGTCGCTCTGAACTGTAGTGAAGTTGCCTCCATGGGTACTACAGCTGCCAGGAAGGTCCATGCAAGTGCTACTCATTTATCTTTTTTTTCCAGCCAATAACACTCCATTCTGGGATTTTGATGCCCATATTTACAATTTGCTTTCGGCTAAAAGGCTAGAACTGGTTTAGTGTTTCATACATGGCATGGGACCTTTCAACAGCTTTGGCTGGGTCACGTCATAAGTTCCACTTTTTAAAAGCCCCGCCCTCCGCACACTGTCACTTTGCAGCCATACACTCACCACTGGCCTCAGAGCCCTCACTTTGCAACTCTGCGGTTCAAGAGCCACATTCCATGGGCCTGTCCCCCAACACACAGAGGCATGCCCCCCAGAGTCCTGTGCTGTCCTTTACCTTTACACCCTAACACGGTCATCCATATGCTTCGGATCAAGGTCCCTGGGAGCACTGTTCTTCAAAGCCATGGCTCTGCAGGCCTGCTCTTCTCAGCACTGCCACTCGCAGGCCTATTCGTGTCAGTAATGTTCAGTCACTCTTCTCCTCACACCTCATACCTCTTTACAGACCCCCCACCCGCAGAGGGCACATCCAATTTCAGCATCGACCGCTAAACAGCCAAGCCTTATCTGTCACTCACAATCAGAGGCGCAACTGGAGCCAAATTTTTTTGGGGGGGCTACTACAAATTTCGGAGGCGTGGTGGGGGGGCTAATTCTTCCAGCAAGAGGCAGAGTGGAGGTGAAGGGGTGAAAAAACAACACAGCCTCGTAAACACGTAAATGGTCTTTTAAAGACCTGTGAAGTTCTCGGGTGGGGCTGCTCCTGTGCTCAGAGGAGTGCGAGGCAGCCCCATCAAAGAGCTGAGGCTTCTGGCAGGGGAACAGTGATGTTCCCCAATGCCCAAAATTACGGACAAAAGGCGTCCGTAAAAGGGATCATCACGGACAACGGGCGAGAGATCCAAATTATGGGGCAGTCCGTAAAATTTACGGACGCTTGGTCACCCTAGTCTAGAGCCGCTAAGGCCTCACCCCACTGGGCATTCCACGTAGAGTTTAGGACGTGTCTTAAGTACCACAGATTCACCATGGTGTTTCACCCCGGGATGAATCTGCATCAATCCTCATGCACTAGCGTCCCCATCCTAGGCAAAAGCCCCACGCAATGACTCCTGTGATTCCATTAAGCAGAGAGAGGGGTCAATGGGAGGCCATTTCCGCAAGGCCCTTATCTTGCTTGGGCACTATATTAATGATGGATTTAGGCATGGTGGCAGGGAGACTGCCACTACTAAAAGCTTCCAGGTAGACCTCCAGAAGTTTGTCTGTAATTAAGTCCACACAGGCCTGTTAGAAATCAGAGGAAAAGCCATCACATCCCGGCGTCTGTGCCCTGGCCAGCCAATTGACAGTAGTCAACACTTCCTCGCATGTGACTGCATTTTCAAGCCCCGCCCGGTCTGCTTCTGTAAGTGTAGGAATGGGGATATCAGTCTGAAAATCCGCATTCTGCCCATGGACAGTGCTAGGTGACTTCTTATAAAGTGTCGCCTGACATACCAACAGTTCTGCATCCATACATGTTTGTGTTACTGCTTTCATCCAGTTTGATTTGAGGATAAAATCAGAGGGGTGCAGGGCCTCTCGCTTCAGGAGCCACGCAAGCATTCGGCCCGACTTGTCCCCCTCCGCATGCAGTCACTGCCTATAGTCACGTAAGGTGTGTTTATCTGAGGTATTCCACATGGCTGCAATCTCTCAATCCAACAGTAGGAGGGTCTCCAATTGTGGCTAGTTAGCTCCACTCTGGCATTGCAGTTCTTCCTGACGTGCCTCTTCTGTTTTAGCTCACGCATCAAGTTTTCAACATACATTCCCCCCTGACAACTGCATTCCACGCGTCCCACTCAGTCACCCATGACTGTGTAGTTCCCCAGTTTCTTCCAAGGTAATCCTCTAGCACTATTATAATGTCCAATTGGAAGAGCTGATATTTCACTGCCTCTGGGGCAATCGCCACGAAGAAGATCTGGTGTTCTCGCCATGACACACATACGTTACCAAGAGTGGTGCATGCTTCGAGAGGCATCTGTCAAAATGCAAGGCAACCTGTACCTACTATACATATGGTCGGTGGCTGAGTAACTGGAGTACTGCATAAGTGTAGGGTATAACATACACCATAGGTTTAAACATCTGTTGGAAATGGCCCTTTTTGCAGGGTTATCCCTAAACTTTTAGCTTTTTCCTCCTATTTTTTCCTGACCTGTGTGTGTTGGGTTTAGGACCCTGGGCACTTTACCACTGCTGATCAGTGCTAAAGTGCCTATGCTCTCTGTGTAAACGGTGTTATGAATTGGTGTTTCCATGATTGGCCTATTTGATTTATGTGTCAGTCCCTAGTAAAGTGCACTGCGAGTGCCAGGGCCCATAAATCAAATGCTGTTGGTGGGCTGCAGCACTGGATTGTGCCACCCACGCAAACAGCCCGTAAAGTGTAACTCTGGCCTGCCATTGCAGAGCCTGTGTGAAGCCTGGGGCTGCCATGTCGACTTGGAAAGTGCACCCACTTGCCAGTCACTAAACCTTCCCTTTTCTACATGTGAGTCGCCCCTAGGTTATGCCCAAGGTACCTCCATGGGCAGGGTGCATTGTATGTGAAAGGAAGGACATGCCCTGGTGTGTGTGGCATGTCCTGATAGTGAATTACAGCCTACTTCGTTTTTCACTATTGCAAGGCTAACTGTTCCCCATAGGCCAGAGTGGGCAGTTTGATTATAACATCCTATAATCCTAACTGACCCAAAGAACATGGTAGAAATTCGAGTTTAGTATGCCTGAACTCAGAATGACAAAAGACATCTTTTAGTGAAGTTGGTTTTAACATTTTGTGTTTGAAAATACCACTTTTGGAAAGTAGGTATTTTCCTGACCTAACCATCCAGCCTGCCTCTGCTAGCTTGTGTATGATCTGTCTGGTTTGTGAGTGACAGTGGGTGGGGAAAACCCTAGGAGACAGGGTGAGTCAGCACAGGTCTGAATAGACCTATCTGCACATAGATGGGTGGGAGGAGTAGCACCTGGGTCTGAATAGGGCTGTGCCTGCCTTTCACAATGCTGGCTCCACCTCCTGTGGTGCGTCTGATGACTCTGGCCTACACTGACAAAGGAAGAAGGTGCACACTGGCAGAATGCACCCAAAACTGGTTTGAACTAGGTACAGGCCCCTCTGCCTTCAGAGGAAAAAGGATTTGCTAGTATAAATATTGGGGCCAAAAACCCCAGAACTTTAGATTACTTCTGAACTAATGAACCTGCCAGGAAGAAGGACCGGGAAAGCTGGAGGAAGAGTACTGCCCCTATGCTGCGTGTTGTGGGGTTGGCCTGCACTGGTTGCTTCTGTCTTGGCTGTTAGAGTTTTCTCCAAGGGCTTGAAGTAGAGCTTGCCTCCTGTTGGAAGTCTCAGGGATAGAAATGACTTCAAAGAACTCGCTGGAATCAAGGAACCTGCCAAGAAGAAGAGCTGCCAGGAGGAGTACTGCCCCTTTGCTGTGTTGTTGCTTTGTTGAATTGGCCTGCAGCTGCTGCTTCTGCCTTGGGCAGTGAAAGGACTGGACAACTTTCTCTACTTGTGCTGAGTATCTTCAAGGGCCTGACATCGAGCTGATCTCCTGCTCAGAAGTCTCAGGGACTAAAAAGACTTAACCAACCTTTGGGTACCGCTCCTGGAACCGTTGTTTCAGTTGCCACAGAGAAGGGAACTGCGACCGACTGTCACCGACTCCGTCGCTGGCCCTGTGTCCTGAGGGCACCGCAGACTGCACCGTCCGCATCTCGCACCGCAACCCTGGTCTCACCGATAACAACGACTGCCGCTGCCACCGAGCCGCTGCTTGCACCGTGACCTGTGGACACTGCAGCCTGCACCACCTCGCTTCACTTTGCCGGCCTGGTCTTACCACTTTTTCCGTCTATTTAATAGATTTTGTTTTATCTGTTATTTGATAGAGCACTTTAAAGTGAATTTCAACAAATATCACAAAAATATAGCTGTGAACACATAAAACTTATTCATTCTTGACACACTTTACTCATTACCATACTTTCATATCTTACATTCATTCGCATACCATACTGCGCAGTTCAACGCACATATGCTATCACACAATATAACCTTGAAAAATCAATTTTGTTACAAATGAGAAATATTTTTAGCAACACGGCCATAGAACCATATTTGACAAAGTCACACACATGTCCAAATTTTTCAAAAAAATTATTTGGGATTCTTATGGCCAGTAAACTGAGGTTGACGCGTTTCAAGCCCCTTCTATTCTCGGAGCTCTCATCAGGACCTAGAAAGCTGAAGAGACAGGAAAAAACTTAGTACTACTAGACACCTATAGTCTCCTTGCAACTAGACAACTTTCCATTTAATGTACCTTTTTTCTAGAGGACCAGGACATCCAAAGAGCCTTTGAACCTGCAAAAAACGACCCAGTAAATACTCGCAGCTAGACATCATTCAACATGAGATCTTACACTCGAGAGTTTTGATGTATGCTTACTTTGAGTGTGTTGTCTTCTAGTTGTAATTCTTGTTGTATCTGAAAAGTGGGAGCAGGAGCGTCAGTTTCCTTAAAAAACGAACTCCTCGCACGTCCATGGTGAAATTATGACTAAATTCTGGGACTTACTTTTGTTGTCTTATATGTAGCCTTCAAAATAAACGTATCTTAGAGAGACCTCTGTTTGGCTGTACTTCCACTAGTGCTGCAATATCAAATGGCAAGAGGTCAGTGCCATCTCGATTTCGACACATCTCTGATGTAATCAACTATTTGAACGGACATTTGTTAGGGAAGCCTACCTTCATTCCATCGGTGGGAGCGTCCATTTTCTTCTTTGACGCGTCCAAGTGCACAATCACAGCTTCGTATTGCCTCTGTAAGAAGGAGGGAAGTGAGCTCATTAACGCTTCGCACGATTTCCCTATCACGTAACTGGTGGTTTGCGTGTCCAATTTTGCGTATACCCGAGTTGCTCGAAATGCTTGTTCTAAACACGGAGACGATTTCCTCTTTGATCCGCGTTAGACCAGTGGATCTCGTGGGATTTAAAAATACGTATTGTTTCTTTCTGTGTTCATGGGACTTGTAGTCTTTGTGCGCGAGCCCAGCCTCTTGTCAATCGTTAGGGATCCGTATTATGAGTGATGGAATTGATTTTGATGATCGATGGGCTTTAAATTCCGGATACGATAAATATCACAGACCACCATGATGACTGCATAAAATAGATTTTTATTTTTAACAAATTCTCCTGAATTGCATTGTGGGGGCTGTAGTTCAATATCTCTGTTAAGCAAGGTGCTTGCCATTAGGAGCCTACTAACGGAGGCGAATGGATATCGCTATCACTAAAACTGACTTTAGCTCAAATTATATATTTCTGAAAGTTCATTGAGGCCGTCAACAGCTGTGTTGAATTTCACTATTAACATGGCTTCTCTTCTTGACAGTTTTATGTCAAGGTCTCCTCCTCTTAGATCCTGTTCTACTTTTGAGATCACGGTCCATTTTAAATCTTTTATCTGATGTTTATGTATTTTCCAATGATTGACTAGTGGTGCATTTTGCACATTTTTATTGATTCTCGATTTGTGTTGAGAAACTCGGAATCTAATTTCTTGGCTTGTTTTCCCAATATATAGAAGGTTGCATGGGCAACAAATTCCATAGATAACATTTCTACTTTTACAATTTGTAAATGATTCATGTTTCCAATGGATTGAGTTGTGAGTAAACAGTATCCCTTCTTCAGTAGAGTCGCAATATGCGCAGGTTCCGCATTTGTGGTGGCCGGATATTGGTGGAAGGCCTACATAGTCTCTTAAAGAGATTTGTTTAGCTGCTGGCATAGCTGCTCGTACCACTTGGTTCGCGATACTGCGATCTTTTTTAAAAGCAAAGAGTGGATTATCATTAAGTGAGTGGTCTAAATATTTGATCAGGTGCCAATTTTGGTTGATAACTTTCTTTAGATTATTAGAGTTTAGACAAAATGTCGAAACGCAAACTATCCTTTTCAAAGGAGGTTTGTCTTTTTTCTCTAATAAAGCTTCCCGTGGGGTCCACCATGCTCTTTTCATTGCTTTTTTTAATCGTTTTTTTGGGTAGCCTCTTTTCTTTAGGTTGTCTAGTAAATTGCTGGCATGTTGTACATATTCATCTCTATAAAAACAATTCCGTCTGATCCTAAGGAATTGTCCGAAGGGCAAATTTTCTTTCAAATTCCTTGGATGGCTACTTGCGAAATGTAACGCTTTATTTCGATCTGTTGGTTTTTTGAAAAGTGTAGTAACCAGTCCATTTTCTGCTGGATATACCTCCACATCCAAGAACGGAATTTTTATCAAGGAGTGATTCATGCTAAATTTTATCTCCTCTGTTCGATTGTTTAGCCAGTTGTGAAACTGTTTTAGATTCTCCTCAGTGCTTGTCCAAGTCATAAAGACGTCATCTATGTACCGCATCCACTTTCCAATCCAGTTGGAAAATGGATTGTCATTGTAGACAAACCTTTCTTCATATTTAGCCATAAATAATACAGCTAATTCTGGGGCGAATGGACAACCCATTGCAACTCCTCGGATTTGATAATAGAAGTCGCCATTAAAATTGAAGTAATTTTTCTTTAGAGCAAAACTTGCTAGTTCCATAATAAATTCTGTCGGGACTCTCGTTGGTCTTGGCCTACTTTCCAGAAAATGGTTGATGACTGCCAGGCCTTCATCCTGAGGTATTTGTGTATAAAGGGAGACTACGTCTAAAGTGACTAGATGATGTATATCAGCTTTAAAACTTAGTAAATCCAATTTATTGATGAAGTCTGTCGTGTCTTGCAGGAAGGAGGGTACTTCCTGAACAAATGATGTTAGAAAATGGTCAACGTATTTTGAAATGGGTTCCAGCAGTGACTCGCACCCTGAAACGATAGGTCTTCCAGGGGGTGTGAACTCGTTTTTATGAATTTTTGGAAGGACATAAAAAAGAGGTGTTCGTGGATTCTTATTCTGTAAGAATTCAAATTCTTTTTTATTCAAAAATCCTTGTTCAAGACCTTTTTCTAGCACAGGAAATAGTTTGTTTTGTAACTCCACAGTTGGTTCCTTCTTGATTTTTCTATAGCAGTTATTGTCTTCAAGTTGTCTCATCACTTCAGAGGTGTAATCTTCAGTGTCCCATACAACAATTGACCCGCCTTTGTCGGCTTGTTTGATTACAATGGAAGTATCTTTTTGAAGATTGGTTAGTGCTTGCATTTGGGTTTTTGAGGTGTTAAATTTTACCCATCTCTTTTTCTTTTCCATTTCTGCAATTGATGACATAATTGTTTTTTCAAAGATTGTTACCTCCTTTGGGATTTTGTTGGTGGGAGGACAAAATGCAGATTTTCTCTTTAAACCTGTGTTTTCAATTATCTCTGTGTATGGATTCAGCGTAAAAAAAGTTTTTAACCTAATCTTCCGACAGAATTCGATCGCTTCCATTTTTAGTCTAACAAAGTTGGTATTTTTTGCTGGAACAAAAGATAGTCCTTTTTCTAATATGCTTTGTTCTTCTTGAGTCAAGATCTTCTTTGATAGATTGTATACTAGTGATGGTTCTAGTTTTTGTAATTCTGCCGGCGTGTGGACATCTCCCATGGTTGGGTGTTGAATCTGACTCTTCCTCTTGATCTCTGTTGTCCTCTGCCTAAAAAAGGAGTTTGTTGTTGCTGTTGTTGAGGATTACCTCTTCTGTTGTTATTTCTAAATCCTTCGTTTTGCTCTCCTTCACTGCCACTTGAGGAGGATGAGGTTTCTGAAAATGTAATGACATTTTTGGAGGATCTCCCTTGGTATTCCGGGAGGTACCTACGTGAGTCCACCCGAAGATAGAAATCCGGCTGTAAATATGGGTACACTTTTTCTAAAGAAAAATTCCTTTTATCTTTATCAAATTTGTTTCCTTTTTGGCTGACCGTATAGTCTTTGAACTCAGAGATTTCTTTATCCACTTTATCCAGCAGTGCTTTTGAGTCTGTAATAATCTGGTTTGTTTTTATTTCAGATTCTAGTGTGGCAATTTCCTCTAGTTGTTGTTTCGAAATACATTGCGCCGTTTCGACTGTTAGAACCATTAGGTCTCTGCTGCACTTTGTCTCTATTAGGCTATATCCTTTTTTGTATAGGGGATCTTCTGTAAAAATTAATGGAATATTTTTAATTTGAAGTCCACCTGGGATGGTTCCTGCTTTCAGATGTTGAATTAGGAAGTGTCCATGTAGGTCTGTCCTTATTTGTTTTTTCTTTAAACGGAGCAGTTTATCTGCTTCGTTTTGGTTTTTTGCTGAGGAGCTTAATGTTGCTGATGCAAAAAAGAGGGGGGGCGTCTAGTAGTTTTTTTATATGTTCTTCGCTGTAAGCGAAGGTGTCATTTTCTGTCATACTCTCACTCACTCCTAAAATCTTCGTTCAAAGGACACAGCTTAAGTCTAAATCATAAGTTACCTTCTTAAGTCCAGGACACAAGAAATGAAACTAACCAAACTTAATTATACTTATTCAACCCCAAATTTGTGTAAATAACACCATACACAATAACCTCGCAGAGAGGTCTCTGCTAAATCCAATTAAACAAAAACTGGGTTTAGGCTTATTTCAGTAAGGCCAAGCCTATAAACATAAATACCACCAAAATTACCAATACTGAACCAACATTTTTGCCGCAATTATTTAACGGGGGGATATGTTGAATGAAAACAACATACACCACTAGACCACTTTTTCCGTCTATTTAATAGATTTTGTTTTTATCTGTTATTTGATAGAGCACTTTACTTTTTAGTGACTTCAAAAAGTGAATTTCAACAAATATCACAAAAATATAGCTGTGAACACATAAAACTTATTCATTCTTGACACACTTTACTCATTACCATACTTTCATATCTTACATTCATTCGCATACCATACTGCGCAGTTCAACACACACATGCTATCACACAATATAACCTTGAAAAATCAATTTTGTTACAGATGAGAAATATTTTTAGCAACACGGCCATAGAACCATATTTGACAAAGTCACACACACGTCCAAATTTTTCAAAAAAATTATTTGGGATTCTTATGGCCAGTAAACTGAGGTCGACGCGTTTCAAGCCCCTTCTATTCTCGGAGCTCTCATCAGGACCTAGAAAGCTGAAGAGACAGGAAAAAACTTAGTACTACTAGACACCTATAGTCTCCTTGCAACTAGACAACTTTCCATTTAATGTACCTTTTTTCTAGAGGACCAGGACATCCAAAGAGCCTTTGAACCTGCAAAAAACGACCTAGTAAATACTCGCAGCTAGACATCATTCAACATGAGATCTTACACTCGAGAGTTTTGATGTATGCTTACTTTGAGTGTGTCGTCTTCTAGTTGTAATTCTTGTTGTATCTGAAAAGTGGGAGCAGGAGCGTCAGTTTCCTTAAAAAACGAACTCCTCGCACGTCCATGGTGAAATTATGACTAAATTCTGGGACTTACTTTTGTTGTCTTATATGTAGCCTTCAAAATAAACGTATCTTAGAGAGACCTCTGTTTGGCTGTACTTCCACTGGTGCTGCAATATCAAATGGCAAGAGGTCAGTGCCAGCTCGATTTCGACACATCTCTGATGTAATCAACTATTTGAACGGACATTTGTTAGGGAAGCCTACCTTCATTCCATCGGTGGGAGCGTCCATTTTCTTCTTTGACGCGTCCAAGTGCACAATCACAGCTTCGTATTGCCTCTGTAAGAAGGAGGGGAGTGAGCTCATTAATGCTTCGCACGATTTCCCTATCACGTAACTGGTGGTTTGCGTGTCCAATTTTGCGTATACCTGAGTTGCTCGAAATGCTTGTTCTAAACACGGAGACGATTTCCTCTTTGATCCGCGTTAGACCAGTGGATCTCGTGGGATTTAAAAATACGTATTGTTTCTTTCTGTGTTCATGGGACTTGTAGTCTTTGTGCGCGAGCCCAGCCTCTTGTCAATCGTTAGGGATCCGTATTATGAGTGATGGAATTGATTTTGATGATAGATGGGCTTTAAATTCCGGATACGATAAATATCACAGACCACCATGATGACTGCATAAAATAGATTTTTATTTTTAACGAATTCTCCTGAATTGCATTGTGGGGGCTGTAGTTCAATATCTCTGTTAAGCAAGGTGCTTGCCATTAGGAGCCTACTAACGGAGGCGAATGGATATCGCCATCACTAAAACTGACTTTAGCTTAAATTATATATTTCTGAAAGTTCATTGAGGCCGTCAACAGCTGTGTTGGATTTCACTAGAAGGATCCAACTGTGGAGTTACAAAACAAACTATTTCCTGTGCTAGAAAAAGGTCTTGAACAAGGATTTTTGAATAAAAAGAATTTGAATTCTTACAGAATAAGAATCCACGAACACCTCTTTTTTATGTCCTTCCAAAAATTCATAAAAACGAGTTCACACCCCCTGGAAGACCTATCGTTTCAGGGTGCGAGTCACTGCTGGAACCCATTTCAAAATACGTTGACCATTTTTTAACATCATTTGTTCAGGAAGTACCCTCCTTCCTGCAAGACACGACAGACTTCATCAATAAATTGGATTTACTAAGTTTTAAAGCTGATATACATCATCTAGTCACTTTAGACGTAGTCTCCCTTTATACACAAATACCTCAGGATGAAGGCCTGGCAGTCATCAACCATTTTCTGGAAAGTAGGCCAAGACCAACGAGAGTCCCGACAGAATTTATTATGGAACTAGCAAGTTTCGCTCTAAAGAAAAATTACTTCAATTTTAATGGCGACTTCTATTATCAAATCCGAGGAGTTGCAATGGGTTGTCCATTCGCCCCAGAATTAGCTGTATTATTTATGGCTAAATATGAAGAAAGGTTTGTCTACAATGACAATCCATTTTCCAACTGGATTGGAAAGTGGATGCGGTACATAGATGACGTCTTGGACAAGCACTGAGGAGAATCTAAAACAGTTTCACAACTGGCTAAACAATCAAACAGAGGAGATAAAATTTAGCATGAATCACTCCTTGATAAAAATTCCGTTCTTGGATGTGGAGGTATATCCAGCAGAAAATGGACTGGTTACTACACTTTTCAAAAAACCAACAGATCGAAATAAAGCGTTACATTTCGCAAGTAGCCATCCAAGGAATTTGAAAGAAAATTTGCCCTTCGGACAATTCCTTAGGATCAGACGGAATTGTTTTTATAGAGATGAATATGTACAACATGCCAGCAATTTACTAGACAACCTAAAGAAAAGAGGCTACCCAAAAAAACGATTAAAAAAAGCAATGAAAAGAGCATGGTGGACCCCACGGGAAGCTTTATTAGAGAAAAAAGACAAACCTCCTTTGAAAAGGATAGTTTGCGTTTCGACATTTTGTCCAAACTCTAATAATCTAAAGAAAGTTATCAACCAAAATTGGCACCTGATCAAATATTTAGACCACTCACTTAATGATAATCCACTCTTTGCTTTTAAAAAAGATCGCAGTATCGCGAACCAAGTGGTACGAGCAGCTATGCCAGCAGCTAAACAAATCTCTTTAAGAGACTATGTAGGCCTTCCACCAATATCCGGCCACCACAAATGCGGAACCTGCGCATATTGCGACTCTACTGAAGAAGGGATACTGTTTACTCACAACTCAATCCATTGGAAACATGAATCATTTACAAATTGTAAAAGTAGAAATGTTATCTATGGAATTAGTTGCCCATGCAACCTTCTATATATTGGGAAAACAAGCCAAGAAATTAGATTCCGAGTTTCTCAACACAAATCGAGAATCAATAAAAATGTGCAAAATGCACCACTAGTCAATCATTGGAAAATACATAAACATCAGATAAAAGATTTAAAATGGACCGTGATCTCAAAAGTAGAACAAAATCTAAGAGGAGGAGACTTTGACATAAAACTGTCAAGAAGAGAAGCCATGTGTCAGAGTCCGACCCTCCACAGAGCGAATCCAACCCACGGTGACGATTCAACCCCTTCTTTACCGTTCCAGCCTCTCGATTGGCAGACTGCCTCTCCCGGACCGATACAACTTCCTGTTGCGGGTAGCTGGCCCTTTAAGACCCAGGATGAACCACCCGTGACGAGCGTTTGGGGGCGGAGCCTCGGGGCACCGTTGCCCAATAAAGAATGGCCAAGAGGAGAAGAAGGCGGAAGTATCCCGAAGGAGGCAGACGCGGACCGAGCGGAGGAGCAGACGGAGAAGGACCCGAAGACCGAAGAGACGAGTGTGGAACCAAAGACCGTCAAGCCAGGAGGCCAACGGACAAGCTCTTCGCCCAGCCACTCCCCGGGGGGGACGTGGCTCACCCAGGTGCGGCAGCGCTTGCGAGGGCCGTGGGAGGCGGGTAGGGAGTCCGGAAAGCCGGGGTAGAGGGAAGCCTGCTTCTGCGCAGCTCGCGCTTCCATAGAGAACAGAGCAAAACCCCCGCAATTCCCTTGTCTTGGTGACGGATCCCCCCCCTCACATACTCCTCCTTTAGTTAATATGGTGGAAAGCTCCTCACCTCCTCTTCCCTGACACGAGTGACAGAAGTCAATAGACTGAAACGTGTCCTTTCTTTCTTTCCTTAATGCCCGGGAGTCCAAGCTGAGAACCAAGCTGTACACCGGAGAACCGCCCTGGAAGAGAAACCTCTTTGGTGGAGAACCCTACTTTGCTGACCGAGGACTTTACCAGGACGAAGTGACTTTCTGTTTTCTTTGTTCATTACCACGTTCCAATAAATATAATCTCAAGTGAACCCGTTCGCTGTTGGGTCTCTTCTTCACCCCTCGACATATGGTGGAGAATGCGGGTACTTTGACCTCTTGCATCGGAATTCCCCATGGAGACTTTAATTCAACATATCGTCGAGGGCCAGAAGAAGCTCGAATGGGCCGTGGAGCGTCAGTTGACCTCCGCTCAGGCCGATAGAGACACATTCAGAGACCTTATGAAGGCTCAATTGGAGACCCTGATAAAAGTAGCAGAAGAACCGGTCTCATCCCCTACGGGTCATAGGCTATCCAAGGGTGTGTCCGCCCTTCCTACAGTATCTTTACAGAAATATGTGCCCGGAGAAGATCCGGACGCATTCCTATTGAATTTTGAGAGGGCGGCCCGGGCCTCAGGCTGGCCTGTAAGCAAATGGCCGTTTTTTTTGGCTCCTCTTTTGACAGGGGAGGCACAAGCGGCCTATCAGGTGGCAAATGCTGGTGGCGTCACCCCCTATGAAGACATCAAAACCCTAATTCTAGACCACTTAGGTATGGACACGGAGGCCTATCGATTACGATTCCGGAAGGAAAAGGGAACCCCTGCAGACACTCCCAAAACCCTCTATTTTAAATTGAAGCTAGCCGCAGAGAAGTGGTTAAAACCAGCGGAGCGATCAAAAGAAGAGGTCATGGGGGCGGTAATATTGGAGCAATTTCTGGACGCCCTACCCTTCTCAACGCAAAGGTGGTTGCGACAACATGCAAACCTCACGGCTGAACAAGCGGTGGAATTAGCAACTGCCTTTTCTCGTGCACAGCCTCGGACCTCTCCTTGGGAGCCCGAGAAGCCGAGACCAGCTCCTGCCCCGAGGAAGCCCCTAAGACCTATCAAAGAACCAGAGAAAATACGACACCAAAGAAGCGAACCTCCTTTTAGATCCGCCCAGTGCTTTGATTGTGGGGAGTGGGGCCATATGGCCCGTTTTTGTCCGCGCAAGAGAACAGAAGAACCGATGGACGTTAGTTACCTCCCCCAGAACCTCATGTATACAGCCGAGATGGGAACCTCCTTTTACGTAAGTTTCTATCTGAATGGGGTACAAGTTAAGGCACTTCTAGACTCCGGTTGTCGGCAGTCCGTGATACGGGCTTCCCTCGTGTCCCCTTCCCAACTTCTGCCTGGCAGGAAGGTCCTCATCCGCTGTGTACACGGAGACGTCCGTCCCTATCCTGTAGCACGGGTTACTTTACAACAGGGGAGAGGAGTTCCTTCATCAGTGATGGTTGGGGTCTTAGACACTCTACCCGAGAAACTTATCATAGGTACCGACAATCCCTCCTTTCTCTCCTTCTTTCAACAAATACTACATGGAAAAAGGGCAACCTCCTCTAAAACCCCCGTCCATGGTGCACTCTTAACACAAGAACCTTGGGTGTCTGATAGGGATTTCCGTTGGGCACAAAGCAACGACACTTCCCTCGCGCATGCTTGGGCGGAAGCCCGACAACCCACAAGCCGCTCCTACCCTACCTTCCAAATTACTGACGATTTGTTGTATAGGATACCGGGACCTGGCGAACACCCTCAGCTCTTGGTCCCTCAAGACTTTCGCGAACAAATACTATTCTTCGCCCATTCCCACCTCCTTGCCGGCCACATGGGGGCCGAGAAAACCACACAGGGACTCCTACGTCTTTTCTACTGGCCCGGTATATACGCACAAACCAAGAAGTACTGTAGTGAATGTCCCGTTTGTCAAAAAACGAGTTCTTATACACCCACACAGGCCCCTCTACAGCCTTTGCCTATAATAGGTCAACCCTTTGACAGGGTAGGGATGGACCTCATTGGGCCCCTACCCCGCTCCCGGAAGGGGTTTCAGTACGTGCTGGTATTGGTAGACTACTGTACCCGTTTTCCGGATGCATTCCCCCTCCGAGCACCCACTACCACCAACATCTCGGATAAATTGATAGAATACTTTTCTAGGGTGGGTTTCCCTCGACAAATCCTAACGGATCAAGGCACCCCGTTTGTCTCCAAATTGATGGCCCAGATATGTAAAACCCTTGACGTGCGACATATAAAAACATCGGTCTACCATCCTCAAACCGATGGTCTTGTCGAAAGGTATAACGGTACCCTGAAGCTTACATTAAAAAAACTCTTGTCGGGGGAGGGAAAAGACTGGGACCGCCTGCTCCCCCTTGCCCTTTTTGTCATCCGGGGTCAAGTCCAGAGTAGTTTAGGGTGTTCTTCGTTTGAGCTTCTTTACGGGAGACAACCCCGTACGCTTCTTGAAATGACCAGGGAAGCCTGGGAAAAAGGACAGAATGATACACAAGACATGCTAGAATACACCCAGCAACTGAGGGCGAAAATAGGGAAACTTCGGGATCTAGCCCACGCCAAACTGGATAGAAAACAAACCCTGCAGAAACAGCAGTATGACAAAGGGAAAAAGCTACGAACCCTGCGGGTGGGGGACTGGGTGTTGGTCCGTATACCCTCCTCCCTTTCTTCCGTTAAGACGGAATGGAAAGGACCCTTTGAGGTTGTTAAAACCTTAGGAGCCACCACCTATCATGTTCGCCTGGGGCCACGAAAGGTTCAGACATACCACATAAATCTCTTAAAAAAATGGCTAGGACCCCCACCAATTCCTAACCAACTAGTACAGACCTTACCCCAGGACCCCTGCACTCTCTCTCAACTGCCCATTAACGAGACCTTGACCTCACAACAAAGGGAGGAGTTGTGGCAGACACTAACAGACTTCCAAACCCTGTTTTCTGACCAACCTGGGAAAACCCACCTTCTTGAACACAGTATCGAGACCGAAGCAGGGAAGATAGTTAGACAAAGACCATATCGACTTCCCGCCTCCCGACAACAGGCAGTCTCCGAGGAAATACGACAGATGTTACAAACAGGAATCATCCGTCCCTCAACTAGTAACTGGAACTCTCCCATAGTCCTAATACCCAAACCCGACGGGTCGATCCGGTTTTGCATTGACTTCAGACAAGTAAATGCCATCTCAAAACTGGACGCATACCCCATACCTCGAGTAGATGATCTAGTAGAATGGCTGGGGGAGGCCCGTTATATAACTACACTCGACTTAACAAAGGGTTATTGGCAGGTACCCTTACGGGCCTCGGACCAAGAAAAGACCGCCTTCTCCACACCTGACGGTCTTTTTGAGTTCACGGTCCTTCCCTTTGGGCTACACGGAGCACCAGCTAAATTTCAGAGGTTGATGAACACCGTATTAAAACCTCATCAGGCCTTTTCCTCTGCATATCTGGACGATATCGTCATCCATAGTCCCACCTGGGAACGCCACCTAGAGGATATACGCAAGGTCTTAAGCTCCCTACAGCAGGCTGGGTTGCATATCAATGCCAAGAAATCCCGAGCTGCTTTCCATAGGGTACGGTATCTGGGGTTCGTTATAGGAGATGGGTGCATTGAACCCCAGGACGAAAAGATCAGAGCCATCCAACAAGCCCCCTTGCCGACGACAAAGAAAGAAGTTCGGGCGTTCCTGGGCTTATTAGGCTACTACCGTAGGTTCATCCCCCGTTATGCAGAAATCTCCGCACCCCTTACTGATCTCCTACAGAAAAACACTCCGAAAACCGCCTTGTCCACGCCCTCCCTTGCTGTACGAACGGCCATTCATGAACTAAAACAGGCAATCACCAGTCGTCCCGTCCTCATATCCCCGGATCACTCCCGACCCTTTGTTCTCCAGACTGACGCCTCAGAGGTGGGAATAGGAGCTGTGTTGTCCCAATCCACCAGGGAGGGGGTCGAAAAACCTGTCCTGTTTATTAGCAGGAAGTTGTTTCCGAGGGAACGAGCCTACCCCGTTATCGAGAAGGAATGTCTTGCCATTAAGTGGGCCGTGGACAAACTCCAATATTACCTGGAGGGTACTCATTTCATCCTGTTTACGGACCATGCCCCCTTAGTTTGGATGAGCCGGAATAAGGGTAACAACCCCCGTGTCATGAGATGGTTCTTGTCCCTCCAGCCCTATTCCTTTGAGGTGCGTCACCGTAAGGGTCTCCTCAACGCCAACGCTGACTTTCTCTCTCGCTTGCCTCTTGTCCCCGATCGGGACGATGCTGGGGTGGGGGTGTGTCAGAGTCCGACCCTCCACAGAGCGAATCCAACCCACGGTGACGATTCAACCCCTTCTTTACCGTTCCAGCCTCTCGATTGGCAGACTGCCTCTCCCGGACCGATACAACTTCCTGTTGCGGGTAGCTGGTCCTTTAAGACCCAGGATGAACCACCTGTGACGACCGTTTGGGGGCGGAGCCTCGGGGCACCGTTGCCCAATAAAGAATGGCCAAGAGGAGAAGAAGGCGGAAGTATCCCGAAGGAGGCAGACGCGGACCGAGCGGAGGAGCAGACGGAGAAGGACCCGAAGACCGAAGAGACGAGTGTGGAACCAAAGACCGTCAAGCCAGGAGGCCAACGGACAAGCTCTTCGCCCAGCCACTCCCCGGGGGGGACGTGGCTCACCCAGGTGCGGCAGCGCTTGCGAGGGCCGTGGGAGGCGGGTAGGGAGTCCGGAAAGCCGGGGTAGAGGGAAGCCTGCTTCTGCGCAGCTCGCGCTTCCATAGAGAACAGAGCAAAACCCCCGCAATTCCCTTGTCTTGGTGACGGATCCCCCCCCTCACATACTCCTCCTTTAGTTAATATGGTGGAAAGCTCCTCACCTCCTCTTCCCTGACACGAGTGACAGAAGTCAATAGACTGAAACGTGTCCTTTCTTTCTTTCCTTAATGCCCGGGAGTCCAAGCTGAGAACCAAGCTGTACACCGGAGAACCGCCCTGGAAGAGAAACCTCTTTGGTGGAGAACCCTACTTTGCTGACCGAGGACTTTACCAGGACGAAGTGACTTTCTGTTTTCTTTGTTCATTACCACGTTCCAATAAATATAATCTCAAGTGAACCCGTTCGCTGTTGGGTCTCTTCTTCACCCCTCGACACCATGTTAATAGTGAAATTCAACACAGCTGTTGACGGCCTCAATGAACTTTCAGAAATATATAATTTAAGCTAAAGTCAGTTTTAGTGATGGCGATATCCATTCGCCTCCGTTAGTAGGCTACTAATGGCAAGCACCTTGCTTAACAGAGATATTGAACTACAGCCCCCACAATGCAATTCAGGAGAATTCGTTAAAAATAAAAATCTATTTTATGCAGTCATCATGGTGGTCTGTGATATTTATCGTATCCGGAATTTAAAGCCCATCGATCATCAAAATCAATTCCATCACTCATAATACGGATCCCTAACGATTGACAAGAGGCTGGGCTCGCGCACAAAGACTACAAGTCCCATGAACACAGAAAGAAACAATACGTATTTTTAAATCCCACGAGATCCACTGGTCTAACGCGGATCAAAGAGGAAATCGTCTCCGTGTTTAGAACAAGCATTTCGAGCAACTCAGGTATACGCAAAATTGGACACGCAAACCACCAGTTACGTGATAGGGAAATCGTGCGAAGCATTAATGAGCTCACTCCCCTCCTTCTTACAGAGGCAATACGAAGCTGTGATTGTGCACTTGGACGCGTCAAAGAAGAAAATGGACGCTCCCACCGATGGAATGAAGGTAGGCTTCCATAACAAATGTCCGTTCAAATAGTTGATTACATCAGAGATGTGTCGAAATCGAGCTGGCACTGACCTCTTGCCATTTGATATTGCAGCACCAGTGGAAGTACAGCCAAACAGAGGTCTCTCTAAGATACGTTTATTTTGAAGGCTACATATAAGACAACAAAAGTAAGTCCCAGAATTTAGTCATAATTTCACCATGGACGTGCGAGGAGTTCGTTTAAGGAAACTGACGCTCCTGCTCCCACTTTTCAGATACAACAAGAATTACAACTAGAAGACGACACACTCAAAGTAAGCATACATCAAAACTCTCGAGTGTAAGATCTCATGTTGAATGATGTCTAGCTGCGAGTATTTACTGGGTCGTTTTTTGCAGGTTCCAAGGCTCTTTGGATGTCCTGGTCCTCTAGAAAAAAGGTACATTAAATGGAAAGTTGTCTAGTTGCAAGGAGACTATAGGTGTCTAGTAGTACTAAGTTTTTTCCTGTCTCTTCAGCTTTCTAGGTCCTGATGAGAGCTCCGAGAATAGAAGGGGCTTGAAACGCGTCGACCTCAGTTTACTGGCCATAAGAATCCCAAATAATTTTTGTGAAAAATTTGGACATGTGTGTGACTTTGTCAAATACGGTTCTATGGCCGTGTTGCTAAAAATATTTCTCATCTGTAACAAAATTGATTTTTCTAGGTTATATTGTGTGATAGCATGTGTGTGTTGAACTGCGCAGTATGGTATGCGAATGAATGTAAGATATGAAAGTATGGTAATGAGTAAAGTGTGTCAAGAATGAATAAGTTTTATGTGTTCACAGCTATATTTTTGTGATATTTGTTGAAATTCACTTTTTGAAGTCACTAAAAAGTAAAGTGCTCTATCAAATAACAGATAAAACAAAATCTATTAAATAGACGGAAAAAGTGGTCTAGTGGTGTATGTTGTTTTCATTCAACATATCCCCCCGTTAAATAATTGCGGCAAAAAATGTGGTTCAGTATTGGTAATTCTGGTGGTATTTATGTTTATAGGCTTGGCCTTACTGAAATAAGCCTAAACCCAGTTTCTGTTTAATTGGCCTGGTCTTACCGGCACGGTCACCTCTGGCTCAACACCCATGACCGCCTCGTCCCGTACAGCTGTCCGGGTCGACCAACGCCAATTCCTGCCAACCGACCGTCACCTGCATCGCAACCTGCCAGCACCGCATCGAGCATCGTCTCACCCTGCATTGCACGCCTTGGTCTCACCGACGCCGTCTGGACGATCGTCACCGAGCCACTGCCTGCACCGCATCGAGAGAACACAGCGCCCTGCACCGCTTTCACTTTGCATCGCAACATGCCAGCACCGCATCGAGCACCGTCTCACCCTGCATTGCACGCCTTGGTTTCACCGACGCCGTCTGGTCGATCGTCACCAAGCCGCTGCCTGCACCGCATCGAGAGGACACTGCGCCCTGCACTGCTTTGCAAAGCAACCACGACGGAAGCAAACACGATGGATGTAGGAGAGTAGGGTCTGCTTCCTATGGTCACCCCCACTTTTTGCTTTTGCTTCACTGGTTTTCGACTTAGATGTGGCTGTGGGCCTGCTAATCAGACCCACAGCCCAGCTGTTCTCTCTCTAAATTCACACTATGTACTTTAGGTACATAACCCAATTGGTAAGGATCCCCCTCTAGGGCCCTGTACAGTGTACCTTAGGTACCCAGGGCATGGGTGTACCCTAGGCTTACCAGGGGCTGCAGCATGTATTATGCCACCCCTGGCTGGCCTTCCATCATGACACAACTGGCTGATCACTCAGCTGGGGCAAGGTCGTGTAATCACCCCTTGCTTAGGTATAGTATCCCTATACCTGCCTTATATATAGACACATGGGTACCTTTCAGTCACTCCTATGGCAGGCCTTAACAATCCTGAAGGCAGAGTGCTTGGTAACATGTGAGATGGTGCTCTAGCATGAGCTGAGCCTGTTTGCAGCTTTCGGAACCATGTCCTTATAGCTGTTCTATGATATCGCCTACCCTAAACTCTTAAAGTGCCTTATAATCCTCGCGGTTATGGTAACTATGGTTGGCTTTATCAAAACATGTCGTGTAAGGTGTCTAACACTTTGGAATACTACCCCCACACCATTTCTGGTGATGAGGATAGTATTCCTCCCTTCTAGAGGGAGAAGACATGTTGAAGACCTACTACCCGGTTAAAGTTAACCAGAGCCCCAGCATCACAAAATGGATGCTGCTGCCACAGGCACAAGTCTGACATCCTGCTGCTGGCAGTCCTTCCAGCGAGGGAGGCTTGGACAATAGGTTTTCTGCCTTGGGAGGTGCTAGCACCACCCTAGACAGGACTTAGTGTATTGGGGCAGGGAGGGATGAAAGAAACAAGACACTGTCTGGGGCACACAAGGTGTCCCATGCATAGTCCGGTTCAAACCGGTGCTGGTGCACTCCAGCCCCAGTCCTGGCGCGAAACTGGACAAAGGGAAGGGGGTGTAACCACCCCCCTCCCTGGTCCCACCCATAGGAGGGACCTAGCAGGTAACCCAGCCCCCAGATTAGTATAAGCGTGGGAGCTGAGTCCCTAGGACTTTGGATTATCCTGAAAACTGAAACTTGAACAGAAACTCTGGACCTTCGACATTCGACTACGGAAGAAGACTGAAGAATCTCCCTTGTGGCCAAGGAGTGGCCACCCTGTGCAAACAGGCACCATCAAGGGACCTGCCGTTTGCTTTGCCTAAATTCTACGAGGAACCGACTGCAGAGCCTGACCAGCGCCTTGACTTCCAGACTTCTCCGATCCTGATCCACATCCACAGCAAAGCTGAGATCCGTGGAGGCGACGAGAGACGTGGGACCGGCTACCTGGGAAAATTGGCTACTTGCTTCCAGCGCAGCTTCTGAGGCATCCTCGAAGTTGTGCTCTGGGGATTGAGAAGCCCCAACCCCGAGCACCATCTGCACCAAAGATCAGCCCTCCACACTCCACTAGTTCTGCGTGGGGCCCTTCTGCATTTTCCTGCTCGACGCATCTGTCCGTTTGCTTGCCCGTTGGCTAGTAGCCTTTGTTACGACGAACCCTTAACTTTCCACCACTGGTTTGGCTCCTCCAGACTGGCCCTTGCTTCCCTGTGAAAGAGAAGCACCTCAGGCCTTCCTGGTCTGCAACAGAAGCGAATCCTTTATCCTGCGTGGGTTGCGCTTGCCAAGGCTTGTTGGGTCCGAATTCGACATCGATGCCGCCGACAGCAAGAGCCCAGCTCGCCTCCTGGTTCTGGTCATCCTCGACGCCTCCTGGTACCCGTGGCTGCTGCGACAAGCTTCACCTCTTCACCTGCATCTTCACGACATCGCCTGGTTCCTTCCTGGTTCCTTCCCGGCTCCTGACTGGTGACCTAGACTCTGTCCTCTCTGCTTGCAGGTACCCTCCTTCTTGATTCCAATCTTGGGATCCACCGGACACTCTTCACTGACTGCCTGTCAGCATCTTTTCTTCAGGCATCCATAGGAGTCGACGACGAAACCCGACGCAAGTTCACACCTATGCACCCGCAGCCCGTGGGCTAGGTAAACTGAGTACTCCGGTGCTCACAAGGGTATTGACTATCCTAGGGTCTAGTTTCCAAGTCTCTAACTCCTAGCTCCTTCCGAAGTGTGCTAAAACTCTTTATTTCTAAACATTACTATTTCTATCGACTTTAACGCATTACGCGTGAGTGTTTCCACTCTGCACCTGAATCCCGTGGGCCTCCCACTGCCTAGTAACTGGTAGTATAGTGTAGCCCCAGCGATTCCCTAGGCCTAGGCCTAACCTGTGTTCGTGACAGTGGTCCTTATACCACTTACTTAGTATATGGTTTGCGTGGCCCCTAGGGCCTAACTGTATTACTTACCTGTGTGACTTATGTATGCTTAAATAAGACTGTGTTGTACTTACCTCGAATCTCATAAAGAGTGCTGAGGGTATTTTTGACTAGAATAAATACATTCTATTTTTACATATATCTGTTGTGGTGTCCTTTCATTTGGTATTCAAGGGATTGCAAATGGTAGAACAGCTGGCTTCACATGCCATACAGAGTTTAGCATAAGACTGCTCTTGTCCATGCTACCACTAGGCTAGCTGGTCTAAAAGGTTGACTTTACAACCAATCACCATAAGGGTTGTTTGGACTGATACAAGGTGTACACTAGAACTAGTGACATCATATATCAGGCCAACTTCTCACAACGGACACCACGACCGGCTCGCACCTCCCTGTAAGCCTCAATAGGAAAGGTAATGTAGATTATTATTACTGCTACCGAGTCTGTTCACGCTGTTGCTGGCCAGTACCGACGTGGTCAGCTGGAACTGCGAGAGACTGTTGTTTTCAGCATCTCAGTAGGCTCGGACCGAGCTACCGACTCGTACAAACTGTGTTTTCAACGTATTTTTGCAATTTAAAGACATCTTGCAAACTATCTATTTTTAAAGTACTGTATTGTGGATTTTTACTCATATTTGGTCTCGTCTTAAGTATATAAAAAATATTGGATATTTTTCTAAACTGGTGTGGTGTACTTTTGTAGTGCTTACACTGTATTACCGTTGGTTCTGTGCAAATGCTTTACACACTGCCTCTAAGATAAGCCTGACTGCTCGTGCCAAGCTACCAAGGGGGTGAGCAGGGGTTATTTTAGGAGTGTAACTCCCTTATCCTGACTAGGAAGAAGGGTCCCTATTTGGACAAAGGTGCAAGCCCTTGTCAAATAGAGACCCCCATTTTTAACAACATCTCAATCAGTTCATCCTTTCAGCCAATGCAGAGTTCATCCCTGGCTTCATGTTTTGTCTTGGGGGACACGTACCCCGTAACATTTTGTGTCTACATTAAGGCCCCTGACAGTCCAGGTCGCTATGCGTAAAATATCAGGTCTGTCATTAGTCTTGAGGCAGTCTGTGCATTTCCCATCTCACCTTTCCTTTGTGAATAGTTGAGAGGGGGGTTCAGTCAGTACAAATATGGTCTCATTGTCCTCCTTCACTCCCTCAGGTGGGTTCCCTCATGTGTGCTTGTGTCCACCTCACTCCCGATCCCTCCTACCAGGTAAACACCCCATAAACTGCAAAACCGGTCCTTTCCCATATTACCTCTAAACATAGGGAATTTCAAACACTTGTATGTTAGCTACAAAGCAGACCAATAGGGATCGTCAAACTAACAGACACTCAAATAGTAGGCAGTTACGTGACCTCCGCTTCTAGCCAGAAAACACCCGCTCAAAGCAGAGGCTAGGTTCTTCCCACATCCCTACTGACTACTCCCAAGTCTAGGAAGACCTCCCATGGCCCGAGTTACTCAAGCTTACCACAGCGTACATCCTCCACTATCCACCTTGCTCATCAATAGCTTGTTGTTTTGCCACAGGGGCTCCCCTACATGTTGCTCTGAAAATTGATGCTGCTACCGGGGGGGGTGGGGTGGGGGGGGAGATTGTACCCGGTTTATCCCTGTACCTTTTTTGCCACCTCGCAGTCAGATCCAGGCAAGGTTGGTTTTTCCTCTCCGCCGTCCCCGGAGCACGACCAGACCTCGTGGCACCCTCCAGGAGCACTGGCAGTCCGCCCAGCTCAGCGCACACTGTCTTGGGTTGTGCAGCACCAGCAATCCTATCTCTGGGCATGTCCAGTGCTGTGCAACCATGAACAGGTGGCAAAGGGGAACCACCCATGATGTCCCTCCAGTCCTTCTTAGGCTCCAGGACACAATCCGTACTCTCCCAGCTGGGCCCAACACTGCCAACAGGTCCCCGATGCTGCCCGTAGCAGCAGGGCCTTCAGCATGACTTTTTCGTGGCAACCACAGAAGCCCGGACCCACTTCTGAACCAGGCCGTGCCCCGATTCCAGGCACTGTGCTTCGAATCTGAGGCTGCCCGCGGACCACGCAGGTGACCCCCATAGGAGGATGGCCACCTTAGTGCCACACGAGAGCTCAAACCCGACAGGGATAGTGTTTGGACCCCCCAGGGGTCAGGCCCTACCGGCATCATTTCCGGCATGACAGTGGGTGGGTGGCCAGGTATATCTACCTCCCACGCCCAGCTGGCGATCCTTTTCGTGCCGAGGCATCACGCCATCTACCTCCCTACCACTTACCCGGCGTGCTGGCTGGAAGGGTGAGTAGGGTAAAAAGGCTGTTAACTCGTTATTTTGTTTTGCAGGAAGAGTTACAGGGTGATCCAGAGGCTGAAAGATACATAGGGGTACCCTCTTCAGGAGCAGAAGAAGGGTGCAAATGCCAAACAACCCCAGGAAGTCTTTACGGCAGGTCCCTGGAGGAACAACGGCACCCCGTTAGTCCTTCGGGCGGTTGTAAACCTGAGCAACCGGGGCCTGCCTGAATACGCTCCGCCCCCTCATGGGGCGTGAGTAAATGGGTAGACTGGTGGTGCACAGGATGTATGGGGTTATTCCCCAAAATGCTTAGCACCGAATGGTTAGGCCACGGTGCAATTTGGCTCTTCAGGTGTGCAGAGCAGCATAGGGGCTGCCTGTCCTTGGATCGCCCGTAAGTTGGCCCACCATGTTGGCATATTTCTTACGCAAAATAAACCTGCAGCAATGTTTTCTCCAACGACCAATGTTTCTTGTGTGTTCTTTATTATGGTATTGCTGTGTTTGCGGGTTGGGTGTGTTGCCGATATTGGCACTAAGAACTCTCCCGGGGCACCAGCAGGCTCAGGCGTTTTTTCTGAGTGCGTAGCACATCATATCTGCTCCAATCAACCGGGGGCAGCACAGTATGATGAAGGATCAGTCAGGTCAGCTAGCAGAGCTCTCATTTATAGTGCCGATCGGCCATTTTAGTTTGAATTTTAGACATTCTTTACATCTAATGAGTGTAGCATTTGTTTGCTGCGATTTACGGATTTGGAAAGAAGGTTTTGAGTACGATAGGCCCATTAAGATGAAAGTCTGTCTCCACCTCTGGAATGTACTAGGGGTTGGTTCATAATATCACTCTGTCCTCTTTGAATTATAAACTGTGAAGAATTGAATTTCACTCATTCTCCTTGCAGATTTTATGGCTGGTAGTAGTACCACTTCCCATGAGAAGTTTTAGATCAGTTATGTGAAGGGCTTTAATGGAGCCTTCATCAACTGCGAAAGGATCAAATTAAGTCAAGTCAAGTGAATTTGTATTGCGCACATATCACTCAGCATGAGTCTCATGGCGCTTGCAGGTTACTCGAGTGGACCCATCTGGCTAATTGACATAGAGACAGGTTTTCAGCTCCTTACGGAATTTACCGTGTTCTCGAATGCTACGGAGATGAAAAGGCATTTTGTTCCAGAGCGATGGTGCCAGAAAGGAAAACGAACGGCCTCCTTGTCTGACTGTGTTTATTCTCAGAGGAGTTAACAATGCCGCATCACTGGAATGTAGCGTTCTGGACGGGTGATACCACTGCAGCTTCTTACGCCAATATTTTGGACCGATTCCATGCATAGACTTATGCGTAAGACACAGCACTTTAAAGCGGACTCGCTTTTTAATCGGGAGCCAGTGGAGAGTATTAAGGCATGCTGCGGAAGGTGATCTGTATGGACGGTTGAGAACCAGTCTTGCAGCTGTGTTCTGTAAAACCTGGAGTTTGCCGATAAGATCTTCATTTATTGACAACAGTAGTGCGTTTCCATAGTCCATTCTGTCTGTTATCAGACCTTGTGTCAAAGGTTTACGTGCCTCCATAGGGAGCCATCGAAAGACCTTTCTAAGACTGTGCATGACACCAAAACAGGTGCCGATAACGTGTTTAACATGGCTACGCATGGATAGACAGTCATCCAAGTGAAAACCCAAATTGCGGACTGTGTTTTTTGGAGCAGGACAGAGTCCAAGTCCAGGAGGCCACCAGTAATGAGACCAATGGTTTCTGGCTTTACCAAAGAGCATAATCTCCGATTTGGCCCCGTTTAGCTGGAGATGATTGAGACTCATCCATTTTTCAACATTTATAAGACAGTCTTTAAAACGCTTTTTAGTATCGCTTAGGTCGGGACCTAGGGTGATCAGAATCTGCGTGTCATCAACGTAGGATATGACATTGAAACCGTGCGATCTGATCACCCCAGCCAAAGGGGTCATATATAGGTTAAAAAGCGTGGGGCTCAGGATGGAGCCTTGTGGAACTCCCATTTTTACTGGTCTCGCACAGGAAACAAAATTTCCCATCTGGACAGTGGTGGTGCGTTCAGACAGGTAGCTGCTGAACCATTTCAGGGCACTTCCCCTGACACCAACCTCCCACAACCTTTGTTCAAGGATTTTATGGGAGATGGTGTCAAAGGCAGCAGACAGGTCGAGCAGGACAAGAATGGCCGATTGGTGTTTATCTAGGGTCAATCTGATATTATCCGTAACCTCAACCAGTGCCGTTTATATGCTGTGTGCTGCCTTGAAGCCAGATTGAGAGGGGTCCAGGAGATCATGCCTCTCCAAATGGCCCACCAGTTGCTGGTTTATAATAGAATCCAGTATTAAATTAAGCTGCCAAGATGGAGGAGGTTGCTTTATTAGAGGAAAGACTCCAAAAAGCCCTTTAAGAATCTCTTTGATGAGTATATTTGGCAACAAAGAAGATGAACAAGAAGATTTCCTGAATCTGGATATAGCTGCTAAGGACACTTTCATTGAAGTATAAACCAGGCTCGCTCTGGCTAGATGTAGCCAATATGGCAGAAGAGGTTCTGGTGGACCTGAAAGAGGGTGAATATGTGATTTCTGGCACCACAAACAAACATGTTTACATTTGAGCTTATAAGTCTTGTTCGTAGAATCAGCTCTGACTCTAGCAAGAATTTCTTTACACTCTTGCGGCATATTTAGTGTTGCAAATTCACTGTGTTCAGGAGTTATGCTTATAAGTGCAAAGACGCTGGATCCGGATGAAGCATCTGGCTGTGGTTCATTTACGATAACATTGGAAATGGCTTCAGGCAAATACAATATATCTCCAAGAGTGGGATCAGTTTGGCGAACCAAAAACTGCCTGGGCCATTTCGGGTCGATCAAAATTATCCTGCCAGGTTCTTGCTTCATTTTATTGAGAATCTGCATGCTTAATGGGATCAGGGACAAGAGTAAGCGAAGATCCCTTACCATCTAATCGAAAATGTTTTCCCCTACGAATCCGGTTGTGCATCCCAACTTCCTTAAAACTGGTATTTTCAATTCCAATTAGTTGGTTTGCGCCAAAGCTGGAAGACATAGTCCAGGGTGTCTTGGTTGAAGTCTCAGCTTTAACATTCTTTATCTCAGGGTGGTGCTCTTCTTTCAATTGTACCTGATGTTTTAATGCCCACTTCTTAAATTTTCTGAGTTTCTTGAGATCTCGATGGAGGTCTTGTGCTTCCTTGCTTGTAGATGTAATGCATAGTGGTGGTATTGTCCATGCGTATTAGAACTGATACCCTCTTGATTCTGGGGAGGAAGGCCTACAGACTCAATGCAACTGTCTTGTCTCCAAAAGATTTATGTGAAGATTTTTGTATTGTGGACACCATTTCCCACCGATTTGTAAATCCTGAAGGTGTGTACCCCATCCTTCTAGGGAGGCATCGGTCATCACTACAAAATCGACTGTTTGAGGCAGGAAGATCAATCCTATGGAAATGTGGTCATTTTGAGTCCAGCAAGGAAGAGACTCCTTCGTGGTTGGAGTGATTTGGATGATGCCCTCAAAAGAGACATGAGTTTTAAGCCATTTTTTGTCCAATTCCTCTTGGAGAGACCTCATTTGGAGCCAGAAAAATAGGTCTAGAGGAATGCTTAATGGCATCATGCCTAGAAGGAACTTGAACAGGTGAACAGAAACAACCTTTCCGCTACTAGCCTTAGCCTGGTTTGTCTGTCTTCTGTGAGATATGCTTTGTCCTGAATGGTGTATAAAATAGACCATAAAAACCATTATGGTCTTTGATGGATGAAGTGATGATTTTTGTCGGTTTCGAGCTAAGCCGAGGTTCCTGAATGGAGTTAGACAGGTCATTGTCCCTTTGTTAGGTTCCTGGCATGTAGGGGCTTATATCAACAAATCATCCAGGTATGGTAATATTTGATAATCTTTCTGCCTTAGGGAAGCTGCCACACTGTTTCGTAAAAATGCAACCTCGCGGATCTGGGTCCAAATTGGAGGACTTTGAACTGATAATGAATGCTGGCTACTCTAAATATTAAGAACTGTTGCTGTTTTGGAAGAATGGCAATGTGAAAATGAACACCCTGAAAGTTAAGGCTTGTCGCATAGTCTCTGTGCTTCAGGAGCTGAAGGATGTCTTGGATAGTAACCATATGAAATTATTGTTTTCTTACATATTTGTTTAGCCTCCACAGGTCTAAAATGGACCTCCATTCTTTTTCTTGATCCAGAAAAAGCGGGAATAAAACTCCTTTCCCCTCTGATTGCATGGTACTCTTTCTATTGCACCCTTGTTGAGCATGGTAAATATTTTCCTTTGTAGCTGCGCAAGATGGAGAAGGAATGAACCTGTCGGAGGTATATGAGGTAGTCTCTTTGTAAATTCCAATATATGCCATGGGTAACTAGATCTAAATTCCAATTGTCCCTTATGATTAACCTCCAAAGAGCAGATAGTTTGTTATTTGGCCTCCATTGGCATCTGGTATACACTTGTGAATAGCATGCAAGTTCATTCTGTCATTGTTTCGTACTTGTGTCTCTTCCCTGGGAAGCTTTTTTTCTCCTTGCAGTTTGCTTGCTATAAGTTTCTGATAGTGGTTGTCTGTACTGTTGTTGAGGGTATTGCAGTCTGTATAGTTGCTGAAAGGGCTGGTACTGTTGTAATCAATAAGGTTGTATCCTTCTCTTTAGGAGAACATATCCTTGCCTCTTGCCCACAAAAAGGCATTTGAATCATATTTAAGCAAACCCATATTTAAGCAAACCTCATATTTAAGCAAAGGAGAGGAGTTGGCCCAACGGCTAGAGCGGTTGACCTCGAATCTGGGGAACCGGGTTCGAGTCTCGGCAATGACTCTGAACATCCTGTGATTCTGGGCAAACCACGTAATCTCCCCGTGCCTAACAAAAATGAATGTGTCCTCATGTAATGCAACTGGTGCTATGTAAAGCGCTCTGATACCCGATACCTTTGGGTCAAGTTGGCGCTATATAAAACTCCATTTAAAAAACTGCGATTTTGCAGTGCCTGTGTCTATTTTTATGGATTGTAGCACCTCATCAATGTGTCTTCCAAATAATACCCCTCGATCAAAAGGCATGTCTAGAATTTTAGTCTGGACTTCAGGTCTGAAGAAAGTCGTGCAGAGAACAGCAGCATTTGCCAATTGCTGGAAGCCTGTGGAGGCGATATCCATTGCACAATCAATAATTCCTGAAGAGGCTTGTTTGTCTTCTTGTGGAATCTTCTTACCTCTATCCTTACATCCTCTGGTATACTATCTATATAAGAAGATATATTAGACAACATCTGCCGGTCGTATCCGGCAAGAATCGACAGAGAATTGGCCACTCATACAGTTATAGCGGACATTGAGGAAAATCTTTTTCCTATGTTATCAAAACATCGGCCCTCTCTATCCAGTGGCATTGACATAGGCGTAGAGAAGTTCTTGGAACAACGCTAAGCTGTTTGCGTTATGATAGTATCTTGTTTAGCATGTCCCATCAAACAGACTTGTTAATTTTCTGGTGTCTTCTATTATTTATCCAACCTGGGCAGGACAGCACTCACTGGATTCTTCATAATTTTCACACCTTCCTCCCAGATACAGTTCACAATCAGGATAGCTCTAATGGGTTTTATAGCAGGCTCTTTAAAATAATAAACAAAGCAATCTGTCTGTTTCACTGGCATTGGCACCTCAAATAGTTTTGCTGCTTGCTCCATCAGAGAATGGATTCCCCCAATATCATCTGGAGGGGAATCCACCAGATGAGGAACTGGCAGTGAAGTAGCCAGTAGCAGGTAACCGTCCCATTCATTAGCTGCACTGTTGTCGTGTGGTACTTCGCCTTCTTCTCTCTTCATCTGAGGACACCACATCATCTGCAGGCAGAACCAAAATGCTTGAAGCCGGCGTTCTTATTGGTGTATGCACTGCTGGTAAATTACGAGGAGTAGGAGGTTGAATTTGAGGAGAGGGAATTGTTTGTGCTGGTGATGCAGCCCGAGAGGGCTCTGGAAATCTATTATAATTGTCCTGCAACATGCAAGTCATTAACCAAAGCTCTTAGTACTTGTACCTCCTCCTTTGGCTCATGATGCATATATGAAGTAGACTTATCCATAAATTGTGCTCCTGAGTAATAATAATCTTCCTCACAATATTCCTTACTCTCCTTTTGATATTTGATATATAGTTCCACATCTAACAAATGAGTTGGTGGAAGAGTAAACTTTACTCGGAGTGTGTTCAGGCATTAGTAAAACTAAAGGAGAATGAAATGATTCTTACATTGATGGTATTGTGGACGATGGTGTCAACGATGACCTTGATGACATTATTGGTGTCTTTGCTGTCAACAGCGTTACCTCTTTCGCCATTGATGTAGTCGTTGATGATTTGCTCTTCAACAACTGCCCCATAGGTGACATCGTAGGTGCTGTGACTGATGACAATGGTACCATCACCTTCGACGATGCCGTCAATGGTTTGGGCAGTGGTTTTCTCTTTAGAGTGGATTTCTCTGCTGACAGCAACAAGATAGGCTTTTTAAACTGTAACAACAATCTTGGAGAATGTGTTGTTGGCTCTGATTTTGATATTTTTAATGGGACATCCTCTTTGGAATGCTTATGCGAGCACCGAGGACATGCCCTCATGTGTGTGGCATGCTTTGATAGTGAAATACTGCCAATTTTGTTTTTTACTACTGAAAGGCTATCTGTCCTATAGGATATAATGGAAGTTTATTTCTAACATCTTATAAATATAACTTCCCATGGGCACAAGATGGAGGTTGGTATGCCTGAACTCAGAATATAAAATGCATCTTTTAGTAAATATGATTTTTATATTGAGTGTTTGAAAATACCACTTTAAGAAAGTGGGTATTTTCTTGCTTAGCCATCCTGTGTGCCTCTGGTGGTTTGTGGATTGACTGTCTGGCTTTTGAATAACAGGGTCTGGGGATGTGCATTCTCTCAGATGGCCACGGGGGAGGGGGTGTTGATATGTGTCCTGCCTTTCCTGAATGAGTCAGGGCTGGGCTGAATAGACCTGGGCTGCATTTAGACTAGGGGGAGGAGATGTCCTTGCATCTGAATAGGCCTGGTCTGCCGTACACAATGCTGTCTTCACCTCCTGCTGGGAAGCTGCACCAGAGAGGACAGAACTGGTTTTGACTGAGAACAGGGCTTCTCTTCCACCAGAGAACAAAGAGAATTGTTGTATACATATTGGGGCCCAGACCCCGGAGCTTTAGATTATTGCTGAATTAAGGAACCTGCCAAGAAGAAGAGCAGCGAAAGCTGGAGGAGGAGTACTGCCCCTGTGCTGTGTGCTGTTGGGGTTGGCCTGCAGTGGTTGCTTCTGTCTTGGGCAGGGAAAGGACTGGCATGTGCTTTTATCATCCTGCTTTTAGAGTGTTCTGTAAGGGCTTGAAGTAGATCTTGCCTCCTGTTGAAAGTCTCAAGGATCGAAAAGACTTCAAAGATCACTTCTGGGAATCAAGAGGAACCTTTGCCAGGGAAAAGAGCTGGAGAAACTGAGAGGGAATACTGCCCCTGTGCTGTTTGCTGTCTGGGGTTGGCCTGCAGTGGCTACTTTCTGCCAAGGAAAGGGAAAAAGACTTTGCTGTTTACTGTGTCCCCTGCTTAAGGAAGATCTCCAAGGACTTGAAGAAGAGCTTGCCTCCTGTTCTGAGGTCTCAGGGACACAAAGACTCCCTCCCCAGCTCCCTTGAACTTCCTTGCTAGGATTTCTGACCTGACAAGAGGTGCTTGTAGCTGTTCTGGGACTCTGGAGGTTGTCCTGGCTGTTGGGAGCTGGAAAAGTAACGCAACAACGAGTAGTGTGACGTATCCATGACTGTTTCCGACGCATCGGCGAAGAAACTGATGCAGTGACTGGCCGCAGCTCAAAAAATCGCAGCACGTTGCATTGGGTGCACCGGTCACCGAAGTCTGAGATCACCTCACCAATTCTGTCGCAAGCCCTGCTGTGCAGCTGTAAGAACCCATGCATCATCCCGGATCGTCGCTTCGAGGCACCAGGTCTGTCGCATCGTTGGGGGATGCAGTAAGGAACCGATGCATCATCCCCCCACGCAGTACGAAACCAACGCATCACCTCCTCTCCGGTAAGGAACCGACACATCACCTCCCCTGCGCAACACTAAGGAACCGATGCATCACCTCCCCCGGAGCAAGGAACAGATGCATCACCTTCCCTGAGTGTAATGAACCGACGCATCACCTTCCCTGCGACCCTTTTTGTTTGTGTGCGCAAGGCATCCAAGGTACATCGCGTGAAAAGTGTTGCATCTGCAATTTGCTTTGAACTGAACTATTTCTACCATTTGAAAGTCATATTTGTATTACTGTATAGTGGATTTTTGTTGATTTGGTTTTGTTTGGTTTCGATAAAGATTACTAATTTTTTAGGTCTCGCCTGACCCAGCGCATGCGCTGGTCTGGCGAGACTTATTGAGAGGGCTCCAAAAAGTGCTACCAGGCCAGCCTAGAGCTACAGTGCATGTGAGCGGGCGCGCGCACCGTGCTTTACCGAGATTACTTTCACTTTCGCGGCCGCTTTGCATAACCAATAGGTCTCGCTTTTGGGACCTTATAAGCATTTAGTTATGCAACTGTTGCATGGCTAAACACTTATAAGGTCCCAAAGGCGAGACCTACTGGCTATGCCAATGCTTGTCTAAACTGGTGTGGTGTCCATTTGTAGTGTTTTCACTGTATTACTGTATGTGTTTAGAAATGCTTTACACACTGCCTCTGAGATAAGCCTGTCTGCTCGTGCCAAGCTACCAAGGGGGTGAGCAGTGGTTATTTTAAAAGTGTATCCTCGTTACCCTGACTAGGAAGAAGGGTCCCTACTTAGACCAAGGTAAATACCTCTGCCTACTAGAGCCCCCCATTTCTAACAATGACCAATTGTTCAGATTTGGATTATAACCCAATTCTTAAGGTCCCAAGGATGGCAACGTCTCTTTAATCAGTTTACCTTTCATTTGCTATCATCACCACCTGTGAAAGAGACAGAACTGTGGACCTTTGAACAGAGGTCAAGCCAAACTGGGATATGCATCTAGTTTCGAGAAAAATGATTTTATCCAAGCCAATTAAACACTTACATGCCACAACTAGTTGCCCACTAAAACTAGTTGATGCCTTAAAGAATGATTGACTATGCTTTCTGCATATATTGTCTAAATGGACAACACGGTGATTGGTTTACAAGATTGCAATAGTAGTTTTATTCCTCATAAAACATGCATGTAATTAATTCTACTTACTTAAACTCATTTGGTAGTATTAACTTTCCAAGTCTGAGAAAGTTCAGTACATGTCTGAACATTTGCCCATCTCCGTTAATTTGTAGAGTCAGCCCCCACCTAATCCAGTGAACTTTTTTCTGGTTGAGCAGTATCTCCGAATTCTGTAATAAGAAATCAATAGGGGTCTCTCATACAGAAATCAAATATTTATGAGAAACAAATCAGCTGCCTAAACATTAGTTTACAAGCTCAAAATATTTTACCAATCTATTCTTACACATTTAAACAAAAATTAATTTAAAAAAGTATGTTATTTCTATGTGTGGTTGTCAATGGCAATATGCATAACCCTTGGTACTTGTTTGATCCTCTACATGACACACCAGGGTTACTAAGGTGTGTATATTTCCCTTCCAACACTGACAGAACCAAGAAAGATGCACCTTTAAATGCCAACATGAAAGAACTCAAATAGTGCACTTGTAGCTGGAGTGATTTTGGGAATAACTCCAATTTTAGGTCTGGCCTCAGACTACTTTAGCTATCTGGCAAAGCACATGAAAACAAATCACACTATATGTAACAAACAGAAAGGCGTTTGAATCACAACCTTTAGCCACCAGACTTTTGGTAGAGCCTCCTTCAGATATTGGCTTCTTGGATGGTCAAATATATTTTGTATCAGCCCAAATCATTTCATGGATGCTCACATTCATTTTGCATTGGCATGGAACCAAAAGTTGTCATTCAATGTGAAGAAGGTACACACATACAATGAAAGATATAACTTTTTGCACTGTTGCATCTAAGCACTGGAGAAGTTGTGTTGCAGGGATCCTGCTCAGGAACAGAACTATGCTTGGGACCATAGAACATCAGCATGTAGGGACTGAGTCACCATACCACATCAGTACCTATGGGCCTGAATCCGACTAGTTTATAGTGCCTCACATGCCCTCCTAATTTTTCAAGAGAGCCAAGTGAGTTGGCACCCCAGAACACAGCACTCTCGACCCTCCCACGGATCGTGATACCAGGTTATCCCGTTTAGTTCTCACACTTGTACTTGTCCACCACAAATAGAAAAGAGACACAAAGGAAGCTTACAATATTTATTTGTAGTATTGTGCTCTAATATGCAATAACTGCACCACAATTAGAAAACAAATACAGGTCAGTAATGTCATTAGCATGATTAGCAGACCATATACAAGGAACAGCTATGTCCTATTAGCTGACAGATTTGCCTAAACCCACCCTCACTACAGAACCTTTAGTGGCGAACCCCATACCTTAGCATACTTAGGTGGTTGCTCTACATCTCAGCTGAAGCAGCCCTCCCGTCTCAGGACCTTTGTTCTGTCACAAAGTCTCCTCTCTGCATTTTTTCAAAACAACATGTCCCGGGTTATATGTCAAAACATATGTGTTCAAAAACAGCAGCTGGGTTTCTCTATTATGTCTAGGTGCTAGTGTACGACCACAGAGAATAAAAAGGAGCAATGTTGTTTGACCATGCCTAGGCTGCTCCAACGAAATCCCAGGAAAAGAAGAAAATACAAAAACATGTGCTATGTGTGAAAATGCAATATGGCACAAAAACAAGCAAGATATCTGGTAACGTGTGCAAAGCAAGAGCGACTTGCAATGTGCATAATTAGGCAAACATAGGGAAAACGACAAAGGGCTATATAGAGATCACACAACACTCTCCCTTTGCTCAGGGTAATTGTACAACGAGTAACTAAATATTATGAATAAGATAAAAAATAAGCAAACTCAAAGCATGTCTACAGAGCATGTTTATAAGATAGATTACCAATATATAATAATAAAAAAAAGTTAATTTAGAAAACAGAACCAAATTATAGTGTGCCTGAGGTATCCATAATGTCACTCACAAATTCAAAAGCCAGTAACTCCAAAAAGGAGTCAGTTTTCATAGAAGATGATTGATCGACAGCCCAAGTCACAATTTACAGAGAACAGGTATGATCCTAGGTCTCAGCTGATGGTGAGATAGCTACCGGATTACCTGCATATGAGTTAGTGGAGCCAGTATTTAGTGATCCATGTGCTGATGCACACATCTCCTCTGGAAGGGCTGGCTCATACCTCACATTGTGGAGAAGCCCCAAATCGAAGGGATAACTTTGAAAATGAGTCACTAAAGGACTCATCAGCAGTTCCATGTCCATGGGAGCAGGTGTCTACAAAGCCGGGCAAATATCTAGTGCCCATTCGAAGGGGCACCAGCGGAACACAGGTTGCACGCAAGTAAACCAGGCAGGTCAGAATGTTAGTGACCAATCAAGTCTAGTTTTTGAAGAGGCAAGATTCCATAGTATCAAAGCATGCGCTCACGACGCTGCTGGATCGGTGGTAGTTCCAGGAGGTTTGCAAATGAAACATCCATTGCGGAGAAGCAAACATAGGACTAAAATGCCACAAATGAAGAATAACAGCAGGGGAATCCTTCATACATACTAGAAAAAAGTGAATGAATAAAAGTCGGTATTACTCCAAAGATAGTTTGGAATGAATTGACCAGGTCCGAAGTTATTATCTTAAAGAAATGCGCAAGACCGGCAGTGTTAGACGAGTTAAAAATTCGATTAACTTTTCTGCCAAAATGTAGTGGAAGGTTCGTGTTTAACAGCGCCTGTAGCTCGCTGGATGTCCATGCAATAATCATAGCCTTTATGGGCTAACTGGGTGACAAACAAAGCTCCATAAATTAGCTTAGACTGTGTAAGCATGTATTTTTTTCAGTGGGGTAGGGACTAATTTGAAATAATTTGAAGTAGGATCTGTTGTATCATATCCTGAAAAATATGTGAATTTGTCTTTGTTTTGGAGCTCCCTTGTGGGGGAGTCGGACACTGTTCCCACTGTATATAATTAAAAAGTGTACGTTAAATACTGACCCTGTGTAGGAAATGATGGCCATAATAGTGATAACAGAACATACCAGCATTAGTAGCAGAATTTAGGTACAGGTCCTCCGATTCAAAAACAGTATAATATCCCAGCTCCGAGAGCAAAGAATTTACAGTTTCAACATCCCAGTCTTCTGAATGTAAACCAGGTACTATTACATCACCCATAGAAACTTTAGATACATATGGTATTTGCAGGATCCCAGTAGGACCAAATATGTTGAAAGGAGCTTTATCACAAACAATTCCATCAGTTACTGGAACAGCTGAAATGTTCACGAGGAACAAGTCTCCTTTCAGTTTATGGGAAGAAGAATAGGGGGCTATCATCCCATCGACCAGTTCCATAGCAGAATGTTCTGAGAGTTAGTGGCCATTAATCAACAGGAAAAAAACGGTCACAAATCCAATCCACAGGAAAAGAAAAACCAAGGTAAGTGTGATACAAACAAGGCAGGACTAGATATGGAAAGACATAAAAAGAAAACAAAGATCCATGCTGGAGGAGTGTTTAAAACAGAAGAACTGTCTGAGGAAAAATCATCTTAATCCATGTAATACCCAGAAGCACTTAGTTTAAAAACAGGAGGCTCCGGTTCTGTAACAGTATTCAAAACATCCAAAAGAGGTGGATCAACCAACGGTGGATAAGTGGAAACGACATCAGCTGCAGAAGATGCAGTAGTAAGAACAGAACTCACTTCAGTCATGTCACAACACAGGGCGTATTTTTTGGCTGTTGATATAAAAAAACAAGTTACTTACCAGTAAACTGTGGTTCTCCAGTATTGATATCTTTTATAGATTCACATGCTTGAATCTTCCCCATCGTCGTGGTGGGAGTCCCACAGTAACAGTAAAATAGCAGTATTAACATTCAATTGCCATAGGGAATCAATAGCCTTTAGCAACCTATTATCATTGTTTTGAAACATCTAAACTCCAGCCAATCAGAGCATAGACCAAAGAGTCTCCATCCCCTGCAAGGCCGCCATACCTCACATTTTGAGCACTAGTACAATTAGAGGACCAAGAGAGGTAAGGAAGGGGAACCTGAAAGGGGAGGAGTGAGAGCCACATGTGAATATATAAAAGATATCAATACTGGAGAACCAGTGCACAGGTAAGTTATTTGTTTTTTCTCCAGTATTGTATCTTTTATTGATTCACATGCTTTAATCAGCATAGTAAGCAGTTATCAAAGGGTCAGTGGCGGCGGGTAAGGCGAATCATCCCAGAATGAGACCCAAAGCAGAAAATGAAAATAATAGTCATAAAGAGCAGGCATTATGAACACACACACACACACACACACACACATTATATATATATCGCCTCAATGAGTACCGACCAACAGGTTTTTTCCAAGGAGTTACAGCTTCTCCAGAAAGCAAAGGAACAATCAAACCGTGGGAGACCGAGAAGAAAAAAGCAAGAAAACGCAGACAAAACCACAAGAGAAACATCAGACGCAGGAAACTCAAGGACAACTGGAATGGGAACAAGAGGCCAGAAGACATCAACACTATAATGGAGGACAATACATCAAAAATGACGGTAATTAACTTAACTAAAAAAGTACTTAACAAAGATGAAATCAATGTATTAGAATTAGGCTTATCCTTTTGTCCAGAAATGCGTTTTGACTATGCACAGGCACGTGTTGACTTATATAAATTTGAAAGGAAGTTGAAACTATGTAAAATGCATGCTAACAAAAAGACCGAAACAACATTTAGAGTACCAACTACTGACAATGAGGGTTTATCGATTGGTGATATACCTACATTACATGCCATAACCACCCTGGGGGAAATAGAATCTTCGGTGGGCATTGATAGGATTGTTGACCCCCTTGAATGTTCGCAGATATCCCAGATTATCACTACCCTTGATTTAGACACCACGGAGACCACTAGTACAGCATTCAAAGCCAAATCTAAGTACATTCCAACATTGGCCAAAGATAATATTGATGTTTTTAGTGACCTAGTGGCACAAGATTTCCTTGATCTTCTCAAAAAGGGAAATCCACAGAGTAACAATCTGACTAAGAACCAGTGGGGGGTGGTCAACACTCTACAAAAAGATCAGGAAATAGTGATCAAACCCTCCGACAAGGGAGGTAATGTTGTCATTATGACAAGATCGATGTATACCAAAGAGGCATTGCGCCAGTTGAATAACCCTACATGCTATTGTAAAGTAGACAGGAAATATACTAGTGACCTAAAAAGAACTTATCATGACAAACTTCAAACTTGGCATGATAAAGGCCTACTTTCATGGGACGAGAAAAATTTCCTCACAAACAATACCCCCACAACCCCGACACTTTACCTTCTTCCGAAGGTACATAAAGACATGATCGAACCTCCAGGGAGACCTATCGTCTCATCTAAAAACAGTCTACTTGAAAACACTAGCACGTATGTGGATCACTTCCTTTTTCCCTTTGTCAAAGATCTCTCATCCTATCTTAGAGATACCACAGACTTTCTACTCAAAATCAGGGATGTCAAACTTGGAACAAATCATTGGATGGTTTGTCTGGACGTAGAGGCATTATACACCAGCATCAGACATGATGATGGGGTGAAAGCCTGTAAATTTTTTCTCAAAAAACGTAGAATAGAACTGCTGGAACACACACTCATGCTTTTGGACATGATTAATATCTGTCTAAAGGAGAACGTTTTCATGTTTGAAAAGGAATTCTACAAACAACTACAAGGCACTTCCATGGGCACCTGCTTCGCTCCCAGCTATGCCAATCTGATGGTCGGCTGGTGGGAGAAGCAGGTGCTCTGGAACGAACAAACTGAACATTGGACTCTATGTGTATCAAAATGGCTCAGATACATTGATGACATCTTTTTTGTGTGGGAAGGAACAGAGGCGGAACTCAATCTGTTTATCAATTGTCTTAACCAGAACGATATCAATCTTAAATTCACTAAACACTACAGTCAAGAATGTGTCGATTTCCTCGATCTGAAACTCAGTAATGACAACGGCAGAATTAGCACTAATCTTTTTAGAAAGAAAACAGCAGGAAATTCAATCCTGCATGCTGCCAGTGCGCATCCACCGAGTTTCAGGTGGGGAATCCCTTATAGTGAATTTCTAAGAGCTAAGCGTAATTGCAGTACCAACCCAATGCATGAAAAAACGAAGCAGGAAATGAAAATGAGATTCAAGGAAAGAGGGTACCCCAGAAAAGCGATACTGCAGGCCGAAAAAAGAGTGGATAGTCAATCAAGGGACGAAATTCTCAACAAAACCAAGCAGACTGTAATTACTCAGAACACTCCCAAAAAAACAGTAAGATTCATAACGAAATATTGCAGTCAATCCAATCAGATGCGGAGTATCCTCAAAAACAGATGGGACATCCTTAGACAGGACCCAATTTTGAGAAATGAAATAGGGGCCACCCCATCTATTACATACATGAGAAGTCCATCTCTCAGAGACATGCTGGTACATAGCCATTTACAAACAAAAGAAACAAGCTGGCTTCAGCAAATGAAGGGTTTCCGGAAATGTGGGAATTGTAAGGCTTGTAAAAACAGCAATAATGTATCAGAAGTCACACTCAAAAGAACGAAAACGCTCTGGAAAATACCAAAACTCATTACATGTAATACTGACTTCGTGGTGTATGCAATAGTATGTCCTTGCCAGCTATGGTATATCGGATCAACCACCTTTCCGATTAAAAAACGTATCCTAGAACACTGGCGAGCAATCACGAATTGCGACCAAACTTACAGCACGGCAAGACATTTCTTGAAGGAACATGGGGCGGACTGGACCAAAGCCAAATTTTTTGGATTGGATACAGTCAAACCCAATGCTAGAGGTGGGAACCGTATTGCCTCTTTACGCAAACTCGAATCACGTCTCATCCTCCTGGCAGGCACCAAATTCCCGGATGGCCTGAATCAGGACGAGGAACTTTATTCCCACCTACAATGAGACACCATTTGATACTGAAATATTAAGACCTTGGTGGGCTACCCATGCCCTGCCCATATCTCTCTCCCCCCCTTAAAAAACCCCCCCTCCCCAAAAACATGTGCACTTTTTCGTTTTCTGATCATAATTTATTGAATGTACAGGATTAAGGAAATTACATGTAACCAGTGAATGTGAAATATAGCTTTGTCCTTAAACCATGGTTGTGTTGAACTATGTTATTAATTTAAACTGTCTCTTTGATTCTATACAGGAACATCACTATGAATTCACCTGTATCTCACACCAGTGATAGAATTACGAGCACCGGAGTTCTCCCGACTCCAAGTCAACATTTGGATAAGATGTTCAAAGGGCACTAGACCCTCCATCACATTTTTTGCTTTATTGTTGTGAGAACAAGTCTCCATCACATGACGTTGAAACTACACCATATTTGGTCACATAGTTTACCAACAGGCACTAGTCCTCTATGACGTGTAAAACACATATGAAACTACACCTTTGCATACTCACCACATGGTTACTGTCATAAACATACAATGAAAAGATTTGTATTGTTAATTTATTTTCTGTACTTCTCTGGAATTGTAATTCCGTAAAATTTGCAATTATACAAATTTGTTGTTTATTTCTTTTATGTCTATGCTTTTAAAAAAAGTGCACTTACCCTATTTAACTGGTGCAAATGGAGACTATGGTCATGTGACCAAGACCACGGACGTGGTCGAAACGCGTCGTCCTCTTCTGCCCTGTGAAGAATAAAGCTGCTTTTGATGATCGAGTGGGCTCGTGTGGATTCTTTTCTGGCTTGGAATCAACTGTTTTGAAATATATATATATATATATATATATATATATATATATATATATATATATATAATTATGCAGTGGCGGGGATGGTAGCTGTTTTTGGAGGATCGAGGTGCTGTTGTGAAGGGGAGAGAGGTGACCACAACCCACTTGGGCAATACTCCTATTCATTCCGTTGAGATTGCACACAACCCACTGAGGAGGACGAAGTTACTACAAAGACCAGAATGCCACCTGTTGTGGCTACGCCCACTGAGGCGGGGGCTTTTGCTATATTAGTGCTTCAAACAATGTGATGCTGTCTCATCAAACTTTTAGCCCGCAGCCCATGATTAAGTGCGCCAGCACGAAACGCGTCGGGGAGCAGGACTTTGATTCCGTGTGGCACGGCTTTCCTAACATGTACAGCAACCTCCATTAAAGATATTTCAGCAAATCTTACCTGATTTGGGCTCTTCCTCAGCAGGCACCTTGTTGTTTTGGATATATATAAGTATATAAAGGATTTTATTCTCGAGCCACGATGATTTAGGTAACACGTTTCGACTGCACAGGCAGTCTTTGTCAAACCTGTTTCGCCGCCATTTTTTTAACATATTTATAGCAATTTTACATCTAAAGTGACAGTGCATGTGTGAATAAAGTTTGAACAACATTACAAAAAAGTGACAATGCACCCATTACAAACAATCACATTGACTGGGTAGAGCCAATAAGTCATTAAGTTGCCACGATGTACATGTTACAATGATCCAATCACATGTAAAAAAAAGTACAAAATGTTTAAAAAGTGTTTCCGAGCGATTTTGGCAATTGTGTGCAATATAGTCAAAGTCAATTTCCATGGACTCTCTATAGTAAATAGTATAAAAACATCAAAAAGTTAAGAGTGTTAAAATCACATCTCTTCTTTTAGCGTCCCTTGGCCAGTGCCTGACTAATCAACACGACTGCACCATCTGTCCCAAACTTCCCAGACTGTTTATAACGCTCAGACATCAATGATATGCTCAAAACTCCAGTTCAATGCCACAAATTGATCAAAATTCCATTGCTGTTCAAACAACATTGTTAGTGCAACTATATTCGACCTAGTGACCCGTAATATTTTCGTGTGGGCATAAAAAACTCAGCATACAATATTTCTTATGTAGTCTGAACTCAAACTACCAGAATCCTCTACCCGCCTTATTAATGTCATATAAGGTATATTCACTAAAGTGCTTTGTTGTAGTGCAATAATTGCCGAAACTCATAATAGCCCTCCTAAAATCACTAAGATTGGATCCTACCAAGGGTGCTACTATACAATGTCTCTAAATACAAATAAAGTGATCTGTGCGTTATGCCTAACAAGCGTCACTATTCTATTCTCATAGTGACTGTATTTGATGCCTAAAACCTGGGGGAGGAGTCTCACTTATAATTGACAACATTGAACAATATCACTATTAAGTTCAATATTTCTGTCCTCGAATATAATATACGGCCAATGCCTGATCCCCTTCTTTGGCAACACACCTTCTCAAAAATCTAAATTGCTAAGTTTATAAAGTGCTGAGTGATAAAAATGTGCAAAAATTCTTCATATTGTTAAAAAGGAGCGTGTTACAACTTGTGAACATAGTTCATTGATGTGCATAAAAGGGAGCTACAAAAAATCTTATTTTACATTCTGTTAATCACCAATCGGAAAACATCTACCATCTCAGGCCCATTAATAAACTCATAAGTGTACATACAGCTCTTTCTCCGTATTATGTCCATTGGGGATCTCACAGTTGAAACATACACTATGACGTGATTCGAGCTGTCTGAGGCATCTCTCTCTATTACCCCCTCTGAGTCTTTGCGGCACTTGATCTAGTGCAAAGTAACTCAGACCCTCCAAGTTATTCGCATGAGACTGTTGGAAATGTCTAGCCATGGGGTAAGCCTGATCATTGTTTTTAATTGCTCACACATGTTGTAAGATCCTCTGGTGTACAGGTAAGATGGTGCTCCCTATGTACAGCTTAAAACAGCTACATCTCAGTGTATATATCACAAATTGACTTTTACATGTCAAAGGCTTCGTAATGTGCCACTTTTTGTCTGAAAAAGGCAAGGGTACTTCTGTAACATTATCTCCATATTTGCACGCCTTGCATTTGTGGCATTTCCTGAAGCCTTTGCTTTCTCTGATCCAAGTTTTTGCCGGGAGTACAGGACTATTTTTTACCAACACTTTCCTTAGAGATCTAGCCCTCCGGAATGTTATTAGAGGACCTCCCCCTAACTTGTGTCTTAAGAAACTGTCTCCACGCAGAACATGCCAGTGTTTTTGAATTATAGATCTCAGCTGGATGTATGACGTTACAACGCATGCTATTACAACGCATACCTTTACAACGCATTTTTTACAACGCAAGTACTACTACAACGCATTACTTTACAACGAATACTCTTACAACGCAAAACCTATTAAAATACTGAAAAGTGCTGTTACAACGAAATCTATTACAACGCATACCATTACAACGCGATTTTTTTTTTTTTAAATTAAAAGTACAATAAAATCTGGCACGGGATGCAGGGAAATTAGGGGTTTTAGGGTGGGGAAGTGTATTAAAACGTGGAGAAAAACTGTACGTAAATCGACTGAAACGCATTACCAAATTAATACTCGAGTATTAAAATTAATACTCGAGTATTAAAATTAATACTCAAAATCCCCCATAAAATTCCGTTTTCACACATTTCAAAGTTTTACAAAAATAACGAAAATTTAAATAACAGTACATACACATTTTTATCATGATTAGATCGGAAAGTAAGTAAACAAAGTAAAACATAAGACACATACACATAGGCGCCATTTTAACCATCTCACTTGTAAAACTTGTCCTACCACAGTTTCTATGTAAACAATACCAAAAGACATGTTCCAAAATGGATGCCAAAACGGAGCAAATGAATGAAAACAATATTTTTGAAAAAGCATTTTTAAATTATCATTTTCCACAGTAAAACAAAGCATTTAAAAAAACACAACGAACGCACTTTTTAAAAAAATTAATAGTGACACAGAGTAAAACTTATAAATACAAGGAAGACACCATTTTGCACTCAGTTGATTATCAACTAGCAGAGAGACCAGACGTGAAAAGCTGACCCTCTGTCACCTCCACTGCGACCTCCTCAGAGAGAGCACGGAATTCATTCGTAAAAGCATTACAATAGAGCAACTACTAGTAAGTCATTATAATATTTTTAAACGTTGGTTTTGAGGAAAATATATTTTCTTAACCCAAAAAAATATTAAATAAAATTTTTAATAATAACTTTTAAAATGTACTGTTTCTAATTTATTATCACTAAAAATATACACCAACTTAAAACAAGTATTTAATTTTCCAAAAACAGAAACTCGGAATATATTGAAATTCAACAATTGGTGTACCTAATTGAGCATCACCACCACGTTAACGACTGACATATACAATTGTGAAGGTAAATGTAATTTATTTGTAATGGTTTTACTTGTAAAATATATTTTTAAAAATTACCTAAAGTGATGTATGGCAAAGGTTTTTTTTTTTAAAACCTCAATCTCACTACATCATAAACGAAAAAATACCATGATGCAGGAGTAACAATTACTAATAAGACTTCAGTTGGGCACTACATCTGAAAAAGCGATTCATATTACTAGGGCAACTATTTCTATTCAAAGTCCTAGAATGTTCAGCATTATAGCAATTTAGTGATAGTATCGGATTAACCTTTTTTTTTTTTGAAAAATGCATTAAATGTGTAATATGTTTACTTTCACCAATTGTTACTCATACTCCTTTGTCAGATATCAAATTGTTTATAAATTGTATTTTTTTTCCAACCAACGTTGGCTAAGGAATATTAATTTATTCAACTTTTTTTTATTTCCAGAGTACATCTGTACCAAAAAAAAACTTTATCCTGCTGCAAGCATTACCTTAAAGGCACGAAAACAAACAACAACTGAAAAAGGTATGTTACCTTTTCAGTATTATTTTTACTATACATTTTTAATTTTTCCTTTTGCAATTATTACTACTCTAACGTACCTAATTAGAAAAATAATAGATAGCTTAGAGTAACAATATACTATTTCTACTCCAGGAAGGTGCAACATTAGGGAGATTTTTTTATAGTGTAGGGGTACATATCTCTATTTCAACTACAGGAAGGTGCATTGGTTAGTACAGTGTCATGTAGTATTAGTTATAATGCATGTCATTATTAATTTAAAGATACTCAGATTTTACATTTCAAACCAACGTAAATTTTTTTATTGTCCTCTTTTTTTTCCAAAGACAACAATTTGATTCGTTACAGAAAGATTCTTTCCACCACACACGTTAAATCTTGAGCCAACAGACCAAATCATCTTCAGAAGCCTCATCCAGAAAAGCAAGTTCTACAAAACAAGGTATTGATTTTCAGCATGGTTTCTTAACCTTCAATATATTAGACTAGCTATCACATTGCTAATGTTGAAAAAAAAACCAATTTAATTATGGTTACATTTGAAGAAATCAGAATTTTATTTCATGACTAAAGCATGGTGTAGCATTAGGGAAAGTGTTATCTACTGCAACTTATAACAAATATACAATTTTTAAAAAGTTATTGTAAAATCGCATTTCTCAACATCGTTCAGTTTTCTCATTCTTTTCTTTTTTCACTTTTCCAGACATTTATTTTTCCATTCGAAATCCAATCACCTCATAAGTGTCTACTCCAGCCTACACGCCATTCCCACTTAAGGAGAGTCAGCAAGAAAAGCAAATTGGAAAGAAAAAGGTATTTTTATCCAACATTCTAAGTTGCAGCAGTTGTAAAAATGTACCATGCTGTAGGGGTAACAATTACTATTCTAACTCCAGGAAGGTGCAGCAGTAGGGAAAGTGTCGGATGGTGTAGGGGTAACAATTTACTATTCTAACTCCAGGAAGGTGCATCAGTAGGGAAAGTGTTGGATGATGTAGGGGTGCAATTTACTATTCTAACTCCAGGAAGGTGCATCAGTAGGGAATGTGTTGGATGGTGTTGGGGTGACAATTTACTATTCTAACTCCAGGAAGGTGCATCAGTAGGGAAAGTGTTGGATGGTGTAGGGGTGCAATTTACTATTCTAACTCCAGGAAGGTGCATCAGTAGGGAAAGTGTTGGATGGTGTAGGGGTGCAATTTACTATTCTAACTCCAGGAAGGTGCATCAGTAGGGAAAGTGTCGGATGGTGTAGGGGTGCAATTTACTATTCTAACTCCAGGAAGGTGCAGCAGTAGGGAAAGTGTTGGATGGTGTAGGGGTGCAATTTACTATTCTAACTCCAGGAAGGTGCATCAGTAGGGAATGTGTTGGATGGTGTTGGGGTGACAATTTACTATTCTAACTCCAGGAAGGTGCATCAGTAGGGAAAGTGTTGGATGGTGTAGGGGTGCAATTTACTATTCTAACTCCACGAAGGTGCATCAGTAGGGAAAGTGTTGGATGGTGTAGGGGTGCAATTTACTATTCTAACTCCAGGAAGGTGCATCAGTAGGGAAAGTGTTGGATGGTGTAGGGGTGCAATTTACTATTCTAACTCCAGGAAGGTGCAGCAGTAGGGAAAGTGTTGGATGGTGTAGGGGTGCAATTTACTATTCTAACTCCAGGAAGGTGCATCAGTAGGGAATGTGTTGGATGGTGTAGGGGTGCAATTTACTATTCTAACTCCAGGAAGGTGCAGCAGTAGGGAAAGTGTTGGATGGAGTAGGGGTGCAATTTACTATTCTAACTCCAGAAAGGTGCATCAGTAGGGAATGTGTTGGATGGTGTTGGGGTGCAATTTACTATTCTAACTCCAGGAAGGTGCAGCAGTAGGGAAAGTGTTGGATGGGGTAGGGGTGCAATTTACTATTCTAACTCCAGGAAGGTGCAGCAGTAGGGAAAGTGTTGGATGGGGTAGGGGTGCAATTTACTATTCTAACTCCAGGAAGGTGCAGTAGTAGGGAAAGTAATGGATGGTGTAAATGTTATGTTTTAGGTAAATCATAAATTTATTGAGGCTAATTTTTTTGTCTTTTCTCCTCTTTTCAGATAATGTCTAGCCTGGGAGCTGCCAACTTTATTAAATCCAGGAAGGGCAAAAATGTATTAAACCATGGTGGATACATATATAGTAAGGAAAGAATAAGTTTAACTAGAAATCATTGGAGGTGTGTGCAATACTACACTACCCATTGCAGTGGCAGAGCGGTTACTGTTGATAATTTGGTTGTGAAAACCACAGAACATAACCACTCTGCCTCTGCAATGGATGTAGAAATTAGAGAAACAATAAACGAGATGAAAGCTATTGCAAGCACCTCCAATGATTCTACAGGATCAATTTTAAGAGAGGTTGCACAGCATGTCCCCAGTCATGTTGCTAGTAACATGCCTATAATACCTAATTTGAGAAGAATTATTCAGAGACAAAAGCAGGCAAGTAACATTCAATTATCTACACCACATACTTTCTCTGACATTAGAATTCCTCATGATCTTTCTATTTCTTTTTCTGATGAACCTTTCCTTCTGCATGACAACGAAAACCCTCAGAAACGTATTCTAATTTTTAGTACCCCACGTAACCTTGCTAAGTTAGAAAGTAGTGAAATTTGGATGATGGATGGGACGTTTAAAAGTACACCCCATCCTTTCACTCAAATTTACACTGTGCATGCTAAAATTAACAATAGTGTAATTCCCTTAGTTTATAGTTTGCTACCTGATAAGACTTCTGCAACATACACTGAACTTTTATCAGTGATTAAAAGTAAAACATCTTCAAGTCCGCGAAAAATAATTATTGATTTTGAATTGAGCATGATCAATGTGATCACTAAAACGTACACGGATACCCAAATTCAGGGATGTTTTTTCCATTTTTCGCAGGCATTTTGGCGTAAATTACAAAAAACATCCCTAGTTGCAGAATATTCTCGGGATAGCAAACTACAATTTGAACTAAAAAAATTAACTGCACTTTGTTTTGTTCCTCCCGATAGTGTGGACGAGTACTACACTGCAATTATAGAATCTGCTTATTATACGAGTAACGAAGAAAAATTGGCACCCATTCTAAATTATTTTGAGGACACATGGATTGGACACCTAAGCAGATCGGGTCGCAGGAGGAAGCCACGATTCCATGTGGAGTGGTGGAACTGCTACACGAGTTGTTTAGAGGGAGAAGCAAAAACAAACAATGCCATTGAGGGATGGCATAACTCCTTCAACCATACAATTGGTAAACCACATCCTAACTTCTACTCATTTTTGGAAACTTTGAAGAAGGAGCAAAGTTTCCAAGAAATGAGAATAGCACAAACACTCGCAGGTAGTCTAAACCCACGAGTAACAGTCAAAACAAGGGAAATGTCTGAGAGACTATTGGCAATTCTACAACAATTTTCGTTGTGTGTGGCTATAGACTACCTGGAAAATCTTTCTAACATTCTTTCTTTTTAAAATAATGTAATTACTTACTTTCCTGCTTTGCTTTAAATTTTACTAATTTTCAAATTACAATTGGCATACCAAGGTATTTTCTTTAAATTTTTTCAAACAAACAAGTCGGGTTCTTTTTTTTTACAACAAATCTTCATTTCAAGCAAGAACTACCATTGTCTACAAATTTACTGTCCCATAGTATTTGAACTATAGTTCGACATCGGAACTCCATTAATTAAATTACCGAAAAATTCCAATTTAATTACCGTTAAAACAAATCACCAAAACTCAAACATATATAAATTCTACAATTCAAACCATATTCCGAAATGCACTTTGCAGCTTAATCATCATTTTTATAACAATCGTTAATTTTCAAAATTTGAAAGTACGCAACTTTTTTGCACTTAGAAATGAAGATCGACATTACTTTTGTTACTTCCTTAATAAACCAATCAACTTTCTGAACAGTAACTTTTAATTTTTTAACAGTTACATACTTTTTTAAACTAAATAAATAACTTTTAGCGACCCGACATAGGCATACATTAATGACATTAATGTGGACATGTTTAAAAACAATTAAGTAATCAATTAGTTTTCCCGCAACCTCCCCTTATTCTTTCCTCACTATATATGTATCCCTTTTAAAGGTTTATTCTACAATTACAAATGAAAATATTTCCTACCTGGCCGCAGATCAGCTTCCTGCTGCTTCCTCCTCCGATGCTCTGCAAAATGGCGTATTACGTCGACGCTCACGTCATTACGTCATCGCGTGCATCTAAATTTATAGCGGACTACTTTATTTTACTAGAATCTGTAAATAAATGTTTATAAAATATTTATATTTTGTTTTAAAAATGTTACTTACATTGCAAAATTCATTAAAAATATGGTTTATTTTTTCATGATTTTTCTATAAATAAAAAAAGTGAAAACAATATTTGTTTGCTGTCTTTATTTTTAAAATAGTTATTTAAACTTCAAAATTGTAACTAATTAAATGTTAATTTACTAAATATGTTCCTTACCTCGACTCTATTGTCTTTTCCCTTCAAAACTTTCTCTTTCTTCACTTTCTGATCCTTCTTTTCTTGTTCCGCGGGTTGTATATTCTGAGGCTGCCAAAATAAATAAAGGACAAAGACGCTCATAGACTTCAATGGAAAAGCGTGGGAATTTTTTAAAAAAAGTAAGTAATTATTTCCTTTTTTTTTAAAAAACTATTATTGATTATAAAATGCATTTTTTATTACTCTTTTAATATTTAAAGTATTATTATATTTTTTATTTTTTTTAATAAATTTATCTAATTTTTTTAATAAATAATCCAAAAGTACTCTTCCTTTTTTTAAAAAAAATCTTCTCTATTTTTGGAACTTATAAATACTCTAGAATTTACATATCTGATTACTTAAATTTTTGATAGATACTCTAGTATTAATATTTTTTAAAAGTACTCACAAACTTTAAATACATTAAATTTAAAATATGCTGTTTCTTAATTTGAAAAAACCAATGAACTAAATTAATTTAAGAAATACACTTTAATATTTTAAAAATACTCAAGTATTAAAATTTAGTTACTCACTCTTATTTATTTTAAATAAAATATTAAATACTCTTTCAATTTAGAATAATTCTCAATTATTTATTTAACTTTAAAAATACTCACTATTCACTGTAATATGTATAAAATTAAATATAAAAAAACTCATTCTATTTTGAGAAATACTCAAGTATTAATTTAACTATCCAACAAAACATTTCTAGTAGACAAAATACTCAAGTATTAAGTATCAAGTATTAATATTAAAATACTCAAGTATTAATTTAACTATCCAACAAAACATTCCTACTAGACAAAATACTCAAGTATTAATATTAAACTACTCAAGTATTAATTTAACTATCCAACAAAACATCTCTACTAGACAAAATACTCAAGTATTAATATTTTGATAAACTACTCACTTTTTTTCAATTACAATTTTTTTAAAAAAAAATAATTATACGATATATATTTATTTTAATTAAAATACCAACATTTAAAAATGCGTTGTAATAGTATATGCGTTGTAAAAGTACTTACCATATAACATCTTGCGTTGTAAATGCATGCGTTGTAAATGCATGCGTTGTAAAGGCATTTTCAAATAATGCGTTGTAAAGGTATATGCGTTGTAAAAGTACTTACCATATAATAGCATGCGTTGTAAAAGCCTGCGTTGTAAAAGTTTTTGTGTTGTAAAAAATGCGTTGTAATAGCATAGCGTTGTAAAAGTTGCGTTGTAAAGGTGGTTCCCCATCTCAGCTCTCTATGCTGTTTACTGTACCCTTTGATGAAGTGCAGTTGTTGCTCATGTGTTTGCGATTCTTTACCTACAGTGTTGTTGGCGAATAGTAGCTGCTCTCTAGGTTTGACATTAGCCTTTTTTGTTGCTTCCATCAATACCGAATTACTATATTCCCTTTGTTCGAACCTTTCTTTAAGTTGTGTGTGTGTGTGTATATATATGTATATACTTAAAACATTAATCACTGATCATAAACAATAGTACATAAAGAAACAGACATGAAGAAGATCCTACCTTATGAGACCAGACGTCGCAGAGCAGATTGCCCAACCGCCACATCAGACTTCTGCCATGCATCTAGGCAGTAATGCTTCGTGAAGGTATGGACGTTCATCCATGTCGCCACTCTGCAAATGTCAGGCAAGGACACTCCGGCAAATAGAGCAGAGGAAGCTATCATCTTGCGTGTGGAATGAGCAGTGACCTTGGTAGCCAGAGGGCAGCCAGACCTCTCATGAGAGAAGAGTATAGTCGATGAGACCCAGTGTGATAGCCAACAGGAAAGCCACCTTTCAGGACAGTTACTTTAAATCACATTTGTGAATTGGTTCAAACGGTGGCCTCAAACTGGAACAGGACAAGGTTCAATTGCCAAAGCACTGGAGGAGGTCTTATTGGAGGGTAGGCCCTAAAGAGTCCCTTCATCAACTCCTTCACCAGCCTGTTAGACCACAAAGACAAGTGGCCAGAAAGTCACCTGTATCTGGATATTGCCTCCAAGCGCGCCCTGATGGAAGTATGCGCCAGGCCAGCTTTGGTGAGAGACAAGAGATAGGGCAAAACGTCCTCAAGAGGCAATGAGAGAGGATCACAAGAGTGCCCAATACACCATGAGCAAAATCTTTTCCATTTGGCCAAGTAGCATTTGATCGTAGAAGGAGCTTGAGCTTTCTGCAGTATTGCTTGACATTCGTTAGAAGTTGCTAGCTCTCTGAATTCTGTGTGATGAGAAGCCAAGCTGATAAGTGAAGCGTGTGAATTTGTGGATGAACCACTTGGCCCTGGTTCATGGAAAGGAATTCTCCTTTGGCTGGAACAGGATTGGAGAGGACCCAGCTAGGTGATACAGCTCTGTGAACCAGTAATGTCGCACCCACGCGTAGAACTTGCATTTTCTGTTGAGAGATGTAGTGAACAGATCTAAGGTTGGAAACCCCCAACGTCGAAAAACTCTTTGCAGTTGAAACTCGTTTAGCTCCCACTTGTGTCATTGTTTGGTGTCTCTGCTGAGTCGGCCCATTCGTTCTGGTACATTTTGAACTTGTATTGATATCTCGTAGGCTATCAACCATTCCCAGATCAACTGAGCCAGGACTGAGAGGGCATGATATCTTGTCCCACCTTGTTTCAGCAGATAGAACATGGTGGTGGTTTTGTCCGTGCGAACGAGGTTTGCCGATTTCCTGATCCTTGGCAAGAGGACCTGGAGATACAGAAAAACTACTTTTAATTCTAAGAGATTTATTTGACCCTGCACATCTTGGGTTGACCACTTTAAGTGAATCTAATTCTTGCAGGTGTGCTCCCCACCCGTACATGGAAGTAGCTAAGGATTGCACTGTTTTTTGGAGGCGTGAAATCCTTTCTTCCATGGGGAGGCCTTTGAGAGCATGGAACCCAGAGTTGCTCCTAGGAAAACTAGTGATCTGGAAGGAATGAGAGAGGACTTTTCCTCATTGAGTTTGAGACCCAGAGAGAGAAAGAGCATAACGCAGGTGTCAGTAGATTTTCTGGTAGCCTGGAAGGATGGAGCCTTGACCAACAAGTCATCAAGGTAATGGAATACCTGGTGACTGGATCGCCGAAGAAAGGCTGCCACTGGCGCCAAGCATTTTGTGAAGACTCTTGGAGCCGACTTTACCTCAAAGGGTAGCACCTTGAACTGGTAATGGTACCCTGCCACATCAAACCTGAGAAAGAGTCAATGTTTTGGATGTATGGCAACGTGGAAGTACACGTCCAGAAGATCAAGGGAGGACAAATAATCTCCTGCATTCATGAGAAGTGAAATCTCCTGGAGCAACAATATCTTGAAGGATTGATTTTTGAAAAACTTGTTTAGCAACCTGAGGTCCATTATTTGCCTCCATTTTCCTGTCTTTTTCTTTATTAAAAAGAAATGAGAGTAGAACTCTAGATTGTGTTGACTAGGTGGCACTACTTCGATTGCTTGTTTGGAGAGGAGCAATCTGATTTCCCTCTTGAGAACTGCCAAATGATGATGAGAAGCTCTTCACAAAGGTAGATCTGGAAGCTGTTGAACAAAATCCAGTGTGTGACCATGGTGGAATATCTCTAACATCTATTTGTCGGAAGATATGAGCTTTCGTTGATCAAAGAATTTGGAGAAAGCAGAAATAAAGTGTGACTATGGTAGCAGGAACTTGTGAATCCTCATTGCCTCTTGTTGTCACAAGCTCATCCTCCTGACAGTGGGCGACGATGCGCCGATGCTCAAAAGTAGGCTGGTGTGTAGGTCTGGCTAAAGGGCTGTGTAGAGTACTGCAATCAAAATCCCTGGTGGTAGAAGGGGTGAAAACGTTGCTGAGTTGAGGTTGAGAGAGATATTGACCTCAACCTCTTCCCTGAAAAGAAGGAAACCTCTTTTGTTACAGATCTGTCAGCAATTTAGCTGTGTCCGTGTCTGAATTTATCGACTACAGTTCTGCCAAACAGGAATTTGCTGTCAAACGGCATATCAAACACCTTGGCCTGAAACGAAGGGCGAAATGGTGCCTTTAGCCACCATTATCGCCTTAACACCGCCGCTCCTGCCATTTGTCTGAAAGCAGTCGATGAAATGACTAGAGCCACATCAATAATCTTGTAAGAGGCTCTCTCCCCCTCTGATAGACCATCCTTCGCCTCCTTTTTCTTGCACTCGGGAAGATACTCGAACAAGGAAGAGATGTCCGATCACATCTGTCGGTCATATCTCCTGAGGATAGCCATGGTTCTGGAGGCTCTGACCGCGGTAGCTGCCAAATTGGAGTACCTTTAGCTGATGCTATCCAGACGGAGGCCTTCCTTGTCTGGTGGAACTGCACATGGAGAAGAAGGATTTTTAGATCTTCTTTGAGCAGCCTGCATAATTTTTTTTATTTTAAACAGACTTTATTAGGTCACAGAACAAAATGCAGTCAATCCTCGTCCCCAATACTCCGCCCTCCAGCCAAATCAGGACGTAGTGCAGTGACCGCCCCACCACACTGACCACAACTGTACAACATTCACCCCAACAGTATCTGTGCTACAAGGTAGTGCATCCACAGGAGTAATCCACAGTGAGTGTGCGATAAAGCCAAAATACCCCCCGCCCCATCCCCCAGCAACCCCCCAACGAACACCCCCACTCTACCCACCCACCCAAGCATGTCGCCAGTATCTATCAGAATTACATGTACATCAAAGCCTCACCCACCACTCGTCGGATCCGCCTCCCAGCAATCCCAACAGAGAGTGCCTCAAGAGCATAGGGGGAAGCCTGTTTCAAGGAACCGGGGTCCCATCATCCCCCACGGATCTCCCCCATCCCCCACAGCCGAGCGTTTGAACAAGTCCAGGAGTGCCAACCATGCCCGGGCCCATTCCTGCGATCTTTCATTTTCACTACGTCGAGCCAGACATAATCTATAAGTCCCCTCACTTCCCGCCCATTTCTCCATTTCCCTAGCCCACCGTAAGAAATTAGGTCCCTGCCGCGCCTTCCAATGGGAAGTAATCTCCCGCTTGGCCAGGACCAGCCCCAGGTCAATAAACCTACTGGTGACCTTAGTCTTTGCAGTATGCGGAAATCCATGTAGCAAACAGACCCCCGGGCCTACCTCCAAGTCCCTCTCTGTCACCGTCAGGAGTAATGTCGCCACTTCCTCCCAAAACCCTGTCACCTGCGGACAGTCCCAGAACATGTGAAGAAAAGTCGCCCCACCATGACCACATCGGGGGCAAGCATCTGGCCCCCCAAAGTACTCAGCTATCTTGCGAGGGGTAAGGTATGCCCTATGAAAAACATAAAACTGAATAAGCTGGAAGCGTGCATTTCGTGTACACTTCCAAGGGCGCTCCATGATTTCCTCCCAGTTTTTGTCCGCAATAAGCGCTCCCAGGTCCGCTTCCCACTTGACGCGCAGGGCAGCCAGGGGTTGCCGCATATCTCCAGTAATCCGCCTATAGAGACAAGTCACCGCCTTAAAGATACCCGTCGCCATCACTACATACTGACAGGCAAGAGAGGTGTTGAGCAGCCTGCATAATACTGAAACAGGACAAGGATAACCGATAAGGCACACAGGAGAGTCTTCCAGTGCCCTGTACTTCTTATCTAGTTTTTTAACCACTGCAGGAATAGATACTGGCTTTTTCATTACTTGCAGGCCCTCCTGTCATAAGTAATCCATGATGGGTATGGTCTGAGTGGAGCGATGTGTAGCAGGCTTAAAATCAAACAAAAAACACTCCGTCTGCTAGGCAGGCATAGAGAGATCGAAGCGCCTTGAAGCATGTTCCAAGAAATCATGGAAGCCTCCAATATCTTCAGACGGAGAGTCAGCTATAGGCAGAGTAGGCAAGGGTAAAGTAGGAGCTCCATAATCATCCCATTCGTCATGGACATCCAGATCCAACTGCAGGTCTCCTTCTTCTAGCTTCTGATCATCACTGTCCTGTACCTGAACAGGGATTACAAAAGGTGGCAGAACATTTTTGGTTCTTGGAAGTAGAGGCGGAGGTGTAGTCAGCGACGCAGTAATAAAAACAGGGACCTCCTGTGTTGGTGATGGTTGCATAGCAGAGTTTGGCTCAGGAAATCAGTTTAGCAGTCATGGAACATCATACAAAGGTCAGTGACCAACGAAATGGGAATAATAACAGAAGGGTTTTACGCATGATCCTGTTGTTCTTCATATGGTTAATGCTCTTGAAATGCGTCCAAGCATTGAGCACTGGGACACCCTGCATCAGAGAAGGAATATTCACCCTCCAAAAAGTAGATGGGTCATCTAGCGCCTCGTACTCCTCTGAGTCCTGGCATTTGACTCTGACCTGTGAGGGGCTTATAGAGGGTCAAATGGACCATCATCCTCAGATTCCTGATCCTAAAAATCCAAGAGGTGAGTAGGAAGGGTAAGTTACTTACCTGTAATTCTAGTTCTCTTCCAGGGGTATCCTCATCAAAGTCATAAGCACTGAATATTCCCGCCCATGTGCGGGGACCCCGGAAATAATAAAATTATATATGTAAAAAACATACATATATACAGCTCTGTATATGTATAAACATATATCATTTTTTCCAAGCAAATGCAGCTCCCATAAAAGGCTAGGCAATGTAAATATACACATCCAATAACACACATATATCTATATATATGTATAAAGGTATAACAATACACCCAAATCTCTTTTTTTTTTTTTTTTTTAATGAGGTAAACACTCATGAGAAAGCAAAAAATAAAGAGAACAAACTGTGGAAAAACACAGATGTATAACACATTGCCAGCCTGCAGGCTGCATTGCAATACAATACCATAGAGACTAAAAAGCCCTGTACAGGTAAAAACTGGCACCGTGCCTTTAAGGCAGCCCTGACTTCCATATCCCATCATGCCTCAGGGGTGACAGTTAGGTCAGTTGTTCTTTGCGGGACCGTAGTCCTAAACACAAAGATATACCTTTTCCATAATGAATAATACACCTCTTCTCATTTGCCTGGGGAGGTGGGTGGGTTGCTTATGACTTTGATGAGGATACCCCTGGAAGAGAACTAGAATTACAGGTAAGTAACTTACCCTTCTCTTCCAGGGGATCCTCATCAATAGTCATAAGCACTGAATAGAGTAGCAAGCTCCCCTTCCACCAGCAGGCAAATGAAACTAAGGTTGTATCACCCATGGAGAAAAAGAATCATGAAAATGATTATGTTTGGAACAGATTCCTCAAGGAGGCTTGTCCTACTTGAGTGTCTGCCCTGGTGTCCGAATCCAGACAATAATGCCTGGTAAAAGTGTGGACAGATCTCCAAGTGGCTGCCTTGCAGATCTCGGAGAGTGGGACATTATTGAGAAAAGCCGCGGTAGCCGCTTTTCCTCTTGTCGAATGCGCTTTAGGGCGCGCCCCCAATGGTTTCTGAGCCAGTTGGTAGGCCAAAGTAATACTAGAAACAATCCACCTAGCAATGGAACGTTTGGATGCAGCAAAGCCCATACGGACAATCCCATAGTTCACAAACAATTGGTCAGATTTCCTGATATTCTTAGTCCTATCTAGGTAGAATTTTAGGACCCTTCTGACATCCAGAGAATGCAACGCCCTCTCTGCCGGAGAGGAGGGGTTGGGAAAAAAGGTTGGTAAGGAGATGGCTTGGTTTACATGAAACTCCGATACCACCTTGGGTAGGAACGAAGGGTGAGTTCTCATCACCACCCTATTTAGATGAAAAACAGTGTAGGGTTCTTTAGAACAGAGGGCCTGTATCTCACTGACCCTCCGTGCTGAAGTGATGGCTATTAAAAATGCTGTCTTCCATGTGAGGTGCTGTAGGGTAGCCTTATGAATAGGCTCAAAAGGTGAACCCATGAGCTTCGACAGAACCAAGTTTAGCTCCCAGGAAGGAGAGGGAGGTCTAACAGGGGGATAGACTTTCTTGAGTCCTTGCAAGAAATCCTTCACTACCTGCACTTTAAAAAATGACTGCTGTGAAGGCGAACGCCTGTATGCTGTTATGGCTGCTAGGTGAACCTTTATGGAAGAAAATTTCAACCCTGCCCTTGCTAAATGTAGAAGATAGGGCAAAATTACATCCTCCTGGCATTTAGTGGGATCATAATGATGCTGAGCACACCATATATAAAATCTTTTCCACTTACAGAAGTAGGAGTGTCTTGTCGAAGGCCTCCTGGCTTCCTTCAGTATGGACATACACTCTTGAGGGAGGTTCAGATGGCCATACTGGAGGACTTCAGGAGCCATGCTGTTAAGCTCAGCGAGGGAAGGCTGGGATGGTAAATCTTCCCCTGCATCTTGGATAACAAGTCCGGCCTGCACGGCAGCCGCTTGTGGGGGCGGATCGACATGTGTAGGAGATCCGTGTACCACCACTGCCTCGGCCAGTCCGGTGCTATGAGTATCATCTTGGCAGATGAATTCTGTAGCTTGGTCACCACCTTGGGAATTAGTGGGAGAGGCGGAAAAGCGTACACAAATGTCATTGACCAATTGATCAAAAGGGCATTCCCTAGGGATCCTGGTCGATGGTATCTTGAGGCGAAGCCTCGGCATTTTGTGTTTTGCTCGTCCGCGAAGAGGTCCACTTGCGGGCGCCCCCATTCCCCGAAGATGTCTTCTAACACTTCGTCGTTGATTACCCAGTCCTCTGGCTCTTGAAAATGCCGACTGAGCAAGTCTGCTTGCACGTTGAGTTCTCCTGGTAGGTGCACCGCTTTCAATGAGATGTTCCTTGCTAGGATCCAGTGCCACAGGGACTGAGCTTCCAGCGAGAGCGTTCTGGATCGAGTACCCCCCTGCTTGTTCAGGTAGTACATTGTGGTGGTATTGTCCGTCTGTACTAGAATGGTACTCGTCGTTATCGCAGGTAGGAACGCTTTGAGGGCTAGGTGGACCGCCCTGAGCTCCAGCATGTTGATGTGGTACAACTGTTCGCTGCTGGACCACCGTCCTTGAGTTTGCAGAGTCCCAAAATGCGCACCCCATCCCTGAAGGGATGCGTCGGTGATTAAGGTCTGAGTTGGGGGCTCTTGATGGAAAAGAATCCCCACTTGCAGATTCCTTGGCTTCAGCCACCACTTGATTGACTGTTTGGCTGCAGAGGAGAGGCAAACCTTTTCTTCCCACAGAGAGTTCCTTTGATCCCATTTGTCCTCGAGATCTTGCTGGAGAGGACGCATCCTTAGCCTGGCATTGGGCACTAGGAAGATGCAGGATGCCATGGCCCCTAGCAGAGATGAGATTTGCCTTGCCGACGACAGATTGCTGGTCATAATCTGTCTGCCTTTTAGCATAATGGATGACTGTCTTTCCTCCGAAGGAAACACTTTTCCTACTACGGAGTCTATAGTTGCACCCAGGTAGTGTATTCTCTGCGTTGGTGAAAAATTGGACTTTTTGACATTCACTCTGAGACCCAACCTGCGACATAAGTTCAGGCATAGCGACAGCTGTGTCCGCACATTCTGTGGCGATGAGCCCTTTATTAGCCAGTCGTCTAGGTAGGGATAGACGAAGACTCCTGCGCGCCTCAGAGCAGCCGCTACTACTGCCACGCATTTTGTGAATACTCGAGGAGCTGACTTCAGGCCAAATGGGAGGACTTTGAACTGATAGTGAGCGTTGCCTACCACAAACCTGAGAAATTTTCGATGATTCCTTAGGATGGGAATATGGAAATATGCATCCTGAAGGTCCAGTGAACACATCCAATCGCCCATCCGGAGAAGAGGATATATTTGGTGGAGCGCCAGCATGCGAAATTTTTCCTTTCTTATGTGCTTGTTCAGTATCCGTAGGTCTAAAATGGGTCTGAACTCCGCCTTCACACTCCTCTTTTGGATGAGAAAATATCTGGAGTAAACTCCCTTTCCTCTCTGGTTTATGGGCACTTTCTCTATTGCAGATTTGAGTAGTAGCGTCGCTACCTCCTCTCTGAGCTGCTTTAGATGCTGGGATGACTTGACAGGAGGAATCGATGGGGGGTGACTTTTGAAACGAAGCGAGTACCCATGACGCAGTATATTGAGTACCCACTTGTCCTTTGTGATTGTCTGCCACTCTGGAAGATGATGCGCAACACTTCCTCCCACCGGAGCGGTGGACAGCATCGGAGGAAGCGGTTTCTCATTGCTTCCCCGGTGCTTTGTTTCCAGCATTAGACTGCCTGTTGTTACCTCGTCCCCTGGATGGCTTGCGGGACTGGTATTGCTGTTTCTTTTGACCTTGCTGGTCCTGGTTCTTTTGCCAATGAGGGGTTTGAACCCTCTGTTGGTAATTGCGCCTGTCATTTCCCTTGCGGCGTCGAAACTCTTTCCTCTTTTCAAGCCCGACTGCTTTCATGGTCTCCAGCTCTGCTTTCATACGGGCCATTTCCTCGTCTGCATGGGACCCAAAAAGAGAACTACCGGAGAAAGGCAGATTTAAAATTCTTGCCTGCGCTTCCGGTTTCAGGGCCGTCAATCTAAGCCAGGATGATCTTCTGGCTGTGACTCCATGTGCATATTCATGCGCTGCCAGTGTTGCCCCATCCGCCGCTGCACTTATGATCTGGTTAGAGACTAGACTCCCCTCATGCAAAATCTCTTCAAAGTCCCGTCTGTCCTCTGATGGAACTTTTTCAACGAACCTCTGAAGAGAGTCCCATAGTGACCTATCATAGCGCCCCAGAAGAGCCGAGGCACTTGCCACCTTCAAGCTTGAGGATGCTGAGCCGCAAACTTTCCTCCCCCAGGAGTCTTGCGTTTTACTGTCCTTATCTGGTGGCACCGTTGAAGAGCCAGCTACTGCATGCGTCTTTCTGGCAGCGGCGGTGATGACAGAGTCCGGTGGAGGATCTGTTTTAAGGAATAGCGGATCCTCCGGAGCTGGACGGTACTTTTTTAGAATTCTCGCCGGCGCCGTTTTGGTGGTTGCTGGCGTGAGAAAGATATCCATTACCGGTTGTAGCAAACCGGGGACTAATGGCAACAACGGGCGTGTCACTGTGCGCTCATGAAGAGTTTCAAAAATTATGGATGTGGTGGTCTCCTGAACCGGCATAGGGATACTTAATTTTGTAGCTCCTCTACACAACACTTCTTGAAATGTAGAAATGTCATCTACCGGAGATACCCGAGAGGGTGGCGTCTCCGAGAGTGTCGGTGAATAATCCCTTTTGGATGATCTGGAAGAAGGGGAGGTAGAAGGGGTCCTACGGCGCCTTCTCTCTGATCTGGTCGACTCTCTTCTGAGGGAGGCAGACCTGGATCGCCTTCTTGGTGCTCGAGAGTGACTTCGGGATTCTCTTTCTCGAGATCTTGGTCTGATCGGTGTCGCTGGGAATACCACGCCCCTTATTCTTGTTAGCGATGCCTTTATTGTGTCTGTCATAGCAGGGTCCTGAGGCATCTCCCTTACGGGACTTTGAGGCACAGCATTGTCCTCCTCCTGCGAACTTTCTCTTGCAGGAACTGGAGATTGATGTACAAGCTCTGGTGATGCTGACCTTGAACCTGAGCCCTCTGATCCTGAAGGCGAGATAGAAATGATACGCGGTGACTCCGGAGCTGTATATATCAGTCTATGAGGAGATTTTCGCCTTGAGACTGGTCGAATTGTGAGGCGAATATGTGAAACCTCCTGCGTACCCTCAACAGAGGGCTGCCTCGACGGTGATAAGCCTATCACCGGAGATCTTTGACTCGAATCTTCGAGGCTCCGAGCTTCCTGTCTCGACGTCGAGATTACCTTCGACGGAGGCTTCATGTACCTCACCAAAGCTTTGGAGACCTGTGAGGACGGAGGCACCTGCCTCAACGTCGACTCCGACGGAGGCCTCTGCCTCGACGTCGACTCCGACGGAGGCCTCTGCCTCGACGTCGACTCCGACGGAGGCTCCTGCCTCGACGTCGACTCCGACGGAGGCTCCTGCCTCGACGTCGGCCCTGACGGAGGCGTCTGCCTCGACGTCACTCCTGACGGAGACTTCTGTCTCGACGTCGAAAGCTCCGACGACGTCGAAAGCCTCCTCGCCGTCGAACGATGTTTCCTCGACGGCGATCTTGATCTTGACGGCGATCTTGGTCTCGACGTCGACTGTGGAGATCGTCTACGTTCTTCTCGCGACGTCGAATGATGTCTCGCCGACCTCGACGTCGAACGATGTCTTTCTTTCGACGACGAACGATATCTCTGTGCAGACGTCGATCGATCTTCTCTCGACGTCGACAGATGCTTCTTCGACGTTGAACTATGGCGCCGAGTCCTCGACGCCGAGCTTTTAGACGCCGTCGACGTCGAACGCATCCTCTTCGACGCTGAATATAAAGTCGACGTCGATTTTCTCTTTGCAGCATGACTTCCCCTTGACTCCTCACCTCTCAGCGACGATCCCGCCGCTGGAGTCTTCGACGCCGAGCCCGACGTCGATGGAGAGCAAACAGGGACCAACTGCTTCGACGTCGACCGTTCTGCTAGGCCATACAGCCTAATCCTCTCCCTCTCCTTTAAAGTCCTTTTGGAAAGGTCTTCACAATGACGACATGTTGCTGGAGAGTGAGAGTCCGGCAGACAGATGATACACACCTCATGTGTGTCTGACGCAGCCTTCTTTTTTCCACAAGATGGGCATGGAACAAATAAAGAAGGCATTTTTCTGACAAAATGGTTGAAAAATCAGTCAGAAAAACACAGGATACTGACTTCCTCACAGAAATTGTAAGAAGAAGTCCAAAAAAAATCTTAAAGTTGTTATAATTTTTGACTAAAGAGTCAAAAAAGAAGAGAGCTGAATTCCAGGGTCCTGACTGAAGGAGCCGGAAAGAACAACTGACCTAACTGTCACCCCTGAGGCATGATGGGATATGGAAGTCAGGGCTGCCTTAAAGGCACGGTGCCAGTTTTTACCTGTACAGGGCTTTTTAGTCTCTATGGTATTGTATTGCAATGCAGCCTGCAGGCTGGCAATGTGTTATACATCTGTGTTTTTCCACAGTTTGTTCTCTTTATTTTTTGCTTTCTCATGAGTGTTTACCTCATTAAAAAAAAAAAAAAAAAAAGAGATTTGGGTGTATTGTTATACCTTTATACATATATATAGATATATGTGTGTTATTGGATGTGTATATTTACATTGCCTAGCCTTTTATGGGAGCTGCATTTGCTTGGAAAAAATGATATATGTTTATACATATACAGAGCTGTATATATGTATGTTTTTTACATATATAATTTTATTATTTCCGGGGTCCCCGCACATGGGCGGGAATATTCAGTGCTTATGACTATTGATGAGGATCCCCTGGAAGAGAAGCAATGGGAATAATTTTTTGAAGTCCTGTAGGAGAGACCTGCGGGGAGGAGGATATAGTGCATCTGCTAACTATGTGCAAGGCCTTATAACGGGAACAACGGATCTTGCTAAGACCCCTCTTCAATAAGAAACACATTCGAACTTGCAGACAAGCAGTGTTAGCATCCTTCTCTGGCGAGGATGTCCAACTAAGCTGTCGCCTGGTAAAATACCTATCCGCCACTGAAACGACCATAAAAAGGCAGGCCAACCAGTTTGCAGACTGCATCACAGCTGAACGGACTATGGTACTTTGATCCAATCCTCATAAGACGCTGCCTGTGCTGCTGCCTTAAATGGGAACTTTAGTAACGTTAATGATTGGTACACCGTGCACTTTAAAGGACTTGCACTAGGCAGACTGCCCTCTATAACTCCCTTTCATGCTGACCAATCTTTCCTTCCCAAATACCCAATGTCTTATAATACATGCATTGTTTTAACTCTATAGCAAGACTCTGTATATAGCTTTACATTCAGTATCCAACGATCTCCAATGAATGCATTGTTTTCTACCCTACACTAAAATCCTTGCAAAACAGCACATTCTGCACTTAGCACTTTACCCTGTTGCAAGTTAGGCTGAACACCCACGCCTCTCAATATCTTGTAGATGTAACATCCGCTGCTCTAGCACTTTACACCTTTTATCTACATGTGGCATCCTCTCCGGCTCTGCCCCTCCACTTAAACTTGCTGCTAGGTACTAGACCAACGCAGCCAGGCATCTTACGTTGCTTTTTAATGTATTCACTGTTTTACTGTTTTACTCTATAGCAAGTTTATAACTATAGCTGCCCATCTCTCAGCTCCCCCAACCTCCCCACGGCTCTATGAGTGTACCGTTTTACTATATAGTAAAACCTCCGCAAACAGACGTTCTGTAATTAGTATCTCTATTTGTCGTAAGATAAGCAGAACACTTATGACCTTCAATAGAATCCTGCAGATGTAAAAACTATTGCCTTTGCATTCTGCACTTCTTTCTACATGCCTAGCCTGCCCGATATTCTGTTTTTTGCTGTTCAAATCTATTCTTGGGTCACATTTCATCTAAATTTTACTGTGTTTTATCAACGATCTATTTTAAGTTGCTACAAATGTCAAAAATGAAATGCATGATTGTAAAGGTTTTAATTAACTGTACAATATACTCAACTCAACTGGAGGAGAGATGGTATCGCCTTTGAAGGCACAGCATCTTTTACCCTCGTCGACGGAGTCATTGATGGGCTCCCCGACTGGATTGTCGACACTGTGGTCGACGGTAGAACCCTCAGAGGCGGTTAGAGAGATAGAGACCCACCGAAGGTGAGGTGACGAGCTGGACTGCCGATGCCACAGCCCTCGTCGACGGAGACAGTCTTTCGACAGTCGACGATGGTGACACCACCACTTCCATCTCCAATGACGAAGCCGGCGTCGGCGTCTTGACCGTCAAAGTAGTTGAATTCCCTGATGAGGCCTTTGTTGGAGCACCTGATTTTGTAGAACAGAGGCTGCAAATGGCGATTTCTTTGTCGACAAGCAGATTTTTACAGATGAAGAATCCCTGATCGGAGTATGAGGCGCTGACGGTATAGCAGAACCAGCTCTTTGATGAGAGGAACAGGGACCAAGTTTATCTTTTTTACCCCTCTTTTCCTCAGGCCTCTTCTTACTTTGAGATCTAGATTTTTAAGGATCTCTCTGTGAAGACCCTTCTTCCTTCCTTTTCTGGAGGAGGTATGGGGCCACTCCTCACCTTCAGAGTCTGAGTCCTTAACAGCCTTTATTTCTTTGCACCCAGAGAAGCAGCTTACCCTCACGATCTTTGAGGGTTTTTTGTTGAAAAAGTTCAACAGTACTTGCATTCTCTGGGCTTGTTGTCAGAATTCAGGCAGTAAATAACTCATTATGTGGCTCCTCAGAATACAGTCTGGACTTTCTGCAAGTCTTGCAGAACCTGCACAACCCTTTTTTTACTCAGACATAATGAAGAAAAAATAGGTACGCATACTCCTGGACTGTAGCTCAGAAGAAGAAATGAAGCAAGAAATGAACTACAAGCTGAAAGCTCCAAAAGGGCAACAGTAGAAACACTGACTGTCCAGAGCTCAGGGAGATCCCCAACACACGAGGTGCAGTAAGAAATCCGAGGTATGGTGGCCTTGCATGGGATGGAGACTCTATGGTCTACGCTTTGATTGGCTGGAGTTTGGATGTTTTAACACAGTGGTAATAGCTTGCTAAGGGCTATTGATTTCCTATAACAATTGAACATAACATTGTAATACTGCTATTTTACTGTTTGAGTGGGACTCCCACCATGACGATGGGGGAGATTCAAGCATGTGAATCTATAAAATATACAACACTGGAGAAGCTATCCCATCAACAGCGTTGCTGTAGCAGAGAAATTGTGGCTGCCACACCAGCATGTGACATAGCAATACCTTTGTGTGCCGCTATCACCAAAGCAAGTCTGCGGTCCTGGTTGGGAATCAAACAATCACAAATCCCTGGAATTGTTACAAAAGGGAACAATTGCTCAATCAAGTGATAACTATATTTAGAAGGAAAGTTCTTAGGTAAAGGGGTGCTGTCTTTATTTGCATTAATGGCAGTCAAGGTATCCCTATCTATTCTTGTTTTAGAGCGAGTAATTACAGCAACTGTAGCTGTGGGGACTGCAGATTTGTCTGCTCCATCAGCCAAGGAATTCCCTATAGTGTGTGCTCCCACACATTGATAATTTAGAGTATGTATTGCATGAGTCCATGGTAACCTGTCTTTAAGGTTTGCCCCCTTAACCGAAAGAGTCTTACGCTTTATTGTGTTACCTTTAGAATCTTTGAATAATTTTTTTTGCCAATAATGTAGATAATCATTAAAGGCCTGTACACAGTAATACAAATCACACACTATAAGTGTGGAGTATTTAAGATCTGTATTTTCAAGTGCAGGAAGCAAAGACTTCAGTCCAGCCAACTTCGCAGTGCAGTCACCCAAAGACTGTGTGTGAGTTGTTTGAGGGTGGATTTTGTCATCAAACATAACACCAGTAACAAAAGCCCATGCCACTGAATTTAGCTTCTTAGAACCTATAGCATGTTGAGCTGAACCAACCGTGTAAATAATATATTTATTCTGATCAGGAGACAAAACAGAAGAGGGCATGGGATAGTAATGCTCATACTGTAGAAATTCTTGTGTCTGTAAAGAGGGATTGAAGACAAAGTCTACATGAACAGCTGTGAAGGATGTGGCCCATTGTATCTATCTGGGATAGAGGGCTTTGATGTTTTGAACGCTAGCTTTTGTAACAGCTTCTAAGGCTAGCACAGGAGTAACAACAATAATGCGCTTCCCTTTTGCAAGTGGCCATTCTTTAAGGATAGCTATCTGCTCTGCAGTCAGTATTTTCTCGGTGGAGGCAAAATGCATTTCTGAACTGGAATATAAATGTGATTTGTAAGCAATATGCAATGTTCCACCTTCATTAAAAGCGATGCAAGTAAATCCAATTCCTCCCAGCAAAATACAGATGACCATGTTTGTGGTCAGACTAAAATGATGTGTGTTCTGATATCGAGCATGTGGTGGAGAGATCAGGGCTTATTAATTCATAAAGTGGTTTGATGTGTTGTGCATAATCACGTATGTATGTTCTGCCAAAATTAGGAAATCCTAGAAGGGACTTCAATTTTTTCAGCATGTTTGGAGGTTGTAGTTGTACACATTTTTCAAAACAATGAGAGGCAAGGCTCTTTCTCTTCAATAAGTTGAATTTATAGCCAAATTTAGAAAATCTCAATATTCTGCGATCTACTCTGGCCAGGTGGGGATTCAATTAGTTGTCCGTTAAGTAGATAACTATGTAAGACAGTGCTTCAGGGTCAATATCTTGAAGAATCGACATAATTAATGCAGGAAATAGACCTGGCATACTCTTTTAGGCCATTGGGAGTCATCCATTTTGCGTTTGAAAACCAAGTGTGCTCAAAGCAGTCTATCTCGACTTTCAGGAGCTAGAATGTGTCTAACGTGGTTTTGTATTTTTTACGGACTACATTGTTAATCAGTGCGGTACTATGTGTGTTTTTGCACTGCAAATGTGCGTGTATGATTGTAGAAATGTCTGTAGTCTAAGACAATGTGAAATGAATGATTTGGTTTTAAAATAGGAAAAAAGAGCATTATTCTTTGGAGAAACACAGGGTTCAATAACTCCCTGGAACTCAAAATTGGGGAGGTATCTCTTTATCGGATGCATTAGCACCACATTTAATGGGATATTGAGGTTGCACTGGCCAGGACCGTAATGGTACAACGTGATAAAGAGAATCCTTATCCCAACCGACATGATTACAATAGAGCACCGGGGCTAGTGCTAGAGCCCACTGTGCTGCATAAGCTTGTTTGACTTGTTCAGGAACAAGAACAGACAAAGAAGGAAGTATAACATCCTCTTCTTGGGGTAATGTGCATATAAAGGATGGGGGCCAATCTAACTCTGCCAACAGGATGTCATAGGACAAAGTAAAATGTTCCCAGAATATTACTTTGATGGTGGGTTGTACATTACCTTCTTTTTAAATATCTAAATGATACAATCTATCCGGAGGTGCTACGTGTTTACCCTGCAGTTTTAACTGTAACAAAAGTATAAGTTGCTCTCGCTACCAGAAAGTACTAGAGATTCCGGTACACTATGGTGACTTGTTGAGGAGAGTCACCGCCCAACTTCTGTTCAGGAGGAGGGTTCTTAGTGTCTGTGGCATATTTAGCGGGTAAAACCGCAGCTTTTTTTTGTTGAACAGGGCTCTACATTGAGGAGGTCTATCCTCCCTTAACTTCACATTAGACAACCTCTGTGTCTGCCTATTCGGTGTCATGTACTCTTCTTGTCTGCGTTTAGATCGCCCTCCTCTGTTGTCCTGCTGATCAGACGATTCCTAACAGGAACAAGGAGAACGTGTATCAGCAACCTGATACCTGTCTGGAGTCTTAGTTCTAGTGCTATCTCGAATATTGTACCACCTCTCAGAGGACTCCGGGGGTGGAGAAACGAGGTTTACATTTTTGTTGCTGTTTAGATTTATCCCACAGTGTTTTTACAAACTTAAGGGCCAGTTTGGCATCCTTGCCAGTACTAGGTTTGCCAAGAGGTGGTGTGGTAGGTCTGGTTCCCAAATTATTGCATCCTAAGGATGTATACTTATCAATAAATATAGGCTTCTCACTTTCACAGTAATCTGGTGCAACCAATGCAAATCGCTGGCGTGTAGCCAGAGATGCTGCTTCACCTTTAACATTCAACAGAATCATTGCGGACACTAGGGGGAAATTCCCCATTAGTTTCATTCCCAAATCTAGGGAAGCAGCTGCCCCATGTTTGTTCTGTATCTGTTTGGGTACATTTGGTAAGCCGGAGATCGAGGGAGTGCTATGGCAGATAGTATAGACAGCGGCAAAAACCATACCTTGTGTCTTACAGTCTTCAATACCGGGGACCATCCCATTGGGTAAGCACATAGTCACAATTCTGTGATTGTCTTGTGGTTCCGTAAGCGGAAATACAGCTTCAATTTGATCGATTTTTGGGCGATCGAAAATTGAATTGTCTAATGATTTTTTTTTTTTAACAGAGTTTTATATAGCGCGAACTTGACCCGAAGATATCACGTATCAAAGCGCTTTAGGTAGCACCAGTTGCGTTACATGAGGGCACATTCATTTTTGTTAGGCACAGGGAGATTAAGTGATTTGCCCAGAATCACAGGATGTTCAGCATCATTGCCGAGACTCAAACCCAGTTCCCAGATTCGAGGTCGACCGCCCTAGCCGTTAGGCCAACTCCTCTCCCCATGATTAGTGATTCTTTTGCCTATAACTGAATGAATAATTACAGGACGTATGGTAGGCGCTGCAGGCAACTGAGCTTTCCCTTGCAGGCCAATCCTAGCTGGCCCTACCAACAAGGTGCGCAAAACAAACTGAGTCAAGCGTCTGTATACGGTAACTAGCCCACTGTATAAAGCTTGTGATTGGACATGATTTTGATTAGCCACATCAGGGTAAGCTGTATATCCAGCTAACAATGGCCAAGTCACCCCCTTATTATTAAGGGGACCCAAGCGTACAGGTGTAGCTACATGGGGGAGGGTGCCAAGGAACCAATTTCGGTGTTCCCAGTGTTCAGAGGAAACTCAATAAGCGCATTAGGTCTATATTGATTAGGCACTGCATCTGTAGTGTTTGTGTGGATTGTATTAGTATTTCCATCCACAGCTGGATATGTAACTCAAGAATAAAAAACTTCAAAGCTGGATTCTGCATCCGCTTCTACTACAAAGATAATATGACCACCCACATTAGGATGGTCATGTTGTGCAGAATGTGCGTAAACAGCTGGTCTGCAGTTAACTGGAATGGCTGCAGGTTGCACAGCCATCAGAAAAACAGAAATGGATTCAAAGTGGAGCACCAACTAGGTTCGAACCTTTTAATATTCAAGTTTGAAAAATCAAAAGAGTTAGGTGCTTCCTAAACACTGCAGAGGATTAATCCGCATCTTCATGGACGTCTCTGGTAAAAGGTGCAAGGGTATTGTGGACATACACAAACACAACTCATGAGACTTGCAAATAAGAAACAGACCAAACATTGGCTGCGCCATGTCGCAGGGATTCTGCTCAGGAACAGAACTATGCTTGGGGCCATAGAGCATCAGCATGTAGGGACAGAGTCATCTTACCACATCAGTTCCTATGTGCCCGAATCCGACTCGCTTATAGTGCCTCATTTGCCCTCCTAACCTTTCCAGAGAGACAAGTGAGTTGACACCCCAGAACACAACACTCTTGATCTTCTCAGGGATTGTGGTTGCAGGTCATGCCTTTTGTTCTCTCACTTGCACTTGTTCACAATAAATAGAAAAGATTCAAAAAGGATGCTTACATTATTTATTTAAACTATAGTGCTCTAAAATACAGGTCAGCAATGTTATGAGTACGATCACCAGACCATAAAAAATGAAAAATCCTGTCATAGTAGCTGACAGATTTGCCTAAAATCACCCTCACTACAGAAGCTAAGTGATTATCGATTATAGATCCCTGGGTTTGGTGGCAACCCCCATACCTTAGCATACATAGGTAGTTGCTCTACATCTCAGCTGACACAGCCCTCTCGTCTCAGGGCCTTTGTTCTGCCCCCAAGTCTCCACTGTGTGTGTTTTCAAAACAACACATTCCGGGTTATATGGCAAAACATATGTGTTCAAAAACAACAGCTGGGTTTCTATATTATGTCTAGGTGCTAGTGTTCGACTACAGAGAATAACAAGGAGCAATGTTGTATGACCTTGTCTAGGCTGTTCCGACTAAATCCAGGGAAAAGAACAAAATACAAAAACATGTGCTGACTATATGTGAAAATATAATGTGGCACAAAAACAAGCATGGTTTTTGGTAACGCGAGCAAAGCAAAAGTGGCCGGCTGAACAGACCGGTTGAGAGCTCCGGAGCTCTCCAGACGTAATACACCATAATTTAACACATGGACCACAACCTCGGGACATCACCCCTCCTACCTGGGTAAGAGAATGCAGCATGGTGCCTGAGACTCGGAAGGTCCTGCAGGTGGCAGCGAAATTGGTTGGGGAATAGCGGGAGAGAACGCTGACTCAGATCGGCCCGGGAAGCACGCTCTGGGCAGACGCGGCCTCAGTTCCATGCATCAGGAGGAGGGCCGCTGCTTGACTCTCCTTCCGGGTGAGGCTGGGAAGCCCCCAGTGCAGTGCAGCAGTGACTCAGGCCATTGCAGCGTCTGCAAGCTGAGGAACAAACAGAGGAACAAGCCGCACGGACACACAGAAGTACAATAAGTGAGAGAGGTGGGGGAAGGAGGACAAAAGGGAGCTGGAATCTAATAGTAGATTAACCACAGAGAAAAAGAGGGGGAGACAATAAACTAATATTAAAAATCAGGGACAAGATCAAAGCGTTATCCAGTGTCAGAAATGAGGAATAAGTTACTGCCTAAAAAATAGGGGGCTAGTTGAAGATACCATGACTGGGGACCCAAGGAAAAGCCCGGTTTTAATATCCACTACTAAAAAAACTAACAAAGAAAAAGCTAAACAAGGGATCTCAGAACTGGAGTATTCTACTTTTGCCTTGCGGAAGGCCAGACCGATAGGCACACGAATCAGGATCAACCCCTCTCTATGCTCCTATTTTAAAGTACAAGCTAAACAGAACCACCCCATGCTGATAGAGCTCCCTGCAGAAAACCAGATGGAGAGAAAGGAGGGCGCAGACTTAGCCAGTTGGCGACCTCGAGAACCAAGTGGGTATACAGGCGTGGAAAAGATGATCGAGACCCCAATAATGGAGATGAGATCCAGCTTCACCCTATCCCAAAATAATCAAGAAAAAATGCAGGGGACTTGCAAAGTCCTCGAGGCCAAGATTAACACCTTAATGGAGCGGGTGACAAAGGCAGAAGTCTACTTGGAAGAGATGGGCGGAGAGGTGGAAGCAAACCAGGAGGAGATACAAACACAGAAATCCATTTGAGAAAGGACTTCAGGAAAAAAAAAAAATCGAAGCAATGGAAAACCAAGCAAGAAGAAAAAGAAAATATTAATCAACTTTAAATCCTATGTCCTGAAGGAAAACATATTAAATGAAGCCCCCAAAACTGGCTCTTACACCAAAGGTGATTGGACCTTCGAATTCAATCAGATATTTCCAACGCTACGCAAGACCAACAGTGGAAGCTAGGGCAACGAATGCAGGAGCTGAGGTCCTTGAGGGCATCAGGGCAGATGTAATGTGAAGGAATCAAATGCACAATCTAAGGGACCCTAAGGAGGAGGGTGCACTTATTGACTGGATTAAAACACAAACAAGAGAATGGAAAAAGGAGAGAGGGAAGATGGAAGAGGAAAGCACAACACGTCTGGAGAGCAGGGATCTCGAAAGGGGCGAAACAGTTTTTCGCCCAAAGGAAGATGGGAGGGTTCCCAAGAGATAGATGGAGGGGGTTCAAGGGGGATACATAAGGAAAACACATGTCCATATTCCCACAGGGTGTGGGAGCAAGAGGGGAAACAAGACAAAAAATACTTGTCCAACATATGTAAACAGGGGGACACCGTCTCACACTGCACTCTCGCAGCCAGACTCCACTACCCCGGTATCGAAGGAACCGCCCTCGACTGGATCCGCTCCTTTCTCTCCGGCAGAAACCAAAGGACCAGACTCCCTCCCTTCCTCTCCAAACCTACAAAGATCTACTGTGGAGTACCCCAAGGATCCTCGCTCAGCCCCACGCTTTTCAACATCTACATGGCCCCCCTTGCTGCCATCGTCAGACAGCATGGGCTCAGCAAAGTATCTTACGGCAATGACACCCAGCTCATCCTCTCTCTCACGAAGAACCCCAAAGACTCCAGACTCAGCTTCCATGAAGGAATGAAAGACGTTGCAGCCTGGATGAACAACAGCTGCCTAAAACTGAACTCGGAGAAAACTGAGGTCCTCGTCCTTGCTCCCTCCCCTACGGCTTGGCACAGCTCTTGGTGGCCCCCTGCCCTCGGAAACACACCCATCCCGACGTACCATGCCCAGAACTTCGGCATCATTCTAGACTCCTCCCTCACCATGACCCGCCAGATCAACGCCGTCACCTTGACCTGCTTCAACTCACTCTGCATCTTCCGCAAAACTTTCAAGTGGATCCCCCACAAATGCAGAAAGACCGTCACCCCCGCACTCTTGACTATCAGACTGGACTACGGTAATGCCCTCTACGCCGGAATTAACAAGACCCTGCTACACAAGCTCCAAACCATCCAGAACACCGCAACCAGACTCGTCCTTGGAACCCCACGACACAAGCACATGACCTCGCAACTACGAGACCTTCACTAACTACCCATTGAGAAGAGAGTAACCTCCAAGCTACTCACCCACGCCTACAAATCCCTCCATAACATCGGACCCAAATACCTCAACAAAAGAGTCTCCTTCCACATATCCAAAAGGAACCTCCGCTCCGCTGACCTCGCCCTGGCAGAGACCCCACACATCCGCAGAACCAGAGCAGGCGGAAGCACCTTCTCCTACATCTCAGCAAAGACCTGGAACGAGCTCCCGGTCAACATCAGACGCTCCCTCCAAACCTTCAGGAAGAACCTCAAGACCTGGCTTTTTGACTGATCTGGAGCTGCAACCCCCCCCCCCCCGCGCCTTCAGACCCTCTCGGGTGAGGAGCATGCTATATAAACCCCCTGATTGATTGATTGATTGACATAGGGGCGTATGAAACGCATCTGGAGTAATATAGATGGTATTTAACATACCTAAAGTGGAACGTAAATGGCCTCAGAGTCAAGAGCAGAAGAAATTACATTATTGAATATTTAAGAGTAGTAAATAGTGAAATTATAATTTTACAAGAAACCCACTTAAGAGAGGAAGAATGGGGAGAGATAGTGATAAATCAAAAAGGGATTGATATATATGGCTGCACTAACCAAAAATGTAACGTCAAGGGGGTGGCAATATTGTTTAAGAAGTCTGCCTAAGTAACACTGGTAGAAACAAGGTCCGACACTAAGGGGAGATGGGTCACAGCTAAAGTCAGAGCAGCAGGTGGAACATATGTTCTGGCAGGTTACTATGGGCCAAACACGGACAATTCCACATCCCTGCAATCGCTTTATAGTCATCTCCTTGATTCTTCAGCCCTGAAAATCTTAGGTGGAGATTTCAATCTGATAATGAATCCAAATGAAGCTAGGCCACCCAAAGGGAAAGTATCCAATCTGCTGAAGATGAGAGAATGGCTGAAGCGTTACATTGAAGATCTCGGCTTAGAGGGTACTTGGTAATTTAAAGGGGTCAAAAAACAGATATTCACTGTTAGAAACAAAAAGTATGGCCACTTGTCGAGAATCCCACGGACCACTGCCTACTCTTAAAAATGAAAAGAAAACTTTGAATTTTAATTTTTGTAAAGCATCTTGTTTTCCTTTAAGGGAAACGGGCTGCTTCACAAAAAAAAATATTGCTTCAATTAAATGCAATCACAGACATGGTGGTCTGCTGACCTCAGCAGGTCACCATCCCAGTGATTGGTGCGATTCCTAGGGGGTAGTAAAGTGCGGTATACCTCATTAATATTAATGAGGTAGAGCGATTTGCAACCCCCTAGGAATCGCAATCTGAAACTCTGAGTTTTATGCATTGTAAATTCGATTACCTAATTGCGATTCTCAGCAATTCGCAATTAGGCATTTGCAATTTACAATGTTGATGCATGTGCCCCTATTTCCTTACTAGATTGTGACTATAAAATTTACACACAGCTTTGGCTGCAAGGCTGGGGGAAACTGCTGTACAATTGATTCATCAAGACCGGAAAGGCTTTATCAAAGGAAGACAAATCCACAACATGACGCATGAGCTGTTAGGTGCAATAGATATGGTCTCCCAGAAGAAGATTCCCCTGTCGGTTCTAACCTTTGATGCTGCAAAGGCTTTTGACAGGATCAGCTGGCCATTCCTGTTTAAAATGATAGATCGAGGGGGCCGTGGCGGGCAGCCGATGAAGATGGCCGCCGCCTCGTAGAGCTCCAGACCTCCGGGGGCCCAAACGCAAATCCGCCACGTTTATCCACACCCTAACCCATCAATAACCACCTGCGGGAGCGCCGGAACCCCTCCCGCATCCATCGAACTGACTGCCTCGCTCGCAACTGTCGCTCCGGTGTGCATCTACCGAGATAAACAAATCACAGCCTTGAAGCCCGCCGCGACCGGGGACTGAAGAGGGTGCTATGCCCGACGAAGACATCCGACATCGCAGGCTCGATGGCGCTGAGTGGCAGAGTGTGCCCTGGGCTGCTTCTCAGGTATAGTGACCCTCCTACTGAGACCCCAGGGCTTTCACCAGTAACTCCGGCCGAGTGAAGGGACCCCCGAGGAGTCAAACGCGGGGGTCCCGCTGGCCCTGTATACCAGCGGCCCAGAAGCGCGAGCCAGCATAGACGTCCACACCAAGGTGGATGCTCAAGTTCGGACGTTGGCGTACCGACGAGGAGGCATTCTGCAGCACCAAAACAATGGACGCCTCAGCACATCTCTGGCCTGCATGCAGTAACCCACCGAGGGATGCCCTGCACGCGCTGGGCCGCCGTCACGATTGACCACCACGTAGTGGCGCGGCCCCCCTGAATGCCAAGATTCCACGAGGGCCCGCTCTGCACCAGGTGATAGCGGGGACCCTGAAACACAACCAGGCCCACTAAACAAGATCGGAAGCCAACACTGGAGCCACGTGTCTGCGAGGGCCCGTGCAACCAACCACTTTGAGGCCGAAACTGACCCAATTTAAAACGCACGTTATGGCCCCATAATGGATCCCACAGTCGCACACACCGGTTGTCAGAAAACCTGACAGGCTGCGTGCGCCACGAGGCAGCACAGGCAGGTGGCGGTGAGTACTACCATCAGGTGGCTAGCGACCACTGGTTGTAGCTGCAGAGTGGGGCGAGATAGGGGGCCGGGGCCAGCGAGTTGACCCAACAAAACAAACTAGAGAAGTATACTTTCTCCAAGGAGGACAAAGATACCCACAACCGTGCAGAGGCTGACGCGGCGTAAACTAAAGAGCCCGCACCAGGGAAAGAGATCATGCTACAGGACATTATGACCACCCTAAACAAGGTACACACTTCACTAGAGTCCAGCATAGATACCATGACCACTGAACTCTCACTTATCCGTGCTGACTTCAGGAACCTCAGCTCCCGGGTGACGGAGGTAGAAACGACAACAGCCACCTTAAGTACGGACACAGCCACCCTGAAGAGACAAGTGAAACAGCTAGAAACAGATAACAGAACCATGGCAGCAAAGCTCGATGACTACGAAGATCGCTCCCGACGTAATGAAGTTCGTATCGTGGGAGTGCCGGAGGGAACGGGGGCACCTGCAATGGACCTCTTTGTGGAGGACCTGATCAAGAACCACCTGCAGCCCAGGGGACTCTCCAATTACTTTTCGGTCGAGCGGGTCCACCTTGTCCCCGGGGGCGCTCCCGCGGCCTATCCTAGCATGCATTTTTTACTTTCGAGATCGGGACCTCATCCTCCAAACGGCAAGAGCGGCCCCCCGATCTGCTATCAACAAAGTGTGATATCTTTCTTCCCAGACTAGACAGTGGCTGTGGCCAAACGCTATGAAATGTCATAGCTGTGAAGCAGGAACTCATGAACCGTGAACTCAAATACTCTATGCTGTTTTCTGTAAAACTAAGAGTGGAGGCGGATAGGAAGACATGGCTGTTCACCACCCTGGAGGAAGTACAGGACTGGCTGGAGGGATGGCGACAGGTCCAACACCGTGGTAAGCCCGGACGAAACGCAGCTCGTGACACAACAAGATCACAATCCTTGGACCAGATGGCTAGCTCGCCAGAGTCAGGGACTCTGCCCAGAGAGGACTAAAGGGACAAACTGGACACTCTTTGAATGAGATACTAGTGCACAGGGACCTGTTTCGTAATCCAGATGGCGGCAACAAATGAAGACGCACGTCGCTGAGATGCCGACACATATGAGGAGGGGACTGCTAGCTCCTCCACTGACCCATTGAGGCAGGAACCTATCCAGGGTCGATCGATTAGCGGTCCCCTGAGGGTCTTTGGGCGGACAAGGGGTTTCCGACATCTCATTATATTCATTTAAATACAGCTGGGAGGTTATCTCTGTCCTCGAGAAGGCCCCCGAGGGGACAAAACGAGAGCTTTCTCCCCCTACAAAGGTACCGGGTAATGGGAAATAGGCACTCTGCAAAGTTGGGGTGGCGGAAAGTTATTGGGTTCATTTGTTCACATGTGTTATATGGCACATTTTAGGTCCATTCATGCTATTCGTGCGCTATTACAAAACATTCTAGATCATATAGAGCAGGTTACACACATTCTCTATGCCGACGTCCCATGATCCCACAACACTCGTGGCACCTCACACACAGCACCTATCAATTATATCCTGGAATGTTAATGTTCTTCAAGATAAGCTTAAACGAGGACTAGTTCTACAATACTTAAAGCGTAAGGCACCAGCAATAACTCTACTGCCGGAGACCCACTTAACAGGGGCAGTTTGCAAAGTACTAGATAGGTGGGGTTTTAAGCTCACGGTGCACTTGGAGTTTACATCTGGTTCGCGGGGAGTGAAAATCCTCCTTAAAAAACAGTACCAGATTGTCATTAAACACACATACACAGACGACAAGGGCCAGTTCGCGGCACGGCGCTGTCGTATCAGTGGGAAGGACGTATGGTCAACATAGTGTCCGTCTACATCCCGCCCGTGCTCCACTCTTCAGCATTTCAGGCGCTCAGCGAATTCCTACTCCGGCTCCCACAGGGCAACTTAATAATAGAAGGCGACTTCAACGCCACACTAGATGACACTCTGGATCGACAACAGCGGACATACTCTGTCCTGATGGACTTTCTAGACACCATAGGCATGGTAGACATTTGGCGCTCCCGCTTTCCAAGGACGCGACAATATACATATCATTCGGGGGCACACAACAGCCTCTCCAGAATAGACCACATACTGGCGCCAGCAGCCGAACTTGGAAACTTTTTAACTGTAGAACATTTACCAAGAGGCATTCCTGATCACTCCCCGGTCAGCACTTTATACACTTGCCATTCCACAGCACGGAGCCGAATATTCCCTATATACCCCGGATACCTCAGGACCCCTGCTATCGGGAAAGGACTGACTGACACTACCAAATACTATTTTAGCGAAAATGCACCTTCCGTCTCTTCACCACTCATCCTCTGGGAGGCGTACAAGACAGTGCTTCGTGGACAGGCGGTCTCACTCATAACCCATCCTAAAAGAGAGAAAGTAAGGACGGTAGCGACACGAACAGGAGGTAGATGACCTGGAGAGAGCCCACAGTCAGGACCCCTCTGTCACGAACACTCATTTATTGCATCTTAAAAAGCAGAAGTATAAAGGTCATCTGTGGGAGACAGCGAAAACGCGACTCTCCAATACCCAACACACCATATATGAAAGTGGTGATAAAGCCGGCAAGCTATTTGCCTAGCTTGACAAGTGTGAAAAGGCAGATAGGTGGATCGCAGAACTCCAACTTCCCACGGGTGACACCACAAGGAATCCCCAATCCATAGTAGACCTACTAGCACATCACTACAAACAGGTCTACACTTTCGCACTCACAATTACACAAACGGACGCAGAGGAGTTCCTCCGCAATATCAAACTTCCCAGAGGAGACAGTCTCAATTATTGGAGGCAGAGCTCTCCACGGAAGAAATTGCGACGGCAATCAGTAAACTTCAGTCAGGAAAGGCATTGGGCCCAAACGGTATCCCCATAGAGTGGTACCAACGTAACGCAACAACACTCAGACCGTATCTGGTAGCTATGTATGAGGCCAGCTTGGACGGGGGGGGAACTACCTCGAGACCAAAAAACGGCAACAATAGTGGCCATTCACAAACCCGGCAAACCCGCGCAGGAGTGTTCCTCCTACAGGCCCATATCTCTGATCAACGCTGAGGCCAAGATATTGGCCAAGACCCTTGCCAACAGACTCACGCCGCACCTAGCAACACTGATACATCCAAATCAATCTGGGTTTATGCCGAAGAGAAATACAGCCTTAAATCTGAGATGTCTCCACAACGTGTTGGGCCGGAAACATACCATTCAAGAAGAAGCCGTTGTGCTGTCCTTACATGCGTGCATGGCCTTTGACACAGTCGAGTGGCCCTTTCTCTTCACTTTTCTCGAGAAATTGGGGTTCGGACCAAAATGTTGCTTCTGGGTTTGGTTACTATACACTGCTCCCCTGGCCCATGTAGTGCCCAATGGGCATAGATCTAGAGAGTTTCCATTGCACAGAGGCACGAGACAGGGCTGCCCGCTGTCGCCGCTTCTCTTCACCCTGGTGCTGCAGCCTCTGGCGGCCTGGGTACGTCAGGACCCGGTCATCTGAGGACTTCGATGGACTGAGGGATGTGAGCATCGAATATCCTTATATGCGGACGATATCCTCCTATATATGGCCTCTCCCAGACGCTCCCTGTCCTGCCTGCTAGCTATCTGTGGCTCATATGGACTTTACTCAGGGTACACGATTAACTGGACAAAGTCAGTGCTCTACGTTGTGAAGGGTCCCACATCACTCCTCCCGGCTGGCTGCAATGTAACAATTGTCGAGGACACTTTCAAATATTTAGAGATTCACATCACCCATGACCCGGAAGTATTTATGACCCTGAATCTTCCAGCCCCTTTGAAACGGTTGCAAAGGGATACCAAGCACTGGCAGTCGCTGCCATTGTCGCTCCTGGGAAAAGTGGCGCTTTTCAAAATGATGGTGCTCCCCAGGTTTCTTTACGCCCTTCAAAATGCACCCATCTTGGTCCCCCAATCCTACTTCCGTGCCATTGAGGCAGAAGTCACTAACCTCTTTGGGACAATAAACCGGCTCGCATAGCTATGGCGAAACTATATCGCACCCGGTATGATGGGGGTATCACACTCCCGAACATACAGAAATATTACTGGGCCTCCCAACTGAAAGTGATTAACGACTGGATTTATGTCCCCCACACGGACCCAGCCTATTTCCTCGACAGATTGCAGTTGGGTGAGGAGGGGCCATACCGGGCACTATATAACAAGACCCGGACCCTAATGGGCCCCACAAACCACACACTCCAGGTTGATGAATACAGGCCCCAGCTAGGCCCGCAGGACACAAGGGTTCGCTCTCCTGCAATGGAATCTATAAGGAAGTTGGCACGGAAACTGCAAAGTACAAAGACAAAGTTTATTAATCCTTAAGGGTGGTCCTACAATCCATACAACACCCTTCAGTATTGCATAGAGTAGCACAAAGAACTTGCGTACACGGTCCCCTTTTATACACAGCAGAGGGGCTCATAAGTGGGTGGATACAACATAGGCGAAATCCATTACCATTTAAGGACATTTTCGATACAGGATCAATATGTGGGCGGAGTCAACAATTTCCTGGGCCCGCGAAAACATGGTCAAGCGAGGACTAACTGATAACAGATGTGGTCAAGTCTGGGCATGCGCCAAACGGACAAAGGAGCTATTTATAGACTGTTACTAGGCAGATTGCAAGAGCAACTAACACGAAGATAGGACTCTTCTCGTGTTGAGCACGTGGAGACATGACAATACAAAATGGAGTCCAGACTTTAGTCAACATAACGTAAGAGACATGTTCTAAGGAAAGAGAATTCATGTCTTTAGTAAATGCTTAATCACATCGTCGTTTCAATTTACAACAGACGACCCTTTCAGCATTTACTGAAGACATCCGGTTTGTTAGAATAATCATCGTATATGTCAATTGTCATCATTTCTTCTACTTCTTTAGCTAAATGTTTCTGATAAGTGACATCGGCAATAGCTTTCTTATCGGGAATACAGAATGATACACATAAGGAACAGAGCAAGGGACCACATTGGACACAAATGCAACAAGAAAACAGAACTGCTACAATAATACAGAGACCAGTTAAGACCTTCCACCCCCAAGCAGTGATCAATGCCCAAAACCATCCAGAAAAGGACCAAGTGCCGTTTTCTGTATGGATTTCGGCTGCAATTTTATGCAACCTGTTGATTGCATTATAGACTGACGGCGTGTGGTCAGGGATAAACACACAACAACTACTTCCGATAATTTTACAAGCTCCACCTCGGTCGGCTAACATAACATCTAGCACCATACGATTCTGTAATGCAACAATTCTAGTAATCTGTAATTCTTCCGTAAGATTCCCAAGAGCAGCAGCAGTTTGGTTTGTCACAGCCTCTACCACTCTTGTTAATCTTCGAACTTTCCTACTATTTAGGGCGGCTCCAACGAAGAAAAACAATCCTAAATTAAAATCAATATACTGTTGCAGACTAGTGTCAGTCTGATCCACATCATCAATTGATAGAGTGCGTTTGTACCTATTTACAGTCACATTATTTAACAACTTCAAATCCTTATGATAAGATGCAGGTGCCAAGAATACAGGGGGCAATAGAAATGCCACATAACATACTCCGGACCAACCGGCTGGCAAACGGTAATAACCTTTATTTCCACATACGAAGTATGTATTATGGGATGCTAAAAAGGTACTGTTATTCAACCCGTCGATATTTAATATGGTAATGCAATCACTAACACCAACAGGAATATAACCCACACTCTGGACACACAGGTCCGCTTGAGCTTGTGCCACTTGAATCACAAATCTGTCTTTTCCCACAGTGTCTCTGGTGTTCGTGAAAATATAGGGAATCGATTCATTGTCTGGTCGATACTCTTCCCATTCCCAAATTGTCCCATTCGCTTGCGGATATCCATCTTTATCCTGATGACATTCTTTATTGAGTCTGAAGAGTAATCGTCCCACTGTGGGTTTCCGGGTGGCAAAAAGCAAAGTGTACCATGCTCTACAAGAGCCATTATGAGAAAAAGGAAGAGGTATGAATGGCGTTCCTCCTTTCTTCTGATGAGCTGGCATCATACCACATATCCAACAGTTCGTAGCATTCGTGGCAACGTGGGTGTGATGCAACATCTGGATGAAAGTGTTATTCAAATAAGACTGACGATGCTTCAACTCCTGGTACGGTAGTGTATAAAAATAGTGCTCCTCAGGCACTGGAGTAGTCAACACAAGTAGCTTTCGAGCGGGAGTCACATCCTCCACAAACCATGTGGTTATCCCCACAATAGCTACAGTAAGCATAAAACCTGATGCACAAAGGATTTTCTTTTTCTCCATGCCAGAATAAAGAATCAATACCTTCCTGAAACTAAAAGGTTTGTCAGAACTCTTCCCCTTGGGCAGCGGTCGATTTCTTCACCAGCGGGCCAAGACGGGTGTCGCTACACTAATGCAGGGCTGATCCCCCCCCCCTTGCCTCATTGGCTCTCCGTTTCACTAACCCAAGGGTCGTTCTGACAACATGTCCCGGTACTGAAGAATTCACTTCCTTGGCCTGAGATGATATCGCTTTCCTCCAGGAGTCGCGTGGTCCGGGAAGAGCTCCTCAACGTCGTTCGGTTCCCCAGCACGGCCTTTCTCTGCAGCCAGGATTTCTCGTTGATCGGTTAATACAGCAGGCTCCACCAATCCGGGCGGTACTTTGCGACAGTGCAGAGAATGGATCCAATTCTTTCTGTTGGAAACTCGCACAGCCGTCCTCGTTGCAAGTAGGACCTGCTCAGGACCAACCCATCTCGGCTCCAAGCTGTTCGTCCTGTCAAAAATCTTCACCATGACATAGTCGCCAGGCCGGAGACTATGTCCTTCACCGGTGGACCGATCAGGGAGCGCCTCCCGGACCTGTTGATGAATAGAAACCAAGTTATCCGTTAACTGCACCAGATAATCATTCATCATTACACAAGGTACATCATACACAGTCTTAGGTTTTGGTGGACCCCAAATATTCATTGGGCGTCCAAAGACAATCTCGTACGGTGTAAGACCGGTTCGAGAGTGCGGTACCGATCTAATTGACAATAACGCCAGCGGTAAAGCGTCTGGCCAAGTCAAAGACGTCGAAGCTTGGATTTTAGCGATCTTGAGCTTCAGTGTACCATTATACTTCTCGACTAGTCCCGCAGATTGAGGGTGAAACACTGCGTGAAACTTCTGGGTGATGCCCAGACCCTTCAAAACATACTTTATAACATCCGCTATAAAGTGGGGTCCGTTATCACTCCACAGAAGTCTGCAAACGCCATATCGGGGGAAGAACTCCTTCAATAGCATCTTGGCGGTAGTCATTGCAGTATTGTCTTTCGTAGGGTATGCTTCAACCCATTTACTGAAGGCACAAACCACTACTAGAACATACTTCAAATTGTTACAGCGCTCAAGCTGGATATAGTCCATCTGCAGAACCTCAAAGGGTGCAGTAGGTGTCACAAATCCTCCTGCTGGAGTTCGAGTACCCTTTCCTGGGTTGTACCTCAGGCAAATCATACAGGTCTGCACCACCCTCTTTGCCGTGCTAGCAATCTCTGGATGCTCCCAGACTTGGGTAAGCAATTTTACAATTGCGGAAGCTCCAACATGTGCTAGCCCATGTGCCATCTGAACCATAGGTTGTACAAAAGCCGTGGGTAATTTCCATCTATCCATCTGCTTATTTCTCCAGCAACCCTCATCATCCAATTCTCCCTCACTGGACCATTGCTCCCGTTCTTTATCAGGAGCGGTCCTCTGTATTTCTCGCACTTCTTCCTTCGCATCGTGCCATCTTTCTACCTGTGACTTCACTACATACATGGCAGTAGCACCGGGCTGCATCGCAGTCTCCCGTGCCACCCGGTCTGCTAACGCATTCCCTTCTCCAACTTTATCGACTACTTTCCTATGGGCGCTACATTTAACGATGGCAATTTTCTTCGGATATGTCAATGCAGTTAAAAGATTGTGAACTAACTCCCCATGCATTATTTGTACTCCATGTGACGTTAAAAACCCTCTCTCCTTCCAGAGCAGGCCGAAATCGTGCGCTACTCCGAAGGCATACCGGCTATCTGTATAAACATTCACACACAATCCTGTACTGAGCTCACATGCTCGTGTTAATGCTATCAGTTCCGCTGCTTGAGCTGATTTCTGTGGTATGCGTGCTGTCTCCACTATTGTTTGCAGTGTGGTAATTGCATACGCTGCTGAAGTCGTACCATCTGGTAGCTTCAGGCATGATCCGTCCACCCACAGTTCTCCATCTACATCTGGAAAGGGCGTATCCTGGAGATCAATACGACCCTTTGTTTGTTCCTCAGTCACAAGAATACAATCATGTGCTTTCCGTGCTTCAGACTGAGTCTCGGGGAACGGCAACAATGTGGCCGGATTTAACGTTACACACCTATTTAACGTAATATGAGGAGCCAAAAGCGTCAGCTCATATCCCGTTAAACGGTCACTGGTCAAATGCTGCGTCTTTGTCTGATTAAGCAGGGCATCAACAGCATGGGTGACTAATACCAACAACTTATGAGATAACACAATTCCCTCGCTTTGGCGTATTGACACAGCTGTCGCCGCAACCGAGCGAAAACAACCAGGCAATGCTCGGGCAACAGGATCAAGTACAGCCGAAAAATATGCACAAGGGCGCTGCTTGTCGCCGTGCATCTGCACTAAAACTGATAATGCACATCCATCTTTCTCATGCACATACAGCGAAAAAGGTTTTGTATAATCAGGGGTCCCTAACACTGGTGCTGAACAAAGGGCCTGTCGTAATTGCTGGAAAGCAGCGTCACACTCATTTGACCAAGGAAGCGGAATAGGTGTGTCTTTTGTCAAAAGGGCTAATAATGGCTTGGCTATGTGTGAGAACCCTAATATCCATTGCCTACAAAAAGAAACAAGACCCAAAAATGCACGCACGTCCTTCTGCGTGGAAGGCGCTGGCGTGTCCAAAATTACTTGGATACGATCTGGTGTGAGTGCACGCCCCTCCTTAGACAAAAGGTGACCCAGATAAGTCACCTTTGGTCTACAGAACTGCAATTTCTTCCGAGATACTTTGTGATTGTGGGATGCCAAAAAGGAAAGCAAGGATAACGTACTCTTCTCACACAACTCCGGAGTGTCAGCCGCCAACAAGATGTCATCGACATATTGAATGAGGGCGACACCCTCGGGCAGAACAAAGGAGTCCAATTGTCTTTTCAAAGCTTGACTGTAAATGCTAGGGCTTTCTGTGTAGCCCTGAGGAACTCTACAAAATCGATAAGACCTGTTATTCAGAGTGAAACCAAAAAGGTATCGGCTATCGGGATGAATAGGAATCGAAAAGAAAGCATTTTTCAAATCAATGACTGAAAACGTGGTCGCCGTAGGCGGGACCAAAGTAAGCAACGTCGTGATATCAGAAACCACTGGATACTGAGGTATCACGATCTTGTTTACTTCTCTCAAATCAATTATAAACCGATAAACTTTGGCATCCGTATCCTTTTTCAAAATGGGTAGAATCGGACTATTACAGACGTTGTAGGGAACTTCCTCCACTACTCCCACTTTAATCAAATCCTGCACAATCTGTATAAGAACCTCCTCCCCCTCCTGGGAAATACGATACTGTGGGAGGCGCGGTAACACCGCCCCCTCCTGGACACTAATGTGAACAGGCGGAATCACCATCTGTCCCACATCAGTATCCGAAGTGGCCCACAAAGCACGAGGGAGGGTAGCTAACACCGCATCCTCTGCAACCACACACATCCGTTCAGACCGAGGGTAATTGTCATTTAATATCACCCGCACTCCGGCAGGGGAGCAGCGGATCGTAGCTCTGAAGTGCTTTAACATATCAAGGCACATAATGTTGTCCGGCGTGTTCGGGGCAAGCAAAAACGGACAGGGTGCAGAAAAAGAATCAACCTGAAATGTGAGGGGCCGCGAAAGAGGGCTTCGGGAGAGTGTACCGTCAAACCCTACCGATGTAACCATTAAGCCAGATGGGGGAGCCCTCGGAACCAATTGTTTAGACAGCGCACTACGAGTCGCTCCTGTATCCACTAGGAACTGATCAGTAGAACCCAAAACCTCAGCTGATACGTAAGGACCCTTCTGATCAACCGGCACCTCAACTGATTCTAACCCCCATCCAACGCATTCCTATGCATGCTGAGAATCATGGTACCCAGAGCGGTCAATCCCCGACACTTGATACTGGTTTTGTCGATCGAAAACATTAGGCCTATCTCGTTGCTGCCCGGCAGGGTCAAAACGAGCGTGATCGTTAGAATTCCCTCTAAAATTCGAGAAACCTCCTCTACCTCTCGGGCCACCCTGATTGTGTCCCTGACGCGAAGCATGCAACGCCGGGCAATCTCTGGCCCAGTGTCCCTATTGTTTACAATACGCACACTGATTCCTATTCAAATCAGATCGGCCCGAGGGAGGACCATAAAATCCTCCCCTTCCTCTATTGACACCCCGACGGGGCGGACCATACACTTGCGCTAACATCACCTTCGTTTTTAAATCTTTCGATTTCTTCTCCTCCTGCCCCTTCGCCTCTTGCTCCTGACGCTCATAATACTGAGCTATAGTCAGGAGGGCTGTCGGGGACGCGGTGGACCAAGAACTTTCACTCGCTTTTAGGCGGGCTGCTATTGCCGGTAATAAATTCGCCACATATTTATCAGCAAAGAGGTGTCGACCCGTATCATCCGTAAGTGACTGACCACTAAAATCATGAAACGTCTCCTCAAAGCGCGTAAAGAAATCTGCAACTGATTCATCGACTTTCTGCTTACACGAGGCTAACATGTTCCAGTCAATCTTTTTAGGGTGAATGATTGTTTTCAACTTAGTCAGAATAGCAGCAGGGAGATCTAAGATAATCTGAGGTGGTTTCTGCGCGGGCTTCCTCTCCCTATCCTCATCCTCAAGATCAGACCACCGAGCCTTAAAAGCGGCAACATCGTCCACCTTCCGCACGGATCGCCACATATCCGGTGGTAAAATAAGCCCAAAGAACAGATCTATATCTGCTAAGGTCATAGTGCAAGAATTCAAGGCCCCCTCAACTTCTTCGTAAAAAGCCGCTGGATTCTTGCGGGGATCAGGCAATGCATTTTTTAATGCCATAACATCAGCCCTATGCCAAGGAGTATAAACCCAATTGTACACAAAATATCCCTTAGCATCAGCGGAGGTAATGTCCGCACTAGTTCCCGCTCCCTTAGGAGGAACGTACAAGGGTGCCGCCTCTCGCATTGGTTTAGCATGCACTAGTTCGCTCTTATCTGAGTGGGAGGTGGGTGATTGGCCATCACCGGTACGCGAATCCGACTGCTTTTCCTCCTCTGCTTTTTGGCGCGCCCTCTCTTTAAGGTCACTCGCCGCGTCCCGTAATGCAAACAGCCGTCGAGCCGCATCAGGCGCCTTAGAGGGAGAAAAAACACCATTACGCAATGCTTTAGCATCTAATACCACATCATCAGGCTCAAAAACGTTGGAATATTTCCGGAAGACAGTAATCACTTCATCAGAAAAGTGGCCCAAAAAATACAACTTCTCTCTATCCTGCCACTTCTCCCAAGAATTTAACAACTCAGCAAGGGATAACTTGCCCTTGAGTGCACGAAAAGAAACTTGCCGAAGCTCACCCATTCGGTCAACCGATAACATGGACCGCGTGTCTACCTTATCCGAAGCCGATCCAGAATCCTGTGACCTCGGGGCAGACGCGCCAACATAAGGGGGCGGAGAGCGATCTAATAAATAAAAATCATCGTCAGGATTATTAAGGACAGGATAAAGTGGTTGACGAACAGCATATTGACCCGAGACTTGCAACCTGCGCTCTTTCTCTTGCCTCTCCGTCTGTTCTCTTTCCTCCCGGCGCTTCGCTTCCTGCGCTCTCATATGATCATTTTTCCGTTGCTCTTTATCAAACAGAGCTTTCTCACGTTTCTCTCGCTCACGCACTTCCTTCACCCATAACCGGACACACTCAAACATATCTTGACGAGCACGCCGTTTACACATACACTGTTCCACATACTCAATCTTACGCATATCAAACGATCCATACAAAGGCCATCGTAACTCAGGATCCTTTCTGGTGTATTTCCTCCATACTGTGCTGTACATTATGGAGGAAAGACCATGCTTCACATACATATCCCTATTAGGAGTCCCCTCTGGGGGAGCTGGAGCAGATTCCTCGAGGTTTAACCGGTTTCCAAAGCAGCAGCACCACTTACGGAGTGCGCTAAAAGCAGGCATGCTCAAAAATAATGCAAAATATGCAGTATTATCAAAAAATGGCACTTAAACGTTGTGCCGTTCAAAGTTACACAGCTCCGGAGAAATATCTCCACATTACCTGCCTATATGTGTTGCAACGCATATATTCTCACAATAACCAATACAAGATATGACCGGTCATCACAAATCAAACTCAAATAGCCAAACCAGGCTTCAAAAACTCGGAGCAAGTACCGTACAGCGGTTCTTACCAATCAAGAGTGTCCAGATTCCAACTGCCAAGCTCCAAAATTCGCCCAAACGGCTGTCACGGCAGGACCGACAGAAGAGGTCTCAGTCGAGGACCGGCGCCACCCAGATGGTCAGCTCGGAAGGGAAGGAAGAAAACCTCGGGATGCCAGGACTAAAAGTGCCTCTGGCAGTGATCACATCCCCGGCCAAATTCCTCACCTTCGTCACGACCAGTCCTTCGAGCATCCGAGTCGTCGATGAGCCCCACGTGACGGGCGCCAATTGATGAATACAGGCCCCAGCTAGGCCCGCAGGACACAAGGGTTCGCTCTCCTGCAATGGAATCTATAAGGAAGTTGGCACGGAAACTGCAAAGTACAAAGACAAAGTTTATTAACCCTTAAGGGTGGTCCTACAATCCATACAACACCCTTCAGTATTGCATAGAGTAGCACAAAGAACTTGCGTACACGGTCCCCTTTTATACACAGCAGAGGGGCTCATAAGTGGGTGGATACAACATAGGCGAAATCCATTACCATTTAAGGACATTTTCGATACAGGATCAATATGTGGGCGGAGTCAACAATTTCCTGGGCCCGCGAAAACATGGTCAAGCGAGGACTAACTGATAACAGATGTGGTCAAGTCTGGGCATGCGCCAAACGGACAAAGGAGCTATTTATAGACTGTTACTAGGCAGATTGCAAGAGCAACTAACACAAAGATAGGACTCTTCTCGTGTTGAGCACGTGGAGACATGGCAATACAAAATGGAGTCCAGACTTTAGTCAACATAACGTAAGAGACATGTTCTAAGGAAAGAGAATTCATGTCTTTAGTAAATGCTTAATCACATCGTCGTTTCAATTTACAACAAGGTATGGAATATAGTGCAAAAAAAGTTAGGGTAGCATAACATAATCACACAAGCAACACCCCTCTGGGTCACGGACAGGCTGGGAAGGTTGGAAAAAAGCAAAGGCTTTAATCACTGAGACCATATTGGAATATCCAAGGTGGGTGATCTTTGGGTGCGGGGAAAAATGATCACATTTACACAGCTCCAACCGCAGTATGAGATGGCGCCAACTGAGCACTTTCGCTACCGACAGATTAAACACGCCCTTGAAGCTGCAACCCCCCCCCCACACCACCCTACCTGAGGCCTCCCCGCTAGAGGATAGGCTACTGACGGATCACATGGAAAAAAAAGCAATCTCAATGACCTACTGGAAAAATATCAATAACACGCCAGATCCAGTGCAGAAGCACAAGACAAATGGCAGGCAGACCTGGGAGAGTTAGATGATACAGATTGGCAGGAGGCACTAGCATCCCTTGGAGAAGTGGCGATCGCATCCAAATTACGCCTAGTACAACTCAAGATCTTCCATAGAATCTACTACACTAGAACTACTCTCTGTAAGATTGCAAAAGTAGACACCCAGCTCTGACAATGTGGGGAGGTTGGTACATTCTTTCATACTATATTGGCATGCCCTGCAATAACGTCATACTGGGAATCAGTTAAGTCCCGTATCACGAGGGTGAGTGGGAATCTAGTCCCTGCATAGCCCAAATGCTGTTTACTCAATATTTGGGATGCGACAGACCTTAATTCTACATTACAGACCTGGGCTACCCTGGGTATTATGCTAGCCAAGAGGAATATTGCTAGAAGCTGGGGTGTAGCAACCGCCGCCACACTCACGGAATGGTGCAGGGATATGGACACGGCCATGGTAGCGGAAAAGACCGTATACATACACAGGGGCTGTCCTAAAAAATTGATAAAAAATGGGGAGGCTGGAACACATATAGAGGGGATATCTGCGAAATGCCTCTTGTGACTCAAGAATTGGAATATTCAAATGCCAAATAACGCTAATTTGTAGCGCTATCTATGCAACCGACCAGGTGCGAACGCTCTTGTAATGCACCTAGAAGATAACAAAGAATGTATACTGTATGGACTATATCTGGTATATTTGATACATGTAAAGAATTGATTACTGTGCCTTTCACACTTACATAAATAAAAGTTTAAAAAAATAAATAAATAAAATAAAATGATAGATCGAAATAATCTAGAAGGGTCATTCTCAAGGGCGATAAGAACTCTGTACAGAAATCCAACAGCGAAAATTCTAGTTAATGGGAACCTCACAGATAAAAATAAACATAAGGGGTACCAGACAGGGTTGCCCCCTGTCCCCACTACTTTTTAATCTATATATAGAACCCCTAGCCTACGCCCTCGGACACAGCCATGAAATTACCCCCTTTTGGTTATCAGGGATGGGAGAAGAAAGTTGCTTTATACGCTGACAACGTAATTGTTTTCACATTTAACCTCCCAACCACGTTTCAAATAATACTAGGGGGGCTGGAGAACTTTGAGAAAGTTTCCGGTTACCCAATTATAGAACAAAAAACAGAAATCATGGATGGGAACTCCCAAAGCAATAATCCCCTGATAAAAACTAGAAAAACATATCTTGGGATTCTCATAGTACAAGATAGTGATAAAATAGCGCATCTGAATTTTAATAAACTCTTCTCAGACACCAAGACCCTGTTAAAAAGCTGGGGGGCACTCCCCCTAACATTCATTGGTAGATCAAACATCTTAAAAATGTAAATTCTCCCAAAATGTACTGATATTTTTAACACCATCTCACTAGAGTGTAGGAGGGATTGGTTTAAAAAACTACAAGGGGAGCTGAGTAGCTTTATATGGGCAGAAAATGAGTCAGAATAGCCTGGAAAAAGCTCAGACGGGAAAAAGAACATGGAGGGATAGCCGCACCAGACTTCTACCAATACTATAGAGCTTTCCACTTCAAAGAATTCTCTTACAGGAACATCAAATGTATCCCCCATACTTACAGGCCATGACGAAGCCATAAGGTAGCTTCTTTCTGTATATGTTTGGCCATCCAAAGTTTTTTTTTAAAGTGAAACTGAAGATGCTGTGGGCCGCCTGCAAATTATGGTACCAGTTTAGGAAAACGATGAAGATACCGTACTATAGTAATAATGCTATGATTTGCGACTCTCCAGGCACACCGACCTGCCTGAATGATACATTGGCAATACCTCTAAAGAGAGAGGGCATTCTAATTTGGGGGCAATTACTAGAAAGAAAGAAATTAATAGGATAGGAGAAGCTCTCAACAATAATCAGCGGCAATATATAAAAGTTTAAATACTATCAGTTGAAGAGTTGGGGGATGCATTATGAAACGAGGAGATAGGGAACAAAGAAATAGAAGAAAGAGTGCAAGATAGTCTGAGGCAGAAAAAGGAAGCGTCAAGATGATACTGGAGCCTAATATCTGCAGAGGATGGGGACTTTACCTTACCAATAGAGATCTGGGGGAAAGACTTGCCGACGATGGAGTTACCAGACCTATGGCAAGTATCACTGTCTACATGTTGGTACATTATCAAATCAAGGTAAGCGCAGAATGAATAATATTTTGGGTATTTGGCTGCAAGAAGGAGAGAGCAAAATTAAGTTATAAACTTAGAAATTTGCTCTTCATTTTGATTTTACTAGCTAGGAGGGAAATCTGCATTAAGTGGGCTCATAACATCTCACCCACACATAAGGAGTGGGTAACCTCGGTCCAGAGGGTGAACAAAATGGACGGAGATGGCATACAAAGTAAAAGGGCAGGCCTCTGGGATGCCTGGGAGAAGAAATATATATAAAAAATTAGTGGGACAAGAAATAAGAACAAAGTCCAATGATTATGCTAATGTTGCGCTGGTGGTCTAGAGACACTGCCCTCTTGTCTGTTGGACTAAAGGGATAGGATGGTAGGGGTCCTTCGGAGTAAAGGGCCCCCCAGAACCAGAATCAACACAAGACGTCATAGAGAGGAATACACCCCTGAAATCTCCTTAAAACCTGTTTATTGCATAAATGAGGACAAAAAAGAGCAAAAGTGGCCTACAATGTGCATAATTAGGCTAACATAGGGAAAAGGACAATTGGCTATAGAGGGAACACATGACAGTTAAACATGATAGGAGTTGGGTGCCGGTGGCAGCAGCATAGAGCCAATGTGAAATATTCCAAATGAATGACAGCTTTCAATTGAGGTGCAATTATGGTTGGCAAGATGCACATATGGCATTTTACCATTCACTGTAAGGTCTTACTGAATAGAAGACACCATCCCATTGCCCCGAATGTAACTGATCAGCAGTCCCATATGCAATGCTCCAGGCTGATCCACCTCACTGTCTCCATCTGTCATGTCATGTGAGCTTTTCAAAGCCTCTGCACCTGCAGCACACTTTGCCTGCAATGAAAGCTAGCAGTGTAGAAGTTGGTGCTCTATGCCACTCTGCCATGCCGCTTCACTCAATGTGTGTCCTGGTCTGTGCTGTTCTCTTAGCTAGACGTGACTGCTCAGTAGCCCAGGACCTAGCACTCCATGCATCTCCAATGTGGTGCCCGCCCCATCACTTCAATGTGGCTCTGCTCTCAGAGCTTTCTTAGCTGCAGATCAGGACTCACAAGAGTGACACAGTGGTGCTTGTCTCTAGACTGGTGAATGCAGAGAAAAAGTCTCACTGGTGTTTGGGAGCTGGTCTTTACTGAGTAATCCATACTCTAGTTCCCAGCCATGACCCTGAAGGGATAATTCTGGGAACCCTTTCTAGTCAGAAAAATAATAGTTCCTTCATGAGGATCGGTAGGCTATGACTGTTTAAACCCATCCCTTTCTGGATTTGGGTGAACTTGCTCCCAGTGCAACAAACAGGAAGCAATCAAGTATTTAAGGGCGGGTCACTCTTCACCATCTGCTTTGTCTGTTTAAAGCTGCCCTCAACAATGCCAAACCCAGCAGCACAGTGAAGCACTGTGTTAGATGCCCGCTGTCACATTTTCCTGTCTAGTCTGCTGATGGGCTCCAGCAAGGCATAAGTCCTAAAAAAGAAGTGGGGAGATAACCAAGTTAGGCAGTATGCTAGTGATATCATGGTGTGGCATGTGACATCACAGTGCATGATGTCACGAGAGTGACATCGCACGTGGTATCACAGGAGGTGACTTCACCGGAAGTGGCATCACAAGAAGTGACATCAGATATTAAAGTCCTCATTATTTAGCAGGTCTATCATGAGTACATTTAAGTACATTACAAGAGTTCACAAATAAGATTTTGTATTGGAGGTGTGCCGAAAAAGTGGCGCTACCCCGATGCAAAATCTGAGCCTCAACTGAATTCATTTATTTTCATTTTTTCACTCTGCCTCAAAGAAATTGGCAACATGGAGAAACATGGCAGCACATCTGTATTGCTTAATTGGTTGCCATGTCTGGATTTTAAAATATCTTATGGGGTTAAGGTACCTGCCGCAGTGGTCCTTGTGTGCCCACTAAATGTCAGGGAATAATAATAATGGTAAGATAACTCTGGTGGTTAACGCTTTTGCTGTAGAAATCTGTGTTTTGTTTAGTCCTAGATTAAATCAAAGTCGTATAGAAGGTTAATGGGCCGCCTGCAAATCACATCATGTAACATGCAGAGGACAGATTGTTATCTTATGTAGATAGGTAAGTGGGTTACGGCTTTTAACACAGAGATACTTTTGTTACTCACAGTTCATAAATTGTAATCCTTCAAATATAGCACAGTGAGTTATAAAGGACTAGTGACTCCAACAACTTGTAACCCTCACTGTCTTCTGTAACACATATTGTACATTGATTTACACAATTACATGATTTATCAATAATGTGTATGTTGCATAAAGCGCTTTGACATCCTATATTGGAATGACTTACGCTATAAAAGAAATAAAATAGTGGCATTTAAATTGCTATTTGGGTAAATAGTGGGACAGACCAACACATCTGATGTTCCTACAGTGCATGCATATCTCTTACATACAGGGACTGAGAAAAGTCAAAAGCATGTCTCTCTGAAGTACCTGTCAAGTAATAACAAACTATGTTTCTTTGTTTCCCCTCCCTTGCATTTGCATCTAAGTGTGAGACTCCATACCACACCCAGCCAGGATCATATTGGAACAAAAATAGGCCTGACCTTAAGTTCGGCATTTTATCTTTGCCCAGCTAGAGGTGAAAATAAAAAACTTGGAAAGTTTCTGAACACATTCTCCTCACTAGACAAGGCTTAACTGCCTATCAAAAAAGAGGTGGCCAAAAGGCTTTTAGTGGGGCCTGTACAACCGACCGTCCCAACTTTAGATCCTCCCAAAGAGTTCAGGGTCCCAAATGAATCATCAATGGCAGGAGAAAAAGAACATTGGAGGCTTGGAGGATTCTTTCTTTTAAAAGTTGGTGGCCACGGAAGAGGTGGCAGAGGAGGATTCTGGCATGCAGCCCTCACACCTTGAGGATTTTCAAATTACTTTTGTTGCCAACCAACAATGGAAGAGAGCCTGCCATTATTCATTCACACATGGTCGGGGATACCGGTGAATAAATGCGTCCTGCAAATCATCCAGGTCTTTTACATAGAATTTGACAGAGTGCCAGGACAGAGGAGAAGAACAAAGTCATTAATAGTCTTATAGAGAATTTTCCTTACAGATCAATAAGTGGAGGTTTTAATCAAGAAAGGCGCAGTGATGCCTACACCTCTTCATTTGACCGGCTTGATGAGCAACCTATTTCTCATGGAGAAAAAAGTCAAGGGCAAATGGGCGGTTATCAACCTGTGAGAGTTCAGTGAGTGACTGGCATATCACTAATTCAAAATGAAGTTATCCATCTTCTAATGTGCATCCTTCTTCCAGATGACTGAATAATTAGGCTGAATCTGAGGCACTCACATCTCATGGTGCTGACTGTGGCACCATATTGTTGTTTACTTCAGTCCCTCTGAAGAGAAAGAGAGGTCAGTCATTCAAGTTTATATCCATTCCTTTTAACCTCTCCTCAGCTCCATGATGATTTAAGGTTCTGAAACTGGCAATGGAAGCACTACTTTTCAAAGGCCTTTGACTTAATGGACACCTGGAAAACACAGTCCCGATGAATGAGTGCTCAAAAAGACTTAGGAGCCCACTTCAAATGGAAGGCAACCTCCTGCAGGACTGCTCTTCATCATCAACACGGACAAGTCAGAACCCTTCCTGGCACAGGCAATGACCTAAACACTCAAACATCCTCAGAAATAGATGACAAACATTAGCAAGGAGCTGAAGGAGAGCCTTTTGAAAAATGTGAACTCCCTCAGGCAGCTAGCCAGGCTGCTAAGCCTCTTGTTGTCTTCCATCCAAGCAATCTTCGTGGGACACTTTTACTACCAGGTGCTCTAGAGATGCAACATTTTTTTCCTGAAGAAGATCCTCACCTAAGGTCGGACTATTGGAAGACCAAGATACAGACACAATGTTGAATGGACGGCACAGAGAGTTGGAGCAGCAGGGCCAACTTCAATGTTACCCTGGATATCACCACAGAATCAGACACAAGCAGACTAGGGGGTAATATTCTGGAATTTCCTGGGGCACAGTGGGTGTTTGTGCCTAATTTGCACGCCCCCAGGGCACTTTTGGTATTACAGAAGGAACAGCGGACGCATGTGTGTCCTCTTCTGTATTACGGATAGTGCGGGCGCACATAAAGTGCCAGCACTATCATCAGAGGGCTTTCCCTAATTTACATGGGGGTGCAAATTAGGACATCCCTTTGCGTCTGTGTCCACGCCATATTATAGAGATGTTTTCAAAAGAAGGGGGATGAGCCTTCACCTCGCTTTAATTCTAAGCATTCACAATTTTGCCTAATGAACAAACGTAATGCTTTCTGTTTGTTCTGGTACTTTGTTTATACCTTTTATTTAATGTTTTTTCTTATTTTTTCCTGAATTCATTTCAGTGCAAGAAAAGGACAAGTGTCTCAACATTTTACACCACATACAAATCATAAAAACATTCAGATCATTAAACTAATTACATCACATTTGGACATTCTTTTTACAAAAAGACAAACATAGAAAGAAAATGCATCCAATACATCTATATATATCACAGTCCTTATTACTTGACTGGCTACATTACTGTTCCTGGACTTTTTTTTTTAAATGTCTATGTCAGGTATCTGTGAAAGCACAGGGAAAATATATATATACTTTTTTCTTCTTTGTGATTGAGTTTTTGACAGACTGGAATTCAATTCTTCATTCCTCTGTGCTCTAATCAAATGCCGACGCGTTTCGAAGCCTGGGCATTAAGTTCCAGGATTCTCGTCAGGGCTTTTTAATTTTGGCAGCTTTAATTCTTTCCTGAGAAGATTTTGGTCGTCTTCCCATTTGGAATTTAATTTTCGAACGATGGACTTTGCTTTTGGTTAGGACATATTTATTTCTTCGTTTATTTTCCTTTGCCATTTTGCTTCTTGGCGCAATAAGTAGTTTGTTGTGCGTCCTGCGTTATTTAATTCAGCCGTTCGTGCCTTGATTTCTATTCTGTTGGCGCGGCTGTTTTTCTCTATTCGCGATGTAGACAATTATTTCTGCTCTCTTTGCTCGCATGTGCGATGTTCTCGCTCGCGCGTACTCGTTATTCTATAAGCTTTATGTCATCTTTTCTGCTGTCTTTCCAAACGGCTGACCTTTTATATTACAGAGATGAGCACAGAGGCAAAGAACATGTCAGAGTGCGCCCTCTGATGGCAGCCCTCTGGAGGAGGTGAAGGGAGTTCCATGAACCCCCAGCAGACATCCCCTTACAGGCCAGTGCAGTCACCCTCTGCCCCTGTCTGCAAGGGAATCTCTAATAACCCTTAAAAGTGCAGGTGCTGCCTGCACTGTGAAACACGGAGCGGTTTCAAACCACAATTTTCACATGAATGCGCTGCCCCCAAGGGCAGTGCGAGGTCGCAACTGCCCCGGGGGCAGCGCATTCCATGAAATAGGGGGCACTTTCCCTGATTGCACCCAGCACACCTGTTCTAAGGTGCGCAGGGCGCAAACAGGAAAGTTGCACCCTTTACATAATAGAGCCCCAGGTTGGTGGGCTCGATGTGGGGACATTACAACGTAAGTGGTCAAACAAGAATTACACCTGCATATAAATTGCCTGGAACATCTGACATGGTCATTGGCACTGAAGTGATTGACAGGGAACTCAACTTGTACAACTTATTGACTATGCTACAATTATTCACATTGAGATACATTATCCGACTGGGGCTACATTTTCAGGGTGCTGATGGAATTAGCCAAGGATTTTTTGCACTTCTGCTTAGATATGCGCACATTTATCATTCTACCAGTAAAACAAAATCTAGAGACAGGTGGAATTTCAGATTCTTGATGGATTCCAGTGCCTGGAAATTGGATTTGGTCAGGTTTCACCATCTGATCGACAGGTGGGACCTTGCGAGGTGGCACTTTCCACCTCTCAATTGAACCATAAACTACCAAGGTAATATTTAAGCCTGTACAAAGTTTGCCGAGTACCGCTACTCGACAAAGTGCAAAAAAATTCTGTTTCCTTACGATGAGCTCCGCAAGTGGCGGAGTGAGTTAGATAAATGCCGTTCGTGGTGATTTTCAGTGCCAGGTGCTTGTCCACACTGTGCAATCATCGCAAATGGCACCATGCACAGCGCAAGTGGGCGCTGCTTCCTTTCTGCCACTCAAGTAGATTTTTACTCGAGCGGCAGCTTTCTCAATGTGAACAGATGGTTTCTGAATGTGAGCTGTCACGAGCATACGCGACCACTCGCAATGAGAAATCTGACCGCCCGCATTGAGAAATCTCTCCGGGAGGTTGATTTTCTGCACTCGTCAACTTGATGTTGACGATCACGAACAAGGAAAAATCGCGCCGGGAGGTGGATTTTCCTCGCTCGTTCTCGCCAACTTGACGGTAACGAACGTGAGCGGGGAAAAACTTTGCTCCAATCAGCCTGTGTAGAACTCAAAATCAACACCATTTGGATAAAATCCTGTCACTACGTAATGATGCAAAGATTAGCCACATCCTGCCCCAACTTAACGTCTCCACGGTGAGCACCAAACCTGCCACAAACATACACTCTGACCTCTAATCCTGCACTCCTAGGCAAACTATCCCCTACACTCACCATCACCTCAAACCAAATGCACTACAACTGGAATGTCGCAGCGGGAAGCTGAAATGCCGAGCAGCACATATGACAATTGTTAGATTTGGGGGTCTCTAGTTGGCAGAGGTAGGTTCCTTTGTCCAAATAGGGGCCCTTGCGTCTAGTCAGGGTAAGGGGGTACACTCCTAAAATAAACCCTGCTCACTTCCTTGGTAGCTTGGCACGAGCAGACAGGCTTATCTCAGAGGCAGTGTGTAAAGCATTTGTGAACACATACAGTAATCAAGTGACAACACTACAGATGGACACCACACAAGTTTTATATCAAAAATAAGTATTCTTTATATAGATTTAACACACGACCATCAATGACAAAAATCCACAATACTGTTACTTTAAAATGGTAGAATTTAGCTTAGTTCTCTTAAGATGGTAAATGCGACACTCAGAGTTCAATGTACCTTAAGATGCGACACGCAGGGCAACAAAAGTGTTGCAGGGCAGGTGATGTGGTAGGTCCTTACACGCAAAGGCGGTGATGCGTTGAAGTTCTGGCGCAAAGAAACAAAGATGGTGTCTTCTTGTTGATGCGACACGCTTCTCCGATGTTGCGAGATGTCTCGGCTCGATGCGTCAGCTGCAGCGGCGACACCCTTGTCCAGTGATGCGACGACAGCGGCTTTGGCGGCGACATTCTTCTCCAACGATGCGAGAAGCTTTCGCTCGATGCGCTAGTTGCAGCGGTGACACCCTTGTTCAGTGATGCGACGACAGCGGCTGCGACGGCGACACACTTCTTTGATGTTGGGAGATGTTTCTTGCGACAGCTACAGGGGCGACACCATTGTTCAGTGACGCGACGGCGACACACTTCTTCGGTGTTGCGGGATGCTTCTTGTGATGCGGTGCAATGCGACAGCTACAGCGGTGAAGCCCTTGTTCAGTGATGCGACAGCAGCGGCTGAAACGGCGACACGCCTCTTCGGTGTTGCAAGACGCTTCTCGTGATGCGGTGCAATGCGACAGCTACAGAGGCGACATCCTTGTTCAGTGATGCGACGGCAGCGGCTGCGACACACTTCTTCTTGAGTTGCACTTCCAGCTCCTTGCGACACGCAGTCCCTCAGAAGGCCTAAATACAGCTACAGGCACTTCCAAAGAACTCTTGGGAAGCTGGTGGTTGAAGTCTGTTGTCCCTGAGACTTCAGCAGGAGGCAAGCTCTTCTCTCAAGCCTTTGGAGATCCTTTACAAGTTGAATGAAGTGCACACAAAGTCCTTTCTCCTTTCTTTGGCAGTTAGGCAACCACTGCAGGCCAATCCCCCAGGTTCAAGGATAGTCTCTCCTCAGTCTCTCTGGTTCCACTGCTCAGCAAAGGTTTCTTCTTGTTCCCAAAGCGATCTAAAGTTCTGGGGTCTGGGTCCCCTTTTTATACACAGTTTCTCTTTGTTCTCTGAAGGCAGAGAGGGCTTTGCCTAGTCCAAACCAGTTCTGGTCAGTCCTGGAGCACTTTGTTGACAAGACTCCTTCTTTCCTTTGACAGTGTAGGCCAGGACCATCAAACGCACCACAGGAGGTGGAGCCATCATTGTGGAGGGAAAGCACAGCCCTATTCAGGTCCCAGGTGCAACTCCTCCCACCCATCCCCTGTCACTCAAACTACAGACAAGGAATACACAGCCTAGCAGAGGCAGGTTTGGATGGTTAGACAAGAAAATACCTACTTTCTAAAAGTTGTATTTTCAAACACAGAATGTTAAAACCAACTTCACTAAAAGATGTATTTTATCATTCTGAGTTCAGGCATACTAAACTCGAATTTCTACCTAGTTCCCTGAGTCAGTTAGGATTATAGGATGTAATAATCAAACTGCCCATTCCGGCCTATGGGGAACAGGTAGCCTTGCAATAGTGAAAAACAAATATGGCTGTAATTCACTATTAGGACATGCCACACACATCAGGGCTTGTCCTACCTTATATTTACAATGCACCCTGCCCTTGGGCCTACCATAGGGTTGTCTGATATGAAGAAAAGCGAAGGTTTAGACTGGCAAGTGGGTGCACTTGCCCAGTCAGCATGGCAGTACCAGACTGCACACAGGCTCTGCAATGGCAGGCCTTGGACACACTTTTACAGGCTGCTTCTGTGGGTGGCACAACGAGTGCTGCAAGCCCACCAGCAGCATTTGGATTACCAGCTCTGGGCACTCCTGGTGCACTGTACTAGGGTCTGACAGGTCAACCAAACCAGCCAATCATGAAATCACTAATTCATACATCAATTTACAATGGAGAGCATATGCACTTTAGCACTGATCAGCAGTGGTAAAGTGCCCAGAGTCATAAAACAGCCAACACCAGGTCAGAAAAAATATATGAGGAAGGCAAAAAGTTTAGGGATGACCCTGCAAAAAGGGCCAAGTCCAACAATAATGCTCCTAGCCAACCTTACCAGTGCAAGATCCAAGTCATCCCTGGCATCAATAGGACCCTGATTATCACTCACCCTCCCAGGATGCCTGCCCAACTAACTACCATCCAACCTGGTCCGAGATCATTACCCACGCTTTATTGCATACTATTAAATTGTTGATCAGCAGCCAAGCATGCCACTGATATTGCTGAAACCATCCTATGACATCAAAAATAGGCATTTTCTTTCTAACTGAAAACTGTCTGAATGACCACTCATTTCCTTTCATTGATCACCTCACCTCACTTGGCTTCTCAATCACTTATTGAGACGGCAAGAAATGCATTGGTGGTGGACTAGCAATCGGACATAAAAAAGATCTTTGCTTAACTCACTTCCACAATACCAACTCACCTATAAAGGACCCAACCCCATTGAATTTCATGTCATCCATCACCCGCCAGGTGAGTTTTTTGGAACTCCGCGATCTCATTGTAACGCGGAGTGCAGAAAACTCCACAAACTCAACGAGTGGATAAGAGTTCACCGGCCAGACTTAGTAATATCGCTGGCATTCAGGATTCATCAGCAGAGGCTTTCGATGACTTTACCCAGAATTAGGGAGGGACCGCAATTATGTCTTTCCTTTGTAATTGTGGGGAAAGTGCTTTATTATATTGAATAGCTGGGCAACCTCACCATGAAGTCACAATTCATATCAGATCCAATCAGGTTTGCTTGCAAAACATTAGCTCTGTGCTGAGTATCTGTGGCTCAGAGAAATGAGACTTTATCAAAGGAACAAGTGTAAAGCATTTAGAAGTACTAACACAGTTAAATAAGAAGAAAACACAACACAATAAAAATCAGACAGCAATTCATAAAAATAGGTTTCTAAATAGACACCTCTACGACAAAAATCCATAAGAGGGTTTGGGATATATGAATTTTTAAAGAAACAATGAATCACAGATTTTCACTTAATGCAATACATCATTGCAGTCTACTGCAGCTTGCAGTTTAAGGTTAATGTAACTTGAAAACGACTATAGGAGCACACTTGTGGTGAACAACTCTGACAAGGAGCGAGTCACAGAGGTGAAATTACTGGGGGCACCTAGTGAGTGTCCGAATCAGGGGCATATTTAACAATAAATCGCACAGCTCAGTAAGTCAACATGCTGCGCTGTGCGATAGGGAAAGAGCAAGCATGCGCCATACAATATATGCATATTCCTGTTGTTTCCCAGTAATGTGCTGCCTAGCTCCAATGCAGGCATTCTTGCACCATGGTGCAAAGCTGCCTGCATTCCAAGCAGGATTTTTTTGTACAAGAAACAACACCTTCCTGCATAAAAACAGTCCCTGGGGCATTTTACTCTTTCTATGTGTCCGACAGAATGAGGCACAAATAGAAAGCGGAACTAACTAGGTGAATTAAAGATATTTCTACTTGTTAAGCCTCCCCTTGGGGAGACGTAGCATTTTGACGCATTCCCTGGTCTGTCACTAATCGTAAATCTGGAAATGCGCCACAATCCATGGGTGGATGCGTGGGAACACCCACGCCTCACCCGCTAAACATCTACCTAGGGCACAGTAACGCAACACAAAGATTTGCTCTTCCTTGCGCTACTCTAGATTTATCAAGCCACTTAAGTTGTCCTTGAATTACTTGATGAACTGCGTCACTCTTGCATCCCATTGTGTTGTGCAAGGGTGAGGCTCCTTGTTCATAAATATGCCCCTCAATCTCCAAGGCTGTACCTCTGTGTTGATCAGCAGCCAGGCTTCTTGGCACTGGGCTCTCAAGGGTGCAGACTTCTCAGCTTTTATGGCCCTGTATCTGTATCAGGGATTCAGCCAACAGACTCTTGGAGTCCCTCCTTCTGTTGATTCTCTTGGGCAACTTTTCCACAAGTGAGGCACAACCTTCCCTTTGACAGTCCACAGGTGAGGCAGGTGCAGTACAGTCTTTGGAACAGCCTCTATTTCCTGGGTCTAGAGAGCAGCAGGGCAGTGCTTCTTCAGTCCTTCTACTAAAACAGTAATTATCTGAGGTCTGAATGCCAGGGCTGACAATTTTATACCTGCTACAAGCCTAAAGGGTGGGGACAGGTAACTTGCTACGCTACCAAGTCCCCATGCACCTGATGACCACTTGCTTTTTTTGTGTGGCATTCAGGTATCCCGGAGTGCATTATTCTGCCCACTTCCAACATGACTGGACCCTTCTCTCATTTTGTGGACCTACCTAGCCCATCCCAGAGGTGTGGCTGCATGGGCTATACACCACACCTCTCTTTGTCCCCAATTCCAGCCCATCTGCTAAAACAAAAAGAGCATCCCCCTGGTGTGTGAGACTACCATTTGTCCTTCAAAGGTGGTTTCCCCTTTGAAACCCCTGTATTGCGTTCAAACCTTGTTTGGCCATTTTGCCAGTAGGAGGGAGCAAACACGGCGACAATAAGTCTCGTTGGCGGCAGCGCTTCGCGCTGCAACGCCAGCAAGACCTAAAAAGGAGACACATCAAAGACTGTTGGGTTTTATTTATGCAACGCTCTTTAACAGAATGGCTTTCTCAGATGTCAAACGAACAACATTCAAAGGTATATAAAGATATATATCTATATATGCAAGCAATAATAACACTCATAAGTTTAAATGCATAGAATAAAATACATGAAATGCAAGCAGACAATACTGAACGTCCTGCAAGAAATCAGAAAGATATATACACTAAATACATCAGATGATTAACTTGAATGTGCACACAGACACTCAAACATCACAAAGTCAACACTCAAAGAAAACACCTCAGATGATTATAGCCGCTGGAGACTTGAATGTGCGCACGGACACTCACACACCACAATGGCAATTTTCAAAAATAAGATTCATAACCGGCTACAAACGTCATCTTGGCCCACTTCAGACTGGGGGATTCACACCGGGGTCAAGATACTCAGTAAAACCGGGAGTCGCTGCACTGTAGACGCCTCCGTCATCTAATTCCAGTCTCTAAATCAACAAACCCCAGCTTTATAATCTCAAAACACACTAGAAAGTTCTGAGAGACCTTCCTCTGTGCCAAGGAAACTTACTGGAATTGGCCACTTTCCATGCAAGCATTCCAAAGGCAAAGGAGTTCTGACATTCCTGCTGCATTCTCATGTATTCCAGCCTTTATCTTAACGAAGCTTACAAAGGTCTCCGGCAGTACAGTCAACAAAACAACCTTGAACGTGAATAACCTAAACAACTTGGGTAATCTGGGGGCCTGCCTGTGCGTGCAAAAGCTCAAGTTAGCTGACGGAGTCAGATTTCAAAATAGCATGAGGGCATGTCTAAGCCAATAATAACAACTTCATAATACTTGCCAATGTACAACACAATGCACATGTGTACCACTGCCTATAGCATCACACACTTCATCTCCTAATGTATGACATAATGCGCATCGGAGCACCACTGCTTATAACACTGCACTTCGAGACCAAGAACCTCTCTCTCTCATGCTTTCAAATGCACATCTCACACATTCTATTCCTGGCAAGGCTGTTCTGCTCTGTGAAAGCTCTCCCTCTTTAAAACTACATGATTACACGACAGACATCTTCAAGGAAATGTGCCCATGCAGGGAAAAATTATGTTGTTCAATCAAGCTAGGGTAAAATAAAACACCAAAAGTCAATTTAAACAATGGTAGTCAAAGGTCATCACGTGGTTTCAAAACATTGGGGTGCCTCTAGCACTACATTCCACCCCATGACCTTTGACTATCATAACATACATATCAGAATTCAACTTCTTAAGTGAAACCACGAATATGAAATGAAGTACACATTAAAACAATGACATTATAAAAGCATGTAACATAATATAATACTGCATCTTAAAAAACTCATGCATCTCTGATAATAACTCAGTTTCAGGAATAAATGTATGATGAATACACAAAATGAAAATACAAATAGAATAAAACATGTTAACTCATTAAGGCCCCTAGTGTTATAAATGGTTAATTCTGGAACTTTTACTATTGAAGCAGCCAAACATATATTTTGCTTAAAATAAGGGAAACTCAGAATCTTTTTTTTTCCAAACATAACAGCATTTCCTGTAACTCTGTTAGAATAGAAATGTTAATGTTTGTGTATTGCCCTGTGTAGGTTAGCATTCGCTGCTTCATTTTCTTCACAGGCACCATTTTAAACTGTTCGAAACTGATTTCGGTCAAATTCTGAAAAAAATGCTCCCCTTAGAGTTTTGTTTTTTTCTTTTCTGTTCTGTTCCAGTAATGAATACACTGTTCTTATTAGCGCATACCTTTCTCACTAGATAGAGGCCCTCTCCTTGTCTAGTGACGGACCTGAATGGAACGACCTTGGAGTTGAGATACTTTGTGTAAGATAGAAGCACTGAAAACTTTTGTGTTTCACTCTTTAGCTGCACCTGCCTGGAAAATTCCACTGTGGGCTTGTTTTAGCCCGGTTACCAAAATGTACATAAGGTATATTTATGCTTGTCGATTTTAGTCCTCTCCGCAGCACTCCTAGCGACTGGGCAGACCGGGGTCCGCTCTGAGTGTACAATAATAAACAGTTATTGGTTTGTATTCTCTACTGTCTGACCGACTCTTACTTTGTTACGGAAGGCTAAGAGGTGGTCATTAGTTACCCGGGTGACCCTAATCAGGTCACTTCCTTCAGTTGGCACCCGAAGAGGGACTCCTTCGGGTGGTTGATCCATCCCCTTTTCACAGACGGGGAGGGAGGCCGAGGACATCATCGGGTCGGTCTGACGTCTCGGGGATCCCTGCACAAAGAGTTTTTATTTGCTCGCAGCTGTCTCTTCTGTCCTGCCAGACGGTGCCTCACCCAGTGGTCATCCCGACTGGAGTCCTGAATGGAGAAACCCTTGGTTCTGACCATTTGTTCTGAAGAGTCGGCAGTTGAGAATTGGTTTGTTTGTATTGCTGATATCAGGTGAGTTTCTTTTTGTTCTTTGTGGATATGGTACCATTGTGGTTTGAGTTCGATACAGTCTGAAGACTGTTTTAATAAAAAGTACTTGCAACTACTTTGCCAGGTAAAATAAACTAGTTTTCCTTTTAAAAATGCTTGGCCTCAGTAAAGTTTAAAGTTTGTGTTGTCGTTGTTGTTCTGCAGATGGTGGATTTGAAGAAGCTCAGCTGGCACCTCCTGAAGGCAGTCCTAATTTTGATATGTAAGTGAAACATGGTCTTGGCCCTATTATGTTTACTACATTATGGCACAAATATACGAGGGACAATGCAGAATTGCAGTGGCCGTTGACGGGCACTTTTGATGAACATAAAATTGGATTTTTACAGGAACAGTTGTTTAAGAGACGGAGTAGGCAGTCGAAGTTTGATTCTCTTCTAACTTATCAGAGGGGGGCTAGACAGACAGCTAAAGATGGAAAGAGAAGCACGAAGGGGAAAATGCAAACATTGACGCAGAAAGCTGTAGCATGTGATAGAGAAAAACAGGAGGCAGAGGTTGAATGTGAATATAGGAGATTTCAGTTACACATTGATTAATCTTATTTGGCCAAAGATGAAGATGATACTTTTGTGGAACAGCCTCCTTATGCCCCGCAGAGGATATATCCGACTGTTCCCTTGTAGTCACTGGAGCCTGTTTCATCTGGTACGGCTGTTGTTTTGACGGCTTTGGCTACGGCACCTCCTGCTCCTTCGTTGTCCTCGCCATTTTTAACAACTGTGACCCCTAGTACATCTACTGTTTCAACTCCTATATTTTCTGTTTCTTATTCTCCAGTACAAGGGTTAGCAACGATTGTACCTGTTACTTCTGTTGCTTCTCCTTCTATGATTTTGAGTTTATGGACAGAGATTGGACGAAATTCAGTGAACAGATAGGTCCCTTGGTACGCTCTGACATGGGGGAAGATGAGAAGGAGATGTTGGCCAGGCAGGCTACGAAGTGGGCTAGTAATCCGGTTTATGGTGCTGAAGACATTTGGCAGGCTGTGTGTGATTTTGAGCCTTTTCTACAGAAGCATGTTCTCCAGCATATGTCTGCTACAATGATCAATCTTTGGTGCACACATATTAAAAATGAGGCTCCACAAGTGTTATTTGATAGTAAAAGATAGTGTTTATATTGCTGATTTAGCCCCGGGGCAGGTGCTTGCAAATATTAATACTATAGTGTCCTACAGAGTTCGGTTGTTCAAAAAGAGTCCCACTAAAATTACCCAGTTCCCCATGCATGAGGTTCATCCAATATATCATCCAGAACTTCCTGAGTTAACAGATCGGCTCGGTAATGTTACTAGAGCACCTGTAGCTGCTCATTTCCAGGAGCAATGGGTTTATACTCTGTGGAAAAGGAGCGAGATTTTGGCCCTTAAGCCTACCCTGCCTGACCCTAGAAAAAAAAACATAGCTTATTTTAAGGAGTTGACAAATGCTGCTTCTTCTACTGTAATGGCTCTAGCTGATATTAAAATACTTTTCGGTCTTCTTGTTCCAGTTAATATTTGGCGGCAGGTGCATACTCAAGATCATATTGCAGAATTGGGTGGTACGTAAGATGTGATTAAAGGATGGGATCAGGAAAGAAAGCCAGGAGATAAGCCTTGTGCAGAGATACTTGCTTTGCCTGGTCGTATTTACTTACATGCATACTCTTATTCTCCATAAGAAGGTAAGTTCAATCAATCAATCAATCAATCAGGGAGTTTATAAAGCGCTCTACTCACCCGTGAGGGTCTCAAGGCGCTTGGGGGGGGGGGGGTGCAGCTCCGGATCAGTCGAAGAGCCAGGTCTTGAGGTCCTTCCTGAAGGTGTGCAGGGTCGGGGCGCGTCTGATGTTCACAGGGAGCTCATTCCAGGTCTTGGCCGCGATGTAGGAGATGTAGGAGAAAGCTCTCCCACCTGTTCTGTTTCTTCGGATGCGGGGCAAGGTCAGCAGAGCAGAGGTTACTCTTGGGTGCATGGAAGGATACTCTGTCATTGAGGTATTTGGGCCTGATGTTGTGGAGGTATTTGTAGGCGAGGAGTTTGAAGGTGACCCTCTTCTCGACGGGGAGCCAGTGGCGGTCTCATAGGTGTTGGGTCATGTGTTCGTGGCGTGCTGTCCCGAGGACGAGTCTGGCTGCGGCGTTCTGGATGGTTTGGAGTTTGTGTAGAAGAGTTCTGGCGTATATGGCGTTGCCGTAGTCCAGTCTACTGGTTATGAGCACGTGGGTGACGGTCCTTCTGCAGTCGGGGGGATCCATTTGAAGGTCTTACGGAGGATGCGTAGGCAGTTGAAGTTAGTGGAAGTGACGGCGTTGATCTGGCGGTTCATGGAGAGAGAGGAGTCAAGGATGATGCCCAGGTTTCGTGTGTGGTCTGTTTGGGTGAGCGGATTCCCGAGGCCGGGGGGCCACCAGGTGTTGTCCCAGGTGGAGGTGCAGGGTCCAAGGATGAGGACCTCGGTTGGGATGGATTGACAGCTTGTCAACAGAAGACGGATGAGAGTGTGTCTGACTTCTTCACTCGGTTTGAAGATACATTTCTGGATTACAGTGGGCAGGATATGTCCACAGAGGAGGGAGTCCGTTTGTTTGTGGACAGGTTTGTTACTAATCTTCTTCCTGAGATAATGACTTATTTGCAAGCGTCTGAAAGTACTTGGTCTATGTCTTCCCCCTCTGGTATTTTGAATATGGCCCAATATTATGAACATAGATATCAGGAGAAGAAAGATAAGACTGATAAGAAACATAAAGTTCTAAAGACAAAGATGTCATTACAGCAAGCATTTTGAGGCAATAGTAGGGAACAAGGTGGTCCTTCCAGACAGCTTTCACATACCAGCAGGCAGCCTTCAACGACACCTTTAGGGCCAAATCTGTGTGTGTATTGTAAGGAGGAAGGTAATTAGCATAGCCAGTGCCCTGTGCTTTCACAGAAGGTTGCATCTCCTAGAGGGCGAGGTTCCAGTGGGAGAGGTTGTGGGACTGATAGAGTTCAAAATGCTGTGGTTTCACAGGGTCGATCTGATAATAATTACTTTGATGACCCTCATGATGGCCAGTATTATTATGATGATTACGATATGGATGAGGTGATGGGTATGTCTTATAGCTAGGACAGCCAGGGACAGTGTGAAGGACCAGTTCAGATACCTATAGATCAGTGCAATCCTTATGTCACAGCGGTTTGTCCCCGGGGAGGCTCTGTCTGGCCACAATAAAGTTTTGGTAGGTTTTTCAGGTGTACTGGTCGTAAGCCCCATTTAGCGCCCCCTTGCATTGACTGTTGGTCCTTTTACTGTGGAATCCCCATTTTTGTTGACATCCAATTGTGGTGAAAATTTGATGGGTTTGGATTTGTTGAAGAAGTTGCATACTACTATTAATTGCTCTCCTAATGTGTCTATATTACTATGGGTTCGGATGTGAGTACTAAATAATTTTTTTTCTCAAGATGCCACCCTCCCAGCAGAATTTGCTGGTTCACCACCCACTCTATGGGCCACCGGTGACACGGATGTAGGGCTGTTGCAAATACCACCAGTTTCCATACAGGTTAAGGATCATGCTGCTTTGCCTTGCATTCTTCAATATAAGATACCTCAGGCGGCAGAACAGGGTCTTATTCAGATTATTCAGGATTTGATACAAAAGAGAGTTGTTGAAGAAACATCTGCCAACATTTGTAATAGTCCTATTCTTTCGATTCTTAAAAGGACACCTTCCGGCTCCGCTGACGACAATGATAATGTTTACCGTTTTGTGATTGATTTGTGCAAGGTTAATAAAATAGTAGTTTCACAGTTCCCAGTGGTTCCTGATATTACTACGCTCTTGACGATGATTCCTTCTACTGCCCAATTCTTCTCTATTATTGACTTGAAAAATGCTTTCTTTAGTATTCCTATCGATCCAGACAGTAGATATTTGTTTGGGTTTACACTGGCTGGTAGAAGTTTTAGATTTTGTCGCGCTCCTCAGGGCTATACAGAGAGCCCTAGTATTTATAGTCAATCATTAAAAGGTCGGTTGGATTCCTTATCGCTACCCTCAGGTAATGTATTGGTGCAGTATGTTGATGATCTACTCATAGCTTCTGACATAGAACAAGGTTGCAAAGATAGTACAGGGAAACTGTTGTTGTATTTGGCCCATCATGAACATAAGTTTTCACTTTCCAAATGTCAGTATTGTCGACAGGAGGTCACCTATTTAGGTCACCTACTGTCGAAGGAGTGTAGGAGGTTGACCCCAGAGCGCATTAGTACAGTTTTTAAAATGCCCATTCCACAAACTCAAAAATATGTGCGCCTTTATAGGTATCACTTCCTATTGTCACCAGTGGATACCTAATTATTTGCTACTAATTAAACCTTTACTTGCAATAACATCGAAAGCAGTGCATGAGCCTTTTCCTTGGACGTCTGAATGCCAGCAGTCTTTTGAGAAATGGAAAATGGAGCTTTGTTCGGCTCCAGTGTTTGGCACACCTAACTACAACAAACCGTTTGTGCTCTGTGTCCACGAGATGGCTGGTTGTGCAATTTCTGTCCTAACACAAAAGTTTGGGGATAAGCAGAGGCCTTGTGCTCATTTTTCTGCTGTGCTTGAAACTGTTGCTAGGGCCCTTCTGAGCTGTCTGAGAGCAGATGCGGCTGTTGCTACTTCAATCAGACAACTGGCTGGACTCATACTTGATACTGACCTCACAGTTATGGTACCCCATGCTGTGGATACACTTTTGAACAAGACGAAGACACAGCACCTCACCAGAGCACATCTTACTGGCTGTGAATTGACATTGTCTGCTAAACACATTACAATTAAAAGATGTGCCACTCTGAACCCAGCCACGTGACTACCCCTCCCTTCTGAGAATGATGCAGTTGATAAACATGAATGTATCTTCTGGACAGAAGAAGAGACAAAGGGATGGGTAAATCTGACTGATGTTCCACTATCTGACCTCCAAGGAGAACTATATGTTGATGGCTCCTGTTTTAAATTACCAGATGGCACTACCACTAAGTTGTGCACGATGGAAGAGACGTCACAAGTCCGTTATCAGTCGGCTCAAGCTGGTGAACTTGCTGCCCTTATTAGAGCTTGAGAATTAAGTGAGGGACTGGGTGTCTATATTTATACTGACAGCCAGTACGCATTTTAGGTTGCCCATAATTTTGGCCGGCTTTCGGCAGAGAGAGGGTTCCTTACTTCCCATGGCACCAAGATTGACCATGGGCACCTCATATTGAGGCTTTTGTCTGCTTTAACGCTCCCTGAGAAATTGGCCATAATTAAATGTAGTGCACACAGGAAGATTACTGATGATGTGGGTGGAGGAAATGCTTTTGCAGATCATACAGCGAAGGAAACGGGTCGAACAAAGATGAAAGGCATGTTTGTAGCAGGTCCAGCTAGGTGGGTTCCCAAAGTTATGTTTGATAATACCCTTGAGAGTGTTAAGGAGATATATAGTGAAGCCACGATAGAAGCATTTGCGTAATGGCCGGAGAGTACAGCACAGTTGAATGAGGAAGAATGTTGGATTGATAAATCAGGGAAACAGAGATGTATGTTGCCAGATGCATATGTTCTTTCCGTTGTCACTATGGCACATAGACCAGCTCATATTAGTGCAAATGGCATTTGTAGATTGTTAGCCCCTGTATGGCAGAATGACAATGGTGACACGGACGGCTGTAAAGGTCGCTGAACAGAAGAACGGGGTACATGCTACCCATTGTTGGAGGATTACTTTGACGTTACCATATCGCTGGTCGGAAGAACTGGGTACATGCTACCCATTGTTGGAGGATTCCTTTGCTGTTACCATATGACCAGTGGTTCAAAGACGGCATAGGGGACACGGAGTGTGAACAGGTGCCCAGGTTTGTTCCTTTCAGCGACACCCACTTAACGTGGATGCAAGCGGATAAGGAGAATGAGGATGCTTTAAACAAGGCTATTCCCCCAGAAATAAGAGCTATCCAAGAGCCTTTGTTCATTGATCACACGGTGCCTGGGGCTACCAGGTACAATTTGCGCCCTCCGCTGTGGGCTACTGCGTTCATGGAGAAAAAAGACTAGGGATGGACTGCCTAAGGTAGCTAGTACTGAGTTACAGTGCCAACAGAATTAACAGAAACTTGGGAGAATTTTCTGTTTACTTTATCTTAGTTGTTTGAACATTAGTTTGGGAAGATTGAAGTATACCTCGTGAGTATACTATCTGGATCAGCATGGGATACATCAAAAGAGCTTATGACAGAGCAAGCTCCACCGCCGGTGCTCAAGAGCGCCAACTTATTGATGGAAAATAGGAGCCTGTACCAGTGAAGCACGGACGGACACATGGAACTTGTATATCTTTTTGCATTTTGGCCCCCCTTTATCATACTATTATTCATGCCTTTGGTAGAAAGGTTGCTGAGGAAGAGCAGCCAATGGTTCTTGTTGCCCAGCATGATATTGTGTGGACATGAAAAAGGAAAATAACATGTGTTGCTCTGTTGGTTCTGCTTCTAATAATATTTTGTGGAGTGTCATGGGTTTTGAAAAATGATCAAACTATGCCTCTGTGCAAAAAGGGTAAGGTTATCTCCCTGAAAATAAATAAAAGAACAGCCTGAGTAATACATTTCTAGACACACACAAGACATTCTTCTGAGAAGGGACAGCTTGTTACACCACTGAATCTGTTACTAGTTTATGGACTGCATATCCACTGTCACTTGTAAACTATACATATACTGGCCCACTGCAATTCACAGAAGAGAAGGGAGTGTTTGGTTTCGGCTATCCAGGACATTGTCTATATTATAGAAAGCCATTGGGAATTGGTTATCCAGGTTGTGATAAAAATACATATTGCAAACAATTTTTATATGGAAGAACAGAATTTTACTTTGGGGGGCTGGTATTACAAGGAATTGATGGTCACCCGGGGGGCTGGTTATTATCCTGCTTGCTGCCCCATTGTGAATAGTACAGACAGTTCTTTTTCTATCAACTGTTCTGGAATAGTGCTGTATAAAAATACGATCCCTCTGGTGAATGACAAAGATCAAGTACTTTTGGAATGAACACTCAATATGCTGCAGTAGATTATGAAGGACCGATTTATGCACACCTGGGGTTTTACTTCTTGTCTAACGGTACATACTCCAACATGAATAATGGTACAGATGATGTGGCTCTTAAGATGGTATTACCCTTAGATGTGTTCTGTAAATATGCTATGACTGGGTTATGCTGGGTTATAAAGACTCTCACAAAAGAATTCTGTGAGGGAGTGACAGATATAGAGGTCAATAATTACAGTAACGGGATTCCTTTTGGATACATTCTTTCTTCTATTTTCACTTTGGGTGGTACGATTATGGCCAGGGGTGAGAAAGCTAGAGAATATTTCAGATGTAAGCTGACAATTCTGTCTAATACCACAGTAGCAGCTTTGTGTGACATCACCACTCACTTGGAGAGTATGCGTATATATTCAGAACAGACCAGATTTGCAGTTGATTTTATTTTAGCTAAGAATGGTGGTGTATGTGAGGTATTGGGCGACCAGTGCGTAGTCCGGATTAAGAATATGGAAAAGAATATTACTAAACACATCTTAGACATCCTCGAGAATGTCAAGAAATGGAAAGTGGGACTTGGAGTTGGTCTGTTTTTTTAAGCTGGGGCTGGGTTCTCAAAAAAGTAATTTATATCTCATAGTGGTATTGGCTCTTTGCTGTATCCTTGTTTAGTGTCATCCCTTCTGTTGTTCTTATTATTCTACACTTCTCACGACCAAACTGAAGAAGAACATTCATGATACAAATGCTGCAATCGTGATCCAAAAGGACATTGAGGATCTTATGAATATAGACAAGGGCATTTTTGAGAACTCTTGCCTCCTCACTGTTTCACTTCCTTTTTTTTTTTTTTTTTTAATAATATTTTTATTGAGATCAGGACAAGAGATCGGAACAACGAGTGTCAAACAATCGAACAATTCAGAGAAATCAAATAGACATATCAAACAGGGCATAGAGAACCACATCAGAATTAAAAATCAAGAAATATATGACTTATACGGGAGCTAGTCTAAATAATTTTTTTCCCCCTTTTTTTTCCTTTCTTTCCCCTTCCTTCCTCTCCCTTTTTTCTTCTCTTTCTCTGTCCAACAAAAAAAAATAAAAAAATAAAAAAAAAAGGGGGGGGGGGGGAAGAATCAACAGACCTGCCAAGATTGTCCAAGTAGGCCAAATGACAAACAATTTTAAGTGCATCAATCTTGACATAGATTTGAAGAACCCCAAATTCGATCTATCTTTTGGAGAGATTTATGACCTCTGATCTTAGCTAGAGAAGTTTCCATGGTATGAATTTCTTTGACCAGAAGCCACCACTCCATCACGTGTGGTGGGTTACTTGAAATCCACATCCTAGCGATGGTCAGTCTGGCACAACCAATCAAAATATTGATAAGGTCAGCTTGTGAGGTTACAGATGAGTAATTTAACAAAGGAGTGCCTAGAAGTACATTAGCCAGACTTAGTGTGATTGGTTGTGACAGAATCTGCGCCATACCCTGGCTGACTTTAGACCAAAATTCCGAAAGTCGAGGACACGTGAACATCATATGTTCAAGATTGGCGGCTGATAGGTCACATTTCGGACACCTTGTCCGTTCGCTATTGGAGCAATTGTTGGACCATTTTGAAATTTTTTCTGGAGTGTAGTATAGCTGGAATATCGTTTTATATTGTTGTAATCTCAAGCTTGAAGAATGGACCGAGCGGTTGAAACTACTTAGCGAAGATGATATCTGATTAGCAGAAATATTCAAACCCAAGCGAGAACTCCATTTTGCCGCAATATTCCCACAGTCGTCTGATTTAAGCGAAGTTAGAGCTTTGTAACCAAGACTGATAAGTGATCTAGCCTTATTGGAGTAGAAACAGTTCCAGATATCTGAGTCTAAGATGTTTAATAGCTTTATTTTGCGTATTAAGTAATCGTGTATTTGAACGCATTTCAACTGTGAGGTTAAAGGTAATTTATATATTGTTCTTAGTGTCTCGAAGGCCAGAAGACCGTCGTTACTATAAAGGTCCCCAAGTGTTTCTATTCCAGCGGTTTTCCACATGTAAAATATCCCATCGTGAAAAATCCCCGGAAGACCCGGATTGGCCCATAGAGATAATTGAGGATGGAAAAGAGACGTATTAAATATAGCCAGAATAAGTTGCCAAATTTTAACAGTGTCTCTGATAGTCTTGAATTTTACCCGTTTGAAATAGTTAGGGTCGTTAGCTTTGGCTAGAAACATATTAGATTCCTCCCCTAAAGCAAATTGGTAGGAATAAAGCGCTTGCTTGTCACGGATGAACAAGCCACGAAGACGACTGAGGAAAGCATAGAAAAAATATAATCTAAAGTCAGGAAAGGTCATACCGCCTTGATTAAAAGGTAGTTTGAGAAGATTGATTGATCTGCGAGCCTTCTTGTATCCCCAGATGAATCTACTAAAAATCCCATCCAGCCGTTTGAAGTATGTGTTGTTAACAAGGAGAGGTATGGACTTAAATAAGTATAGAAATTTAGGTAAAATACTCATTTTAATTAAATTGATCCTGCCAACCATGCTGAGGGGGACCTTATGCCACTTTTTTAGAGTTGTAATAGTTTCTTTGAGGAGAGCCTCATAGTTAAGTTTAATTATCTCATTGGTATCCGAAGAAATTTTAATGCCGAGATAAGTGGCTGTTCTACAGGTACCTACTATCTGAGTCAGGGGTTTGTGGTTCACAATGACTTGTGTTTTATGTGAGTTGAGTTTGTAGCCAGAGACTGAACCACATTTGTTAGCCTCCTCAGTGATTCCCAGTATGGCTGTCGGTATATTAGTTGAGTAGACCGCAATGTCATCAGCGTATGCCATAATTTTTAGCGATTTCTGACCGTGTACAAAGGGAGTAATATTGGAATTGGCTTGTAAAGCGACAAGAAAGGGTTCCAACGATAACGCAAATAGCAAGGGTGATAATGGACACCCTTGCCGAGTGCCACGAGAAATTAAGAAACTAGTAGAAGTTAGCCCGGCGTAACAAAGCCTAGCCGTAGGGTGATCGTAAAGAGCCTGTAGCCATTTAAGAAATTGGCCGTGAAAGCCCATAGTGGGCAGTGTTGACCAGAGAAATTCCCACCCCACTCGCCGTTCCTGAGGATACGTTCCTGACTTCTCTACCTTCCGGCCAGCCTGTGTGCTCAACTGATGCTTTGCAAGTCACTGAGCCCTCGTGCCATCAAGCGGGGACCCTTATTGAGGCTATGACCCCTGGTAGTGCCAAAGAGGGTACAGAGGGTACAGATGGAGCCCTCCCCACTTCAGCCATTCTGGTGGTATCACCTTTGATGAACAATCCTCCGGAGCTTCCTCTGCTTACTCCCGTCGTCCCGGGTCGGGGGCTGGTTGGTTCGGAAGAGATTCCCCTCGACTTGGAAAATTCAGATCTGAGCTATAATAACGATGAAGAATCTGGTGAGGAACCTGAAATCCACCTCAACTCTCCGGCAGATTCTGTAAAAAAAATCATACGGAAAAAGGGGAGGTCTAAGGCAAAAAATAAGTTAAAAAAGGGCAAAACTACAGCTGTCTTCAAAGCCGGCCCCAGTATTCTGCCGCCACAAGGGAAGCCCACAGTTGAGAATAGCCCGCTTCGTAAATGGATTCAGGCTAATGGAAGAGTCAAGAAGATGGCTCTACGCCTGTCCGGTGTTAGCTCCCTGCCGGGAGACCAGATAAAAGAAATGTCCCCGACTCAATCTCAAGTGCAGGCGGATTCATCAACAATCTTTTCTTCTCCCCCTCTCCCTGCATCCACTGTCTCTTGCCCGCCTGCCTCTCATCCATCAAATGGCCTAGGCTCCGCGACTTTGGCATTCACCCAGGAGCAAATGCCTATCAGCATTGTTTCTACCTCTATGCAAACTCTGGCTCTCACTACTTCGGATGTTTCCCCTCCCGCTCACTCAAACCTCTTGCCTCCCTCTGACCTCGACTCTGATAGAAATGAAAAACAAAACTTTCCCCTCAACATCATCTTGCAGACTCTGTCTGAGCAACACAAGGAAACGCAACAACAATTTCTCCAACTCAGAGAGGATAATATCAAGATTCAGCATTCTATTCAGGATCTGAATAATAAAGTGGGAGGGGTCGTTCAGGATATAGAATCCCTACAACAGAGGGTTTCGAAGGTGGAGGAAACAGCCGCCTGTCACCAGAGTGTGGTTAACAGATACCAAGAGCAAATTGGAAAGTTACAGGATAAAATGGAGGACATGGAAAATAGACAAAGACGTCTTAATCTCAGACTATTTGGTATACCCGAAGGATCTGAAGGGGCCGATCCAAGGGCATACATGGTGTCATTATTCCAGAAAGCCTTCCCGGACCTCTCCGATTGGGACTGGGACTCCCAGCTTCAGAGAGTTCATAGACTCCCTCTTTATACAGCAAACAGGGGGAGTAAATTTCCTCGTCCCTTTCTGATTTATTTTGGCAATTTTCTCCTTAGACACGCTGTTTCACTTAAAGCTAGGCCTAATTCCCCGGTTACGATTGAGTCTATCACCTTCTTTGCAAGATCTGATCTCAGTAAAAGCACCATGGATAGACGCTGGAGGCTCCGTCAGCTTATCGATCCATTTAAGGCTTTGGGTGGTCAGGTTTTTCTGCAGGAACCAGCTCGCCTAAAAGTCATCCACGGTGGGCGGACATACACATTTACAGATGAGAAGGAGGCAGAACAGGTTCTTTCCAATCTAACACCTTAGTGAGAGGCGAGATTTACAATAGGAAGTCAGGGAAAACTCCCCCCCCTTTTTTTTTTTTTTTTCAAGGGGTAATCAATACCTGACTCCCAACCTCATGCGATGGTCTAGTACACTTTTTACATACCAAAGTAGGGAGAATGAGGGCAGGGATTCCTCAAATGGACTATTAAGGCTGTTGTCTAATTTAATTGGCTGGTTGACGTCGCTGAAAGGAGAAGGAGGAAAAGGAAGGGGAGAAATAATGTACGAGGGATAATAGGATAGGGGGAGGGAAAAGGTAGGACAAATAAGGGAAAAAAAGGGTTAAAGAAAGAAAGACAAGGAAGGAAGGGGATAGAAAAGAAAAAAAAGGGGGGGATACGGGCACTCTTACATCTATACTACATCAATTGTTCTAAACTTATATAAATAAAATAAAGAAAGATGCATTGTTTTTCTAGCAGGTTGATCACCTCTGCTGCTTCTCTTTCGTGCTGCCCAGCCACCGGCAGCAGGGTATAAGAGGTTTTCCTCCTCTTTGGGATTGGGGGTCCATGTTGAACCCCCGAGGGTGGCTTTGTTGGAGTGGGCTAGGGGGGGCTAAAAATGTTAAAACGATCAGGTCGGAGGGGAAGGTAATCTTTTATTATAATGTTTTGCTGAAACATTGTACGGGAAATCATAAACGGGCAGAGGGACTAAATATGTTGAAATGATGCTCAGAATTAGATGTTTGGCTTGGAATGTTGCGGGACTCAACGGTAGGAACAAGAGACAGCTTGTCTCTGAAGAGCTTAATCTGTACAAACCTCAGATAGCCTTGCTTTCCGGAACACATATCACCTATAATGACCGCAAACTTCTTGGGCAGTTAGGATACGATGTGTTAGTGCGCTCCGAATGCAGTATCCCAACTAGAGGTGTTGCCATTCTAACACAGAAAAGATTAAATATAGCATTAACCAAAACTAAGGTGGACAAAGCCGGCCGATGGGCTATTGCTCAAATATTGTGGTATGATAATATTTTTACTCTCTGTGTATTCTATGGCTCGAATATTGACGATCCTTCCATTATAGACAGGCTAAATATAGAACTTTTGGATAGTAGGGGAGAACTTATCATAATGGGGGATTTTAACCTCATTATGGATTATAATATCGATACCACCAGACATCGAGCATCCCAGAGGATGCGCCGCTCCCGAGCCGCTCTCATCGAACTCGGTCGTATTCATAACTTAAAAGACGTCTGGCGAACAATATACCCCTCTATTGCTGGTTTCACATATTTTTCAGCACCTCACCAACTTTGCTCAAGAATTGATATGGCCTGGGCCTCAGATAATATCATAGAGAATAGCTCCATGGAGCTTTGTCCAAGAGTGGCTTCGGATCATAATCCAATTATACTAACATTCATTATGCCACAGAACTGTTGGAAACCCAGGACATTTACATTTCCCAGACACTTATTGTCCAATAAGGACTATATCTCACAATTGAAAGCACATTTAGGCGAATTTATTGCAATAAATATAAATTCGGCTGCACTCAACATTGTTTGGGATACGGTCAAAGCTAGCATACGGGGGTTTACACAGCAGTTCGTTCTAAATCAGAACTCTCTTTACAAACTTGGCTGGGCTGCTATGAGTAACACTATAACCATGCTCGAAAAACAGCTGTCACAGGCCCTGACACAGGGTGTATCGGATGTATCTGGCATATGCCAAAAGCTAGCTCGCTCTAAGCTCAATATTAAAACCAGACTCATGGAGAAAAATATGAACAAAGAAATAATCAAAGAGAGGGAGTGAAGAGGTATTAGGATAGAACCTACCTCCTATCTGATATTTAGTAAACAAAAGTGATTCTATCCTATCAAAAAGTGTAAAAAAGTGATACTAAATAGTTAATTAATTACTTAATTTTATGTTTTTTGATTTTTACAATGATTAGTACAGTGAAATTAAAGTGATCCGTGGAATGCCACGGAAAGCACTAAGTGTTTTTAAAATACCCCTCACACACTATGAGTCCCATAGTGTCATGCTTCATCATGGGGGTCTTCCCGTCCCTCTACGGGGCGGGGCGTGCTACTACCAACGGCTACGCGGGAGCACTGTTGTTGTGATAATAAGGCTTATGTGTAGTGCAAGGGATGTGAGTGATTAGGGATACGTGAAAATAAAAATTAAAAAGACCCTGGCTAGTAGAAAAAACAATTTTATTCTGTTCTCTAGCTGGGACCGTTAAAAATGGGGAAAAGAGTAGGAAATCCCACAAATTAGTGGTTACCTACTGGGTCGACATGTTTCGTGAGCAGTCCCCACTGCTATACTCGTCAGGACCAAAAAATAATAATCCCTTAAACACTAAAGAGAATTTCTAGATTTGTATGCCTATTCGTCTCTATTAGCAGACTTGAATGAAAGCTGCGCCCTAGGGTACACTGACCCCAATCGGAAAAGAGGACCAAATTGGTATTTTGATTAGTTGTAATGTTCAGGCTTCTTGAGCACGCACTGGAGGGGAGGACGCCTGGTAATAGTCAAGTTTTCAGTGCCGCTCCGTCGATGTAAAAGGTTTTTACATCGACGGAGCGGCACGGAGGCATACGGAAGCGAGGCAAGATCCTGAAAACTTGACTATTACCAGGCGTCCTCCCCTCCAGTGCGTGCTCAAGAAGCCTGAACATTACAACTAATCAAAATACCAATTTGGTCCTCTTTTCCGATTGGGGTCAGTGTACCCTAGGGCGCAGCTTTCATTCAAGTCTGCTAATAGAGACGAATAGGCATACAAATCTAGAAATTCTCTTTAGTGTTTAAGGGATTATTATTTTTTGGTCCTGACGAGTATAGCAGTGGGGACTGCTCACGAAACATGTCGACCCAGTAGGTAACCACTAATTTGTGGGATTTCCTACTCTTTTCCCCATTTTTAACGGTCCCAGCTAGAGAACAGAATAAAATTGTTTTTTCTACTAGCCAGGGTCTTTTTAATTTTTATTTTCACGTATCCCTAATCACTCACACCCCTTGCACTACACATAAGCCTTATTATCACAACAACAGTGCTCCCGCGTAGCCGTTGGTAGTAGCACGCCCCGCCCCGTAGAGGGACGGGAAGACCCCCATGATGAAGCATGACACTATGGGACTCATAGTGTGTGAGGGGTATTTTAAAAACACTTAGTGCTTTCCGTGGCATTCCACGGATCACTTTAATTTCACTGTACTAATCATTGTAAAAATCAAAAAACATAAAATTAAGTAATTAATTAACTATTTAGTATCACTTTTTTACACTTTTTGATAGGATAGAATCACTTTTGTTTACTAAAAAAAAAGAAAAATATGAACAGTCTACATAAATTTCATCTATCTCAATATGAGAGTGGGGATAAGATCGGCAAAATTTTAGCATACAAAATCGCCGATGATAAATCTAGAACATCTATAAAAGAAATTAAGGGTCCAAATAACACTGTTTATACCCAACCTGAGCAGATTCTCGAGCAATTCGTAGCTTTTTACAGTGCTCTATATACCCCAGACGAACAGCCTGCTCTGAATAAAATTCAAGAATATCTGGATACTAATTTAATCAAGGGTAAGCAGACTGAAAACATGGTGCTGCTCTCCGAAAGTATCACCGAGTTAGAGATTAGAAAAGCGATTGCTACACTACCCTTAGGCAAAGCCGCTGGAGAGGATACTATCCCATTAGATATTTATAAATTATGCTCGGAGGAAATGCGGCCACTGTTTACTGATGTGATCAGTAATGTTGGGATCACTGGGAAGGCTCCTAAATCCTGGAACACTACCAGGATTGTCTTTTTTTAAAAAAAGGGTAAACCTGGGGACTAATGTGGGTCATACAGACCCATTTCACTTATCAACGTAGATGCTAAAATCTTCGCCAAGGTACTGGCTATCCGATTAGCTCCACTTATCCCCCATCTGGTATCCCCTCATCAACACGGCTTTGTCATGGGAAGAGATACTACTGCTCATATCAATATGGCTATCACTTCATTCGAGGTGGCTAGGTTTGGACCCACCCCACTCGGTATGATTCTTCACTGTTTCACTTCCTGATGTTGATAACATGGAATGCTCCTAAATGTTCATCAATGTGATTTTATTATTGTTTGAAGTTTGCTTTCGCTTGGCTGTTATAAAATGTTTTAGCTCATGCTGAAAGAAGGGTCTGTTAGAATAGAAATGTTCATGTTTGCGTATTGCCCTGTGTAAGTTAGCATTTCTTCACAGGCGCCATTTGAAGCTGTTCGAAACTGATCTCGGTCAAATTCCGAGAAATGCTTCCCTTAGAGTCTTGTTTTCTTCATTTCTGCTCTGTTCCAGTAATGAATACACTGTTCTTATTAATGCATACTTTTTTCACTAGATAGAGTCCCTCTCCCACTTGTCTAGTGGCTGGCTCAATTGGAACGACCTTGGAGTTGAGATACTTTGTGTAAGATAGAAGCGCTGACACCGTTTTTTTTGCATTTCACTATTTAGCTGCACCTGTCAGGAAAATTCTACTGTGAGCATGTTTTAGCCCAGTTACGAAATGTACATAATGTAACTTTATGCTTGTCGATTTTAGTTCTCTATGCAGCACTCCTAGTGACTGGGCTCCACTCTGAGTGCACAATAATAAACAGTTATTGGTTTGTATTCTCTACTGTCTGACCGACTCTTCGTTTAGTATGGAAGGCTGAGAGGTGGTCATTAGTGACCAGGGTGACCCTAATGGGGCCACTTTCTTTAACTCTCTGGATTTATTGCTACATATTCTTCTGTGTGAAAGGTACACAGCCCTCCTGCTTTGAAAATATTTCTTTTAACATATTTTTCATTTCAACAGTATCAGTTCATTGTCATTAGTAACTGTCTTTCTTAGGTATGTTCATCTAGTTGATTGAGACAAAGGCTGTCAGCAACGATGTCAATCTGTGCTGTCAGGTAATCACTTCAGGGTTGGGGGGTCCCACACCCTCATGGCCTCACTCAGACAAAGGGACCTACATATAGGACAGGGACATCAGGTACTCCAACACGTCCCAGTACAATCTAGAAAAGAAACAAGCATCACTCTTCTTGCAAAAAATATTTTTCAAAAAGCACACATTCTCATTTTTTCTGTGTTGGGTCTGAAGGCAAAGTTTTATCTTTTCTGTCTGCTGCAGGGTTCTCAGCTGGCTCTGGGGAATTCTCTGAGAATTCTACCCACACTTTGGCCTCTTTGTTTTTGGTAGTATTGTCGAACTCTCCTTCCACAGGCTCAGTAAGAAGGGCTGGGGAAGTCCCCTTCCTGATTGTCTCTCCAAACACTGCAGAATAAGTACACCCTTGATCATTTGGCATGGGCCCAAGGCAATACATCTGCCCTATCTGCGCTGGTATTTTTCTTTTTTCCAACTGGCCCCTCACCTCCTGTGGGACTCGTTTGTGCTGTGGATACTGACAAATAGGAATCACAGTTAAAAGTACTAAGTCAAGGGGAATATGCATCCCTTCATTCTCTGCCCACCTGTTAGTAGTGTCTTTCTCTCCTAGGTGCTCGCACTTAGTCATGCCCACCAAATCAGAATCGTGAATCACCACCTCTGTCTCCAAGATTTTAGCCTTTTCATCTGTAAGCGAATCAAAGTGTCTGTCTAATAAATGTATGGGACAATGAGTATCTACATGATACACAGTAGCTGTGCTTTGCAGTAACATTTCCCAAATCTCTTGCCATAACTCCCTGTTCCACTTCACTGGGCAATCCTGTGTCTCAGGCACCTCAACCACCACCCCTGGACTTTCTACTGGGATCTACACCAACTGTTCATGCAAAACTGCAGCTTCTGCCTGTATGCACCACTTGATCACATTTGCTTCTTGTGCATTACCTGTTCTGTATCTCATCAGCCATTGCATTAGAGAAATTTCAAAACGCAGCCTTGTTGTGATCTGCCCAGTGTCCGTAAGTGTGCAAAAACACAAAAGCATCTGTATCTGTCCTATGTCTGTGTCGCCTAGGGCTGTACTCCCCCTGAGTAGAACAAGGATACCACTAGACGATATAACTGATTTGAGGTTTTATTTAGAGTTCTTGGACAGTGTCTTGGTCTCTTTCTCTCCTCCTTTGTCCTGCGGGGCAGTAACGACGTTGTCCTCTCCGTGTCCGGGGTCTTTGTCAGGTGGAAGGCCTCCGAGGGACATGCAAGGAAGGGAATATCAATATATTAGTGGACTGTTCCTACCCCACACGTACAAGTTCCTCACAAGCCCTGGCATCTGGTATGCTGTCGCAGCCCTCGGTCGCACCAACTGGGATAAGCACACGTGAGTCGCAGAGGTGTCCTGCCCACACAACGCTGTATACCATCCCTAATGTAACTGGATATATCCTTCCATACCCATTCCTTAGTTTATGCCCGTGTTCCGCCCCAGTTTCTATGCCATATCTGGAGCCCGAGACAACAGGATATAAACATCATGCTCTCTTTATACATTGTTTATGCTCCCTGTTTATGTACCAACGATATATACAGCTGCTCTGTCCCACTACTGAATGTATGATCTGCTATGACTATCTGATGGTTATGTATGATGGACAATGTCTGAAATATGAAAATGGCAATAAAAATAAGTTTAAAAAAAAAATATTAGTGGACTGTTCCTGTCCTGTCAAGTGTTGAGAGGGGAAGGGCAGTGAGGAGTCACCGGGGGTCCGTCACCAACAACACACATGGGACAAGAGGAACTCTGTGAGTGAGTTTGAGGACTTCCTAACACAGAGAAAACAAAACGATACCTCCAGAAACCCCATGACCTCCCCACAAAGAAAAAAACCAAACTATCTCCCTCCCCGTGTGGATAATAAGCCCAGGATCCGGCCCCGTACCTTTCCGAGCCACGCTCCTCCAGGCGCGTGGCGGGGCGAGACGCCGTGAAGTTGGCCTCCTGGCTCTGCAGCTCTTTCGTCTCCTCTCGCTCCGACCTCCGAATCACGTCCTCCGCTCTCCTCCTTGCTCTTCGTATCCTTCGCTCCCCACTCTCCGTCTCCGACCTCTCCTCCTCGGGCTTTCGCGCCGTCGTCCATCCCGACTTCCGCCTTACGGGGTTCGATGGTCTCTGATTGGTCCGCCGTCGGTGACGTCATAGGAGGCGTCTCTGTTGTCGAGGCGAGCCAGTCCGCGTTAAAGGGGCCGCCAGCACCCTGTATAGGAGGTGTAAAGGGCCCGTCAGCAAAGGATTTCTCATAACCCGCCTCTGCTCCTGAGACTCGGCGACAGTCTGTCACAGCACAAAAACACACAAACAACTGTGTCTGCCCTGTGTCTAACAGAGCACAACTCAAAAGCAACTGTGTCTACCCTGTGTCTATCAGAGCACAAAAACACACAAACAACTGCGTCTGCCCAGTGTCTGTCACAGTGTATTGAAATACTAGCAGCTGTTTTCCAAAGGGAGTAAAACATTCTGCAGCATTTGACGTTTTAATCCAAAAGCCCAAGAGCACCATCTTCTTTCCTTGTTTTTCCCCACATACCCTAAGTGGCACACTGCCCCTGAATTGTCCCATTAAACTCAAAGTCTCCTTTCCGTATTAGCCACACATCTGAAACACATTGCATAAGCTCTTTTGCAGATTAAAAAGCACATTGCTGCTTCTCTCTCCACTCAGAGTCATGTTTGAAAATAAAATTTTTCATCATTTCTTTTTTCAGAAAGCAAGGTTTGTCACTCACTGACAAGTCTGATTTGTAACTGCAACCAACAATCACTAGTTCTAACAGGCTGATTTGTTTATCTTCTTTGTAGATTCTAAAATATTCCTGCACGTCTACATTTTCTCGATTCAACATTACTTCAGAAGCTTCTAATTCAACCAAAATACCATTATTTTCTGGCTGAGGAAATTCCTCCAAAGAATTCTTTAAAACTTCCTGTGAGCATTGTAAATTAACCTGCAGCCGTCCTTTATCCACATTCTTCATCAACTACTCACTCTGGCTATTATAACAGTCTGGTAAAATAAACTTTGTTACTCCAGTATTGGAACTTTCATAGATTCACATGCTTGAATCATTCCCCATCGTCATGATGGGAGTCCCCGGTAATATAAAATAGTAGTAGTAGTAGTGGTAAACACAACATAAATAATAGAACCCTGATAAGTATAAACTAGGAAGGGCCTAGGCCTCTTAAGTTTAACAGCCTATCATGGTCATTATGGAAAAAGAACCAAAGTTCTGCCTCAACCAATCAGCATTACTCACCCTGTAGAACCCTCCAGAGGGAAAGGTCAGCACCTCAGATTTTCTACCGCACGTTGTGCTAGGGGAGTCTCCTCTGAGCTCTGCTCAGTTATTCTCTTCAAAGGACTTTAACAAAGATTTCCTGTCAGGAAAGTACTCTAACCTGATTTTATTGACTTTAATAGACTGGAATTTACCTTTGGTTGGTTTAATTTGACTGAACTATGGCTGAAACATCTAAAAAGGCTCTCTTTAGAGAATGTGCCACTTGCTTGAAGAAAAGGCTTTATGCAGAGGATTCCCACAAAGACTACATTGTTTGTACCCTTCCCATAAGACTACAGACTGCAAAATTTGCCGTACATTCTCAAATAAAACTCTGAGCGATCGAGAAGGACGTCTCGTAATTAGGCTTCAAAAGCTCAAACCTAGGTCTGACCCTGTATTAGACTAAGAAAGCGAGCAGTCAGTTTCCTCTAAAGCTTCAAAAATATCTTCAAAAAGATCAAGGGATCCTTCACAATCTGATAAGGAACCAGCCCAAGACATCCTCTCTTGAGTCTTCCTCTGAGCGCAGTAAGGGCTCTCACAAAAAAGAGCACCTTCATAAGAATATTTCTGAGACAGCTACACCTCCAGCTCAGCTTAAAATGACATTTAAGAAACCCTCTTCTGACAAGCAACCTGTGGTTTCTCTGGTAAAGGAAGGTACTTCAACAGTCTCGCCGACGAGAAGCTGCTCCCCCTGGCACATCGACGACTTGTTCCATGGCTTTTTCATCATCGACGACAACGTTGACATAGTCAACACAGGGTCCAATCTCGTCTACCTTTCCTCTTATGGCTAAAGACAAGCACTCCTCGTCAAGGACAAAGTCACAGTCATCGTCGAATAAAGTTCTGTCGATGAAGTTGTTGTCGTCGTCGACGGAGGTGTGGATGAAAATTCAAAGGCCAACGAAGCAGTCATCGTCGACGGGCATGTCACCGTCGACGACATTATCGTTGAAGAAGCCGTCGATGAAGGAACAGTCTCCGGCGTCAACAAGATCCCTACCGTCTAGAAATCTGCAACCATCGTCAAAGTCACATACTTCGACGAAATCGTTGTGGACGGTATCACCGTTGACGACGGAATCAAAACCTCTGCTGGAAAAATTGTCGTCGGAGCAGTCGTCGACGATCACTGTATCTATAAGGAAAAAATCATCAGAAAAGATACAGAAAGTGCAAATTACACCAGAACACACTTCACCTAGTAAGATTACACCCCTATCACCTACTGGAAGGGGATAAAGATGAGGATTCTGGACAAGATGGAGGTATGTTTGGAGATGCTTATAGCCCATCAGAGCTACATGTGAAATGTCATCCATATGATGATGAAGAGGATGATCAACAGTACTATGATCAGGCCTATTTTATGCAGACCTCTCCAGGGCATCTACAGTCCCATGAAGATATGATTACTATGCTCTCTGCTCTATTATCTGATTTACAGTTCATGCTTCAAGATTACAGACAATGTTTTCCGCGGTCAGGTCCAACCATCAGACCTGCACCGTCTCAAGTGACATCACCAATGCAAAGTAGTACTCCTGCTGTATAATCGGTTCCTGGTAAACCACAAGCTGCTCCTCTCCAGGACCCACCTTCTTCAGATGAAGAGGGGGAGTTGCCTGACATGGCCTTGGAATGGGATGATTGTAGACTACCATCTCCTGCATCTTCAACTCCCCCCCCCCGGTAGATTCCCCTCCTGACGACAATAGGGGATTTCACGACCTATTGGAGCGTGCAGATAAAAGGTTCGCTATTCCTATGCCATCCAAACAAGCCGACTGCTTTTTATATGATTTTAAAGAGCCTTTCCAAAAGTCAGTCAGAGCTATTCCCATAATAGACTATATTTGGGACGAAGGCATTAAAATAATTAAGAACCCAGCATCAGTGCCAGCTGTGATGCCACGGCTTGACAAGGAGTATAAGACCACTGATGATGCTCCAGGTTGTCCCACGGGGCACCCAAAGCGTGACTCGGTGGTAACGCAAGCTACGCATCGACGTTCCAGAAATTCTGCAGCACCTTTATCCACACTGCCAGACAAAGAAGGCAGGCGTCTGGATTCTATTGGTAAAAGGATTTAAGCGATGTCCGCACTGAAAGTTAAAGCTGCTAATTCCATGGCGATTCTAGGGCGCTACAATCGCCAAATGTGGTCGGACACTGCTTCATATATCGACCAACTGTCGGAATATGTGAGAGAGGAAGCAAAAAAGATTTTGCATGAAGGAGAGAGGGCTTCAAACGAAATTATTGATTCAGCTATGGATGTCGCTGTAACGGGTTTTAGACAGCTAGCTGGTGCGCCAGTTTTGCGAAGGCAAGGATGGCTTAAAGCCACCTCTTTCCATCCCGAAGTCCAGAATAAGATACTGGATCTACCATATGATGGGGAAGCTCTTTTCGGTACCCAGGTGTAAGAGGCCCTCAAAACCATCAAGGCAGACACCGATCCTACCAAGTCATTGGGGACGCTCCAATTCAAAACAGTTCCTTTTCGTGGTTCTAGGGGAAGATTACAACCATTTTATAGAGGAGGGTATCAACAATTTTACTACCCAGTGTACTCTTCCACATCTCAATCGTACAGGCCTCAGTACCAACAGAAGCAGCCACCTCAGTCATCCTACATTCAATTAAATAGGGGAAAAACAACATGAGCTGGCAAAGATACCAATCGTTGACAATGATACACTACAGGCTCCGGCTCCATCTCTTCTTTCCTCCCATTTGAGTCCCATTCATTTTGCCCGCCTAGGAGGCAACATCTCCCATTACCTTCAACAATGGCAGTCCATCACCATGGACCAGTGGGTCCTTCATTTAGTACAATTCGGACGTATACAGAAACCACCTACAACTCCTCCAAAAATCCCGCCCCACAGGCATCTCAAAGCACTTCAGGAGGTCAGGATCATGCTTCAAAAAGGTGCGGTAGAAAGTGTACCATTGTCCAGCAGGGAAACCAATTTCTATTCCAGTTTATTCTTGGTCAGAAAGAAGTTAAAGCAATGGAGACAGATTTTGGACCTCCGAAATCTAAATCTATATCTGAGAAAACAATCGTTCCGAATGATAATATTGCTGGAGATGCTGAAACCACTACATCAAGGAAATTTTATGACAACCTTAGACCTTCAGGATGCCTACTTTCACTTTCCTATTTTCCCAAAACACAGGAAATACCTAAGATTTGTAGTAGCCGGACACCACTACCAATTCACTGTACTTCCCTTTGGTCTAAAGTCAGCCCCCAGGATTTTTACCAAATGCCTGGCGCCAGTCGCAGCCTTCCTCAGACAGCAACGACATCAAGTCTTTCCATATTGGACGACTGGCTGATCAAGGCTCTGTCCAAAAAAGCAGCAATACAGTCAACAGAAGCATGCACCTCTCTCTTCAGGAGATTAGGTCTTATGATCAACCTACAAAAATCCAGTCAAATTCTTTCTCAGAAAACAATCTTTTTAGGAACTCATTTAGACACAATCTCCTTAAAGGCGAGTCCTGCAGAAGAGCGTCAGGAACGACTTCCAAATCTGGCAAATTCAATAAAAGGAAAAAAGTCTCTTTCGGTCCGACTTTACAAATCCCTATTGGGAATGATGTTGTCTTGCATACCGCTAGGTCCTTTCTGCCGTCTCAAGATGCGCCCAATTCAGGAAGAACTGGACAAACAGTGGGTCCAATCAAAAGGATCCTTCGACGAAATTGTCAGTGTAACTCCTCGTCTAGTGAAAAAGCCTAGGATGGTGGACAAACAAGGACCATCTGTCAGTGGGGCTTTCCTTGCATCAGGAAGTTGCTCCACTAGTGGTTACAACGGATGCGTCCCTAGAGGGATGGGGAGCTTTTCTCCAGGAACTTCAAGTAAGCGGCAAATGGAATCAAACTCAAATTCAGCCGCACATAAATGTGCTGGAACTGAAGGCAGTACACCTAGCCTTACAGGCCTTTCTTCCCAGGATTCGCAATTCATTTGTACTGATCCGAACGAACTATACAACAACTATGCATTACATAAACAAGCAAGGAGGGACGAAGTCTCGTCATCTCTTCAGGGAGGCTCAAATCTTATGGGAATGGGCCATAGCTCACGAAATTAGTTTGCGAGCGGAACACCTTCCAGGATGTCAGAATACAATTGCAGACACCCTAAGCAGGCTGACAACAGCATGTCACGAATGGGAGATTCACTACCAAACGTTGCAGGGCATATTTCGGATTTAAGGGTAGTCCGTAATTGGACCTATTTGCAACTCACCAGAACCGCAAATGCCGGTACTATGCAAGCTGGCATTGCCAACAGGAATAATGGGGGAACTGCTTTTCGATTGCATGGTCGGGCATCTGTGCCTACGCTTTTCCTCCCATTCCTCTGATTCCAAGGGTTCTCAGGAAGATGAGATCCGAACAATGCAGGCTGATACTCATTGCTCTGGCATGGCCACGTCAACACTGGTTTACAGAACTGCTTCTCTTATCGCAGATTCCGCACCTTAGACTTCCAATAATTCCCAATCTCCTGACAATGAACCGAGGTCAGATTCTTCACCCAGATCTCAAAAGCTTTACATTTGTTAGCATGGCTCCTGCACACAATGAGTTCCATCATCTGAACATCTCTAGTAAATGTAGAGATGTTTTAGCCAAGGCAGGGACTGAAAGTACCAACAGGACTTACTGTCTAAAATGGAAACCCTTCTGCATTTGGTGTTATCAAGAAAACATACATCTATTATCTTCATCTTCGAAACAGATCTAACCATACCTCCTTCAGCTAGCAAAATCGGGCTTAGCCCATAGCTCGATAAAGGTCCATTTAGCGGGCATTTCCAAATATAGGAGATCACTTCCTTCCCCATCTCTATGGTCATCGAGAGTTGTAAGGAATTTCTTAAAAGTCTGTTTTGAATGTTCCCTCCAGTAAGACCTCCACCTCCGTTATGGCAATTGATCGCGGTTCTTTCACAGCTAATGAAACCACCATTCAAACCAATTCACACAGCAGATATAAAATTCTTCTCTTGGAAATTGGCTTTGCTCCTTGCATTGAAAACTGCCAGAAGGGTTAGTGAGATTCAGGCCTTCGTGATAGAGGAACCTTTTTTACAATTCCAAGCGGATGGAGTTCTGCTACGCACAAATCCAAAATTCATTCCCAAGGTACCCTCGGATTTCTACCTAAACAAAACGGTAGTACTTAAGACATTCTTCCCGAATCCAACAACATCAGCAGAGAGAGCTTTGCATTCCCTTGATGTCAGGCACTGCTTGAAATTTTATCTACATTACAAACAATCTTTTCGTAAGACATCTCAATTATTTGTCACATTTAGTGCACCACGGAAAGGTTTCCTCTTTCTGAACAAAGTATATCGAGATGGATTGCAAATGCCGTAAAGTTCTGTCACCACAAAGCAGGAAGACCGCTATCTGCAAGAGTTCAAGCACACTCCACGAGGGCAGGGTCAGCATCTGCAGCTTTTTTTGCTGGTGTGTTGCTTCTAGATATATGCAGAGCTGCAACGTGGAAGAATAAGTACATATTCACCAGACACTTCTGCCTGGACTCTGCAAGTCTAAATGACACAGTGGTAGGTCAAGAAGTACTTCATCATATGTTTTGCTAAGGTGAGCCACCCCTGTCTACCCTCCTGCCTCTTATTTTGTATCACATTTACTTATGTTAACTGTTGCCCGTTTCGGCATGATGTTTTCGGTTAATGTTTATTTCCTTGTTATTTCATACGTTATTTGATAGCCACTTAGGTGTATTATTATGATGTGTTTGGTTAATTTCTAATGACTATGGTAAATGTGCCACCAACTGCTTGCTATTCTGATTCAAGCATGTGAATCTATGAAAGTTCCAATACTGGAGTAAGAAACAAGTTACTTACCTGTAACTATAGTTCTCCAATATTGGAAGCTTTCATAGATTCACATGTGACCCACCCTCCTCACCAGGGGAGTCTCACCTCAGTCGTTGCTATGAATTAGTGGTTTTAGCATTAGTGCTCGAAAATCTGAGGTGCTGACCTTTCTCTCTGGAGGGTTCTACAGGGTGAGTGATGCTGATTGGTTGAGCCAGAATTTTCGTTCTTTTTCCATAATGACCATGATAGGCTGTTAAACTGAAGAGGCCTTTCCTAGTTTATACCTATCAGGGTTCTATTATTTATGTCGTCTTTACCACTACTACTACTACTACTATGTTATATTACCGGGGACTCCCATCATGACAACGGGGAATGATTCAAGCATGTGAATCTACGAAAGGTTCCAATACTGGAGAACTATAGTTACAGGTAAGTAACTTGTTTCTTATGTCGCATGTTTCTCGATCTTGCACTGATTGGTACATTTCCAACTCTTTTTTCAATGATTTATTTAAAAAAAATAAAAGGTCTGAATCCTGTTTAGCTTTACCTAACTCGAACTAACTCGCTTTGCATTTCATTACGTTCTCTTTCTAACTGTCCACATTTTTCATACATGCTTAGCAATGTATTCAAAATAACACCACTTTTTCTCTTTTAAATACCAAGTTCTTTTCCCCCTTGAAAAGAAAAATCCTGAAAACATGTAAGTATCTGTGTTTTCCCCTCATCTGTTAAAAATGCATTTGAGGCAACTTCCCACCTCAATAACTCAGTTGGCATCTGGGAATCTGCAACTGAAAACATTGACATTTTAGAAAGCATTCTCCCCTTTTTAAATTGAATTTTCATATCCTGCAGAGTGACGCAAAAAATGTATTGCTTTGCACTCCTAAGTAATAGAAAATATCGCCCTTCCACACGGAGGTTCAAACACGACGAAGCAAAAAAAAAAAAAACACCACCTGGAAAAGGATTTCACTTTATAAACTGAGACACATCAAGGGCTGTATTCAGAATAAGGCTTGGGGTTTTATTTATTCAACGCTCTCTAACAGAAAGGCTTTCTCAGATGTCAAATGAACAACATTCAAATGTATAAAGCAATATATATGTATATATGCAAGCAATAATAACACTCTTAGAAGTTTAAATGCATAGAATAAAATACATTAAATGCAAGCAGATAATATGGTATAAAACTCAAGCAGATAATAATGGATGTCCTGCAAGAAATCAGAAAGATATATACACTAAATACATCCGATGATTAACTTGGATTTGAACACTCACACATCACAAAGTCAATACTCAAATAAAACACCTCAGATGATCATAGCCACTGGAGACTTAAATGTGCACATAAACACTCACACATCACAATGGCAATAATCAAAAACAAGATACATCACTGGCTGAAAACTTCATCTTGGCCCACACCAGACTGGGGGATTCACAGCCGGGGTCAAGACACTCAGCAAAACTGGGAGATGCTGCACTCTAGATGCGTCCGTCAATCAGGCCAAACAAATCCCAGTCCCTAAGTCAACAAACCCCATCTTTATAATCTCAAAACAAACTAGAAGGTTCCGAGAGGCCTTCCTCTCTGCCAAGAAAACTTACTGGAATTGACCACTTTCCATGCAAGCATTACAAAGACAAAGGAGTCCTCGCATTCTTTCTGCATTCTCATGTGTTCCAGCCTTTATCTTAATGAAGCTTATGAAAGTCTTCGGCAGTACAGTCAACAAACAAACTTGAAAGTGAATAACCTAAACAATTTGAGTAATCTGGGGGCCTGCCAGTGTGCGCAAAAGCTCAAGCTAGCTAACAGAATCAGAATTCAAAATGGCATGGGACATATCAAAGCCAATATTAAGAACTTCATAATACTTGCCAATGTACAACACAATGCACATTTGTGCACCATTGCCTAAAGCATCACACACTTCATTTCCCAATGTACAACATAATGCACATTTGAGCACCACTGCCTATTACACTGCACTTCAAAACCAAGAAGTGAAGGTGTCCTCATGTAATGCAACTGGTGCTATGTAAAGCGCTCTGATACCCGATTTGGGTCAAGTTCGCGCTATATAAAACCCTGGAAAAAAAATTAAAAAATGAAAAGAAGTACACTCCACTCTCTCTCATGCTTTCAAATGCACATCCCACACATTCTGTTCCTAGCAAGGCTGTTCTAATGTGTGAAAGCTCTCCCACTTTAAAACTACAAGATTACACGAGAGACATCATCAAGGAAATATGCACATGCAGGGAAAATGATGTTGTACATTCAAGCTAGAGTAAAATAAATCACCAATAGTCAATTAAAACAATGGTAGTCAAAGGTCATCATGTGGTTTCAAAACACAGGAGCGCCTCTAGCACTATACCCAGGAGGGCAAAAGGGCGCCTGAAGGACAGCAGCTTGTGTGCAACCATAACCAGCTACTGGAACACTTTGGGCAACAAAGTGGCAACTTTTGAAAGTTACTATTTGTGCAAAAGCTACATTAAATTTGACTTGGGCATCAAGTCCTGTTTAATGCAAATATTTGATACCTTGAGGTATCAAATTTAGTAGTCCCATTCAGAAGTTAGCACTAGCCTTTCCACAGTAAAAACAACAATGCAGGACATGAAAGTTCTTAATAAACACATGTCCATCTTTTTAATATAATTCACCCTCACTTTAGGTCTCAGTAGGACTTCTTTATGGGTGGCTCATAAATATTAAAATGGAAGGTTTGGGCTTTGCAATTACTTTAAATGGCAGAGTTGAGTTAGCAGTTTAAAAAACGCTTTGCCAGACTGTAATTGTGGGCTGGGAGTCATGCTTTGCTTTACCACACTTATGGTGGCATAATAAGTGCTGCAGTCCGTGAGGGACACTTTAACTTAAGGCATGGGTACCCCGGTACCATATACTAGGGACTCTTAAGTATGTTAACGTATGCCAATTGTGGGTGAGCCAATCAGGTATACATGTTTTAATGGTCAAAGCATAGGCACTGAGACCTGTTTGCCAGGTCTCAGTGCACCTTCAGAGTTGACACACCAGCTGCATCAGTCCAAAACTTCGATGGTGAACATGCAAAAATTGGCTTTACCTTGCAGTATTTTTCACAAGACTCCTTGCACACTTGACAAAGCAGAAGGCAGATGTTGTGCTGGTAACTTCGTTTTGGAGATTGGAAGTGTGGTTTTCAGTTCTTCTGGAACTTCTCAAACTCTTCTTCCCCATCATCTGATCCCTCTGACGGATAATCAGGGAAGGTCATGCCAGATGCTCCTGGAAGGATCCCTTTGTCTGATGCTGTGGATGACTACAGGAGATACTAGGAGGTCTCAGGGCTTTCCTGGTAGGTTTGAAGTACATTAGGAAAGCCTGGTGAAGACCATAGTGAAGTGATGCAGTGCAAGTTGGAGAAGATGGTCCTGTTGACGTTTGTCATGGGGTGTGGAACCCTTGAAGACCAAAGCTGCCCATATTCCAAACTTCCTTTCCAATTTTGCCGAGAGGGGCATGTCTTTCAGGACAATCAATATGTGGATGCATGACTCGTTTATAGCACATACGGCAATAAATTCGGCGCCGTAGGGGGGTACCCTTGTGTATGCAGATTGCTAAAAGGTACAAACTTGGCTTTTCTTATGGAACCCAAATACTCACAACTGTGGGATGTCAACATGGTCTTTAGTGTTCTGTTATGTGGCAAGATAATAATTTCTTCTTGAGCAAAGAACTTTCAGCAAATTGGCAATCTTGCTATTTCTGTTTCCAGGCAAAGAGTATCACATGTGAAAGCACTGGATCTGATTGGCAGGCATTTCACAGCGGAAGGTGTGATCTTCAGAGTGGCCAAAGGAATGAAGTCTAAAACTCAGATCGTCTCAAAGCCAGTTTTTCCAGATAACCTCAAGTTATGCATGGGAAAATGCCTTAAGGCGTACCAGAACATGACAAATGAGATCAGACTTGACTTAAAGGGGTATAACAGTTACTAATCTCCATCTTGAAATATTTGCACTGGTGTCTCCTCAACCACAGCAAAGAAGGGGCGTTGGAAAAAGAGAGAGGCAGGCATAGACGTCTCAACGTTTTTAGGTCACTCTGCAAGGGGAGCCCGGGTTTTGAAAACTTTTTCCCTGGGGACATGCCAAAAGGACATTTTAATTACAGCAGACTGGTCAGTGGTTTCAACCTTCAAAAAGTTTTATGTTGATTATGGCGGTGGCTTCATTGGTGGTCAGCAAGCTTTGAACATTTCTAATTCATATTTCCGGTCCTGACATAATATATAAAATGTCCTAGTGTTGGTGAAGGAAAGTCCAGAATAAATTCTATTTAAGACACTGAGGCAAGTATTATCCCACCTAACTACGAACACTTTAGTTGCTCTCACCCTGTGACATGGAAGGAAAATGTGATAAAGTTGTGTTTAAATTGACTTTTAGTAATATAAATATGAGATAAAACATGGATTGTATTGATTGCAGGTGACGAGAAATGTTTGCAATGCAATACAATAGTTTCATGCAACTTTCCTTTTTGAGGGACTGGCTGTGAACGTACAGAGCTGATTGTGATTACATTTATACTGACTGTACTATGTCATAACAAGCGTTACCATGAGACCAGAGGACTTCACTGGATGTCAGAAACTGCACAAAGAGGGCTGTTTCTCCTAAAGGCTTTTGGATTGAGCTCTTGAGCACTGATTGGCTAATAATATCTTTAATTCTTTTCAGATATAAAGTGCAGAAGGGGTTTTCATAGCCTCTGAAGATATGATAAGATAGTTGAAAAGCATAATCCTATCCTCCATTTAAGTAAAATTGAAACTATGCATCACAAAAGCTAGGAAATGTTATATTCTGGGCTTAAAGATTGTAGAAAAAGAAGCAACTGAGTGTTCTATCCCCATGGACCCTATCTCAAGACTGCCCCCAAAGTCTGTTCAGAATAATCACCCATTTCAATAAAAACTTATGTCGGGCTGCACCAACGAAGGAAACTGAGCACATTTTTCAATTAAAGCCAAAAAGATTTTATTAGAAGCTGCTGTCTGCAAAAATGATTTTACATTTTGTACATGGTTCTTGATGGGAGATGAAATAGCAAAACAGTTTGCAATAAACATTCAATGAAAGTTAGCAAACCTGAAAAAACACTGTAGTTATGGGAACATTTTCAGAACCAGCCAATCAAGAATTTACTTCATGTCTACAGAAAAGCCTTCTGAAAAATATACCAATCCCAGATGAACTACTTAAGTTCTTTCAAAGCACCATTATTTGTTTTTTTTCAACATGTTGGAGGTTCTACATTGAGACAGCCATTCATTGACAGGACTTTCCTGTTCTGCTGGTACTGTAGAAAAAAATTAGTATGTTCAACAGATAAACAATTATGCCTTAATGTGACAAGTCCGAAAATACCCAGTGTCTAGGTGCATTGTGTGGTCAAAAGGGCAACAATTCCTAGCTGTAATTCATTGTATATTAGAAGTACATCTTAGGTCAAATTTGGTGCATATAGAAGCTTCGGCTCAGACTTCCAAGGTATCAGAAATAACAGGAAGGTACCATCTATCCTTGATCATCACTTGATTTATATCACTGTAGTTGATGCATTTTCTCATACTGCTAGTTTCTATTACTGGGACAATAAGGTAAAGTCACAGACCTAACACGGGTATGTATTCTTGAAATTTGGTATCCCCCAAGCTCTTTTAATCAATGTATCCTACTAGAAAGACCAACAATGGGCAGAAGATCAATGTGACAATCTTAAGAGAAAAAGTAAACAAAACTAACGAGTTATGACACTTTGTTGGAGTTCAAGACAAGTGCACTACAACAGCTGAAGGATTTCATTTGAAGTCCAAATAATTTTTGTATTTTTTTAATTAGGAATCAAAATAATAATATTATAATACACAGTGGAGATGTTGGGTTAGGAGATTATCTGTTGTCTCATTTTCCTATTAGGGTGGTGTTTAAATCCTGTTTCTAGCTTCAGGATTAAAATTCTAAGATATGTGCTCAATGCATCTATTCATGTTCTGTCATATCAACCACAACATATGTCATTAGTTCCATTGAGTAAACTTGTGACCTATGATAATTGAGCCTGTACAGTATTTGACTCAGTCAAAATGTGGGCTGGCTGGCCACCTCCCTCAGATATATTAATGCTTCCTCCAAGTATGCATCTTTAAGTGTCAAAAGTTAAAAGACCACATCATCGTTAGACTTCAAAGTTCACCTGGTAAATTATTACTGATGGTTCTACACATTTTTTAAACTGCCACTTTCTCAATTTCTTCCATCAATATTCCTTGTTTCAAGTGGTGGGTGATTGTGTTCTTCAGAACCTTGAAGTCTGTGGCTGCTTGAAGTGTGAAAAATTTGTAAATATTGAAAGTACTCTGTGTGCCTATTCAAACTCCACTTGCAATGCCAAAAAGGATGTCATCCCATTTGCATCTATCGCATCACCTAATTTTTAGAGTTCAATTAGATCCCAGGTTTTGTACCCTTTAAGTTTTGATACCTGCCGTAGCAGAGTGCCTGACGCCAGCTGGGTTTCTCTAGTAATTGTACTTTCCTATCCTAAACTTTTTGATAGGCTAGGACCAATTCCTGATTACAGTAATTGTGACCTGGTGCAGATCTCTCCTAATGTTTCCCTGTATTGATAAAGTGCAGATACATGTTTGAGCCCATGATCAGCCTGTCTAAGCAAAACCGAAGGTTCATCTCATGGTGAGCAGAGCCAGTCATTGGGTACAACACGTTTTGTATCCCAATAATTTCTTTTTCCAGGTGGTAATGCGATATCATTTTTGCATGTGGTGAAAGAGTTTTGATAAAGCATTAGGGCAATCTTAGAGGTCCACAGTTGTTTCCTCAGTGTACCATCTGCCTGACAGACAAAGAGTGTTGGTATCCAGAATGTTCTGCATAACTTTTAGAAATTTGTGGAGCAAATCGTCACGTCATCTCTAAAGTCATGAAGCATTTAACCAGATTATGTTCATGAGAAGCCTCTCTGCTTCTGGTCAAATCAATACCCAGGTACCTAAATATGCCATATTGTACATTAATCAGAACAATATCTATCCAAACATGCACTGGAATTAGCACAAGTTTGCTCCAATTATTGGCAAGGCTAGAATATCTGCATAATTGTATGGAGTACTTTTTGAACAGATATATGGGTTTTTGCAATAAATAGGATAATGTCCACACATAATGATATGTACCTTCTGATTCACCCGTTCAACAAAATCCCACTAGACAAGGTTAAGTCCTATTCAATCCAGCCAACAGGTTCACTACAAGAGCAAATAAGAACAGGCTAAGGGGGGATCCTTGTTTGGGCCCTCATTTCAAACTAAGTTACCTCAGTAAGACCCATTCATTCTGAATGCCCGTGCTGATACAATACATCCAATGCCTGCAACTAGTCAGTTCCAAACTAAAAACAATGCTATTAAATCAAATGCCTTCTCAACATCTAATGACCGTATTGCCAAGGGGACTTTCGATTAGCCAGCGCAATCAAAACACTTGCAGAAGCAACAAAGGTTTAGTTTAGTAGCTTTTCAGTGTGTAAAACTAAATGATCCAAGCATATTAATGCAGGAAGGAGCGGCAACAATCTGGTGGTCAAACAATCTGCTGGGGAGGATCTTAATCTCCATATTAAGATGAGCTATTGGGCAATATATCCGACATTGATCTCTTGGTTTGCCCTCTCTATATATCAGAACTATAATAACGTGTCGCATATTTCATAACATTATACATTTTGTTCTAGCTCGTTTAAAGATTTGCATCATTAGCAAATTTTACTTGGTAATCATTAAAAAAATTCCGTTAAGATGCCACTGGGTCTGGGGATTTTTGCAGACTTTAATCGGCCTTTGGAGTTTTTTTTTCTTCTATAATCAGTGACTCATCAAGACTGAATCTATCTGTGTTTGAAATCGTGGGTATGGGTAGCTTCCCTAGATAACTCTGATATTCTAAGTCTGTGATTTGCAGTCAAGTGTTATTGAGCATTTGATAGTAGTTTTTAAAATTAACATACCTTTTCTTCATGATTAGGGTTTTCTGTCCACTGGTAGCAGTTACCATCCATACCCATATGGGTAAAGGTATTCTCAACCTTGCTAGGATACTCCCAGCCTTTTGGCATCAGTAAAATCCCCTCTCTTCCATGGATCTTTCTCTTATTTCTATTTATATGCGTTTTGCATAGCCTGGCCCTAGATAGTAAGTTTCATACCTCCCCATGAGGTAACATGTGACTCATAAGAATTTTCACAGACTTATTGGATGGTCATTGTTTCCAAACACTCAATAAGTGAACAATCTTAAAGGGCCCTGCATCTATTCCCCTGATCTCATTTCTGTCTCTACTATGGTGCTATACATTTTGAAACTGGGGCAATGATCTGAAATTCTTGGAGTACAGAGTTCAATGGAATGAATAGAAATAGAATCTTCAATTGTCTTAAACAACTTGTTAGTTCTATAAAGTGTGCCATGAAACCCCCCTCAAATGTGTCATCACCATGGGGGCCCATGGCATTGCCAAGTTTAAGACTCCACAAAAATGAGAGAGGTGCCCTGTTATTCAGAAAGGTACAGGGTTTGAAAGTGAGAAAAGGAGAGAAAGTTCTCTTCTTCATAGAATCTGAAGATAAATCCATGTTTTATTATAATTGTTTGTGCTGAAGAAGGTGGAGAGAACAAATAAGACCACCGAAAGGCCACGTCCACAACTTGAGTTATACTTTGGAGGATTTTTTGTTATTAAACATTTGGGTTCCTATTATTAGTTTGAATTGATTGTCTCCTAGAATGATGTTTAGAAAAAAAGTGATTTATACTGATATGAAATGGTGGTATTTCGATATCCAGATATCTACTAGGGTTTTTAACATGTGGAAGGAATAAAAGTTTTTCTTCTCTTTTTACTTCTGTGGAACCCTGTTCTGTATATACATTGTTAAATGTTGGTAAAATGGATAATTGTGTAATACATTTGACTTGTTTGCATAATACAGAGGTCTGTGTTTTGTGAAGAAAAATAATATATAGGCCAATTGGTGAGAAGGATTCATTTTAAGCAGTTTGAATGAATGGTCTGAGTCTGTGAAGGCAGTTCAAGGAAAGGGAGTTTTGCTATCAGTGAATTGCTAAGTTTGACCACGTTTGGGCAGATACTCACCGAATGAGACTGTATCCCTGCCCTATCAATTGGATGATCTCAGGCACTGTCCTAAACTGGTTCACCTCCTTTCTCCAAAACAGGTCTAAAAAAAATCAAGGTTTATCAGTCAATATCTAAGTCCATGCCTGTCACCTAAGGGGTCCCACAGGGTTCTTCCCTCTCACCCACTCTTTAACCTGTTCATGGAGCCACTAATGTCAATTCTGAGCTCATCCAACATACACTACCACATGTAAGCTGATGGCACCCAACTATGCCTGAAAGTCTCCTCCCCAAAAGAAATCAAAGCCCTCAACTAAACACTACAACACTAAAAAAAACTGGCTTACTTGCAACCATTCAAACCGGATTTCCTCCTAGTCACCCTCTCAAACAATCAGCAGTCATTAACGACTAGATGAAGCAGCTAACACCCTTCAACTGCCCACCTCAAGTCATTGACTCAGCGAGATCTCTAGAAATCATTCTTGATAATTACCTTGACATGAAGAACCATATTAGTACTGCCACCAAAGGAGTTTATCTCCAAATGAACATTTAAGAAAACTAAAACCTTTCCTCCCGCCCAAGGACTTACACTTTGCTGCCAAACCTTAGTGATTCCCAAGCTGGACTGCAGAAGCGTAACCCTAGGCAGCCTGCCTAAATCCGCAATGGCTCCCTTAAGAGCCTCCCTCAACTATGCAGCAAGGCTCATCACTGGCTTAAAAAGAAACAACCATATCACCCCTGGTTTGAAATCCTTCAACTGGCTCCCATACGAAGCAAGAATTCAGTTGAAAATTGCATGCATTACCCAAAAAGCCCAGCACGTCAACACACCAAGTTACCTGGCTCAGAAGCATGTACTCTCTGGGGGCTCCAGGTCCTCTAGAAGCTCCTGCACTTTACTGCTAAAAAAACCTCAGCGATTCTCTAAAAAGAAAGCCTAGAATAGAGCCTTCTCTGGCATCGCCCAGAGAATTTGGAACTCCCTCCACCCCGAAACCAGACTGAATCCCTCAACCTTATCCTTCAAGAAAGAAGTTAAACCATTTCTGGCCTAGGTTCTTGGAACTCTTCTCGCTGAGCCTACCTGGACCGTCGTTTTCTCTCAGGATACAGCTCACCTGTTCTTCTACTGTTTTTGACTTTCCTTTCTATTATGAAGGATATTCCACCCTCCCAGAGATTCCATCATAAAATGTTCCTTTCTCGACTATATTTATATTGGTTGTATATGTCTCTGTTCTCTAACAAGTGTAGAGTGCTCTGATATCTGCGAGGACCTCATTCATGCTATATAAAATCTACAAAATAAATATAATTAGTATCGCTATAAGTAGAATTAACCATAGATTGAGGGAAAAGCTTTTTTTTGTTGGGTTATGCCTAACAGGAGGAACAAATAAAGTATTTCACATCTTTGGACACAGAAGACTACTACAAAAAAATCTTATGATTTCCTCAGTGGCAATTCTTCCTTGGTGCCCAGCTAGTAAGGATTCATAGTGAATATGTAATAAAGAGATTAGCCACTTGTGTTCCTTTCTATACACAAAGGACAACTCTCTGAGGTTCTTTGTCTGCTTCTCACTCCTTTGGAGTATGGACTCAGAAAACTGGTCAAGAGCGCACCTGCACTTATTTCGTTTTTGCAAATGAAATGCTAATCATAGATACTCTTCCAGGGTTTGATTATGCCTTTCAGTTTGCCCTTGGGGTCTTTTTGGTAGTGTTTCTTTTTCAAAGACAAATAAAGTGAAGCCTAATCTAGAGATGTACAATGGTTTATGACAGTGGTTCCCAAACTGTGCACTGCGGCATCCCGGTGCGCTGTTAGTACTTGCCAGGGGCGCCCGCACGTCTTGGGAACATGGAAAAGGTAGTATGCTCGGAAGAAGATTTAATGTGCGAAGTGTGTAAATTAACTCTCTGCAGCCCCGAAAACCAGTTCACTATATGTGCTGAACTCTGCTCCCTTCTCCCATTGGTTGAAATAACTCACACTCAGGTGGGACAACAGCTTTCTTAAGCGCCGCGACGAGAACAGGCTCGGATTGGGACTTCAAAATTGTCCCGGTGCAGATTGGCGGAGATTCATTAGCCTTAGCTCTTTGCAGGACATAGGATTGGCTGCTGAGAACTGATCATGCCCCTAAGTGCCTCTGTGTAGGCTGTGTGAGGGGCATGTGCAGGAGCAAAGAAGGATGCAAAGCGGGACGGAGCATAGAAGAGGCACCCCTGAAGTGTGAACCCCCCTGGAGCCAGCGACCTACCGACTAGGTGAGAGCACCCGAGACATGTGAGGAAGACCCGAGAGGCACCCCAGAAGTGTAAGCGCTCGAAAGCCAGGAACTTGTCTGCTTGCAAGGACGTGAGAGAAAGACACACCTCAGGTGTGAACATCCAAGAGGCGCCCTTCTACAGATGAATAACCCTGCGCCAACCACAACTCTATGTCTGAGGGCCCAGAGCCTCCCTCGACTTGTGATTGCACCTGACCTGTGCTATGAGGGAGAAACGCTTTGACCCGTGTTCACCCCTTTCACGGACATCTGGACCGGGTAGGAGGGTTTAGTTCCTTTTCTCATAAAATGCTTTTAGTTCAAGATCTTTCCCTCCGGGTTCATCTGTCAGTTAATATATATTATTTCTTGTATGAGGTGGTGGCAGCGTCCCTGGCTTTTGTAAATCGGTTGAGTGACCAGACACTTATCTGTTTTTATCTGTGCCAGGGAGAGGTTATGTAGTCTACCAACACCTCATGCAAGTTTCTGCTTTTATGTGAACCCTAGATTCTTTTTCTGATATCACATGCTTGCATACAGTGTGTGTATATGCAACAACTACTTGGTGCATAGTGTTAGTGTGTGTATGGTGAGAAATCTGTACTGGGACCAGTGAGATCTACGTTGGATAGCATCTTGTTCAACACAGAACAAGATGGAGGGTTGATAAAGCTTTTCTGGACAGTGGGTGTATTGATTGCCTTCCTGTGGCTGAAATGCAGAGACACAGACATTGATGTGAAGGGGAATGGAGACAGGGCACCCTTTTAGGAATTGAATAAAAGCCTTGTTAGTAAAGTGATGCTGATAAGTTCTTCCGGAACACTGCTGTTCAGTGGATGGTAGGGGCGTAGGTGGGACTGCAGTTTATGTTGTTCAAGGTGAAGAAGTTTCTAGACGGGGCTTGTCCTTTTTTGTCTGTCTCTAATCATTGTTACAGGAAGGCTATTAACTGCCAGGTGCACATAACTCACTTCTTTGTGCCAGTGTTTTATACTCCTGCTTGAAGCCAGCATCGTTGCTAACTGCTTGTAGAACATTCACCTACTACTACTGTAATTCAGTCTTTGCTAGTCTTCTTGCATTACTAGTCCAAAATCTCCAAAGACCTCAAAATGCTGTTGTCCATTTGCTCTCAGGAGGAAGAGACCATGTTATGGAGGGCAAGGGGCTCTACATTGGTTCAGCCAGAGATCGTAAATTCATCAGAATAGTTTGCCATGTCTTCAAATTAATTCACATGCTTTCCTCATGGTATATAACTCCGACAGTATAGAGGGAGCAAATGTAAACTCCCTGGCCTAACCCACCCTGGATGGAACTCAATTCAAAAGGCAAAAGGTCTGCTCTCCTACAATTTCTTACTCAAACATCTGGAAAATCTCCTCCCCTGGCTCCTTCAAAAAAAGGAACAGCATTTGGCTCTCTACTAGGTTAACTGAAATATCCACTCCAAGAGATCCTAAGGTACTGAGCCGAGGCTGGGTTTACATCCCCCCCACCCTAATAAAAAAGTAACATAATGGGGAGCCGTGGCCAACAGCCAATGGGTCAAGGGAGCCGTGGGTCAAAAAAGTTTGGGAACCACTGGTTTGAGGATGTGGCTTAGATTGATGATGGATAATCTTGGATGGCCATTCCTTCATGTTGTTTTAATGAAGTTATGTTACTAAAAGTTCCAACAGCATCAACTGGAGGATCAGTTTGACCAACTTAAGGGGATCAGAAAACAAATCTAAAAGGTTTTGACACTTTGGTCTTTAATACACGAGGCCAAAAGTAATACCCATTATTTACGCATCCTTGGATTACTGTTACTGAGGATTTCGGTATTTCCAGGGGCAGGGAAATAATGAGCTCACACACTGTTAGAGAACAACATGCTGGAAATGGTGTGTCTATGCCACTTGCTTCATGTTTTTACCCGGTGTATCACACATAGGTTTTGTCTGCTTTACGAAGGGGGTGTGGCATACCGGCATCGCGCCTGTAACCACTCTTGAGTCTCGCAGCACACAACAATTTGTAACGGTGGACACTGGGCAGGACTACATTGCCCACAAGTCTTCTGGGCTATCAGGAGTAGAAGGGGGTGTAGCAGGCCGCCATCGCGCCTGTAAGCACACTCTTGAGTCCCGCAGCACGGGGCAGTTTGTGACGGTGGACACTGGGCAGAACTACCTTTCCCACAAGTCTTCTCTACTGCTAGGAGTTGCAGGAGACATGGCAGCCCAGCATTGTGCTTGAAAATGTACTCTAAATCCCACAGGGCGGGACACCCGTGGGATGCACCCGGACGCGTGCCCAGGTGAAGAAGACCAGGCCAAGAGTGGAGCCATCTGCACCGGTCTGCGTCTACACAAGGCTGGGCCTCTCTCATTCTGCCCCGACTTTAGTTTGTCTCTGCATTCTGATATGGGGAAGCGCTAGTCCACAGGTAACACACAGGCTCCAGCACAGGGGACCACCATTAATAACTTCCTCGCTCCAGCGGTAGGAGTTATCTCCAAGGAAATTGAGCTAGTGGAAAGGCGTCCCTCTTCTGAGAGCAATGCTTCTATCACAGCATTATTTACCACCTCTGTCTATTTCTAATTCAAATGGGCTGGTCGATGTTCCTGGGCAAGGGACTCCCCTGCATGCTGCAGTTGACAACTCCTCCCCCCCACCTGTTGAACCTGTGGTGAAACACAAAAGAGAACCGCAAATTCCTAGACAAGGGACTGAGCACTTGTGATGACTTGGTGATGCTTCCTATCTTGGGGTGCCCCTGTGGAATGAATTCAGTTCCAGGATCAGTTGTGTTTTTAGGGATCTTTTAAATCCATTAACAGAAACTGTAAAGGATTGAACTAAAACCTTGTGAGATTGAGAGGGGGGTGAAAATATGCTCTGTTGATTGTTTCAGCTGGGGCAGAAGATGCAAGAGATGGTACTGTGGGGTTCCAACAGCCTTTAATTCCCCCACATCGGGGATTTTTCTAATCATCCTTTTGTTTCCATACATTTTTGCATGCCTATCCTTGTGCACAACCTGCTTTCACAATATAGGTGGTATAGCAAGGTAGGCCCATGCATTGAGATTTTACTGCTCGGCTATTTTTATAGGCCACCGACACATGTGTTTAATGCAGGGACAGACCCCAGTATTGGAAGCGGCATGGCCTAATGAATTTACTCTTATTACTAGGAATGTATTTTTACCCTTGTATAGCTTAGACAACCTTGACTGACTGATATCAGCATTGACAGTTGAAGCATTAGTGGCCTGTATCAGGGAATGGCCAGCTAGATGCACCATGTAAGTCTACCTGAGAGTCATCTACTTTATCCATCTTCAGCTGGAACAATGCTAGGTTACTAGTCAAATTTAAATTTAAATTAAATTTAAAAGTGGTTATCTTTCATTAATTCAATTAGTATTTTGCTTTTTCAATAAACTTGTCCGTCACTACTCTATGTAATGGCTTTAATTGTAATTCTATCTTGGCAGTTTCCTCTGGCTCTGGCAGAGATAAGGGGGGCCTTTCAAGTTATCTTTCTCCTCTTCCTAATGAAAACCTGGAATGACCTCCCTCCGCAGCTATTTACCCCCATTCTCTACTGGGATTCTGTAGAGCACTCACGACCTGGCTGTTTGACTGAGTCACCTAAACCATCAGGACCCTCAAGCGCCTGGATACCCTCTCGGCTGATTAGTCACGCTAAATAAATCCCCTTGATTTATTGATCTTTATTAGTCAAGGTTTCAGTTTTACATACTCAGGGTCCCTTCTTATGGGGGCATGTTGTTAAATGCAATGAGGGCTTTGGTTTCTGTTTACTTAATTTTTATAATGATGACTTTGCTTGGTCAAATATTAGCAACTTTCAAAGTCTGTTCAATGTTGTTGATAAGCTGCTCAATTCCAATTGTCTGGACTTTGGGAAGAGTTACCTAGTCATTTGTGGGGATTTTAAGGCCAAATTGCAAGCTGGGTTTTCCATTTTTAGCCATCCAAGCTCTCACCATATTGTTGGCACCTTCATTAACATTGGTGAGCCAAGAATCCAGGTATGATATAACTGTATAACTTATCGGGTTTGGTCAACATCCACTCACACAGATGTAGCGGCTCTGTTCTGACCTACATTGGTCGTGGGTGTCACTTTATTCCCGATTACATATTTTTTACTCAGGGATTCCCAGTTTACCTTCTGACATGTAATACTATTTTAAAACCCAATAGCGATCATAATCCCCTAACTACTACAGTTCTTCCTCCCACGTCCAGTCTTCGTTATTCACAGAAGGCTACTCACTCGCAACAACCACTGGTCTTAAAGTGCTTTGGAGACTGGCCGACCCTTGTGGCTTTCTGAAATCTTTTATGCCAGACAAAGTAAGTTTCAACCTTTCTTTGTCTGATTCAACAGTTGTATCTGTTTGAGTCATGGTATTAACACTGTGCTTCTTAAACTGGGCACAAGACCACAAATCCATCCTCAGAGGTGTAGCTTGAGCTTGTGACGCCCGGGGCTATCCCTCAGATTGCCGCCCCTGGGGAGGGGTTGCTGGGGAAAAAGGACGGCAAGCACTTGAAAGAGGACCGAGAGACACGTAGTATCGCCGCTAATAGTTACCTCGATCATGCAAGTTACATGCACATACATGACACGGTCCAAGGCTACACAGTTTAATACACCATTGACTGGCAGTACAAAAGAGAACACACAGACTGCATGATCTATCTGGGGACTCAACATGTGACATCCATCAGAGAGCTGCGTGAACAATTGTCTGGTAATCCCCTCAGCACAATGCAAACATGCACATACAGGACACTGTTCAGGGATCCATCATCTACAGCTGACATTAAATGACCATTCATCATGGTCCCCCCATTAAAGCAGTGCACTTTGTGATCTGCATGGTACATGTTCTTTGCAGCAGGCATATAAACCCTCTGTGCTACCTTTCCAGGAGTCAACTCTTCCACTAGACAACACTCGGATCGCTCTCTAGGAAGAACATTAATCACCGAAGTTATCATGACATTTTAATTGTTTATGAAAATTGCTGGAGGCCAGGAAGGTGGCAGCAAGTTTTTTTAAACCATAATATACTTGCAAACACTACGCACCCACCCGAAATAGGTACCCAGTGCGGTCACACCGTTTGCACTGCCCTAACCTGCTCAAGGTTCATGTGATCTCAGTGACAGAGTCACAGTGACTGGATCACTGTTGCTCTAGGGTGTGCTGCTTCGTAGGCCAGACTGGAGATGAACTTCAGTATGGATTGTGGTGGACAGGCCTTCAAGGTTAACTCACAATTGACACCACTAGGGTAAACCTGCTTGTGCTAAGACATCAAGCCTTCTAAGGTCTAGCGGGGCCTTTTAAGGTCAAGCATGGGAATATGCTCCCTCAGTAGAGTGGTCTGGTGGACTGGTCATGAAGGCTGAACCCAGTTCCCCAATTCCAAATTCGATAGCTCTGGCTATAGTGCCACATCCTCTCCCCCACTGAACATCATACTGCCCCACTGAGAGAAACTCGCACTGCCTTCAGCTACAACCTAATTGTGCCCGCTATAAACACTTGGATGTGGCTCAATTCAAATTATGCACTTGATAAGAGTAATATGCTGCCTTAAAAAAAAAAGTAAGAGCAAACACTCATAGGGAATGCAAGATTAAGTAAAGCATGTGAAATGTAAGCAGAAACAACATGGTTACCTTAATGATCTCTCACTCACTATTCAGAAATCAGCGAGTGGTTTTACCTGAAAAGTTAAGGACATGACTACAGGGCCCTGAAGGGAACCGTTTCAATGTCGATTGCTTCTATCCTTAATAAACGTAAGCAGTATGGTTTAAAAAGACCACATCCAAAAACAGAGCCATGGTACACATTTTGTTTTCCAATCCATCCATCAACCAGGTATTGCAGTACCTCCAGGAATGGTGCACTTCCCCACCTGGGAACAACAATGCTGTTCAAAGAAAGATGAGAAAACAAAAGTAGCGCTTCACTGCAAAATCTGTAAAGTGAGGCTGATGTGTTTGGATGTGAATAAAACCAATCTGGCCACTTTGCAACCACTCTGTCTTGCTTTATTTAGTTATGTATTTATTTTTCATATTTAAAACCTTCTATTTCTCTCCATCCCGCTGCACTTTGGAATAGAAAAATGTCAGAAAAAGGGCGTTTCCCGCAAGAGTGTTTTTCTTTTTTGGATCCGTTTCACAGGGAAGCAACTAAATGAAAAAAGGAAAGAGGTTGTGAACCGTTTCTTCAAGTTACTGTTTTCAGTAAGTGAGGAGCAAGACAGAAAGAGAGGGAATAATAGGAAGAGAGGGGGGGGACAGCTGCCAGCACAACAAAGAAGAGGACATTGCCCGAGTCCTATTCCTTCTCTGCCCGTCCCCGAACGTCCACGAAAGCAAGCCGAGCCTTATCTGAATGACTTTGTCTGCCCCCAAAATAGTGCCGCCTGGGGCGGACCGCCCCCACCTCCCCCCCAGCTACGCCACTGTCCATCCTCCAGGTGGTTGAGGTCGCCTTTTCTTATTGTTACAGGAAATCAGTTTTTTCAATCCAGTTTGAGGCAAACAATATTTGGTGATGGAAACAAATTACGATGACGGAAATCAACAGCCGACACGTGTTTTGTCACGAAGGTGACTATTTCAAGGCTGTATAACAAATACGATAATAAACATTACAACAAAACTGTCACCATAGTATTAGGTACACTCAAGTGAAGGTAACAAAATGGTGTGCCCAATGCCCAACCTAAAGTTGAATATCAGTAAGAGAGATTCACTCTCTGAAAGCCCACAGAAACGAGTGGTTCCGATGAGAAGTAAGACCACCACAAATTGAATCGTGTCCAAAGCGAAAGGAAGGTGGTGACATACAATAGTTTACTGGCAAAAAGTAAAGAAAAAAGAGAAGTAAAGGTAGGCATGCTAGAAGAAACCGAAAGACAGTGTGATGCGGTTATAAGTTTCATTGAATTTCAACGTGTTCGTAATGTCTCCAAATCCAAGTTATGTAGCAGTTATTTATCAAAGTTAGTAATACATTGCAATCTGCGACATGAAGTATTCAGATTCCACTACACTGAGTACACGATAAGTAAAATGAAAACAAAAAGAGTTTAACCGAATATCAATCCATGATGATTACGTTAGCCTGCAATATACAGATGCATTGTAGTCCCCTTTGTCTTCAATTCCCATGTTGTTTCCCAAAAATTACCTAAATCTAGAAACATCATCAAAGTATTATACATGCTGCTAAGTAGATGCATTAATAAAATCCCAGGCATGCAGCGTATGCTTATATATATTTGAAGTGATTTAAGAACATTATTTTGATCCTATAATGAAAACAACGGCTGGAATGCTTTCTCCTTCTAGACAAAAAATCTATTACATACATATAGTATAGAGTCAAACTAACCTCGTAAAGCAGAACTGGACCGTGATCCAATGTAGATCTCTTTTACTCTGCTAACACAGATCATGTTAAGTCCCTGTAAAGAGCAAGGGATTAGGATATGCCAGTGGACACAATAATCACTCACTTTTGCCAAGCTTTCAAACAGTTAAATGTTTATGAGTTCACCTAAATCCAGGAAAACCATAATCCAACCCCATAAAGTCTGACCTGCTTCATGACCGGTCGTCAAAAACATGAAGCCCATCTGAGGCTAGTAATATAAGTGGATCAGAGTAGATAGCAAAATATTTTTAAGATAGCCTAATTATAGTGGTGAAGTTATAAAGGAAGTTGTTTGTGTTACCCCTTCAGAATGCATAATGTTTGTAACGTAACAGTCTGACATTTTTCATCATGTTAAATAATGAAACAGTGGTATGCACAAGTTATTGCAATCTATCACATATGAATGTTCCGTCAAATAAACATCCTTAATTGTAAGTTCTTTCCACATGTCCTGATACACAAAAAAAGATTACGTAGTATGATAACATCATATATGAGTGAAATATAGCATTAGTAATATATATAAGAAACACAATATGACTCTAAAACCGTAACCTGCTTTGATTAAGCTACAGTTCATTTATACAACAGTATTTGCGCCATGTTGTGTGCAGATTCGTAATTGAGAGTTGTTCTGATAGAACGACATGTAATTCTCTATGTTCAAACCCTTTTCTACTGCCCGTAGTTTTAGGATCCATTGCATTTCTAATTTTCTTAGGACAAATACCCAATCTCCCCCTGTAGGGTTATTCTGTACCTGTGCTATTCCATGAAATCTCAGATTGGTCATGAACATGGAAGGATGAGTTGTGTTAAAATGTACTGCTAATGGATATTTTGTATTGTTATTTCTGATGGCTCTGATGTGTTCCTGAATTCTTTCTTTTAATGGTCTTAAGGTGCTGCCTATATATATTATACCACAGTAGCATTTAATACAATAAAAAACACCTCTAGAGTTAACATTTATGAATTGCTGTACATGAACAATGGCAGTGTTGCATTGGAATTGTGTCAACTTGTTCTCGGCAAATTGGCTCATATTACATTGGGTACACTTGTAAATGAAGTGTGTGCACAGTTCAATGATGAAGTGTGCACACAATCTGACCCCCACACAAAATCATGCCCTAAAATCATTGACAAAAGCACCACAAATTGTTATCAAGGAGGCTGATAAAGGGGGCAACATAGTAATTATGCAGGTAAGTGATTACATCAAAGAAATAAAGAGACAACTCTCAGATGGTGCAGCCTATACGAGACTGACCACTAACCCCCTGAATAACATTTCAAGACTAATTGAATTAAAATTAACTTTTTGGAAGGAACAGTGTCAAATCAATGATGTTGAATACAAATACAGGTTTGTCCCTTTACTGAAGGCACCATGCATATGTATACTTTCAAACATACATAAAAACAAGTGCATTTCCCCTGGGAAGACCCATCATCTTGGGTATAGGCTCACCTACAAAGCACATATCAGAAAACATTGATTTTGTTTTTTAAACCATTAGTCAATAATCACCCATCCTACTTGAAATAGACGCACTAGTATTTGAATTTGCTCAATATCGCTGCTGTGAGGGGAACGGCGTCTTGGGCCAGAAGGCATCCAGCTGCCGCCGTGAGGGGAACGGCTCCTGGAGGCGAAGGGACTACATCCCCCACAACACCCTGTGCGGCGCCAATAATTGCCATCGTCAGAGGGCGCCGGAGGCCCTCTTAAGCAGCACACAGCCCACGCAGCACGGGACGCGCTAGTATATGAATTTGCTCAATATCGCTGCCGTGAGGGGAACGGCGTCTTGGGCCAGAAGGCATCCAGCTGCTGCCATGAGGGGAACGGCTCCTGGAGGCGAAGGAACTACATCCCCCACAACACCCTGTGCGGCGCCAATAATCGCTATCATCAGAGGGCGCCGGAGGCCCTCTTAAGCAGCACACAGCCCATGCAGCGCGGGACGCGCTAGTATTTGAATTTGCTCAATATCGCTGCCGTGAGGGCAACGGCGTCTTGGGCCAGAAGGCATCCAGCTGCCGCCGTGAGGGGAACGGCTCCTGGAGGCGAAGGGACTACATCCCCCACAACACCCTGTGCGGCGCCAATAATCGCCATCATCAGAGGGCGCCGGAGGCCCTCTTAAGCAGCACACAGCCCACGCAGCGCGGGACGCGCTAGTATTTGAATTTGCTCAATGTCGCTGCCGTGATGGGAACGGCGTCTTGGGCCAGAAGGCATCCAGCTGCCGCCGTGAGGGGAACGGCTCCTGGAGGCGAAGGGTCTACATCCCCCACAACACCTTGTGCGGCGCCAATAATCGCCATCATCAGAGGGCGCCGGAGGCCCTCTTAAGCAGCACACAGCCCACATAGCGCGGGACGCGCTAGTATTTGAATTTGGTCAATATCGCTGCCATGAGGGGAACGGCGTCTTGGGCCAGAAGGCATCCAGCTGCCGCCGTGAGGGGAACGGCTCCTGGAGGCGAAGGGACTACATCCCCCACAACACCCTGTGCGGCGCCAATAATCGCCATCATCAGAGGGTGCCGGAGGCCCTCTTAAGCAGCACACAGCCCACGCAGCGCGGGACGCGCTAGTATTTGAATTTGCTCAATATCGCTGCCGTGAGGGGAACGGCGTCTTGGGCCAGAAGGCATCCAGCTGCCACCGTGAGGGGAACGGCTCCTGGAGGCGAAGGGACTACATCCACCACAACACTCTGTGCGGCGCCAATAATGGCTATCATCAGAGGGCGCCGGAGGCCCTCTTAAGCAACACACAGCCCACGCAGCGCGGGACGCGCTAGTATTTGAATTTGCTCAATATCGCTGTCGGGAGGGGAACGGCGTCTTGGGCCAGAAGGCATCCAGCTGCCACCGTGAGGGGAACGGCTCCTGGAGGCAAAGGGACTACATCCCCCACAACACCATGTGCGGCGCCAATAATCGCCATCATCAGAGGGCGCCGGAGGCCCTCTTAAGCAGCACACAGCCCACGCAGCGCGGGATGCGTGCGGACGTGCCCGGGCCAAGGGCGGGCCCGTCAAAGCCCGAATAAGCCTGGGCTGGGCCACCCCTCCAACACTTACAGATGGGTAAGCGCAAACACTTGGGCAATTCTGACAAGGGGGGTTTAAAAGCCAAAATACCCAGAAAGTCTCCTTCTATAATTTCCTACCTAACTTCTGCTGTGGGTGCCTTGAATAAAGAAATAGCTAATGCGGAAAAGGAACTAGGTCTGGATACAAGCGATGCCCCTAGGGATGGGTCTACGACGACAGCAGTTTTGGCATCTGTCCCTGTACCCCTGGAACCTGTGGTATTGATTAATGCTCCCAAACCATTGACTGATATGTTATCTCCTGCTTTGGGTGACTTGGGTGGCTCGCCTAGCCCTCAGAGCATTCACAATTCTCCATGTGAAAGGGGTCTCATGGAAGGGCTGATTGATGTAAAACGCACTCAAAGAAAAAAACCTTTAAAGCGCCCCAAAGGCCCTAAGTCAAGCACATCTAAGGCCTACCCGGGAATCGATGAATCCACTCAACAGTCTTTGCGGTTCCTCATCGAGGATATTTTTAGTACAAAATTCGAATCTATGCTGACCACTATTGCCAAGAACATTATTGACACCATGAACTCCTGTGTGGCTGATCTTAAAAAGAAGTGTGACCACTTGAACACTATTATGGACTCCCGCCTGAGAGATAATTTGTGTCCCGTGACTAATAATATTGATGTGATGCCAGTAGTAACCGGGTTAGCTAATAGAGGGAACAGCCAATCGAGTGCCCTGCTGCCACCTTTGGGGAGGGGCGGTTCCTTGAACCTAGGGGATAGGACGGATCTCCCTCTTACTGTAAGGCAAAAGGTTCCCAATGTTGCCCCATGCACTGATCTTACGCAACCTAGAAGGTCGACTATAGCTATAAGGGGGAATTCTGAGCTGTATAACAATCCCACTCTTAATAACTATAACAGGATCGATCTCCCCCCAGAAGCTACTTCTCTGGTTGCGGTTCTTGTAGGGGTTCCCTCTCTTGAGCACCCCGAACAAGAATCAACATATGGTTTGTTGCGCAAAACAAAAAGCTGGTGTAATCACTATTGTACGGGTTCCTCTGAAATCTCAGACCATATTATTATGGCAAGACGGTTGTCCTGGGTGGGCAATCAGCCCAAAAAAAATTCCAGGAGACTGTATAATAGTACATTTTAACAAACCTGATATAGCGGATAGGTTGTTTTGGGATGCTACTGATCTAAAAGTGGACGGTATAAGGGCCGTCCCGTTGGGCTATTTTTACCCGCCAACAAGCACAGGGTATTCTCATAGTAGGCACAAGAGAAGTATGTTAGGGTCTAAGGGAAAGTTTAATTACCTGCCTCAGTTCTAATCCCCTAATCCTATAATTGAAAAACAAATAAAGGAACTGGGGGTCTAACAAAATCCTGCAAATTGAGCAGAAGTGTAAAATAGAGGGCTAGTTAGTCCCACATAGCAGAGGAGGGAGTAAAAGAGGAAGAAAGAGACATCCAAATGCAATCTATAAGGACCTCAGAGCGAAGTTTGGATACCCATCAATTGTCTGTGTGATCAATCTTATCATCTGGTCATCCAATCCAGGATAAGATGCTTCTCTTGATCATAGAGAGCATCTAATTAGGAGTGATTTCACTCAAGGATGGCCCAAGATTGTCAAAGGATTGGAGCGAGAAGACCAACAGTTGTAAGATGATAGAACAATCGAAAGGAGTGCAGTGCTAACAAAAGAAAATTATAGTGGTGTGTTAAAATAGAATTGTGAGAAAACACTACTAGTTTAATATGTGTCTCACATTCTAAATAAAACAACAGTGCAAAAAGCAGTGTTAAACAAATAACTGCTATATAGAGAGGTCGACATGTTTCAGCCCAGTGGGAACCATTTCTCCCTGCGACTTTCTTCAGGACCCTTGTTATTGAATTTTCGCTACTGCAAAAGTGTGAAAAAACATAATGTATAGTGAAGAAAACGAAAAAAGAGGAAAGAAAATTTATCTCACTATCATTTAAAGGTGGCACATTGTGCAACCTTAAGTGGATCCTCCGCTTCAAACGGATGCAGCGTGCATCTGTCAAGAAAACAAATGGAAAATGTCTCAGTCTTGAAAATAATACTCCCAAAATTGTATTCGTACCCAACCTCGTGTTAGGGGGCTTACCTGTAATGATCGAGGAACGGACCTCACCTCGCCTGGATCCTGGCTCAGGACTAGGAGGCCCCGCTCTGTATGGAAGAAAAATTAAACTGCCAAAAAACAGAAAATAAACATGAAAAGCTTAATACATCTTCATAGAGGTGCTAGTGTAATTGACTACTAGCGACTGTGTACCAAGTGTGTATAAGTAAAACCACACGTATGTCAGCCTAAGAGAGGAAGAATCCCTTGCCCATATACGGTTAAACGTTCATTAAAGCGGGCTACTAACAATCACCGCCAAGCGCTTTTGGAACCCGCTTTTGAGAAACCAATACTTGAACGGATGACGTTTGTCACTACTTTTAGTACGATGGCCAATGAGATACAAAAGAGTGTCCGAAAACACTGGTGCATTCTGACCTCGTGTGATGGAACGTTGGCACCTCCTCTGTTCTCATTCAAGAGATCTGGAAACATACGAGATCGTCTAGTACACACACGCCCGAAATCCATTCCTCAGAGAGTGGTAGGCACTTTATGGGATCTCCCCGCAGTGACAGGCCATTTCCCTTGTGGCAATTGTTCCATCTGTCCACAAACTACACACACCACTTCCATTAATATAGGTACTAACAGACCTTGGATGCAAAAGAAGTTCACTAATTGCAACAGTGATAATCTCATTTACCTATTTACTTGTCCATGCCAATGTAAATATGTAGGTATGACAACTCGCAAAGTCAGGACTCGTATGTTAGAACATAAAGGTTCATTCAGATGCAAGAAATCAACCACCAGATTAACCAGACATTTCATTGAAAACAATCACAAGGCAGATGATTTCTCTTGGACAGTGCTTGAAAAGCCCATGATACCGTCCCATATCTGTGACATCACTAAATACCTTTTTATAAAGGAACAAAAATGGGTGTTTAGATTACATAGTGACGTCAGGGGTCTCAACGATGACATCCCTTGGACCGCCCTCTAAATGTTTTCTGAAATTCATGGTACTTACACCTTCCTTCATGCGGTTATGGCATCTGACATTTAGGACGTCCTGACACTATGGTACCCTTTTGAGGTCTATGGTGTTGCATTATAGTTACAAGTTACGGCATTTGGCTTTGGGTACGTCCTGACACTATGATACTATGGTATTCGCATTAGGTCTAGGATGCTGCATTACAGCAACGGGTCACATGGCATCTAAATACCGCACTTGGGGGGATGCAGAGCATCAACATGAACTATAGTAGCCATCTTGTTGAAATCATCCTGCAGTCTTCTTAAGTAGTTACTACCCATCAGGGATCACGCACCTATGTTGTGTCACTCTGTCTTTAAAATGCCCTGGCATTGTGGCAATCCTATTAGGTACACTATCTTGCATGGATACCACAGGCTACACTGCATTCAGATACATACAGTTAGGCATAGCACCTACATATTTTTACGAACTACAGACGCCATCTTTTCGTAGTCCCTTGAGTCAGTTACTATCTTCCAGTGGTCACGTGCTTACGTTTCCACGTTTTTTCCTTAATATTACCAACACTGAGGTATTTAGTGCATTGACATGGCCCTCTTACACTGTAACGAGCGAGTTATAATTAGGTACCCAAGAGGTGTAACCAGTACCTACATATTTTTAGGAACTACAGACGCCATCTTTTTGACGTCATTTTGTAGTCCTTTGAGCCAGTTACCATCTACCAGCGGTCACGTGCTTACGTTTTCACGTTTTTACCTTAAAATATCAACACTGAGGTTTTTAATGCATTGACATGGCCCTCATACTTTGTAAAGAGCGAGTTATATATAGGTATTCTAGAGATGTAATCAGTCAGCGCGCAAACAATATAGACGGACTACAGACGTCTTTACATTGACGTCATTTTGTAGTCCTATTTGTTTTTCCGGCATCAGGTGATGACGTACATTACAGGTCCCCGCGTTTGTAACTGACGAGGTTTTCCCGGCTTTATAAACACCCCTGGCTGAATGCTCAGGTTACCTCCCTCCTGACTCTGCAGCCACAACGAGGCGACGACGGATAGGTGAGCACTCCCCCTATCCAACACTAGCTTTTTTCAAGGCATTTTATTTTGTAGCGTCCTTGTAGGATAACTCCATGACACGCTTCAACATCATCAAGGCGCCTGTAGCCTTATATGGAATCTCTCGTGATCTAGGTTCTGTTTGATGTGTACTTCATACAGGTTCTTATTTAAGACCATAGCATGTTTGAAACATACATATTTTTACTACACCTCTAACATTTTTGAGGACCCCCCCTTTTTTTTGACCACAATAATTTACATTTTGTAGGAGCTTTCACAGCGCATACTTGACGTTTAGCATCATGGCGAAGCAGAGAAATACGGCTTTTTCATACTGCCTCTTCCCACGTTTGACGGCATATCATCACAGTATATGGGCAAGGGATTCTTCCTCTCTTAGGCTGACATACGTGTGGTTTTACTTATACACACTTGGTACACAGTCGCTAGTAGTCAATTACACCAGCACCCCTATGAAGATGTATTAAGCTTTTCATGTTTATTTTCTGGTTTTTGGCAGTTTAATTTTTCTTCCATACAGAGCGGGGCCTCCTAGTCCTGAGCCAGGATCCAGGCGAGGTGAGGTCCGTTCCTCGATCATTACGGGTAAGCCCCCTAACACGAGGTTGGGTACGAATACAATTTTGGGAGTATTATTTTCAAGACTGAGACATTTTCCATTTGTTTTCTTGACAGATGCACGCTGCATCCGTTTGAAGCGGAGGATCCACTTAAGGTTGCACAATGTGCCACCTTTAAATGATAGTGAGATAAATTTTCTTTCCTCTTTTTTCGTTTTCTTCACTATACATTATGTTTTTTCACACTTTTGCAGTAGCGAAAATTAAATAACAAGGGTCCTGAAGAAAGCCGCAGGGGGAAATGGTTCCCACTGGGCTGAAACATGTCGACCTCTCTATATAGCAGTTATTTGTTTAACTCTGCTTTTTGCACTGTTGTTTTATTTAGAATGTGAGACACATATTAAACTAGTAGTGTTTTCTCACAATTCTATTTTAACACACCACTATAATTTTCTTTTGTTAGCACTGCACTCCTTTCGATTGTTCTATCATCTTACAACTGTTGGTCTTCTCGCTCCAATCCTTTGACAATCTGGGCCATCCTTGAGTGAAATCACTCCTAATTAGATGCTCTCTATGATCAAGAGAAGCATCTTATCCTGGATTGGATGACCAGATGATAAGATTGATCACACAGACAATTGATGGGTATCCAAACTTCGCTCTGAGGTCCTTATAGATTGCATTTGGATGTCTCTTTCTTCCTCTTTTACTCCCTCCTCTGCTATGTGGGACTAACTAGCCCTCTATTTTACACTTCTGCTCAATTTGCAGGATTTTGTTAGACCCCCAGTTCCTTTATTTATTCTCATAGTAGGTCACAGGCCAACATTAAACCCCATTTGCCGCAGTGTCGGACTAGACCTGTAAGCAGTGTCTCTAGTCCTGCAAGATCGGGTGGAGCTGGATCCCCGTCTCCATATATCACAAGTGTGCGGTCAGGGCCCGAGGAGGCGGGCTTACCATTGACCAATAGATTTCTTCCCTTAAGCCTGCTGGACTCAAATGATTGACTCCCTGAGTCAGAGGTTACCCCTCCACCACCTAGCCCTAATGACCTGGAGGGTACTGAAATTGGGAGTGTAAATTGCCTATCTTTCTTGCCCCGTATTATTCATACGGAAGTAGTTACAGGCAATGTAAATTTATCTAAATGTAGATTCATCAGCTGGAATATTGCGGGCTTAAGAAGTAAAAGAGACAACCCCAAGTGGCTAGAACTTATAAAATCTTTTGATATAATCGCCCTTCAGGACGGGCGCCCTATTGGCGTGGCTCCTGCAGCAGGATTCCCGCCTTCCGACCATTACGGCCATTCGTGATGTCCAGGGTACCCTGGTGTATTCACAGGGGCGGATACTCAAGGCCTTTCAAGAGCATTAAATGCGCTTGTACACTAGGCCCCATCCCCCGGTGTCGGATGATGCCCGGGCTGAGTTCCTGGACCGTGTTCAGCTTCCCCGCATAGACCGCGAAACGCGTCTGGACCTAGATCGTCCTCTCAAGACGGCCGAGATTCGGCACGCCATGAAGGCGCTAGCCAGTCATAAGGCCCCCGGCCTGGATGGCCTCCCCCTTGAATTTTACCAGACTTTTGCGTCCCAGCTGGTCCCTCAACTAGAATTGCAGCTCCGGGCAGCTCTGGACGCGGGAGCCCTACCTCGTTCCATGCGCGAATCCGTTATAGTATCCCTCCTTAAACCCGATAGAGACCCGCATCAGCTAGGCTCCTACCGACCCATAACTCTACTGTCAGCGGATTACAAAATCTATGGGAAGGCCCTGGCGGACAGGTACTCCACGATCCTCCCACGACTCGTCCACCCGGATCAGAATGGATTCGTGCCGGGTAGGCACACCTCTTCTAATATCCGGCGGTTGTTCCACGTGCAGGACCAGGTGCGAGAACGGTTCCCTCGGGCAGCGTGTCTGGTGCTGGATCTCGAGAAAGCGTTTGATACGCTCTCCTGGGCCTACCTGTTTCAGGTCCTGCTACGCATGGGCTTCGGACCCAAACTGCTGGGTTACACTCGGCTCAGTTACTCCTCGCCCAGTTCCAGAGTGCGCATAGGCCCCCTCATCTCGGACTCCTTCCCGATCCAGCGTGGTACCAGGCAGGGGTGCCCCCTCTCCCCCCTCCTATTCGCATTGGCGATGGAGCCGCTGGCGACCCTGTTGCGCGGGGCGGGCGAGGAATGGGGCATCCCGATAGGCAATTCTACCCACGTAGTATCATTGTACGCTGATGACGTACTCATATATGTCCGTGACATCACGATCGACTTGACCCCTATATCACGCATCCTGCATGATTTTGCGGAGGTGTCTGGCCTTAGGGTGAATTGGGCAAAGTCCACTGTCTATCCCTTAACGCAAGTCGTGCCCCAGGGCCCGATACGAATAGGAGATGCTGACATCTCGTGGAGCCCCCAAGCGGTTCGATACCTCGGTGTTAAACTATATCATACGCCGCAAGATATCTATGAGGGGAATTACCGCGCACTGATGGGTAACATCCGATCCCTGGTACATTTCTGGAAGGGTCTCCACTTGGCTGTCCCGGGAAAGATAGCCGCCGCGAAGATGATCCTGGTCCCGCGCCTGCTTTACCTCTTCTCCAATCTTCCGGTGGTTCCCCCGCGATCCCTGTTCCGGGAGTTGGACACCCTGCTCGGGACCCTCGTTTGGGGCAACGGCCGCCGGCGTATTGCTCTGGCAAAACTGCAATTGCCCCTTGATCAGGGTGGGTTGGCGGCTCCCTCATTCGAGGCGTATTTCCTTGCCGCCCAATTACAGTGGGTGTCGCGTTGGACGGCAGGCCGGGCACAAGAGGAGCTGCTCACGGAGACGGGGCGGATTCCAATCCCCGCTGTCCATCGCATGCTGCTGCCGGGTGCGGCACCGCCGTTATCCCGGCCCCTCCAGGTCATGACGGCGCGCGCCTGCTTGGCGCGTGTTCACCGACTCAGCCGGGGTACTCCCCTGTACTCTCCGCTGCTGCCACTGGTGGGGCTCCCTAGGGGTCGGGCGTATTACACAGAGCGAATGATGCGGGTGTGGACGGATCGTGCGGTGACGGAGGTGGGGATGTTGTTCTCCGGGGAGAGCTTGCAGACCTTTGATGCATTGATCGGGGACTTCGAGCTTCCCGGGGGGCAATTCCTTCGGCACAGGCAGCTTCTCACGGACTGCCGCAGGCAGTGGGGGGGGATCGATACGGAGCACCCCACGCACCCGGTTCTCCATGCGATACTGCAGATGGGGCCGGGTCGCCATCTTGTCACTTGGATTTACAAAGCGGTGAGGACCCTGCGGAGTCCTACGTTAGTGATCCTTAGAGAACACTGGGAGGATGACTTCCAGCGGCCTCTACATGACAGGGAGTGGACCAGGGCTCTGGAATACACGAAAAAAGTGTCCCGCAACTATCGGTTTAAGAACATACAGTTGCATATATTGCACAGGGCGTATCTCACCCCCGAAAAATTGCAGAAATATTTCCCTAACGGCGTGTTTGGCTGCCCCAGATGCCCGGAGCCTGCTGCCTCGTTTAAGCACATGTTTTGGGATTGTCCGACGCTCCACAGCTACTGGCATACAATTCACAATGCCCTCAAAACGATAACAGGGTTTCAGGACCTGGACACATGGGAGGCGTGTGCGTTGGGTATTCATGGGCGACATAAGCCGCAGAAAGTGGAAAGGAAATTTGGTTTCCTGGTGTTGCTCCTCGCTAAACGATGCATTGCTATGCATTGGAAGGCGCCAGGGGGGCCCCCTCTGGCGGCATGGGTGGGAGCAGTTAAGAAGTGGGGTAAGGCGGAGGAAACCACACTTAGAACTGAGGAGGCCCGGGGGATGCGCAAACACCCGATCTCCATGCCCTGGGCCATGTTAATGCACGCTTTCGCGCAGGAAACAGCGGCTGTGGCGAGTTCAAGGCCGATTGACCCCTCGGGAGCGCCCGCGACTCCGGAACCCACCCTGGGAAACGCGCAGGCAGTCCAAACACCTGGTGCCTCGCAGAGGCAGACACCACAGGTCCCACCGCCAGATTCCTCATAGGCTGTGATTGATGCCCCCACCCCCCCTGTCCCCTCCCCGCCTCCGCGTCCGCAACCACCCCGGCCTTCCCCCGCACGATGGTCCAGCTCTCGAGCGCATAGATACAAGTATTTCGGATAGGCGACATGGTGCACCCCCATTCCCTAGTTCTCTGTCCCCAGTTAGTTCGCGGTTACTCACTGGCTGCACTCCTAAAGCCTCTACGACATCCCTCACAGGGATTCATTCACACTGCATGGCATCCCTGCGGCGAGGCGATCACTGCGAGCTCTGGGGGGGCATACCCAGAGACTGGTCCCGAACACACACCGGCAGCCCCACTCAGGGAAGAGGCGAATGGCCTGAGGGCCCATGAGACTGCGAGACCGAAAGGGCTGTGACCGGGCGCTTCTGATATGTAAGTCTCTGTGATGCTGGCGCTACCGCCTGTGCCTGCGTGTAGTACTATTGTTTATAAATGCCAATAAAAATGTTTTACAAAAAAAAAAATAATCGCCCTTCAGGAAACCTGGGATAAGGGGGATAACTTCTGGTTGGACGGTTTTAGTTCCTATTTCCTACCAGCCCAAGCAACTCCAGCTGGAAGAGCAAAGGGTGGGCTTATGCTACTCCTATCTCTAAACCTACAGGGATCCATGAATAGATTGTTACAGACTCAATTAATTGCCTGGCAGTAGAAATATGTTTTACTTTCTATCCCAAGATACTTATGGTGAATTTTTATAACTCTGGGGAAATTGATCATAGGAATCAACATTTGACCATTTTGAAATCCTTTTTAGAAAATGATAGGGCTTCGCAAACTACTTTGTTTTATGTCGTACTTATGGGTGATTTTAACATTCATCCTTGTCGCTTAAATTGTTGTATTGAAGATGGCTTTGGTTATAATTTTGCTTCAACACCCCATTTTGAACATACAGTGGAGGGGGAGGGCTTAGAGTCTCTCCTGACTGATGCTGACCTTCTTGAACCCGGATTTGTTAACATCCTTGATCGGTGCCCGACATTTAAATCTAAAATTAAAGATACCATCATTGATTACATTTTTTTGTCCCCCACGTTATTAGGCAAAGTAGTCTTTTATAATGCCAGGAAATCGCCCTTTAGTGAACATAACCCTGTCATTTTGGAACTAGATAAAAGCTGCAACCTATTAACTGGTGGTAGTAGACAAATTGCACCATGCACTGTAACCACCTGTGATCAAGGGAGAAGTAGATGGCCCAAAGTGATGCCGGACATCTTTTTTAAAGAACTCTGTGAGAAATGCGAGGGGAATATTTTAACATGCGTCAACCCCCTGAGCACAAAAGATGCTATTTTTAGAGCCTTTGAGGGTATTTGTAATCAAATAGCTAGTGATCTTACAGTCAAGTCCAAACTGAGAGTGGCACATGGATTAAAGTGGTTTGATAGTAAATGCTGACATGCCCATCGCCTTTTAAATCAAGCTCTGAAAATCATACCACGTGATAGGGTTTTGATCGCAGATCTGCGCAAACAGTACAAGATGGCAATTAATAATCGGAAAGCAGAGATTAAGGCCGAGGCATGGCACGCGCTGTTATCAGTAGATGTAATTAGGGACAGCTCAAAATTTTGGGGAATCATTAATACACCTTTTTTTACCGGATTGGATAATGAGACTCAGGACTGTCATATCACTGAGGCCCAATGGCTGTCCCATTTTAAGGCAATATATGCCTCCCCTGAGAGCTCGGATTTGCCTCCTAGTCTATTACCTGTCCAAACCCGAGTCCCACTTGTGTTCTCTGAAGAGGAAGTGGAGAAAGCTATAAGGGAGACTATCAGTGACAAGACCCCGGTCCTGACTCTGTACCGGCAGATCTTTTTAAAAGTGAACCTAAATTTTGGGCTAAGATCCTGGCTAATGTCTTTAATGTCTCTGGCACCTCAGGGTTCCCTGCATCGTGGTCCCGATCAACTATTATCCCAATTTTTAAGAAGGGCCAGAGAGGGGACCCGCGGTGCTACAGACCTATATCCTTGATTGATTCTTCTGTGAAGATTTTAGGAAAAATACTTTTAATGAAAATTTCAGATTGGGCCACTGAGAAGAATATTATTTCTGTTCTACAATATGGGTTCAGAAAACGTAGAAGTACTACCGATCAGTGCCTTAATTTGTAATTATTAATTAGTAAATACACTGTGGCAAAGGAAGGCTGTCTGAGGATGGCATTTATGGATTTATCCTCAGCATTTGACCTGGTTAACAGGTCAAAGCTGTGGACCATCCTGTTGGACAAAGGTCTTGACCCGTCCTTAGTGTATTTACTGCCTGATCTTCACCAAGATCTTACTGCCTCGGTCAGAATTTCACGGGATGGTAAATGTTTAAGCTCTTTTAGATCAGCCCGTGGGGTCCGACAAGGGTGTATCCTGGCGCCTGTTCTTTTTACTTTGTACATTAATGATATAGATAGATCCCTTTTGACAGCGACCTTGGATATTCCGCGTGTAGAAGATTGTTCTATCCCGGTTCTCCTATACGCGGACGACGCGGTCCTTATAGCACGTACAGCGGTGGGTCTCCAGCGGCTTTTAGATGCCTTTGGGGCCCACATGCAGTCGCTGGTTTCTAGTCGTGAATAATAGCAAGTCCCATATCCTGTCAATTGGTTGTAAAACAAGAAAACCCTACTTCTTTTACTGTAATGGCCAGGAGGTGACCCCGGTCTCCTCCTTTACCTAGCTAGGGGTAGTTTTTGATGAGAAGTTCTCCTGGATACCGCAATAGAAAATTAAAAAGAACTCTATCACTCGTTCTGCTTTAGGTCTAATGGGGTTTGCTAAACGTTTGGGGGCTAGACCAATCAAGAGTATATTGAAAATTTATAGCGCAAAGTGCGTAACGATTGCGTCTTATGGTTCCTCTATATGGGGCTTCAAAGAACAGCCAGGCATTCAAATAGCCGAAAATACATTTTTACGTAGTCTTTTATCAGTCCCACAATCTACGCCAGTCTTTTCTATTCATCAGGAACTTGGGATTGGTTACATCTCAGACATTTTGAGCCTAGCTCCGTTGCTTTGCTGGCTCAAAATGTGGTTAAATCCTGAACTGACTCTGAACCATAAGATCCTACGTGACTGTATTAAGCTAGACAACTCTAATAAAATCAAGTGGCTGTCTTATGTTAAAAGTGGGTTAACCAAATTGGGGCGGCCTGAGCTATTTGAAGCCCCTGAAAAGATACGGAAGGAGGATGTCCTGTGGGTGAAATGCAATTTTCAGAATTTGTTGTCTGCAGAACGGGAGGAATTAGAGCTGCAGAAACCCTCCGTTAGGGCTCATTTTCTAATAAAAACGAATATCTGTACTGAACCCTATCTGGTAACGGTAAATAAACCCTTCCATCGTTGGCTTTTAACCAGGTTTCACTTTAATTTAGCTCCTTTTTCACTGGGTGATTTCCAGGAGTGGTGTAATCCTGAGTACGCGATCCCCTGTAAGTGTGACAACTTTTCTACCCAGAATACCCTTCATTTTATGATGTTTTGCCCTTTCTATACCAATATTCGTAATCAGTATATAACCCCAATTCTGAAAGGAAAGGGTTTTTTGCAGGTTAGACCAGCATTACTCTATCTTCAGTCATTGAGCACACCATGGGATATTTTTAATATTGCATGTTTTCTGGTTGCTGCTTTGCGGTGCAAGAAAAACAGACTCCTGATACCTGATCATTGTCTAGATTTTTAAATGACATGAATGTAAATATAGTACTGCGTTTTTAAATGTAAATTTGCTTGAAGGATCGTTTTTAGAAATACAATAATGTGTCAAGTCATTAGCCGATCACCCCAAACATATGAGTCTGCTCCATATGCACATAGCACTTTTTTTTTATGATGCTCTTCTTGTACTTAGAGTTACCCATGGTACTTCACATGATTGTATCGAATGAAATGCTTGCACTTTATTTCGCATGCACTTTGCACTATGCACTTTAAAAAAAAAAAAAGTTTTTGCTGGGATGTATCATGGGGAAGGAAACTCGAAATTTTGTATTCCAATATACTCGCACTTTGCACCTTATATGATTCTTGTTTTAGATGACCAGAAAAGCCCTAACCCCATAAGACGAAATACAGGAAAAGACATTTGTAGTTTTGCACCCTAATATTGTTTGTATGTTTTTATCTTGAACTTTTATCTTAAGCCTTTTAGTGTCTTGCAATGAGTTGGCAGCCGATATCTTGTACTTTCTAATTTTTAAATGTAATGTATGATTGATTGAATTGTTTACTTTTATGACAATAAGTTGTCGAATAAAGCATTTGATTGATTGATTGATTGATTGATACTTTAGATGTCTGCTCCCTCTATACGTGTATACCCTTGGAAAAAGGCATGGAATCATTGTCATCTATTTTGTCCTCTAGAGATGCGACACTTTTTGAACATACACAAATGCTATTAGATCTAAAATGCTTAACTCTTGTAAACAATGGTTTCTTCATCAGGGCAACTGGTACAGACAAGCCATGGTTGTTGCCATGGGTACCAAATTTTCACCATCATATGCCAATCTGTATATGGGGGATTTCAAACTTAAATATCTATGGAGAGCTGTACCCTCAAAAGTGACTGAACACATTATCTACTGGGGTCGAGATATCTATGACATTTTTGTTATTTGGGCAGGTAACGATAAACAATGGGAGGCCCTGCTGAGACACCAGAACACAAATACGGATAATCTATAGTGCACTCACAAAACTGACAAACAAGAAATAGAATTGCTGGATGTGATAGTCTATGTGAAAGAAAATAGGATTATGTCTAAACTTTTCAGAAAGAAAACCGCTGGTAATGCAATCTTACTGTTACATTCCATATAGGTATCCGAATATTTTCTAATGCTTGTGGTAGTTCAAAATATATATAAGGACACGTTAGAGCTATTGCTTGGGGGACAATTTCTGTTTTTATGACGTTTTTAGAGTTTTTAACATTTTTTAATGGAACTATAGTTTTTACGTATGTTTGTGTACTGGTACCTAGATAGGTAATACGTTAGAATTAGATTATATCGTCCAATCGTATGAGGGAAGGATATTATATTCCAGATAGGTACCCCAATATAGGCCCAGGTAACATCACAACCTTTCACTTATATTCGTCCCTACATTACATACATAACGGCTGCTAGGACTGACCCTTTACCTAGTTACAGTACTCCTTACAGAACGTGGGGTTTTCCATGATCAATAGCCTCATACATTAAGCAAGAGTATTCAGAATTCTTAGAAATTCAGCAGGACTATCATCTCCTGCATAATACCTATGTACAAGGTTCATTCCCAATGTCATCCTAAGTCAGACAGTGGCACAGCAAGGAAGAACCCCTGGGGATACCTTCGGGTATATAAACATCACATCTTGCTGAGATAGTCAGAGGAGATCACGACTTCCATGCCGACACACTGACGCAAGATGCTGAGATTCCTGCATGCAGACACTCCAGCTCGTAGTGGTCTGAACATCCCTTGTGGGGTGTCCAATTCGAGACCAAGAAGGGGTCCCACACTCTCTCACCTCAGGTAATGGGGTTGACTTTATCCTAGAGGGATTTGCGGCTTTAACGCCTGAACACATGCTACGTACACTTAGGAACATCTAGGTAGGTTTGCATCGTAGAAGTACACATTTTATTGTCATGTATTTCATATACTTGCTTGTATTCATGATTATAACAAAATGGTAGAGATTTACCATCCTTTCACTTTTCTAGTGCTTCTAATCATTTATATCAGATACTGTCTGATGATTATCTCAGCACACCTATTTTACACTGCATTGACGAATGCTCAATAAATGCTTATTGAAAACATCCATACCGTTTATTCTGTGTACATCTGTGAGACCAAGTGAGCACGAGTGACTGAGCGAAAAGTATTGTACTCTTTCAACGAGGAGTTTCTAGTGGCACTGTAAGCTAGCTGGTATACAGACCAACATACCTGGTGGGGGTGTCTGGAATCAGTTCAGACACCAAGCCCGCAGTGTATGTTGTCGAAAAACGCAGATCTTATATAGATTTATAAGAACTACATGACATGGCGCCGCCAACGTTGGTTGGGTACTTATTTAACGGTCAAATCTGAGCAGTTCAGTCGAGCTATTCTCAGAGACCCCTACTCACATTTTCCCTGGACACGTCTGGAGTGGGAGGGAACAAAATCTGTCGCAGCTGAGTAGGCAAAATACTATGTATTGGCTGTTGGTTTAATCAAGCTTGAAGGATACATTGTTCCTATTGTGCATAATACCTTATCTCAGGTCCCTTGAAAAGCTCTCCTTTCTGAAAACAATGATTGAGCAGGGAGATGTAGTGCAGGAACTAAATCTCTCAGCCGAGGAAGAAGATGCAATACACATTGCAGAAAATGTTAGAAATGCCATCACCCTAAAACTAGCAGCATACGGTTTAACATCCAGGGGAGGGCAAGTAACCTTCGTGATTGAGGCACACGAGTCATATAGAACAGAGATGTTCTATTCATGGATTGGATTCCCGCAGGCAAATGCACGAACAAAAACGTTTCATTACTATGTCGAAGATGACATACCAAACAAATATTGTCCATATGAGGACATTGAAATCCCACTAACTTACCAGGAATATTTATACTGGTTTAAAGGCGACCTCCCCCATACAAGAACTAGAGTACGACTCGGTCCACTTGGAAGAGACGGAGCAACATGGCCAGTATTAGGGGCCTACACACCACACCCTGACATTGACAATGCCAGGAGGAGACTTACTTATACATAATAAAGAATTGATAAAACTTTACAGAAAAATGATAGTTTGTGATGAGAACACTCACACTTCAGCCAACACCGGCTATACAACCCGAACCAGTCCAGACTTCGACAATCAAAATCACACCACAAACATTACACTCAGTGATGGGTAAAATGGCCACTAAACATAAACAAATGCCTTTCTGGATAGCCCAAAAAATAACACAGCTGGAGGCAGTTTTCACATACTGGTCCACAGGAAAAGCATAGAATACTAACAATTTGCTTGCCGATGGGGATAGGTCCCGCTATAGAGGATTGTACTTCTTGGGGTACAGTCTTCGCTGCAATATATACCAGGACTCATGGTATCCCTTCATTAGCAGTAATAACAGATGTATTAAGACAAATACAGAACGACTATGGAGCGGAACATGCTCTACATTTTGGGATGAAGTTACTAAATAACTTTGCCCAGGTATCAGCTATAATATTAGCAAATATTAAAGGGGCAGCAGCATCAGTGGCAATACGCCAACGCCTGAGAGACGTCACTGTTTTACAACAGTTGACAAAACTACCTAAAATAATTGAAACTGCATATGCAGAATTAGGTAGCGATAGTCTGGGAGCTAAACCAGTAAAACCTCAATTAGTGGCAGGTCAAGATAAAGAACAGGCAAAGCAAACATCAGTTTCTTCAAAAAAGAAATAGGATAATAACAAACAACAAAAGAATAGATCTGAATCCAGGGGAAGGTCTTCTCTACAGGAGCCCCCAGAAAGGAGGTATAACCTTAGGAATAGAGATAACATTAAAAAACCTGACAGGTATCAAGACACTGATACACGTTCCTCTCGTTCCTTTAAGGGTTCATCAAAAAACTCAGAGAGGGAAGGACTGTCAGAACACAGACAAGAAGAGCGTACAAAGTCCAGAGACTCTCAACGCACTTCAGACTATGCTTCCAAAAAAAGAAGAAAAGCATAAAGCAAAATCTCAATTAAAAAAGAAGAAAGTAGCAGCTCTCAAAGTTAGACTTGCCCAGAATTCTGAGGACTCAACTACTGACTGGGGAATGGGCTCAGACGATGCTAGGCAGCGCAGCAGAAGTAAAAATAGCTCACCAGAACCTGATGGAATTTCTGGTGACAGCGTAGTTGGGTGAGTATATCACAGTGGAAACACCTGATACTAGGTTAAGTGTCCCAAATAGGTTATATGAAAGAATAAAGAAAATGAAAGGGGATAAGCCCAGGAAAATTGAAGGTCTCTTTTGGGAGAACCTGACTTTTGGATATGACATTCTCTTGCGGATAAAGAGTGGCCACCTGCTTTTGTTGTGGATTGCCCAAAGGGAGAGATGGTAATTCTGCCAGCCTTCTCCGACCTCGTTCCCCAATACATAAAACACACATGCGCGCGGGAGTGGGCGGTGGCTCTTGCTCCTGCACTATATCACAACCATGTAGGGTGGGATGAACAATCAACTCACCACGTGATACCATTAAAAACTACTCCAACTCCACAGAGACAGTATCCAATAAAACAGGAAGCGAAAAAACAGGTCAGGGAGATCTTCGATCAACTTGAATACCAAGGTGTGATTGAAACTTGCACCTTATCAATGAATAATCCTTTGTTTCCCTGTAGAGAAACCTGATAATTCATATCGTCTAGTTCTAGATTACAGCCATCTGAAATCATGCACAAAAACATTTGCAGTACAAAACGCACATATTGCAGCATTGATGAATAACATTGTGCGGAAAAAATACAAAACTACATTAGATATCTCAAATGGATTTTTCTGCCAAAATATAGCGCCTGACAGTGGATATTTGACAGCATTCTCAGCGCTGGGATCCCAACGGCAATTTTGCCGACTCGCCCAAGGGTATAAGAACAGCCCAGGTTATTTTCTGCCAGAGTAACTGAATTACTTCAGGATCTGGATGAAGAGGCATTATCCTATATAGGTGATATTTATCTGATGGATGATGACCTGGAGGAAGACTTGACCAGGGTGAGCAACATAATTTTGGGATTCGCCTATGGGGGCTACAAGTTTACCGTTAGCCCACCTTAATGTTCTATTTTTGGGATATGAGCTTTCAAGTGGAGGGAAAAACCTGGCAGCCAATTTTTTAGGAAAATGTGTGCTGCTCCAACCTCCAAAATCATTGAAGAATTTACAATCAATATTGGGATTCCTAAATTTTGGCAGAACAAACATTTTGGATTACGTAGAAAGAGTTAAACGTTTCTACGACCTGATAAGACCCAATTTTTCAGTTAGGCAATGGACACAGTAACACACAGAGATAATACATTCCCTACAAGCTGACATGATAGCATCAAAACACTTAGATACGCCTAAATGTCTGCAACCTGTTGATCCGTTCCGTATAGTTGCGGGTCAATATGGGAACACCTACTTGACATACAAAGAAGGTGAAACAGTACCAATAGCATACAAATCACATTTGTACACAAATGCTGAGATACGTTTTGCATCCATAGAGAAAATTCTGATAGCAGTACAGACTGCTGTAGTGAGAGAAACAGCACTGGCTCAGGGGAAACAAATAATTTGCATGACCACAGTACCGGCCTTAGAGGCTGCTACAAAGGCAAGCGTTCCAAATGCTAAAGCTTTACATCCACAATAGATATAATGGACCAATTCTCTCACTGCATCAGATGTAAAATACAGATACGACCCAAGTCTAAAAACACAGCCATTCCTGCAATACGAACAAGAATATCCTCTCCCGAATTAAATTATGCCTCTAGAGCAGTATGAATTCATAATTTACATTGACGGATCTGCTCAACCGACCATATGGAGTAAACAACAATACAGTGCCACATGTGCAATTGTTAAGGGTTGGATGAAGGATGGTAAATTCCATCCGAGCTGTACAAAGACTCAGTCCTTAGGGGACTGCACGGCTAAGTTAGCAGAACTAAAAGCTTTTACTGGCACTGATTAATACGGATCGAGAATTCCCCACACTAATTGTGTGCGATTTGTTTTACTATGTCCAGTCATACAATGAATATCTACAATATTGGGGACAAGATGGGTTTAAAGACTCAAAAGGTGGCACAATAAAGCACAAAATGCTATTGGAACAGGTAGCGGAGTTGAGAAACGAGCTACCAAGAGCTCACGTGATACACACACTGAGTCATCAACGTGATGGCATTCACGTTGATAGGAATTAATTGCTGATGAAGCCGCAAAAGGGGCAGTACGAACTGCGTCCGTAGCTGCAATCACTCTAACTAGAACGAGAATAGACAGTCAGATAATGGTAGCTGTCATTGCTTCATGCTAAGCACTTTCAGAAGGTTTTCCACTCAAGTACTCCTACAAGTTAGATGCAAACAGCATTCATTTTGCTCAGATTCCAGGAGTGGGAGACAGAGTAATACCAAACATGGATCGCAGATTAGGCTTAATTTTATCTGCCCACAAGGGTCTGGGTTCTGCACACGTAGGAGTTATGACAACAGTTTCTTTATTGAAACAACGCTATTGGTGGCCAGGGTTAACGAAGCAGACCAAAGACTATGTCTTAAAGCGCAACATCTGTCAACGGATGAAAGGCTCCACCATAACACGTTCAGCGCAGACAACATTATTGATATCAGACAGACCTCTCGCGTGTGTCTATTTGGACCACTTCGGCCCCTTACAATCTGATGGGGCGTACAAGTACATAATGGTGGCAGTGGATTCTTGCTCAAGATTCCTATGGGAATGGCCTCAGCGCTCGGCTGACACTCAAACTGTTATCAAAGATTTGCGACTCTTTATAGGGACATATACCCAGTTGGCACATTACATTATGACCGTGGCCCCGGGTTTAGCTCTAGGGCTTACAAGGGGGCCATGGGAGGTTTGGGTGTAGCATTGCGGTACTCCGCTCCGTACCATCCTGATGGAAATTCCATTGTGGAGAGGAAAACACAGGACTTAAAGCAATCATTAACAGCTAGAGTATTAGGCATGGGTGGTAGTTGGGTCAATCACCTATATGGGGTCCAGAAGGCCTTAAATACCATGTCAAGAAGTTCTCTGGGGGGTCACTCCTTATGTAGTCCTTTTTAGATTGTGAAGGCACAGTGGCAGATGAAAAACCTTTGACATCAATAAACATTTGGCTGTTTTACAGGAACTAAATAAATCAAGGGCTCTACAGAGCAATGTCCAGGTGAAAAGGTTTGCCACTGGGGAAGTCGAGTCAGTCACAGCAAGCCCTGTCTGGATTCCTAAAGTCGGGGATCTGGTCAGAGAAAAGATAACGGACAAAAGAGAATTTGGACCATCTTACAGAAAGCCTATACCTGTCCTGGCAGTTGAAGGAACAAGAATTGTACTTCTGCTGACTCTTGCCAGAAAAAAGGAGAAAAGGTTTGTCTCCATAGATCTGATAAAACCACACTATGTGGCCGATACTGAATAGTAGGCCTAATGGGCTCCTGGGTAGCAGACACCCTTATCTCGCTACCATACAGGAAGTTCAGACTAAAAGGTTCATCATGCCCTTACAAAGCACGGGAATAAAGAACAATGCAATGGAATTCATTCCTCTTGCAATGGAAAATCAAAATCAAAACGAAAGACAAATTTCAATTCGACCTAACACTGATGTCTACATAAACATGTCTCAAGAGCAATCTACAGTTTAACAAAACCTGCTGAGCTACCAAACATAGATCAAACTGCATCTGGCTATTTCATCAACTTTGATACCTTTTCATTGTATCCAAATGAACCTGAAACTACGCCAGCCCCAAAAACTAATTAACAAGAAATCAAAGACTTTATCACTTTTCTTAAAAAGGCTTACCTGGTGTCAATTTGGATAGAACTTTGGATAATCACCGGGATACTTTTCTTTCTTTTCTGGATAATCTTAGTGACCACTTTGCACTTTTTTAATAATGGAACTTATCTACGCCAAAGCTCTGCAGCATCAAAAGTAAACTTGGTCGTGAAACCTCATGTTTCATCACATCGTGAACAAAGAGACTTGACATCAGTGAACATTACAGCAGTTTCTATACCTGACAGTGTAGTGTGGGACAAGGTTAATTATGATATATTTGGCCCGACAGAACTTTTAAAAGTACCATATTGATTTAAAATTTCCTCAAATGATATCATTACCTCCAGTATATTTTCCGATGTTTGGTATTATGAAACTGTGAATAATATGTTGTCTGATTTGGAACAATCTGCCGCATTTTCTAGCAATGAAATGTTGGAAGACACATCAGATTTTAACACTATGTATTGTTATCAACAATATGGTCATCACTTTCTACAAAAATCCAGCAGCCCTAGGAATGTTTTCACTTATCACCAATAGGAAAATTGCCCTATACCACCAAAAAGCAATTCAAAAACGTTTGCACTGAAATTTTCATATTTTTCAGAGTTTAACATTTCAGATCCGACCTCATATTACTAGAAGTTTTCACCTACATCAGCACAAAACAAATATGCTAACAAACACCAAACAGATTTACTCTGCTTCCTTTATTACCCAACTGTCTGAACAGGGTTTTGACTTATGGAAAGACACTGTAGACTTAAAATCAGTCTGGGGTGGTTCTAGGGATTGGCAAGCCCAGGGAACAGAAGTGCTATTTAGATCATGCCTCATTCCACAGCAGATGATTTTTCTAAATGAAACTGTGCAGCAGACTTCCTGTCTTGGGATAGCCAAGAACAAGGACTTGGACACACCTCGGATTCCTACACCAACACAAACCAAGAAAAATACTACATCAGAAGAAGGGACTACAATAGATGACATCATACAATATAATAGATCAGACCCCAATTGGAAGGGTTGGTTGGTTTGGCCCACAGACACTAATAGAGGTCAAGAAAGATTCAGGGGTACCACCGAAGGGTACAGTATCCATAGGCCAGATCCACAATATGTACAAAGAGAACATCTGGGGGTGGTGACATCATACAGTGTTGGAAGTTATGCCTCTATTGGCTAAAGACATCAACACTAACACAGGTGAAGCAACTCTTATCCTCACTATTAGAGGATGTGGACCTAAGGGTTGTTTTATTAGGCCCCAGAAAGCCACGTCAGAAACGTTTCATATATGTTGTCTAGAATGAAATATGGAAAATGTTCCACCAAGAAGCAGCTGAGAGACTGCGAGAAATAGATAGGATTAACCTTGAAAAAGCATTAGCCATAGTTGACAATGGTATGACTACGTTAACATCCAGGATATATTCACTGGGCAACATTGTATCTTCTGCAATTGATGTACTAGAACAGGACTTGTCCATACTACAGCACGGGCAATCACATTTACATTCTATTATGTTATTGAGCTGGACCCTGCAATCATTGCGCCCTGGTTATGTGCCTTGGTGGTTTATCAACAGTACGTCCCTGTTTTCTGCATACAATCTAACAGAAAAACAAATGAATATGGCACAGAGGGGAGCAAAATATACAATGCTGCCTATTGAAAAGCTGGACAGATTACCTTTTACTGTGGCTGAGTCACCGCCCACAGAATGGTTAATCCATGGCCACATAATGCTACCGGTCAAAAATTTCCAGTTTCAATATTGCCTAGAACAATAGCAGGCGGGCAGATATGAAAAGATGGGTAAAGAATACATCAGGGAATCTTGGGAATTACCATACAGATTTCGATACAGGTGTGGGGATCTTGAAGTGTTTCCAAGCGGTACTAACTGTGAGAACGCTTTGAGTGGATCTCTCATATGCCAGGATATTATGCTACCACGGAGCTTGTAATGGTTCAGTGGCAAACCTATCCCGTCATTTGAAAGGTGCCCCGGCAGCTGTGATCACTCCAGTATTCAGGCTTCCCTCAAATGGGAGGTACTTGATGCTGAATGATCAAGGTTGTTGTGAAATGCTAAAAGGCATCGCTTATCTGGTAACCGTGAGCTCTAGGGTTACTTGCTGTATGAAAGTATTGTTTCCACTGACACATACAGTCAGGGAGGTGCTGCTATGGTCTTTGTTGAATGTTTCTCTTATACGGTTTGATACTCTGAGCAGAATAAAAGCCATGCTTTTACAGAAAACCGTGCCCTTAACCTCCGCCCGGGAAACTTTTGATCTCCAAATCACAAGGTCCTCGGCCGAGATACAGGCCCTAATACGTACAAACCGCCCTTTCCATTTCGCAGAAATGGTAAATTGTATATTTACCATGTCTGATACGATGGGTATAGTCCACCTATTTAAGACCATGGGTTCAGGACTATTAAGCACCTTTCAGAAGGTCCTTGGAGTTATACCAAACTTTATACACTTTGTATTCGGAAGCATTGTAGGAGGACTTCCGCTGATCCTGTTTATAATAGCAGGTATCCTGATTGTAATTTTTCTGCTACGCAATGGACGCCCCAGTCACCAAGGAGATGGAAAAGGCACTCCTGAAGCACAAATACCATGATCGCTTGGTACAACAGCTGGGAACACCTTGCCTAGAACTAAGTGCTTCTTGGTTCCTGAAATTTAGACCAGTCTGAATGGACTGCATCTTACCTGTTCTCCGATGCCTGTTCTGCAGAGAAGAATGCGTGTTGGATCTGTGTCTTACACTTCCATCAGTTGCACAACCGGATGTTGATGCATTACTGGACCCGATAACGGCCCATGTTCTGCAGTGTCCCCAGCGTATTCCTATGTTGATGGTGGCATTCTGCTCCTGTTGGTATGGAAACCGACTCCTCCACGAACACCCAGGCTTTGGATAGTGCACAGGCTGCCCCAGCATTGGCTGCAGGCAGTACGTAAGATCATATGTGCTCAATTGTCGTTATCTTCGAGGTCTTACAGGGATTATCGTCTGCCAGGGCAGGCAACAGCAATGTTGAGTCTACCAGCCAGGACACAAACATTTGGCTCGTTGTGTGCTGGGAAAAATTTGGCCTGTTTAAACAAACTCACATTGGAGTTCTAAAACAAATTGACACTTTGTATGACCTGCATGTCTTTCTAATGCTTGTAGCAGTTCGAACTATATATACAGACACTTTAGATCTATTGCTTGAGTGACAATTTCTGTTTTTAGCACGTTTTTAGAGTCTGTAACATTTAAAAACAATTTTAATGGAACTATTGTTTTTACGTATGTTTGCGTACCGGTACCTAGAGAGGTAGTACTTTAGAATTAGATTATGTCGTCCAGTTGTATGAGGAGTGGGTGTTAAATTCCATATAGGTACCCCAATGTAGGCCCAGGTAACAACACAACCTTTCACCTATATTCGTCCCTACATTACATACAGAACGGCTGCTACAACTGACCCTTTACCTAGTTACAGTACTCCTTACAGAACGTGGGGTTTTCCCTGAACAATAGCCTCATACATTATGCATGAGGATTCAGGATTCTCAGAAATTCACCAGGACCATCATCTCCTGCATAATAACTACTTACAAGGTTCATTCCCAATGTCATCCTAAGTCCGACAGTGGCATAGCAAGGGAGAACCTCTGGGGATACCTTCGGGTATATAAACATCACATCTTGCTGAGATAGTCAGAGGACATCACGACTTCCATGCCGACACACTGACGCGAGACGCTGAGATTCCTGCATGCAGACACTCCAGCTGGCAGTGGTCTGAACATCCCTTGTGGGGTGTCCAACTCGAGACCAAGACAGGTTCCCACAGTCTCTCACTTCAGGTAATAGGGCTTACTTTATCTTAGAGGGATTCTTGGCTTTCACACCTACACACATGCTAGATACACTTAGGTACATCTAGGTAGGATTGCAACGTAGGAGTACACATTTTATTGTCATGTATTTCATATACCTACGATTATAACAAAATAGTAGAGATTTACCATCCTTTCACTTTTCTAGCACTTCTAATCATTTATATCTGTTACTGTCTGATGGTCTCAGCACACCTATTTTACACTAGAATGAAGAATGTTCAATAAATGCTTATTGAAAACATCCATACCATTTATTCTGTGTACATCTGAGACCAAGTGAGCATGAGCGACTGAGCGAAAAGTATTGCACTGTTTCCACGATTCTGAGGGATCAGGGTTGTCATGTTCGATAGTTGCCAAGAACTATTGTCTCCTTGATAAGAGGAGTTTCTAGTGGCACTCTGAGCTAGCTGGTATACAGGTCAACATACCCAGTGGGGGTGACTGCAATCAGTTCAGACACCAAGCCTGTAGTGTATGTTGTCTAAATGCACAGATCTTATACAGATTTATAAGAACTACACAACATTGCATGCAACTAGTACTCAACCCCAGTCTCAAATTGACTCGATCCCCTTTGGTGAAATGATACGGATTAGGAGGAACTGCAGCCAACACTGTTTTTCACATGGAACTCAGAAAAACGGAGCAACGTTTCATTTCTAGAGGATACTCACAAAAGGTGCTCAATCGGGCCAAGAGTAAAATACTTTCCAGACCACAACAACCATTACTAAGGAACAGGGATGTGAAAAACAAAAACTCAAGAGAAAGAAAGCGGACCCTTTTCACTAAAAATAGTGCACACAGCCATGCCATCTACAAATTACTATACAAACATTGGCATTTACTCAAACTGGACAAAACAGTAGTGAAACATATTACAAACAAACCCAAAATTACATAAAGTAGGGGCACGACCTTGAGAAACATACTTTGCCCCAGCTATTAAAAGCCTATAAAATCAGAACTTTGTTGGCTACCAAACAAACCACATGGTTTTTTTAAGTGTACCCAATGTAATATGTGCCAATTTGCCGAGAACAAGTTGACACAATTGCAATCCAGCACTTCCATTATACATCATGTACGGCAATTAATAAAATGTAACTCTAGATTTGTTGTTTATTGTATTAAATGCTACTGTGGTATGATATATAGGTTGCATATTAAGACCATTAAAAGAGAGAATTCAGGAACACATCAGAGCCATCAGAAATAACAATACAGAATATCCATTAGCGCCAGCGGTACATTTTAACACAACTCATCCTTCCATGTCTAAGACCAATCTGAGGTTTCATGGAATAGGACAGGTACAGATTAACCCTAGAGGAGGAGATAGGGTATTAGCCCTAAGAAAATTGAGAAAAGCAATGATCCTAAAACTACGGGCAGTAGAAAAGGGTTTAAACATAGATAGAGAATTACATGTCTTTCTATCAGAATAACTCTCAATTACGAATCTGCACACAACATGGCGCAAGTACTGTTGTATAAATTAACTGTGGTTTAATCAATGCAGATTACTGTTTTAGATTCATATTGTTTTGCTTATGTATGTTGCTTAGGCTATATTTCTCTCATATTTGAAGTTATCATACTACCTTGTGTATCAGGACATGTGGGTGGAACTTACAAGTAAGAATGTATAATTTACAGAACATTCATATGTAATAGATTGCATGACTTGTGCCTACCACGGTTTCATTATTTAACATAATGAAAAATGTTAGACTGTTATGTTACAAACATAATGTATTCTGAAAGGTTAACACAAACACCTTCTCTTTATAACTTCACCACTATAATAAGCTATCTTAAAAATGTTCCGCTATCTTCTCTGATTCGCTTTATTACTAGCCTAAGATGGTTTCGCGTTTTTGACGACCGGAACTACATAGGTAGACATGAAGTCTTTTCTCTATCTTTATGCTTTACTCAGAAGTCTCTAACAACATAAATACAGCACGCAATGAGTGGAACAAGCTGCTCAAACACGCACGCCACGGATGGTCATGAAACAGGTCAGTTCACTTTGTGGGGTTAGATTATGGGTTTACTGGATTTAGGTGAAGTCATAAACGTTTAACTGTTTGAGAGCTTGGCAGAAGTGAGTGAATATTGTGTCCACTGGTTTATCCTAATCCCTTGCTCTTTACAGGGACTTAACATGGTCCTGTGTTAGCAAAGTAAATGAGATCTACATTGGATCATGGTGCAGTACTGCTTTACGAGGTTAGTTTGCCGCTATACTATAATTATGTAAAAATATAAAGTAAATATGGAGAAAACATACATAAAATTGTTGTCAGGAAAGGTCTGCTGTCTAAACAGTCTTATCCTACTCCATCTCAATCTAGGTAATACTTTCCAGTGGGAGAAGTACATTTTTTTGGAGGGGAGAATAAAGAGCAAAACCAGCATTGAAGTTTAGGTCTCAATTCATAAAACATACCTCCTCAGGACAATATGGGATTCTTTTAAAAAGCTGAAGACATATGTAAGAAACTTTTTTGTAGTCGCAGACACTCTGATTTAGGATCTGTGTAAATCAACAAAAAATCCAACTACCCATCCTTCCCTTACTTCTTCCAATAGAAACAGTCATGTGGAGGGGCTATCACCTGAGACAAGAAAGGCCCCAAAATGCAACATGGTAATAGCAAGATTTTTCAGTTGAAATTTAATCATTCTGGCTCTGTGGGTTGCTAGGGTATTTGGGCCTTTGGTCAGCCAGCATCCAGGAAACCTACCAACTCCAGAGATTTCTTTAAACTAGTCACCCAAAAAGTCCAGGGTGGTGTGGTTTATGTAGTTCCCAATACATTTTCTTACACAGAATGCGCTTCAACCTCAAACCTTGGCTTAGGACACCCATGGGATCAAGGATGAAAAACAGTATCAAAAATATTTTGCGATCTTGCCCTTGCAGTAGGTAAACATGTACTCTCTGCACCTGCCTCAGAGATTATAAAATATTGCCATTGTTTGGAAGGCGGTGAAAGATCACCAATTTTAACATGATTTTACAATAAAAGATACACTTTAGGTTGAGCGTAAGCATACAACCTCATGTATACTTTAGTATATATCTCTGTGGGCTTAAAGCCATCCCCCTGCTTCTCATTTATTTGTTTCAATGCCCTTTAAAAATCCTTGCTTGCTAGTGGTCAGTCCAGCCTCTTTGTCCCTCCTTTTTCCTCCAAGGAGCAGGCCCTAAGTACATTATCATTGCGCTTTGTTGTGTTTATCTGTTCGTGGGGGGACTATTTTATTATTTTTTCCACCTCGTGTAACACTGTGGGTACTCGGGCTTGTAGCTGCTTACATTTTTTTTGCAGCATCTGTCCCTCCCAATTCCTCCCATGTGGCTGACATTCTTTTGTTTTTATTCCAAGGCAGTTCCTAGGCATCGGCTTGGAATGGAGAGCAATTAATTATTGTGACTTTAACTCTTCACCCTTTAGTTTCCTCTTTGTGTCCATAGCTGGAAAATACCAGCTGCTGTGCTCCGATCCGATTGGTGCTGCTGCAACGGGGATCTGTGCAGCTTGGTGACTGCAGGTGCGATTTTTGTATCAGCATGATCCCACAAGCCTGCATTTAAAAATAACTCCAAAAAATGCAACTCCTAGTTTATTTAGTGAAATGTTTCCTGTAATAAATGAGAAAGGGGCACACAAACATAAACAAAAACACTGAGACAGCAGCTCTGGGCCCAACAAGGATAAAACTGGCATTGCCTCTTTAACGGGTCTTTTGAAACTGCCCTTGCTCTCTTCGTCTTGTCCTTCCTGTCCTTCATTCCCCGCTCTGAGCTCCACAGTCAGCCGCAGCCAGCCATCCTTCCATCCCTCCTGTCCCCTCCTCCCCGGTCAGCCTCAGCCTAAAGAATAGGGACAGATCCCGGGTGAAGGAAATCCGACCAAACCCTCTTCCCTTCCCATGGCTGTCCCTGGCCCCCCAGAACTGTTACAACAAACAAATGATGGACGGAATGCTGACAATGCAGACATTCTCCCCCAGTCAAGAGATCTGGGTTAAATCCATCGTTCTTTTGCCCACTACGCCACCCCAGTTTAGACATGGCCATATGCAAATCAGTCTTGACCCTGTGCCTCATGGGAACAGTCCAGCCCGAACTGCCAAGCCATGTCTTCCCTGGACCGGAATCAAGCATCCTAGGACCGGTTTCTGGCTATCAGCCGTCATCAGCCAGGATAGTTTGACTCCAGTGGCGTAGTGAGCACGGGTCCCACGTCTGGGAATACCCATCCCACTTAGGGCGAAAAGCGTTACAACAAACAAATGATGGACGGAATGCTGACAATGCAGACATTCTCCCCCAGTCAAGAGATCTGGGTTAAATCCATCGTTCTTTTGCCCACTACGCCACCCCAGTTTAGACATGGCCATATGCAAATCAGTCTTGACCCTGTGCCTCATGGGAACAGTCCAGCCCGAACTGCCAAGCCATGTCTTCCCTGGACCGGAATCAAGCATCCTAGGACCGGTTTCTGGCTATCAGCCGTCATCAGCCAGGATAGTTTGACTCCAGTGGCGTAGTGAGCACGGGTCCCACGTCTGGGAATACCCATCCCACTTAGGGCGAAAAGCGTTACAACAAACAAATGATGGACGGAATGCTGACAATGCAGACATTCTCCCCCAGTCAAGAGATCTGGGTTAAATCCATCGTTCTTTTGCCCACTACGCCACCCCAGTTTAGACATGGCCATATGCAAATCAGTCTTGACCCTGTGCCTCATGGGAACAGTCCAGCCCGAACTGCCAAGCCATGTCTTCCCTGGACCGGAATCAAGCATCCTAGGACCGGTTTCTGGCTATCAGCCGTCATCAGCCAGGATAGTTTGACTCCAGTGGCGTAGTGAGCACGGGTCCCACGTCTGGGAATACCCATCCCACTTAGGGCGAAAAGCGTTACAACAAACAAATGATGGACGGAATGCTGACAATGCAGACATTCTCCCCCAGTCAAGAGATCTGGGTTAAATCCATCGTTCTTTTGCCCACTACGCCACCCCAGTTTAGACATGGCCATATGCAAATCAGTCTTGACCCTGTGCCTCATGGGAACAGTCCAGCCCGAACTGCCAAGCCATGTCTTCCCTGGACCGGAATCAAGCATCCTAGGACCGGTTTCTGGCTATCAGCCGTCATCAGCCAGGATAGTTTGACTCCAGTGGCGTAGTGAGCACGGGTCCCACGTCTGGGAATACCCATCCCACTTAGGGCGAAAAGCGTTACAACAAACAAATGATGGACGGAATGCTGACAATGCAGACATTCTCCCCCAGTCAAGAGATCTGGGTTAAATCCATCGTTCTTTTGCCCACTACGCCACCCCAGTTTAGACATGGCCATATGCAAATCAGTCTTGACCCTGTGCCTCATGGGAACAGTCCAGCCCGAACTGCCAAGCCATGTCTTCCCTGGACCGGAATCAAGCATCCTAGGACCGGTTTCTGGCTATCAGCCGTCATCAGCCAGGATAGTTTGACTCCAGTGGCGTAGTGAGCACGGGTCCCACGTCTGGGAATACCCATCCCACTTAGGGCGAAAAGCGTTACAACAAACAAATGATGGACGGAATGCTGACAATGCAGACATTCTCCCCCAGTCAAGAGATCTGGGTTAAATCCATCGTTCTTTTGCCCACTACGCCACCCCAGTTTAGACATGGCCATATGCAAATCAGTCTTGACCCTGTGCCTCATGGGAACAGTCCAGCCCGAACTGCCAAGCCATGTCTTCCCTGGACCGGAATCAAGCATCCTAGGACCGGTTTCTGGCTATCAGCCGTCATCAGCCAGGATAGTTTGACTCCAGTGGCGTAGTGAGCACGGGTCCCACGTCTGGGAATACCCATCCCACTTAGGGCGAAAAGCGTTACAACAAACAAATGATGGACGGAATGCTGACAATGCAGACATTCTCCCCCAGTCAAGAGATCTGGGTTAAATCCATCGTTCTTTTGCCCACTACGCCACCCCAGTTTAGACATGGCCATATGCAAATCAGTCTTGACCCTGTGCCTCATGGGAACAGTCCAGCCCGAACTGCCAAGCCATGTCTTCCCTGGACCGGAATCAAGCATCCTAGGACCGGTTTCTGGCTATCAGCCGTCATCAGCCAGGATAGTTTGACTCCAGTGGCGTAGTGAGCACGGGTCCCACGTCTGGGAATACCCATCCCACTTAGGGCGAAAAGCGTTACAACAAACAAATGATGGACGGAATGCTGACAATGCAGACATTCTCCCCCAGTCAAGAGATCTGGGTTAAATCCATCGTTCTTTTGCCCACTACGCCACCCCAGTTTAGACATGGCCATATGCAAATCAGTCTTGACCCTGTGCCTCATGGGAACAGTCCAGCCCGAACTGCCAAGCCATGTCTTCCCTGGACCGGAATCAAGCATCCTAGGACCGGTTTCTGGCTATCAGCCGTCATCAGCCAGGATAGTTTGACTCCAGTGGCGTAGTGAGCACGGGTCCCACGTCTGGGAATACCCATCCCACTTAGGGCGAAAAGCGTTACAACAAACAAATGATGGACGGAATGCTGACAATGCAGACATTCTCCCCCAGTCAAGAGATCTGGGTTAAATCCATCGTTCTTTTGCCCACTACGCCACCCCAGTTTAGACATGGCCATATGCAAATCAGTCTTGACCCTGTGCCTCATGGGAACAGTCCAGCCCGAACTGCCAAGCCATGTCTTCCCTGGACCGGAATCAAGCATCCTAGGACCGGTTTCTGGCTATCAGCCGTCATCAGCCAGGATAGTTTGACTCCAGTGGCGTAGTGAGCACGGGTCCCACGTCTGGGAATACCCATCCCACTTAGGGCGAAAAGCGTTACAACAAACAAATGATGGACGGAATGCTGACAATGCAGACATTCTCCCCCAGTCAAGAGATCTGGGTTAAATCCATCGTTCTTTTGCCCACTACGCCACCCCAGTTTAGACATGGCCATATGCAAATCAGTCTTGACCCTGTGCCTCATGGGAACAGTCCAGCCCGAACTGCCAAGCCATGTCTTCCCTGGACCGGAATCAAGCATCCTAGGACCGGTTTCTGGCTATCAGCCGTCATCAGCCAGGATAGTTTGACTCCAGAACTGTACCAGGCAGAGCGGGCACCTTCCCACCCCAATACTCACCCACTCATCATGTGGAGCAGCTGGATGTTGAAGGTTTCATCTTGTTATTGTTTATTGGTGCTGCCTGCTCCTGAGAGACACAATGTGCTTTAGAGTGGCGAGATTAAAGATAGTATTTTTTTCCTTTTACCTTATCATACTTAATCCAAATACCTAGCACACTTGTTCTTAGCGTAAGCCTTTGTTTAAAACCCTTTGCTACAAAACGTCTTGTTTTTATTTGTTGCTGATACTTCCTGTGCCTCCCGTTGGCAATCCATTCATTCATTCATTTAGTCTTTATTCTATTAAATATCATAAAAGACACAGCATCAACAAATGTATAAGCCACATCAATAAATTACATAAAACAAGTATTAAATTCACCAAGACTAGTATAATAACAATAAATAAAACAGTATTCCCACGAAAAACCCAATAATAGCTTTAGATTTGCAGATATTTCCTTCGTATAGCCACAGCAACAACAATGACCTCCTTAGTGTCACACTTGAGGATACGCAGAGCTGTTTGCGCTGAACTAATGCCTAACTGTTTGCACAGGGGCTTGATCCCCTTCATACGGGGTGCTCTGTATGCTGGGCAGACGAATAACACATGTGGAATAGTCTCAGGGAACCCTGGGCAACAGTGACAGGAAGTATCCGTGTTTAAACCCTGATTTTTGCCCCAATTTTTAGTAAAAATTTTTAAGGGTAAACTTCCAACTCTAAATTGATGGTACAACTTCCTATCACTGTTTCCAATAATAATGTCCCAATAGGGTTCCAATGAATAATCGACCTTATGGTCCATAAAGAGATCAGTTAATGAATCCCTGGTAATCTGGGCGTGAGACTTAAATTGAAACATCTCAACACACAGTCTCTTAAGCTCACTCTTCGATGGGAAGGGAGTCCCTTCTGGATCTAACCAAAGATGACCTAGATTCATAGCCATAAGGACTGCTCTGATGTTATACAACCAAGGGATTTTATGGCACTTGTCCACCCCTATAAGATATTTAAGAGCCAAAGCGTAAGGTGCTAACTCTGGGGTGGTCCACAAGCGTCTCCAGTACGCCAATGGTCTAAACCCTGCTGTCTCTTCAAAAGACACACACCCCAAATCCTGCAGCAATGGTTTTAGGGGTGTAGAATGGGGTAAACCAGTAAGAGATCGCAAAAACTTGTTTTGGGCAAGTACCAGGGATCGCAAGTTTTCAAAACCCCAGAGTTCCGCACCGTAAAGTATTGACGCTCTAACCTTCCCATGATACAACTTCATTACTGGAGCTATGGGTTTAGTTAGGGAGGATCTGTGTTCTTTTAGAAGGACTCCCGCTAATTGATTAGGTTTAATTACTGAGAGATCCAACTGATGATTCTAATTAAGTCTCCGTCCCAACGTCACCCCTAGGTATGCAAAAAAATCAGTTTGATCAATAGGCGCATTATTCATTCTAAGTGTAGTACTGATTTTTTTCCTCTTGTGTAGGACCATAAATTTTGTCTTCCCAACGTTAACCTCCAACTCATTATCGCTACAAAAGAGTTGGAAGCGATCCCGAGCACGTTGGAGGCCAGATTTAGTTTTGGACAATAAAAGGGTATCGTCCGCAAACATTAAAATCGGAATTCTTAACCCATCAAGTTTGGGGGCGTCCGTGGGGTAATCAGTAAAATAGGGGACGACATTGTTAATAAAAAGGGAGAATAAGGTGGGGGCTAGCACGTACCCCTGCCGCACACCTTTAGCCACTTTAAAACTATTAGTAGTCTCCCCTTGTCCTCCCCATCTCACACAAGCAGAGTTATTTCCATGGAGCCTTACAATAAACGATAAAATCTCCAATGGCATCCCAGCACTTTCCAGGGATTCCCAGAGCTTATTTCGTGGAACCAGGTCAAAGGCGGATTTAAGATCCACAAAAGCTGCATATAGGACACCACCTCCCAGCACTACTGTATTCCAATACAACATCATAAATCTAAAGACCTGGTCAATAGTGCTAACATGGCTCCGGAAACCCGCCTGGAAATTAGATAGTATGTCATTTTCATCGAACCACTCTAATACCCGATTAAGTACAATTTTGGCCACCAGCTTCTGAGTTGTGTCGATCAGGCTGATGGGCCTGTAATTAGATGGCAGGGCCCGATCACCCTTCTTATAAATAGGGATGATTTCGGCCCCAAGCCATGAATCGGGTAATGGGGCGCCTCCTGCGATACCATTAATCAGTATATGAATATACTTAACCCAGTTTACGCGTTCAATTTTAAATATATCAGAAGGGATCCCGTCCGGGCCTGGTGCTTTCCCGGACGGTAGACCATCCAGAACATGCTCCACCTCTGCATAAGAAAATGATAATGTCCCCACTCTAGAGTCAGACAAGAGGGAAAACGGAATCATTGAATTGGGACAGGCGAACTGGGTTTCAAAGAAGATAACCCAGTCCTCCGGGGATACATGGTTTACCGGATTTGGATTATCAATACCACTTCCCCACTTAATTAGATGCCAAAATTTACTCCAGTTCCTATCCCTACAAGATAACAACAAATCCCTCCAACGAGACTCATCAAACATCCGCTTTGCTAAATATTGGGTTTGCTTATATGCCGCACGGCATCTCCTTATTTCTGGGATTAACCCCGCTTAGATTGCACAAAATAGAGCTCTAAAAGCCCTCTTGCAGTCGCCGTTGTACCATTTGGCCGACTTGTATTTTTTATTATTAGAACAATTTTGACTTGGGCCTGATTTAAAAAGGATTGACCTCAACTTCTTGACCAATGCTAAGTGATGTGCTGTTACCTCTTGAACGTTAACTCCTGCAGCGTCTAAGTTTAACTGGGTGACAACAGCTAGGGTATCTAATAAGATTTGCCTAATCATAGAGGATCTAGCTTCGTCATTTATAATCTGATCCCACTTAACTCTACGACTATTGTTGGTAACTAAAATAGAGGACGGAACACCAGCTTTCTCAGTGTCTACTCTCTCTTTCGTAAAGACTTCCGACTGTACTAGAAGAGGGTCGTGATCACACACTGTCCTAGATCGTACCTCCATGTCGATCAATTTGGGCCACAATTCAACATTTAAAATGAAATAATCTATCCTGCTATGTTTGCTACCCATGTTATACGTGGATTTGCCCTGGGGATCTGATTTAGACCTACCATTGACTGCCCGGAGCCCCTACTCCATTGTGAGTGCTTTTAGCTGGAGTGCGGCTGCCGACCAATTTTTGACAGGATCTAATGTCAAAGACGGGATGCCCCAAACTGAATCCTCATCACACGTGAGATTACCATCTTCAAAACCAAGAGGTTCGAAGGTACAATTAAAATCTCCAGCAATAATTAGATTCCCAGAATTTTTATGGGACTGCAAAAAGGTGTCAAGAGCAATCACTGTTGGGGATATTCTTCCACCCACCTGACCTCTAGCATAGACATTCACTAAGGTGTATTTGAGGTCATTATCAACCGAAATAGAGAGAGCCAAAATATCCGAATCTTCTATTTCCATCTCATTAACTATAATATCTGCCCGTTGTCGGACCAAAATTAGAAGACCTCCCATAGATCTACCCTTATTTCTAGGTGCAGGGGTGGCCAGTTTACCAAAGGACAGGAAACCTGGCCTAAAGTGCATTTCCCTTGCCCAAGTTTCTTGTAACATTATAATATCAGCCTCTTCTATAAAGGAAGATGAGTCCTCTGAGTCAACTTTGGATCCTAAGCCCGCTATGTTCCATGAAAGTATTTTATATATACTGGACACAAAAAGACTAGGTGACCCCGAGTTGTCAGTTCTCTCGGCGACAGAAACAACTCTACAGTTGCCATTGTCAACCACAGGGTACTCAGTAGAATCTTCCGGGGTGATGGATGGCAGCTTGGGGTTCACAGCTCCCCGCCCCTCCTGCAAATGTCAGTCGCACTCTTCAAGCCCTGATAGCGGAGCAAACCGGTTAAAGGTAGGGACCGCCTGGGATCCTACCTGTGACACCCCTCTGTCTCTTGTAGAGACACCCTGCCTTCTATAACTTAGCGTGAGATGACTGGGGGGATTATAAAAAGAGCTTAAGGGGCAAACAAAGATATTGGATGGATAACAACCCCCATTTTTTAAGCTTAAGTAATCCAAAATCATACTGGCTACTTTAGAATTATTAAAATTAGCCACAACACAGTCTCCACTCTCTGTTGTTGCTGTCGAGCCCAACCAAGAACAACGCCTCGCCATTATAAGATACCCAGTGATATCCCACTCCGGGCTTACTCTTTTTTTCATTTGGGTGTTGAGCCAATGCATCACCTTCAGCATCAGCTGATCAGTCGTTTCGCTTTGTCCCTCTTGCACTGGGGGCACTTGTCTAAGTATTACCACCTGTGGGGCTGCTGCCGGGGGCAAGTCAAAAACTCCCTGCGCACGCCCGTAAACTGATTTAGCTTGGCCCAAATTATTAGACAAGCTTGCTTGGGCAGTGTTTCCCAGTATCCGGGTATGCCTGGTCTCAAAATCTGTAATTGGCCCTCTTGGACATTCGTCTACAATTTTGGGGGGGGGGGCTAGAAATAAACAGCGCTGATTCCCCTGACAAATTTGCAGATTCCGAGCCCTTAACTTGTGTACAATGAGTCAAAGGACACAAATTAAAACCCTCCGCTAAGTGACTCGAAGATGAAGAAGCAATAGAAGGGAACGGAACAGAAAGATTAGGCAAGGCAATTCCACTAGATGAACTGGAATTAGAAGCAAGGGGAGCCTCAGAAGTAGTTTAAAGGCCCACAGATTTAACAGCCCCTGATGCTATCTTAGCCTTAGCACAATGGTCGCAAAGCAAGAATTTCTGCTCAATCTGGGCCAATTTATCCAAAACCGGATTCAGCATGAGGGTTAGCATTTCCTTTAATTTCGGTAAGAGGTACTCCTCGTAACCGCTAGGCAGATTGGAGCTCAACAAAGGAGGGTCTAAGTCAATAGTGGTCACAAGGGGACTATCAGTTACCAAAAGAGAAGGGAAAGCAATGTATTAACATCAGCAATTTTTGCGGACCTAGACATTTTTGCGGGTTTTCCTGGATGTAGCTTCCCACCTCGCTTTCTTTTGGTAATAACAGGGTCCTTGCATGAAATTTGTGGCACTGGCTTTTTTATTGGCTTAGATCTCGGGGGCAACATATGGGCAGATGATAAATCAGAATTTATAGGTATTGGAAATCTTCCATTCGGGCTGGCAATAATATCCACGTCCCCCGCACCAGGGCGAGGAGAGTGCATCAAGGTAGGAACACTAGCTCCTAGGGAATGGGAAGCTGGTTCTTCATTTATAACAGACACCCTATCGGGGGTTATAACGGTCGCTAAGGAGCCCAGGGACGATATTCTATTCCCTTGGGGATCCAAGGACAGCCGCCTCTCAGTTAGTGTAATTTCCCGTTCTAATAGGGAAGCAGCCCTAACGATAAAATTATCCAAAGTTCCTGTAACACTCCCTCCCAAATGGCATTTTGTGGATCTTCCATCCCTCCAATTCATGGTAAGATGAAATGGAATGGCCAAGACTGGATAAACAACTCAATAAATGGGACAAGAGATAAACCTGTAAACAGATCAATTTTGCAATCCAATGTAGCGGGATCAAACAAAGCGCACTCTGACCATGCACATGTACGAGGGGGGGCCCAGCCCAGCCTCTACCTGTCTCGAACGAGCTCAAACGGGTCCGCCCTTGGCCCGGGCTTCGCCCGGCGCACGCCCGCGCGCGTCCCGCGCAGCGGGAGCGGCGAGGAGTTTTTAAAGCCCTTGCCCCGCGTCAGCTGCGGCCAATTAGCAGCCTCGCTGAGCCTCCTGGGCAACGAAGTCCACACCAGCAGGGATTGCAGAGTAGCAGGTCCAAAAAGCAACGAAGCGGCTCCCGTTGGCAATCATTGCCTTAAACGTTTTGATTATTACTGTTTGTGTTCCCACATGTGAATACATGGCACCATTTTTCAGCACTCCTAATTTTCCTGCCCCCCATATAAACCCTCTTACCCCTTTTCTCTTGTAACACCCCTGCCCTTCTGTTATCTTGACAAATGTCCATCCCCTTTCTCCCTCACAAACGAAGAGCATGTGACTTTTGGCCAGAGCTGTCAACACAAGAACTGGGGAACCAGGTTTATTCTTGACGTCGGCTCAACATCCTGTGAGTCTGGGCACATACATTATGTAATATCGCTAATGTAAGGCGCTTCAATACTTCCGGGCCATGTTTGGCTATACACAACTGGAAAAATAAATAAACTATCCTCCTTTCTTCAGCTAAAACCTTCCAGGTTCCATTCTTCCTAGGCCGAGTTTTCTTTTTTCTACTGTTTCCTCCTCTTTTCAGTACGTCTATAACGTACTGTGGAAGTACTAAACGTATTATAATGCACTCCCATTTGTATCACCACCACCGTGTTTGGGTCCTATAGTTTTGTTTTAAGGTTCATAAATATAGGAACAAAATTCCAGCATGTAAGGCACTTTTGGCACTATATAACCCTGGGGATGGGTGGCAGTACAGCTGAAGAAAAATGTATCAAGTCATCCCTTTCATCGGTATACAGTGTTATTGCAGCGGTGTCACTTTAAAGACCCAGCCTTTCTTGAGAGTGTTAAAGGGCAAATGGCAGTGGCTACAACCTGCTGTTGAAACAGAATATAGCATGTTACAACACATGCTATAACATTGCGTTCTTTTACAACGCAGTCGTTATAACGACTGCGTTGTTAGAACGCGATAATTTTACATCGCAAGTCATTAGATCGACTTGCTGTAGGGGGCGCGCTGGACTTAAGGATAGTATAATTTACTATTCCAACTCCAGCCTGCGCTACAGTAGGGAAGGTGTTAGAATAATAACTTATACTATTCCTTAGGTTAGAGTGCCCCATACAGCAAGTCGATCTAATGACTTGCATGGTAAAGGTATTGCGTTGTAACAACGCGGTCGTTGTAACGGCTGCTTTGTAAAAGTAACGCAATGTAATAGCAGTGTTGTAAACGCTGTTTCCCGTTGAAACCCAACCACCTCTTATCTTGGCGTTTGGAAACATCCCCTTTGATCTTCTCAGAAAACATACCAAACTTACCCCCCTTTTATGTTTACATTTCCTTGGTGATTTATGTGAGATAATGAAAAATTTTCTAGCTATCGTACCGGAAAGTTTCAATTCTATTATGGACTCAGAGGCGAGGATTATGCTCTTCTTTCTTCACTTTTATTTTCAGCAGCCATTTTAAACCATCAAAAAAACACATTTCTCAAAACACCAGGAAAATTGGAAGAAACAAAGAACAGACAAAGTCCATAGCAATTCTTTACCAATCAGGATGCAGCATATAGACCTTTCTCAGTGTCCAGGTCCTCCTATTTCGTCGCGCGAGTAACGACATTCGTCTTCTCCTACGACTCCTGTTTCCCCGAATCCCCTCCTGGAATCAAAGAAGTGGAATCAGTAGAGCAAATCTGACAATTAAGGAACGCAAAAGCAAGTGCTTGTCATTTAACTCAGAGGTGAGGACGCTTACGTATGAAACCAACAGTTGTTATGAATAATCCAGATATATCCTTAGATTACAGTTTCCAAACCTAACACCTGTCATTATTTCAGGAACACTTTACTTACTCTCCATGGGTGGGCCATCCGGAACACCTCCGTGGGAGGGATAATCCTCGCCTCCAAGTCCTTAATGGAATTGAAACTTTCTGTTATGATAGCTACGAAATTTTTCATTCTATGTCAGGACCGGAGGCTTTGGATTATGCTAGTTTAAAGCTTACTTACCACCAAATGGGACATGTCAATAAAGGGATTGAAGTAGGCCTGGGCGGCAAATTCCGTTCCGCTAGCGGAACTTGAGTAATTTTGCGTTCCGCGGAGAACGCGGAATTGCCCAAAATTCTGCGTTCCGCGGCTTCACCGAATTTTTTGCATGTTCGCGATCTAAAAATGCGTGTTCGCAAGATATTTCCCCCCGAGCATGCAAACAGCGTTCACGAACAGAAAAAAAGCATCGTGAACAAGCAATTCTGCGTGTTTGTGGAATTTCTGCGTGCTCGCGTAGATTTTTTTACCGTTTTGCGGAGCTATGCGTAGCACGACTACGCAATTTCCGCCCACTCCTAGTTTGAAGTAGAATCTCTTAAAGGTTGAGTCCGAGGACCAGCCGGCTGTATTAATTATAGCCTCCAAACATGCCCCTACAGAGGCGGCCATGGATGCCATAGCTCCTCTAACCGAATGAGCCCCAAAACTACGCAGATTGATGCCTGCCTCCTGCATCACCCACCGCACCCAACGAGCAATGCTGGGTGACAAAACTGCTTTATGAGGTTTCAGGAGGGCAATCAAAAGTTGCCGCTCTCCCGGGGGTCCCAGCTCCGAAGACATCTCCTCTTAGGCTTTTAAGCATTGCACGCACACAATTTAGGAAAATCTGGGAATGCAGGATACTCTTTTACCCTGGTACGACTCTTGGTTCTCCGGCAGATTGTGAAAGAAACCCCCGTTGGGGAAAGAATTCTGCCCGTAATGTCCAGGGCCCTAACATAGTAAACTCGTCTACATGAGATGAGACAGAGGAGCATTGCTAACTTACCTGACAACTCCCTTGTGATAAAAAATCATTTGGTTGCCATGACAGGAACAGGTTAAGGACTTTGTTCACGTCCTAAAATCTAGAACACCGCAGCTCTGGAGGTAGAGACAACATGATCCCTTGCAAGAGACGTCATACAAATGGATGTTCCCCTACCAGGGCACCTTCCACTGGAACTCGACCCGCTGAAATAGCAGACTGAAAAGTGTTGATAGAGCATTAGGCCAGACCCAGCTGGGCCAAATCCACCAGGAAATTAAAGATCTGCACTACATCTACGCCCGCGGGATCCTTACCACGTTGCACATAACAACGGCACCACCGTCTCCAGGATGATCGGTATCTCTTGACTATGCTATCGGACCAAGCCTTGGACAAGAGGACGCCAGCGAATGATGAAAAGCCTGGGTTCAACCGTCTACCCCTGTAATCCTCCACGTCATCAGATACAGGGACCCATCCAGACCCATCAGATGAGCTGCTTGATTCGGATCGAGAAGCAGCTCTGGAAACCGGGGTATTCGGATAGGAAAATCCCAAGAAGGTTCCAGTAGAACCGGAAACCAGACTTGAGATCTACAAATCAGAGTGATGAGACCCACCTCCGCGTGTTGCCTTCTGATCTGAGCTGAGGCCCTTGTGATCATTGCAAATGGTGGGAACGCATAGGCCCGTTCCTGCGTCCAATCCTGCAGGAAAGCATCTGTGGCTGCCGCCAGAGGATCAGGCCTCCAACTGAAGAACCGGCAGATCTGATGGTCTAGTCTGGAGGCACAGAGATCCACTGTTAAAGGTGTCCAACGGTCTTGCAACATTGCAAAAACATCCAGGTGCAATCGCCAAAGACTGGAGTCTCGTAAATGTCGAGATTTCCAGTCTGCCATCTGATTCTCCCACCCCGGGTGGTACTCTGCTGTCACCGATATCTGGTGGTCGAGGCAGAACTGACAAATGTATTGCCAGGTCCGAAAGAAACTTCGATCTAGTGCCGCCCAGGTGATTTATGTAGCTGACCGCCGAGATGTTGTCCATCTTGAAAAGGGCACATGACTGTATACTGTCCCTGGTCCAGCACTGGACCGCGAAGGAGCCCGCTAGCAGGCCCAAACAGTTGATATGTAGAGTGTGCATCTGTGGAGACCAAGAGCCTCCTGTGGTGAAATCTCCACACCGGGTGCCCCAACCAGATCTGCTGGCGTCTGACTCTATAACTAGGTTTGGAGTGGAGCCAAATATCACTCGGCCATTTCACACCTCTATGTGCCTAAGCCACCAGCGAATCATCTCTTGTGTCTCGTCGGACAGGGTCACCGAATGAGAGTACCGAAGCCCTTTCTGCAAATGAAATGCTTTCAGCCTCTACAGGGCCTGATAATGCAGGGGGCCCGGAAAAATAGCCTGGATGGAGGCCGACAATAGCCCTACCAGTCGCACAATCTGCCTGAGAGGTACTCTCTGCTTGACAAGCGTCCTGCGAAGCATGTGTCGGATTTTGTACATCTTCCTCGAAGGCAGGCTGAGAGTAGCCTCGATGGAGTCTATAACGAACCCCAAGAAAGTGGCCTTTTGAGCCGGGACCAGTACTTTTTTTTTATGTTGATGACAAAGCCAAGCCTTTCTAACAGGTCGACCGCCTGTTGCAACTGCAGCCGTAGCTGCTGTGTATCCTGTGTGAACAGAAGCGTGTTGTTGAGGTAAACAATGAGGTGTGTTCCTCGCGCTCGGAGGTCTTCCACAACCGGTCTGAGCGCCTTCATGAAACACCACGGAGCAGAGGAAAGCCCAAAAGGCAGAGTGGTGAAATGGTATGCCTGCTGACGCCTAAGAAATTGCAGGAACCTCCTGTGTGGTTGAAAAATCAGTTTGGCCAAATACGTGTATTTTAGGTCCAAACGGACAATCCAGTTGTTTGTGCGTAACACGTCTCTCAAGAGGTGAATCCCCTCCATTTCGAAGTGGTGGTAAACCAACCACTCGTTGAACTCGCGCAGGTTTAACACCGAGCGTTGCCCTCTATTTGCCTTGTCTACCAAAAACATATTGTTTAAAAAACCTTGCGGATACAGCGTTGTGGGGCAGATAGCCCTTTTCTTGAGGCGGGAGGCCACATCTGCATCGATAAGCTCTATATCTCGCTGTGAGAACTGAATGGGTCTGGGTCTTGCCCACTGACCCGGGGAGACGCAGAACTCTATGTGGAAACCTTGCACAGTTTGCAACACCCATACGTGCACATAATCGGCCGCCCACTTGCAAAAGGGAAGCAGTAGACACACTTACCGGAGTTTGAGGCACTGTTGCCTCCTTGGAAACCATGCCCTTTAGCTCATCTGCCATGAGATGTGTAGAAGTTATTATAGCGGGCCTGGTCTTGGAATTGCCCATGCCTGGAGCCTTGTCCTCTGGAGTTCTGGAAGGACTGGCCGGTCGAGCGGCCCCTATCTCGACCAGCCCCATGGAAAACCCAGGAGGAGAAAACTTGTTTAATGAATGATTGGGCCTGATCTAGGGACATAAAAGTATTCACGAATTTCCCAAGCTCTTTGTTAAAAAGGCTTGTCGAACAGGCCACCTTGGGCCACCACTTCCACCTTGATTAGAAAGAAGCGCCTTCGCTCCATAGCGAGCGCGCAGTTGGCGTTGCCTTAGAACACCACCCCTCGCTGAGCCCAACCAAATAGGGCCTCTGGAAACATGAGGGCCCGAGGCTTTGGCGTCCTCCGCCATGTCAAGAATCATTGTTATCGAGCCTAGAGCATCCAAGAGCTGATCTTGCCATGCCCGCCAGAATCTGTCGATCCCTTTTTTTGGAATTCTTCATACAATTTGCCAGGAAGGTGGCCATTCTAGCATCTAATTCTGGGGTCTAGACCTCTTTGCCTTCAAGGGAAGGGTGGGGACACTCTGTCCGGAGTCTGCTATGGGCCTCCTTGCCCATGGGGGTGAGAATCCTACTGGTCACATAGCTGGCTACCTTAGAGCAGGGTGTCCATTCAGATGACTGCGGGTGTAGGATCAGCTCCGGGTCCAACATATCTGAAGTGTCCTCTGATTCCTGGGGGCCAGTAGGCAAAACTGGGGTCACAGGGCGCCATAGCCGAGAGGGACCGGCTTCCTTATCAGTGTCTCCCTGTGCATCATCCTCCACCTGCGTTGTGTTTTTTGGTTGTGGTGTACTGGGCGCAGGGAGGGGGGTCTGAGGGTATGGTCAAAGTCTGGCTCTGGGTTAAGAGAGCCTCCAGCAGACGCGCAAAGGCAACCTGATCCAGCCAGTCGGTCTTGGGGCGTATAGGTGGGGTGGGTTGCATATTTCCCTGCTCTTGCTGTGCTTTGCTAGGGTCTGTACCCGGGGTAGAGGCCATCTTAGCGCATTCATGCGCGTCTGCTGTGGCAGTCTCTCCTCCATGGGGGTCATGACCTTCTCTACTGCCCTATAGATGGGCCCGTCCACAGCATCATAAAATTCAACATCACAAGGAAGTTGTGCTAAGGGATCCTCATCCCATTGCATGTCTGCCTGATCTTCCATGTCTTCTAAGGCTAACTAGCGTTCTTGCTAGTGCTCTCATCCGGGTTACACTGCACAAGTATAGCAGGGCAGCGCAGGACATCTCAGCAGCCTCCAAGAGCTGTAGCATGGACGCTGGGGACCAGCGAAAGCGTTTAAGATAGGGAGCAGCCCTACAATCAGGAGGGGCCTGGGCCCCAGGGAACACCACCCTGCCACCTTGCAAGTCTATAGTCTCGATTGCTTTCCCCCTGGATTTGCACAGTGCAGAGACAGAATATTGCGTTTTTAGTTCTGTAGCGGGATGTGGGTTTAGAGGGTAATAGGGTGGGAAGTAATTTGATTATATTACATTTATTGATAATTTTTTATTTATTCATATGTGTAAAGTCATTTATTAATTAATTAATAATTGCTTGCTAATTAATTTCAATTAATTAATTGGTAATTAATTATGGTAATTGTGTAAATAATTTTAGGTGTGTGTTGTGGTGTTTATAGGTGTGAAGGGTGGGAAGTAATTTTTAATTGATGAATCAATTAGATGTTAGGTTTAATTATTCAATTGGTAATTAATTATTGTAATTGTGTAATTAATTTTAGTTGTGTGTTGTGGTGTTTGGAGGTGTTAAGGGTGGAAAGTAATTTATTTTTAATTGATGAATTAGCAATTGGATGTTAATTAATTTCAATTAAATAATTGGTAATTAATTATTGTAATTGTGTAATTAATTTTAGGCGTTTGTTTTGGTGTTTATGGAAGTAAAGGGTGGGAAGTCATTTGTATTTAATTAATTAATATATGTTTTAATTAATTTTAATTATGTGATGTATTTTGGGGAATTGTTTAATTTTTTTCTGTTGTTTTGTTCTTTAAAAGAGGTAGGGGGTGGGTATTAAATACATTTATATTTTTTATTATTAGTTGTTAATAGTAATAGTTTTTAATTTATAAACACGTTTTAATTGTGTTTTATTATTTTAGAGTTGAATTTAGGTGTGTGTTGTGGGTATCATAGTGCTAAAGTGTCTGTAGTCAATTAATGTTTATTCGTTTTTTATGAATAATATTTTTTAAATTATTAATTATGCTAATTTTGAGGGGAAATATATTAGAAATGTTGAAGTGGTTTTTTGGTGTGGTGTTATAGGGTAGAAAATAAAATAAATACATGTTTGTATTAATTAAAATATTTGTTTGTAAATAGTTTCTAGTTTAAAAGAATTTTATTTTATAAATGTATTTATTTTTATATTTTATTTTATCTGTAGGTTTTTATATGTAATTAATATTATATTTTTAATTTCTATATATGTAATGTATTTTAATTTTTCATTTCTAAACATTGTTTATTTTTTAAAATAATGTTTAAAGTTTTATAATTTCGTTTTAACTGTTTGAGTTTGAATAGTAATTTTTGTCTCTTCGCTATCCAACACTTTCCCTACTGTTGCACTCACTGGATTGGGAATAGTAATTTTTACCCCTCTGCTATCCAACACTTTCCCTACTGTTGCACTCACTGGAGTGGGAATAGTCATTTTTACCTGTCCGCTATCCAACACTTTGCCTACTGTTGCATTCAGTGGAGTGGGAATAAAAATGTTTACCCCTCTGCTATCCAACAGTTATTCTACTATTACATTCAGTGGAGTGGAAATAGTAATTTTTTCCCCTCCGCTATCCAACACTTTCCCTATTGTTGCTCCCACTAGAGTGGGAATAGTAATTTTTACTCCTCCGTTATCTAATACTTTCCTTACTGTTGCATTCTTTGGAGTGGGAATAGTAATTTTTTCCCCTCCGCTATCCAACACTTTCCCTACTGTTGCACTCACTGGAGTGGGAATTGTAATTTTTACCTCTCCGCTATCCAACACTTTCCCTACTGTTGCACTCACTGGAGTGGGAATTGTGGTTTTTACCCCTCCGCTATCCAACACTTTGTCAACTAATGCACTGTTTGGAATGGGAATAGTAATTTTTACCCCTCCGCTATGCAACACTTTCCCTACTGTTGCACTGTTTGGAATGGAAATAGTAATTTGTACCCCTCTGCTACCCAACACTTTCCCTACTGTTGCACTCTTTGGAGTGGGAAGAGTAATTTTTACTTCTTTGCTATCCAATACTTTCCCTGTTGCATTCTTTTTAGTGGGAATAGGATTCGTTTTGCCCTCCGTTATCCAACACTTTCCCTACTGTTGCTCTTACTGGAGTGGGAATAGTAATGTTTACCCCCTCTACTATCCAAAACTTTCCCTACTGTTGCACTCACTGGAGTTGGAATAGTAAATTCAATTATTTTGCTTTCCAACACTTTTCCTTCTTTTGCACTGATTGTATTGGGAAATGGAAGTTTAAATATTTTCTAATAGTGTAATGTTTTAAATATTTGTAGATTTATTTATTTATATTTTAAATTATTGATATATATATTTTATTTTTATATAATTTTAAAGTTTTAAAATAAATTAAAGATAATAGTTCATTCATTATTTTAAAGTAAATATATATATATGTATAGATTATTATGTTTGTTTCTTTTTTTATTAGGTTTATTTGTTATATTTTGTTAAAAAGTATATTAAATGTAATTTATTTTGTTAAAATTAATATTAATATATTTAATATAATATTTTATATATTTAAATCAATATTTTTTACATCGTTATATTTGATGCAATATTTTTGTACTTGCCTGTGTACGTTCGGGAGTCGATATTTTTGTATTCTATATATATTTTTTGTTAATTTTAACATCAATCTTTTTGTAATTGATATTCTATCAGTGAACCGGTTTACACTGCCAACCTGCCTAATACAGACCCAGGGGGAGTCTCTGCAATCACTCCCGACACCTACCCTAGGGGTCCCTAGGGTGTCCCATTCCAAGCAGGCTTCTTAGCCTGTACAGACCCTCGAGGAGGGCGTCACTCTCCAGGGGCTGGCAGGTGGAGGACAAAATCTGGATCCTGACAGGGAAACCACATTTTGCATGTTGCGGCCATAAAGTTTCGCGCTCCCGCAGCGCCGCCTAGTGGTCGGAGGTAAGCACCACACTCTGCCACCAAGAAGGGATAATCATTGCTCATCAAAATTGCGTAAGGAACACAAAAGCGGTCCTGCAATGTAGCTCGCACCACATACACCACAACCGGTATACAAATCAGTCTACAATTGTAGGAAAAACAGGAAAGAGACTCATCTGTGGCTGCGAGCAGCGAAGAAAGAGGAGGACCTGGGCACTGAAAAAGGGCTATAGGCTGCTTCCTGGCTCCTGATTGATCAAGGACTGCTATGGACTTTGTCCGGTCTTTGTTTCTTTCAAGTTTCCCTGGTGTTCTGGGAAATGTGTTTTTTTGATGGTTTAAAATGGCTGCTGAAAATAAAAGTGAAGAAAGAAGAGGTTAATCTGAAGCCTCCCGTGCTGACATGGAATTTCCATAGATTGGTTTCACGTTTTTTTTTGTTATTATAAAAGCACAACATGATAACCAACCTCAAGCACTCTGTATTAAAAATTACTTTCATATTGCGCTTTCTGTAATGTATCATAAACAACTGCTTTTGACATTTAACATTGTGTACTTATATGTGTCTGTATGCATAGGTAAAGTTGCAGAGTGTTGACCATTTCTTAGGTCTGATGACGTATAGCAGGGCAAAAAATGAATCCTCCACAAGGCACTCGTTTGTTGAGTTCACTGAAGAAATGGCACAAGGATAATCAAACAATCAGTGGCAAAGGCAGTATGTCTGGTCCTGGCCACTACCCTTTTGGATTTGCCAATGCTTCTTTTGTTTTTGTTTAGTTTTTTCATGTTTTTTTCTCAAAACTCTTATGTAAAAAAATGTCTGAAAGCAAAAACATGTTTTGGGTCTCAAAAAGCACACATTACCTAGTACATGGCAATGAAGGGACTTGATTTTGTGACCTTGCTTCTTATGAAAGGGCAGAATGTTCCTACTCATAATGAAGTTACCCAGTGGCTCAAGTGAGACCCAGTGCAGTATGCTGTAGAAAGTGGAAAAAGTGTGAATGACAGAATGGATGAAGAGGTCAGTCTGAAAGCCCTATACTATGTACATTATACATAACATTTTAGTTACATCAACAAGTCCTTGGCTACAACTGAAGTGGGCAGATACATTGCCCCACGCTGTATGCTGCCAACACCACACATACAAAACTTACATTGCTTTTCCAAGCCATGCTTAGATTTTGTGATCACTTGATGGAAATCTCAGATGGAACGAAGTAAGATTATTTATAATACTATGATTGCCTCAACAACAAATTTAACAACCATTTACAATGTTTCTCGCTGCAGGTCCATTGACTCTTCTCAATGGCACTTCCCTTCCTGTGTCATTTTTTCTTTATGGCAGTTTGCATCAGGACTCTCTTCTCTATAGCAGTCCTGCACATCATCTTCCCTGCAGTGCTACCCATCTGCCACGTCCATTCAAGACGCATGCGCCCTTTCTCCCCCACCTCCCTCACTGGGGAAGTGCGTTCTGGGGGTGTTACCAACTCTAGTGTTTATGAACGTTGTGGAAATATGAATTTTCGTGATCCATTATGTCCCCTATCTTAGACCCCAACGGTTCCATGTATAAGCTACAAGTACATGTATGTTCCCTCCAGTTCCAGTTATGAAGACGCAAACACATGTGCGTCCAACGTCAACATGTCCTCTTTCAGATCCGCCATGAATGGGTCGGATATTCCATTCCTAAGTATGAAAGGCCACCGACTTTGTATGGCTCAGTTACTCTATTTTACAGTTCAGGCGAGTAGGCCCTGAATTCTGCCATCAAGCCTTTTCCTGCCTTCTACCTCCGACAGCTCCAGTCTGAGCTCGCATCTGTATCCATGAACTTTGTCCTACTCCCTGCGCGGCTAACGGTGCCTGACTCCAGCCTGTTGCCTGCCAAAAACTGTATTTCACCTTCGAGATTATCTGCTCCGCTCCCCATCCAATGCATTCCTGTCTACTAGTTTAGGTAAACATTCTTCCAGCTACCGAGCGAAGAGCCCGGCCTTGCTGTCCTTGTGCAAGTAATTCATAGCCCTGTTACTATGGAAGATTTCTGCCCTCGCATCTCATGTAGACACTTAGACGCTTGTACACGCACCCACAGTCAGTATAGAATAGATTCTGCCCGAGAAACCTTTCCTATTGGATAACATAGTTCTTTAAACATAGGATGTTAGATATGATTCGGGATTAGGTTGACTTGACCCCTCAGACTTCTGTCTCCACATGTAGAGCTAAATGTCAAGTCCCCTTCACCCCCTAGTTGCACGTCAATCACACGTCATGCGGCTGCGTGCGCATCCTTGCCAAATATTTCTGCTGACATTGCAAGATTTTCTTATGGATCCACCCATTACTGACATCATGCATAATGACGTTTTTTAGTTACACCCAGTTACGCCTAATTTTTAGTTACGCATGTATATTATTATCTGTTTTATCAGCTGTTACGCCTCCTGCATCTGTTTCACTGTAAATGCCTTTTCTATAAATATGATTGTCTGTCAATAATGTATTGCCTATCCTTCCTGAACCTTCGTGGTGATGGAATATGATTGCCATGGGTCGACCCATCCTATTTCCTTTGTAAGGAATAAAGCCTTTCAGACCCTCTAATACCACGGATTCTGCCTCTCATTTTACTGAGTTATTCTTAATAAGTTTCCGCATCAAATTAAGTTCCGGTAATTAAATTATTTACCACATAAATTGGCGCCCGAACAGGGACACTTTCTCATCTCACGCGCCGGCGGTGCGTTGCAGGCCCGGTCTCCTGCCACAGCTGAACGGACAAAAACGCGTACCTGCAGGATTTCCTGTATCTCCCTCCGGCCAAGCGGGGGCGACTGAGGCTGCGATCAACACCCAGACGAGGCGGTGAGAAGTGCGAAGTATCCCGACCAGAGCCTAGCTGAGAGAGCAAGATCCGAGGTATACAGAGGCCCGCCAGGTTCCGAAGTTCCGAAGTTCCGAAGTTCCGAAGTTCCGCGTCGAGTCCAGTCCGGTCCAGTCCAGTCCAGTTCAGTTCCGAGGCCTTCCGTTCCGAGCTACCCGGTGAGTACCATTGCCGGGGAGGCGTTCTGACGTGCACATAGGTTGTGCCGGTCAAGACGGGTTTGGGTACACAAATCCGGTCTGCACTGTTTTAGCAGTGTATCTGTACTGTTTAGCAGTATATCCAGTATGTCTCGTATATAATCCAGTATTATCTAGTATTAAGTATTATGCCGGTAACTAGTTTTCTTCTAATCATTATTGTTCGCCAAATATTAAATGTTAAATGTTAAATGTTTTAATATGTTTTGAAAATCGTGGTATGAATGATTGTTCATTATTGTGTTTATTGTATTAAGTGTGTTCAAGATTAAGTAACCAGTTCTCAAAATGCCGCTCTTCTCGAAATTAAGACAGATCAAAACTAGAAAAGGGGTACTCGAAGAAGCTGTTCCCATTCCTCCTAGGGACACTCCAGGGTACTTCATGTATCATAAACATGGCCTAGACGCCGTATTATTTCTTGATTTATGGGTGGACTACACCAAAGAATTTCCGGAAAGTCAGAGGTGGCCCGCAGCTGGGACCTGGGATGCGGATTGCATCATGAGAGTAGAAGAAGAATTATGGAAAAAGAAAGCTAGACAATCACAGAAAGATGCCATTGAATTATGGCGTAAAGAATCCTATAGACGTACAGAAAAAGCACTCAGACTAGAAGAGAAAGGTAAGGAGAATACAAATAAAACTCAAGAAAATCTCTTAATTGAGGAAGGTACCCGAGTAAAATCAGAACAAGTAGATAGACAAAGAAACGCCCTTATGAATGGTATGTATCCTCTACTAGCCGAAGGGTTACCTAAGGCTACCCCAGAAATACCAAAAGACTTGCCACCCCCGTTGTTTCCAATAAAAGTACATCCCAAAGGGCATCCCAAAACCGCAGAAGATGTTTTCCTTTCCTCTTATTTAGATGACGCAGCTCCCGAGTATGTTAACACCGCACCACATAGACCGCTTACCGATGGCGTTCAACGTCAAGATCATCCGTCTGTACCTCCACAACAACAAACTCCGACACACGTTCCGACAAGCACATCTGTTTCTACCGCTTTTCCCGCATCTACGGTTTCCATTTTACATCCAACAAATCCTTTCACGCCCAGCACCTCAGATGGTGCTACAGGAGGTACGATAGACATGTTTTCTACACCACCCAGAGGAAGTAAACTTTCGCTTAGAGAATTAGCACACCAACGTACGCCCAAACTAGCAACTCCCGACATGCTTAAGGAACTTCTAGTAGATTGTGGATACGATCCTGTACCCGGTAAACGGGACGAAATGCTGCTATCATCATTACGTATCCGACGAGCTGCAATATATTTAGCGAAGCTACCAGGAATGACTACACATTTAGAAAATATATATCACTTTGTCCAGTCAGGACGAGGTCCTGAAAGTATTAGCAGAGCCATGGAGTACCAGAAAGCAGAGGTACAGGGACAACTGTTACGTTTCCTTATAAACTGTGTAATAAGAAATCAAGACCGATCTGGGATAAATGAGGAAGAAATGCAAAAACTTGTCACTTGGGGGAAAAATATATCAGAAGGAAGACATGATAGACAGTCATGTATAGTAGTTATGTACCGAAAGATCCGCAAAGAAATAGAACGAATACACGAAGAAAGATTAAAGGTAGACGAGCATGAACTAAATAGAGAGGAGGGGGAAGAATCAAGAATGCCAACAGGACACGTGGACACGATGGCTTATGTAGGTAGAGGAAGATTTTCTAATAATACTAGATGCTGTAATGATTCGGTACGTCCGGCACGTCCAGAAAGTAGCAGACATTACCAAACCCCTATAATCAATATAAGATCTCCCGAACACTTATTCCAAGCCGCTGACAACCTACTTCGAGAACGAAGAGGACACCATATACTTGATTCATTGGACGAACAGGAATTAGCTAGATCAGCAGTACTATGGGCTGACAGTCCCGGAAAATACAGTGATGATACACTAGCACACACGTTTTTGAACCTTACCCCAGATGAACAGCGTTTAGCTGGTATATACATGATCCAACATCTCCTTATATTATATAAAAGCCAACACTCAGATCCTGGTCCTTTACCTGATATATTGACTGAATTACTCACGAATAAATGGAGAGGTTCAGGTACTGATCTAATTAGAGAAATACTAGAATTCAGAAACCAGTATATTCTTTTCGTATGCCCAGAACATGTCTCACTGCCCATCAAGGAAAGAACGACGTATTATATGGATAGACAGAACCCCTTACGCGAGGTGCACCCAATAAAAGGTGATGACAATGAGTTTAAACGTGTATTTGTATACACACCCATATCTAAAATGGAACTATTAGAAATGAAGAAAGTGGTACCCAGTCATGACAAAGATCCAGCGGGTTTCCACCGAGAGATTAAAGATATGTTACTCATGGGAGAATATACCTACCCCGACATTATGAAAATATTAAAAGTATTAATGCCTGCGGGCATTTACGAAAAACTCAAGGAAAAAGATTGGGAGGTGGGAGACCAAAAGATAGATTGGACAGCATTAGAAACAGAAGAGAAGGCCCGAGCCCCAGGTTCAGGGCTTGGGGACAAGACTCGAGTGTTACCAGGTTTACTAGTACAGGTACTGCCACGTTTATTAACTACGAAAAAGGAAGACTGGGGTGCAATCTCAGCCTGTAAACAAAAGCAAGATGAAGACACTAGTGATTTCTATGCCCGATTCGAAAAATGTTTTGGTATAAATAGTGGAATAAAAGCAAGTAGCGAATCATATCCACATCTGTTTGTGACAAAATTAGTTGAAAATTCCCTGCCCCAAGTAAAGAATAGAGTATTGAAATTTGAGAGTACCTGGCAAGGTAACACCCCGTCACAGATGTTACAAATGTTACAACATCACCACAATAGAATTAGAGAGGAACAAGAACACGAACAAAGACGCATGAAAGACACAAAAATGAAAATGCTTGTAGCCCAGACAGTTCCAGTTGACGGTCATAAAAAGGGTATGACACAGTCCAGTGATTCAGCAGGTCCTGTGAAAGGGACATGCAACTATTGTAAACAGCCAGGTCATTATGTACACGATTGTTCAGTCTTAAAACACAATATCGCCACAGGTGCAACAAAGGAAAGACCACGTCCACCTAGACAGGATCAGAACCAAACGCAACTCCCTCAGCATGCACAATCTAGGTCAGCTCCGCAACAGGCAGCTCCACAACTGACCGTAGCTGCATCACAGCAACAGCCTATTGCTGCCACACAAGCAGCAACGCAACAGATGTACCAGTATGCACAATACGATTATCCTGATTATCAACGATACGCATGACATAGCCTAGAGAAGGAAGTTGACTTACCCCTTATTGAGGTCCCTGTAGACCAAGAAGGACCTTATGTACACAGTGAACTATTAGGCCAAGATAGAAAATTTTTACTTGATACAGGGGCAAGTCGAACAACTATAAAACGTAGTGAAGTTCCAGGGGCACCCCTCTCAGGCTCACAGAATATTTCCCTTGGTTTTTCAGGAAAACCTATCGTTAATGAGGTATCGCAACCTCTTCCACTTACGATTGGACCCTTGACACGAACTACAGACTTATTACTTACCAAATCATGTCCAGAAAACTTGTTAGGTATAAAAACACTGAAAGCTCTAGGAGCTATAATATGTTGTTCTCCGGAAGGAGTAAGATTGTTTTTACGTGATTTCAAAGGTCACTATGTGTCTCGAGACATGGATCCCCGACTGCAGACTTTACCTACACATTTATGGGCACAAGGCCCCACTGATGTTGGTTGCATGAACATTACACCATATCGAGTCACACTTAAAACAGGAGTAGTATTACCACGAATACGACAATACAAGTTACCTCCAGATGCTGTAGTGGCTTTACTGCAAATCATTGACGAGCTTATTGCCCAAGGAGTGGTTGTGGAAACCGACTCCAATGTATGTAATTCCCCGATAATTCCGATTCTTAAACGAACTGATCCAAAAGCCCCGCCAGTATATCGATTAGTTATTGATCTGCGCGAATTAAATAAATGCATTGTGCCACAATTCCCTGTGGTCCCAGACATCTCTTCATTACTGACAGCCATTGATTCCAAAGCCACGTTCTTTACTGTAATTGATCTCAAGAATGCCTTTTTCAGCGTCCCAATAGATCCGGAAAGCCAATACCTGTTCGGATTTAGTTTAAATGGACGAAGTTTTAAATTCACACGCGCACCTCAAGGATTTACAGAGAGCCCCAGCATCTATAGCCAAGCACTGAAACGAGAACTTGACAGTATACACATGCCAGTCAACACTGCACTGCTTCAATATGTCGATGATCTGCTGATTACCGCTCGAAGCGAACCTGAATGTGAAACAGCGTCACTGACGGTTTTACAATTTCTGGCCGAAAAAGGGCACAAGGTGTCCCCTTCTAAGCTGCAATTCTGTGTCCAGCGAGTTGTTTACCTTGGGCACTCGCTGTCCAAGGAGGGAAGGCAGCTTACACCCGACCGCATCCAGTTAATTACTAACATGACAATACCCAAGACACAGAAGGAGGTGCGGGCTTTTATAGGCCTCACTTCATACTGTAGGCAGTGGATCCCTCAATATGCATTTCTAGCAAAACCACTCATTCAGTTGACAACACAGGAGGCAGCCACATCGACTGTCCTCCCTTGGACTCCAGAACATACACATGCCTTTGAAAGCTTAAAGAAAGCTTTATGTCAAGCACCTGTCTTAGCAACACCATGTTACAGTAAACAGTTTACACTCTTTGTTACGGAACGCGAAGGTACTGCCTTGTCAGTACTCACACAGGAACAAGCAGGATCGCACAAACCGTGTGCTTACTTTTCTAGCACATTAGATCCCGTAGCTCAAGCTCTTCCTGCGTGCCTAAAATCAGTGGCAGCGACAGCCTTAGCAATCAGACAAAGCGATTCTATAGTATTAGGACATCAATTGACAGTACAAGTACCACATGCAGTAGAGGTTCTTCTGAACCGAACGCAAACACAACACTTGACTATAGCAAGACTTACCGGTTATGAATTGACATTGTTTCAGCCACATATAGAGATCAGACATTGTAATACATTGAATCCTGCCACACTTTTGCCAGTAAACGGAACAGACCCGCTAGCACATGATTGTAGTGAAGTTATTACTATCACGACGAAACCTAGACAAGACCTGACAGATGTCCCATTGTCAGATCCAGACCTGACGTTGTATGTAGATGGTTCATGCATGAGAACAAGTACAGGAGAGTTAGTGGCCGCGTACGCAGTCACAACAGACACTGAAGTCATTGAAACAACTTGTATTAACATTTTGTCAGCTCAAGCAGCAGAGCTCATCGCTCTGACACAAGCCTGTATTCAAGCCACCAATAAGAAAGTCAACATATACACAGATTCACGTTATGCATTCGGAGTCGTTCATGACTTCGGCGTGCTGTGGCGAGAGAGAGGTTATTTAACTTCTCACGGTGCCCACATTCAGCACGGTCCCCTCATTCACGCCTTATTAGATGCAATACATCTACCCACTGCAATATCGATTATGAAATGCAAAGCTCATACGAAAGTTACTGATGTCATTTCTCAAGGCAATGATTTAGCTGACAGAACAGCTAAACAGACTGCTCAAACTCACATAACTGACATGACAAAGACAATAGTCCCGACACCAACACATTGCATGATAGTTAAGGATCCCGCTCTTGACGTAATTGACATACAGACACATGCTACACCAGATGAAATAAAGAAATGGACTGAATTAGGAGGGATCCAAACAGATCAAGGATGGATGACGAAGGAAAAATCTATATGGTTTCTTCCTGATTCCATGGTTCAAGTCGTTATAAATACCGTACATAGTCCAGCGCACCTAGGAGAAAAAGCTATGCTAGACAGTATTCAACACATTTGGTTCAACAAACATTTACGAGCAGCAGCTAAACAAAAAGTCCGTACCTGTATGATATGTTGTCAGTTTAATCCAGGTAAAAGCATTCCCGTAGAGCAGGGTGGATTTCAGCCTCCTGATCACCCTTTTGAAGTCCTCCAGATGGATTATATCCAGATGGAACGTTGTCGAGGATTCAAATATGTTCTCGTAGTAGTATGCGCTCTTTCCCGTTGGACAGAGGCGTATCCCGTCTCAGATTACACTGCCCCGACTACTGCCAAACAGTTAGTCCGAGAATTCTTCCCACGATATGGTTTACCACGTGTTGTCTACTCAGATAACGGCCAGCCGTTCTCATCCGAATTAATGAAACACGTTTCACTTTTGCTAGGATATCAATGGAAGTTTCATTGTGTCCGACACCCCGAGGCAGCAGGTCTCGTGGAACGACATAATCAAACTCTGAAAATCAGATTGTCCAAAATATGTAGAGAAAAAGGTGTTGATTGGGTAGTAGCTTTACCAGTTGCACTCTTTTACATGAGAATGGTAGCACATTCTCGAACAGGGCTATCCCCGTACGAGGTGATCTTCGGTAGACCACCAAATATGTGGGGGACGCCTATACCTCGCAAAATCACTGATATTGACTGTAATATGCTGACAGACTACCTGGCTTCCTTGATGTCTGCACTACAATCTTGTCGTTCACAGGTAGCTGCAGCCTTTCCCGACAACACTGAGGTGAAACCCCATGACGTAGTTCCCGGGGACCTCGTGCTGGTGAGGAACTTTGACCGGAAGACTCAGCTGGATCCTAGGTGGAAGTCGCCGCAACTAGTATTGCTTACCACAAGGACAGCCGTGAAGATCGAAGGCCGCAAGGGCTGGTTACATTCAAGTCATATCAAGAAATTTTATGGACTACCATCCGATGTACAAAGTCAGCCCTGCATTCCCTCACAGACTGATTCAAAACTCCCTTTGGTAGAAAAGACTGAAACAGAACTCTACAAATTAAAACTACGGTCTAGAAAGTCAGACAATTTGATTGTTTAAGTCCTCTCCAAGGTGAAGCGGTTGAATTTGTTCCTGACATGTATCCTCTAGACCTGAATAGAGAAAGAAAAAGTCTAATACAGTTGAAGAAGCATGCGTATTGTAAATCACTGCGTAGTCATTGCACAGTAACGTTACTGATTTTGTTTTTTCTAAGTTTTCTGATCATTATTGTCAGCATACTATTACACATGTATTACCCTATTCTTAAACATAATCACAATGTAACTGCAGAACATTCTTTTAGCGAATTACCTCCGCATGAATTGTCCTATAGATTTGCGCTGCGTAATAACACTTTCATTAGTATGTTACATCATTCCCATCAGACCAACAATGCTACCAATTGTTGGATATGTGGCCGACTCCCTCCCTATCAGAACTATAGGGGAGTTTTGCCTCTCTTTCCATATCCATTCACACACAATGGCTCCTGTGAAGCATGGTTTAGTTTAATTAATTCCTTAGATTCAAACCTGAACTCAGTTTTACTCAAAGTCTGCTACCCTAACAAGGAGGGACTTCCCAAAAGAACAGGAACTGATCTAGAAAATGAAGTATATGGATTAGGTAATTTTACACTTAATCTCATGATCCTGAACGTTGAATCCGAAACTACACCAATCTTGCCCGCCATGTCAGTATTCCCAGTAAAAGGGGAATTATGTGTGAAAAAGAATGGCTCCATACATATGGGCCATAGTAAATGCACCACTGTAATAAAATTCAGTGATCAAGGCAAATCTACATTTAGAGCTTCTCGTCATTCCTATTTCATATGTGGTCAGACCGCATATACACGCTTACCTCTAGATTGGGATGGCACCTGTTTCATAGCATTCCTTCTGCCACCTGTTTTCCTAGCCCCACCTGATTATCATAGGAACATCCATTTAGTACACACTAGACAGCAGAGAGATCTCCCAATTGTCGATTACACCGAGACGGCATGGGAAAAATATACAGATTTCAATAAAGGTCTTTTTCCCTATATAGGTACAGTCACTAATAGTAAGCTGATACGTAGATTAACTAGGACCCTTGAAGCCGTAGTAAATGAAACTATTTCCGCCTTAGGCAACTTAACAGAGGAGCAGTCTGCGATGCGGATTGTTGTTCTTCAAAATCGTCTTGTCCTTGACGTCATCCTAGCCGATAGGGGCGGAGCTTGTAGGGTCATCGGATCAAGTTGCTGCATATTCATCCCAGAAAATTCGCCATCTGTATATAAAGCTATAACTCGCCTTCATAAGATTGTAAGCCAGATACACCAGAATCCAGGCGCCTGGACTTGGTCCGGTTGGTTTTGGAGCGTGTTGTCAGCCTGGGGATGGAGAATACTATCCTTCCTAGGTATTGGCTTTCTCATACTATTCAGTTGCTGCTTATGTCTACAATGTGGGCCAGCGATTTGTGGTCTGTGTGCCACATCGTGCATCCCACATTCAAGTTTTCGTTCACAATACCGGATGAAGAAAGAAGAACAAATGATGTTATATGAACAGATTGATGGATTAATGAAGATCGATATCTCCTGAGGTCAGTAGGGGACAAGGAGGGAATGTGGAAATATGAATTTTCGTGATCCATTATGTCCCCTATCTTAGACCCCAACGGTTCCATGTATAAGCTACAAGTACATGTATGTTCCCTCCAGTTCCAGTTATGAAGACGCAAACACATGTGCGTCCACCGTCAACATGTCCTCTTTCAGATCCGCCATGAATGGGTCGGATATTCCATTCCTAAGTATGAAAGGCCACCGACTTTGTATGGCTCAGTTACTCTATTTTACAGTTCAGGCGAGTAGGCCCTGAATTCTGCCATCAAGCCTTTTCCTGCCTTCTACCTCCGACAGCTCCAGTCTGAGCTCGCATCTGTATCCATGAACTTTGTCCTACTCCCTGCGCGGCTAACGGTGCCTGACTCCAGCCTGTTGCCTGCCAAAAACTGTATTTCACCTTCGAGATTATCTGCTCCGCTCCCCATCCAATGCATTCCTGTCTACTAGTTTAGGTAAACATTCTTCCAGCTACCGAGCGAAGAGCCCGGCCTTGCTGTCCTTGTGCAAGTAATTCATAGCCCTGTTACTATGGAAGATTTCTGCCCTCGCATCTCATGTAGACACTTAGACGCTTGTACACGCACCCACAGTCAGTATAGAATAGATTCTGCCCGAGAAACCTTTCCTATTGGATAACATAGTTCTTTAAACATAGGATGTTAGATATGATTCGGGATTAGGTTGACTTGACCCCTCAGACTTCTGTCTCCACATGTAGAGCTAAATGTCAAGTCCCCTTCACCCCCTAGTTGCACGTCAATCACACGTCATGCGGCTGCGTGCGCATCCTTGCCAAATATTTCTGCTGACATTGCAAGATTTTCTTATGGATCCACCCATTACTGACATCATGCATAATGACGTTTTTTAGTTACACCCAGTTACGCCTAATTTTTAGTTACGCATGTATATTATTATCTGTTTTATCAGCTGTTACGCCTCCTGCATCTGTTTCACTGTAAATGCCTTTTCTATAAATATGATTGTCTGTCAATAATGTATTGCCTATCCTTCCTGAACCTTCGTGGTGATGGAATATGATTGCCATGGGTCGACCCATCCTATTTCCTTTGTAAGGAATAAAGCCTTTCAGACCCTCTAATACCACGGATTCTGCCTCTCATTTTACTGAGTTATTCTTAATAAGTTTCCGCATCAAATTAAGTTCCGGTAATTAAATTATTTACCACAACGTGATTACACAAAGGAGTGACAATGCGTCATCTGTGGGCGATTGGTTGCTGCATCTGTCTGGGGAACACTTACCATCTAGCCATGCAATGCTGAAACACATCAACATTGACAAAGCTAATAGATCTCGTATTGCCGAGACCTATTGGCTTTACCAATGCATGGAGGGAGCTTAGCAAGTACTGCACATCCTCTGTGGTTTGTGGGATTCCTATTGCAAAATGCATGTAGAAGCAGAGATGTGCAGAGCCGTAGGACCATTAGCAACAAAAGTAGCATCCCACATTGTTAAAGCCCCCTCGTACAATTCATGAATACAAATGTCACCTGGGTTTGACTCTGCATGTTTCATTTTGATATTCGGACAAGTCTTTGCATATTTTAAGGTTTTGTAAATTTGTGCGCAATGATAGGCAGCCTTTTTTTGTAATTATGTTTCATCATTTTTAAACTTGGTAACACAATCCACACAAATACAATCCACACCATGCCACATAATTCCAATCAGCATAATTTCACTCAACAGCACACACTTCCACGACACACAATTCAACTCTATACATTTCCATTCCACACCACAAGATTCGACAACAAACCACATATTTCAACTGAACACAATTACGCAACACACCACGTACATCCAATCCCCACCACAGAATTCCAAATCATGCCATAAAAGTCAACATACCTCTCCACAACACAAAATGTCATTTCACATGATTACACTTTATGACACACAGTCCCTCTCCACATAATTCCAGTACACTCAATACTACATCATTACTATATGCATATTTCCACTGCACCCCATGCCACATTATTCCACTACACAAATCCACTCCACACCACATAATTCCACCGCACACCATTCCATAACTAAGACTTCCAATCTAACACACAATTCCACTTCACACCACATATTTCCACTCCACTCCAATCCAAAACACATGGGTAAAAGACATTGTCATTTACATCACCAATACCTCTAACTCTTACAAATGTGAGACCATTTTGCATTGCAAATGCTTGTTTTAATCATGGTCAATGGCAAGGCAGAGCATTTGATGTATAATGGGTCTACCATTGAATTTCCTGAGTCAATTAATGACAGTGCTGACGGGTGAGGACTCCATTATCAGAATTTTAGTTTGCGTCTTATTAAATTCTGTGTGTCTTATGTACAATAGTGATTAACAGACTGCACTGTAGCATCTTAATTTTGAACTAATATTTATTTGGTATGCTTTAGAATCTACCAAGCTACTTTGACTGAAGAACCAGGCTACCATGAGCCAGGCCTCACAATATAAAGGTGCATCTTGTACAACAGCTAAAGAACATCCAAAGACATACCTTCAGCAAAGTCTTTAGATAGGTTGCATACCAATGGCTTCCCACGTAGATTTTTACAATTTGATTCAGCGAATAGACTTTGATTTCAGCTGCCCACTTTTCATCTGTACAACAAATAGTAAATGATATTACAATTCTTTAAAGTGCCGGGAATACAATCAAAACAATATTATATTATGTAACAAAGGGTATAATGTGAATGGCTTCGATAAATATCATATAGTAGGTCCTTTGTAACAATTCTGTTCACTTGTCTTTGTCTACAAAAGTCATCTTAGTCAAGCAATCTGCGCATTTTACCACACTATGCAGAGTAATTTTAGGGCATATGAATATGTCATATTTACTATGTTAACACCATGAAATCTGAAACTATTTTAAAGAGGCAGGAGGCTCACGCTATTGTAACCATATTAGTAAAAGTACATTTGTCACTTTAATAGCTTTAGAACTCCTTGTCGATGTGTCCTTTGCTTTTGGAATATTCTAAGCCTTAATCCAGAGAACCACTGTCGGTGTCTACTCTTTTTAAGTTTGAACTGGCTTGGTTTGAGACAGAGATTGGCCCGGACACCAAAATAAAACTGGCTCTATTTGTGAATTATATAGCTAAAAAAGAAGCCCATGTCTTCAAATCAGGGCCGTGTTGAAATTGTAAAAACGTGCAGTATATGAGTTTTGCAAGGAAATCAATAGGAAAAAGCAGCCCACTAGACCAAAAAACAGCCCACAAACTGACCGTTCAAACCATCCTTTCGGACACTGCCTGATTGCTGTCCTATGGACAAGTAAATCTGTATTTGTAAAGCGCAATCTACTCACCCTTAAGGGTCACAAGGTGCTGAACCAAGAGGGGTCTAAGCAAACCACCAAGGCCATTGAGACCAGGGCAACCCAGAGACAAAACAGTCACAACAAGGAAAACCCCGCCCCAAACAACATTCACCAAAGAGGACACCACAAACCTGGAGGTCAACCGAAGGCAGAAGAAAACAGCTAGAGAGAAGACCCATCAACCGCCACTGGAGAAGAGTCATACCCCGAACAACACAAACAGCAAAAAGCTAACTGACATCCCAGAACCAACAGTCTGGACAAGGGCCACTGGACACTTTGTCATCCAGGAAACCGAGAGGGAGGAAATCCCCAAATCGAACAACCAGCCAACCAACTGGCTCATAGGTCAAAGTACATCACAAAGGGACTATCCCAAGCGAGTCCCAAAACCAGCTGCTGAAGGGACAGGACAACACCCCGCAACAGCCCAAGAGCAACCAGGGATGCAGAGCGCCAACGGCCCGGGAGCTCCAGGCCAGAAAAGGCAGGAAAACAATCTACATGCCACAATTACAAGAAAAGGAGACAAACAGGGCAGCACACAGCCCAGCCCTGTCGACATCCCAACAGGCACCCAATGAGCCAGAAAACTGAGCCACAGACCCGCTAGCAGAGATAGGAGGTCACCAACTCAGTGCCCCCACAGGCCGGGAAAGAGCAGCACAGTGCCAAACAGCCACAATCCAGAAACCCTCCAACCACCAAGGGCAGAGAGAAAGCCGCGAGAACCAGCCAGAACCAGGCCAAAGAGACAAAAATCAGCAAGGAAGCCAGGGCGGGAGCCAAGCAGCCCGCACTGACACGCCAACGCCACAGCCCAGCCCACCTCAGGGAAGACAGGTGCAGAAAAGATGCCAAAGGAAAGGGCAGGGAGGCTGGCATGGACCCTCGCCACGCCAGGCACAGAACTGCCGGACACAGTTAAACGCCTGAAAGGCAAACCCCAAGGCATCAAGCCCCTAACGGCCTGCGCCAAAAACCTCCTGGAGGCGAGCCCCCCGAACCAGGAAGCCCCTAAACCCAGAGACATGGGCCGCCAGCACACCAACAACCTATCAAGAACAGGCCAATGAGGGTGTAAAAAATAACCCTGGGCGGAAAACTATGCTACGCTCCAGGAGTGTGCGTAGCGAACGCAACACGCGCTACGCGAATCGCATGTAGCACAGTGCAAAAATGCGTATGGGACATTTTTTGCTCGCTCGCGGTCCTAAACGTCAAGTTGGCGAGCAAAATCAACATCCCGGCGAGACTTTTTCCTCGTTCGCGATCAGCAACATCAAGTAGCCGATCGGGAGCGTGGAAAATAAACCTCCCGGCGAGATTCTCAACGCGGGAGGTCAGGTTTCTCATTTCGAGTGGTCGCGTATGCTCGCAACCGCTCGTGATGAGAAGCTACCAGTCCGCGTTGAGAAAGCTGCCACTCGAGTACAAATCTACTCATGCGGCAGAAAACTACCGCTTGCACTGTGCATGATGCCATTCGCAATGACTGCACAGTGCGGACATGCATCCGGCACTGTGCAATCATTGCAAACAGCATTTCCCTACCGCACTACGCAGTTCGCGTAGCTACGCGTATCGCGATGTAGTGCAAAGTGCGCTTCGATAGCGTAGCAAACTATGCCCAGGGTTAATAAAAAGGGAACAGCGAGGTCACAAAAAACAGAGTCAGAAGCCAAAGCCCCCCAACCAGACAGGAACCAGAGGCACAAAACCCCGCCAGAGCCACAATGCCACATGCGAGGAAAACCAGGGGAGTACTTTTTACCTGGAAGCAACACCGGAGGAGGTCACGCTGCTATTATCCACCTGCCATCCTGCTGACATCAACTCGGAGCAGTTCAGGAGCTCTGTAGCTGTGGTCGCCCCCGCCGCCGCGCTCCTGACATCGCGCGGCCGCGGAGTGGGGCGGACTACACTTCCCAGCCTGCCCAGCGATACCGCCCACTGCCTGGTTCCCGCGCCTGGAGGCGTTTAAAAGAAGACAGCCCCCTCCGCCTCGCGGGCGGCGCCGGGCTGAGCCCGGGCAGAGGGCGGGCCGTCTGTGGCCGTCCGGAGGCCAAGGGAGGCCAGGCCGGGCCACCCCTCTTCGCTGTGCCATTGGATATCTCCGAACTGTCACATCATCGGACCAAAGACAACTGCCCCTCACCAGGCCCCACACGGTTCTGTTAAGTATAGCAGACGGTCAAGTCTTATTCTATCCTGATCACAGCGTGAATCGTATTGGGCCACTCATTAATTTCCTTTTTTGGTAACAGTTTCGCCTTCCCAAAATGGAAACACGTAAAAGCACAGCAGGTACTTTAGACGCTTATCTATTGAGGGCAGAATCCCTAATTATACAGGAAATACAATCAACCGAAAGGAGGCTCTCTTTAGAACCCTCGACAAGATCCAATAGAACTTCTGATGTGTCAAATCTGTCTTCACTGCCCAAATCACCTACTCCGACGATTATCACTGAATCTCCGCCTAACCCCCTTTCAACCTCATCTGAACGAATCGGACTCCGGTCGAATGTAGGCGCATTACAACCAAAGGGTCCCCTAACACGAGGTAAAGCTAAAACTAAGACGAGTATTGGGAGGGGGACACACAAAAAAGGTCAGCTTCCCAAAGGGGGGAAGGTTTTACAATTTCCAGCCACTTGTGACATAGGCATACAAACAGAGGAAATAAATCTAATCTCCCCACGACCAACTATTCACTCTCGGCGAGACGATTAAGCTATCGGTAGAAAATAGTGTAAAGACGTTACAACTAGCTGTCAGCCGCGACATTGAAGACAAACTTGGTGAAATGATTTCCCTACTCTCTTCGGTGTTTAAAGACAAATTTGCCCAACTCACTAAAACTGTACTTGCTGGCACAACCCGACCAAACTTGACAAATACATCGCTGGTAACTAGTCAACCAAATGCTCAACAAAACCAGAATTTACCACTCTTAACAAATCATTCCAACAATCCTAACGCAAATATCCCTACTCTTCATTCTATAACTAGACCAACGAAGATTCAAGAAACAAAGGGAGCCTTAAGATCAAATACTGAACTAGACCCATCCGTGAGCCCTAAAGTAATTCCAAACCATAACAACAGGGCAGATCCCATAGCTCCTACTATCCCTAATAAAGATCATTTACATTTACCACCAGATGCCCGGCCATACGTCCTGGTCCTAACAAATGTCCCTTCCTTACAAAAAGACTCTACCGAAACATGGGTCTCGCTAAGGAACAAGGCCACCCACTGGCTTACTAAAAACACCTACTTCCACCCAAGACATATTAATCAGATCCTGATGGTGCGGAGAGTGGGCTGGATTGGTGACTTTCACAAAAAAAGCCCCGGGGATTGTATAGTTATAAACTTTAGGTCACCAGGCCTAGTTCGCTCTCTACTCAGAATCAACAGGACAATAACACATGAATTTACTCACATTAAAATGGTGTCACTTGACAATTTCTACCGTAGCGAGCAAATAAGTGCTCATAGAGGGAATGGGTGTATTCTTACCCAAAATAGATTTGAACAGCTCACCACACTAGAGGAGGTGGACTGACAGTTAACACCACTGGTCAATTTTGCCTCTCCAACTGCCATCCTTCCTCCACCTCTATCAACCACCCATTTTGAGTTACATCCTGGAAAAAACAAGACCCTCCCTCTCTCAACTCACCTAGCACCTATAATCCAACAAGGAATCGCACTCAACCTTGAACAGATCAGTACTCCTGAAAATATTTTCCCTCCGACAGTTAGACCTCATAGGGAGGATGACATTAATACCAGCATGGAATTTACTGCACACAAGCAAAACATTGTCAGGATAAATCCCATATCTAAGAAAACAAATTCTCCCTTAAAAATAACATTCTGGAATATATCAGGTCTTCGTACAAAGATCCAAAACGAAGAATGGATTAAATTTCTAAACGAATATGAAATCATTGCCCTCCAGGAGACATGGTCAACAACCCCTATACATGTAAATGGCTTTAAGACCTTTTTCAGCCCAGCGCTCCCTTCAACATCTGGTAGAGCAAAGGGTGGATTAACCATATATGTCTCAAATTTAATACCAACTCTGGAGGCTCTCACCCTTAAAACTGAATCATAATATCAGATTATACGAGTCACCATAAGCAGAATGCCACCCATTCTAATAGTCAATTTCTACAATAACCTCTCGGACACCAGATTTACAGAGGTAATAAAAGAAATTTGCGTTTCTTTACAAAAACAAATTACCTCTAGTAAAGGAAAGGAACCAATAATAATCTGGGGGGGGGGATTTTAACTTAGCACTATGTAAGAGTACCTTAAATGGTAACTGCGGTTACTTGGACCATCTACAAAACGACATCCCCCATTTTTCACACTCCCATAAGGGGTCAGTTATGAACGAGACCATGATCCTTTTTCAATTGGCCTTCGTTAATGAACTTACCATCCCCATAACTCCCTTTGTCCCAACCTTTAACGGCAGAGGTTTATCCTCCTGCATCGATTTCATCCTAGTAGGGAATATTTCCCCTAACATGATCACTGATGTCATCACTCATGATTGCGCATTCAGTGATCACTTCCCACTGATCGTTACAATGCAAACTACCGCCCCCAAAAAAAATGCTGAAACATTACTTCACGCAGATCTTATCTCCATGCCCCGCTCAAATGGCTACACATTGAAATGGTCTAAAATTAATCCCATTGCCATTTTAGAAACTATAATTAATGCGGCCCACCAAGCCTCCGAAGTCTGCTTAACGGAGACGTCTACTCCTGCAGAGATTGTGGCTAACTATGGAAAAATAACACTAGAGGTTAAGAATGCCTTGACAGTCCACCCTCGGGCGCAAAAAACATCACAGGATAAACCTAAGTTCAGGTGGTTCAACTCAGTATGTTCCAGAGCCCATAAAGACCTCAAGATTGCCCTCAAAAAATTTCCAATAAATATTCTTGAAATTTCAACAGCCAGGCAAAAATATAATAAGGCAGTAACATCCAGGAAAAGGGAACTTAAAGAAGAACACTGGATTGCATTACATAATAGCTGCCAGAACAAAGACACGGTAACCTTCTGGGAGATCGTAAACTCTTCCTTTTTGACTGGACCGAAAGTTAGTGGTACAGTCGAAACTACCATCTCTGAACAAGAGTGGGTCACCCATTTCTCAAAAAAAATTTCAAACCCGGGTGGGCAACTTACACATACTCACTCCTCACCAACGGCCAGAACCAACTCTTTAAACATGAATTTTGAGCTCGCAGAGGTAGAGCTGGCCCTGAACGCTAGTAGGTCAGGAAAAGCCCCGGGACCTGACGCGGTCCCTATGGACCTATATAAATCAAATATCGACCTCTGGGCTCCCCTGCTACTAAATGTTCTAGAGGCGCTGGGATATGTAGGTTTACCAACTTCTTGGTCAGACTCGATCCTAGTCCCTATATTCAAAAAGGGAAATAGGAACAGTCCTGCGTGCTATAGACCTATTTCCTTACTGGATTTTTTTGGAAAAGTAGTAGGCAGAATCCTCCTAACACGCCTACAAAACTGGGCTGAGACAAATAACATCCTATCTGACCTCCAGTTCGGGTTCAGGGAAGGTAGAGGCACCATTGAACAGGTCCTCAACCTTACCCTTTTGAGAGGAAAGTATGTCCATGCAAAGGGTGGCAGTCTTTACATGGCATACGTCGACCTGTCCGCAGCTTTTGACTGCGTGGACCACACTAAGCTCTGGACCGTAATGACCCAACTGGGCATTGATACCAATCTGGTCAATTACATCAGAGAAATCTACTCGAATACCACTACTAGAGTAAGATATGGCACCGGGGGACAGTTAACATCATCTTTTGGAATTGAGCGGGGGGTAAGGCAAGGCTGTGTCCTGGCTCCCTTTCTTTTCAACATTTACACCAATGGTCTAGAAGTAGCCCTGTTAAAAGGTAGCCAGGACCAACCACACATTAAACAACGCCCAATCCCCGCCCTCCTATATGCGGACGACGCAGTCATACTCGCCCGCACCCCCCTTGAGTTACAACGGGCTCTGGTTAGATACACAAATTTTATGAAACACCTGGACCTAAACATCAACGCCAAAAAGACCTTCGTGATGGCATCAGGGAAACACTCACGCAAAAAGAAAAACATCTATCTAAACGACACCAACATAGAGTACACCACCACTTATCCCTACTTAGGAGTCGTGATAGATAATAAAACTACCTGGAAAAGTGCAATAGAGAACAGAAATTCACAATTCTTAAAAGCAACAACGGCCCTGAGAGTGTTCGCCCGGAGGCTGGGCAAAAGAGCATCTAAGGAAATGTTAGACATATATAACTCAAAATGCCTCAGCACGGCGACCTACGGGGCTGGGATTTGGGGAAATGCACGTGTCACTTTACTCCAAAAGACAGAGAACTCCTTTTTGAAATTCTTGTTGGGAGTTCCGTCGTCTACTTCAACTTTTAATATTCAAAGCGAATTGGGTCTTCCATATATCACAGATGTGATACGCATGCAGCCTATTCTTTTATGGCATCGCATCTGGTCCACACCAGAACTAAAATTCACTCAGGAACTCATCAATGACTGCTTGAAATTGGAGCACGGATCACTAATTACCTGGCTTGCTTTTGTTAAAAACTTTCTAACGGATTTAGGACTTGAGCACCTTTTTTTAAACCCCCAAAATATTACCTCAATCCCCAGAAAAAAACTGCGTGACATGTGCTTAAGCCATCTAACTGCTCTGCGCTTGGCTCTTGAACTAAACAAAAACTCTGTACAATTGTCCTTTTCCATACAAACAACTGACCAAATAGAGCCTTACCTGAATTCCATTTTAAGTAACTATGAGAAATTCCTACTCACCAGATTACGACTGAACATATTCCATCGTTTAATTACTTTTCCTATGATGACCGATTGGAGTACCCAATTGACGCTGTGCCCTTGTGACGACCTTTCTCCCCAAACAACTTTGCATGTAATTATGTTCTGTAAATTCTATGTAGAGCCTAGAAAGTTATACCTGATCCCCTTTCTGAAACTTCTGGGCTTAACTCAATGTCGGCCAGCTTTTATGGCCCTCCAAATGCTAGAAACAGAGTCATTGGCAAACAATATGGCAATGTTCTTAAAATTCTGCGTGCGACACAGAACAAATCTTTAAACGGTGATTAGCCCCCCCTCCCTTTTTTTTGACAGATGGTCTTTACAAGTTATTCAAACATACCCTACGATGAACTGGGATTAGCCCCCCTAGGCACCCTAAAACTGCTAGTTTGTTTCTTCCCTGTCCTGCATCGCATAAAGATTTTTATTGTATTTTACTATTTTTAATGACTGTCAAAACAATCCTTTTTACCGCTTCCTTTTGCACTTACTGCCATTTAGTTAGGCCAAATTAACTTATCCTGCTACAATGATACGTGTATAACTGTTAATGTATTTGATATGCAAACGCTTTTATGGTATGTAATTGCCTTACCGAATAAAGTTTTTCAAAGTCAAAGTCAGTAGGAAGGCAGGCAGGAACCTAAACGAAGCAAGCCCAAACCAAAAGACCAGGCTGCAGGTGGAAATGTGGTAAGACCCTGCCATCACTGCAGGGCCCGAACCCGGCCCCAGAGGTTTCGTGCAACAGAAGTCAGGGACTCCATGTCCCACCATACACAACAGACCCAGTCACAAAGCTTCACACGGTTGAAAAGAAGGGCGAAAAAACCGACACACGGCACGCACCCCAGTAAAGGCATACCACTGACAGCACCGCCTGCCAACCAAACAGCCCTACCAGCCAGCCCCGGCATGCATGGGGAACAGCCAAAACCAGCCCATCGACAACCAGGCACACCAGGGGCCCCCCAACCCATGAGCAGCCACAAAGCAATGCCAGAGAAGAGGCACAGCAGGTAGAACAGGTAAATAGAGGGACCACATGCGTGCTGAATAGCCATAAAATACAATGAAAAAAGCAGAGAAAACCAGCAAGGTCGGACATCTCCCGGGCCAGCAAACACCCGACCACACTGCCACACCAATGCCCTCACTAGAATTCCCAGTCGCACACCACTAGCCACAGCTCTTGAAGAGCAGGCCAGTGATGACACAGGCCACCAGGCACTCCAGGACTACCCCAAGCACATCCCCCAAGCCACGCAAGGGCAGCTGCCACGCAAAGCCAGAGAAGATGCTCAGCACAGGGGAAACAGGACAGGAAGACCAGGCACCCTCCTGGACTACACCTACACCCTACTGGAATGCCAGCCAGGAAAAGGAAGGAGCCCCACTCCGCAATACAAGGAGGCAAAGTAGAGAACTCTCTGAGGAAATAACTCATGATCCACAGAAACTGAGACTTAAGCGCTGCCCACAGTGCTAAGGTGGCGGCACCATGGCCACATGGCAACACAGCATAGAGTACAATCGTTATGCGGAACTTACCCCAGGGTCGGCAAACTCCCAAGATGCCGATTGCCAAAATAAGCCCCCAAACCCATCTCAGGTGTACATCAAATGCAAGCATGCCAGGACCCAGCTGCCGTCCACACCGCCAGCCAGGCATCCAGAAGGCACAATGTACACCGCTCCCGAAAGGATCCAGGAGGCACACAAAGAAACCCGCCAAAGACAGCCCAGCCATCCATCTGGGAATCCAGGACACCACCACTCCCGGCCAGCAGGAGCAGCCACCAGCAATGTCCTGGACCCAATCTGTCGGCAGACAGATAAAAGAACAGGCGGAATGCTGGGTAAGTACTGATTAAGTACTATCATTGGGAGGGGATGGGGTAGGGATCCCAGCATTACTCCATTCTTTTTTCTGAGATGGTTATCTCCACAAGTAATGAATGGGGCGAGGACTGGAGGGACCTGGGGGTGAAGATGACTTATTGAGTGCCTAAATTCATCAATGACACAAAAGTTATTTTATTCATAAGTCAGACCTATTGGCATTGCCAATGCCTCCAGGGCATGAAAGACACACTAAGACAAAAATGTTAAATATTAACAGTCAATCAGTCTCTGGAAGAATTCTTTAAATGTCCAAATAATTGAGATTAAAGAAAAGAGCCAATTAACTATGGTAGCAAGTGAAGTTTTTCTGCTATGAGCATCACTGACAGAGTGTGGGAGGATTAATACATTACCTTTTGTGATTAATGAAAAGTCACAGAATTAAACATCAAACTATTAAAGTGTTGATTTGGCACTAAAAGAATTATACATTTTTTTTTATAGAAGTCTGAAACATAGAATTTTAGATGGGTAACTGGGAATTACTGCAATGTTTTTCATCAAGGGGTTCTTAGTGATAAGAAATAGACAATGATAGCGAAGTTTACATTTTCTATGATGTCAGAATCTGAGGTGGAAAACATACCCGTAATTCACTTTTTACCCATCTTAAATTTTATGTTATGTATGGTCCCTAAATCCTCTGCAGTGGCAGCTCCTCCGCTAAGGCAGAGGAGCGTCGCCCCACTGCTTTTTGCAGTGAAACACAGAAAAAATAAAATGATAAAAATTCATGTTATAATCATTTTATTTTCTCCTACTTCCCCCCACAGCTTTTAATGACGGGGCAGGAGCAGAGGAGGAGTGGTAGCACCTTTCTAAAGTGCGCAATGACTGCTTGGATGGACCTCGTTGGACGCCCAAAACAGCCTTGCTCACTTTGCATGTCCTCCATGCAGGCTGCATTACAGCCTATGTGGAGAAAATGCCCAGGCCGCCAGTCAGCGTCTGAGTGCCGAAACATGGTGCTCTGACCAATCACAATGCTGCTATAGCAGTGTTGTGATTGGATGACTGGAAGCCTGGGTGTGCTTCCTGTGGCTGAGCGAGGGAAGGACTACGGTGGAGAGGCAGCGAGGAAGCGGCGAAAAGGTATATTTTATTTATATTTTATAGCCCTTATACTGTGTCCTCCCTCCTCCCACGTCCTCCCCCCTACCGCCTGCATCCTTCCTCCTCACGCCTCTGTCCCCTACCTCTGATCCGAGCCAGCCGACGCTGATCAACTGCCACTGCCTTTAACTGCTACATAGAGGCAGAGGATAATGGGAGAGCTAGACATAACATGCCATCTTTTCCCTGACGCAAATGTGAAAAACAAATACCTTACCTGCCAGTCCTAACCAAAGCCCACCACCATCCCAGGCTTCCTTCCCCCCTCCTGCAGCTGTGCTTTATGCTTTCATTCAAAGCAGACAAGCAGCACTGTGCTGACAGGCTCTCAGAGAGACCCTTCAGCCTGGCCTGGTAGGCCTTAATGATATAGCAATTGTGAGTAACCAGTATTGTTATCAACTGTTTCTATGCAATAGCTGCGAATTATGACATTAAAAAACCTCAAGTAAATGAGAGACTCCCTAAGAGAGCCACACATAACAAAAGAATACATGCCCTCTTCATGTGGAAATACAAAATGAACTTCATAATAAAGGAAGAGCATGTATTTCTCTATGAAGCTGGGACATGAGCAGATATTTCCCGCTTGCTAATCTCTGAGGCTTTTTGTCCCAGTAAAGCACACTACGATTCACTTGCATTGAAAAAGACTTTGGTGTGAGTTGGAATGCATGGGCTGCCATCCTAAATAAATATATCATTAGCACCACTTCCATGAAGCGCTCAGCTCTTCTAAGCAATGGAAGAATTCTCTGTTTTTATTGATATTATAACACATATGCCATACATCCTTGATAACTGTCACCACTGTTTTTTCTGTCTCCTAGCCGCCCTTCCTCCTCTTTATATAAAGCAGCACCATACAATTATTGCTTCTGAGTAGCATTTTACCATATCTGTCTGCAATTTCCTCCTAATTATTTATTTGCCTATGGCAGACCCTTCAAACCTCTCAAGCATTCTCATATTTTTAAGAATTATATCTTAGGGCAATTCCGGGCTTCGTACACAATTCTTTCTGTCAACACCAGACCATATTCTGCATCAATTGAGAAACTAAAGGCGGTGTTTACTGCCTCACACCCTTGCAGTATCTCTTTACCACCATCATAGTGAGGTTGCAGAAAATCATCTCAACTTTGGATGGTGTAACCACTCCCCCTAATTAGTGTTTTTTGTGCCAATGGCCGAGCTCCAGTAAACTGGTGGATGAGACCGCAAAGAGACGGACCATAGTTTTATAGGTATGTATATTACTCAGAGCCAGTCGACACTGTGTAATTACGGTTCAGCTGTATTTTAAATTGAAAGTTCATTTTTTGCGTGGCCTATAATTTTCGACCCTCATTGATAGATTACCTCTAAATTTGACAATCACTTGGTGTAGGCATTTAAGTTCTGGTATACCAACTTTCATGCAGATCCGTACAGAGGAAAAATTTAATGGGGCTGAGAAAAGATCTTTTTTCCCTTTTTAGCTCTTGTAGGATATTTTGCTGACACCTACCGCCCAAACCGTTGAATGGATTTACATAAAATATGGCATGAATATAGAACTTGAATTGATTTAAGAGGAGCGGCTCCTCCACTAGGGTGGAGGAGCGTTGCCCCACTGCTTTTTCGCAATGCGAGAAGCAGAAACATAAAATTATAATAACTACCATTTTAGGTTTCTGCTTCTCTCATTGCAAGAAAGCAGAAGGGCTTAGTTGCGTTCGGGTGAGCGAGGCTGCTCTGCGAGCAGGGCTGGGCAGGGAAGGGGTGGTGTGCCCACTCCTGAGTGTGCATGACTGGTTTGGTATGCCCTCCGGGACCGACCAAACCAGTCACGAACACTCTGCCTTCTCCGTGTAGGCTGCAATGCAGCCTACATGGAGAACATGGCCGGGCCATTAGATCCTGGCTGGGCGGCGTCCTGACCAATGTTGTGATTGGCTTAGGGGTGGGAGCCTGGCTGCCTGCTTCCTTTTCCTGCCGGAGGCAGGAGAGGAGCAGAGATGACCGGGGACCCGGCCGACGTGAAGGTAAGTTTAATTGTTTTAATATTATTAAATAAATCCCCCTGCATGACTCCCCTCACCGCACGACCACCTACCCCCCATCCGTGAGTCATGCCGGCCACAAATGTGATTTAAATTCGATCAGTAGTGTTTTTATGTTAATCATATTTGAAAAAGTTGCTAAGTGGGATTTAAAGGGTTATAACAAATGTAAAGCTGTACTGTTTAAAACCACAAGTCATGATTCTCTACTTCTGGCAATCACATTTTGAATTTTTTGAGAAATTCGAAAGAGCTCCTATTTCTATTTAAAATTGATTCTGATTTGTTTTTTCCCACAGGTACTAAGAAGCAATTCTTAGGTATGTGCTAACAAATGAGAGTAGGGTATGCAGAGGCATGGAAAGCTTGAGTTTCATACTGGGAAACAAAACAATGAAACTGGTGTGCAGTTGACGAATCAAAGAGTGATTCAGAGTATGCAAGCCATCATTTTGGGTGCCAAATGCTACTGCCATTTCGTGAATAATTTGCTAATCGATTATGATTCACGATTCTTGCATTGTGAAAAAGATATCCTAAGGCTAGGGGGGACACTGTAACAAGACTCGGATCCCTGGTGTAGGAAAACACCAGGCTGTCGTGTAGTTCCTATATTACCCATACAGGACCTGCGCGTTTGGCTAACAAACTGTAGGATTGATGGCAGACTGACTCTTAACACCCCCACCGAGAATGTTAGCCTTTGTGTTTTAGCTAGCTCACAGTGCCACTAGAATCTCTTCTTATCGGGGAGAGAATAGTTTCTGGCAACCTCGGAGCATGATAACCCTGATCCCTTAGGATTGTGGAAACAATGTACTACTTTTCGCTCAGTCACTCGTGCTCACTTATTCGGTCTCAGAGAGTTTACACAGAAGAAACAGTTGGCGTGCTACAATAAGAATTTATTGCACAGTTCTTTTTTTTTTGTTTAAATATTTTTTATTGCCATCAAATAGGTCAGTAAATAAACAAATACATACAATAGAACAGTGTAAATAGTAATTATCATCTAGCCAGTTAAATCAATCAAAAGAACAGACCAGCATAAAGAAAAGCATGGGCAAAAAAAAAACAAACGTACATCTTTGACCTAGACATATCGAAACAACAGTATAGCATGAAAATGTATACCACAAAGGTCTAAATAACCCTCTTTATCTTACTAGTCTAATGTTGCCATATCCATGGGACCCCAAATTACTTCACTTTTAACCATGGAGCGAATACCCCTAGCTTAAGCCAGGGCAGCTTCCAAGCAGAATGTTTCCCTAATGATGGTCCACCATTCCCCAATAGATGGCGGCGACGGGGAAACCCAACCCCGATCAAAAGCTAATCTTGCGGCGACCATCATAATAGAAAAAAGTTGTGTCAGAGCTGGTATCTGCCTTATAACCCAGCATAATTTCTAAGAAAGTAAATGAGGGTCCCAATTCTAATTTAGAATAAAGCACCTGACCAATCTTCAGCCAATAAATCTGTAATTCCGGACATTCTATAAACATATGGATGAGGTTAGCTGCGTGCATCCCACATTTGGGGCAATTAATCTTTTCTCCAAAATTGTCCCCTTCAGACCATTTATCTATCCTTTCAGGCGTATAATAGAGCATACATACTGTGCGAAATTGCTGTAACTGTAAGCTCACAGAATGGACTGAACCACTTATGGTAGCCAGGGCCTGTTTAATCGTGCCAGGTATGACAGCTATACTCAGTAGTTGGCTCCATCGTGTTGCTAATTTTTCACATCCATCCAACTTAAAATTTGACAGATGCTTGTACATGTCACCAATTAGAGACTTATTTTTTAACCCATATAAACAGTCCCAGATCAAAGACTGAGATATCACATTCGCCCCAGGTTTTTCCCCAAATAGTCCCTAATCTGCAAATATTTAAACAGAAAATGAGAAGGTAGTTTATGATAAAGTCGTAAAGTTTCAAATGACTCAATTCCCCTCACATCGTACAGATCCCCCAAACAAGTAATTCCATACTTGGACCAAGATTTAGCCAAATGATCATGAAAGACATCAGGAAACATTGGGTTCCCCTACAATGGGAGCTTATTGTGTATTAACGATAATTTGCTTTTCACAGCCATCGCCCGCCATATAAAAATGCTATCTGTAACTGTCTTGAATCTGACACGTTTAAAGTAATTTGAGTCATTAGTACGAAATAAAAATAATTGACTGTCATCTCCTAAAATCAGGCGGTATAAAGAATCTCTGTGGTCAATCCCCAAAAGACTGCGAAAACACCCGGCGAACGCCGCCCAAAAATAAGTTTTGAAGTCTGATAGGCCTAAGCCGCCTTGATTATAAGGGGATTTAAGCAAATCAATCGCACGTCTAGATTTCCTAAAACCCCATATAAAGCTGCTGAATGCCCCGTCCAGTTTTTAAAAAAATGTGTTGGATACACGCAAAGGGATCGATCTAAACAAATATAAAAACTTAGGTAATATTTTCATTTTTATTAGGTTGCATCTCCCTAAGAGTCCTATAGGAAGCTTGTGCCAGTTCTTTAATAATTTAATAGATTCATCCAATAGTGGAATATAGTTAAGGTTTATAATTTGAGCCATTTCGGCAGAAATCATAACCCCTAGATACGTAACTGTAGTACATACCCCCGAGATTGGAGATTCAGGTTTAAAATTAATGAGCACCTGTGTTTTATTAATATTTAATTTGTAGCCAGAAATCTGGCCAAAGTCGGTTGCGGCTCTCTCTACAGCTAGAATTGCTTCGGCTGGATTAGTAGAAAAGATCGCAAGATCATCTGCATAAGCTGTGTTCTGAAGCCTGCTGGACACAGCAATTAATGGTTTTATATGTGTACAAGCTTGCAGAGTGCAAATAAATGGCTCTATATACAGAGCAAATAATAATGGGGAGAGGGGGCACCCCTGTCTTGTACCACAAAATATATCAAATGGAATTGAATATGACCCTAAATATGACAGCCTAGCTTGAGGTTTAAAATATAAGGCTTGCACCCACTTTCTAAACTGCCAACCAAGTCCGAGATCACTTAACGTGGCCCACAAAAACTCCCACCCGACCTTGTCAAAAGCCTTTTCGGCATCTAAAAGAATCATACCAAGACCCACCCTCTATTTTTCAGCACAATCAAAAGCCCCAATGCCCATGTTTACATGGGCAGTAGTATCTCTGCCAGGTATAAATCCATGTTGGTGTTCAGACACTAATCCTGGCATCAGTGGGGCAAGATGATTTGCCAAAAGTTTCGAAAAGATCTTGGCGACTGTATTTATGAGAGAAATGGGTCGGTATGATCCACAGCCCGTGGGTGCCTTTCCTTTTTTAAGAAAAAATACAATCTGGGTCATATTCTATAATTCAGGGCTCCTCCCACTAGTGCCAACATATTGAGTGACCAGGCTAAATGGAACAAGCAGTGCGCTTTTAAAAACATTATAGAAATCTATGGGTATTGAGTCTACCCCTGCGGCTTTCTCTGAAGGAAATGCCGATATAGCCAATCCTATCTCTTCCAACGACACTGCGCTAACTAATAAAGTTGCCTCAGCCTCATTCAAGGCTGAGAGATTACAATCTATAAGATATTGTGCCATATCCTCTTTGTCGGGTATAAGTGTTGATGAGTAGAGTCTCTGATAAAAAGCTGAGAATTGCTCCAGAATAGCAGAAGCATGAGTATGTAGGGTACCATCTGACCCCTTTATAACTTTGATCTTGGTTTGAACTTTAGCCTCAGCCGCCTGATAAGCTAAGATCTTGCCAACGTGCTCTCCATATTCATATTGCTCCATGCGGTGTTTACTATACCTAGCCGCTACTTTGTCCCTAAAAGACCTTTTTACTGCCATTCTTGCATCAAGCAACAAGAGAACCAGTTGGTCCTGGACTGTCTGATGTTGTGACACCGCATCAACATGTTGTTTTTCAATGTCACGTAAAGCAGTAATTAATGACTCCATTTGGCCTTTTCTGACTTTATTTTGCCGCCAGATGTATTGCTGGGTGATGCCTCTGACGAAAGCTTTCATCGTATCCCAGACAATCAATGGGGATGCTGTCCCAGTATTTTCCCTAAAAAATACCTCTAAGTGCTGCAGAATATTAGATACGTATTCACTTTCGTTAAGCAAGTACCTGGGAAAAGAAAATGGTCTGATATTTTTACCCTCAGCTGTAGCCATAAAAGATAGTAATATGGGATTGTGATCAGATGTCACCCGAGGGCACATTGCTTTTTCTGGATCTAAAATCAGAAACCCAGGACATGTCAATTCTAGAATATTATTTGTGTGGAGCTGAGTAGTATGTATACCCCGGAGTGGATGGATGTATTTGCCCCCAAGCATCTTGTAAGGATTGTAATCTTGCCATTTCAAGTATTGCCATCCGGACCCTGCGCATTCTGCTAATACCCCCCTTTCTTGTGGAATCAATAGCGTAATCCATGACACAATTGAAGCCGCCCATTAGCAAACACTCCCCATCCCAATTCAGCAGTTCTAAATTAAGAAAATCAAATATGGCAGGATCATCTATATTTGATCCATATACTGAACATAATACATATTTTTTGCCAGGGATCTCTAGTTAAGCCAGTACCCAGTGTCGTTTCTGATCAGCCACAGTCTTGGCAATTTTATACATAAACCGCTTATCTTTTAATATGGCGGTCCCTTTCATAGAAATTGTTTGTGTAGTACAAACAACTGTTTCGTACCCCAGATGTTTTAGCAAATGGCAGTCTTTATAGGCCAGGTGAGTTTCAGAAATAAAAACTGTATGTGGTTGGTACAATTTTATCTCCTCCCGCACCAATTGCCGCTTGTTAGCACTATTAAGCCCATCCACATTCCATACCATACAATTAACCCTAGACATAGTGGACTGCATTGCCTATCGGCAGATCCCTATTCCTTGAAGTAAAAATTAACAACTGAACTCTAAAAGCATATTCTAAACCACGCAAACTGTTCCCTACTCCCTAGCTATAACCCTGATAGACCTCAATGATGGCATTTTTTTCCCCCCACAACATACCACCCAGACCTCCCTCTGTCACAAAGGAGCCCTTGACCCCCACCCCCTCCCTGTACCTTGAAGGAGGAATCCCTCCCCTTATCCTGCTGTGGCTGGTTGGACAGCACATCAGAGCCACCCACACTACGGTGGCCACCCCTAGACCCAGCACCCGCCCAGAGTAAAGACACGCAAAAAAAAAGGAAAAAGGGGGGAAAAAGAGAGAAGAAAAGGTGAAAGGAGGGCTAGCTATTCCTGAGCTGTAAGCTATATTTGCTCCTTTAGAAAACTTTGAAATAATGAAAGAATCCTAACACATTTATCATAAGTCAAACTTAGCAGCTAATAGCCAGAGCGGAATCAACTAACGAATTATCCAGTGTCCAAATTTCAAACCCCCGTGCTATGTTTTAATCTTAAAATTAAATTCTCAGAGCGTATGCAACTTATTATACTAAGACTTCTGGGCTAATTCAGTCTGCCATTTAGCAATTGTTATTTTGGCTTCTTGATCATCAATGAAGAAATAAGTCCGTCCATCTTTGAAATCCTTTAGGCGTGCTGGTTCTTGAAGATAGACTTGTGCCCCTAGAGTCTTTAATGGGTCAGAAGAATCAGTCGGCGTGCTACAATAAGAATTTATTGCACAGTTGTTCTTCTAGTGTAAAATAGATGTGCTGCAACAACCATTAGACAATAGCAGATATATATGATTAGCAGTACAGTGAAAATAAAAGGATAGTACAGTAACATCGTTGTTGCTCACTGTTGCAGAGGACGATCCCTGTAATACCTCGCAGAGCACGTCAATTGAGCACAGCTGATACTCAGAACTGCCAATAGCTGGTGCAGAAGCAGCTGGTGCTGTAGTCGATACCTGAGTGCTAGTTGAAGAGCTGATGCTCAACCCAGTTGTAGAAAAAGGCACCTACGGGTTCTCAAGGAATGCAGCCATCAAGATAGGAATACGCTGGGGACATTGCCGAGCATGGACCCCCACCGGTTCCCGCATAGTATTCATGTCTGGTGGCGTTGCCGATGGAAGTGTCAGACAGAGTTCTAACACGCATTCTTCTACGCAAAACAGACATCGAAGAACAGGTAAGATGCAGTCCATCCAGACTGGTCTAAACGATAGGAACCAAGAGGCGCTCAGTTCCCGCAGGCGAGGTATGCCCAGATGTTGTACATTTGCGTTCACGGTATTTGCACTCCAGGAGTGCTTTTGCCATCTCATTGGTGATTGGGCCGTCCATTGCATAGCAGAAAAATAATAAACAAGATACCTACTAATGAGAGCAGGATCAGCTGAAGACCTCCAAAAATACTTCCCAATACAGAGGACTGTCTGAAAGGTGCTTAGAAATCCTGACCCGAGGGTCTTAAATAGGTGTACAATACTACTCGTATAGGACATATTAAAGATACGTCTCATCATTTCTAAGTAAATGAGAGGGGCAGTTTCTACATATGAGTGCCTGTATCTCTTCCGAGGTCCTTGCGATTTGAAGATCAAGGGTCTTCAGGGCAGAGGTTAAGGGCACAGTTTGCTGTAAAAGCATGTCTTTCTTTCTGCTCAGAGTATCAAATTGAATAAAGGAAACATTTAGCCAAGGCCATAGCGGCGCCTCCCTGACTGTACTTGTTGGGGGAAACAATACTTGCATACAGCAAGTAACCCTGGAGTTCACTGTGACCAGATAGGCAATCGCCGGAAGCATCCCACAACAACCTTGATCAATCAGCATCAAGTAACTTCCATTCGAGAGCAGCTTGAATACCGGTGTAATCACGGCTGCTGGAGTCCCTTGCAGTGGGCAGGACAAGTTAGCTACTGAAACATTACAAGCTCCATGTAGTAAAATATCCTGGCACATGAGAGAACCCCTCAAAGCGTTCTTGCAGTTTGTACTGCTTAGAAACACTTCTCGATCCCCACTCTGGCATCGAAATCTGTACGGTAATTCCCAAGATTCCTTAATGTATTCCTTACTCATTTTTTCATATTTGCCTGCCTGCTTTTGCTCATGGCAATATTGAAACTGAAAAGTAGTGACCGGTAGAGTTATAGGGCCATGGATGAGCCATTCCGTGGATGGTGATTCCGCTACCGTAAATGGTAATCTATCCAGTTTTTCAATACGCAACATTGTATATTTTGCTCCCCTTTGTGCCATTTCTACCTGTTTATCTGTGATGGTGTTGGAAACAGAGGTGTGTTCAGGTCCTTATTCTTGGCTAGTCCAAGACAGGATGTCTGTTGCACAGTGTCATTTAGAAATATAATCTGCTGTGGTATGAGGCATGCTCTAAATAGCACTTCAGTTCCCTGGACTTGCCAGACTCTAGAACCCCAGACTGATTTTAAGTCTATTGTGTCCTTCCATAGGTCAAAACCTTGTTCAGACAATCGGGCTATAAAAGAAGCAGAGTAAATCTGTTTGGTGTTAGTCAACATCATTTTCTGTGCTGATATGGATGCCACTTTATAATAAAATGACGTTGGGTCAGAAGTGTTAAACCCTGAAAAATATGAGAATTTCTGTACAAACGTTTGCGAACTACTTTTTGGTGGTGTAGGGCAATGTTCCCACTGGTGGTACTTAAAAACATTCCTAGGTGTTATAGATTTGTGCAACAAATGATGACCATAATGTTGGTAACAGTACAAGGTGTCATAGTCTGAAGTACTTTCTAACATTTCAGTGTTTGGAAATGCGGCAGTTTTCTCTAAATCAGACAACATGTTATTAACAGTTTCAGAGTCCCAATCATCAGAAAATGTACTGGAGGTATTTATATCAGTCAGTGAAATTTTAAATACATGAGAAGTTTTTAAAAATTCAGTAGGACCGAATATATCGAAATAAACCTTGTCCCAAACTATACCATCCGGCATAGGAACTGCTGTAATTTTCACTGATAACAAGTTTCTTTGTTCACAATGAGAATATTGATGTGGCTTCAGAATCAAATTTACTTTTTCGGCTGCAGGTCTGTGTTGAAGGTATCATCCATAAATAAGCATGCTAAAAGTTATAACTAAGCCTAGCCAGAAAAGAAAGAACAGTATCCAGTAATTACCCAGAGCTTTACCCAAGGTGATACCAGGTAAGTCTTTTTGAGAAAGTTTAAAAAGTCAGTAATCTGCTGCTTGCGTGTTTGTTGGGCTGGCGTCGTTTCTGGTTCACTTGGATCCAAATAAAACGTATCAAAGTTTATGAAGTAGCCACAAGCAGTTCTATCAATTGTTGGAATTGCATCGGGATTTGTTGAAATCGTAGATTGCTCTTGTCGAGGCATGTTGTCTTAAACATCAGTATTTGGTCTTCTTGCAACCTGTGTGTTATTTTGAGTGGGATTTTGAAGTTGAACTTTGGGTTCAAGAGGAACAAGTTCCATAGCATTGTTGCATAGTCCTTCATTCCATACAGGAGGCTCTTCGAACATTATGAGTCTTTCTGTTTGAACTTCTTGAATTGTAGCGAGAGGAGGGCGTCTGCTACTTTGGAGTCCACGAGGCCTACTACTTCGTATTGGCTACATAGTGTGGGTTGATTAGTTCAATTGAGACAAATCTTTTCTCCTTTTTCCCAGCAAGAGGCGGTAGAAGTACAGTTCTTCCTTGAACTGATAGGACAGGTACAGGCTTTCTGTATGATGGTCCAAATTATTTTTTATGCGCTATTTTCTCCCTGACCAGCTCCCCGACTTTTGAGATCCAGACAGGTCTTCCCATGACTGATTTGACTTCCCCAGTGGCAGTCTGTTTCAACTAAAGTGGACATTACTTTGTTGTGTCCTGGATTCATTCAGATCCTGTAAAACAGCCAAACGATCAAGGGTATCAAATGGTTTCTCATCCGCCACTGTGCTCTCACAATCAAGATCAGGTACCCACATTCTTGTCCCAAATAGGACCTCATAAGGAGTGACACCCCCTAGAGAACTTCTTGGCTGGTTATTGAGAGCTCGTTGTATCCCATACATATGATTGACCCAACTACCGCCCTTGCCTAATACCCTAGCTGTTAAAGATTGCTTTAGATCCAGGTTTTTCCTTTCCACAACCAAATTTCCCTCAGGATGGTATGGAGAAGAGTACTGCAATACTACCCCCATACTTTCCATGGCCTCTTTGTAAGCCTGAAAGCTAAACGCCGGGCCACAGTCAGAATGTAACGTGCCAAATGCATATGTCCCTATAAAGATTCGCAAATCTTTGATAACAGTTTGAGCGTCAGCTGAGCGCTGAGGCCATACCCATAGAAATCCGGAGCATGATTCGACTGCAACCACGATATACTCGTAGGCCCCATCTGATTGTAAGAGGCCGCAGTGGTCCAGATACACACAAGCGAGAGGTTTGTCTGATTTTAATAATGGTGTCTGTATCGGGCGTGTTATGGTGGAGCCTTTCATCTGCTGGCAGATGTCACATTTCGAAACATAGTCTTTAGTTTGCTTTGTTAGACCTGGCCACCAGTAGTGCTGTTTCAACAGCGAAATAGTCACTGTAACACCTGTATGAGTGTTATTTCATATAACGTATGTGGGACACTTACCCTCGTATCTGGTGTTTCCACCGTGATGTAATCATTCAAGTCCGCTGTCACCAGAAATTCCATCAGGTTCTGGCGAACTATTGTTACTTCTGCTGCACTGTCTAGCATCGTCTGAGCCCATTCCCCGTTCAGAAGTTGTGTCCTCCGAATTCTGGGCATGTTTGATCTTCAGGCCTGCAACTCTCTTCTTCTTAAACTGAGGTTTTGATTTTGGCTTTCCTTCTTTTTTGGAAGTATAGTCTTGAGCGTGCTGTTTGTCTCTGGACTTTGTACCATCTTCTTGTCTTTCTGACTGTCCTTCCCTCTCGGAGTTTTTCGATGAACCCTGAAAGGAACGAGAGGAACGTGTATCAGTATCCTGATACCGGTCAGGTTTCCTAATATTATCCCTGTTCCTGAGATTATACCTCTTTTCAGAGGGCTCCTGTGGAGGAGATCTGCCTCGGGATTGAGATCGGTTTCCTTTAAAGTTTTTTATTTTTTTTATTATCCCACTTCTTTTTAGAAGAAGCAGGTATCTACTTGGAAGTTTCCTTTTCAGGACCACCCATCAGTTGTGGGTTTAAAGCTTTCCCACCTAAACTGTCTCTGCCTAATTCTGCATATGCAGTTTCAATTATTTTGGGTAGTTTGTCTTGTTGATCTATAGGACTGAACTCCCTCAGGCGTTTGAGGATTGCACCAAAGCTGCTTCTCCTTTAATATTAGCTAGTATTATGGGTGATACCTGGTCATAGTTTCCTAGTAACTTTATCCCTAAGTTTAGAGCAGGGTCTGCTCCGTATTCGTTCTGTATTTGTCTTAATACATCAGATACAACTGCTAATGAAGGGATACCGTGAGTCCTGGTATATATGGTCGCAAAGACTGTACCCCAAGTGGTACAATCTTCTACTTATGGTGTTATCCCCATGGGCAAGCAGGAAGTTAGCATTCTGTGTTTTTCAAACGGGGTGGTATTCAGGAAAACCGCCAAGAGCTGAGTTATTTTCTGAGCTACCCAGAATGGCATTTGTTCACGTTTCATGGGCATTTTGCTCATTACCGCATGTAACGTCTGTGTTGTGATTTTTGTTGCTGGACAGTGAGATTGAGTTCCATTTGTTGCAACTGTTGTTGGTTGGACTGTGAAAATCCTCATGACGGATTGCGTCAAGTTTCTGTAGATTTTAATTAAATCTTTGTGTTGTATGATTAAGTCTGCCTGTGGTATTGTGTCGATGTCAGGATGTGGTGTGTAGGCCGCTAATATCGGCCATGTTGCCCCTTCTCCTCAGAGCGGGCCTAATCATACTCTTCTTCTTATGTGGGGTAGGGCACCTTTAAACCAACATAAGTGTTCCAGGTACGTGAGTGGAATCTCTATGTCCTCAAACAGACCATATTCCATTGGTGCATCTCCCTCTGTGTAAGAGTGAAATGTGTGTGTTCTTACATCTGCTGCTGGGAAAGTAACCCACGAATAAAATACCTGTTTTGTTTGGTTTCTGTGCCTCAATCACGAAAACCACTAAGCCACCCCTAGATGATAAACCATTTTCTAACAGTTTCAGGGTGATTGTATGTCTGAATTATTTTCTGCAATTGGAATTGCGTCTGTTTCTTCTTCTCCGGCTGAGATATGTAGATCTACTACTGTGTTATTTCCCGTCTCAGTCATTGTTGTTAAAGAAGAAGTTTGTTCAAGGGAACTAAGATAAGGTTTAGGCACAATTATAGGAACACTGTGTCCTTCAAGCTTGATTAACCAGCAGCCAATAAATAGGATATTTCGCCTACTCAGCTGTGGCGGAGTTTGTGCCCACCCACTCCAGACCTCTCTGGTGTTTTGTGAGTAGGGGTCTCTAAGAATTAGCACGACTGAACTACTCAGATTCTACTGTTAAATTAGTGCCTAACCAACGTTGGCGGCACCATGTTGTGTAGTTCCTATATTGCCCATACAGGATCTGCACGTTTGGATAACAAACTGTAGGGTTAGCGGAAGACTGACTCTGAACTCAAAAAGGTTTGGGAGGTACCCTAGTACTTAGAAAAGGGATGGGTATAGATACTGAAACAAACAGAAAGTTCCCTTCTCCTTCTACTCTGAAAACATGAGGATTCGATCCTCTAATTGGATTGGTTAACTTAGTTATAGTAAGGCCATACACGGAGATATAATAAGACAAATTTTACCAGGTTAGGTTGCTAAATTTACAGACAAAAATATATAAAATCATACATAGAATAATCAATTTCTAATCAAACATTAAAATTCAAAGGAATGTATTATCAATATTTTATTCAGAAGATCATGTTCTATACAATTGATATTAACAAAGTTAAAAACACATTTAAAATCATATATTCATCATATTTTTAAATAAAAGGAAGACAATATGTGCAATAAATACATGAAGAACAACTGTCGACGCTGCGTTTCGGTGCTAAGGTGGAGCGTCACCCTTTTCAGGACAATAGGTCAATATTTAAAAATCTGAATAGAATGTAAAAAACTTTATTAGAAAAATATTTTTTTTAAACATTCCTTTGTTACATTATTCATGATTTATATTTAGCAACCTAGGAATAAGTCTGCATGGAAGAAATGTAAGCCAAAAATCATTAATTTAAAACACAGATAGATTACTCAAACATAATAGTTTAATACACCGGGTCTTATTCATATTAATAGTAAACCTGTTCCATACCTATTGATTTATATGGAAGCTCTTATATTTGCCTCCAATGAAGTTTTGGACGAGTTCCTTGTCTAGTTTTTACAGTCTCATAGGTGCCGGATAATACTATGAGGGAAGAGTATTCCATTCGGATCAGACCCTCTGAATATTGTCTCATTTCAAATATAGAACGGCCTGAATAAACTTACCCTTATTTTCTTTGGAGGGTCTTTGTTTAGTCTTCTCACCCTTCTATTTCTATGTATCCCTTCAAGGCGTTAATGTAATACCTACGGGGGTACGCAAAAATATGCTATTTGGAATTATTTAAAAAAATATATATATCCTCAAGGTTTTCGCATTCTAAATACAGAGTCAACTTCACTTTAAATTGCTAATAGATAAAACCACTTTTTAATCGTGTGGCTTACCTTTATTAGTCACACTTCAATAGGATCATTCACAAATAACTTTTTTTCTCAGGTCCATCTTAATACAAAATATATATCTGAAAAGATTTTTTATAAAGAATCACTTATTACAGAGTGAATTAAATGGAAAATAATCTTTCTGTTTTAATTCTAGTCAGTATAAGCAAGTAAAATTTTACTTATCTCACCTCTAATTAAATCTTGTTTATTAGATCTACCCACTTTTTCTTCTTTAGGGGGTGCTGGTTCCAGTTAATTTTAGTTCTGGTCCAGATTTTATTCTACAGAGACAACATAACAATGTATACTCAGCTATTGTTCAGACTTTCTAGATTTCAACTGACCTATAACTGGCAATGTTATTTTATAGTCAAAGTTGAGTTAAGTACTCTGTTCTATACATAGAGCAGTGTAAAAATGTATTAATTCTTCAAAATTTGTATATCTAAAAAAATCATCTAAGTCTACCTTTATTCTGTTTAAGTATTAAATCTATTTTATTGTCAAAACACAATCCAAGGAACAGGAGCAAGGTGCCTACAACCCAGAGGGCCGGCTAACTGTGATTTGGCTATATCCCTTTATTCTGTTTAGAGAGATATGAAGATCAGAGTTAGCATTCCCTCAATGGTCCCACTTACCAGGTATAAAGTTAAAAGAACAAGCATCCGTCTTGCTGACCTGCCAAATTGAGTCTGAAAGCAGTGTTGCTTTCAGGCTCCTTATATACTCCTTTTGATTGCCTAATTAGGCCCACCTGTTCCTGTCGCCACTATAGGTATACCCATTTCATTATTATTATGACATTAAAAATGGTGGCACATATAAGTGGTGGTACATAAAAATGCAGGTAATCAGTTCTGCAATATCATGGGGATTAAGACCCTATAGATATGTAGATCTCAAATTTTGTTATGTAGACCCAAATACTGTCTCCCCGAATATTATTTATTATATCCATAAATACCAGGACATCCTTTTTATCAATGCGCTCCCTCCCTGTGTGTCAGTGACAGTAGGCATTTTATACTAAATTTGAGAGCGTGTTTCCAATGGCATTCTTTCTATTAATTCACTGCTGTTTGGTATAATGACCTCATAGGGCCTGCTATTCATGTTTCTATAACTTATTCTCATTTTTATTGCCAAAGATACAGACTGTGATCTCTCTAATGGTAATTATTTCTAGAAATGTTATAATTCGGTAATCAAATGGCTCTTTACATCGGAAACACAGCCACTATGGAAAAATCCAGAGATATTATACGGGATTGTAACTGAGGGACATGGGAATATACTATATATGATCTTAAATAATTCTTTCCCATTCTTCCCTACTATTCAATCCACATCTATATGTATTAAATTTAGACATGTAGTATTGTTCCCTCTTCTTTCTGATATTGCAGAACTGATTAACTTCATTTTTATGTGCCACCATTTATATGTGCCACCATTTTTAATGTCATAAGAATAATAAAATGGGTATACCTATAGTAGCGTCAGGAACTGACAACACGTCAATATGTTTTATAGTTAGAAAGCATTGGTGTGTCTAAGACAAATATGACACTGCACCGAGATGGCCGCCATAGTAAAGGACGATTAAAACATCATTACGGCACAAGTTTACACAAAACAGATCGGGTACCATAAGGGACAGGTACCCATGTTGATTTTCAGTTCTCCTGGTATGAACCTAGAGTTCATGAAGATATAAAATGAAATAGTATATTGCAGGTATTATTACCGTGCCGCGCGATTGATTAACACAACATGGCGGTACAATTATAATTAAACTCATTCCCACGATCCGAATGATTTAGCAATATGACAATTTTAGGGCATAATAAAGAGTAACTAATATTATCATTATTACAAACCAGAGGATAGGTGCTTCATAAATAAATATGATATACAGGTAGGCATAACTGAGTGGTTTTAGACGCCAGTATATTACAATATGGCCGCCGCAGTCGAGCCTTAAAACAGGGCATATTATTGAACATAGTCCGCTCCATGCATGGTCCGCTTAGCGATACTTTCATTATTAAAGAAATGATATGTAGGGGATTGATACTAACGTGATTCCTGCGTCACGCTCTTAATTATGATAGCGGTAGTTTACGATTAAAACGGGGTATTAAGTTCAATATTTTAACCCTGTAACTTTAGCAAAGCGATCGCACCAAGAAAGCATAACAAGCTGTTGGTAATGGCAGATGCCATGACATGGGCATTTTAGTATAAAATCAAACAAACAGGCAGTTATAATTCATTAGCATGAGGCTAGAACACATTTCAAAATGGCCTCCCTGGTTGAGTGGTAATTCAGTGCACTTAATCCAACGTGATGTCATTCACCGGACAGGTGGGCGTAATTAGGCAATCAAAAGAAGTATATAAGGAGCCTGAAAACAACACTGCTTTCAGACTCAATTTGGCAGGTCAGCAAGACAGATGCTTGTTCTTTTAACTGCATACCTGGTAAGTGGGACCATTCAGGGAATGCTAACTCTGATCTTCATATATCTCTAAACAGAATGAAGGTAGACTTTGATGATTTGTTTTAGATATACAAACTTTGAAGAATAAATACATTTTTACACTGCTCTATGTGTAGAACAGAGTACTTAACTAAACTTTGACTATAAAATAAGATTGCCAGTTATAGGTCAAGTTAAAATCTAGAAAGTCTGAACAATAGCTAAGTATACATTCTTATGTTGCCTCTGTAGAATAAAATCTGGACCAGAACTAAAATTAACTGGATCCAGTACCCCTAAAGAAGAAAAATGGGTGGATCTAATAAACAAGATTTTAATTAGAAGTGAGTGAAGTAAAATGTAACTTACTTATACTGACTAGAATAAAAACAAACATTCTTTTCCATTTAAAATACTCTGCAATAAGTGATTCTTTATAAAAAATATTTTCAGATCTATATTTTGTGTTAAGATGGACCTGACAATATAAAAGTTATTGGTGAATGATCCCATCGAAGTATGACTAATAAAGGTAAGCCACACGATTAAAAAGTGGTTTTATCTTTTAGCAATTTAAAGTGAAGTTGACTCTGTATTTAGAATGCAAAACCTTGGGGATATATATTTTTTTAAATAATTCCAAATAGCATATTTTTGCTTACCTCCGTAGGTATTACATTAACGCCTTGAAGGGATACACAGAAATAGAAGGGTGAGAAAACTAAACAAAGACCCTTCAAAGAAAATTATAGGGGTAAGTTTATTCAGGCCGCTCTATATTTGAAATGAGACAATATTCAGATGATCTGATCCGAATGGAATACTCTTCCCTCATAGTATTATCCGGGACCTATGAGACTGTAAAAACCAGACGAGGAACCCGTCCAAAACTTCATTGGAGGCAAATATAAGAGCATCCATATAAATGAATAGGTATGTAACGGGTTTACTATTAATATGAATAAGACCGGGTGTATTAAACTATTATGTTTGAGTAATCTTTCTGTGTTTTGAATTAATGATTTTTGGCCTACATTTTTCTTCCATGCAGACTTATTCCTAGGCTGCTAAATATAAATCATGAATAATGTAACAAAGGAATGTTTAAAAAAAATCTTTTTCCAATAAAGTTTTTTACATTCTATTCAGATTTTTATATATTGACCTATTGTCCTGAAGAAGGTGACGATCCACCTTAGCAACGAAACGCCGCGTCGGCAGTTGTTCTTCATGTACTTATTGCATATATTGTTTTCCTTTAATTTAAAAATATGATGAATATATGATTTTAAATGTGTTTTTAAACTTTGTTAATATAAATTGTATAGAACATGATCTTTTGAATAAAATATTGATAATACATTCCTTTGAATTCATATGTTTGATTAGGAATTGATTTTTCTATTTATGATTTTATATATTTTTGTCTGTTAATTTAGCAACCTGGTAAAATGTGTCTTAATATCCAATTAGAGGATCGAATCCTCATGTTTTCAGAGTAGAAGGAAAAGGGAACTTTGTGCTTGTTTCAGACTGACTCTGAACACACCACCAAGAATGTTAGCCTTTCCGTTTCAGCTAGCTAACAGTGTCACTAGAATCTCCTCTTATTGGGGAGAGAATAGTTTCTGGCAACCTCAGAACAGGACAACCCTGATCGCTCAGGATCGTGAAAACAATGTATTACTTTTCGCTCAGTCACTCGTGCTTACTTATTCGGTCTCAGAGAGTTTACACAGAAGAAACAGTTGTGCGTGTTACAATAAGAATTTATTGTACAGTTGTTCTTCTAGTGTAAAATAGATGTGCTGCAACAACCGTTAAACAGTAGCAGATATATATGATTAGCAGTACAGTGAAAATAAAAGGATAGTGCAGTTCTACCATCTTGCAATAATCATGAATACATACATGAATATAAAATGCATGATAAAAGGGCACGTACTCCTACTATGCCTATCTAGATGTACCTAAGTGTACCTAGCATGTGAGTAGGTGTGAAGCTAAGAATCCCTCTAGGATTTAGCAGTTAACACGACACACAAAGGGTTGAGGCAAAGGAACTGCACCTATTACTAATAGTGGTATAATAATGTTGTGATGGTGCTGAAAAAACCAGGAAGTGCACCCTTCTCCACTTCCTATTGGGCGAACCCAAATAAAGTCAGAAACAAAATGCGAAATTAGCACCCATCATTTGAAAGAGTCTTATTGTGATTGATTAGAACATGAAACATACATGGTAATCAGTAGAAGAAGCAGGTCCACAATTTTGCTTGTAGTCAGAAATAAATGTTCTTTATTCAAGTGTTCAAATATTTAAAATCCAAAGACCATAAAAGTGAATCTTTTAGCCAACGCGTTTCGTCTGTATCGAGACTTCTTCAGGGCTCAAGGTTAAATATATATGGAGTCCGTTATATTCCACTTAAAGAAAGAAAGAGTTTCAGCGGTACAGGTGAGTATTGTTGCACAATAATTGTCTGAGATAAATTATCATCAAGTAATGACAAAATGGGCAGGGTGGCCAGCAACAATCTAAGACGTCCGTAATCCAAAGCGGAATTCATGCTGTATGAGTCTATTGATGAAGTTATAGGACGCTATTGTTCAGGGAAAAAACCTCCTTCTGTGCCCAGGACTAGAACTAGGTAAAGGTTCAATCCTAAAGGCTAGTTACTGTGTAGTATAAGGGAGATAATGTAGGTGAAAGTGTATGATATTACCCGGGCCTATAGTAGGGTACGTCTATAAAACATAACAGGATGTCAGCAGCAAGTTGGGTGCAGAGCCTGGGTGGCATGTGAATTGATAATCTTAACTCACAAATTCCAGTGGTTTCCTGTGTTTGAGTTAGAACCATAAGTCTGTTTTTAGCTATATATGGTTACCCCTACATTTTTGCCTGAGGCTAAGCTGTATTTGACTAGTCTGACTGGGATAATGCTAATCAGGACCCCAGTCTATTGGCTTTCTAACTAAATTGTTGTGTTCAGAACTTAGGTACAGCCCAGATTTTATACTGGGGTACCCTTATAAGTCCCTATTATATGGTACTGAGGTACCCAGGGCATAGGTACCCCAGAGGTCTCCCATGGGCTGAAGCATTATTATGCCACCCTTGAGAGACCATTCAAAATGGAACTACAGGCCTGCCATTGCAGTCTGTGTAAGCTGGTGCCAGCACCACTTACTAAAGATATAGGTTTCCTATATGTAGGGTCACTGCAGCTAAAACCTATGAGTCACCCCTATAGCAGGCCTTTTCAATCCTGAAGGCAGGGTGATTGGTTCTAAGTGAGAGGGTGCCCCTGCATGAGGAGGACACCCCTACAGCCGACGGAGTCCATTCTCCCGAGCTATCTGTTAGGCTCTCAGTGTTCCTGGTGCCAACCTTCTAGACACGAACAGCACCAAATGGTTGCTGCCGACCAGAGACACATTTCTGCCCTCCTGCTGATGAGCCAAGCTCGAGTTGGGGAAGGCAGAACAACAGGCATCCTGTCACAGTGAGGTGTGACCACCTCCCAGACAGGATTTAGTTTATTGGGACCAGGTGGGTGCACTTGCCAGTGCCACTATGCCTGCATGAGGGGCACATTTGGTGTCCCTGTGCATAATCCAGTTCAAACCAGTCTTGGGAACCATTGGCTCCCACTCTGGTGCAAAACTGGACAAAGGACATGGGAGTACCCTCCCCCCTGTGAGGGTCCCCTGAGTCATCCCAACCCTTTCCCTAGGGAACTTAAGGGATTACCTGGGTGTAGGTCCCTAGATTTGTCGCGGGATAAGATTCAGATCAGACACCACTTCTTCTACCGTCTGGGAACTCTGGACATCGTTTAGGCTCGACTTCGTCTCCCTTACAGTCTGCTGCATCGTCTGTGCCTGTGCACCATACAGGAAGCTTCCAAGGTCTATGGGCATCAAAGACACATGAAGGAATCTCCCTTGGAGTGAAGGAGTCACTCCCCCGCATTCGCAGGCACCACAACTAAGTTGACCGGTCTCCTGATCCTGAGCTCCTCTGGACCCCGTAAGGTTCTTCAACACAGGTGGTAGTTTTCCACAGTTCCCAATGCCTGCCCTTCCCTCTCACGAAGCTTGAGGTCAGTATCCCTTGTGGGGGTTGCAATACCCGTACCTCTGTGCACCGCAGCCACTTGCAGTTGCAAAGGCTTGTTGGTTTCTCTCCAAGAAGATCTTCAGGCTCCAAGTAGCTCCAACCACGAGCACCTCCAGTGACCAGAATCTTCAGCCACACCGCAACGTCTGCATTGTAGCCTGCATCTTTTGGCGAGATGCTTGAGGTCCTCTCGCAACTCCAGTGCCTACTGCCTGTGGCTCCACTTGGGGGTCAATTTTGTTTCCTTTGGGCTCCCCTGATTGCTCGAGGCCTGCCCTGAGTTCCCTGCTGGTGGTAAGTCTCCTGACGTTGCTCCTTCTTCAACTCCTGCATTGGTTGCATTTGCCAAGGCTTTTTGGTGCCCCCGCTGGACACCGACCCCTCAGCACTCGACTACCTTCGTGGGACAACCCGTGCATGGCTCCTGGTCCACCTCAGCATCGCCTGGTCCTCACAGCTGCAGAGTAAAGGTCATAGTCAACTCTCCTGCAATACCCGACATCGGAGGGCATTCGTCTTCCAAGTCTCCCAGTCACCCCTGAGTGACCTAGACTCTATCCTCTCTGCTCTCATCTAGAATCCACCTTCGGATTCCACGGGACACTTTCTCCTTCATCAGCAGTGGCACTTTACTGAAGTCCTCCAGTGGGTTAAATAGCGGTTTTCAACACCACTTCACGCGTATGCATCCGGCTTCCCTATTGTAGGTAACGTGTGCACTAGGGTATCCACGGGTGGGGTGGCTCTCCCACCTTCTATCTTCTACAGGGTTTCTTAAGGGTCCACTGGGATGGGTCCTTAATCTTTAAAAATCCAACCGCAACTTACACGTAGAGTTGTAGGGAGCACGCAGCCATGTTCCCACACTGCACATGCTCTCCATGGGGTTCGAATCTACTCACCTTGGGTGGTTCCTTGGGTCCCCAGCACTTCTACATCTTCTTGACCTTGTCCTGACCCGAGTCGTAGTTCTTATACCACTTTCTTTGTATATGGTTTGGTCCCCCCCCGGGGCACACTGTGTATTTCATGCTATTTACTGTGTTTCTTTGCTAAAGTATTGTGTGCATTGTGCATATCTCCGGGTAGGAGATATTTCTATGTGTTAGAGAGTATTATATAATAAATACATATTTTTATAAATACTTTGTGCGGTTCTTTTTCACTTAATCTATACTATAAGATTGCATTCTGGTAAAACAAGCTGCTTTACACTACTTCTGGACTAAGCCTGAAGGCTGCTCTCCACAGCTATCACTTATAGAGCTTTCTAAGGTTGTCTAAGGCCTCTTAAATCACCATAAGGGTTATCTGGTCTGGTGCAAGGTGTCCACTTACATAAGTGTGCATCATATACGAGGCCAGCTTCTCACACACATGCATACACACACATGCATATATAATGGTAGCTAACATATATACATACGCATATTTATCGATATCCATATATAATTATCTACTGGCGGTCGCCAGTAGATAGTTATAGTTAGGACCTATTTTCCATAGGAAATCCGCAACATTCTATTGGGAATATCTTTGGCGCCGGTTGACGAATCCTCGCGAAATTCTCCAAACTTTTGGCCAGCTCCGCTCCGCTCCTACCCTGAAAGTTTCGTGGTGATTCGTCAAGCGGGGGCCGAGAAAAAAGGGGGGTCCCAAAACGCGTTTTCCCCATGCAATTTCCCATAGGATCTGTTGTCGCAGCTACAGCCCGAACCGCTGAACGGAATGACACCAAATTTGGCAAAGAGGTAGTCCTCAGTTTGGACTCGTGGCTTTTGCATATTTGGTGTGAATCTGTTCAGTAGTTCCTGAGAAAATTAGGGTAAAAAAGTAAGTGATATCTATGGCCGGGGAGGATCCGCGGACCCTACCCGCACCGTAAGCGAACCCTCCCCGAACCGAGCGCGCACCCTCCCGATCGCGCGCTGAATGCTAATTGGCTGTCGAGCGTCTCTCTACATTCGAAACCAGGAACTGTTGGCGGCCGTTTTCTGCCTCGGTAGAAGCGAGGCTGCAGAAGCAAGGGGAATAAGTGCGTAAAACATATAAAGGGGGCAGAGTGGAAAAACTCTGATCCTCTAGAGGTGCTTAGGGGGTCCCAGAAGGACCCCCTGGGGCCCCCCTTTTAAAAAAAAAAAAAAAAGCAGCGAAATGCGCGCATGATGCGCGCATCCTGTCGCGTTGGATGCACGGATCCTCCCGCGGTGGGTTCGCGGATCCACGGCAACGTTTTTTGAAAAACGACAAGAAATCATTGGTTGTATAACAACTTTCTACACTGAAAGGTAGGGTGTATATTTCTGTTTTTTAAAGGTATGATTGTTAATGGTTAATAAAAATAGATTTTAAGGAACATTATATATGATAAGCTGATATGTTGAAAAGTCAAGCACACTTCCTGTCTTGTGTAGGAACATTGTGTGCTGAACTTGTGACCTGTGAGCTCAGTGCAGTGTTCCATGACCTGTTTCTATGGTAATAGGCAGAAGGCAGATTGGGGGAAGGGTTGAAATGTATTTCAGTTGGAAAGGTTTGAAATGTTTAACTAATAGAAATGTGTGTTTGCTTTTGAGTTTATGTGCGAAGGATTGTGATTTGATGTTTACATGTATATGTGTGGAAATTAAAGGGAGACTTTTTCATTCTTTGCTTTTGCTGAGAGGTGCACAGTGCAGAGATTCTGTAAAAGAAAATATGGTGAGTGATTGATATACTCCTTAATCTACAAAAGAACTTGAAAGATGAGTTATTTAGATGTATGTAGACTAATTTAATCAGACTAATGTATTTTTCCTGATAAAGTGTAGGGAGTACTTTTTTTCTCTACAATGTGTGTGCATGTAGAAACCCTTCTGTGATAGGCATTTGTGTTTTTCATGTGTTTGTAGACAGATAACTGTGCAGTTTTTATATTTTGGTAGAATTAGAAACCAGTCATTGTTTATGAATTTGTGAAAAGAGTTATGTTATATTTCTATACTAAAATGTAGTACTACTTGTAGATGAAGAAATGTGTTTTGATATAGTGCAAGGGGTAGTGTTGTTTGTCTAGAATCACACAGTGAGTCTGTGTGCATTTGGGAACCACTGTGAGAGAAGCATTTGGTAACATCGTGTATTTGCTGACAGATAACTGTTTTAAAACATGTTCTGTTGTCAAGTTTTAGTAGCATTAGAAGACAGTTATGGCTTATGCTTTCATTAAATGAGTCAGGCTTTGACATAAAAGTGCAGTCCTGAAATATGTAGATTGTGTGCAGTTCCCTTACCCACTTGCACTGTAGTGAATGAGTTTTGGTAAACTCATAGGGATAGTGGTGCTTGTCTAGAATCACACTGTGAGTTAGTGTGTATTTGGGATCAGTGTGAGAGAATCATTTGGTAACATCATGTATTTGCTGACAGATAACTGTTTTAAAACCTGTCATGTTGTGAAGTTTTAGTAGGATTAGAATCCAGTCTTTGCTTATGCGTTGATTAAATGAGTCATGCTTTGACACTGATGTGGTGTACTTAAATATGTAGATTGTGTGCAGTACCATTAACTCTTCCAGAGTAGTGAATGAGGTTTGGTAAACTCATAGGGATAATGGTGCTTGTCTAGAATCACACTGTGAGTCTGTGTGCATTTGGGAACCACTGTGAGAGAATCATTTGGTAACATGTATTTGTTGACAGATAACTGTTTTAAAATCTGTCATGTTGTGAAGTTTTAGTAGCATTAGAATCCAGTGTTTGCTTATATGTTGATTAAATGAGTCATGCCTTGACACTGATGTGCTGTACTTAAATATGTAGATTGTGTCCAGTCCCCTTACCCCTTCCACATTAGTGAATGAGTTTTGGTAAAGTGCTAGGATAGTGTTGATTGTCTAAAATCACACTGAGTCTGTGTGCATTTGGGTAAGGATTGTGAGAGAAGCTTTTGGTAACATCGTTTATTTACTGACAGATAACTGTTTTAAAACATGTATGTTGTGAAGTTTTAGTAGGATTAGAATCCAGTCTTTGCTTATGCGTTGATTAAATGAGTCATGCTTTGACACTGATGTGGTGTACTTAAATATGTAGATTGTGTGCAGTACCATTAACTCTTCCAGAGTAGTGAATGAGTTTTGGTAAACTCCTAGGATAGTGTTGCTTGTCTAAAATCACACTGTGAGTCTATGTGCATTTGGGTAAGGATTGTGAGAGAAGCATTTGGTAACATCGTGTATTTGCTGACATATACCTGTTTTAAAACCGGTCATGTTGTGAAGTTTTAGTAGCATTAGAAGCCAGTCTTTGCTTATGTGTTGATTAAATGAGTCAGGCATTGACACTAAAGTGTAGTCGTGAAATATGTAGATTGTGTGCAGTTCCCTTACCACTTCCACAGTAGTGAACGATTTTTGGTAAACTCCTAGGTATAGTGGTTGTTGTCTAGAATCACACTGTGAGTCTGTGTGCATTCGAGAACCACTGTGAGAGGCATTTGGTAACATTGTGTATTTGCTGACAGATAACTAATTTAAAACATCTCATGTTGTCAAGTTTTAGTAGCATTAGAAGCTAGTCTTTGCTTATGCATTGATAAAATGAGTCAGGGTTTGACAGTAAGGTGTAGTACCATGTACTATTCTGTTCACTGTGGCAGAACTGAAAATTTAAAAGTTTTACCTAAGCACTGTCCTAGAAGTAGTCTGATTCTTTAGTCAGTTTCTAAGTACCAAATAGACTGCTTCAAATGTCTATGCAGTATGCATGTAGTGTTCTAACATACTATACACTTGTCTTTTACACCTTCAATTTCCTAGTCAGTATCCATACACTTCCAGGAAATATCCTGTCACTTCCTTTGCAGTCCTCTAGAGACCCATTCAACAGCATGTACTAATCCATTCACTGTGGCAAAACCCAAACACTTATAAATTCACCAAGACACTCTCTTTCCAGTACTCTAATGATTCAGTCACTGCCTAAGTATTAATGCACAGAGCCAGGTCTTTGCATATGGACTTCTTCAAACCCCTATCCACTATGCATGCAGTCTTTTAAGCACCTACACACTTGTCTTTCACTCCTTCAATTCCCCAGTCAGTATCCGTTCACTTCCAGCAAACACCCTGTCACTCCATTTGCACTCCTCTAGTGACCCATTCAGCATAATGTACTAATCCATTCACTGCGCCAAACCCTAATAAATTCACCCAGGCACACTCCTTGCAGTACTCTAATCATTCAGTCAGTACCCAAGTACTCATCCAGTGACCCAGGCCTTAGTATATGGACTGCTTAAAACCGTTATCCACTATGCATGCAGTCCTCTAACCACCTACACAATTGTCTTTCTCACCTTCAATTCCCCAGTCAGTATCCATACACTTTCAGGAAATACCCTGTCACTCCCTTTGCAGTCCTCTACTGACCCATTCAGCACCATGTACTAATCCATTCACTGTGCTAAAACCCAAACACTTATAAATTCACCAAGATACTATCTTTGCAGTACTCTAATCATTCAGTCAGTGCCTAAGTATTCATACACTGAGCCAGGCCTTAGCACATGGACTGCTTCAAACCCCTATGCACTATGCATGCAGTCTTCTAACCACCTAGATACTTGTCTTTCACACTTTCAATTTCCTAGTCAGTATCCATACAGTCCAGCACTTGTGACTGCCTTTGCACTCCTCTAGTGACTCATTCAGTACCAAGTACTAATCCATTCCCTGTGCGAAAAGCCTAGCACTAATAAATTCACCTAGGCACTCTCCTTGCTGTACTCTAATCATGCAGTCAGTACCCAAGTAGTCATGCAGTGAGCCAGGCCTTAGCACATGGACTGCTTTAAATGCCTATGCAGTATTGATGCAGTCCTCTAATCACCTACACAGTTGTGTTTCACACCTTCAATTCCCTAGTTAGTATTAATACTCTTCTAGCAAACACCCTGTCACTCACCCAGTGTGTCTCCTTATAGTACTGTAATCATTTAGTCAGTTAGCACGTAGTCTTTTAGTGAGGTAGGCTTTAGGGGCATGAACTGCTTCAAAGTAGTATGCACTATGCATGTAGTGTTTTAACGATCGTCACACTTGTGGTTCAGGGCTATAGTTTCTTAGTCAGTTTTTATATAAAATGTGTTTGTACAGTAATGGAATAGTATAAATTTGAAAGTTATTAATATACATTTATTTGTTATTCTTTTTTACAGATACAGAACAGGAGTGTTTCTCATCTGTTTGCACTCTTCTCGTGCAAGATTGTTTGGATGAAGGGTCCTTAGGTGTTTCATCATACTTGCTGTGCCGCACGAGTATTTTTTGTTAGGATCCTCTCGTAACAGAACTCTTTGGCAAATAATGCGAATGAAGAAGGTGGCATTGGTCTTTGTTTGCCCCTTGGAAAAAGTTAAAAATGTCTTCACCACTGAAGAAAAACGTTGTGGGCGTGGTGCCTTCTGCAAAAAAAATTCCTCAGATTCGGTAAATATTTTTAAGCGGCAACATTTACAGTTTTTGTAAGTTAAACTTATAAAATGTTGTTAGCTGTATACATTTTATATATCTGTGATTTGTTTCTTGTGGTATTTTGTTAAGAATACCATGTTGGTTTTTTTTTAACAATCTTTTTGATTTTGCAGGTCTGTCATCGACCTCCGTGGTTCCCACAGGAGTGTTCCGCTTTGTTGTTTTGTATTATTGTTGTTACATTTTGTTTATTAGTTTATTGTTTACATTTATGTTAATAAAAATATAAAGTTTGAAAATAGTTTATCGTTTATATATTTATTATTATAAAAAATAAAGTTTGAAAAAAAAAATAATAATGTTTTTGGTTGTTCTCTTAACTGCTGTGTGACTCTTTCTTGCTCCTATTACTGTTATTTGATGGAGTCCACCATGGTGTTAAATTTTGGGGCACTTATCACTGGAATACTAGTGGTATCTGCAGTTTGCACCAACTTCTGAATAGTGTTTTAGATTTTTCTGAACTTTACTTCCGTTAAAGTGCTGATAATGAAATAGAGAGTAGCTGTTCCCGTGCAAAAAGACATGAGGTGCACCTTTGCGATTTATTTTAAATACTAAAATCCTGTATTGTATTGCACTGAGGTATTGGCTGCACTTACAGTGTACACACGAAATCTATTAAGAAATCTCATTGTATTTATATTAATTGAGAATAGTGCGTCAGGTGCTGGATCCTGACGAGATACACTGCTCAGTTCGTATATTGTTCTGCACACGAAAAAAATCACATCACAACTTTCACACCAATTGCAATGCGAAACAAATTCCGGCGATAAGACACGTTAGCACCAGGGATTTTACACCTGCTTTCTGCTGGTGTTAAGCAGGACAACTACATGCACCATGGAAGGGAACACAGCCAAGAGCCACACCAGAACACCCACAGGTGCCATAGAGTCAATGAGCATGATACAGGGATACCCATGAGGGCCAGAAGACTCATCGCAACAACTCCAGGACCACCAATGCCCCCCAAACCCATATCTTAGTAAGTGTGTCCCTATGGTCATTGTCTTAGCATGATAGGCACGAGCCCTGCAACATCATAGTGTGCTGTCACCTCAGTGTTGGCAGTGAGCCTGGATGTGTAGCTACATACGTATCCTCCTGCATGCACAACTGGCGTGTGCTGGTCTGGGGTTCACAGGTCAGTGCAGGGGTGTGCCTATCCGGCAAGGGGAACGGGGTGTCTCGGACATGTCCGTGTACAGGAAGTGCAGTAAGTGTGTCTCTGTGTTCTGGTGTGGCCTGTTGCAAGAGCTGCAGCAGTCGATGTTGTAAAGTGGCATGCACCACCTCCAAACGGCACTGTGATGTTGTAGTTGGAATGTAGCAGGACATGCGCAAATAGGTCTTACAATGGCGTGCCGTACGAGTGCACGAGATACAACAGCTCACCGTACAAAAGTGTGGGGGCTCGTGGGAGGGAGGAGCAGCCGTTTGGCAACATAACACACAGTGAACTCGACCATGTGCCACATGCTGGGCATCTCATCCATGATGACCACGGTCGCAGACATCCCACAACACCAACGACTAGCCTTTGTACACATCCTATATGAATGCAGCGTGATTTTCAATTCTATGCGCTTTCAGTGGTGCGATGTTGGCGGGTTGTGTGACTTGTGCTCCTTGTTGGTGTGTTTCATTTTGGCCATTGTTAGTCTATATGTGTGTTGTACTTAATTGTGCATGTGTGCCATTCTGCCCATCTCCCCTCCTCTCCCCACTCCCTGCTTCTTCCTCTTCCTAGTGCTGTTGTGTCTAAAATTTTGTTGCTGCACACAAATACATGTGAAGAATAAAGTAGAATAGTTCCTTGATTCTTTTAGGTTTCAAAACTTCTCTATTGGTTTCTTTTTAATTTTCCATATGAACCGTTTTTTAAATATTCAACAACACATAGAAGTCAGAAGTGCAACGTATTCTATCAACACACTTTCTAGAACATTCTACAACATGTGCAGGTTAAAAGTTCATCAATTTTTTAAAACTTAACGATATTTTTTGTAACATTTTCTTGAATATTTAACGACACGTGCAGGTTAAAAGTTGATAATTGTTTTAAGTTCGAACAGTGCCTTCCAAATGCAAGTAGCAGGTGTGGTTGATCTGAGCAAATTTTATCCTTTGATATGTACTCCACGTTGAAACTGCTTCTTCTTAACCAATCACAAAGATGCTTTTCCAAAAAACTAATGTGAACCCTACTTTTAAAAAAGTATGCTTTTTATGATATCTTTAGAGATAAGTTATAGATAGGAATTAGCATTTCAAAAACCTTTGAAATTCACTGAAAAAACCATAGGTTTCAGGGGCGTTATAGTTAGGAATTGGCATTTAAAAAAACTTAGAAATTCACTGAAAAAACCATAGGTTTCAGGGGTGTTATAGTTAGCTGGACATTTCCCTCATACAAAACCCTAGAAATTCCCCTGTTATAGTTAGTTCAGCTAACTATAACTCGCGCCCCCGCAATGCACTGCTGATGACATCACATATTACATCCCTCATGACATGGTCAGTGACATGACTGATGACATCACTGATGACATCTCAAATGACATCACTGATGACATCACTGATGACATCATCCATTGAGTATGTGTTTCTGAACAGTTTTAATATGTTTTATATATTTATAGTGAAAGGCCTGTGGAAGAATGAGTGGTTGTACAAGTGTGTGAATGGATGATTTTCTAGGTGCGTAACTGACTCTAAGAGACTCATTAAATGTATCTTACTGCAGACTAGTGACTAAACTGTGTGAATGTCTGCATCTGTCTGTCTGTTGGTGTATAAGTGGGTGCATGGTTTTGTGAATAGCTATATGAGTGTCTATATGGGTTATTGATTGTTTGTCTGAGTATCTGTATGGGTGTCTGAGTGTTTGAGTGGGTGGTCTGTTTGTGACTCTGTGCATAGATGTGTGAGTGGGTGATTCTATGGGTGCATGGTTTTAAGAGTGCAACTGTGATGAACTGTATGGTTGAGTGAGTGTATGTATGGGTGTGTTAGGGATTGAATGTATATCTCAGTGGTACATTTGTGACTAACTACATATGTGAAAGGTAGTATATATGTGTGTAAGAGTATATAAGTGGGTATATGTGAGAGTGTGTGATTCTGAGATTGGCTGTATGGATGAGTGTGTGCTTCTATCAATGATTGTATAAGAGCGTAAGAATGTGGTACTATTTATGAGTAAGTGAACTTGAGTGTGTATAACTGCATAGGTGAGTAAATGGGAGTGTGATTATTTGCATGACTGGTTAGGTGTGAGGGTACTTCTATGGATGATTGCTGGTGTGTGAGTGTCTATGTAAGTGTATAAATACATATGATAGTCTTGTACGGAGTGACTAAGTATGAGTGACTGCACAGGTGAATGAGTGGAGGTGCATGTAGACCTAAGAATTAATAAGTGGGTATGTAGTTATTGGTATTGGAGTATCTATAGTTTTGAGAATGGACGTCTGAAATTTTGAGTCGGTGTATCAAAGGTTATATTAGGGTGTGAGAAGATGCGGTAATTTATCACATGGATGACATCCTCAGTGATGTCATCAGTGATGTCATTTGAGATGTCATCAGTGATGTCATCAGTGATGTCACTGACCATGTCATGAGTGATGTAATATGTGACGTCATCAGCAGTGCATTGCGGGGGCGCGAGTTATAGTTAGCTGAACTAACTATAACAGGGGAATTTCTAGGGTTTTGTACGAGGGAAATGTCCAGCTAACTATAACACCCCTGAAACCTATGTTTTTTTCAGTGAATTTCTAAGGTTTTTTAAATGCCAATTACTAACTATAACACCCCTGAAACCTATGGTTTTTTCAGTGAATATATATATATACATATAGATAGATCGACAGACAGACAGACAGACAGACAGACAGACAGATAGATAGATAGATACATAGATAGATTCGCAAAAAAAAACATAAAGGTTAGAAGTGTGTTACAGTTAGGGGTTGTTATAATAGTACACAATAACACAGCACATTACAAATACAACAATTACAATTATGCTTTTCTGTCTTTAATTACAACATTATTTGTCCGACCTATACTATGGGCCACAGCCTAACATCGAATGACGTCACTCATACAGTCAGGCAACTATACCTCGCCACATTATTATTAGTTGTAAAAATACAAATTTGCAGTATTCTATATATATTGTATCTATAAATGGCAAATTAATAAATGTATTAGGAACCATTACGTACCATATATAATAGAGTTGCCATGGGCCTCAAAACGTCTAGCACCAGGAAGTTGCCAACACTAAAGCGATGTTTCAGTCCACCACAAACCAGCTGTGCGGGATGCCAGGACTTGGTTGGGGGGCACCAAAAAATTAAACCAGGGACTTATAGAATCTAATGAAACAATATCTTTCCTTGAAATATCTCTCAAGGAGTCCTTTAGCACACTGGTGGCTATAGCCCCAACGAAGGCCCCTGGACCTCATTGCAGTCCAGGCAACCAGTATGCCTCAGAGCCATCTATATGGGGTCGCTATCTTAATTTACACTCAAACGCAATATTGGAAAGAGGGCCTCTCTCTAAATCTTGGAAATGCAGCAGGATTGTTCCTATCTATCAGAAAGTTAACTGTGAGGACCCTTGTAATTACAAACCAATCAGCTTGATAGATAATTTGCAGAAGCTTTTTAGTTGCCAAGTATTGAAAAAAATAAATTAATGGGCAACTGAAAATAATATTTTAACAGATTTTAAAGCAGGGTTTCATCCCAAGACTGTACAATAAGTCAAATTTCCAGTTTCTGTATAATAAACTGGAAAGCTGTAGTCTTGGAGGAGGGTCACTTGTACGTGGTCTTTGTTGATTTAAAATCAGCTTTTGATTTAATCCCCTGCCATAAGATCTGGGGTGTTTTAGGCCACATGGGCATCCCAGACAATATTTGATAGTTTTAATAAGGTTGCATGAAGTTAATTATGCCCATGTTGAAGGAAGTGGCCCGATTCGTGTCACCCGGGTCACTCAAGAACATCTTTCAGCCTTCCACAAAATCAGGAGTCGGTCAGACAGTAGAGAATACAAACCAATATATGATTATTCAGAGTACACTCAGAGTGGGCCCAATCTGCTCAGTCATTTAGGAGTGCTGCAGAGGGACTGAAAATCAAAAGCACAGTGATACATATTATACTATTCGTAACTGGATTAAAACGCGCCCATAATGGAATTTTCCAAGCAGGTGCAGCTAGACAGTGCAATAAAAAAAAAGTTAAGTTTCGATCCTCATATCGTGCATTACCTCAGAAGCTCAAGGTTGTTTCTCCCTGCATCCGCCACTGGACAAATGGGAGAGGACCTTTATCTAGTGGGAAGGTATGCGGCACATGAACAGTGTATTCATTAACGAGGAAAGTTTAATTATTCTGGGAAACTGAACCTAACAGGGGCCTTTTCTAAGAAATTAGCAAGCATCAGTTTCGTTCTTGCACCTAAAATGGCGTCTAGACCCAAAATGGTGCAGCTAATGCTAACTTACATAAAGCAATGCGTAAGCCTGAATTTTTCCATCCTAACAGACCCTCCTTTCAGCATAAGCAAACCATTTTGTTTGTATAAAAGCAGAAAGGCATATTTGTCAACAAATCATGAATGCATTGTTTTAAGAGCATTCCATATTTTCATCTTCTGGAAGGGGAGCAGTAAGGAGGGAAGAAGTCTCGAAAATACCATTATCTATTTGCATGAGGTACTTTACTTCCTTTTGAATCATAATTGTTGCATTAGTATCATGAATCAATATTTTCTTAGGAGTGAGAACATTGGTACAATAGGAGCAACAAAAGGGAAGGCACTGAATAAGGGAACAACAGAGCACCAAAATCACAATCAGGTAAATCACTTTTTCGAGAATCCAGACCCAGCTACCAAAAAGAGACCAATCCCAATTTCCACTTTTCATCCCTTGACATTCTCGATAATGTCTAGAATATGCTGGGTAATATTCTTTTCCATATTCTCGATGCCGACCATGCACTGGTTACCTACTACAGCTCACACACCTCCACTCTTAGCTAAGATGAAGTCAACTGCATATCTAGTCTGCTCAGAATATATTCACTGACTGGCACATGCATCAACGTAGGCTTTTGCGATTCCTTAATTGCGATTAGTAAGGAATCGCAATTAAGGAATTGCAAAAGCCTATGCATGTAAGAATCGGTATAAAAATAGCGATTCCTACACATTCCTTAATTGCGACTCGCAAATTGCGGGTCGCAATTAAGGAATGCCGTCCCATTCATTCCTATGGGCCTCCAGGCCCATAGGAATGAACTGGAGATTGCATGAGCAATTTGCGAGTAACAGTAGGTACTCGCAAATTGCTCATGCAATTCCAAGGGTGCAAGGGTATCAAAATGACACCCTACTGCACCCTTGAAATTGATCTGTGCACATATGTTGCACACACACATGCCATAAGGGCATGTGTGTGCGCAACATGAAAGTTTTTGCAGTTGAACTTCATGGTAATTTGCTCCCCCTATTAGCAAAATCGCTAATTTTCTTACTGTAATGCATTGCATTTAAGTAATCTCAATTTGTGATTCCTTAAATGCAATCGCAATTTGAGAACTCGCAATTAATTGCGAATTCTCAAATTGCGAGTGCCTTGACCCTTCATGCATCGCAAATGCCCTTTTTGCGGGCGCAAACGGCCGATTTTTGCGAATCGCACCGTTTGCGCTCGCAAAAATGGTTGATGCATGTGCCCCATACTCTCTAATTGGGTGGTGATATCATGCAAAGCTGCCACTGTAGAGTTAGACAATATTTGCAACTTGCATTCAAAATATTCTCAGGTTTCTCAACCCTGGCCATAGATGTCATTCCCAAAGTAACAAGGGATGACAAAATGTACCTGAAAGTGACCCCATTACTATAATTATTGATCTCTATGTCGGTGACTCCCTCACAGAAATCCTTTGTCAGTGTCCTTTTCACCCAGCGGACATTAGGCTTGGGATAGACATGTTGCAAGGCATGCCTAAGGTAACACTATTCCTAGAGGCACATTGTCTGTTCCATTATGGACATTAGAGAATGTTCCATTGGACAAAAAATAACATCCAGGGTGTGCATAAATTGATCCATCATAATCCACAGCTGAGTATCTATAATTCATTCCAAAGGTATCAGGATCTTTATCATTCACTAAAGGGATTGCACTTTTATACAGCACTGTGCCTGAACAGTTCACATACAAATCTGTGCCTGTACTATTCACAATGGGACAGAAGGCAGGATAATAACCAGCTTCTCGAGTAACCATTACATCCCTATAAATCCAACCTACTAAAGTAATATTCTGTTCCTCCATGTAGTAATTATAGCAGTATGTATCATTAGCACATCCTGGATAACCAATTCCCCATAGCTTTCTATGATATAAGCAAGGTCCCTGATAAGCAAAACCAAAAACACCGGAAACTTCTGTAAAATCTGGGGGTTGAGTATAAGTATAATTCACAAGGGCCAATGGATAGTCAGACATTCAAGGAGTGCTGATAATTTACTCCTGAAACCCTCACGCTTTAGAAAGAAAAAAACCTCTGACAGAGCATCGCTTCCTCCCTCCATCAGAAAAATCCCCTCTACTCTTCTGTTCAAAAAAGAAGCAAAATCATTCCTTGTGTGCAAATTTCTCCCGTAAACTATCTCACGGACCATTCCAGATGTACACCCTAAAAACTTGCTCCTGCTGTCCCCCAAAAGACACCTTCGCTGCTCTTGACCCGTTGCTTAGTAACACTCTCACGCCTGCGACCTTACGAACTCTGTAAAAAAGTTGATCTTATGTATGCTATTCTTTTCCTGCAAATTGTTTTATTCGTATTGTGCCCTCAGTGTAAAGCGCTCTGATACCCTTCCCTGGGTCTGGTCCGCGCTATAGAAAACTCTAAAAATAAATAAAATAAAAATAAAATAGGCAGTCCATAAACTAGTGACTGAATCACTAGCATAGCAATCTGTTCCTTCTCCAAAGAACCTTAAATGTATATCTAAAATTCATTATTCGGGACAGATCTTTTATTTCTAGTGAAAGAGATGACTTTCTCTCTTTCTGGCAAAACCTCATTTTGGTCATCCTCCAACACCCATGTCACCCCACATAGTATCAAAAGCAACAGAACCACAAAAGTGATACATAATATTTTCTTTTTGAGTGTCCACGCCATAGTGGGCTGAATGATAAGAAATACGGGCTACTCTTCGGCAGCCATTAGTCTACCAAAGGGATGCATATGAGATGATAAAAGAGATGCAAAAGAAATAAAAAAAAAATAAAAAAAATATATATATATATATATATTTCTTGTTTGGGAATTCTCAAAACAAAGACATTTTGTACATATACATTTATATATAAATATATATTACCTACTGACAGTCGCCAGTAGGTAGTTATAGTTAGGGCCTATTTTCCATAGGAAATCCGCAACATTCTATTTGGAATAACGTTGGCGCCGATTGACGAATCTTCGCGAAATTTCCAAACTTTTGGCAAGCTCCGGTCCGCTCCTATCCTGAAAATTTCACGGTGATTCGTCAAGCGGGGGCCGAGAAAAAAGGGGGGTCACAAAACATGTTTTCCCCATGCATTTTCCCATAGGACCTGTTGACGCAGCAACAGCCCGAACTGCTGAACGGAATTACACCAAATTTGGCAAAGAGGTAGTCCTCAGTTCAGACTCGTGCATTTTGCTTAAATGGTGTAAATCCGTTCAGTAGTTCCTGAGAAAATTAGAGTTAAAAAGATAGATATATCTGGGCGGAGCCTAAGCACACATCTCATCGTGAGATCTGATTGGCTGTCAGTACTTCATCCAAGAAGTGTTGGCAGCCATCTTGGGACCAATATACATGATAGCACCTCATTAAAAAGCATTGCAGTTAATAGAAGGTTTTAAGACTTTAGTTACATTATAAATCATTTGTTGATGGTACTATACTCATTTTAGGAATTGTGGTGTGTTCTAAGGTGATTTTACCATGTGAAAAAGCCTTCTGCTATGATATCATGAATCATGTTTGAGAGAACTATTTTCTCATACTTTTCCCACAGAGGTTTGGAAGGTGATCTATAAGTTAAACTAAGCATATTTTCTGTAAATTCACATTATCTTTCTCAGTCATGTGAGAATGAAGTCTGACATTCTCAGTAAAACGTGTACATCCAACAAGGGCAGAGACTGTCAGTTGATTCCTTTGTGTTCTTCTGCAGCTTCCCAGAGTGTTCTAAAGAACAACTAGAACGCTAACAGTCCTACTTATGACAAACGTATTGCACACCTGAAGCCATCTTGATTGGAATAAAGTGGTAACTCTTAAAACATTTAATTTAAAAAGGACCAAAATGAGGGGGTTCATTTTGCCATAGAAAGTATGATTAGTGCTGCAGAAAGAAAAATTAGGGCACATTTTGAGTGACTTCTCAAATCCTCTTCTATTTCATAAAAAAATTCAGACATGCAGACTGAAACATGCACTTTCAATACCAGCAGCAGACTTCCCTGGTGAGCAGTAGCTTTACTACAGTGATCTAATAAGCAACTAGAGTGCTAACATTCTGAATTTATGGCAAATGTGTGACACATCTGAATGCCTTCTTGATGGAGTCAAAGTAAAAAACTGAAAGTATTTCTTACTGAGGAGACTGTAGTTAATGAGGAAATTAGGAAACTTCATAACAAATAAGTCTCCCAAAATGGCCACCAGAGACAATAGAGCCCAAATGTAGCACAAATATCACCCAGATGTAGCCCAAGTATAGCCTAATGACAGAATGTCCCAGAGTGTTCTAACGAACAACTAGAACGCTAACAGTCTTACCTATGACAAAAGTATGGCACACCTGAAGCCATCTTGATTGGAATAAAGTGGTAACACTCAAAACATTTAATTTACAAAGGAACAAAATGAGGGGGTTCATTTTGCCATAGAAATTATGATTAGTGCTGCAGAAAGATAAATTAGGGCACATTTTGACTTCTCAAATCCTCTTCTATTTCATAAAAAAATTCTGACATGCAGACTGAAACATGCACTTTGAATACCAGCAGCAGACTTCCCTGGTGAGCAGTAGCTTTACTACAGTGATCTAATGAGCAACTAGAGTGCTAACATTCAGAATTTATGGCAAATGTGTAACATATCTGAATACCTTCTTGATGGAATCAAAGTAAAACACTGAAAGCATTTCCTACTGAGGAGACTGCAGTAAATGAGGAAATTAGGAAACTTCATAACAAATACATCTCCCAAGATGGCCACCAGAGACAAAAGTGCCCAAATGCAGTACAAATATCACCCAGATGTAGCCCACATGTAGCCCAATGACAGAAGTGTGCAAAACACTTATTTTTGGGTGTATTTGCAGTTCTATATAGTGCAGACTTGTCAGGTATTGGAGTGCTTTACATGAGCATTGGTTACATCACACAAGATCAAATTCATTTTGGTTGTAGACATGGGGAGATTAAGTGATTTGACCAGAATCACAGAGTGTTGAGCTGAAGCAGAAACTCTAACCTGGTTCCCCAGTTGCAAAGTCTATAGCTCTGGAAGTAACACCACATCCTCTCCCCTAAGTGCAACATTTAATCAAGTGGTCAACTGGATAAAAACACATAAAGATTACAAATAATTTAAAAGTTCTTTGTCGCTATTTGAAAACTCAGAAAATATGTCCTCCTTTTCGTTTTTTAGAGCACTAACCATAATTTTGATGCAAATAAGACCCTCTCATATATGTAATTTCTAAAGGAAATGCTCTAGGTATTACAGTTTTGATTACATCAAGAGGACGTCAGGTGTTCCACACTTTTGTAATAAATATAGAATGTTAGCAATCTAGTTGTTGATTGGGATACTGTTGAGAGGCAGAGGCCAGGGGCACAGACTCTGAAAATTGAAGGCAGGTAGGAGAGTGCAGAGGCAACAATTTGACCACACTGGGCAGGCAGGAAGGGCAGTGGCAGCACAACAGACTATGGAGGGCAGTGGAATGGGGGGTAGGGGCAACAAACCAACAATACAGGACTGGCAAGAGAGGCTGTGGCAATATAATAGACCATTGTGGGCAGAAGGAAAAGGCAGTGGTAGTGGCAGGGCAGCCTTCGATCTAGTCCCTCGCCTTAAATTATGGAAGGTGCTGAATGATTTGGGATTGCATCCAGGACTTTTACTTTTAATCCAGAGGCTTCATGAGGATAATTCTGCTAGAATAAGGTGGGGAGGCCAGGGCAAGACAACGGAGGCTTTCCCGGTAGAAAGGGGGGTTCGACAAGGGTGTGCAATGGCCCCTACTTTATTTTCTTTATATATTAATGGTATTGCTGATCGACTTTTAGCAGAAAATATAGATGCTCCTTCTCTCGCGGGTGCTAATATCCCGATTCTAATGTTCACCGATGACACGCTCTTAATTGCTAAGTCTCCAAGCGGTCTACAACGAGCATTAGGTATCTTCGAGAATTTCTGCCTGGAACGGGGTCTTGAAGTAAATGATAAGAAAACTAAGTTCATGGCTTTTAATCCCCACCGGCATTTTAAAAACTTGTTTTCATTGTTCAACCAATCCTTAGAACAAGTACAGGCTTTTACCTATCTAGGGGTCAATATTCAGAATAATCTTAAATGGGCCAAACAGAAAGAACTGGCAGCTTTAAAGCATAGACAGCTCACCGGAGTAATTAGTGGCGAATTTAAGAAATCACTAACGAAACCAATTAAGCCTGTACTCCAGGTCTATAGTGCCAAAGCAGTTAGTGCATCACTATATGGAGCTGAATTGTGGGGCTTCGAGGGCCTGTCCTCTTTAACCATCTCCTAGAATAGGTTCTTTCGAGGCATTACATCACTTCCCCAGAGTACGCCGCTGGTTCCTCTTAGGCATGATCTGGGTAAGAGATCCATAGCTGACTTAGCTAGATTACGCCCAATTTTATACTGGCGCAGATTGTGGACTACACCGGCACTATCCCAGTATGCAGTTGGTTTCAAGGATATCGTGTCCATGGTTGGATCTCGTGATATTGGGTGGTTTAAGGACCTTAGAAAAACCCTTGAGGCGCTTGGTATGAGTGATCTATGGGCTAAGCCCTCGGTTGTTTCTTTTCCATCAAAATCTTATCTAAAAGAAAATACTGGGAGATGATTAATATAAGGATATTGATTGATTGTAAATCCTCTTCTCTAACTGATGACTTTCTGAATATAAAATCTGTCCCAAGGTTGGAGCCCTTTTGGGACCTTGTTACCAAAGTATTAGACAGAAAGTTGTATTTCCAGATGCGGGTGGGAACCTTGCCTTTGAATTCTTTTACTACTCGATGGTCTAATGCCCCCACGAGTCAAGCTATCTTATGCCCATTGTGCAGGTCACAAGATGAAACAATAAGTCATATGTTCTTTGTATGTCCCGCATATTCATCTCCTAGGAGGGTGTGGTTGAGACCAATCTGTAAGCAATTGGGCACTAGGTTAAGCGGTGAGGCATTGAGGATCCTATGTACTAGCACATCATCAGTTATTGTTGTAGCTGTGGCAAAGTTTTTAGGATGGGCTTGGATCATAAGAAAACGCAGTATTGATGATTAATGTGTTAGTGGCCCCTGGATATGAATTAGTATTACTGTGAGTCTGTTTTTATTGTATTTTTTAACCTATGTATATATCTTTTAATGATTGCTTTTTTTAACTTGTATGTTTCTAGGGATTCTTAATGATTTTTGACTTGCATATATGCTGTTTCTGTACCTGTTTCACTGCTTTTATGACAAATGTCGAATAAAGCTGTTTTGGATTGGATTGGTAGTACAACCATACATGCCAACAGACCTGTTTCAGCCAGGAAACGTCCAATGTTTTTAAGCTCAAATGGGCTTTATTTGATCTGTCTCCTCTCTACAATTGCCTCTTTTTCAATGTAACTCAAAGGGGAAAATCAATACCCCAGTTTTTTTTCAAAATCTCCCTCTTACCAAGTTCAAAATGTTCGCAAGTATGGTACATTGGATCATGGTAGGCAGGAGGAATTGGGGTAGGGACATGGACTCGGATAACAGAGGACAGGAGGGACATGGAGAGGTGCACCAAACTGACCCTACAGGGCAGGCATCAGAGTTTGCAGCAGCACAATACACCACACAGGGCATGCGGGACGGGAGTGCAGCACAACAATCCTTAGAAAGCAATAGGGAGGGGACAGGACCATGCACATGGACAACAGAGAACAGAGGGGAAAGAGGCAATGGTCGCTAGCTGACCATAATGGACATACAGGAGAGAAAGCTGCAGCATAACAGACCATAAAGGGCAGGAGGGACGGATCAGGGGCATTACAATGGAACAGACAAGCCAGGAGGGAGGGAATAGGGGTCTGCACATGGAAACTGAGGGCTGGGGGCAAGGGGCAGGGCAGGAGCAGCAAGATGACCATGGAGGTCAGGCAGGATGGGCACTAGAAACAAGACACACCATGGAGAGCAACAGTGACACTATGATGGTAGACACAAAGACCATGGAAGGAAGGTGGGAAGGGGTCAGGGGCAGCTAGCTGACCACACAGGGAAGGTGGGAGCGGCCGTGGCATCACAGAAGACCGTGCATGGCAAGCGGAAGGGTTAGTGGCAGCACAATGGCTATGATGGGCAAGAAGGAGGGTGCAGGGGCATACACAAAGGACCATGGAGGATAGAAGGGAGGGTCAGGACCTGGGCACAGACAAGAGAGTTCAGGGGAAGGGTCCTCACAACAGACCGCGCGGGGCAGGCAGGAGGAGCAGTTGCAGCACAACAGACCAGGGAAGGCAGAAGGGTTGTGGCAGTAAAATGGACCATGGAGGACAGGAGGAAGAGGATAGGGGCATGGCATGTGGACAGGCAGGTTGGAGGTGGCAGGGACAGGTTACAGTCATCTGAAAATGCTAGGCAGGTGGGAGGGGAGTGGCAGCTCAACAGAACACTCAGAGTAGATAGGAGTGGCAGGTCCATGGAACATGGTGGGCAAAAAGGATGGAGCAGGGGCATGCACAAAGACATCGGAGAGCAGGGGGAAGGAGAATAGGGGCAGCAAGCTAAGCACAGAGGCTAAGCAGGAGGTCAATGATGGGCCATAGAATTGGGCAATGGAGGGCAGGAGAAGTGGACTGGTACATCATGCTAAATGGAGGGCAGTGGCAGCACATCAGACCATGCATGGCAGGAGGGAGGAGGGAGGAGGCTAGTCCATGGATTCAGACAACAGAGGATAGGGAGGAGGTGGATGGGGCAGCAAGCTAACTGTTCAAAGAAGGTGGGTATTAGGAACTTTATTGTTTTTAAAATGTGTGTCTGTGCGAACTAATTAAAATATGAACAAGTATGCAGCATAATCTCACTTTTATTCAGGAAGAAGAGGACGTTTGTGACTGTGACTCCGGGCTTACTTGGCAGAAACACCCCCTGACCCTCCACCCCCATCGCAAAATGTAATGCCCGTGAAAAGGGTAGGTGGACGCAGTGTTATATAGAATATAGTCCTGAGAGCACGATTGAAAATGAAAACTAGATATAGTGTATGATATAAGCTATGCACCAAAAAGTGTGATACAAGATGAACCGGGGTGTGAAATATAATATGCAATACATTGTGCGCAATGAGATTCATTGGAGAGCGCGAGATAACACAGGCACTAGTGCGTGCTATGCGATATGAGCCTTGGAGTGTAATATGCACAGGGCAGTGTTGTGTAACCTAACTAGTCTTTAAAGTTGTAATATAAAATATGTGCTGGGGAGTGTAACGTTGCATATGCACTGTGACAAAGATATGGATCCCAGATTGTAATATGTATGGCATAGCGCTGTGCGTTATAACATAGGCATCGAGGAAGGCACGTTAGATGGGGCAATATAACCCATGCGAAGGCAAGTGTGGCATGACATATTCACGGGGTGGTGTTACAGTGCACAAGGGCTAGAGAGTGTCATAGCATACGCACTAGCTGGTGGAATACAACACAGAGGTGTGTGGCACTTGGCGGGCACTGGTGGGTGTAACACAGCATTGGGCTCAGCCAGGAGCACGCTGTGACTCTCAAGTGAGGTTTGTCTCCTTTCCAGAGAGTAAAATAAAAAGTATTACACATCCGGCGGTGGATGTGTGTTTTATTAACCGTGAGGGGGGTTTCTTGCATAGTTTGGTCTAATTTTTGTCGAATCCCCTTTGAATGGCTTGGTGTGCGTGTATATTAAATGTGCCCGTCAATAGCTACCCATGTTTGTATAAATAAACAACAAGGGTGTCGACTTGGAGAGTACCCACCGGCGGGGGCGCCAGGATTAGGGACGGTAGGGTGTCAGACACGTCAGAGCTTCACTAGCAGTGTAAATACATTCCACGTGGATTTATTGTATGCATAGTCGCCTTTTAATGAATATCACGCAAATCGTCATGGTGATAGGTACATACGGTTTGTCCAGCACGTCCTAGGTGTTTCTATAAATATATTTTTTTTTTAAATAATAAAAAACAAATGCCGGCCCCGGGGGATGGGGTCCCCGGGACCATAAGTGGCCTGAGGAGGGGGGCAAAGCAGCCCCCCTCCTAAAGAATAAAAAAAAAAAAAAAGGCCATGACCTGGGGGTTGGGATCCCTGGGGCCGATTAAGGCCTTGGGAGGGGGGCCACGCGGCCCCCTTCCAAATTATTTTTTTTCAACCCAAAAAATTAGGGTGCAAGCCCTGGGGGATGGGGTCCCCAGGGCCAATAAATTAGTAAAAGAAGGGGGGCCACACAGCCCTCCTTCTTAAAAAAATAAAATAAATAAAAGACCGGCATCGCGCTGGAGGCCACGCCCCCTCCTTGCAGCACTCTGCAAACACGCCCCCTGGCCAGTTGTAAGTTGGGGAATTAATTCCCCTTCAATACGGAGGGTCCCTGAGGGCCAACTAGCCCAACAGGTATCTCCAGTATGCGCCAGGGAGCTGCGTTGCAGACAGGTGTTCTGAGGCCACGCCCCTTTTTACACCTCTATGCAACGCAGCTCTGTGGCGCTTACTGGAGGTACCTAGTGGGCTAGTTTGACCCTAGGGACCCTTAGGATTCAAGGGGACTTAATCTCTAAACTTAGAACGGCCACAGGGCGCGTTTACACAGTGGTGAAGGGAGGGGACGGGCCTGAGGTGACGAGTGCAAACACGCCCTGTGGCGCATTTTAAGCTAGGGAAATAATTCCCTTTCAATCCTGAGGGACCCTGGGGGCCAACTAGCCCACCAGGTGCTTCCAGTAAGCGCCACTGCTCTGCGTTGCAGAGAGGTGGTGCAGGCCGTGCCCCTTTTTACACCTCTCTGCAATGGCGCTTACTGGACGTACCTAGTGGGCTATTTTGGCCCTAGGGACCCACAGGATTCAAGGGGACTTAATCTCCCAACTTAAAAAACGGCCACAGGGCGTGTTTACACAGTGGGGAAGGGAGGGGACGGGGCCTGAGGTGACGTGTGCAAACACGCCCTATGGCGCGTTTTAAGTTGGGGAAATAATTCCCCTCCAATCCTGAGGGCCCCTGGGGGATAACTAGCCCACCAGGTGCTTCCAGTAAGCACCACTGAGCTGCGTTGCAGAGAGGTGGTCCAGGCCATGCCACTTTTTACACCTCTCTGCAACGCAGTTCTGTGGCGCTTACTGGAGGTACCTAGTGGGCGAGTTGGACCCTAGGGACCCTCAGGATTCAAGGGGACTTAATCTCCCAACTTAAAACGGCCACAGGGCGTGTTTACACAGTGGGGAAGGGAGGGGACGGGGCCTGAGTTGACGTGTGCAAACACGCCCTGTGGCGCATTTTAAGAGGTAGTTTTAAGTCCCCTGCCCTATTATATACTAGGGGCTTACAGAGGAGGTCATGCTAATCACAGGGGGAACCCAATGCATAGTGTTTCCTAGTGTATGTAGGTGTTTTCACTGTATTCTGAGTGTCTTTTAACATAGAACTGGCTCTAGGACTGGTTAGTCAGACTCAGTTACCACCAGTATCCGTCTGAAAAAGTTGAGGGTACAGGATGATTTTGCAACAAGGCTTCTTTCTGCTCTCCTGTTTGTTCTCTCTGCACGTTATCCTTCTTCCTGCACTTTTCTTCGTCTTTGAGGACTTCTGTTGCTTCTTGCTGCATTTTTTTTTTCTTTCTGTGCGTTTTTCCTTCTTTCTTCACATGTCCTATCTCTGTAGGCATAGTTAGAAATTAGCATTTAAAAAACCTTTGAAATTCACTGAAAAAAACATAGGTTTCAGGCACGTTATAGTTAGGAATTAGCATTTAAAAAACCTTCTGAATTCACTAAAAAAACCATAGGTTTCAGGGGCGTTATAGTTAGCTGGACTTTTCACTCGTACAAAACCATTGAAATTCCTCGTTATAGTTAGTTCAGCTAACTATAACTCGCGCGCCCGCAATGCACTGCTGATGACGTCACATATTACATCACTCATGACATGGTCAGTGACATCTCAAATGACATCACTGATGACATCAACCTTGTGATAGAGTGGCAGACCTCCTCTCCCCCTAATATAACCTTTGATACACACATTCAAAAATAGAAACTAAAATTTTCAAAACAATGGACATACCAATACCAGTTACAACAACCTATTCAGTAATTCTAAGATCCACATACAAATCCACTCATTCACCAACAGTCCTATACAGTCACTCAGACATGTACTCACTCATCATATGTACTCATACATCTATACATCCTGTTACACAATGCCACTCATCCATAGTTACTCACACACATAGTCACTCATGCTAATAAAGAATCAAACATCCATTTACTTGCATGTACAGTTATACACACACCACCACACTTACTTCTACAGAAACTTACACATAGTTAGTCTTTTAAACAATCACTTATAGAAACACATACATATTCATACTGGAACTCATTCAATCTCTCACTCTCACATATACTCACTTATATACACCAATAGTCACATATACTAGTTTAAAACATATGCAGTTACTCAAAGACACTAATGAGACAGTCATTCACTCACTATCACACCCATGCACACACTCATCCACCCATACAGTCCTGCACACATGCTGTCTTCAACACATACAAACAGTGAGTCACTCATTCATGCACCTATGCACTACGTAATACCCCCCACCGAACCATACAGACACTCAGACACTCATACTGATACTCAAAAAACCAACTAATAACCTATATAGACACTCATGTAGCTACTCACCAACCCATGCAGCCACTTATACACAAAGTGAGAGACTGATACAGATATTTAAATATTTAAACATTACTCACTAAGCCATGTATTCACTAAGATACTCTTAATCAGTCAGTTATACAATAAATTTTTCAAAAACAAATCATCCATTTAGACACTTATATACCCATTTATTCTTCCATCGACCTTGAGATATACATATATAAAACATATGTAATTTTCAGAAAAACACACATTCACTGGATGATGTCATCAGTGATGTCATCAGTGATGTAATATGTGATGTCATCAGCAGTGCATTGCGGGCGCGTGAGTTATAGTTAGCTCAACTAACTATAACGGGGGAATTTCAATGGTTTTGTACGAGTGAAAAGTCCACCTAACTATAACGCCCCTGAAACCTATGTTTTTTTCAGTGAATATATATATATATATATATATATCTACACACATCTATATATACATCTATATGTATGTCTATATGTGTGTATATATATATATCTACACACATCTATATATACATCTATATGTATGTCTATATGTGTGTATATATATATATATATATATATATACACACATATATATATATATATATATATATATATATATCCACCAAAAAGTAGCCCTCAGTTCGAAAGAAGCCACAAGCAGAAAATCGTTCGTCTTTTTAATGAAGGCACCATGCAAACAAGCAGCAACAGGAAAAGCATCAATCCGTACAGCCAAACGCGTTTCAGGAATTACATCCTTTCTTCAGTGGCAAAGTCTGCTGAATGAGAAAAGTGTTCTGCCTCGCACTCTTCATTACTAAGATCCTGCCCCAGTGGGCGTGGCTACTAGCAAAGCCTTCTGGATCTTATAGTGCAGGCACTGTGTCCTCAAATGAGCCCCTTCACAACAGCAACGATAAAAAATAATTAAAAATCCCAAGTGGGGCGATGTATTCACCTGAGGATGCCTGTTACTTTTATAGGTGCCATCACGAACATAATGCTAGCACCGGCCAGGTGAATACATCGCCCCACTTGGGATTTTTAATTATTTTTTATCGTTGCTGTTGTGAAGGGGCTCATTTGAGGACACAGTGCCTGCACTATAAGATCCAGAAGGCTTTGCTAGTAGCCACGCCCACTGGGGCAGGATCTTAGTAATGAAGAGTGCGAGGCAGAACACTTTTCTCATTCAGCAGACTTTGCCACTGAAGAAAGGATGTAATTCCTGAAACGCGTTTGGCTGTACAGATTGATGCTTTTCCTGTTGCTGCTTGTTTGCATGGTGCCTTCATTAAAAAGACGAACGATTTTCTGCTTGTGGCTTCTTTCGAACTGAGGGCTACTTTTTGGTGGACATAATGCGCGGTTGAGCCCAACCGCGGAAAGGAGCCCACCGCTTCGACGCGGGCCTGTGTCAGTGCTGAAGAGGCACCAACAATAAAGGGAAGCGGCGCTAGCACCGGGCCGGTGCTAGCATTATGTTCGTGATGGCACCTATAAAAGTAACAGGCATCCTCAGGTGAATACATCGCCCCACTTGGGATTTTTAATTATTTTTTATCGTTGCTGTTGTGAAGGGGCTCATTTGAGGACACAGTGCCTGCACTATAAGATCCAGAAGGCTTTGCTAGTAGCCACGCCCACTGGGGCAGGATCTTAGTAATGAAGAGTGCGAGGCAGAACACCTTTCTCATTCAGCAGACTTTGCCACTGAAGAAAGGATGTAATTCCTGAAACGCGTTTGGCTGTACGGATTGATGCTTTTCCTGTTGCTGCTTGTTTGCATGGTGCCTTCATTAAAAAGACGAACGATTTTCTGCTTGTGGCTTCTTTCGAACTGAGGGCTACTTTTTGGTGGATAGATATATATATATATATATATCCCACAAAAGTTGCCTGCAATGAGGGAGCCCACAAAGGTAAGTTGCCTACGCCACAGATTTAATGGAAGGAATGCATTTCAGAACAGCAGCAGTGCCTCGCTATCAATAAAATGTCCTGCCCAACGCGTTTCATGCTGGAAGCACTTTCTCAAGGGCCACGGGCATCGTGCTGAGTAATGTTCACGGCAGGTTCAAGCAACTAAACAGTTTTTTAAAGATTTTCTCCCCTCCCCGGTGGGCGTGGCCACCCCAGTGGCCTGTGGTTACTGTAGTGCACAAGTTTCCTCAAGTGAGTCGCCCTGTTCAAACTCAAATTAACATCAATGAATGTTCCGCAGTAGGTTGCGATAAGCACCTGCCGCCATCCATCATGCTTTCAACATCCTCCATTCAGCATACCTTTCCCAATGCCGTAGAGTCGGTTGGCTCCACAGCGGGGCTGCATTCACATGCAGCGGTTCTCTCCTCGCAGCTCAGGCGGTTCATTGATGTTAATTTGAGTTTGAACACAGCGACTCACTTGAGGAAACTTGTGCACTACAGTAACCATAGGCAACTTGGGTGGCCACTCCCACCGGGGTGGGGAGAAAATCTTTAAAAAACTGTTTCGTTGCTTGAACCTGTAATGTAATGTAATGTAATGTAATAGTGTCTTATAGAGCGCACTGCAACTCGACGAGCATCCTGCCATGAACATTACTCAGCACGATGTCCGTGGCCCTTGAGAAAGTGCTTCCAGCATGAAACGCGTTGAGCAGGACATTTTATTTATAACAAAGCACCGCTGCTGTTCTGAAATGCATTCCTTCCATAAAATCTGTGGCGTAAGCAACTTACCTTTGTGGGCTCCCTCATTGCAGGCAACTTTTGATGGATGTAAAAGCAGCACCGCCTGAGTCGCGAGCAGAGAACTGCTGCATGTGAATACAGCCCGCTGTGGAGCCAACCGACTCTACGGCATTGGGAAAGGTATGCTGAATGGAGGATGTTGAAAGCATGATGGATGGCGGTAGGTGCTTATCGCAACCCACTGGGAAACATTCATTGATGTTAATTTGAGTTTGAACACGGCGACTCACTTGAGGAAAAGTGTGCACTATAGTAACCACAGGCCACTGGGGTGGCCACGCCCACCAGGGCGGGGAGAAAATCTTTAAAAAACTGTTTAGTTGCTTGAACCTGCCATGAACATTACTCAGCACGATGCCCGTGGCCCTTGAGAAAGTGCTTCCAGTATGAAACGCGTTGGGCAGGACATTTTATTTATAGTGAGGCACTGCTGCAGTTCTGAAATGCATTCCTTCCATTAAATCTGTGGCGTAAGCAACTTACCTTTGTGGGCTCCCTCATTGCAGGCAACTTTTGTTGGATGTAAAAGCGGCACCGCCTGAGCCGCAAGGAGAGAACCGCTGCATGTGAATACAGCCCCGCTGTGGAGCCAACCGACTCTACGGCATTGAGAAAGGTATGCTGAATAGGGGTGGGTGGAATTTGCGAAGTTGCCTTTCACAAATTTCCGCGAAACGGCAAGAAATCTCCACGAAAACGCAAAATTTCGCGTGCTCGCTGAGATTATGCTGCACCCGTTAAAAGTATCGCCTGTAAAGTGGTGCTACTGTGTTTGCATGAGAATAAAACCAACCTGGTCACCGTGTCTTGCTTTATTTATTCTACGTGCTTTCTTTAAGGCTTTGAAATTGATAACTTGTCGCACTAGAACAATTTCGCTATAAGCGAACTACACTACCCATAAAGCTGTGGGCGGTCATAATCTTGAATCACCAACAGGTTGTGGGCTTGCATGCGGACGTCAAAAAAGGCGAATGCGCGTTAGATTTGCTCTTTCAATTGTCAGGAGAGCTGTCGTTCACATGTCCCGATCCGCTTCTTCCTTAGCAGTCATGGCACGTTCCTTACCGACCACCGTCCTGGGTACCATGGCCTTCGGCACCAGTTTGGATCAGAGCGGTAGTGCCAAAGCGGTGCAGGAGTTCATGGCGTGGGGGTTTGACCAGCTGGACACCGCTTTCATGTATGGCCAAGGTGAGACAGAGCGTATGCTAGGCGCATTGGCACTGGGACCGAAAGGTAAGGGAACTTTTGGGGTGTGTGCAGTTCACTACAAGCCTCGTTCCAAAGGCAGCCCTGCATGCTAAGGGCACATATCGGTGATTGAGATAAAGCTCTGTAACGCGCTTATTTGTTGGTGGGAAAGAGTCTTGGCGCTAAAGAAGTGAAAGAGACGCCCACAGGGAGTTATGGAAACTGCCGGGTTTTTAGCTTCTGTTGAGCGTGGGGCGCTCACGTGTTCCTGACATTCTGTGGGTGAATGTTCTAGAGTTCAGTCACCAAGTATATAAAAAACGCTTGCCCGCACCCTTACACTCGCGGGGCCAGCAGGTGATGTCTGAGGAGCTATACCCTCCCTCGTGTCCATAGCTAGATGGCTGTTCTAAGCTTTCCAGTCCCCCACTTACATGCATGGGTAACATCCAGCCCAGGGTTTTTTTCTTTACACTTTGGGATTTGTAGTCCTGCGTGACCTGGTTGAAAATCAGGACTACAAGTTCCAGAATGCAAAGAAAATTCTGGAATGGATGAGCAACACAATTATGGAACTTTTTTGTGTTGGGGGGCAGGGGGATATCTTCTGTCATGCAGTGTTTTTGATACAGAATGAATTCTAATCAACATTTTGCTCCACAGGCAACTGATTTAAGAAGTCAAAAGATATAGATATGTTCTTAGATATGTTTTTTTAGAACACCTTGTCTGCAGCTGCGTCTTGCATTAGCTGGAATCTGCGCAGTCCTTAACACCATTTCACGAAGACCAAGATCACCGCGGTGGCAGTAGTTGAGCCGAGATCACACAAAGGGAATGAGCGGTGCCTCAAGAGTTTCCAACTCGGGTGAAGAGACTGTCTACACTGCCTTCTCTCTATGAGTCCAGCCTCCCCCCCTCCCCCCAGAGCTTGTGCTTTCCGTGGACCTTTCTCTTGTGTTTAAATTGATGTGCGCCCTGCATTCTGAGCGCACAGAAATCCACCCACTCGCTGCTAGCATAGACTCATATCCAACTGCTCCCTGCGCCAAGAAAACCATCCATTCTAGGTGCTAATGAAGCCGCTCTGTTCCCATAGATCACGATAATATCTCCCACAGGCATCTGCTCCGAGCGCCTAGAGGACCACCCATTCAAGGTACCAATACTAAGTCTCTGCTCCCATAGACCCTGATCGCATACATGTGCTCTGTGCGCCCAGAGGACTAGGGGTGGGCGGCAAATTCTGTTCCGCCACGGATCACGGAAGATTCGAAATTTTTGCGTTCCGTGTGGAACACGAAAATGCAGAAATTTCACAATTTCTGCAAGCGGAACGGAATTTGCCACCCACCCCTAATGCTGAATGGAGGACGTTGAAAGCATGATGGATGGCTGCAGGTGCTTATCGCAACCCACTGGGTAACATTCATTGATGTTAATTTGAGTTTGAACATGTCGACTCACTTGAGAAAACTTGTGCACTACAATAACCACAGGCCACTGGGGTGGCCACGCCCACCGGGGCGGGGAGAAAATCCGTGAACATTACTCAGCACGATGTCCGTGGCCCTTGAGAAAGTGCTTCCAGCATGAAACGCATTGGGTAGGACATTTTGGAACAGGCTACAGCCCGAACTGCTGAACGGAATTACACCAAATTTGGCAAAAGGTAGCTCTTGGTTCAGAAAGGGACCTTTTTTATTTAATGGTGTAAATCCGTTCAGTAGTTACAGAGAAATTCAAGAAATAAAAATATCGATATCTGAGCACCGAGAAGGAGTTGCGAACCCTCCTGGGCACAAGCTTCACTCTCATTGGCTGACAACACTCCAAACCAGGAAGTGTTGGCAGCCATCTTGTGACTACCGAGTCACAACATAAAGGGTGAAAAAAAAGATGAAAAATAAAAAAGGGGGCAGGGTAGAAACACCCTGACCCCCTAGGCCTGCTCAGGGAATCTCACAAGGACCCCCAGGGCCATAAAAAGCATTTTTTTAAAGAATTGTCCGAATTTGCGCTGGGTGCGTGAATCCGGACGAGAAACAACAAAAAACTAAGCACAGACTCCCGCGCTTGATTATTCGTAAGCCCCCGGTTGGGCCAGGTCCCGGGGGCAATGTTTAATTATATAGCCGGGGCGCATGGGGGGCCCCCGCAGCCCCGGGGACCACCACTTTTATACATAATGTGTGGGGAGCATGCGGCCCCCCCGCAGCCCCGGGGACCGCCACCTCCCCAGGACTTTATTTAAATAAGGGCAGGGGGGGCCTCATTGGCCTCCCAAGCCCCGGGGACCACCACCTCCCTTGGGCATTATTAAAATTGTGTCAGGGCCTTGCGGGACCCCGCCCCAAGCCCTGGGGACCGCCACCCCCTCGGGGCTTGATAAATAATAGGGCTCAAGCCCCACACACTGCCCCGGGGACCACCACCTCCCCAGGGCATTTAATATGCTAATATGGGGGTCCATTACGGCCCATGGCCCCGTGGAGCATCACCTCCTGGGGGCTATGCAAATGAAGGGAGGGGGGCTGCGCGGCCTCCCACCTGGAACCCTTGATGGCCCTTGGGCCCACCACCCCCCCAGGGCCGGCTCCTGCAATGACCCAGGGAACCCACCTCCGGGACATTGCTGCTTGCTATGGTTGCTCTCGCTTCCAAAAAGCAAAGCAGATTGCTTTTGGTCAAGGGGAGCTGCATGTAAGCAGCTCCCCTTGCCCAAAAGCAATGCTGTCTGCAGCAGGAGGAGGGGAGCCGGCAGGGACCGTGGGGGCATTGGGGCTCCCCCCCATGGTCCCCAACTTGAGGGCCGGCCCTGGGGGATGGGGGCACCGGGGCCAGAAGTGGCCCGGGAGGGGGCCACTCGGTCCTCTCCATTTTAATACATTTTTTATTTTAAAAAACGGAAGGCCAGGACGGGGTCCCCGGGGCCACAATTGGCCTAGGGAAGGGGGGCCACGCACCTGGCTCCCGTATTACTTAAAAAAGAAATAAAAACGAAGCAATGGCCCGGGGGATGAGGTCCCCGGGGCCAAAATCAGCTTTGGGAGGGAGTCACGCGGCCCCCTTCCAGTTTTTTTTATGTGGCAGGCCCTGAGGAATGGGAACAAAATTATTTTTTTAAAAGCCGGCATCTTGCCGGAGACCCGCCCCCTCCCTGCACCACTCTGTAAATACGCCCCCTGCACGTTCTAAGTTGGGAAATTAAGTCCCCTTGAATACTGAGGGTCCCTGGGAGCCAACTAGCCCACCAGGTACCTCCAATAAGCGCCACACAGCTGGATTGTAGAGAGGTGGTGCGAGGCCATGCCCCTTTTGACACCTCTCTACAAACGCACCTCTTGGCGCACTGCTGGTGGGGCGATGAGGTCCTCTTGTGTCCTGAGGACCTCAGGATACAAGTGGAATTCATTCCCCAAGCAGCAGTGCGCTAGGAGCCGTGTTTGCAGAGTAGTGCACAAAGGGGGCGTGGCCGCAGACCACTCTCAGCAACCCAGCTGTGTGGCATTTACTGAAGGTACCTGGTGGGCTAGTTGGCCCCCAGGGATCCTTATGGGGAAAGGGGACTTCATCCCCCAACCAAGAGCACACCAGGAGGCATCTTTGCAGAGTGGTGGAGAAAGAGGGCGTGGCCTGTGACCACCTCTCAGCAATACCACTGTGTGGAGCTTACTGGAGGTAAGAGGTAGGCTAGTTGGCCCCTAAGGACCCCCAGCTGTGAAGGGCACTTTAATTCCCATCAAAGAGTGCGCCACGGAGCGCGTTTTCCGAGTGGTGGGCAAAGGGGGCGTGGCCTGTTATGAGAACTTAGCAATCCTGCTGTGAGGTACTTACTGGAGGTAAAAGGTGGGGTAGTTGGCCCCCAAGGATGTCCTTGGGGGCCAAGTACCCCTCTTGTTACCTACAGTAAGTCCCACACAGTAGGATTGCTAAGACGTTTTCGGAGGCCATGGCCCCTTTCATCCACCACTCTGCAAATGTACCTCATGGCAGGCTACGGGATGAGAGATGAAGTCCACTTTACTCCTGAGGGACTTTGGGGGCCAAGAAGCCCTCCTGGTACCTCCTGTAAGTCCTATAAAGCAGAATTTCTGAGCGCTGTTTGGAGGCCCAGCACCTTTTCCTACCACTCTGCAAACACAACTACTAGTTAAAGAAGCATGTTTCTGCACCTCTGACTTAGAGGTAGTTTTAATCCCCTTGCCCTATTATATACTAGGGCTGTACAGGGGAGGTCATGCCAATCACAGGGGTACCCCAACCCATAGTGTACCCTAGCGTATGTAGGGGTTTTCACTGTATTCTAAGTGTCTTTTAGCATAGCACTGGCTCTAGGCCTGGTTAGTCAGAGTCAGTTACCACCAGTACCCGCCAGCAAACAGTTGGAGGCACAGGATGACTTTGCAACAAGGCCTCGTTCTGCCCCTCTGTTGGTGCTTTCTGCATATCTCTTGCTTCTTTCAGCACTTTTCTTCGTCTTTCTGGACTTCTGTTGCCTCTTTCTGCATTTCTCTTGCTTCTTTCTGCGCCTTTCTTCCTCTTTCTGCACATGTCCTACCTCTGTAGGCATAGTTAGAAATTAGCATTTAAAAAACTTTGAAATTCACTGAAAAAAACCATAGGTTTCAGGGACGTTATAGTTAGAAATTAGCATTTAAAAAACGTTAGAAATTCACTGAAAAAACATAGGTTTCAGGGACGTTATAGTTAGTTGGACATTTCACTCGTACAAAACCAGAGAAATTTGGCCGTTATAGTTAGTTGAGCTAAGTATAACTCGCGCTCCCGCAATGCACTGCTGATGACATCACATATTACATCACTCATGACCTCATCAGTGACATCACTGATGATATCACTGATAACACCTCAAATGACATCACTGATGACATAATTTACGTGATCCTCTGATGCACCTCCTCACACCCGAATATAACCTTTGATACACCCACTCTGAAATACAGACTGCCATTCTCGAAACCATAGACACACCAATACCAGTCACTACATACTCACTCACTGATTCCTAGGTCTACACACACTTCTACTCACTCACAAATACAGTCACTCATACATGCATTCACTCATCAATACAACCACTTCATATGCACTCATACACCTATACAGACACTCACACACCCCACTCACCCATAGAGTGCCCCGCACAGCTAGTTAATCATGCAGAGAATCAATCACATTCCCATTCACTCACCTATACAGTTATATACACACCACCTCACTTATTCAAACAGATACTAACACATACTTACTCTCTTAAACAATCACTGACACAAGCACACATTCATCCACACGGCCACAATCACTCACTCTCACATATAGTCATTTATATATTCCAACACTCACATATACTGCCTTTCACATATGTAGTTACTTACACATGTACCACTGAGATATCCATTCACTCACCAACACAGCCATACACACACTCACCCACCTATACAGCCCCTCACAGATGCACTGTTGAACCCATACACCCAATGAATCACCCACTCACACATCCATGCAGTGAGTCACACACACCCCACCCACCCACACATACACTCAGGCACCCATACAGATACTTAGACAATCAATCAATAATCCATATAGACACTCATGTAGCTACTCACCAACCCATGCAACCGCTTACACACCAACAGACAGACTGATACAGACATTCACACAGTCACTAACCCATGCATTCAGTAAGACACGTTTAATCACTCACTCACACACCTACTAAATCATCTATACAGACAGTCATACACCCACTCATTCTTCAATACACCTTGGCCTATATATATAAAACATATTTTAACTTTACAGAAACACAAATTCAGTGGATGATGTCATCAGTGATGTCATGAGTGATGTCATTTGAGATATCATCAGTGATATCGCTGACCATGTCATGAGTGATGTAATATGTGATGTCATCAGCAGTGCATTGCGGGGGCGTGAGTTATACTTAGCTCAACTGACTATAACGGCCGAATTTCTCTCGTTTTGTATGAGTGAAATGTCCAACTAACTAAAACGTCCCTGAAACCTGTGTTTTTTTCAGTGAATATATATGTGTGTGTGTTCCCAGTGTCCGTCAGAGCCTCACTGGTACAGGCTAATATTGTTCATCAAACGTTGGCGTTCTTGAGCAACGGTAGTGAAGTTTGCTCTGTCCTATGCTCGGGTCCCCATATCAACCAGGATAATGTACCCCAAGGGGATACATTCTATCTATCCCGTCCAATGTTCAATCAGTGCACAAATCTCATATCACCCTAAACTAAACTAGTTGCTACTATTGCAAAGTACACCTAACTTACACAGTCCAACCCTGACTAATCTGACTTCTCCTTTGGTGCACTGTTCCTCAACCGAGGGTGCAGATTATACCTGGTGACTCCAGGCACAGAGGGATCAGTGAAAAGGGGCTCCTGGATAGCTCATATTTCCGGTGGAACAGCCTCGTTCAGGATGTCGTTGTTCTCCTTGTCGCTTTGCGTCCATGTAAGGATAGTGTAGCTAAATGGAACAAAATGAGGTATCTGTTCACACTACTGGTCAGCTCCCCCCTCCTGGACCCACTGGTCACAGGGTAACGGCAGTGGCACCCTCCTACAATGCGATACACAGATCCAGTTCTTACAGCCAGAAACGTTGATAGCAGTGCGGGTTGCCAGCAAGACCTGGTTTGGGTCCTTCCAGGGGAGCTCTAAACTCTTCTGCTGGAAGTCTTTTACGAGGACAAAGTCGCTGGGCTGAATGCAGTGTCTGGGCCCCTCTGGTGTAGCTGGCAGGGTATCCCGGACCGGTTGGTGAATAGAACGCAAACTTTCAGTTAGCTGGCCAAGGTAAGCTTTCAATAATGGGTACTCAATATCTGAGAACCGCCAAAGGCGCAGGACGGCCCAAACTTTTGCCGGGCGTCCAAACACGACCTCGTACTGTGACAATCCTGTACTAGAATGTTCTGAAGTTCTTGTCGACAAAAGTGCTAGTGGTAAAGCATCTGGCCACTTTAACCCTGTCATCTCTTGAATTTTCGCCAGTTTAAGCTTGAGAGTACCATTGTACTTCTCAACTAAACATGCTGACTGTGGATGATTGGCAGCATGAAACTTCTGTTTTATGTGCAAGCCATCACAAATTAACTGAATCACCTTGGCATTAAAATTACTTGCGTTATCACTCCAAATCAAACGGGGCAAGCCAAAACAAGGAAAGAACTCCTTCAGGAGTACCTTTGCAGTCGTAAAGGCTGTATTGCTTTAGTAGGATTCGCCTCAACCCATTTACTGAATGCACAGACAACCACCAAAACATACTTCAAATTGTTGCACCTTTCCAGTTTGATATAATCCATTTGAAGGACTTCAAAAGGGAAAGTGGGTGGTGAAAAATTACCAGGGGGTGTAGGAGTGCCCTTCCCAGGATTATGCATCATGCACATCCAACAATACTTCACTAAGTGTGCAGCTATTTTTGAAATATTGTAATTCTGCCATACAGGGTCTAACAACTTGAAAATACCCTTAGCACTGATATAAGCTGGGCCATGGGCCATCGTAACTACAGGTAGAACATACACATCTGGTAACATCCATCTTTGTTTCCCTGTTTTATCAATCCAATATCCTTCATCATTCAATTGTGCTGTACTTTCTTGCCACATTGCTGATTCCTCTATCGTGGCCTCACTTTGTATCTCTTTCACATTCTCAAGTGTATCCTCAAACATGGTAACTTCAGGTACCCACCTAACGGGGCCTGCTACAAACATTCCTTTCATCTCAGTGCGGGCTGTTTCCTTATCTGTCTGATCTGCAAAAGCATTTCCCCTACCTTCATCATTAGTGACTTTTCGGTGGGCACTACACTTTACTATAGCCTATTTCTTAGGGAGTGTCAAAACAGACAAAAGCCTCAATATAAGGTGCCCATGTTGGATCCTAGTGTCATGCGAAGTAGGAAACCCTCTATCAGCTCAGAGTCACCCAAAGTTATGGGCGACTCCAAAGCATACTGGCTGTCAGTATAAATATTGACAACCAGTCCATCACTCAGTTCGCAAGCTCGTATTTAGGCAACAAGCTCAGCTGCTTGGGCCGACTGATAGGGAACTCTTGATGTGTCAACTACTGTAGATAATAAGGAATCCCTGTAGGTACTTGAAATTCCTAGGGTAGGGCAATAATACTTTTGAGGTTAAATCCCCAGGCAATCAAAAGGTCAAATAACAATCAACGACTCATATCAGAGACGAACATGATATAGTAAACTCAGTGTCACTTCCTAGATATATTAAAATTTCATATTTTTATTATTATCTTCTTTAAAACATTTTTGAATGTGTATACAACAAACAATAAATATAAGACATGATGATAGACACAATAAGTGAAAACAATGAATATAAAGTACAGGTTGACAAACTCGATAAAATGTATTAATAAACACCATAAACAAAATAGTTTTTGGTTCTCACAAAGACGAGAAAAGACAAAAAACGGTGGCTGTACGATGGACCTTCTACGCACACACTGCCCCTTCATCAGGAGTGCTCAAAGCTTACTTTATATGTCATAGTTTTCACATATAGAAAGAGTAATATATATATGAAATCTTTTTACACATTTGTCTTTCTCATAATGCGGTTTGAGCCACCAGTAGGATGTTCATGTTAGTTATTTAATTACGGACATGGCATATATAAAAACATTTCTTCTCTGTATAGGTATATTTTTAGAGTATTCATTACTTCATCGTCCAGATTTCAGTGCTAGTAACCTAATCGATTCATTTTGCGATCCAGTGCGAGTCTGTTTTTGATTTTCATTCGCTACGAAGTCAGGTGATCTTTTCACGTGACCTAAATTGCAGATTTATTCGCAGCCAATGGTGACTTCGGTTATTTCATCTGGACGCAGTACGCTGTGCAATTCGACTACCGCGCATTTGAACTGGTAAGACCCCTTAACTCTCTTGAGTTGTGAATAATTACACAGTCCACATATAACACATCCCCCTTCTACTCTTTACTGTGTTTATGGTATTTTGTATTAGGGTACGCCAACCTCAGTACCATTGAAAGTGAGGATCCACGATCACGGACTCCTCCCATTTGAAAAATGTTTTGAATTTGAGTATCTTCCTTTACCGTATTATGTATCACAGGTAATAAATCTAAGGAGATTTTTTTAATTAAAAATAGAGCGACATATCATTTGTTGCAGTTAACCGGTATGCGTTCCCTTTTAGAGACATCATTGTCACTTATAACTTTATCGACAAAGAAGCACGCGTCCTGAGGAACCTATTTAAAGTATTCTATGCCTCAGGTATTTATCGCTGCCGATAATAAATCTGTCGTTATGATAACGAACAAACTGCTGGTAACATACGTATAGAGATAGATCATCATAACGCATTCATTTTAGTTACAAATTTATATCTTCCCTGTTTGTTTGGATGCCCAGATTGTCGTATCTGATATATTGCTGGTGGACTCAGAGAAACTCTGCACGGCTCAAGGCTTACATATTATCCTAAAGAGGGTAATTAGTCATCCTTACTATCCATGAATATATATCATGTTCTTGCATTATATACATTGTATGTTTTTCTTATTAATTTCCACGTTTTCACTTATAGATCTGAATTCGTGTCTTGGTAGCCCTTTATCCTTTTGCTGTTACCTAGTCTAAATCTGCAAAAGTATGCCCTATCAATTTTGTTCTGTCTTGAAGTATTTAGCTGTTTGCTTTCCATCATGGGTGCACTTTTTATTCTCTAGAAGCCTTGAATGACTTATATGTAGTTATCAAGAGTAAATGTACTTTCTCTCTCTTTCTTCCTCTTTTTCTACTGGTTTTTTTTTCCCACCCATTACATCTGACCCATGGTGTAGGTAAATAACTCACTATATTCTACAAAAAAATTATTTGGAGCATTGATGTTATGAAGTATGATTAACTCTGAATTGTATATGTTTGTATTTTATAAGCATGGTGAAGGTATTGTAGCTGATCATTGAACCTTTTGTATTTTAAAACTCAGTGTCTTAGTTAATTTTTACTTGGTTTTAATTGAATTTGTAGGAAACTGTTTGTGGCTCTCCTGATGAAGGTGCAGTGTGTGCCGAAATGCACGTAGCGGATCCATCGTACAGGCACCGTTTTTTGTCTTTTCTTTTCTCTGTCTCTGTGAGAACTAAAAACTATTTTGTTTATGGTGTTTATTGATACATTTTATGGAGTTTGTCAACCTGTACTTTATATTTCATTGTTTTCACATATTGTGTCTATCATGTCTTATATTTATTGTTTGTTGTATACACTAATGTTTTAAGAAGATAATAAAAATATGAAATTTTAATATATCTAGGTAGTGACACTGAGTTTACTATATCATGTTCGTCTCTGACATGAGTCGTTGATTGTTATTTGACCTTTTGATTGCCTGGGGATTTAACCTCAAAAGTCTCAACTACTGTACGCAGCATGCTGATAGCATACGCAGCAGTTGTAGTGCCATCTGGTAATTTAAAACAAGAGCCATCAACATATTGTTCCTCTTGTGGGTCAGATAAGGGAACATCAGTCAAGTCTACCCGTTCTTTTGTCTCTTCTCCCATCCGGAAGATACAGTCATGTTTATCAATCTCATCATTCTCAGAAGGAAGGGGTAGTAAGGTGTCTGGATTCAGAATGGCACATCTTTTGACTGTGATGTGTTTAACAAACAATGTTATTTCATAGCCAGTCAGACGTGTAATAGTAAGGTGCTGTGTCTTGGTCTTATTCAAAAGGGTATCCACAGCATGGGGTACCATGACTGTGAGATCAGTATCAAGTACTAGCCCAGCTGACTGTCTTTTTGAAACAGCCACAGCCGCGACTGCTCTTCGACAGCTCGGGAGGGCCTTGTGTGGCAGGGTAAAGCAGCAGAGAAGTAAGCACACAGGCGTTGTTTATCTCCAAATTTTGTGCTGAAACAGAAAACGCACAACCGGCCATCTCATGGACGTTCAACACAAACGTTTTATTATAATCAGGGGTGCCAAGTACTGGAGCTGAACTAAGTGCAGTTTTCAATTGCTCAAAAGACTGCAGACATTCAGGCATCCAAGGCAGGGGCTCATGCACATCTTTTAGTGTTAGTGCAAGCAGGGGTTTGATTAGTAGCGAGTAGTTAGGCATCCACTGTCGACAGTAGAAAGTGATACCTATGAAATCCCGCACATCTTTCTGAGTTTGTGGAATGGACATTTTTTTCACAATGGTAGTGATGCGCTCACGGATCAATCTCCTACCCTACTTTGACAGTAGGTGACCTAAATAGGTGATCTCCTGTCGACAATACTGAAATTTAGAAAGAGAAACTTTAAGTCTGTGATGTTCCAAATGCAACAACAATTTAACTGTACTACCCCTGCAACCTTGTTCTGTGTCAGAAGCGATAAGGAGGACGTCAACGTACTGTACCAAGACATTACCTGTGCGAAGAGAAAGAGAATCCAATTGACTCCTTAATGCTAGGCTATAAATACTCAGACTCTCTGTATAGCCCTGAGGAGCTCGACAGAATCGAAAGCTCCTCCCAGCTAGGGTAAAACTTAACAGATACCTGCTATCTGGATGAATAGGAACACCAAGGAATGCATTTTTCAAGTCGATGAAAAGAATTTTGCAGTAGAAGGGATCATCGTAAAAAGAGTAGTGATATCAGGGACCACTGGAAACTGGGGAACCACTATTTTATAACTTCACGCAAATCAATCGCAAAGCGGTAGACATCTCCATGATCATCAGAAGGACCCAAGGGAGTACGTTTAAGGATCGGAAGAATGGAACTGTTACAAATATTAGCAGACGTCTCTTCAACCACTCCACTCTTAATCAAATCCTGAATAACTTGCAATAGGGCTCGCTCTCCTACCTGCGGTATTTTAAACTGTGGAATACGGGGCAAAATAGCACCATCCTTAACCTGTGTCGAGACTGGAGGTATCTGCAGTAGTCCCACATCTGAAGCACCTGTCGCCCACAAAGTGGGCAGCACATCAGCAATTTCAACAGGAAGAGGCGCATCTTTGGACAATCACTGTTTAGCACAGACCACATCCGACCCCATTGTCATATAAACACCTGCCGGGAAACAATAAATCGTAGCATGTAGTTTCTTCAACAAATCCAGACCAATCAAATTTTCACCACAATTGAAGGTCAGTAAGAATGGCGAATGCACGGTGAAAGGACCAATAGTCAACGCAAGGGGTTTTGAAACAGGGCTTACAACCGGTACACCAGAAAAACCTACTAAAACATTATTATGGCCAGACAGAAACAGCCCCAGGGACCATATTTCAAGAACTTTTCATCGCACCTGTGTCCACCAAAACTTCCTTAGTCAAACCTTGCAGTTCCGCTGTTACTTAAGGACCATGCTGGCCTACAGGTATAGGAACTGGTCCCCCACTCTGTCCCTGTCTATCCTAGCTATAAGACATTCCTGTCTCTTCCTCAATGTCATAATCATCATGATAGTATTGTCCTTCATGGGGGTCATCAAAATAATTATTAGCAGAATGACCCAGTGAGGCCATGGCATTCTGAGCCCTATCTACCCCACCAGCACCTCGACCCCGTCCACGAGAATCTCGTCCTCACGGGACCGTTATTTTCTGCTAAAGCACAAGACACTCGCTACAACAATGTCCCTCCTCTTTACAATACACACACTGATTCGGACCCAAAGGCACAGTTGCTGACTGCTTACTAGTGCATGGAAGCTGTCGGGCAGGACCGCCACGTTCTCTCCCCTTTCCTTTACAAGCCTGTTGCAACAACACCTTCATCTTCAAATCCTTATGCCTCTTCTCTGACCTCTCCTTTTCCTCAGTATCCCCATGCTCACAATATTGGGCCATATTCAAAATGACAGAGGGAGATGAGGGGGACCAAGTACTTTCAGAAGCCTGCAATCGAGTAGCAATTTCAGGAATCATATTAGAGACAAATCTATGAACGAACAACCGAACACCTCCTTCAATAGACAAGTCCTGCCCACTGTAATCCAAAAATGTACCTTCAAATCAGGTGAAGAAATCAGACACACTCTCATCCTTCTTCTATCGACAAGCTGACAATTTATCCCAGTCTACCTTTCTCAGCGGATTAAGAGAATGCATATATGTAATAATGCGGCCTTGCAATGCTAAAATTTCCTCTCTGGGCTTATCACCTGGTTTTCTTTCCTGATCCCATGCTTTAATTTAATCCCAAGTACCCCCCCAACTCAGGGACATGGTCTTAGGTATGGACCTGTCTCCAAATATCAACCGGGGCAAGAAGACCAAAGAACATTTCAATATCAGCAAGAGTCATTACAGTGGAAGATGCAGCTTCTGTCAATTATTTATAGTATGCAGTAAGATTTTTACTAGGGTCAGGCAAATGAGTCTTAAGAAATAAGTCTTCACTTCTTTTCCACGGGGTATAGACCCATTGCTCTTGAAACCGGGCCACCACTGCCGCTCCAGTGACATTACCTCACCCATCTGTTAACTCTGGTATCTCTGGGTGATATATAGGATGAACCTCTCTCATCAGAAACTGGGACACCGACCTGGGACTTTTCTCATGCAGTCTTCCTCTGTAAGCTATCAGCGTTGTAACATTACCAAAGACATGTTCTGGCCCCAGTTCACTAATATGCACTCGATCACTAATGTCATATAAAATCTGAGGTGCCTCTGCTCCAAAGCACTGTTGCCAAAGACCAATCAAAGTAGCGGACATGTGTTTAAGGGCATGTTGCTGTATAAAAGGCTCAAAATCTCTCATAGTCGCCCAAACATCCTCTACACCATAAATAGGATTACGGGCCCACTGTGCAGCCTGATTGGCTATTACCTGTTTCTCTTCCTCTCCCACACCAGACCGCACTAATGGTCCCATACGCTCCTTGAATTTCCTCCAATCCCCATCCTCAAATCCACGCACCGGTGTCCCACTACTTACCGGAGGATGAAAAACCAAACCAAATTAGGAGAGGCAACAGTAGTAACAGGCACTATTGTCGCTGAGGGATAGGTCAGGGGGGAAAGAGTTGGCGAAAGGGATGCTGAGACAATAGGTACATCAGCAGTACTAACAGCCACAGTTGCCACAGACGGCATAGAAACAGAAGAAAGAGGAGGAGGAAGAGGAGGAGGAGGAGCCGAAGCCACAGCTGTTGATGTAACAATGGTGGCCACCGGGGCAGAGACAGTGGACGCAACTGTAACGGGTGGCTGTGAGGGCATTGGAACAGCAGGATATATTCTTTGCGGGGCATAGGGAGGCGGGGGTCGCACATCCAACAAATCTTTCACAAAAGTATCATCATCTTCCTGAGCCACATACTATTTATCAATTTGCAATCAAAACCTTCTATCTTCACGCTCAATACCCTTTTCCTGTTTTTCCCCATAATATGCTACAGCTTTCTGAGTCAATGTCTGCATTCTTCCCTTCCAGGCGTCTTTTTCTGCCTTCAGTCGCCGCTTCCTAGCTGCTTTCTGCCATTTTCTGAGGGAATCAAACATAGACTGCCTATTTCATTTCTTAAACAACTGTTCTTGTAAATACTCAATTTTTTGTTCATCAAAAGTGCCCATAAATGGGCCACTGCAACTCGACCTTGTCCCTCGTATATATGTGTGCCATAATGTACTAAACATAATAGGGCCAAGGCCATGCTTCACACACATATCAAAATTAGGTGTGCCTTCTGGAGGTGCCGGCTGAGCTTCTTCCAATCGAGCATCTGCAGAACAACAGCGACGGCACCAAGAAAACAATTTACTGGCCCCAGGCATTTAAAAAAAAATTAAATTCACTATTTTATACCTGGCAAAACATTTCCAAACGTTTCTTTCCAAAAGACGGCCCTTAGACTGTACCAAATACAAACCAAAATGGTACCATATCTACAAAGAACCAAAACAAACTCACCTGATATATGGAGGTCAAACAAATTGATTCTCCACTGCCGGCTCTTCAGATCAAACGGTCAGATCTAAGGGTTTTGCCGTTTAGGACTCCAGGCGGGATGATCACTGGGGGAGGCACCGTCTGGCAGGACAAAAGGGGCAGCTGCGAGCACCAGAAACTCTTTGTGCAGGGGTCCCTGATCCGTCCATCCAACCCAACAATAGCCTCGACCCCCGTCTGCGGAAGCGGATGGGTCACTCACCTGAAAGAGTCCTTGTTCGGGCACCAAGTGAAGGAAGTGGCCCGATTCGGGTCACCTGGGTCACTCACGACCACCTCTCAGCCTTCCAAGAAATGAAGATTCGGTCAGACAGTAGAGAATACAAACCACTATATGTTTATTCAGAGTACACTCAGAGTGGAGCCCAATCTGCCCAGTCACTTAGGAGTGCTGCAGAGGGACTGAAAATCAAAAGCATCGAAATACATATTATACTGTTCGTAGCTGGATTAAAACACGCCCATAATGGAATTTTCCAAGCGGATGCAGCTAGACAGTGCAATACAAAAATAAGTTATGTTTCCATCCTCATATCGTGCATTACCTCAGAAGCTCAAGGTTATTTCTCCCTGCACCCGCCTATGGACAAGTTGGTGAGGACCTTTATCTAGTGCGAAGTTATGTGGCACATGAACAGTGCATTCATTAACGAGGAAAGTTTCATCATTCTGGGAAACAAAACTTAACAGGGGCCTTTTCTAAGAAATGAGCCAAGGTCAGTTTCACTCTCACACCTAAAATGGGGTCTAGACACAAAATGGTGCCACGAATGCTAGTTTACATAAATGTTTTCCATCCTAGCAGTGTGAGATACTGTAAAATGGGTGACCTGACTAATTCCATTAGAAATGAGAAGGGCATCCACCAGGGTTTTTTTCTTGCCCCAACCCTTTTTTCGCCATATGTAAATAACTTAGTAAAAAGTTTTGATTTTCCTGGCAATAACACCCCAAAAGTGGCTGCTTATTATTTTCCAACGCTTCTGTTTGTGGATGACGTACTTCTCATTGCCAAAACTCCTGCTGGTTTATAGGCTCCGTTGGCTCATTTTTCAATCTTTTGTACAGAGGGAGGGTTAGAATTGAATATTAGGAAGAGCAAGTTTCTGGCAATTAATCCTTATAAAACACTAAAGTCGTATTAAAGCACTGAATGACTTGCTCAAGCAATTCCAAGATTTTGATTATTTAGGAGTCAGATTGACTAGTAAATTTAACTGGCTGTTGCAAATTAACAAGAGTGCACTAAAGTTACAACAGGAATCTGGGGCTGTTATAAAGTTAGTTGAGAAAACAAAGGCAAGGGGTCTTTTCCTGTTGGTAGAAATATATAACATAAAAGCTAAGGGGTCAACTTTATAGCTCAGAGTTGTGAAGGTATGCTAAAAACAATAGGCTTGCTTTAACTGAAAATAGGTTCATCAGTTCTTTACTAAATCTTCCTTGGAGTGCCCATGCAACTCCCTCAGCTGCTTGATTTAGGTCTGTATCCGATTGCTTTTACTTTAAAATTGAGACTCCTTTAGTATTGGCATTAATTGTGGTCCACTGAGGAATTAGCACCTTACAGACTACCACTAAAGGAGATATTACAGTTACATGACCATTTGAAGGTTCCTTGGTTAGCTTTCATTTAAAAGATGGCACAAAAAATGGACCTTCTCATTCTTTGGGAGTCTCCAGCCAAAGGAAAATCAGTATCTGAGTTAGCGATCAAAGAAAAGCTAAAGGTATATCTCCGGGTAGAAGTACAGAGACGTAAGTCAGGCAGTCTGACAGATAGATTTCTGGACTACAAATCATTTCCCCTGTATTGACCTTTGTTTGACAAGTTATATTGAATGAATGGATGATTGATTTTGTATAGCGCACAGCTACTCCACGATTTTCCTGGCACTATAGGCTAGCTTGTTTCTTAGCCAAGCAGTTTTATATTAAGTTTAGATATGGGATCTTACCAATTAATAACTTTCGCATACATTGGGGTGAGAAGTATGGAACTAGCACTTTATGTCTGTTGTGTAATTTATAAATTGAAACATTCCATTATTTCTTCTTTTTGCAATGCTTATGTAATTCCACATAAAACGTGGATCAGACCTGTGTGTTATTTTATGAAAATTAGACTGTGAATTAGCACTGAGAATTGTAAGATCCGATTCCAGAGAAAAGATTGGCATTAGTGTTGCTAAATGTTTGTATTCAGCATGGATTGTACGTAAGAAGTTTGCAGATTCTGAGGCTGATACTCTTGTCTCAAATGATTGTCGACTCTGACATTGGGTTACTAATCCATGTTATGTTTTCAAATTTTCAAAAAATGTATCATGCTCTCGCCTAATTGTATAGTTCTTCTTTTTAGTATCAGAATTGTTTACAATTGACATTTTAGCCAGATGTGGTATGGTCTTTTGGTTTATATAATATTCATTTTTGTGATTATTTTGTAATTTGACAAGCTAAATTTTAGATTGTTAGGAATTTGGCTATGCTTAACATTGTTGCAATAAGTATGTGTCATATTTGTATGTTATTGAAGCATGTTTTATGGATCTTGGATCCAAAATAAACAGAATATGATGATAATTCACTTTCATATTGTGAAGTAAAAATCTAAGGTATGTTTTGCCTAAAACGTGGGTCTTTTGAAATAGTCTTGTGGAACTATATTCTGATTCTGAAATTTGAATAGGCCGATTATCATATCACCCTCCCTTTCCAGTTGGAAATAAAATTGGATAACATCTAGCCACCAAAGTTTTTTCCTAGATACTAACTGGATTTCCTCCAACCTCTCTCATTTGATAGAGTTCTAAGGCTTCACCCACTAATTTTTTACAATGCACGGTGTGTTTATTGCAGTGCTCACATATTTCTTCCAAGTGTTCTTTATTAACTTTGTCAAACTGGCCAGCGCTAGTTTCATCTGTAAATAGCCGGTCATTGGTATCTATAAAGTCATTAATTTTAAAATGTTGATAGTATATGTTATTTTGGAACAAGTGTGAAATAGCCTCATGTATTTTGGAAATGCTTATTAATTATTACCAATTTTGTTATCTTTTGTTGGCACTCCATTAACTAATATAAATAAAGGTTCTTCTAACCACCGCTGCATTCCCACAGTTTCAATGGTTTTTAAACAATTTATTAGTAAAAAAAACAACCTTACCTTTTAGTGCGTGCACGAATTCTTGTGCTTGAAATTTCCCAGAATTGCACATTAATATTTGTTTGAAATGGATGTAAAGTTTGAAATAATATATTTTCATACAAATTAAAATGTTGTAAATCTGAAGTTTTAGGGTAGATCTACAAATTATTAGAAATTGCACGTGAAGGCATAAAGTTATAGCCTAGTTTTCCAAGACAATAATAACAAACAATTTGATCAGCACAAGCAGTATATCTGTTTGTTTTGTGTTTTTGTAGTAAATCAATATCTTTAGTTTGTTTACCAAAATGCGTGCAACTACAAAAAATGTACACTTTATTTGGAATTTCAGAAGTGGTTTCATGAAATTTCAAAATATCCAAATCAAAATGATTAAAGTCCATAGTTAGATTGTTGATTGTACTTTATGAGTATGCAATATTTGCGGACACCGAAACTTCAGATTCACCACCAAAGTATTTTAAGTGCATATACTTTGTGATAGATAGGTCTGTCTCAGGATTAGAGTGTAGTAGAGTATAATTTATTTGCTCCAATTATATTGCTGGTCCTTTAACAAAGTATAAAGTTTGTACAAGTTTTCATATACTTTGAATAAAAAGTTGAAAGCATATTAATAGCTTTCAATAAATAGGGAGGGGGGTAGAGGTGTAGGCTAGATCAACCCTCCAAATATAAGTAGACCTGAACAACCCGAAGTATCGGGTAAAATAACCTAGCCAAAAGGGATTTCAGAACTCAGTCTGAGTTTGAAAATCACCAGGAAAGAAAAGCTTTTCGTTCTTGAGTCCCCTCACTCACCAGGGTTTCCCCACGGTGACATGCTTCATCATTGGGGCCATCTCAGTCCTCTACGGACTGAGGCGTGCTACGACTTGCGGATTACGTAGGAGCAATGTTGTGACAACTATGTGTGGTGCAGAAAGTGGAGTGGAGTGGGCTAATGTGAGTTTTAAAATATCTAGCTAGTGGGCGAATTTTTTTAATTCTTGCTCCTAGTTGGTATAGTCTAAAAACGGGGTAGAATGCTGGAAGACCTAGCTATAATGGGTTAGGTGTACCTAGCATTTTGTCAACATGTTTCGAGCATTCCCCAAGCTCTTCGTCAGGACTACACAGGGACCAACCCTGTGTACCCCACTCCTAGTTAACCTGAATGAGGTGAAAAAACATTAAATGACGCTGCAACTAATAAGCATGCGTAAGTATATACATACATTTGAGCATTGTCACGTAGTATATTTTAAGAAGCATAAATATGCCCCATGGTCTCGGAGGGGCTGTGGGTATCTCGTATACTTGATTAGAGATGCTCGCACAAGGAATCACCTAACTGGAACCCTCGCATATGCGGTCCGGAGGGGGGCATATTTATGCTTCCTAAAATATACTACGTGACAATGCTCAAACGTATGTATATACTAACGCATGCTTATTAGTTGCAGCGTCATTTAATGTTTTTTCACCTCATTCAGGTTAACTAGGAGTGGGGTACACAGGGCTGGTCCCTGTGTAGTCCTGACGAAGAGCTTGGGGAATGCTCGAAACATGTTGACAAAATGCTAGGTACACCTAACCCATTATAGCTAGGTCTTCCAGCATTCTACCCCGTTTTTAGACTATACCAACTAGGAACAAGAATAAAATAATTTCGCCCACTAGCTAGGTATTTTTAAAACTCACATTAGCCCACTCCACTACACTTTCTGCACCACACATAGTTGTCAAAACAGTGCTCCTACGTAATCCGCAAGTCGTAGCACGCCTCAGTCCGTAGAGGACTGAGATGGCCCCAATGATGAAGCATGTCACCGTGGGGAAACCCTGGTGAGTGAGAGGACTCAAGAAAGAAAAGCTTTTCTTTCCTGGTGATTTGCAAACTCAGACTGAGTTCTGAAATCCCTTTTGGCTAGGTTCTCTTCGGGTTGTTCAGGTCGAAAGCATATTAATGTCATGAAATGCTGAATTAAACATATCATTTTAAAGGTAGTCTAAAGAGTGGCTTTGTAGCTGTGTTACATTTCTAAATCGACAGTTATCCAGTGTTTTTTGCAAAATCTTTATTTTGCCTTGTAAATATTTTCTTTGAAGCAGTGGTAAACCTCTGTAGGTTTTCAATAGATTTCATCTCAACGTTGCATTAGTGTCACAAGCTGCAAGGGCAGTGGCATGGTCTCAATGAGGGGGGATTGTCCCATGGAACTCTCTTGAGCACCCAGGCCCTAGGTATCCAGGGTACCATTTACTAGGGACTTAAAAGGGGCAGGAGTATCAATTGTGAATATGTTTTGGGGAAGAAGCGCTTGCAAAGGGGACCTGGTTGGCAGGGATCCTGTTCACTACAATTAAAACCACATCAAAAGCAGGCAAAAAGTGGGGGGTAACCATGCAAAAAGATGCAATTTCACACATGCCCCCCAAAATGCAAGCAGATGAACCTATCCTTCCCTTGGTCTTCATCTTCTAATTGGAAGAACCTGGAAAGGACATCTTCATTGGCATGGGCAGTCTCAGGTTTGTGTTCCACTGTGAAGTCCATTCACAGTAGGGATATGGAGCATCTTAGCAGTTTGGGATTTTCACCTTTCATCTGTTGTAACCACCTGAGAGGACTGTGGTCTGAACTATGAAGTGAGTGTCAAACAGGTATGGCCTCAACTTCTTCAGGGCCCAGACCAAAGCAAAGGCTTCCCTCTCTATGGCACTCCAACGCTGCACTCTGGGCAAAAGTCTTCTGTTTATCAGAGCAACAGGTTGGTCATGTCCCTCTTCATTTGTTCATGCTAGGACTGTACCTATCCCATGATCAGAGGTGTTTGTCAGCACATTTAACTGCTTGGAGGAGTCGGGAGCTGTTAGGACGGGGTCAGAGCACATTGCATCTTTCGGAGTGTCAAAAGCCTTCTGACAGCTCACTGTCCAGTTTACTTTCTTTGGCATCCTTTTGGAGGTAATCTCCGGGAGGGGAGTCACTATGGACCCATGATCCTTGACAAACCTCCTATAGTACCCAGTCAAACCAAGGAATGCCCTGGCTTGGATCTGGGTTGTTGGAGTTACCCAGTCCAGAATTGTCTGGATCTTGGGTTGGAGTGGCTGATCTTGGCCTTCACCTACCAGGTGACCCAAGTATACAACCTTTTCTTGCCCTGTCTGGCACTTGCTTGCCTTGATAGTGAGGCCTGCACTTCTCAGAGCCTCAAGGACCTTGCCAAGGTGGATCAGGTGATTCTGCCAGGTGGAGCCTTAGACAGGAATATCATCAAGATAATCTGCACTAAAGGATTCCAGCCCAGCAAGGACTTTGTTCACCAACCGTTGGAAGGAGTCAGGGGCATTCTTTAATCTAAAGGGCATCACAGTAAACTGGAAGTGCTCATTTTGAGGTGGAGACTGCTGATTTTTTGTTTGGCTCCAGTGGTCAAACCTATCTGTCAGTACCCAGAAGTAAGATCAAAGGTACTGAGATATGTGGCTGCCCCTGACCTGTCAATCAGGTCATCTGCTCTAGGGATTGGGTGTGCATCAGTTTTTGTCACAGCATTGAGGCCCCTGTAGGGCACACAAAACATATTTTTTTTCTTTTCACCCTTGAAGTGAGGTTTGAGGACTAAGTGGCTCTCTTAGGGTTTAATGGCACTTCCAGCATCTTGCTTACTTCAGCTTGGATGCTCTCTCTGACATTCTCAGACTGCCTGTAAATTTTGTTTTTGACAGGTAGGCTGTCACCAGTGTCCACGTCGTGGGTACACCAGCTAGTCTGACCAGAGGCCAGAGAGAAGAGCTTCAGCATACTGACTTAGGACATGCGTGCAGTCAGCTTGTTGTTGGTCAGTGAGGGTGTCTGAAAAAACTACTCCATCAACAGACCCATCTTGGGGATTGCAGGAGAAGAGATCAGGGAGAGGTTCACTCTCAGTTTACTGTCCCTCATCTGTGACCATTAGCAGAGGCATGTCAGGTCTGTCATAATAGGGCACCAGACCATTGACATGTATCACCCTTTTGCGGTGTTTTCAACTACCTAGGTACACCACATAGTTGACCCCCCTTTTTCTTTCACGGACAGGATATGGCCCACTCCACTTGTATTGGCGGGCCCTAGGGCCACAGGCTCCTATACCCATACCTACTGCCCTAGTTTCAGTTTTGCCAGAGCAGACCTTTGGTCATTCCACGGCTATTGGAGTTCTTGGCTGGCCTGAAGATTTTGACTTGCTTTCTCCATTTACTCAGCCATCCTGGAACGAAGGCCAAGCACATAGTACACTATGTCTTGTTTTGGTTCCTTGAGAGACTTCTCCCATTCTTCTCTTACAAGACTCAGAGGACCTCCAACAGGGTGCCCAAACAAAAGTTCAAAGGATGAGAACCGCACTCCCTTTTGTGACACTTCCCTGTTGCCCCCCCCCCCCTGTTCAGGGGGCAACAATGTCAACCCCTAACCTTTCAAAGGGTACCCCAATCACTGGAAGTGGAATTAAGGGGGCCTTGTGGTGGCCTCTTGATTTACCACTGGCCTGCAGGTGACACAGGACAAAAGTCCTTCACCTTCTGAGATATCCCTGGCCAGAATAAGTTATTGACTAATCTAAGCCAAGTTTTATCCTGACCAAGGTGTCAAGCTAAGGGGATATCATGGTCCAAAGTGAGAAGAAACTCTTTAAAACTCTTAGGCACTACCACCCTCCTGGTTGCACCAGGCTTGGAATCTCTGGCTTCAGTGTATAGAAGCCCATCCTCCCAATAGACCCTGTGGGTGCCACTGATATCACTTTTGTCCTATGCAGCAGCTTGCTGCCTCACACTTTCAAGAGTGGGACATGTGGTACAGGAAGGGCCATTCTCCCATTATGAGGGCCAAAAATCTTTTTTTCCAGTGCACTGCATAGGTACACAACAGGTGTGGTGCCACAACCCCTGCCTTGAACCCTGATATAACTGTCCAGGCATGCTTACGTTGAGCCAATTGTGCTCTGTCCGAGTGGTAGGACCAGGAACGGACATTCGTTTTGATGTACATTTTAAGTGTCTACTGGGATGGGTTAGAACCCCAGATTTCTTCTGCTTCCAGTAGTTTTAAAGAGTCTTATAGGTAACGTCGATATGAACGCCTGTGTTGACTGGTTGATATTTCTTGCCACAGTATAGCCTCCAAGCTTCCTTCTCTAGGCGTGCATAGCTTGCTGCACAACTAGATGAATGCTCCAGCCCCCACCTCTCGATGATCTTGGAGATCAAACTTAAGTCTTATTTGTGCAGGCGATGAGTTTTCGAAAGACTCAACACTTGCTTAAAAATTCTTGTTGTTTTGTTCAGAAGACTGTAATCTTTCCCCATCATAATCTCCTGACCATAAGAGAGTTAATTGAGGATTTTTTCTTTCCTCACATTTATTAGAGGAGTCAAACTTGGGCCGGAACTTGCTTCGCAAGGCTGGTGAAGGCTACCTGAATTCTCAGAGCTTTGGCTTCTACTTCGTCTTTTAAGAACGAGCCCCTTCTGTCCATATGGACCCCTAAGTATTTGTATGAGAAGGCTCTGTCGATACTTTTACCATTGTACTGTCATCCGCCGCCTTGATATTTGCTTGACACATATGTGATTGCCCTTGTCTTTAATAGGTTTAGTTCCAGCTCATTTTTGGTGGTGTAGAGAGATAGCTGGTCAAGTAGTCTCTACAGGCATAACCTGGTGTGACTGAGCAGGACAAGATCGTCTGCGTATAATAGATTGCTAATTCTGGTCCCGGCGAGTTTTGGGGGGTGAGAGTTGACGTCTTCAAGTACATGTGATAGATCTGAAATAAAGAGATTAAAGAGAAGAAGCACCAACACACAACCTTTTTTACTCTACGCAAGGTGTGTATCTCCCTGGAGACATGGGATCCGTCTCCAAGTTTTATACAGATCCATGTGTTTGTGTGTAGCTGGATTATAGCTTGTAGGAGTGCAGGTGGAATCCCCAATTTCTGCAAATTGGACCATAGTTGGCCCCTGGGCACACGATCAAAGGTGGCCTTAAAATCAACGAAACAGTGAATTAGCATTCCTGAGGACACCGCTTTATCCAACAGGACTGATATTGAAAGCAAGTTTGTAATGGTTCCTGTTTTTGCCAAAAATCCTGTCTGATTAAAAGGTATAAGATTTTTTTTTCTAGCCCACAACAGGTCTTGAAGGAGCAGCTTAGCGTAGTATTTAGATTCATATTCTAGAAGAGTGATCATCCTGTAGTTTTTGGGGTCTGGCAACCTTTATAGATTGGGTGTATAATACCTCTGCGCCAAGATACCAGTATGAGCTGATTTGTCCAGCCGTAGCTGAATAAGGGTGCCAGATGTTTGGCCCAAAAAACGATGTCTTGTTCACAGAATCTTACAACGTAATTGGAGCGTCCGATTGACAAGTGATATATTGAAAGAAAAAATAGAATAGACTACAGCTATTAAATAGATAAAAGTATGACTATTAAGAGATAATCAGGTATACAGCAAATTAGGGCATAAAGAAACTGAAACTGCCTTGGATAACAATAGTGGTTTTTGTTTTTATGCAAAAAATATAAGGTGTGCAAATATAATGAAGGCCAGCAACATATAGCAAACTGAAGATCAGAAAAGAACAACAAATAACAAAGTTGATTTGTAACACACAATTTGTTGTTTATAATTGCATGACCGTACCCAAAGTGATATGAAGTGAAAACAGGCATTAGAATGCCAGTCGTCTTACTTAAACGTAAATGACATTGTCCTAATTATTGCAACTGTTTTCTCAATGGCTACTCCAAAAGAGTGAGTGCCTTTTGAAGTAGGACCTTGATTGGAGAGGTTTATACTGGTTTCACAGAACGGCTGCAGACAGCATTACCTACAGATAATTTATATTTAAGGACAACTATGGTAAATTGTTTTTGCCTGAAAAAAAATTCGATTCAACAAGTCAATATTTTAACATGGCTCAAAATGTTTGCTGTTTTTTCTCTGTTCGCTTAAGGCCTATACCTGCGACTGTGTGGGCTGGAACCTGCAACCAAGAAGGCTGCCACTTGGCAACAAAAATCCATTATTAACGTATATGCTTTCATTTTGAACGCTTACAGCGTTAATCTTTAAGTAACTCACACGTTAACATGCACTTTACATGATATGCTATGTTTTGTCGGTTTATGTGCGTAGTGCTTTATTATGTTGCTTTATTTATTTATTTTGCTGCTTCAACACGTTATACAACCCTTCATAGTTGGTATTTCAAGAAAAAGCATTACCAAAATCAAATTCTCAAGCACAAACTGTAGGTATCTAAATGTTCAGTGAATAGCACATACTTCTGACATCCTAAATACTCCACAGCACAAACTCCTAATGTCATAATACAGAGAAAATAGCATTTAACCATGCATTTTGTAGCTAGGCCCATACATCTCTCAAAGATGATCAACAATGGAAGACACAGTTTGTCCTATTAGAGGCTATTCCTTGCATTGTGGACGATATGTTGTAAAAATAAAAATGTGTGGCGGTGGCTAGCTCGACACTGTAAGATAAAAGGGCCTTTGTCAGCTCCAGTGTGCATAGGCACCCCTTCTCCACTGACTCTGAAATAAAAAACTCTTGACAAAGGCAATGGGAAGGTTGCTGGAAGTAAATATGTGGGGCGTTAATCTTCTGATGCTACAGAACAAAAAAGACGAGCTACCCTCTTGAAAAGGGTGAAAGTTTAAACAGTTGTCCCAAAAGCACTAGCTTGCATGTAGTCCCAACTGATACAAATCCATAATATAAGATCACTGCCTTGGCCACTGGGGCTTGGGCTGCGATTGACCAGTGTCAGTCGGATAGTGTTGGACAGATTACAACAGTGGGCAGAATCGCACGATAAACTATCCGACCTACAATACGGCTTCCGTCCCTGTATTGGGACTATTGAACAGAGTCTTAATTTAAGCCTGATTATCGGCAAACATGTTAAGATCAAAAAGGGGCAGATATACATAGCCTTTGTCTACCTTTCATCGGCTTTCGACTGCGTAATACATGATAAACTTTGGCAAAAACTAATTGATATGGGGGTGGAAACATCTTTAATTAGCTTCTTACGAGATCTATATACGGGGTGTAAAGCCGAGGTTAGATTTGGTATTAATGGAGAATGCACAGACACCTTCAGTGTGGAGAGAGGGGTGAGACAGGGATGCGTCCTGGCCCCCTTCCTGTTTTCTTGATGCATTAACAGCGTGGGGGAGGAATTAGCGGCCGCAGTAAAAGATCTACAGCAAATTGGTTTGCGTCCAGTCCCGGCCCTCCTCTACGCTGATGATGCGGTCTTGATGGCCCATACCCCGCGTGCCCTGCAATCACTGATCAACAACTTTGTAGAGTATATGGAGAACCTGGGGCTCAAAGTCAATCAAGCCAAGACATTCATCATGACGTGTGGTAAAAACAGTAACAAATGCAGAAGTATAGCAATAAATGGGTCCCAAATAGGTTTTACAGAGACTTTCTCCTACCTTGGAGTTCTGTTCGATAAGGAGGGGTTGTGGAGGAAGGCCATCGAAAATAGAAGGAACCTATTTACCAAGGCATGATGGGCCCTGAAATGTTTTGCCAGACGTTTGGGAACAATTCCCCCAGATCTGATGTTGAGGGTGTATAAAGCAAAGTGCACTAGTGTCGCTCTCTATAGGGGCCCCCTGGCCTGCAGAAGCACATGTTTCAAGAATTATCCTTGACGTATTTGTAATTCGTGCAAGAATAGAAACCGATCGACGTGGACTGAAGTACGCACCCTCTCGAGAACAGGAATGTACACTACTTAGGTTTGTAATTTGAACAGCGTTTCCATGTTTCGAGAGTAATAATCCTCAATAAGAGCCCGGAAACTTTCAGCGTTACACTTAGCACTATACCAGCGCCCCCAAATTAAGTTAGCAGCACTTTTAGAATACAAGTTATGAAGCGCTATTTAGATGCTAAATGCAGTACAGTTTTGGCGCTGCAAAGAACAACGAAAGTGGTCACCGCCAGTGCGTGGACGCCCAGGGACAGGCCGAGGAGCACACAGAGCAGCTGCAGCGCTTTCATGGCGAATTCCGTTCCTCTGTGGTGAGGAAAGGGGTGCTCCTTTCGGACATGAAACGACACAGGTTTAATATTTAACCTCTCTTAAAATACTACCGAGGGGCTTCTTTGGAAGATCAGCAGCACTGGAATGTGTAAAGAGCCCGAACCCAAACACCGCCCCCAGGAGCCTGGCCAGTATGTGGCTGTAAAGCAAGGGATACTCGAATTCCACCGATGCCTAAATAGGATTCAAATGTGTCTGCTGCTCAACATGATATGTTGCATAGCAACAAAACGCCTAGGCAAATAAATACAAATTAATATATATTTTAACGAGTGGCTCTGAGGGTCTGCACATTAAAGCGTTTCTCATGTCTTAAAGAGGAATTCAGGGATCTGTGGTGGTAACACGGAATATTTGGTATCCTCTACTTTCCCATCATTTAGAAACGAAATGACAAAACATGTTTATAACGACAGAAAGGTGAGAAGGGTTACTGAAGCGTGACACATTTGGACAGGATTATGACCAAGAAACAAAGCAATCCATCGGTATTTTATCACGAACAACCTTGCGACGTGTGTACTGTGTTTAACAGACGCAAACCCTCTGTCCCCAAAACGACGTGGGCAAGGAATGGAAATACTTCTATAATAATGAATGCAGCAAGGAACAAGTCGACACAAATGTATGCAGTCGCTGCTCACGGGGGGGGAATGAAATATTTAAAAAAAAAAAAACTTACCTCACAGCCGGTCCACGGGTCCACGCCACCTCGCTCTCAGACCTCTGATCCCCTGGGCGCCTTCACTAACGGTACTGGAGGAGGGGCCTGCCAACCCCTCTCAGCCAATCCTGGCGCTGGATTGGCTAAGGGCACAGCTTACGCTACGCCCGCCGCCTGCCCATTAGGAGACCGAGGGGCTCCTAATGGGCATGCGAAGGCAGTAAAAACACAAGTACGCATGACTGGGCACGGAGTAAAAATTAATCTCCATGCCCACTCATGCGCACTTGTGCTGCCTTTCCCTGGCTTGTGACAATGCATGTCAGTCAACATGACGCCGGACCGCCCACGGTCCGACGTCATGCTGACTGACATGCATTGTCAGTTAGTTCTCCCCACCCTCGGCGTCTCTGAACTTAAGTAAACTAAGTTCAGAGACACCGAGGGAGCTGCGGTCGGGTGCGCGGGGCGTGGGGGCTACGCCCCAACGTCCCAATGGACGATCCGCGCCTGATAATATTTGAATAAACAAGGAAGCACAGTCCACAGAGCTTCATGCCCGGTGAAACAGTGTGAAAAACGCTCGTTTTTCATTTCTGAATGGCCTGGCGTGGGCCAGGATATTCTTTGGGTGGGCCTGGCCACCTGGCACACCCTCTAGAACCGGGCCTGCATTACTGTATTGCTTGTTTGTGTTTTGGTGAAAACAGAAAACGCCTATAAAGAACTGTTTAAAAAAAAAAAAAAAGTAATCAATATTAATGATGTAGGTTGGATTGTGACCGACTCCGAATCGGAATTTAGGGAACAGACGTACTTGAATATCGGTTGGTTCGGTAATCCGTATTTTCTTTTAAGAACCACTTAGAAAAGCATCACGCACGCTTCCAAGAGGTGTAACAGGTGTCGCAAGTGCTGAACCTTACAAATCGCCAGTGGTGCGAGTAAACGGGCCTTGCTTTATTTGCCCCGCTAGAATTCGATTCGTTGAGGCGTTCTTCGAAAAACACTGCGCACTAGGAACAATGGGGCAGATTTACAAGCCCCTTGCGTCACTTTTAAAATGGGAAAAGTGACGCAAAAGTGACGCAAGGGGCTTGTGAATCTGCCCCAATGTACTTTTAACTCCTGTTCGTCCGGTACCGTTCTCACAAAGATGGCGCATATCATTAAGGTCTTTACCAGACTCTACATGCTCATATTTCTTCCCAGGCTGCTGATTCTGCACAGCTGACTTCACTTTAACTATATTCTTGAAACCACCGTGTTTGTTTAAAATTCGTATTTTCAACCCTGACCTTATGATGACTGGATCACTCTCTACAACAATATTTCTAAATGACCTTAAGCTTGTGCAGGCTGTATAGCAAACGCTTCCAATAATTGTGTAGATTGCAAGTATAAATACATTTTTCATTTCAATACATATGTACTTACTAATGTTGTGAATCTGCACAGTTGTTTTTTTCCTTAGGAAACATTTGAGTGCATCTTTGATCGGCTCATATGTGATGTCTCTTTTGTCCAAATATGTACAGAGGCCGCAGAGTTCTGCAATGTTTTCCGTCAGTGGCAGATTACAAGTTCCTAACCAGTTCCTTTGGGACAAAAATATAAATAGGGTACGTTTACCATACAATATGTCCTACAATGCATGAAGAATCAACATACTATTGCGAATTACGTTCAACTAATGATAGTAGCTCATGTTGGTTCACTCCTTTACTGTTCTCGTTATCTAGACATCTAATGTTAAAACATCTCCAATTTTCCGTTTCCATACTGTGCCAGGAGTGGCATCGGATGTGACTGATAGGACCGGATTCTTGCCTACCTGATTATCACCAAGAAGCCTCTCAGGTCGCCAGGATCTTTTTATCTGCTAAATAGTGTTGACGGGAGAAAATTCAAATCTCAATACATAATTAACCAAATTAAATTTCCGTTTCAAAGGACCACTGACTCCGAATCTAAATTTTTAGGATTTTATTACAACCAGTAATAAATGCACATACACACACCTCAATACAAGGTGAAGGAAATAAATGGGCACTAAAACAAAAGAAATTCTACGTAAAAGTCTCATACGACTCAGAATAAAAAGAATAATTAATTCTAAGAGCATTAATTAAACAATGGTTAATCCAATCTCTATATCTGAAACCATTAGCCTAAAAGAAAATCAGTTAGTCTTTCCCTACTCTATCTCTAAGGTGACATCCCTACTTAACATTTCCCTTCCCAGGCAAGAGAATAAAAAGGTGTCAGAAGTGAAGACTTCCTAAGAAGTACATTCACTTAGTCAGAGCTCGATCTAAGATGCTCCTTCTAGCTTCCCATCTATGCCCCAACTACTCAACCCTCCGAGAACTGTCCCTAATACAAAATCCCAAAAACGTAGAACACGCCCTTCGGCACACCTCTTCAGCCAGGTCTTCTTCCAGTACTTTTCCAGTGAAACTTGTCTCTCATCCAACGACGGTTAGCTTGACCTTGGGTCCCAGGCACCTTCTCCACTGAAAGTATCATCCTCACATTCCAACGTACTCCCCTGTTGGCTTCCCGTACCATCCTAACTCCTAAAACAAAGTCCTAGTCTCACTAACAAGCTAAATGTCCTTGCACCTGCAACAGAAACATGGGAACGAGAAACTTTTCACTTCTCTAAGATTTTCCATCATCCTGCAACCCAAAGCCTTTACCAAGGGAAATCATTTTCGGCCTACAACGTTTAGCTAACATAAGGAAACGAACAGGCCTTTCTCTTTGAAACGTATATGCGATCAGGCCTTTACACTGTTAAACACTCCTAAATCACATTGTAAGCATTAATTTCATCACTCTTATACACGTGAATAAGCAAACTGCACGTGCAACTTTAACATGGCACACGTTTAAACTAACACATTGCACTACGTGAAAATCAAACATTATGCGTTTACTGAAATACATTCGCAATGATCTGCAGCATTACTTTTCATGAAAGTATGGTTAAATTTCTAAGCACACCTATGTTAAACAATTCTAATGATACATTTCTATGGCACACTTAAACTACATTGAATAATATGTGGGTGCTGACTAACAGTGAATAGGATGCACCCCTACAAATTTCAGAATAACGTGACGCTCTATCAGTTCCCCCCTTTGATGACAAATGTCATCACACCATCACACAATTAACTCCCTTGGAGAAAGAACCGACCTAAACAGTACTAGTTGCCATCCTCCCCCGTCAGAACCTCTCCATATTCTTGATATTCTGATATTGACTGTCCTGCAGTCTAGCCATTCGCATTTCACTCGCTCTGAGAGCTCTTTCAATTCTGTTTCCTCTGTACCACTTGTAGGCTCTGATGAATTCCCACAAGCAGACCACACAAACCACGACAATAATGATCGGTTTTAGCATAAACCCAAGGAACCCCTTTCCCAAATTCGCAAACCAACTTCCCACACGACCAAATCCTTTCCCAATCTTTTCCCTTCTTCAGTCAAATCCTCAATCTCTTGATGAATAGTGGTAATGTTATCTATACAACTCTCCAAATCCTTGCTGTTGTCTGGAATATACGTACAACATTCCTGAACTTTCAATAATTTACAGACTCCGCCCTCTTTTGCCAATAATACATCTAAAGCAAGGCGATTCTGCAAAACCATCGTCCTTATCGACAACATCTCTCCATCCACCAATATCAAAGACCTTGCTGTATTCATTGACAACTCATCAACCACAGTCGCCAGTCTTCTGATCTTCACATCGTTCAAAACCACACCCAAACTCGGTATCATTGCTCCAAAACGATCACCAATCACTGCTCCCGCACTCGCAGCTCTCCGTACTTTAGAATGATGTCCAGTCTCCAGACGCTCCAAATCTTCTGCATGATAGATTTTCGGGAAAATAATGGCCAAATAACATGTACCATACCAATTCGCAGGCAACCTCACATAAGCATTCCTTCCGCACACATAATAAACAGTTGGAATCACTTGCACCGAGCCTTGCAGAAAGTTCTTAGCTGAGTCTTCCATTGTGAAGATGTGATCACACGTACTTTGACCTGCCGAAACCTTTTCATAATAGGTCTGAGGATGTCTCACACACAACTTCCCCTTTTGAACCTGGTCCAGTGCTATGGGTCCATAACTTCCCCTTAGATCTATGTAATCTCCCCTCATCAGTCCAGTCTACTGGACTATCTCCTGTATTCCGTATCTGTGTTAGTTTTCTATATCTATCCTCTACCTGACCTACAAACTTCTTCTCTGTATCTGACAATGAACATGTCAGATTATGTCGGTGAGCATAAGCCGTATCCAGTTCCAAAGACGGTATGAAATACTTCCGAAGTCTGTCTTCCGACTTGTAGTAATCATATTTATTCAAATGCTTATAAGCTGGAACTTCAGGAAGTACTGCATCATAATTGGAAAAGAAATACTCAAACTGACCTCTCTCATAGAAGATGCTAAGCAACAGAATACAAGAAATTCCATACGTCAGTGGAAGGTGATGATATCTAATACCCTCATCCACAGAAGAAGGTAACTGCATACACACATAGCAGTCTTTCGCATCCATCGCATCAACATATTCGTACAATAACTTTGCATACGCATTATGCTTAAAATCACTTCTAGATATATCTATGTGAAATCTACGATTCTCTTTGATTAGTAAAGCTCTTTTAGCTCCTATAGTGACTTCCTTTTGGCTAGAAATGGTAGGTGTAGGTGTTCCCTGTACCTCCCCTTCTTGCTCATGTGAAACGACATACGAGGCTATAACTATTACGGCTATAGAAACTATTACCAACCCTATAAGTGTACCTATCACTAGTGGAGACCTGCGGTGAGTATTTTCAGCATCTGCGATTTTTGCAAAGCTCTCAAAGTTCTTGCCTTGACAGCAACAATTAAGAGTCTCTTCTCTCCTCCAGATATTGCTCGTCAACCAGTTCAAACGACACTTCAAAAGCTGGAAATCCCCTTGCAATTTTCAGTTCCTTATTTACACAGTCCACAAAAGAACTCCCTAGCCCTATTTCGTTGTCTTGACGGAAAGTCCCTAAATGTATTCTTCTTTCAATCGGGCCTAGGATATCTTCTTATAGACTTTTTTATATACAACAAAGTTCACCTTCAGTCCAGGATAAGATCAGCTCCCAAAATCTCTAAAACACCTTGCAAAAGTTCAAGACGAAGCACCACTAATTCTTGATGCGGTGGTACAAAACCAAAAGTTGGAAAAACCAGCGTCTCCAAAATCAACTCACGAATCTTGCTCAGAAGTGGTGGATTTGGAATATTGAGAGTCAGTATTCCTTTGATCTCCACCCCTGAAACCAATAACAGCACGTCTATTTTCAGATTCGGAGAATCTCTGACCAGCGTCAAAGACCTCAGCCTCCCCGTGCTCAACACTCCTGGCATCAGTCACAGCGTATGTCCACTCCGGTGAGGCGTACCTTTGACACGGCACTCTTGTTCTCCTAGATCTTCTCAAGCTTCCTCGAGCTTGCTCTTCGTCACTCTGTTCAGATTCAGACATTTTAGAAACTGGTGCAAGATCTCTTTCAGGTACCAAATCTCAAGTTCAGCCGTCTCTGACTCACGGGCCCAACTATTTCTGCTTCTATGGCACTTCTGCTCTCCCTTTGGGTACCCTGTGCACTACTTCCTTCTTCAGCAGAATTTGACTCTACTCCCCCCACAGCAACACTTTCTCCGTCTGAGTCAAATTCGGGGCTTCGATTTGCACAACCCCTTTTCAGCTCGATCTAGTGCACAACCAACTGCATCAGCAACCCTCACAGCTTGGCTTGCCCTCTCAGATGGCCCTGCCACCTCAGCTGGATTTTCATTTACGAGAGGGGCTGTATCTTCCAAGGGTGCTGGAACTCTGCGGGTATGGAAGGCATGCACCCAGTTCGGCAGTCCCCCACACTTCACTGCCATGTTCGTGACCAGTATTACCTGGTACGGACCACGGCAACGAACATCCAGGCAACTCTTCCTCACGTGTTTACGCACAAGCACCCAGTCTCCCGGGCACAAGTCGTGGCACAGGTCACTTGCGGCTGGAACAGTTGCTGCTTGCACCTGCTGGGACACAGAACGGACTACGTCTGCCAGTCCCTTTACAGTAGTCGAGAATCAAGTCATCAGTGATGTTAATCAAAGCGGTAGCAGGTATCGCTGGTAATCGCATTGCCCTCCCCATCAGGATCTTGTGTGGTGATAGCTCTGTTCTCCTATCAGGAACACTACGAAGGCTCATAAGGACCAAGGGCAGTGCATCAGGCCATATCAGGGATGTCGAAGAGCACACTTTCACCATCCGCGCTTTCAAAGTCCCATTTACTTGCTCCACAATCCCACAAGCCTCCGGTCGATAACTGCAATGCAATCTCTGATCCACATTCAAGGCAGCACAGAGCAACTTCATGATCTCACTATGGAAGTGTGTCTCTCTGTCCGACTCCAACGAGGTCGGAAAACCGAACCTAGGGATAAGTTCCCTCAGCAATAGCTTAGCTACAGTGAGTGTGTCACACCTACGTGTTGGGTAAGCCTTCACCCATCTTGAAAAGACACATACCACAACTAAGATGTACCTCAACCCATTACACTTTGGCATCTCAATAAAGTCCAACTGCATCCTATTGAAAGGCCCTCCTGACCTCCCAATGTGACTCAAAGTTACAGCAGTTCAATTTCCTGCATTCATCTGCTGACATGTAACACACCTCTGACATACAGCTTCAGCAACTGCACGAAACTTCGGATTGTACCATGTCTGTCTGAACACTCGCACCATTGCATCTCTACCAAGTTGTACTGCACCATGTATCAATCTTCCCATTGGGTTCAACAAACACTCTGGTAACACAGCTCGTCCATCTCTCAAAACCCACACATCCACATCTCCCTTCTCACATCCTAATCTTATCCAACCATCCCATTCTTGATCAGATACTTCAACCTGCATTCGTTTTAGTTCCTCCCATGTATCGGCCATGGCTAACATCATGATGAGCTCGGTTCTTTCTTGGCTTTCTCCAGTGTACCCTCCAGTAAATATACATCCTTGTTCTGCACAAAACCGGGCAACTTCATCAGCGTAATTATTTCCTAGGGAAACAAAGTCATTTCCTTTACTGTGGGCCGAACATTTGACAACTGCAATCTCTTTCGGACATTGTAATGCTTCCAGCAGCTGTCTCACATATTCCCCATTTCTGATGGGTGAACCTGAAGATGCCATGAACCCTCTCTGTGACCATAACTGTCCGAAATTGTGAACAACACCAAACCTTTACTGACTGTCAGTGTAAATCGTTATCCGAACCTGATCAGCAGCCAAACAGGCACGGGTCAAGGCAATGATTTCAGCTACCTGTGCGGAGTGTACTCCTTCTAAACAAGCAGCTTCAACCACTCCTGTGATGGTACATACAGCAAACGCTGCTCTCAATCGACCAACATCGTCTCTTAGACATGAACCGTCCACAAAGAAAATATCATCAGGGTCAGGAAGCGGTTCATCAACAATGTCTGGTCTCAGTTTGGTGCCTAGTTCAGCCACATCGAGACAATCGTGATCCTCACAATCCTCACCATCTGCATTTAGAATAGACATCAATGTTGCCGGATTTAAAACAGAACACCTCTTCAAAGTCACATTTTCTGCAGCAAGTATAACTTGCTCATAACGTGTCAACCGGTTGTTCGTGAGGTGCAGTGTTTTAGTCCTTGTCATCGACAGTTCAACAGAATGTGGCACATAAACTGTAAGTGGATGTCCCATCACAATGCTCTCACATCTTTCAATACTGACACCTGTTGCAGCAACGGATTTAAGACATCCGGGCAACGCAGAAGCTACTGGATCTAAAGTAGCTGAAAAGTAGGCAACTGGTCTACGGACACCTCCATGATTCTGAGTCAGGACCGACAATGCACAACCTTCTCTCTCGCAACAGAACAATGTTAATGCCTTGTTGTAATCAGGCATTCCCAAAGCTGGAGCGCGACACAGGGCTTCTCTCAGCCTCAAAAAGGACAACAAACAGTCATCGTCCCATGGTAACGGATCACTCACATCCTTGTGCGTCAGCCGTTGCAAAGGCTTCGCTTCAAAGGAGAAATTGGGAATCCATTGGCGACAATATCCAACCATCCCCAAGAACATTCTGACTTCTATCTGGGTGGTGGGCACAGGCATATTCATAATAGCCTCAATGCGATCTGGTGACACCTTTCTCCTGCCCTTCTCAATTCTGTGACCCAAATACTGTACTTCACTCAAACAGTACTGCAGTTTGTTCGGGGACACCTTGTGTCCATTCTCTGCCAAGTGATTCAGTAAAGCAATGGTATCAATTCTGCAAGCATCTTCAGTTTCTGAAGCAACGAGCAAGTCGTCAATGTACTGCACCAGAACAGAGTTCTGCGGCAACACAAGACTTTCAAGATTCTTCTTCAATATCGGATTAAAAATCGATGAGTTCTCTGTATACCCCTGTGGGATACGACACCACTTTAACACACGGTTCTCCAGCCGGAAAGCAAAAAGAAATTGGCTTTCCTCATGGAGCGGTATCGAGAAGAATGCTTGACACAGATCAATCACTGTAAACCACTCAGCTTCACATGGAATTTGAAACAGGATCACAGATGGATTCGGTACTACCGGACAACATAGAACAACTATCTCATTGATTTTTCGCAGGTCCTGCACAATCCTGAATTTCCCACGCGGTTTCTGTAGTCCCATGATAGGTGAATTACATGGGCTACCCATGATCTCTTTCAAAATTCCCTGCTTGATCATAGACTCAATTACAGGTTTGATCCCTGCAATAGTCTCAGGTGACAAATTGTACTGGGGTGTCCTAGGAAATTCTACATTCGGCTTGACCTGAATCTTCACTGGCTCTACTCCTTTGACCAATTCGATCTCTTCTCCACTGAGGTCCCACACATCAATTGACACAGAATCCCTCAAATCAAGTGGGAGCTCCTCCACTGTCAGCGCCGGGTAAATTTCTATGCACACACGCTGATTTGCAACCTTAAAGGTTGCATCATCATCCTTTGTTTGCACTTCGACTCCCTTCGGTGTGTAATAAATGGTGCAATTCAGTTTGCACAACAGACCTCTCCCTAACAGGCAAACTGGACTCGAGTCACACACCACGAACTGGTGTCGATCTCGGAATGTTCCTATTCTCACAGGAATTGGCTCTGTCAATGGGCTAGTCAATTTCTTATTTGCTACGCCAACAACTTGGATTGATTGTCCCGAGAGGGGTAGGTTAGGGACTACTGCTGATCATACAGTAGACCGGGTAGCACCAGTGTTAACCAAAAAGGTGGTAGGGTGACCATCAATATCTGCTTCTACAAATGGTCCCCTCTGGTCTACCTCCAAGACTGCTCCAAGCGTGCAGTCTTCCTCCCCCCTCAGGCACCGTCATGCCAATGGGTCTGGACCGAACTCCTCACACCCTTCGAACAAGGGCATCTGTTGATAAGTTCGAACTCCTTGCTGAACACTTTGAACTCTAGGTGGCTGAGGAACTTGCACCTGTGGAATACTAGTCCCCCCTTTCACCATCCTAGGTCTAGTCATTGTGTGAACTTCCTCGGGTACAGGTACCTGAACTATCTCTACTTCTTGCTGCACCTGATTCATTGGATTCAAGGAACACTCGCGTTTCCAGTTTCCGACCTGGTGACAAAGATGACACGCAGTGGTCTTTTTCAATGTCGCCACATCCATCCCTGTCTTAGGATCAACTGACTTTGGTCTTCCCTGACCATGGACATTCTGATTCCCTCCTGGATTATTTCCCTGCTTCCTTCCTAACGTCCCTCCGTTAGGCTTTCCCTGAGCTATTTGCATCTGAACGAGCATCAATTTGTCCTTCAACTTCCTGTGCTTCGATTCTATCTCATCACTACAGTACCTGGCATACCGCAAAATCTCATCCACTGGCTTATTCTGCCAGCAAATAAAATGTTGCTGTATCATGAGACTAACCTTTTGCCTCAAACCCAACACAAACTTCGAAACAAACTGTCCCATGTCTTTTGTATCCAATACATCTAATTCACTGTACTGCTTAAAGGCCTGCAAGAGTCTTTCATAAAACTCATGCACTGTCTCTTTCGGCTCATGCACTGTCCAATCTATTTTGACCCAATCGATATCCTGAGGTAAAATCTTCGACTTCAGCCATGTAAATCGCTTGTTCGAACTTCTTCATGACTATGGGTGACAGACCATTCGAGATGGGATCCCTGTCAGGTTCCGAAGTCGGCCATTCGACAGCAATTTTACATGCTGATCACAAATCGCTCAGAACCACAATATCAAACAACGTGTTCAAATCAATCCACAACACCTTTGAGATCTTGACAAACCGATCAACCTGCTTGTACCACTCGACTGGCTTTTCCCTCAAACGAGGGAAATCATTTGTAAATGCAGCCAAATCACCCCTACTCCAAGGCACATGCACGTACCCTCCATTCTGTACCCCTCGTAAAGGGAAATTTCCTTCATCCATTATCCCCCCACCCGGCGGTGGCGTCTCTCCTATCGTCCTTTTAGAACTCTTCTTCTTGGACCACCTTTCTTCCCATTTGTCAAGCATGATCCATGCATGCATTTCTATAATCAAATCCTTGATATGAGTCCTCAATCCCATGGCCCTTTTCTCTTCCAATTCTTGGTCGCTATACTGTAATCTATGGCTCCCCTGCAATGATTTCGTTTTAGACAGGTCCACCTCATACATTTTAGCCAATTCTGACAACTTCTCATGTGCAGTTTTTGCCTTGCGAGTCACATCTTTCGCTACAAAAAGTAACTCATCTTGCTCGTACATATACGTTCTTTCAAGAGGCAAATTTCCACTTATTATCTCATCTACTTCTGCTTTCAACCTTACTACATCTAGCGTTCTCCCTCTCAAGGTTCCCTTCAGTAATTCTCGACAAACTGCCCCATTCCGTTCCTCATACTCGCAGTCCTGTTCTCGAGGTCTATTCTCTTCTGTCATGTTCCTAGAGACTGGTCTGCCTCCTGAGTTACCTCGCTCCTCACTCTCTACCATTCGTTCACATTGATTCCTTACAGGAGGTACCCACATCCTCAGATCCGACCTTGACGCGGCCAAGGACCTTGGTCTTACTGATCTCGCATCCACCTGTCCCTTAGAGGAATCTGCTGTAGCCGGCAATGGCGTACTCCATTCAATATGTTTTGGAGTCTTCTCCATCCCCCTCACTGATCCATTTTCCTCTACCACGCTCCTCGATCCTACAGCTGACTGTACTACACTCCCAACTCTCTCTTGGTCTGGGTCGTAAACTGAGACAATGGGTCCAATGGTAACCGGTACCTTTAGAGCATCTGGTAACCTCACACTTCTCCCAACCTCTGTGTTCACTACAGGCTGATTTTTCGAGCCTTCATTTCCTGTCGAAATTTTCCCTTCTACTCTCACCTCTGACTGAGTCTGTGATGCACTAGTCCCTTCTGCTTGAACCAACTTCCCTTCATAAGAATCTGGATTGTATGGAGGTGGTCTCTCAGACAATAACCTTTCTACTAGACTGTCATCTGTATCACTGTCATCGTCATCTACACTCTAACTTAGCACTGTCTGTCTTCTCTAGTAGTGGGTACAACCTGTCCCCCTCTATCGTTTGCACTCTCCACCTCTTTTCTTGTGCATCCCACCTCGCCTCCTGGAATGCCTTAATTGACTTCTTCACCCTTTCTTGACTTCGGTCTCTTTGCCAGTCATGCGCTGCTCTTATCCATGCATGCAATGCCTCAAACTGAGTTGGTCTTGGCAAAGGTCGCAACAAAGACATTACAGATTTCAACTGATACAACACCTCCAGCCTGAAAGTACCATATCGTGGGAAAGCTAGTTCTCCCTCATGAGGAGTCATTTTATGCCAATTTTCAAGCCTAATTGTAGTATACAATCCCACATTTTTTGCCATATAATGCGCCGGAGTATCCTCGGGAGGGGCTTTTTCTCCCCCTCGTGTAACCACATGTTTGTCACCTCTAAATAATTCTCGAAAAACCTTAAAACATTTCATGATGAACAAATTTTCGATCGCACACAATGGTTTCGTTCACTTCCTGATGTCAATCCACCAATAGCAGCGCGACTCACACCGACTGACCTATCGAAGCGTGACACCTTCTGACATCACTTTTCCTCCGCCAGCAGCAGTTCCCCTCCTTCACAATTCACGTCTCACCCTTGTATTCGTCCCATTCACACGCTAAAATAACCGTCTGTCCCAAACAAGTTATTTCTCTGACTGTCCGTCCACAGTCTCTCGAAGTTGTCGACCTCAACTGGCAACTGTCTGTCCGTGAAACGACCGGACAATCGCCTCTCTGATAGGTTTCAATTACTCAAATTCCACATACAACAACCCACGACCAGCGTCGGTTACTCATGCACTCACACATTCGCTCCCCCTATCTCGGTCCGGGTAATCGATGACGTTTCACGATCCCCTTACGGTGGTCAACAAAATCTACCGCGGGTGTCTTCTACACCACAATCACTTAAGCTACTCGTCGAGCCTAAGATTTTCCCGGGCTGCGCGCGCTCACAGCTTGATCTCACAATCACTCAACACTCACTCCAACTCCGCAAGACATCACACAATCGAGTCAACACCGCAATCTACAAACATCTCACCCTATTCATACTCACTCCTCCACAAACTGCTGCCTTCCGCCGCACTGCTACTCTCCATCAATCTCCATCAACTGCCGTCGTCCGCTGCTTGGCATCCGACGAGTCACCATCACTTGACTTCTATGGGCCTCTAGAATCTCTTATCTTGATCTAGATCTAGATCTCCCCTCACTATCAGAGATAACCATCCTACTCTGCTACCAACTGATAGGACCGGATTCTTGCCTAACTGATTATCACCAAGAATCCTCTCAGGTCGCCAGGATCTTTTTATCTGCTAAATAGTGTGGAGGGGAGAAAATTCAAATCTCAATACATAACTAACCAAATTTAATTTCCGTTTCAAAGGACCACTGACTCGGAATCTAAATTTTTAGGATTTTATTACAACCAGGAATAAATGCACATACAAACACCTCAATACAAGGTGAAGGAAATAAATGGGCACTAATACAAAAGAAATTCTACGTAAAAGTCTCATACGACTCAGAATAAAAAGATTAATTAATTCTAAGAGCATTAATAAAACAATGGTTAATCCAATCTCTATATCTGAAACCATTAGCCTAAAAGAAATTCAGTTAGTCTTTCCCTCCTCTATCTCTAAGGTGACATCCCTACTTAACATTTCCCTTCCCAGGCAAGAGAATAAAAGTGTGTCAGAAGTGAAGACTTCCTAAGAAGTACATTCACTTAGTCAGAGCTCAGTCTAAGATGCTCCTTCTAGCTTCCCATCTATGCCTCAACTACTCAACCCTCCGGGCACTGTCCCTAATACAAAATCCCAAAAACGTAGAACACGCCCTTCGGCACACCTCTTCAGTCAGGTCTTCTTCCAGTACTTTTCCAGTTAAACTTGTCTCTCATCCAACGACGGTTAGCTTGACCTTGTATCCAGGCACCTTCTCCGCTGAAAGTATCATCCTCACATTCCAACGTACTCCCCTGTTGGCTTCCCGTACCATCCTAACTCCTAAAACAAAGACCTAGTCTCACTAACGAGCTAAATGTCCTTGCACCTGCAACAGAAACATGGGAACGATAAACTTTTCACTTCTCTAAGATTTTCCATCATCCTGCAACCCAAAGCCTTTACCAAGGGAAATCATTTTCGGCCTGTATTCGGAATTTACCGAATCGGTAAAATTACCGATTCGGTAATTTTACCGAATCGGTAATTTTACCGATTCGGTAAATTCCGAATACAGAAATGAGATGTAGGGGGAGTGTGTGGGTGATGTTTAGAGTCGGTATTTACCACCAACTAATAGTTGGTGGTAAATGAAGAATGGATGTGGAAATGCATTTCAAAGCGCCTACAAGTGTGCAATGTGGCAGACATACATGCCCTTAGGGCATGTATGTGTGCCACATGTGCACACATGGCCGTTTCAGGGGTGCAACAGGGTGTCATTGTGACACCCTGTCACCCTTGCATGTGTTCCCCCCATTACCGAATCGGTATTTACCGATTCGGTAATGAGGCATACCTTCCCATCAATGGGAAGGTATGCCTCATTACCGAATCGGTAAATACCGATTCGGTAATTACCGAATTTTAACGAATCGGTAATAATTACCGACTCATTACCTACATAGCATTTACCACTTCATAAATACCGAATCGGTATGATTCGGTATTTATGAAGTGGTAAATGCAAGCCCACCTACATAAGGCCCTAAGTCTTAGAAAGGTAACTGAATGAAAGAAAAATGACATTTTAAAAACTTCCCTTACAAAGTCTTTTTGTTTTATTTTAAAGTGAATGATAGGGAAAGAGAGGGATTTGTAACTGAATAGGCCGTAGCAATGAAAGAAAGACACTATAACACTGCACCTTTAAGGGCACGCTGATCTCCGGTATCCCTTTATGCCCTGCAGGTGGCCGCTGAGTCAGTTCAGGTTTTCGCCTCTTGCCTGCAAGGACCTTGGAGCGCTGAGCTTGGTTTTTAAAGATTTATTTCCCCTTAAAATCACATCAGAACCCTTTTAATAGTGATTCACTCTATACAATTTAGGGCGAAGATTATTTTTCTTTAATTTCCTGACTGGAATAAATTTATTTTTGGGTAAAATGTTCTTTATTTTTGCGATCTGCCTGGAGTGTGGCAGAAAATGGACAAAACAGGCCTTCTCTGGACCAGTATCCTATGTTTAGCAGATTTGCATAACCCCAGAAGATTTTTTCACTGCAGCACCTGCATATTATGATATGTTTTTAAAATGTATTACGCGCAGGAATCACCCAGGGGGTTGCATAAAAGGCAAGAATTCTTGGCTGGAGAAACAGTTGAGGGGGGCAGAAAGGCTGCTCTCTCTACCAGTGCCCCTATCTCACCCTCTGAGGACTCCCACAGAAGGAGATTGAAAAAAAGAAGGCAAGGTGAGAAACAACGTACCCAGCCGACGTCAATGGCATTGATGCCAAGAAGAGGTATAGCGCCTATTTGCTCACTGTTAAGACTGGGTTGATGTTGAAAACATATAACCGTGAGGAGAAGTAGAACATTGACATGAAGGAGTTCATTAAGATAGACGCATTCAACATCGAGACATGGTTCAACATCAAGACACTCTTATGCTTCAGAAAAGAAGATGTCGGAGTGACTTTCGAGGATGAAATCTTGTAGGCTTCCTTCTGAATCAGACTCTGAGTACTCCGAGTACTTCAGGGCTTAACCTTCAGTTCGGCTTCTCCAGTCTTCATAACAGGCTCTTCTTCTTCACCCTAAAATGTTTGATGATGTTCACAATGTCACCTTCTCCTCCACTTCCTCAGCCACCTCTGAAATCTCTGCCTCCTCTGCCCTCCAAGGATAATTCCTGCGGAAATTGCCCCAACCATGCCTACTAGGCATCCCCAAGCACCTGCTCGAGGTATCACCATCACTAATACCATTCCATGTCTCCCAGGCACTCTCTCAAGACGTAGACAAGATTCCACATCCCCACTGAGGTCTTCAAAATCTTTTCACACTACCACATCTGTGTCCGGAGGTCATCCCAACTACTTTGCCAACCTAAATTTAAGTATCCTTTTAATAACTCAAAATTCCTGATTAAACTCTCTGGGTGGAGGCAGCGGCAGCGGCAGATTGGAGTACTTTAACACCAGGGTTGGTGGCAAGTGATCTCTACCAGATGATCTCGTCATATATCTCTGTTTAGACCAAAAACTCAGAGTCCATGTCATTGGTTATCATTGTACTCTATGTAGAGACTCTCTTCAGCAATGTAATTTCTGTACTGTGAAATTTTGATTGGTTGTTCGCTCCTTGAATAATGACTGCCTAGTGGTCATTCTTAAGGTTAAAGAGAAGTATGCAAATTGTACACACCTGGTGATCTGAATAATCCCTTACTTAAGAGGTTTCAATGCAACTTTTGGGTTTGAGTAATCTATTTTATTGTATTTTCTACTTTTTACTTATTTAGAAATAAAAGCATAACATTCTTCAACTCTCAGTCTTTTTAGGCCTGGGAGAATTTTTAGCTCTTCCCAGAATAAAAAGGGGGAAAAAGTTGCACAAAACCTAATTGATGCAATTATAGGGAGGGTCCTGAACACTATCCACTTGCTAAGTCGATTAGGAATTTTGTTGCCAAACATTTTCCAACATATTCCTTTGATAAATATGGTACAAAGTCATTTTATTAATGGTATAGAAAAATCATCTTTTATAGATGCCATCCACGTAAATCCTCATTTGGCTGATTCAAATGAATATGCGTAATACATAAATATGTTGAGCAAACAATGTTCTCATTTGAATGAAAATAATCCCTGACTATCCACCCTTTGATTTGATAACTTTCTGCAATCTATTCATGATACAAATATACAAAGGGAAAAACTACAACAACAAAAAATTGGAATCATACGAGAGTCCAACACTATTATAGTCAAACAAAAATCAGATTGATAATCTAAGAGATAATAATATCTCAATCTCCTCCTATGAAAATATTAGCCCCCTGTCCTCTACCGCTTTGCTGTATGCTCTTTTTCTAATACACAAGACTCTCTATGGTATTCTTGAAGCCATTGTTGTAATAGAAGTCAACATAATCAGTCATCATTTTAAGTCAAAATCCTTCTGAAACTGTAGAAAGTGAACATAATACCATCAATCTGCTGAGCTCATGTTGGTGAAAAAGAGATTCCCATCCTATGGGTTTTGAAATTGTGCTCTCAGTACAACCTTGCCTTTGGGAGGTCACAGCAGAAAGGCAAAATAAAAAATCTAGATCCAATTCATAGAAAGGTGTAATACTATCAAATCATTGACGAAGAAAAAATAGTGAGAAATCAGTTAAGAAGTATGATATGGAGACTCTGACTCCTACGAGTGGCAATTTTGAACTACGTGCAGCTACTGATGCACCCAGCTCAAAGAAAAGCTTAGAGATATTATAGAAATAGCTGTTTGTATATTTAGCTATAAATAGGAAAGGTAAGTGGGCTAAGAAACTTCAACCACTAAATCATTTCTTTACCCCAGCAGACATAAAATCAGAAGACATGGATACAGTTTATTTTGTTAAATCATTGATAGGGAGTGAGGCAACAAAGGTCTCCTTTTATTCCACTTTTATTGTGCAAACAATCTGTAAAGCCAAAGAAAGTCTACATTCAGTAGGCCGAGTAATTATTTCAAAAACTGATAAACATGCAGCGGAGGAGAAATCGAAATCCATGTTGACCTGTCATGCGGGACTGATGGCAAATCAAATGGTTTATACAAGACCCTTTCAAAATCAATACTCTTGTAGATCAAATTGAAAGAAGGATAGGGAGATTGAGACCGAGCATAATGAAAAATCTGACAATCTTTGGATTGGTCTGTGCAACGGGTTAAAAAAACAAGCATTTGCAATGCAATAAGTCTTGCATTTACGCAAGACCTATTGCATTGCAAATGGTAGTCATCATGGACAATGCAAAAGTCTTATGCTTTTCAAATTACAATGGACACCCGAAGTATGTTTGCCTGTATGGTTAAAAAAAAGTTTTAAAAAAGGAAAGTTATGCTCTTGATAGATGTCTATATGCATGCATCAGTTCACTCAAGAAACCTGATTTTTTTCAGTGTGGTCACCACAGACTTATTTTGTGTTTGTTTTAACCTATATTTTTTGATGGTTTTAGAACTATGTGCACTTTACTCTGAAGTCACTACTATATAGCACAAAATGTACCCATGGACTCTAAGTTAAGTGCCATTCATGGACTGCAGCACTTATTGTGCCATCCACTACAGTGACAGAGTAGAACATGTCTTTAGGCCTTTCATTTTAATCTGACTGCGCCAGTTGAAATACTGCAATTCGACCTGTCAAAATAAACCCTTTAGACAGTTCAAAACCTCCCTATTAACTATTATTAAGTCACCCCTATGTAGGCCTTGGAGCCCAGAAGGTGGGGTACATGGCATTTAACAGTAGGGCATGGAAAACATTAAGGTTAACATGTCCTTACAGTCACTAGCTCCCAAAAACTGTTTTTCACTGTGGCAGGCCTAGCTATCCAACATAGAAAATCAGAGCACAGATTAAAATCCTAATACTGTATCTCTGAACTGGGACTATATTAAAAAATACTATTTTTAATAGGTATTAAAATTCAATTCAATTGTGATGTTGGATTTTTAATAAATATTAAGGAAACATAACTCATAGAAAGTTACTTTTTCCCTGCCTGAAGTTCCTGGAGGCTAAATGTATATTTGTTCTCACACTTCTGCCAGCAAGTAATCAGCATTTGAATAGTTGTGAAACAGGTGTAGAATGCTTCACATGAGCCAACAATAGACTGACCTGAATGGGCAGAGATAACTCCTCTGAAATTGACAGAATATATAGAGTGGTGGGCTGGTGACATCCTTTTTGTCATTACAGTGTCAAATTTTGCTTGCACGTCAGACCCTTCTGGAAAGGTCTGCTCAATTTTTAAAATATGACTCGAGGCACACTTGAAAGGAAGGGAAACAGGGTTCAAAACATCTCTTCTGCATCCTTCTGGTTGCTGAAGGAGCTGCTTTGTCCCAACTGACTTCTGTCTTTGAGTTTTTACATTTAACACTAGGGGCACACTTGAAAGGAAGAGAAACAGGATGCCAAAACAATTCTTGTGTCTCCACTATTCAGTTGCTGAAGGACCTGCTGTGCCCCACCAGACTTCTGTCTGTGAGGTTTTACAATTAATATTGGGGGCGCACTTGAAAGGGCGGTAAACAGAATGCAAAAACAATTCTTGTGTATCAACTATCAGGTTGCTGGAAGTTACTACTTTTGTTCCACCAGACTTCTGTGTCTGGGTTAATTGTGGGTACAGTGACAGCCTAAACTAGATTTTAGTGTTAGATGTTGGTGAACACTAGGATTAGCACTGCGCACACCCTGCAAACACCCAAATACTTTCACCATCTTGAAAATGATAAAGTATGTAGAGTGGTTGGCCAAAGACCTTTTACCCCAGTGGTTAGGGCGCACCCAGAGTCATTGTCACCGACTAGCTTGTACCAGGCATAAATGTGGCACCTCCAGGAATCCACTTCAGAAAACTCCTGGACCTGAGGAAGATCAGAAGAGGACTGAGATTGCTGTCTGCGACCTGAGAAGATCCCTGAAGGACTGGACCATCTCTCTCTTGTACGTAGGACAAATAAGTCAACTCCAAGGTTTATGACATTGGCCTCCTGTTAAAGCTACAGGGACACAACAAGCTGCAGCTACGAGGCTGACCAGTGGCAATTGGACCTGTGCTGGATCCGGATGTTTGGCTGCTGCCTGACATCCTGTGAGGCTCTAGACGTCTCTCCTGAGGTTCACAGAGGCCTTAGAAGCAAACTCCTGTGGTGCTTTTGGACTTAAAGAACTAAATTCAGAAGTTAAAATCTTTGACCAGGCCAAACCTGACTGGTCTATCCGACCCTCACACCACCACACTCAGCATCAAATTGCACGTAGGTTCTGGTCTACCACGATCATTGACTATCATTGGCACTTAATGCTTCTTGGTGCCAGTCCTATTTAAAACTTTAAAAATTCATATCTCGGGTTTTCCTTTCTGGGTGTCATGTTGTTTATTACATTTGAATCTATTTTTCAAACGTATTTGTTTTATTGTTTTGCATTTCGACTTTATGACTGTTCTGGTACTGCATAAGGAAAAGTTACATATTTTTAGGTATAGTTCTGCATCGTAGGTATTTTCATTGCAGTCATAAAACTTGAATAATTCTGTGCTGTTTGCGTGCATTCCGGAACACCTTATTCCATAAATATAGAATATCCAGGAAATCGAGCTGTAGTGTTCATCACTGAAAGACAGTTTTCCTTTCATTTGTAGTGTAGACTGTGAGCCTTGCATTTTCCTGGAACATGCTGGTAGAGACTGCAGCACACAGGAACTGCAAAGCTTACAACACTTTTCATAAGAAGAGGGACTGTGCCAGAAACCCTAGAATGCAAAGGAAAAAACTGCCTGAAAGGCTAACACTAGAAAGTTCAAAATGTGATCTGTACCTTTAAGAATCCCAGAGGGACCCCTCCTACAATGCACTACAGTGGCAGTTTGCCTGTCAGAGTCAGTTTTTTTTTTACAGGAAGAACAGGTTAATAATACAACCTGACAGTCGGGGAGGAGGGGGGGTGTTTATGACTCCAATGAAGATACCTACGATGCAGAACTTTACCTGCAGGAATGTAACTTTTCCTTCTGCATCTTAGGATCTTCATTGATATTCATAAACCTTGAATAGAATTGCAAACTAATCAAACTCCATAAAGTGGCTGTCAGACATAAGTATTTAGGTATCATGTCATGCCCAAACTTAGAGTCGGCTTGAGTATCCGCTCTAAACAGTAATGCTTTGTGAATCAGTGCAGAGAGCTCCAAGTTGCTGCCCTGCAAATGTCCCTAATAGGTACTTGCCTCACCCAAGCTGTGGTCGCAGCTTTTTCTCTTGTTGAGTGATCCCTAGGTTTGCCTGGTAAAAGCTCATTGGCAATTTCATAACATAGGGTAATGCATGAAACTATCCACCTAGCTATGAATTGTTTTGAGGTTGGTAAACCTTGTCTCATGGCCCCTTAATTTATGAATAGTTGGGAAGATTTTCTAATAGATTTTGATCTGTCTAAGTAAAAATGAAGGACCCTTTTAAGATCGAGGGAGTGTAACATTCTCTCCACTGCAGAAGTGGGATTTGGAAAAAGGTCGGTAGATTGACAAATTTATTGAGATCCTATACACTCGGATACAAATAAATATTACTCCAAGATGGCACCCACCCATTTGAGCTAAGGAAGGGCTTTTACGAACATTCTGTTAGTCTGTCCTCAATATTTCTCCATAAGACACGTGGAATCAGACATGGCGTCCGTAGAGAACGTTGAACACCGAGGGGTCATGTCATGAAGAGAAACTTAGAGGTGAGCATGCTTCAGCTAGGGATAGAAACTTGTGTCTATTCACACCGTGTTTAGATTGCGCAACTCTAGCATTGACTTTCATATTATAGGGACCGTACTCGGACTCACGTGGCTTGCTGCCTTTTATATGCTGGGACCGCCTGGACTTACTAACCACTGGTGAGTTGTTGAACCGGTTTGGGTTTATAGTTAATCTTGTATTGCGAAACAGACGCGCTATTACTTATTTTAAAAGTCGTATCTCAACTCTTTTTAGCCTCAAGACTCTAACGCTACTGAAGACATAGCACATTACCCTTGGACTATTTTCCTTTTATATATACAACCACAATGACTACAAGGGATATTATTGTGGTGAGTCGCTTACCAATGTTTTGGCACCTTTGCTTAACACATGATTTGCAGAGGGATGGACTATTCTTTGAATGTATTATAATATGCTAGATTGCCCTTTTCTTCTTATACGTGACTATATGTTATTTTCGCATATGAAATCTAGTATTCAGACAAACATATTGTTTATATTCGTGGTGGGCCCCACGGGTTCAAGGCTTTAATATAACCTAATCAAATAATTGTTTCTTGGCACGTGATCAAACTTGACAAGAACACTTAAGCGGAATTGACTTACCAATACGCTATGTGCCATCCGCTGCTTCTAGTGAATTACAGGGGGGTATATTGTTGATACCCTACTGCGCATTGGGAGCTCCACTGTGGTTAGCCTCGCTTAACCTGAACGTGGAACGTTTACTCATGGCTTGTCGGAACTATTCTATGACAAGCATCTGTTAAATTACTGAGACAACTGTGATCTAGATCGGGTTACTTCCTGTAGAGACACACCATTATAGAGAATACACAATATCTTTAGTACATATTATGACGCTACTCTATTTTATCCCCTAGCGATTATTACAATTTGATTATCCACTATTATCTACCCAATTGGTACGGCAGAAATAATTCACATGTGCCTTATTAACCAGTAATCTAGTGTGCCTTTTAACAGATTTCTCACTACAATTTACAGGTACCCGTTCAGTTGATGCTTGAATACACTACAAGTACCGCACTGGGCTATAACGATTTATATAAGTTCCTTTTTTCTTTTTCACTCTTCTTAGTGCAAAACCTTTCTTTTATTTTTTTTCTATACCTGAATATTCCTTCACGTATGTCGTTACGGAATGCTATAAGCAGAAAAAGCATAACTGTGCATGCCGATTCCATTGGTTTTAAGACCTAGATAAGCATGAATACTTTGCTTAACCTTGATCTTAAGGATATTTTAACCCCGGAAATGTTATCCGGAATAATCACAATGTTGCACCTATGCCTACTCACATTGGTTTTGCTATACCAATTATATATCCAAGACAGTCACCCTTGTTGGTGATGGTGATGGATTTACCTAAATGTATTAGACTCTTGTACTTGGGAGATTTTGTATCCCTGAAATGTTACCTTTTACTCGTTGTAGCTCTGACAAAGATGCTAAACCGACGAAACACGTGTTGGCTACATGAACAGCGAAGAACTACAAATAAATGATCTCTACTGACGTCAAATAATTGGATGATTGTATTTTTCATATGAAACAAACTTTCTTTCCTATGCCACTGTATAATCAATAGCAACTACGGTACGGAATGTAACCATTTGTGTATATAGTGTGTGCCCAAGGTTCGCTAATCTGCCATAGTGTTTGCGCCTGATAAGACGACTGTCTGGACCTTGTTCCACCCTGTTTGGTGATGTAAAACTTTGCGGCGGTGTTGTCTGTTTGACTCATGCGGTTCTTCGATTGCAGAGATGGAAGAAACAATTTGAGGGCCAGTAACATTGCTTTCACTTCTAGAAGATTTATGTGGTATTTCTTTTGGGGACCATAGACCTTGGATGGTCAAATCATTCATGGGGGCACCCCACACTGTTAGTGATGCATCTGTGATGATCGCCTGAGATGGAGTTGGTTTCTGAAATGGAACTCCCATCAGCAGATTGTTCGAGTTGGTCCACCATGAAAGGGATTGAAGTGCATTGTATATTGGAGAATCTGAACTTCCAAATGCCTGTTCTTTGAGACCATTGATCTTTCAAACATGCCTGTATTGGTCTAATGTACAGGTGTGAATTCGGTCCAATATTGATGCCGGACGCCATCGACCCTAGTAGAGATGCTGCTACCTTGCAATTCGTGGGCCTGGTCTGGTATAGAATTTGGGAACATTTAATTTGAATTGAAATCACAGGAAGTAATAGAAATATCAGAATTGGCTCTTTAAACTGCTAAGCGCATCATGTGACCCGCGCGGTGACGCAACGTCCTTCCCGAGTAGAGGCTTTCCTATTTTATCCCCGCACGCGAGATCCACGGCAACATACGACTCCACAGGAGGGACAAGGAGGTTTCCCGAGGGTTGGAGACTTTGGCGTAGTAAGTAGTGGTTACTATCTGGCCCTATTGTTTAGCCATTTCTCCTTAATTTATACTCAATCATGCTACTTCCTTCCCTATTCAGAGTGTGACTATAAGTCTCGCCCCCCCACCAGTACTCATGCCGTGACGTTTACCTCAATATCACGTAAGCACCAACTTTCAAAATCATTGTCCTTCTTACGTTTTGATTGGATACAGCATGATAAGCCTTGCGTTCTTTTCATTTATATTTAAGTCTGCTAGTCCGCCTCCTTTAGTCAGCCAAATTCTGTTGCTGATTATGGTTCGATGGCCCTTTTTCCTGTTAAGAGCACACGCCATAGGTAATAGACACCTTTGCGGTAATCACCGCCAACTAGGGTGCCGCTCGTATTACACGGTTGCTTCCTTGTAATTTCTAATGGTATTGCCACAATTGCGCCATCACGAATTGATCATACCGGCATGGACTGATACGAATGTTTTTCCTACACGTCCAGGTGCTATGACAACTTACCATTTAAGTGTGTGGAGAGCATTTACAGATTGGTTTCTTCTCCACGTATTGTTTCTTGTTGATATACATGTATGTTGTGAATCATTGTTTGTTTTGTCTCTTTACTCTTTTTTGTTTCAACAGAGCTCACATAAAGCTTTCAGAAATCCTGAAGGCAAGATTTAAACCGTAAGTGTCAGCGGTTCTAGACACCACTGGTTAGGGTGCGCCTTAGCGAGCGTTCACCGCCGTGGTAGTCCATAACTAGGTCCTGACGAATGCTTCATGTATTATCACTAGAAGCAGAAACATGTTGACCACTTTTACTTTTCACTTTGATTAGGACGTAGCTGGTCCAATAGCCACCAAAGCTTACACGTCCACCTCACCCCTTTTAACCGTGTCCAATTTGCCATTATTAAAGTTATTATTTGGTTATAATTGTGACACCTTTTTAAAACCACCACTCTCACAACTTGCACTGTCTCTACAAAAAAAAACAGCTCCGCTGTAAACCAGGCGTCGCAGCACACCGGGGAGACATTCGGTCTCTCCGGTGGGAACCCAATGATGAAGCATGTCACCAACTAGGTTGGTGAGTGAGGGTTCTTTTAAAATACAGTGATTCACTTTCTCAACACACTTTTTTATTTCCTCAGTCTTGATGGATACACTCTTCTCTTGTTTAATTTTACAAGGGATATGTCAGGAGCATGGATTCATTGATATTTGGCATAGTCAGTGCCAAATGGAATTTGGATATACGTTCTTTTCGGCTCCCCATAAGAAATGTGTACGTTTAGACTATTTTTTTGTTACTAATACAATAGGAGGAAGGATCACATGTGAGCGTTTCCCTAGATTGATCTCTGATCACAATCCTTTAGTGATCCAACTCCCGATTGAAAACTGTACAAGCAACGACAACGTGGACTTGTGATAGAAAGTTATTACTTGACGTAGAATACTGTCTATATATATCAAAATGGATCGTCAAATTTTTTGAGTGGAACAGGGGGTCTGCCTCGGAGCTGATAGTCTGGGACACTTTCAAGGCTGCAGTGAGGGGCAAGACTCTGAGCTTTTCTCTGCATCAACAGAGGAAAGCAAGAGAGATGGCTAATGGTTGGATAGAGGAAAGCACTAGCGCTGATCAGTGCTAGTGTCACAAAGGGCACTGATTTTTGGTGTGCTAGATTCACCAGCAAATTTTGATCAATAAAGTTTTCCAAACTTGAAGTTGCTCTTCATTGCAGTATTTTATTCATACTTATGAAGATATATTCATTGAAGTATTCAATAGTTTATACTTGGTATTCAATTCCTTTTACAACAATCCATATGTTCCCAACAATCCATATATTACTATTCCAATGCATTTCGGCCTACTGGCCTTCATCTGGGAAATCTACGAAACAAAGAGTGGTATCTATCACTAATAATTCTTCAAAAACAAACAATGTTTAACTCACTAGATCTTTGTCACATATTATCTGGCACCATCAAGTGATATACATACTATGCTACGTTCGACAATTGAAGTAGCCATTTACATTTACGCGTGTGGATTATTTTCCGTTGTTAGAACCAAATGCATGCGTGTTTTTTCTGCTGTTAACTGGAGCCTAGTAACATTACAAATTAATCTCGCAGTCAGATTGGCTAGCGCAGCGCGTTAACTCACAAACATTCGTTGACGCTTTAAACCAATTTAAGCGGTTCTAATGTTAAAAAGGTTCAAGTTGCCTCGAGTGGGCTGCAAGCATTAAACGTAACGTGGTAACGTTACTATTTCAACTTACAGACAGGTTAAGTGGCGTGGCACATTAGCCAACAAATGTTTGTAAACGCTTAAAGCAAATGCTCGCGGTTCCGATATTAAATGAGTGCAAGCTGCTTCGGGTGGGTTACAAGCATTTAAACGTTCTTACCGAATATGCAGGAAACTGAATTCTATCAGCGCTGAAAGCAGAACGTTCTCAGCGCGATGCAAGTTGGCGTGTGACGCGTGTGGGCTGTACTACGATGTTTTAAAGTCGCGCATGTATCAGTTAAAGGGCCAGTGTCTATATGTGTGTTTCATACTAAGTAATACTAACACTTAATGACAACGATGATATTTACAATATATTATACCACGAAAACAGTGTATCATAATGTACAATTAACATAATCATGACAGAATATTAATGGATTTATAAATAACAACTAAATTCAGTTCTTTCATTTATCCCCTGAGGACGCAGGGTTTGCAAGTGGAATATCCAGTGATTTTCACGTGTCAATAAAGTCTTTCTATTATCTCTCTCTTCATTTTTTTCCACAATTTCCAATATACATGCTCTGATCTGGTTAATCTGATGATTTTGTTCAATGAAATGGTTGGCAACCGCTGATTTAAACACTTTTGTTCTTATATTACTTTTGTGTTCAGTTAATCTTGTTTTTAGTTTACGTTCAGTTTGTCCCACATAGGCTTTTCCGCATGGGCATTTTAGCATATAAATAATGTTTTTTGTGTCACAGGTACCATTAACCTGTAGCTTGATTTTGTTGCCCCGCATGGGGTGAGTGATGGTGTTACCCTCCATGATATTGTTGCAATTACTACAGTTTCTGCATGGGATAGTGCCTTTAAAGGTTATTGAAGGTTTTGTGAGAGTAGGTTTCTTTATGATTTCACCAAGATTTTTAGCTCTGGTAAATGCAAATGTGGGTTCATCCTGGAAGATGTTATTGAAGTCCAGTTCTGTTTTGAGCATACACCAATGTCTTTTGATGATTTTCTTAAATTGTGGAGTGATAGTAGAATATTTACTCACGCATGTGATTTTAGTTGTTTTTACACTTTTTTGAGAAGAGAGTAACATCTGCCTGTTCTTGGCTGTGGCTCTTTTGTGGGCATCCTGTAACACCTCATTTGGGTATCCTCGTTTCTTAAATTTGTCAATCATGATTAGTGCTTGTGTCTTGGATTCCTTCGGGTCTGAGACAATCCTTTGTACGCGGAGTAATTGTGAATATGGTAAGTGTTGTTTAAGAGGGGTAGGGTGGAAACTTTGGTAGGCAAGCAAATTGTTTCGATCAGTTGTCTTGGTGTATAGAGTAGTTTCAAACTTATCACCTATTTTACGGATGGTTACATCCAGGTAATTAATTTGTTTCTCATGTACTACATGAGTAAATTGAATCCTTGGATCGATCAGGTTTAGTAGTTGGATGTTGTTGATCAATTGGTCTTCTGTATCTTTCCACAGGATAAAGATATCGTCTATATATCGCAGATATAGACGTAACCCTTGTTGCCATTGGGGATTTTGTAGAATGTATTTATTCTCATACTGGTGCATGAAAATGTTCGCGTATGCTGGGGCTGCTGGATTTCCCATGGCGGTGCCAGACTTTTGTAGGAACCATTTATCCTCCCATTTAAAGAAGCTGTGCATCAATGTGAAATTGAGTAATTCCAGTAGAAATATTTTCATATTTTCGTCATATTCCATCTGAAGTAAGGCAGTTTCCACGGCCTCTATCCCTAATGAGTGGGGTATAGAGGTGTACAGTGCTTGTACATCAATAGTACACATGAGTATCTTTTCGTTGGAGTCCAATTTCACGTTATCCAACTTATTTAAAAAATCTGTAGTGTCTTTAATGAAAGAGTTCATGTTGATGACGTAAGGTTGGAGGTATTTGTCAATTAGTTTGCCAATAGGTTCCTGTATGCTGCCACAGGTTGATACTATGGGGCGACAAGGTGGTTGTAGGGGGTTCTTGTGGATTTTTGGTGTAAGGTAAAACCTTGGTGTTTTGGGATGATCCATAGTAAGATATGTTTTCATCTTGTCATCCACGCATCCTTTATTGATGCCTTCTATGATGATGGTTTGTAGTACCACTTGTATTTCCTTGGTGGGGTTTTTATCGAGTTCCATGTAGGTATTCTCATCATTAAGATGAGCTTGAGCTTGTGAATCTAGCACACCAAAAATCAGTGCCCTTTGTGACACTAGCACTGATCAGCGCTAGTGCTTTCCTCAGTTCATAGCACATACTCCAAAGCAGGGAGTAAACGAAGGAGCACGATTTACGCCTTTAACCTAAAGATTACCTTGGAGCTGTGCACGACTATCATCTAAATAATGGTTGGATAGATCAGCTCAGGGAAGCTGAAGAAGAGTTTATACAGGTAATTGGGGATTTACAGAAGAGTTAGGAATGTCAAAAACAAATAGCAATAGCCAAAACTAAAAATACATCAGCATTTTGGGGAAGATCTAGCTATAAAATGTAAGCAATATAAGGCTGATATATATGAATATGGAGAGAACACCGGCAGACTGCTAGCTAAACGAACTCAGCAAAGAGCAGTCTCAAATAGAATATGGCGCATACAAAATTCAGGGGGACAGATTCAGGATCTCCTGGATAAAGTACTGGCGGTTTTTCAGGAGTTTTACCAGGGACTTTATTCTACAGAAAAAGAAGATGTAGCAGCTGCAGGTGAGGACTTTGTGTCTGACTATGGTGCGGCTCAGATTACTCCTGAACAGAGGGATACGCTTTCTGCCCCAATCTCAGGGGAAGAAATTGAATCTGCCATAATATCACTGGCTGCAGGTAAGGCTGCGGACCCTGATGCATTGCCCCTGGAATTTTATCGCACTTTTAGACAAGTTCTACTTGGGGAACTTGAGCTGTTATTTCTAGAAGCTCAGAGTGGCCATACTCCTGATTCCTGGCACTACACTACTGTTGTAGGTTTTTTAAAAAAAGGATAAGCCGGAACTCAGCCCCTCTTCATATCGCCCTATTTCTTTAATCTGTGCAGACAGTAAGATTTACTCTAAAATAATCGCATTGAGGTTGGGAAGGGTTGTTGCCCCTCTTGTTTCCATACGGCAACACGGTTCTATCCCTGGACGTGACACATCGGACCATGTCAGGTGGGCAATAGCGCTGTTCGACTGGGCCCAGGCCTCGAAGATACCCCTGGGGATGATGCTGTTGGATGCAGAGAAAGCATTCGACTGGGTCTCCTGGGGGTTTCTTTGGTGGATGTTGAGGACTAAAGGGTTCCCGCCGGAATTTGTTACAGCTGTGCAGGCTTTATATGTCTTGCCTAAGGCCCGTGTTCGGATCTCTGGGCGGGAATCAAATGTATTATCTATCAGCAGAGGAACTCGCCAGGGGTGCCCCTGCTCACCACTATTGTTTGCCCTGTATATTGATCCGTTGCTCAGTAAGTTGGACGCTGATCAATGGATCGAAGCGGTCACGGTAAATGGGACCTCGTATAAAACATTAGCATACGCTGACGATGTAGCTATATTTACAAAAAATATAAGCTCTGCTTTGCCTGCGGTTTATGATATAGCGAAACAATTCGGTCTTGTATCAGGCTATAAACTAAATGCTGATAAAACTCAGGTCATACATTCTGATTCTGCTAGACCGCAGGAGATCCCAACAGTATCAGTGGCAACTTATCTGGGTATAAAGATTACTAAGGTGGTTGAGCAAATCCCTGAGCTGAACATGTTACCCATAATAAAAAGCTCCGATCAGGCATTGTCAAGAATAGATCACCTTCACCTTTCACTGCATGGGCGTTGCAATGTCATAAAGATGTCAATTTTCCCAAAATTCCTATACCTGTTCCGGACAATTCCTCTTGAATTCCCATCTTCTTGTATGGCGAAAGCTGAAGGAGTTTGTATCAGATTTTTGTGGAGTTGCCATAAAGCTAGATGGGCAGCTAAATGGCTAATCCTTCCAAAATCAAGGGGGGGCTGGGGATTCCCGTCTCTCCGATTGTACCACTGGGCAGCTTTGTTACAGCACATGGGGATATTGCTGGCCGGAAGCAAGGTGGTAGTCCCTGAACCAATTAAACCTACACAATACAAGCTTTTATTAGGTGAGGAAGCGCCCAATTGTTTGGTCAGAATCATCGAACCGAGCTATTATAAGAAAACAACATTCAAGATAATTCAATCAGCATTTTCAATATGGAGGAAAATGAGGCGACAGTTAGCGGTATCGAACTTAAATGCATATACCCCCTTGCTTTCTTATGGCTTATTGCCGCCGATTTTTCAGGATCCAACAGCTAGGGTGTGGGGTGCCTTGGGAGTTAAGTTTCTGGGAGACTTTTTTTGTGAGGGCCAAATTATCTCTTTTTCTGAACTGCAAGAAAAATATGGACTTCCCACAAGACATTTGTTTAAGTTCTTACAAATTAGAAGCTTCCTGGCTAAAACCAGGACACAGGGGAGGGGTAACTATGTTAAGATTCCGCTGTTGGATATTCTAGTATCTAAATCTAGACTTGGGAAAATTTATCAAACTTTACTCTCTACGCTTCCTGATGACTTAGCCACTCAGACTCTGAGATGGGAGAGTAAGTTGGCACAGGGGAGTACGTACATGGAAGGCTCTATCAAATTAGCTAATCAAATTTTAATAACCCGCAGTTTGAGAGCACAACATTACATGTCCATCTTTGACCTTTATTACACCCCGGGAAAAATTGCTAAATGGTCGGGGCCGCGGGGTAAGTCATGTAGTAGGTGTGGGCTCTTAGTAGCTGATATGATAAACATGTTTTTTAGCTGCCCTAAATTGGTCGAATATCTACGAGATATTGAGGCTTTCCTGACCCAGGTCCTTGGCAAGTCTTTGTCAATCACAGCCGGTTTAGTGATCTTGGGGACTGATCAAACCCAAAATATGTTTGGATGGACCAGGTCAGATACTGGTTTAATATTTGTAGCAATGGCTATTTTAAGAGTCAATATTACATCTCAATGGATTAGTCCCGACCCTCCAACGTTCATCAACTGGAGAGCAAGATTATTGGCCATATACAGTATGGATCTACCTGTGTATAGACTTAAAGGTCGTAGGAAACAGGAACAGGGTAAGAAGCTGTGGGCACCATTGACCAAATGGATTGAAGAATAAGGTTTTTTTTTTTCTTCTCTCTCTTCCTTATCTTCTAGATGCTTGTATGTTGACTCTGTTTTCCAAGGGCATATGTGTTGGTTTTTATTTTTATTTTACTGTGCCAGAGGCGTTGGTTAAGTTAATACACACTGTTAGCTGTATAATGTATCATAACTATCGTCATCATGTAGGAAAAAACGTAATAAATAAAAAAAAATTTTTAAATGAATTGAAAACACCCTCTCCTCCGAAGGATACACACTTCCTTTTGGATTGTCCAGAGTGTTTCCTAGAAATGTGAGGCACTGCACCGGTTTTGCAATGGACTTCTGTGGATTGACCTGGAAACCAAATTTTGCCAGGAGAGATGGTGTGGCAGCGCAGTCCTCACTTGCTTTATGAAAAGACTCTGCTTTGGCGAGCCTGTCGCCCACGTATGAATATAGAAAAATACCTTGATTTCTTAGTTGAGCCACAACCACTGCCAAACATTTGCAAAATGTTTGTGGTGCTGATTTGAGACCAAAGTGCAGTACCACCTATTGATAGTGGTGAGAGCCCACTAGAAATTGGAGCAATTGTCTGCAATGTGGGAAGTATGGGAATATGAAAATATGTGTCCTGTAGATCTACTGCGCAGAGCCAATTATTCTTTGTCAAATGTGGAAAAATGTGGTGCAGTAAAAGCATTCTAAACTTCTCTCTCTTTATAAATGTATTTGAGGAACCTTAATTTGGCTTAAACTGGTGTAAGTGATTTTTCTTCTTGACCAAAAAATATCTCGAACAAACTCCTTTATACCTCTGTTGTAGTGGGACAATCTCCATGGCCTTGTGCGGTAGTACAGATGTTTATTGCTTAAGCTTGTGCAAATGGGCGAATATGGTTTGCTTTGGAGGGGCTGGTGGTGGGGCACTGGTGAAATGTAGAGCATAGCCGTTCTGAATAATATTTAGAACCCATTTGTCTGTTATTTTTGTCTACTCTTCCCAATGAGACTGTACTGCTCTACCCACCAGAGTGGGTAACTGTGGAGGGGGTATGTGATCCTCATTGCTTTGATTGAGAACATTTCCCCTTGGTTTGCGAGGTTTTGTGCAGAGAGAATCTTCATCTTTGATATTAGCTTTCAAAAGACTGTGAAGGTTGTCTCTTTTGGTGTTGGTAAGGCCACCTAGAGGTTTGAACCATATGGTAGAAATGTCTTTTGTCTTTAGGTTTGAATTGTTAGAAGAATCTTTTCTATTCTTCTAAGCCTACTGCCTTAAGCATTTCCGCCTCATTTTTCATATGTAACATTTCCTCTTCTGTGTGCTGTCCCAAGAGGGAGGATCCAGAGAAAGGCAAATTAGCAATCTTTAGTTGTGCGTGTGGCTTTAAAGATGAAAGTCTCAAACAGGACGTATTGTTGTACGGTTGGTGGGTTTATGATCGACATTGCTAAGTTAGCATGAGCTTCGCTGCCATGAGGCTGCTTTTGCGCATGTTACTACATGCATTTATTTTGAATTACTTTATTTTTGCCTTTCACATGAGAACTGTCTGCTTTCCGCGTTCTCTGCTGTTCAGGGGCTTAGTCTGCACACGATGATTAAGGTTGATAAACAATTCCCCTTGTTATTCTGTTCTGGTCAGTCCCTCGCACTTAGACATAACACGATGCACAGCTGTAATACTGAAAGGCGCGTGCTTTAATATTGCAGGCATGCATGGTATTCTGACACTTGGAGAGAGACCTTTCCAAAGAGAAGAGCTGTGCTGGTCCTGAGATGTTTACCTTTCATCTAGGCCTTGAGGTATGGGGTCTGTTGACAAAGCCCAGAGGTCTTCTTTCTTATAATAAACTATATCTTATCACGGGGAGGGTGGTTAGGTAATATAGCCATTTTCCACTGTCTTTATAAAATGACATCCTCTTTTGTATTCTATGGAATTGTAACAATGCTGATGGTATTGTGTTTATGCATTTTGCTGCTAATGGCATGTGTACTGCATCATTGAGCACGTTAGTTAACATAAACAATTTAAACTATACCGTGACTCTGAGAGTCGGGAGTGTTTTGTTCTGGGTTGTCTAATCATTGGTAGCTTCGCTATTTGTCGGAGAATGAATGAGACACTATAGCTAGTCGGTTTTTGGGAGATTGGGCACTAAGGTGATAGGTTGGTACACCACTATACACAGAGGTCCTGTTTTCCTGTGCATAGTTCTGTATATGTGCATAATTCCTGCAACAGTATGCCTTAGGGAAATGCCATGGTAAAAGGCAGTAGCGGAAGATCAACAGAGTCAACTACAGCACTGATGGATTTGTTGGAAATGAGAGAGCCCGCTCTGATCATTTCTATATAGTCCTGTTGTCTATGATCTGGTAGATCAGATATGAACGACTTCATTCCTTCCCAAATCTCCCTATGATATCTGCCCAATATTGCTGCTGAATTGGCGTTGTCTAAATGTGTGGATGCTGTATCACACATCTTCTTTCCAATTCCATCCATCCATTTGTTTGCTTTCTCGGTCAGTTGGAGCCATAGTCTTCGAAGCAGAGGCATGTTTCCTGCAAAATGCTGTGACAATTACAGAGTCCGGTTTAGGATTTAGGCTTGTATTTCTTTAATAGCCCCAGGTTTGTAGATTTCACTGTAGCTGGAGTCGGAAAGCTTTCTTGCACAATATCTATGAGCCTGGAAGAAGAGGTAAGAGGCCTTGTTGTAGCTCTAGGTTGCAGACTTTCCAGTATACCCGATACTGATGGTTCGGTGGTATCAAGTTGTATGTTGAGCTTAGAAGCGCCTCTGGCTAGAGAATCCAGAAAAGCGACAATATCATCAACAGGAGTAGATCCAGATGCAGACCAAGGGGGAGACGGTGTATATGAAGATGAGGAATCTGGAGTTCCTGTTCGTGATGAAGTTGACATTGATGGTGGGCAACTGGGAGCTATAGGTCTCATGGGAGATTATATAGGTGAAGGAGCTTTCCATTTGCCTAAATGTGACCTTGACGCAGTGCTTGAGTTCCATTGTACAGGAGAAACATTAAGAGGTTTTAAAGGAACCTGAAGACGATCAGAAGGAGGAATAACAGGACGTATTGGTGGAAGACCTGTATCATGTTCCGGTGAGGAAGGGTCCATATGCTGGGGTGGACCATACCAGCGAGAAGAGGATGAAGAGATCTCCATCTGAATAATGTTTGATGTCGAGAGAGGGGTGTTCGATGTTGTATGCTGTCTCCTAGACATCACCGGAGATCTTGGAGGAGAGACATGTCTTTTCGAAGTAGAGTGTTTCGACGTCGAAGAGTGGCTTATTCTCGACTTTGAATGACGTGACTGTGATGATGAATGATATGAAAGTATCATCGGTCTTGCCATAGATGCCGGCACTGAAACTGAAAAGGAGCATGACGGCGGTGTCGTACCTGTTTTCAGCATTGAAGTCAGTCTTGCAGTCAATTAAGAAGTTGAACCGTGGCGATGTGCCGTCAATGTTGAGCCACCTTCAAAGGTGAGTACGACAGTAGAAGACTTCTCAGCGCTGACGTTGATTGCTTTGACCATGATGATGACGGTGGCAGTGTTGAGAATGAGATTTTTCAGATTTAGATATCCTCTTAAGTGAGTCTTTATACATTTTGTGCCTTTTCTCAGAAGGATAAAGAGAGGGTGACCTCTCCAGTTTTCTTCTATTTCTCCCTTCTTTGTCTGATTTTAAATCCTCCATCCATCCACAAAGTCTGATGCCTTCTCCATCTTCAAGTGTCCGTTTTGACATTTTTACTACAAATGTCACAACCTTTTGTGTGGTGTTGAGGAGATATTCACACCACACAAATCTTGTGGGCATCGGAGTAAGCTTTCTTTCAGCCACAGGAAGGGCACTTTGTGAAGAGAGATGGCATTTTAGACAAAATTTTCCTCAGAAAAACTTCAAAAATAATTCAATGCATGGAAGTGATTGTCAAATGTCAAGAAAAAAAGGCTTTGAAAGCACTACCTGTATTCCTAAAAGGGTGCTAAAGCTGATACAAAAGAGTGCTTTGTGATCCTGTCAGAAGAAGCCAGAAAAAAGAAATTACTCTCACAGGCAAACTGCCACTGCAGAGCATTATGGGGGGGTGGTGTCCCTATGGGATAGTTAAAGGAACAGGTCACATTTTGTACTTTCTAGTGTTAGCCTACCATGCTGTTTCTTCTTTTATATTGTAGGCTTTCTGGCGCAGTCTATGTTTCTATGAAAAGTGGTATAAGCTCTGCAGTTCCTGCCTCCTGCAGTCTCTACCAGCATGCTCCAGGAAAATACAGCACTGACAGTCTGCACTACAAATGAATGGAAAATGTCTTTCAGTGAAGAACATTATACAGATCTTTTTCCTGGATATTCTACATATCTGGAATAAGAACAGAATTATTCAACGTTCATGGCTATCAATGAAGATCCTACAATGCAGAAATACTTTACACATTGCTCTACGTTAAGTCTGTCTGCTCTGTGCCATGTGCCATAGAGTGTAATTTTCGTCTCCTGAGGCTCAGCCGGGAGTTGTATTTCACTTTTGCTGCTATTGCTGTATTTGCACAAACGAAGCCTTTTTAAGTAATGTAATTAGGTGCATTTACTGGTTTTAACTTGTCACTTTAAAAAAAACTGGAATTTACCTGCATTTTGCTTGTGGGGGTGATATTTACGTTCCTCCTCCTCTGCTCTCTGCACACGGAAGGGGCTCTTCCGTGCTGAAAAATCGGGGCCGCCATTTTGGGTGGGTCAGGGGTAGACGCTCTAGTTGTTTACAGGAAGAGACTATTTAAACACAGACTGGCGCGAGCGCGCTCAGTGTAATTTTCGTCTCCTGAGGCTCAGCCGGGAGTTGAATTTCACTTTTGCTGCTATTGCTGTATTTGCACAAACGAAGCCTTTTTAAGTAATGTAATTAGGTGTATTTACTAGTTTTAACTTGTCATTTTTAAAAAAAACTGGAATTTACCTGCATTTTGCTTGTGGGGGGTGATATTTACGTTCCTCCTCCTCTGCTCTCTGCACACGGTAGGGGCCCTTCCGCGCTGAAAACACGGGGCCGCCTTTTGGGTAGGTCAGGGGTAGACGCTCTAGTTGTTTACAGGAAGAGATTATTTAAACACACACTGGCGCGAGCACGCAGCGGGCGCGCCGGTGGCGCGCCGAAGGCGTGCCAAGGGCAAGCCCTTGGCACGACCAGGGCGTGACGGGCTCCAGCCTCTTCGATGAGGGAAAATCAGGTATTTCTAGAACAAAGATGCAATATGATAGATTATTTTTGCATAGCATTTTCTCTCAAATTAACCCTACTAATAAGCCCCACCTCTGTGTTTGCATTAACCCTGAGGAGGGCCTCACAAGGCATCGAAAAGAATGCCCAGGTTTTAGAATGGAAATCCCAGAGCTACTGTTCCTGCCCATTGACTTTACAATTGGGAAAGAAAAGCGGAAAACTGAAATAAACATTAGTAATTGGAAATGTGTCCTTATGAATGTAAGATCATTAATTAAACATAGCCTGGAATGTGCATCATTTATAAAGGATGAAGGCGTACAAATCGCTTTTATTACAGAATCATGGACAGATAATGCTTCGGGTCCAGATCTAGTCAAAGCTACGCCTCCCAACTATGTCTGTCATATCCTGAGTAGGTCCACTGGAAGAGGAGGTGGGCTAGCGATCATATATCACTCTTCCTTGGTGGCCATTTTTAAGCCAGGGGAGGTGGAAGGCTGCGAAGTATTGGACTTCTCCTTTCACCTTTCCCCAAACTACACCTTTCAAGGTGCCCTGATTTATAGACCACCGTGCGCAAGAAGTAGTTTTTAGTCTCAGGCTGGAAAATTTGTGGAGAGTAGTATTATCACTAGCTTGTCGTAAATAAAATATTACACTCTCATAATTTCATAATATCAATAAGATCATGCATAAAGCAAGAGGCTGAGTCTGTGGTATCAGGTTCAAATAGGGCTTTATTCCAATAACTCGAGTCATAGGGAGAATAGTACCATCACCACAAGGGATCAGGAAGGGTCTCAAAAAGGTATCCACAAACTTTATTCACAGAGTACAGTATTTATATGTTTGTAATAAGAGCGCTTCAGGCGGAGCAAGAGAGAATGAGATAAGAGCATGTGGGCGTGTAAGTAGGCGTGAAGGTGGGCGTCCACTTGATGATAACAGGTAAGTGTCATAGGTGGGTGGATGCCTAGAGGGGGTTGCGTGATCAGCTGGAACTTTACTGGAACTTTGCCTTACTTGTGCTCAACTCGAGCATGACGTGTAAAGGGTTGCTATGCAACCGGGGAGTCTGTAGTCTAGAAGTGAGACCTTCAGTGTCAGGGTGACCAGCACATCTCGTATTGTCTGATATCTAAAGTTTGGAGCAGGGACTGATTCGTGACATAGGTTGCCCATCACCAAGGGCCAATGTGGCATTTATTTCTTCGTTTACTGCTGAAGTCTTGCACGGGGGCTATGGGCTTTTTACTGACGTGAGCTTTGTAATCACACAAAAAGAGACAGAAAGGCTAGGCTTCTCCTTTGCAGATGTCATGTTTATCCCTCCTTCTCCAGGCAGGAATGTGGTTTCGGTAGGAGTAAGCAGATAACCGTGCTCAATACTGTCTCGGACAGGGCCCCTTTGGCTGAGGCCCAAGTGTGCAAGGCCAAGGATACGCAGCTACAGCTTTCAGAGCGTTCTGAGGCCTGAAGCCTTTTTTCCGGCTCTGGCTGGGCCACAATAATGGAAATGCAGGAAAACATGATGCAAAACGTGTAGGCCTTAGAGCAGATTTGTCGTTTCTCTCATGGGAGACTGGATTATGGCAGGCCACGTTATAGCATGAGCATCATGATAGACAGGCCACGGAGGGGAAATATATAGGTTACATGTATGTGCACATGAGTGGTGGGGAACACACGGGGACACATAGGCCTCATGATATTTTATTTTCCTCATTCCCTCCTTGTCCCCTAGTGGACCCTTACGTCATATCTATTCTCATTAGACAGTCTATCTGTTCTTGCAGCATTATTTTTCCATTTTCAATGCTTTGTAAATGGGGATGTGGGACACATGCAGTAGCACACAGGCCGCAAATGGCCTGGCCACACTGCAGACATAGGCAACAACTGAATATCATCAGTAGTATTAGTCCACAGACCGTCAACACTTTCCATCCCCATGCTGATATTATTTCCCAGAGCCAACTGGACCAAGTCCACGTGCCTGGGTCTTGGTGTATGCTTTGGGCAATCTTGTGGAGTCTTGTTATTGCTTTGTATACAGACGGTGCGTTATTAGGTCGAAAACGCAGCAGCTGGAACCGATGACCCTACAGGCCCCGCCCCTATCCGCTAGGATGACGTCAAAAACAAGACGATTCTGAAGAACGACCATTCTCATAGCACACTGTTCCTGGGTCAAGTTCCCCAGGGCTGATGCAGTCTCATTAGCAACTGTTTCTAGAATCCTTGTTAGTCTGCGGATAAGTTTACTATTCTGGACGGGACCTATGAAGAAAAAGAATCCTTTGTTGAAATCTGTATATTGTTCCCAAGCTGTTTCAGTCTGGTCAATGCCAGAGGCATCGAGCCCTCGTCTGTGCCTGATAAGTGCTAGTTGAAGATTTTGGTGATAGTTCGATGGGGCCAAGAAAACGGGTGGTAGGAGAAATGATATATAGCACGTCCCACCCCAGTCTAAGGGCAATTGTACATAGGCTGTCTGGCCACAAATAAAGTAGGTGTGTCGTGATGCTCTGAAGTAAGACTTTCCTTTGTCTTTGAACACTAGTATAGTGTTACACTCGCTGTGCCCCAACTGTACAGAGCCTTCTTTTCTGACACACAAGTTCCCTTTTACTGGCAGGACTGTGATTGAGGATGGACCTAAATTGTGTATGGGCTTGACATTCAACACTATAAAGTCAAGGGTCGCATTTCCTTGCAGATACTCTTCATTTTCTAGATCGGTACCTTTCCTTTGGGGAAGACCTTCTTCATCTGGGAAACATGCTTTATTCATGACTTTGTTCAAGTTACCCCATACCCAGTCGCCCCTACATTCCTTGTCTTGACATTCTTTGGCATCACCGTTGATGGATGTCATTAAGGCAAACCATGCTCCGCAAGAACCATTATGGGAGAATGGAAAAGGGAAAAGAGGCAACACTCCCTTCACCTTCTGATACGGGGGAAGTCGGCCACAGACCCAGCAGTCTGTAGCATTGCTAGTCTGATGCGAATGGTGCAGCATCTGGATAAAAGTATTGTTGCGTAAGGCAAGTCGATACGATAGCTCATGGGATGGCAGATCACTGAATGTGTGCTTTATGGTATCATTGGTAGAGTGTAAGAGGGAGGCAATAGGAGGAAAAATAGCATGTAGTATTAAGCTGATACATATCATCGTGATGCACAGAAGAAATAAAAATATCAGAGTCACTATACATCTACCACGTAATATTTTACAGTATTTTGTTTTCATCTTGCTCTTTTTCTCATCTCCGGCATCCAAGATCTTATGCGAGCCAGAATACATGTTCAACCGCTTCACCACCTAGTGGACTTAATTGATCAAACGGGTTCTGACTTGTTAGATCTAAGTTTGGTTTTGTAAGTCTGCTGAGGAGTCTCCTCTAATAAAGGGGGCTCAAAGTCTGAAGTCTTTATGTCTTTTTTAAACGAATCGTTATTCCCAAAGTAGCGTTTGCAATGATGTATATGGACCCATCCTTTTCGTCCTTCGACTTTAACAGCGGTCCTCGTAGTCAATAGTATTAGTTTAGGCGTCTTCCACCTTGGCTCAAGAGGGCTCGTTCTGTCAAAGTTCCTTATAAGAACAAAGTCCCCAGGAGCGAGGGAATGTTCCTTGACCTGGGTGTTGTCAGGGAAGGCGGCAGCAACCTGCGAACGACAAGAGAGTAGTGCAGACATCAAGGAAGCCAGGTAATCTGTCAGCATGTTACTATCAACATCAGTGATCTTTTTAGGCATTGGAGTGCCCCACATATTCGGTGGTCTACCAAAGACCACTTCATAGGGAGATAAGCCTGTTCTAGAATGGGCTACCATTCGCATGTAAAAGAGGGCAACCGGCAGGGCTACCATCCAACCCACACCTTTGTCTGCGCAAATTTTTGCTAGTTTTATTTTTAAGGTCTGATTATGTCTTTCTACAAGGCCTGCTGCCTCAGGATGTCGTACACAATGGAACTTCCAGGTATACCCTAACAGAAGGGACACTTGTTTCATGAGTTCAGAAGAGAAAGGCTGACCGTTGTCGGAATATACGACACGCGGTAATCCATAACGTGGGAAAAACTCTCGCACCAGTTGTCTGGCGGTAGTCACAGCAGTATAATCAGGGACTGGATAGGCCTCTGTCCATCTTGATAGGGAACATACTACTACTAGGACATATTTGTAACCTCTACATCTGTCCATTTGGATATAATCCATTTGAAGGACTTCGAAAGGATGGTCAGGTGGATGGAAACCACCTTGTTCCATCGGAATGCCTTTACCTGGATTGAATTGGCAACAGATCATACATGTTCTGACCTTTTGTTTCGCTGCTGCACGCAGGTGCTTGTTGAACCATATGTTCTGTAAGCTGTCTAGCATTGCTCTCTCTCCTAAGTGTGCAGGGCTATGTGCGGTATTTATAATCACTTGTACCATTGAATCAGGAAGAAACCATGTTTCTTTGCCCTTAGTCATCCAATCCTGATCAGTCAGTACCCCTCCTTGTTCCGACCATTTCTTTAATTCGTCTAGAGTAGCATGTGTCTGTATGTCTTGTACATCCTTGGAAGGATCCCTAACTGTCATGGCTTTGGACCGTAATGGTACCTGTGATTTCGTCATGTCTAGTGGGGTCTGAGCTGTCTGTTTAGCTGTTCGGTCTGCCAGATTATTGCCTTGAGAAATGGTATCTGTGGCTTTAGTATGCGCTTTGCATTTCAGGATAGCTATGGCTATTGGTAAATGTATCGCTTCCAGAAGGGCATGAATAAGGAGGCCATGCTGTATCTTGGCCCCGTGAGAAGTCAAGAACCCTCTTTCCCTCCATAGAACGCAGAAGTCATGAACTACCCCATATGCGTATTGTGAATCAGTGTAAATATTTACTCTCAGGTGCTTAGCTCTTATGCACGCTTGAGTCAGAGCGATGAGCTCTGCTGCTTGTGCTGACAGTATGTCTATTCTTTTAGTCTCTATGATTTCAGTAGCAGTGGTCACTGCATATGCTGCCACTAATTCTCCCGCCCCCGTCCTCATGCATGAGCCGTCAACATAGAGTGTTAGGTCAGGGTCTGGGAGTGCAACATCTGTCAAGTCTTGTCTTGGTTTAGTCACGGTATGTATTACTTCAACACAGTCGTGTGGGGAAACGTTTTCTGTACTGGAGGGCAAAAGAGTAGCAGGATTCAGTATGTTGCATCGTCTGATCTCTATGTGTGGTTGAAATAACGTCATCTCATAACCTGTCAGTCTCGCTACAGTCAGGTGTTGTGTTTGTGTTCGGTTCAAGAGAACCTCTACTGCGTGTGGTACTTGTACTGTCAGGGGGTGGCCCAGCACTATCGAGTCACTTTGTCTTATGGCTAGGGCTGTTGCTGCAACAGATTTTAGGCACGCAGGCAAAGCCTGTGCTACTGGGTCCAATGTACTAGAAAAATAAGCGCAGGGCTTGTGTTTTCCTGCATGATCTTGTGTGAGGACAGATAGTGCTGTTCCATCCCGCTCTGTCACAAAAAGCATAAAGGATTTGTTGTAATCAGGGATTGCTAAAACTGGTGCTTGACATAAAGCTCTTTTTAATTCTTCAAATGCCACAGTGTATTCTTGTGTCCAAGGGAGGACTTTAGTAGAAGCTACCTCCTGTGTCGTCAATTGTATTAGGGGCTTGGCTATGTGAGCATACTGGGGAATCCACTGCCTGCAATATGAAGTGAGGCCAATGAATGCACGTACCTCCTTTGGTGTCTTGGGCTGTGAAAGACCAGAAATCAATTGAATACGTTCTGGTGTTAGTCGCCTACCCTCCTTGGATAGCAAGTGCCCAAGGTACGCCACTTGCTGTTCACAGAATTGTAACTTCGAAGGGGACACTTTGTGCCCCTTGTCAGCCAGGAAATGTAAAACAGTGAGTGATGCACTTTCACAGTCAGTTTCCGATCGTGCGGTAATGAGAATGTCATCTACATACTGTATCAGTGCCGTAGTGGTAGGCATATGAATACTGTCTAGTTGTCTTTTGAGCGCCTGACTGTAGATGCTAGGGCTTTCCGTGAAGCCCTGTGGTGCTCTTGTGAATCTGAAGCTGCGGCCTTTTAAACTGAAATCGAAAAGATATTGGCTGTCCAGATGTATTGGGATACTGAAAAAGGCGTTCTTTAGATCAATAACTGTAAAGAACGTAGCCTTCGCATCGATGGCAGTCAATAATGAAGAAATGTCCGGGACCACAGGGTACTGTGGCACCACACATTTGTTTAATTCTCGCAGGTCCACAACTAATCTATAGACAGGTGGTGCATTGGGATCAGTTCTTTTAAGAATAGGAAGAACAGGTGAATTACATATGTTTGACTCTGTCTCTATCACCACCCCCTGTGCAATGAGTTCATCGATAATGATCAGCAACCCTACTTCAGCTTCAGGAGGAATTTTATATTGTCGAATCCGCGGCAGCACCACTCCTTCCTTGAGGGTGACCTGGTATGGTGTAATGTTCATGAAACCTACGTCAGTCGGGCCTTGTGCCCATAGGTGCTGCGGTACATTTTGAAGCCTGATGTCAACGTCTTTCATGACAAAATGTCCCTTGAAATCACGTAAATACAGTCGCACTCCTTCTGGCGAGCAACAGATAACTGCTCCCAGTTCCTTTAATGTTTTTATGCCAAGTAAGTTTTCTGGACATGATTTAGTAAGCAGTAAGTCTGTTGTATGTATTAGTGGACCGACTCCTAGAGAGACTGGTTCTGAAACCTCATTGATAATAGGCCTCCCTGAAAAGCCCAGGGATATACTCTTTGAGCCCGAGAGGGGTGCCCCTGGAACCTCAGAATGACTGATGGTAGTTCTACTTGCCCCGGTGTCAATCAAAAACTTTGTATTCTGTCCTTGTAAACGTGCATGCACATAGGGACCCGCTTGGTCCACAGGAACTGGAATAAGGGGCAAGTCGTATTCCCTCTCTGGGCTTTTTCACGAATATGCTTGGTATTCTGGATAGTTAGTCTGAGCGTGCTCATACATTTGTGCTGTGGCGTGGGCTGGTGCAGGTGCATGGACAGGCGGCGGCGGTGGTGGAAAGGTGTCTGATGTGTGTTATTTTCTTTGGGATGGTAAGATCGTGGCTTCGTTTTACCTATCGCTATATTGTGTTTCAGGACCGCACATTCATTTACGAAGTGACCTGGCTTCTTGCAATAATTACAGGTCCCAGTATTTTGTTTCGTGCTATTCTTGTTCGTGTTTGTGTTTGCCGGTGTTGATTGGGCCACCAGCATCTTCATCTTTGTGTCTCTTATGCGTCTCTTATCCTGTTTGTGTTCCTCTCTAATTCTGTTCTGGTGGTATTGTAACATCTGTAACATTTGTGAAGGGCTGTTTGCTTGCCAAGTACTCTCAACCTTTAGTACCCTATACTTCACTTCTGGTAGGGAATTTTCTACTAGTTTGCTCACGAAAAGATGGGGATATGAATCACTACCGGGCTTAAGACCACTATTGATAGTGAAACATTTCTCGAACCTAGAGTAAAAATCGCTAGTGTCTTCGTCTGGTTTCTGTTTACAGGCCGAAATAGCATCCCAATCTTCCTTCTTGGTGATTAGTAATCTGGGCAAAACCTGTACAAGGAGTTCAGGTAGGTCTTTAGCTCGAGGACCCAGACCAACCCCCGGGCCCCTTCCTGCCTCCTCTCTTTCCAGTATATCCCAACTGAGTCTTTTGTCTCCTACCTCCCAGTCCTGTCCTTTCAATTTCTCGTAAATACCAGCGGGCAATAGTACTTTTAATAACTTTAGAATGTCAGCATATGTATATTCTCCTAGACGAAGAATGTCCTTTAGTTCTCGGTGAAAACCCCCCGGATCTTTATCATGGGATGGTAACATTTTCTTCATTTCCAGTATCTCTAATTTTGACAAGGGGGTGTAGACATACACCCGTTGCAGTTCATTGTTTGCATCCTTTACAGGATGAACCTCTCGTAGGGGGTTCAGCTTGTCGTACGACTGTTCCTTAACCTGAGGTGGAGCGGGAAGCAGGGATCTAGTCACGTATACTATATACTTGTGTCGCTGATCCAGAATGACATTAATCAGTTCAGTACCCATGTTCATCCACCTGTCTAGTATTATGTCATCCAGCAATTTATACAACAGACCAGGACCAGAATATTGACTCTCATATAGCGTGATCAAATGTTGAACCATGTAAACACCAGCTATGCGCTGTTCGTTTGGTGGGAGGCTCAGGAACGTTTGGGCTACGATATCATTATTATATGTATCATATTGGGATATCCACAGGGTAGCTGATCGTGCTAATTCATTTTCGGTCGGGGTGAGGGGCTGATCGTTACCCAGCCATTTATTCACCGCTTTTTCAGTGATCTGGAACAAACTTTCAAGGGAATATCTTTCTTTTATGGCAGTTCCCTGTTTACGGTGATTGAGGCCCTTGGGCCTTTCGAATCGCCGGGCACGGCCCACATAATGTATTCTGTCTGTGTCCCCTGCTTCCTCATCAGGAGATAACTCAGCTCTATCGTGCGGGTTTCCTTCATGTGATGCTATTATTGCCTTCCGGATTTTGGTCAACATGTTGTCTGTTTGGCCTGATTTATCATGCTGACCGGCATCTATGCGATCACTCCAACCAGTATAACAACGGTCTACATCACCATCACCTTCGTCTTTTTCTCTGATCAGACAATTAATTAGGAAGCGAAGGATATAGTTCTTAATAATTACCTTTCTATTTTGTACGGCTTCTGCTATACATTCAGGACCTTCCCCTGTTCTTATGAACGTGTACATTTTCTTTAGATGTCTATCCATATCTGGCAATTTTTCCAAATCTGCGACTGCTCGTCTAAGCCGTAATGAAAACACGAGCATTCTGCCCTTTCCTGGATCTGGGTCATATATACATTCGGAGATTGCTACTTTTACTGTCGGTCCCCCTCCTGATGTTGCCCCGGATCCTCCCTCCCCGCCGTCCTCGAGCTCCTGGAGCTGTTCTTGTGTTGGGGGTGCAGGGAAAATTCCGTCCACGTATGATGGTGGGGGTTCCTCTAGGTAGTTGTTAATGAACGTGTCGGATGCTGTTTGTTTTATTTTCGGGGTACTGGCGGTGGTACTCTAACTAATTTTTCTTCTGGGGCCACTTTTGCTAGTTCCTCTGAAAGGACGGGATAAATACCAGCAACGGCAGTATTTCTTTCTCTTTCAGCCTGCTCTCTTTTTACCCGTTCCCCCTCTTCCTGTAATTTTTCTTCCTTTGCTTTTTCGGACTCCTGTCTACTTCTCTCTGCTTTGTGGAACTCTTTCTCTATTCTTCTATGAGATTCCTTGCGCCATAACTCAATGGCATCCTTCTGAGCAGGTCTAGATTTTCTCTTCCGTATCTCTTCCTCTATCTTCATGATGCATTCCGCATCCCACGTTCCCGTAATGGGCCATTTATACTTTATCTCTAAATCCTTCGTGTAATCCACCCATAGTTCTAAAAATAACACGGCATCTAAACCATGCTTACAGTACATGAAATGTCCAGGTGTGTCCCTAGGTGGAATGTTAACTGGTTCCTCTAGTACACCTTTTCTGGTACCTATCTTACGCAGTTTTGAAAATAACGGCATGTTGGAATGTAACCGAAAACAAAAATCACAATGAACACAAAAACCCAAAAATCACAATGCGGCAAACTTACACACAAACCTGACACATTCAAACCTAACTGAACCTAACTTAAGATGATAACATTCATACAGCTATATCGGTGCACCTGAAAACTTGGCCTCTAACTCTGGAAACATTAATTCTTGAACGCATGCACTTGAACATACCGGTCTCAGAAGTGAGACACGTCTTTACCGTGTTCATTAAATGAACCCGTCATGATTGCAACCCCCATGAGAAACTCACCGGGAAGCAGAACTTGTACTTGAACTTGAAGGCCTCGGAAACTCGACGCTGCGCAGGGAATGGCGTATCTTAGGTGGATCTCTTGAAACCTCGGACACAGCTCTCTCGCAGGTGGGCTCTGGGTCGGGACGATCCGCAATCCTCACCGCCTCGTATGGATGCCTGGTCGCAGTCCGTCTCCTTCGTTGGCCTGAGGGAGTTGGCGGGAAAACCCGCGTCGTGTACACTCGAAGTCCGTCACGGCTGTGGAAGGGGGCAAAACTGGACCTTCATCTCCGGCGCATGGGGAAGGAGATGTGTCCCTGTTCGGGCGCCATTATGTCGTAAATAAAATATTACGCTCTCATAATTTCATAATATCAATAAGATCATGCATAAAGCAAGAGGCTGAGTCTGTGGTATCAGGTTCAAATAGGGCTTTATTCCAATAACTCGAGTCATAGGGAGAATAGTACCATCACCACAAGGGATCAGGAAGGGTCTCAAAAAGGTATTCTCAAACTTTATTCACAGAGTACAGTATATATATGTTTGTAATAAGAGCGCTTCAGGCGGAGCAAGAGAGAATGAGATAAGAGCATGTGGGCGTGTAAGTAGGCGTGAAGGTGGGCGTCCACTTGATGATTACAGGTAAGTGTCATAGGTGGGTGGATGCCTAGAGGGGGTTGCGTGATCAGCTGGAACTTTACTGGAACTTTGCCTTACTTGTGCTCAACTCGAGCATGACGTGTAAAGGGTTGCTATGCAACCGGGGTGTCTGTAGTCTAGAAGTGAGACCTTCAGTGTCAGGGTGACCAGCACATCTCGTATTGTCTGATATCTAAAGTTTGGAGCAGGGACTGATTCGTGACATAGGTTGCCCATCACCAAGGGCCAATGTGGCATTTATTTCTTCGTTTACTGCTGAAGTCTTGCACGGGGGCTATGGGCTTTTTACTGACGTGAGCTTTGTAATCACACAAAAAGAGACAGAAAGGCTAGGCTTCTCCTTTGCAGATGTCATGTTTATCCCTCCTTCTCCAGGCAGGAATGTGGTTTCGGTAGGAGTAAGCAGATAACCGTGCTCAATACTGTCTCGGACAGGGCCCCTTTGGCTGAGGCCCAAGTGTGCAAGGCCAAGGATACGCAGCTACAGCTTTCAGAGCGTTCTGAGGCCTGAAGCCTTTTTTCCGGCTCTGGCTGGGCCACAATAATGGAAATGCAGGAAAACATGATGCAAAACGTGTAGGCCTTAGAGCAGATTTGTCGTTTCTCTCATGGGAGACTGGATTATGGCAGGCCACGTTATAGCATGAGCATCATGATAGACAGGCCACGGAGGGGAAATATATAGGTTACATGTATGTGCACATGAGTGGTGGGGAACACACGGGGACACATAGGCCTCATGATATTTTATTTTCCTCAAGCTCCTATACGGTTTTAGGAGATTTTAATTTTTATTTGGAAGATTTCCTAGATAATGACACAGCCAAATTATTAGACGAGAGGCAACTACCTCGAAACACGTGTCCAGGGATGGCTAACGCGACACTTACTTTCACTGAAAACTTTGGCATAGGCGTATTCGCCGACGCTACTTCATGGACCACAATGCCCTGGGGTAGCACGCTGGTAGGATGAGCAGAGTGCGGCCAGTCGGACTTTTGTTTGTATTCAGGCTCCCTTGAGCCGGTGGGGCTGACGAGCCCATGGATACGCACCTGCTGACGAGAGGCAACTACCTCGAAACACGTGTCCAGGGATGGCTAACGCGACACTTACTTTCACTGAAAACTTTGGCATAGGCGTATTCGCCGACGCTACTTCATGGACCACAATGCCCTGGGGAACACGCTGGTAGGATGAGCAGAGTGCGGCCAGTCGGACTTTTGTTTGTATTCAGGCTCCCTTGAGCCGGTGGGGCTGACGAGCCCATGGATACGCACCTGCGCGCCATGAGTGGTACTTTACCTGAGAATACTTTTTTTTGGCAGCCTACGCAGCAACCCTACACATATACCTACTCCCTGCTGACGAGAGGCAACTACCTCGAAACACGTGTCCAGGGATGGCTAACGCGACACTTACTTTCACTGAAAACTTTGGCATAGGCGTATTCGCCGACGCTACTTCATGGACCACAATGCCCTGGGGTAACACGCTGGTAGGATGAGCAGAGTGCGGCCAGTCGGACTTTTGTTTGTATTCAGGCTCCCTTGAGCCGGTGGGGCTGACGAGCCCATGGATACGCACCTGCGCGCCATGAGTGGTACTTTACCTGAGAATACTTTTTTTTGGCAGCCTACGCAGCAACCCTACACGTATACCTACTCCCTGCTGACGAGAGGCAACTACCTCGAAACATGTGTCCAGGGATGGCTAACGCGACACTTACTTTCACTGAAAACTTTGGCATAGGCGTATTCGCCGACGCTACTTCATGGACCACAATGCCCTGGGGTAACACGCTGGTAGGATGAGCAGAGTGTGGCCAGTCGGACTTTTGTTTGTATTCAGGCTCCCTTGAGCCGGTGGGGCTGACAAGCCCATGGATAAGCACCTGCGCGCCATGAGTGGTACTTTACCTGAGAATACTTTTTTTGGCAGCCTGCGCAGCAACCCTACACATATACCTACTCCCTGCTGACGAGAGGCAACTACCTCGAAACACGTGTCCAGGGATGGCTAACGCGACACTTACTTTCACTGAAAACTTTGGCATAGGCGTATTCGCCGACGCTACTTCATGGACCACAATGCCCTGGGGTAACACGCTGGTAGGATGAGCAGAGTGCGGCCAGTCAGCCTTTTGTTTGTATTCAGGCTCCCTTGAGCCGGTGGGGCTGACGAGCCCATGGATACGCACCTGCGCGCCATGAGTGGTACTTTACCTGAGAATACTTTTTTTTGGCAGCCTACGCAGCAACACTACACATGTACCTACTCCCTGCTGACGAGAGGCAACTACCTCGAAACACGTGTCCAGGGATGGCTAACGCGACACTTACTTTCACTGAAAACTTTGGCATAGGCGTATTCGCCGACGCTACTTCATGGACCACAATGCCCTGGGGTAACACGCTGGTAGGATGAGCAGAGTGCGGCCAGTCAGACTTTTGTTTGTATTCAGGCTCCCTTGAGCCGGTGGGGCTGACGAGCCCATGGATACGCACCTGCGCGCCATGAGAGGTACTTTACCTGAGAATACTTTTTTTGGCAGCCTACGCAGCAACCCTACACATATACCTACTCCCTGCTGACGAGAGGCAACTACCTCGAAACACGTGTCCAGGAATGGCTAACGCGACACTTACTTTCACTGAAAACTTTGGCATAGGCGTATTCGCCGACGCTACTTCATGGACCACAATGTCCTGGGGTAACACGCTGGTAGGATGAGCAGAGTGCGGCCAGTCGGACTTTTGTTTGTATTCAGGCTCCCTTAAGCCGGTGGGGCTGACGAGCCCATGGATACGCACCTGCGCGCCATGAGTGGTACTTTACCTGAGAATACTTTTTTTTGGCAGCCTACGCAGCAACCCTACACATATACCTACTCCCTGCTGACGAGAGGCAACTACCTCGAAACACGTGTCCAGGGATGGCTAACGCGACACTTACTTTCACTGAAAACTTTGGCATAGGCGTATTCGCCGACGCTACTTCATGGACCACAATGCCCTGGGGTAACACGCTGGTAGGATGGGCAGAGTGTGGCCAGTCTGACTTTTGTTTGTATTCAGGCTCCCTTGAGCCGGTGGCGCTGACGAGCCCATGGATACGCACCTGCACGCCATGAGTGGCACTTTACCTGAGAATACTTTTTTTTGGCAGCCTACGCAGCAACCCTACACATATACCTACTCCCTGCTGACGAGAGGCAACTACCTCAAAACACGTGTCCAGGGATGGCCAAAGCGGCACTTACTTTCACTGAAAACTTTGGCATAGGCGTATTCGCCGACGCTACTTCATGGACCACAATGCCCTGGGATAACACGCTGGTAGGATGAGCAGAGTGCGGCCAGTCGGACTTTTGTTTGTATTCAGGCTCCCTTGAGCCGGTGGGGCTGACGAGCCCATGGATACGCACCTGTGCGCCATGAGTGGTACTTTACCTGAGAATACTTTTTTTTGGCAGCCTACGCAGCAACCCTACACATATACCTACTCCCTGCTGACGAGAGGCAACTACCTCGAAACACGTGTCCAGGGATGGCTAACGCAACACTTACTTTCACTGAAAACTTTGGCATAGGCGTATTCGCCGACGCTACTTCATGGACCACAATGCCCTGGGGTAACACGCTGGTAGGATGAGCAGAGTGCGGCCAGTCGGACTTTTAAATTATTATATCTTATGAAGGGTAATAATTTAAGGCAATTGGTGTTCGGTCCAACCCATCAGGCTGGACACACACTAGATGGTATATTTACAAATAATTTGCAACTACAGGTTTTGTCTATTTTACCCCTAATCTGGTCGGATCATAAAGCGGTTCTTTTTAATCTAGCCATTCCTGTGCAATCAGCTCACAAACCGATGAAAAGAGAATTAATGCTTAGATCCTGGAACAGGGTATCAGCTGGGGACCTCATCAAGGTCCTCAATGATACCTTAGTCCCGCCTCCAGATAATCTGGATAAGGCCACAAGATGCTATTCATCTTGGTTAGAGGCGGCAGGTCAAAAAATAGCTCCAACTAAAAGGTACCAGGTCACAAGACAAACACCTTCCGCGCCCTGGTACTCTCAGGAGCTGAGAGATCAAAAACTAATTTGTAAGCATCAGGAGAGAATATGGCGAAGAAATGACCTAGCCTGTGATAAAGAGGAGTATAAATGTGGACTAGCTAAATATAAAAAGCTGATCCACAGCGCCAAGGCGGCTTATTTTGCCCTGAAAATGAGAAAAGCTACAAACTCAGCTAGAGAACTCTTCAACACAGTTACTAATCTGGCCAATCCAGGAGCCATTACTATTACGCCTAGCAAGGGACTCTGTGACAAACTCGCCAACTTCTTTTATGAGAAGGTGAATGTTATTTTTTCCGCCTTTTCCCAGGCTAAATCTGAGATAACTATGAATAACGGGAAGGACCTCATAGTAGCCAAGAAAGCTTGTCTAGATCAATTTCAGGAACTTTCTATTTATGACACTATTAACATTATGACAGGGATCAAATCAGGATCCCCCTCAGATCCTTGCCCGATATCTATAGCTAAATTAGCAATAGAACCAATCTCACAAGCTCTCACGCCCATTTTTAATGCAATGTATAAGGAGGGATATTTTCCCAAAGAATGGAAAAAAAACTCTATTCTGCCTCTCCTTAAAAAACCAAATCTGGATATAAAAGACCCTAATTATTTCAGGCCCATTTCTAGACTGTCATTGCCGGCCAAAATCGTGGAAAAAAATCTTAACACTCAACTCAGTTTGTATTTGGAGGCGGCGCAAGCTCTGCACCCCACTCAACAAGGATTCAGAGGAGGCCATAGCATGGAATCGGCTCTTCTTAAATCTATCGAAGAGATCCGAGCCATTTTAGATAATGGAGGTAAGGCCATTCTCATCATGCTGGATCTCTCTGCAGCTTTTGATACGGTCCATCACGATTTGTTGATGGACCGGCTGCAGGAGATCGGAGTTCAGGGACCCGCATGGAACCTACTGAAGTCCTTCCTCACTAACCAAAGTCAGTTAGTATCACTTGGGGAATTCTCTTCGGAATCCTTTTCTCTACCTTGTGGGGTTCCACAGGGGTCCTCGTTAAGCCCCACTCTGTTTAATGTCTATGTTTCTTCCCTGGCACCACTCATTCAGTCTTTCGGGTTTAGCCTGACTTCATACGCCGATGATACACAAATTGTGGTGTCTTTACAAACACATGAATGGCAAAAGCCGGCTTCGTGTTTTAAGGACTGTATGAGTGCGGTGGGGAAATGGATGGACAGAAACTGTTTGAAATTGAATTCTAACAAAACGGAGGTGGTCTGCTTTGGTAATGCCACTTCGTTTTGGACCCCGGAATGGTGGCCGGACTCTATGGGCCTACTTCCTAACAACAGGAAAAAGGTAAAAAATCTAGGAGTTTGGGTGCATCACAAGCTCAGTTTTAGTGATCAAGTGAATGCAGTGTCCGCTGCCACTTCTTTTGCCTTAAGATCTTGTAAGAAAGTTCTTCCATTTCTGCCCATAGATTGCCATCAAACAGTAGTTACAACACTTACTATGTCCAGGTTGGATTACTGCAATGGTCTATATCTCAGTATCCAGGAAGGGATAATGAATAGACTGCAATTATTGCAGAATGCCGCTGCTAGGCTTATATCAGACATCCCCAAGTATGCCTCAGTTTCAAAGGAGATAAGGAGGCTTCATTGGCTCCCTATAAGAAAACGCACCCAATTTGAGGCTTTATGTTTGGTGTATAAAGCGGTCCACGGAACAGGTTCAGCATACTTAAAAGAGCGATTAGTATGGTATATTCCTGCCCGAACGCTTAGGTCAGGTGCCGCAAAACTAGTCTGTATTCCTTGTGCAAAAAAAACCTCCTGGGGGGGCAGAAGCTTTGTAGTGAACGCAGCCAAAGCATGGAATAAGCTCCCTTTACATGTAAGAGGGCTCACTAATCTCTTGGTTTTTCGTAAAGCCTTAAAAACGTGGCTATTTGCGGAATAATCTCTCCTGTTTGATGCTAAATCTTTTTGTTTCAATTTCAATTGCAAACTTCATTCGATATGTAAAAACAATATCATAAAAGTACACACAAATGAATTTAAAAAAGAATCAATAAAAATTCAGTAGTAAAATACCACAAAGGGTCATAAAAAGATTAAAAAGAGTACACTGGGGGTAATCACAATTGTTTAGCAGCTGTCACAGAGTCATTTAGAATAAAGGTACAGAACAAGCATTAAATCATACATCGTCTAAGGCTGCATTGATGCCCTCACTCTCACAATCACTTTTAAGTAAGAGGAGACAGCGGCCATAGTTAAAGGAGCGTCCAATGTTTTTAATTTATGAAAAGCCGCTCTACAGGATTGTAGTCCCCATGATTTGAGCAGAGGTTTCAAAAGGGTAGCCCTCGGCAGTTGATAGTACCTACAGAATAAAATACAGTGAATATTGGATTGTGTTGACAGACCATCACAAGGGCATTTCTCCAGGTCGCTGGACCAACAATTTTGATTGGCAAATGTTAATAGTCTGAAGAAGGTATCAGTGCGGAAACGAGTCACGAGCATACGGGTAAAAGGTGCTGGTATTAAGGATAGGTATTGCTGAATCCCTTCGGTTGTAGTGGAATGTTGGTAATCCACTACCATGCTCTTATATTTTTCGGATGACCAACGACGGCTAGTCAGATGACTTAAGACTAGTCGTTTTAATGTAACGCTCGATATTTTGTTCAGAGTTGAGGGTTCAGAGAAAAATTCAGGATGCCCCACGTCAGAAGACAAGTTTCTTACATAATTCAGCCACTTGATGTTAGTCGTGGTAAGTTCTGTTTAGATAGTGGCCGACAGAATTTATATACAGGGTGAAAAGTAAGGGGGCTAATATGCATCCCTGTCTTACACCTCTCCTAATATAAAACCTGTCAGAGCATTCTCCACTTCTACCGTATCTGACACGGGCTGATGCTCCCCTGTAAAGCTCTATAATGAATGCAAGAATGAGAGGTTCTAATCCAATCTCTAAAAGAGATTCCCAGAGCAGCTCATGGTCAACGCAGTCAAATGCGGAGCTGAGCTCTACAAAGGTTACGAAAAGGTTTCCCTTTTTTGCCTGGGTGTATTTGGCAAATATAAGGGTCAAGTTCAGGCCTTGCTCGATGGTACCTTTGCCTTGTCTGAAACCATATTGTAGATTGGAGATGATGTCTTGGTCGCTTATCCAATCATGGATTCTATTTAAAATAATTCTCCCTGCGACCTTCATTAGGGAATCGAGCAATGAGATTGGGCGGTAATTGGAGGGATTATTCCTGTCGCCTTTTTTAAAAATCGGGACTACGACCGCCTCAGGCCAGGTGGAAATGAAGCCTGTGGCATTCAGGGAATTCAGAACGTTAGTAAGCAAAGGAGCCCACAAGTCCGGTTGTGATTTAAAAACATCTATTGGTACACAGTCTGGACCCGGGGCCTTCCCAGAGGGGCTCTCGAGTACCTCTCCACAGTCAAAAAATATGTTCAGGAGAAAAAGACTGGGAATGTGTGACTCTGTCTGGGGATTAGGGTGACTTTCCCGCACGCTCATCTGTTCTATGGAATCTGATGGATTATATAAGGTGCTAAAATGTTTAACCCAGGTTTCGGCTGTTATGGCTAAGTCCATCTTTGGGAGCTGGGAGCATCGCAGGAAAGGTGCGTTAACTGCCCTCCAAAAGGCGGTATTATCCCTTTTAGTAGAGGCATCCTGCAGGGCTTGCCAAGCCTCTGATTTCAGATGGTTTTTCCTCGCCAGTCGGACTGCACGATAACTATGTCTGGCTTGCCGTAATTCTATCTGATTTCTCGGATTAGATTTTAGGGCAGTTTTTAAAGATTTCAGAGCTTTAGTGCAAGTCCTATCAAACCAGCCTTGACTGCACGATGAAGTTTTCCTGGGAGCTCGTGCAAGTAATCTTTTGATCTCCGACGAGATTATGGAGAACGAATGGCTGATTGCCTGGGGATTTTCTGTTGTTGACAAGCATATCTGTATGTGCTCGTAGGTGTTCTTGACCAGTAAGTTAAGAAAGGCAGAGGGGACTACTTTGTCCCATTTTAAATAGAGCCCAGTGGTAGTTCCCAGCTTAAGTGGCGGGGGATAAGAGGGGTTTTTCCTTACATTGGGATTAACGTACAGGGTTAATTTTAAAGTCACCACAATAGGATAATGGTCGCTAATAGCAGTATCAGGGGTCTCCCAATCGAGTATAATCCCTGAATACCTTGAGGATATCAGGGTAAAATCGATTGTGGTGTGACAGCCTCTCCCATTGTAAGTTGGTTTAAAGCACTTTGGTGGAAGACACAACTCATTTACATCAGATAAATTAAAATGAGATGTTACACCGTTTAAGAGGTCTCCTAATTTAGTGTGCAAAAAGTGGGTAGAGGAATCGTCGCTAGCAGTATCCATTCCACAGGTGCCTTTGTTACTCAAAGGGCACAAGGGGCAGTTGAAGTCGCCCACCCAAATAATCAGCATATCAGTTTTAAGCTGGTTCTCTATTTTTATTAGATCAGTCTTTAACCCATTGAGAACCAAATCATAACGGGGACTTGGGATGTTATTATAAAGATTGACCAAAATGATATTATTAGAGGGTCCACCTGTTAGAGTAATAATCTGGTAGTTTTCGGTCCCTGTAAAATTTGCTGGTTTGAATCCGCATTCCACGGAAATGTAGGTCGAGAGCCCCCCCTTACTTCTGCCACGTGGGCTAGGAGAAGCTGGGGTATGTAAGGTCCTGTACCCTGAAAGATGAAGTTCAGTGATAGTCCAGGTTTCCTGCAAGCAAATGATACTGTGTCGGGAGACAATTTGAACCCATAGGGGGTCAGTCAGTTTGTCAAGTAGACCTGCCACGTTCCAAGACAATAGGCTGTCTCCCAGTGAGGGTTTTTTTTTACAAATGTTACCGTTCACAGTGTCATTCAAGATCTCAGAGATTTCCTGAGATGGAGGGAGAATTGATGGAGATGAAATATCCCTCGTTGGAAATTGGGTTGGAAAGGAGTTGGATGTTAAGCTGCCAATTGGACTATCAGATTCAGGGGGTGGAGAGTGGCAATCGGTGGCATGAGTTGACTTCGACTCGAGCTCACCGAGGTTCGTGGTGTTTTTCTTTGGGTTAAGATGATCAGTGTCCAAGATAATCTGCAAGGGACTCGTGTTAGAAGAATTACCGACCACAATCTCAAGATTTGAGAGTCAGTCTAAATCATCCAGACCGGAAAGAGTGGCAAATCGATTGAAGGTGGGAAGAGTGAAGTGGTGAGCCTCTGTTTGAGTCCTGGTTAATAAATGTGATTTTGAGGGGTTTAGCAAGAGGGAGCGGGGGTAGAAGTAGCTTAAGTCGTGCGTCGAGATACCCACGCCCCTTCTCGCGGTATACCAGTCCACTATATGAGGTAGTGCCCTACGGTCCCTAAAGTTAATAATGACGTCTCCCTGAATATCCTTAGGTCTAGATCCCAACCAACTCAATCTTCTCACATGGAGTATTTCGCCGTTAATATCGGCGGGAAGTGGCCTGTTTAGACTCAACCAATGTACTACCTTATTTTTAAGTTCCTGATGTCTCTCTATTTTACCCGGGGCGAGCTCCGGGACACCAGTGAGTATTACTACATAGGGAGCTGCTTCTGGGGGCAGGTCGATGTGATAAGTCGTTCCCGTCCTATTAATCGAGGGTGGCTGCGAATTGACATTGTTGCAAAGAGGCTCTACAGGGTTATAAGGTTGATCACCTCTGGCGTCCCTTTCACCTGTAGTTCTTTTCTCTGCTATGGGCATAGGAGCATGTGTGTTCTCCGTACTAACCGATGGAATTGCCTGGTTGGCTTTTTGATTGGGTGAAGGCGGCCCAGTAACGGGGATGGGATTTTTTAACAGACGAGCGTTCAGTTCCCTATTTGATGCAATAATTAGGGCATTTGAAGCTTCCAAAGATGTTAACTGTGCTGCGATGTTTTTGACCCTCTCCACCAAAGGTAAAAGTAAGGATTTTACGAGGTGCTCTATGTCGGCCAATGAGTTAGAAGAAAGCGATGTAAGTGGCTGTGTGCAGGCTTCTGCAGACTTTGCGGGTGTGGAAACCAACGGGGTTTGAGAAATAACTTTGAGAGACTCAGTGTGAGTATCTTTCCTCCCTTTTTTCTGGCGCAAAGATTTTTTTACTGGGGGCTTGGGAACGATAGGTTTGTTTCTTACTGCCTTTCTCGTTTTATTTTTTACAGTATGAATTGGAATCAAATCCTCGGAGGAAGTGTCCGTTATTAATTATGTATTTGGAGTGTGTGTGTTATTAACCATTGAGGTAGCCGGTATGTCTATTAAATCGTGTAACTGTGGGGAGGAGCCGACGTCCTGTACAAGGTCGTGGCCCGTAGTAGGGATCGGGGGTGAAAGGACGTGCTGAATGCGGCCTAAGGACGAGCGCTTGTGATAAATAGGGTCCAAAGACAGACGGCGCTCTGTAATGGCTATTTCTTGCTCTAGCACAGTGGCAGCTCTGGTGATAAAATGGTCTAATGTCCCCCTGACAGAGCCCCCCACCAGGGATTGCCTACGTTTACTTAGGCGAGTAGCCATAATATGGCGGGGGCAATTAATACGCAATCGGTGCGAGCACAAAACAAAAATTAAACACGACTACTGATATATAACAAATAACGAAGAACAAACAAATTAGTAAAGGTGTGTCCAGCCCCGAATACGCATAAGTAGATCAAGAATAACCGTTCTCAGGAGAGTCTTGTAAGGCCTCAACAACCAGCAGCAAGGGGGGGTGGCCCAGCCCGGCCTCAGTCGGCCTTGGACGGCCGTAGACGGCCCGCCCTTTGCCCGGCGCCGCCAGCGCGCGGTCCCACGACGCGGGGGCTCTCCTCTGATTTGAAGCGCCTCCGGGCGCGGAAGAGGCGTGGGCAGCTTCCTGCCGCTATGGACTGTGGGTGATGTAGTGCACACTGCGGCCGCGCGGGTGTCCTGGCACTGTATTTTACACAGTGCCAGGACACCCTCGGGTAACAGCAGTGCTTTACAAATGTTATAAAATATATAAATAGCAACCAGGGGATAGAGCTCAGGTTAATTTATTGACTTTAATGCTCAGCCTTACAAGGGTTGTGATTATTCCTTCAAGTGAGTCATCACCCACCCCAAATAATAATCCAATTTCTGACAACTCAAATGTGCAAAAAACCATTTTAATTTCAAACTAGTATCTTATGTAAGTGATAACTATTTGGAAGAGGTTTTGGAGGCATACTGCATTCCATCATCGGTCTTTCACTTCTGCCGCAGCACTAAGGCTGATGAGAAAATCTTCAACTCGACGGCAAGAACTGGGCTGATTTATCCGAAAGGACGATTTGCTTCCAATTCTCCAGGTAGGCAGACATTCTACACCAGTCACCATGTTATGTTTCATACAGGTGCCAGATATAGGCTCAGGTAGCAACCAGACCTTTCACCTATATTCCCCTGACATTACAGTACATAATGGTACTTATTACTGACCTTTTACCTAGTTACGGTAATGCCTTAATGACATGGGGTTTTCTCTAAAATCTAGCCTCATCCATTATGCATGAGGATTCTTGGAAACTCAGCAGGACTACCATCTCCTGCATAATAACTATGTACAAGGGTCATTCGTTCCGTCAACCTAAGTCTGACATGACACAGCAATGTAGATCCCCTAAGGGTACCACTTTGTGTATATAAACACCATATCTTGGCTGAGGCAGGGAGAGGTGAAAAAGGACTTCATCCTGACACAGGCGCAAAACGCTGAGGTTCCTGCACGTAGACACTCCAGCTTGCAGTGGTCTGATATTCCTAACGGGGTGTCCATCTCGAGGCCAAGACGGGGTCCAACAGTCTCTCACTTCTGGTAATGGGGTTGACTTTATCCTAGAGGGATTATTGTCTCTACACCCACATTCATTCTAGGTACACTTAGGTACATCTAGTTATGGTCGAATCGTAGGAGTACACATTTTATTGTCATGTATTGTTATGCATGCTTGTATTCACTGTTTTAGCACTATGGTAGATATCTACCATCCTTTTACTCTGTTGGGGCTAATAATCATTTATGTCTGTTTATGTCTAATGGTTGTTTCAGCACACCTATTTTACACTAGAATGACACTGGTTCAATAAATGCTTATTGAAAACGTCCCCACTGTTTATTCTGTGTATCTCTCTGAGACAAAGTGAGCACGAGTGACTGAGAGAAAAGTACCAAACTGTTTCCACGATCCCTGATGGGACAGAGTTGTCATGTTCGATAGTTGCCAAGAACTATTCTCTCCTTGGTAAGAGGGGTTTCTAGTGGCACTGTGAGCTAGCTGGTATACAGGCAAACATACCCAGTGGGGGTGTCTAGAATCCGTCTGGACCTCAATCCCACAGTCTATGTTGTCTAAACGTACAGAACCTATATAGGTTTATAGGAATGGCATGACAACCAGTTAAGTACAATTGTTTTTATGATTAACCCAGCACACCTATTTGTTTTTTTTAGAAAGGTTCAAATTCAACGTCATGGGAGGGTAGTGATCACTGGCCTGTTTCAACCACTCTTTCCTTGGAGATGCCCTGCGCAGTGACTAATGTTATGCCTTCTAAAGCCAAATTTATCAGAAGCCTCAAGATGCAGCTGGATGTATCCCATATGCAGACATTAAAAGACTTTCAGGCATCTGTAAATCTTGTAAATAACTTTGAAATGATAGATGATTATAGGTTCTTATACTCTACACTTCTGTAAAATGTTCAAATATGTCTCCAGGTGATCAAATAGCATAGGGTATGCTTTAGTAGGTAGACTTAAGACAAATTGGTTTGACTTAGCTTGTCAAAGTTAAAAAAAATGAAAGTGGAAACTATAGAAAGCTTTTAGGTGTTATCCCATGCCCACTGATAAGCTTAAATTACAAAACAGTGAAAATCAAATATAAGAATATTCTTAGGGAAAAAAGCTTGGTTTTTCTCATACTTAATGGGATTTAATGTGTGAATTCTTACAGGATGGTAATAAAAAAAATCATTTTGGCAGTTTGTAAACTCCTCTTTTAATTTGTGTCCAAGCTCTCTGGTTTGTGTTACTTTGGAGTATCAATGGGTTTTACATTTGACCAATTTATATTGTTCCCTTAAAGTGAAGGTACCAATGTATGTTCGAGTAAATGATACAGACATGCTGAACCTTTTCACTGTAGAAAGAATAAGAGATACTATTCAAGTTTTTAAATTATCTAGTGCAGCAGGTCCAGACAACATCCCTGCAATAATTTTAAAGATTAATGTAAATTTGCTGGCCAATAACTCTGGCCTCACGCTTCTAATGTATTCCTCAAAAATGGCTTTTCCCTGATTCATGGCATGGTTCTCTAATAAAACCAGTCCTCAGTTGTGGATGTAAGGAATTATAGATTAATACGTCTAATAGATACTAATTGTAAGGTTTATGCTAAGATTTTATGTCATCATCTAGAAATGTGGGTCTCTGACTCAAATCTTACTTTTAAAACAGGGAGGGTTCAGTGAAGGCCACTCCACCACCAATTTTGCACTACAGGCCTTGGTTCAGAAGTCAGTGGAGCTACATCAAAGACTTTGGAGCAGATTTACAAAGACTTAACAAAGAGACCTTGCTTTGTTGCACCTCTTCAAATGGACAGGGTAGGAATGTGCCATATCTACTAAGATATGGTGAATTGCTGCTCTCCATCTGCTCTGATGCACAGAGCATAGCCTAGCGCCAATGCAGGCACCCTGCGCTACAGGTAGGATTGTTTTTGTGCAGGAAGGGGCATGCCTCTTGGATCCACTTCTTTCTGGTGGATGTAAAGCTGGCACCAAAAGTAAAATCAAGACTAGATCAACCAGAACACTTATCAGACCATTCTGCCATAAAGCTAGAGTTTCTGATAGACAAGAATTCAGCCCCACCCAGATGGACACTAGACAGGAATCTACAAGGGGATTCTCAACTACTAAAAAACAACTCCGCTGAGTTCTTTAAAGTAAATAACGGTTCCACCCCATACATATTGTAAAGCCTTTATTCGGGGGAGGCTTCTCAGCTATGCGGTATAGAAAAGGTGGGAAACTAGACAAAAAGTGAGAGAATGGTGGTTGAAAATAGAGGGGTACCAAAATGATGATCTATAGTATGGATCCACAGGCAGCATTAATTAACAAGATTAAAGGTGCAAAACAAGAACTACCATATTATTTAGAAGAGATGGTACAGAGAAGGTCGTAGGCCAGCAAATTGGTTCATCATGTGCAAGGGGCAGGGTGTGGAAAATTGCTGGCTTGAAGACAAGGATGGATAGCTCAAAACATATGGTTATGGGGATAGTAAGCAAGGAGACTGGGGAGCATTGGTCAGAAGCACACAGTATAGAGTTGGCTTTTGTTAAAGTCTTTCAGGATTTGTATCCCAACGACTCTAAGGTTACAGAAGAACAAATAGTTACTAGGCTTAGAAAGGACCCTCTCCTTGCACTGCAGACAGACCAGAAACAGTGTTTAAATCATGAACCAAGTGTTGAGGATGTGTATAGAGCACATAGAACCTCAAAAAAGGGAAAGGCATTTCGCCCTGATTATTTTCTATACAAGGTATATAGTGCTCTGAGAGAAGAACCCACTCCATTCTTGACTAAATTTTTAAATGAAATTTATGTGGATGGTCATGCCCAACTAAGTGCATGAGATGAGGTGACAATTAATATAATTTTGAAAACCAAATAAAGATCCCAAAATCTGTGAATTGTATCACGAAAGGCAGACAACTATTTTAGTTAACCCATGACCTGGTGAATACAATACATGTGGCACTGGATTCTAACCTCCCTCTCACCGTTGTGACTTTCGCTGCTACTAAGACTTTCGATCTGGTTAGTTGGCTCTTTTTATATGAAGTTATTAAACAACATGGTCTAGGAGATAACTTTCTTAGAGCAATCCGAGCTGTTTACAAAGCCCCAAAGGCAAGGATATTAGCTAACGTAAATATAACGAAGCAATTTTGGATAAGAAGAGGTGCTCAACAGGGTTGTCCTCTGTCCGATCTACTCTTTAACCTTCATATCGAGCCCCTAGCAAGTCGGATCAGGAAAAAAAAGAGAGAGCACCCCATTCCAATATCATGATTCGGTAAAAAAGTGGCGCTTTAGGCGGACAACCTGCTAATACATATGCAAGATTTAAAAAACTCCTTTCCTGGTATTCTAAATGTTTTAAAAGACTTTGGGGAGGTCTCTGGTCACCTAGTTAACCAACAGAAAAATGAGTTGATGACATAGAATGACTCACTTGACAATCCCTTGCAGAAGAAAGAGATCAGGTACTTAGGGATCCAAGTGGTGAAAGACTTGAATAAAATGGGCCAAATAAACTTTAACAGGCTCTTGTTAGAAACTAAGAAACTATTGCAGTCATGGGTCCCGATTTCAATATTGGGTAGAAATAACTTCATAAAAATGCTGATTCTTCTAAAGTTTATTTAATTTTTGAATGCATTGCCTTTGATCTTCAGGGCAGAATGGTTTAGCAAATTACAGGGCAATTGCGTAGCTTTATTTGGAATCATAAAGGAGCAAGAATTGCCTGGAGAAAGCTGTGCAAGTGCAAACTTGATGGAGGGATAGCTTTCTCTGAATTCCAACTATAGTGTTAGATGTTTCAAATGGAAAATGTAAGACTTTTACTAACTAGAAACTTTCAACAACTCTCCCCTCTCTATCATGCAAATCCCCTGGGAGGAAGAGACTTCTCTTTGTTCAAGTCACCCAAAATACGTCAAGAAAATCAGGCTCAAGACTTTGCAGACAGTGTGCTAGGTTTGCTTTCAGGTTATGGGGACTTTAGGAATATCATATTATAGTGACTTGGCTCTGATATGGGACTCACCAGGAATGCTCTTTGGCGGGTCACGGGGCACCGGGGACGATTGTGAGCGCCATCTTAGATCGGGCTCGGGCACTCTCGCGCATTTTCGCGAGATCTCGCCCTGCAGAGACTATTTTAGGCAGTGAGAGACGGCAGGTCAGCCTGGAGAAGGTGACCATACCGACCTCACTAGCGCTCCGCGCGCTGCTTTGCCTGCTGTACTGATTTTAATTATCCCGTTTTTGTATTTTATTTAAATCTTTATTTTGTCACTTTGACCTTGTTCTTATCTCAAGCGCCCCCCCTGGCCTCACCTCTTGCACCGTAAAACCCCCCCTGGGGACCATCAGCACCGCCTTTGGCGGGTCCGGGATCACGGGGCACCGGGGACGATTGTGAGCGCCATCTTAGATCGGGCTCGGGCACTCTCGCGCATTTTCGCGAGATCTCGCCCTGCAGAGACTATTTTAGGCAGTGAGAGACGGCAGGTCAGCCTGGAGAAGGTGACCATACCGACCTCACTAGCGCTCCGCGCGCTGCTTTGCCTGCTGTACTGATTTTAATTATCCCGTTTTTGTATTTTATTTAAATCTTTATTTTGTCACTTTGACCTTGTTCTTATCTCAAGCGCCCCCCCTGGCCTCACCTCTTGCACCGTAAAACCCCCCCTGGGGACCATCAGCACCGCCTTTGGCGGGTCCGGGATCACGGGGCACCGGGGACGATTGTGAGCGCCATCTTAGATCGGGCTCGGGCACTCTCGCGCATTTTCGCGAGATCTCGCCCTGCAGAGACTATTTCAGCCCTCTGCCGGTCGCGCAGCGGTGACGCGCAGCGGGAGCGCCTGAGTCTCGCCAGAGTCCTGCCCGTCTGCGCCCGTCAGCGCTAAGGCAGGGTTAGGGCAGGATACTCAGGACGACTCAGGATGCCCTCCATCACGGACATACATCATCTACGCCAACAGGTGACATGCCGCTCCCATCATGCTGTGGACCCACGATGCGGCCCATATCAGTGTCCCAACTGCCCCTTCGTCCTCCCCACCCCTAAGCTTATAAAGTCTCTTACTCATGCGCGCCTAGGCCAGGAATAGTGGTGACTGACGGTGCGAGTCGCCCCTCTCTTAAAGTATTTCACCTGAATGTCAGATCGCTTGTCTGCCATTTTGTGGAAGTTTTTACTTTATTAGAGGACGAGCAACCAGACGTCTTTTTCCTTACGGAGACATGGTTACATGACCAGGCTATGGCGTCCATTAATCTAGCCTTACCTCCAGGGTACACCATGTACACCTTACACCACAATTCTAGAGGTGGTGGCATAGCAGCCGCTGTAAAATCTTGCTACCCTTGCATCTGGCAGATTAGTTCAGTGGCAGCTTGTGAAAGTGCGCAATTTAGTATTTCCATATCCCCCACTTTACGCTGTCTGGACTACTTATTTACAGACCTCCTGGTCCTGATGGAGCTTTCCGTCTTAGTCTTCCTGAGGTCGTTGCGTCTCTAGCTTTGAAGACAGCCAATTTTACAATCATTGGCGACCTCAACCTTCATATGGATTCTCCACTCACCAGCACAGTGAGCACCTTACTAGCCGATCTGGAGGCCCTTAAAATTGTCCAGTTGGTCGACCAAGGGACTCACAGTGGTGGGCATATACTCGACCCCTTCCTCACGAACATTCCGAATGTTCTACTCAGCGCTCCCACACTCATGGCCTGGACTGACCATTTCTTAATACAGGGTTATATCACTCTATCTTCTCCTGTGTTCGAACCCCATTCTTTAAGTGTTTTTAAACGCTCATGGAAGAAGCTTAAATTAAAGGAATTTCAGCAGTTTTTACTGACACACCGTCCTCTTCCTTCTACTGAAATCACCTGTAGCTATGATAGCTTTTGTGAGTGACTCACGTCAGCACTTGACTCCTTTATACCTGCCAGGTGGACTAAAATTAGATCTAGTCCCTCGAGTCCTTGGTATACGGACTCGCTCAGAACACTTAAATCCGCCTGTAAAAAAGCGGAGCGTGCTTGGCGCAAAACGTACGACGTTGAGCTTAAAAAAGCCTACAGATCTTGTACGAGGTACTACCACCAGGCTATCTGCAAGGCCAGAGCTACTTATTATGCGATGGAAATTAAAAATAGCCCGAATCCTACCAAGATTATTTTCCAAATCTGTAAGGAGTTAACTAGTAAACGGACCTCCACCTCTGTTAAGGCCACTTTGACTCAATGTGAAAAAATAGCCACTTTTTTTGTGGAGAAGGTTGAGGCAATCTACAGATCCTTTCCCCAAGACTCTCGGGCGCAGAACCCCTCTAGTATCAAGTCTAATACCGTTCCACAGCTTCTTTCTATTCGTGGTCCTAATCTAGAGGAGTTCAAAAAATTAACCATGAAAGTCAGATCAGGTTCTCCTATGGACCCTCTGCGCCCTACTCAATTCCAAGAGCTCGAGGAGTGCTGTTACCCGGCTATCCTGGACCTTATTAACCTATCCTTTGAAACAGGAAGTGTACCAGTTAAATGGAAACAAGCAACTGTTGTCCCTATCCTGAAAAAACCCTCCCTGGACCACTCCCTTTCCGAGAGCTACCGCCCTATTTCCCTTCTCCCTTGGATTTCCAAACTAGCGGATTCTCATGCCAATTGCGTTCTGTCTTCCCATTTGCTGGAAGATAACATCCTCGACCCATCCCAAAATGGGTTTTGAGCGCACCATAGCACCGAGACCGCTCTCCTTGCGGTAGTGGAGCAAATTAGAAAGATACTTGACAGAGATCAAACGGTAGCGCTGATCCTGCTGGATCTCAGCGCTGCCTTTGATACCGTCTCTCACTCTGTTCTCCTCCAGCGACTTTCTGAAGCCGGGGTTGGTCAGGTTGCTCTCGACTGGTTTCGGTCCTTTCTTACAGACCGATCCTTTCAGGTGTCCACGCCGCCTTTTGTTTCCGCCTCCCGTCCCATCTTGCAGGGTGTCCCTCAAGGGTCTGCTCTCAGCCCAGCTATGTTCAATCTATATGTCCAGCCACTGGCTGAGGTAGCCCAGAGATACGGTCTCACCATGGTGTCTTACGCTGATGACACCCAGCTGGCGGTGGCACTCAATGGTGAGTCTGCAATGGACGCCGCTGCCTTCCAGATCGCTCTACGAGGAGTTGCGGGATGGATGTCGGACAACAAGCTACAGCTGAATGCCTCTAAAACCGAGGTCCTAATCTTTGGGAAAAACACCGACCTCTGGGGCAGCCAGTGGTGGCCTTCCGAGCTTGGTCCTGTTCCGGTGCCTGCTGCCGAGGTCAGAAACCTTGGGGTGTGGTTCGACAGCAAGCTGTCCTACATTCCCTATACCAAAAGATTGGCTGGGATCTGCTTTGGCACTCTGCAGTGTCTCAGACCAATCTTTAAATTTTTCGACCCTACTATCAGGCAAATCATAGTTCAAGCTATGGTCTTGAGTAGACTGGACTATGCCAGCTCGCTTCTACTAGGAGTCAACAAAGCGGAGCTTCTTCGCCTCCAGCGCATTCAAAACGCGGCGGCCAGGATGCTGGTTGGCCTGCCTAGATTTTGCTCTGCCCGCCAAACCATCCAAAACCTGCATTGGCTCCCGGTGGAGCAGAGGATTAAATTTAAGGCACTTTGCCTTACTTTTAAAATTCTAAAGCTGTCCTCTCCTCCCATCCTCGCCCAGACCATTTCCCCCTATCTCCCGAATAGAGCGCTTCGCTCTGCGGGGTTAAATTTGGCCATCGTCCCCCGCTTTAAAAGAGCTAGAATGGGCGGACGCTCCTTTTCGGTGCTAGCCGCCTCACTCTGGAACACCCTCCCCCCCTCACTCCGCTCCATCCCTAATCTTCTTCCTTTCAGGAAATGTTTGAAAACCTTCCTGTTCTCCACGGTTTAGGTCCTTCAGCTTCATTTGTGATCCGTATTTTCTCCGTTATGTTGCACCATCTCCTCAGCGCCAGGACGCCACTTTGCTGCGGCATCTGTGCGCTTTACAAAAATAAATAACATAACATAACATAACATAACATACTAAAGATAAAATTAGGTTGTAATCCCAGGCTTTCAGTTCCAGTGTTCTGTGCAATTGTGAAGGAAAGAAATGGATTGTGTTTTCTTTTTTTGTCTTATGATTATTGATTGCCCAATGTTATAGAGTTGTTGGCAAAAGTTCTTAAAACCTTTATTGGTAAAACATGTGATTTACTCTTGACAGCTCGCATCTAGTTTTTGTTAGCAATTATGAACTTTTAAGATATTGTCATTGGTGTTGCTTGGTTTAGAATTTGTGGAAATGCATCTTTTTTAATGTCTAAGTATTTAAAATGTTTTTAAAATTGGATTATTTGGAACTTTTAATCTATTGTTTGTTGTTTTTTGTGTATCTCTGTATCTGGAGATTTATGGACAAATGTCTCAAAAAACATATTTAATATCTGAAAAAAATCTTATCTGCTAGTAGGTGAGCAGTGTGACTGTGATGTCAGTGGTGTGAGACTACTGCTCTGTGGGCTTCATCATGAGTTGCCTGGAATTAAAAGGTGGAATAATGGGGCCGGCATTACGGATTCTGGTGAGCATCTCCTCTCCTAACGGTGCATTCTGAGTTGAATCCCCTGGAATGGGAGGTAAGGATAGGTTACTTACCTGTAATCCTAGTTCTCTTCCAGGGGTGTCCTCATCAAAGTCATAGGCCCTTGAATATTCCCATCCATGCGTGGGGACCCAGGAAAACATATACAAATTATTTATGAAGACATATATATAGCGCTATATGTATACATATATATATTTTTAAACAACTAATGCAGCCTTTCAAACACAACAGGCTAAGCAATGCTGTAAAACTCATCTTTGCACATATCCAAATAAAGCAGGAAAACAAAAGGACACTTGAACTGCTTTTAATGAACAGCAGAAACCATATTCCTGCAATGAGATAAAAAACAGGCATTGCTAGCCCATAGGATGCATTGTAACTTCAATAGCATAGAAAGCTGAAAGCCAATACAGTGAAACACAAAAAAACTGGCACATTGCCTTTAAGGCAGCCATGACCCCTAGCTTCCCATCATGCCTCAGGGCTGACAGTTAGGTCAGTTGTTCTTTGCGGAAACCCTGAGGTCAGGGCACAAAGAGATGACAATTTTGGTTCATTTGCCCGGGGAGGTGGGTGGGTTGCTTATGACTTTGATGAGGATACCCCTGGAAGAGAAATGTGATTACAGGTAGGTAACTTATCCTTCTCTTCCAGTGGATCCTCATCAATAGTCATAAGCATTCGAATCGAGTAGCAAGCTCATCTCCTCTTCCTGCGGGCAAATGCGTACTATAAATGACAGTAACATCAAAGGATACCATTCTAAAGACTTTCGCATTGAAACAAATTCCTCAAGGAGGCTTGGCCTACTTGGGTATCTGCTCTGGAATCAGAGTTGAGACAATAGTGTCTCGTAGAAGTATGCACCGATTTCCAGGTTGCTGCCTTGCAGATCTCGGCCATCGGTATATTGTGTAAAAAAAGCCACTGTAGCTGCTTTTCCCCTAGTGGAGTGTGCTTTGGGAGAAACAAGAAGGGGTTTATTGATAAGCCAGCCACGATCCATCTGGATAAATAGAATTTTAGAACTCTCTTAAGGCCTAGGGAATGGAGAGACCTTTCTGCTGGTGTGGATGGATTGGGAAAGAAAGAAGGCAGGCAGTCTGATTGACAGGGAAATCAGATACCACCTTCGGAAGGAAGGAGAGGTGAGTCCTCAACACTACTCTGTTGTGATGGAAAACCGTGTAGGGTTCTTTGGAACAGAGAGCTTGAATCTCGCTTACTCTACGACCTGAGGTAATAGCCACCAAAAACACGGCTTTCAATGTGAGATAAGTAAGGGTCGCCTTATGAATAGGTTCAAAAGGGCGCTCCATCAGTTTGGACAGAACCAGGTTCAACTCCCAAGGAGGAGAAGGACGTCTGACAGGGGGTAATACTTTCTTCAAATCCTGAAGGAAATCCTTAACCAACTGGAGCTGGAAGAAAGAAGGTTGATTAGGGGCCTTTCTGTAGGCCGTAATGGCAGCCAGGTGAACCTTAATGGAAGTATACGCTAGACCTGATTTGATCAAATGCAGGAAATAGGGTAAGATTACCTTCTTTTGCCCCCTGGTAGGTGGGAAACCATTACATACACACCACAAATAAAATCTCTTCCATTTAAAAGAATAGGGATTTCTTGTTGAAGGTCTTTTGGATTCCCTCAAAATGTCCATACAGTCCTGAGGGAGACCTAAATGGCAGTATTGGAGGCCATCAGGAGCCATGCTGCCAAGTTCAGCGAGGGAAGGTTGGAATGATGAATCCTCCTGTTCATTTTGGACAGAAGGTCCAGTCTGCACAGAAGCCTCCTGTGTGGACACTCTGAGAGGTGTAGCAGGTCTGGGTACCACCACTGCTGTGGCCAGTCTGGTTCTATGAGAATCATTGTCATCGTGGAGCGTGTGAGTCTGGTTACCACCTTCGGGATGAGAGGAAGAGGCGGAAAAGCATAAACAAAGGTTTCTGACCAGTCAATCAAAAGGGCATTCCCTATTGATCCTGGATGGTAAAACCTTGACACGAAGGCGTGGCATTTTTTGTTTGACTCGTCTGTATAGAGATCGACAGTTGGATGATCCAGTTGTAAAAAATGTCTGCCACCACTTTGTCGTTTAATACCCAGTCTTGCTGCTCTTCGAATTGGCAGCTCAGGGACTCCGCATGTGAATTCTGCTCCCCTGGCAGATGTAACACTGTGATAGAGAGTTGTCTGGCCAGGAGCCAATGCCAGATTGCCTGCACCTCCAGGGACAGAGAACGCGAGTGAGTCCCCCCTTGCTTGTTTAGATAGTACATGGTGGTCGTGTTGTCCGTTTGTACTAAAATCGACTTGGATTGTATCGATGGGTAGAAAGCCTTGAGGGCTAGATGTACTGCCCGCAGTTCCAGCATGTTTATATGATACGATTGTTCTTTGTTCGACCACCTGCCCTGAGTCTGCAGAAGATACATGTTTGCTCCCCAACCCTGTAGAGAGGAGTCTGTGATCAGGGTGTGTGTCGGAGGAGGTTGGTGGAAAGGTATTCCCACTAAGAGATTTCTTCAATGAGTCGACCAGGGAATGGATGCTTTCACAGACTGGGAGAGAAGAATCCTGTCTTCCCATGTTTTTTTTGTTTTTTTAAACAATTTTTATTGATTTTCCATTGATCTCGGATGGAAACCAAGATGACGAGCAATAGACAAAAGGGGGTGCAGTAACAGACCCCAGTTGTGTGTCAGAAATACATAGCGAAACATGTTATTGAGGGCACGTCTATGGCTCTTTAAACTGTCCATGCCTACTGCCCAGGCAAAACCCAAGAGTGAGATTTTTGCCAAAATCATTGTCCAACCTTTGAAAATTCAAACCCCCAACTACCCCCACCCTCCCAGGCATGCCACTTAAGTGATGGCTACGAAAGATCAGCAAAGCTAATGTCGCAATAGGGCGACTCATTGGAATGAGAGGCAGCTGAGTGAAAGCAGGCGTGCATGCCAAGCGCCACTATTAATCGTGAGGAGACAGAGCAAGGCGGGTGCAAAGCTGACTATGCGTTAAACTATGGCTGCCTCCGGGTCATTCACAGTTGCACCCTCCGCATAATCTTCAGGGGATTTGAGAGCTACAACAAGCATTTCCCAGGCTCTCGCCCTCTCCATTGCCTTTTCACTCCCAGTGTGATTTGCAATTTGTTACCTAATCACTCCCTCACACTCAGCCCATCTCAGGAAGTCTGCTTTCCACTTAGCGACACTAGGGCCCTGTTGCGCTTTCCAATGAGTGGTGATGGTTCTTTTGGCTAGTAGGAAGCCCAAATCTATAAATTTACTAGTGATTTTGTTCTTTGAGGTGTGGGGAAACCAATGTAGGATACAGTGAGCCATGGATGGGTCTAGATCCCTGTCAGTGAGGTCTGTCAGTAAAGCTGTTACCTCCTCCCAAAAACTATCATGGAACGAGCAGTTCCACAGCATATGTTTAAAATCTGCGCTGTCTACATTACATCTCGGGCAGGACGCTGGCTGGGCATTTTTGCTGGGGTAAGGTATGCTCTATGTAGAATATGAAAGTGCACTAACTGAAACCTTGCATTCCTCGTGCTCTTCCAGGCTCTCTCCGCAAGTTCTCCCCATGTCTTGTCCGGAATGGCCACCCCTATATCCGTTTCCCACTTAAGCTTTAGAGCAGACAGGGGGGATAGGATTCCAGTGTCATGCGTCTATAGACACATCACCGCTTTAAAGATACCCACTGCCATCACCACATACTGGCACCCCATAGAAGTGGGTGGTTATGTTAATCCTCTACCCCAATGTTTCCTGATGGCCATCCTGAGGGCCGTGTATTGTAAGAAATCACCCCCAAGCAAGTCATAGCGAGCCCGTAGATCGTCAAACGGGAGCATGGCTCCCTCCTCGTAAAGGTCTCCCATGGTGGTCAGTCCCCGCTGCGCCCAAGTCTCCAATCTCTGCCAGGTGCCCCCATGTGGCAGGGCCCTGCACATCTGTAATGGTATTTCCGGTGCATAGGGGCTCTTAATAGAAGCCCTCCTCAAATACCTGTTCCAGCATTTCCGTGCTGCGGCAAATTCTAGGGTGAAGGACGTAGGACCGATTGGGAGCCACAGTACTATGCGGGACAGCACCAATAGGGGCCCCAAAACTGCTCTGGGCTCCTCCTCCCCTCTAGTGGCCCTCGCTACCCATTGTGTGAGCTATTGAAATTGGGCTGCTAAATAATAGGTCTTGTAGTCCGGGACTGCTAGACCTCCCTCCACTCCAGGACACATAAGTGTACTGAGGGCTACTCTGCATCTGCCCTTGCCCAACAGGAAAGCAGTGATCAGTGCATGGAGCTGCTTGAAGTAGGGTGCTGGGATCTAGATTGGCAAGGTCCCCATTTTGAGCAGTGCCACCCAACCCGCCACTGAGAGCAGTAGGGAACCCCAGAATTCAAAGTTAGCCTTAGCCCCCCTGATGGCCTTCCCAATGTTACCTTCAAGAATATCCTCCTGTCCGTGATAGATAAGAGTGCCCAGGTAGGGCAAGCATCTGTCCTCCCAGTTCACTCCCTCTGAGCACTTTGGGCCTATTCTATCCCTGCCGCCGGGAATAGGCATGATTTTGACCAATTCACTTTCAATCCTGCCACTCTGCTGAGAGCGTGGAGTAGGTTTTTTGCCCCTAGTATGGCCTACCACGAGTCAGCAAGGAAAAGCAGATCATCTGCATAAAGTGCAATATGATGCACCTGTCTGTGTACGTCAAGCCCCCATAAATGCCCGCCCCGACCTAGCATGCGCCCCTAAAGGTTCCACCACCAGAGCAAACAACAGAGAGGAGAGGGGACACCCCTGCTGGGTGCCCCGTCCGACCCTGCATGCTTCTGAGATTACTCCCCCCAGTCCTGACTCTGGCAGTGGAGTCAGCGTACAAGAGAGCTGTCCACTTCACAAACTCGGGACCAAGCCCCATTTTCCACATCACATGAAACAGGAACACCCATTCCAAACTGTCAAGGGTTTTTTCTATGTCAACTGCGAAGATCGCAGCAGTATCAAAGTTGTAAGAATCTGCTTCTAATATATGCAAGAGTCTTCTGATATTTAGGGCTGTGTTTCTGGTGGGGATGAACCCGGATTGGTCCGCATGTATGAGGGTGGTCATGTGGGGAAGCAGCCAGGAGGCCACAATCTTACTTAGTATTTTATAATCGAGATTGAGCATGGACAAAGGGCGATATGCCGTTCTATCCCATGCCTGCTTGCCCAGTTTTAGTAGAGGAATGGTGATTGCCTCTCTAGTGGAGACAGGTAATTTGCCAAGCCTCTTGGCATCATTATATAGTTGCGTAAGTTGGGGAGCATTGAGGTCAATAGAAGTGAGGCAAAATTCTATCGGGAGGCCATCAGTGCCTGGGGTTTTGTTACGGGCCATAATTTTGATGGCGCCACGCACCTCCCGTACTTCGATCTCACGTCCCAACAAATTTGCCGCATTCTCATCGAGCGCAGGCAGTTCAACTTTTCGTGTGAACTCCTGCAGTACATCCTCCGATGGGGCCAGTCGGCTCCGATAAAGCTCAGTGTAATAGAAGAATATATTGTTGATCCCTTGTTGGTTGTGCCTAGCTACACCCCTCTGGTCTCTGAGTTCCAATAGAACTGGCCCTCGCCTAGCCGGATTCGCCAGCCAAGCCAGGAGAGCTCCCGACTTATCCCTTTCCAAATGTGCCCTCGTGATGTAGGTCTTATAATCGAAGCAGTGCAGACGCTCCGAGTGAGCGGCCACAGCCTCCCTCACCTCTAGCAACTCCTGGTGCTTGTCCGGGTTTTCAGGTCTATCCTTTTCCAGGGCGGCAGACGCTCATCATCTCGCTGAATATCCTGAAGGAGAACCATCCTAACTTCAGCCAGTTCAGATATGCACCGCCCTCTAAGCATTGCGTTGCAGGCATCCCATTCGACATTCGTGGACGTAGCTGTACCTTCCTTAGCCTGAAAATATTCAGTGATAGCTGTACCAATAGTGGTACGGAAAACCTGGTCATCTAGGGCCTCTGGACGCAAGCGCCAGGTGGGGATTGTGGTTGGAGAGCGTCCTAGGGAGGTATTCACTGCAGCTAATCCCCTCATGTACATCGGGTGAACACAGAATGGCATCTAGGAGGACATGTAATTCATGAAGGGCTGAAAAGAAGGAGTAATCCCGGGCTAAGGGGTGCCCCGCCCTCCAGATATCAATTAATCCCCATTTCTGTTGCCAGTTACGGCGTGATTCTGCCAGCTTGTGTGCCGGTGCATTAGGGAGTGGGGGTGGGAGCGGTCTAGGGTAACATCAGTGGTGCAATTGAAGTCGTCCCCTAGTAACAGCGACCCTGTGAGGGTGGTCGCTAACCTTCATGATAATAATGAGAAGAAGGCTGATTGGTCCGCATTAGGCACATACATGCTACCCAGGGTAAGGTCTCTACCATCTAGTTTCCCCGTCAATATCACAAATATGCCCTCTGGGTCAATCACCTGTGTTGTGCATTGGAATGGGGCCCCTGCCCCTGCCCGTACCCATATCAATACCCCTCTCGCAAAGGCAGAGTATGTAGTATAGTAAACCTGAGCCCTTCAGTGGTGCTGTAACGCCTTCCCTTCTTGTGCCAGAAGGTGGGTTTCTTTAAGAAATGCGATCTGAATGCCTCTGCGAATCAGATAGGAGTGTATTTTGTGGCGCCTGATCATGGAGTGCATGCCCCTCACATTCCACGAGAGACAACCCAAGCCTAATGGGGGTCCCATTGCTGAACCCTACTTGTATAGTCCGTAAAAATGTCCCCCGTGACACGCCTGGATCCCCTTAAAATACCCCAATTAGAGAAACAATCCCAACTCCCCCTCCCCAGGACAGGCGTGCCCATCCAAACTGTGATAGCACCAACTAGTGTCAAGTGACAAAGGTAGGGGCGGCCTGCCGCGAAGAACCTGCAAGATACCCCCTAGTGCCGCCTCCCTGTTGACTGTTCCAATTGATAAGCCCCAGTTCGGCTGGATGTTACCTAGAGGTCCAAAGGGGAGACGCCACCAGTTCTTGGAAGCTGCAACTACGGCGCTGGGATGTCAGGCCCCGGGAAGATCTGCATGTTGAATGGCAGGCCACGCTCCTTACACTAGATCATCGCTGCGGGGTCCTTGAAGTTGAAGCAGGTCGATCCGGTGAGCTGTGGGCTCCCAGCCAGTCCCAAACTTCTTGTGGCGAATTGAAGAAGTGCCCTCCCGCTGGGTCCACCACCCTAAGTCAAGCGGGAAAAAGCATTGCGTAGGACAGGTTCAGTTTGCGCAGTTTAGCCTTGACATTCGCGAATGAGGCCCTGCTTTGTTGAACTTCTCTCGTAAAGTCTGGGAAGATCATGACAGAATTATTGTCGCTGCGGAGAGTTCGTTTTTGGCAGGCACATTGAAAGATGTGGTCTCTATCTCGGAAGTGTAATAGTCTAGCCACCACTGGTCGGGGGAGCAACTGGTTTTTGCGGCCTAGCTGGTACTCTATGAGCCCGCTCCAGGGCATAAAAGGGGGACAGGCCTGTTGGAGCCACCTCAGCTCAGAGAGCCAGTCCTCTAAGTAGCTGACCATGTCGGACCCCTCTGTTTTTTCCGGTATCCCGATGACGTGGATGTTGTTCCTCCGTGACCTCCCTTCACTGTCCTCAGCGTGCAGTTCTAGGGTTTTCACCTTAGTTTCCAGGGCAAAAAAAGATTGGCGCATCTCCTGTACTTCATCCGGCAGGCCGCATAATTCTTGTTCATTGCTCATCACTCTGTCTTTGAGCTTGCGGTGATCGTCTTTGAGTAAGCTGAGGTATGTGCCGATAGCATCTATCTTTTCCTCTAGAGCATCTCTGGAGGCCGTTATAGCTTGCATTATGTCAGTTATTGCAGGTTTCTGGTAGGGCATCCCTCCACTTGTTTCGGGCACTTCCTCTTCATCTTCAGAGTGAGGTCCGGGGACATCTACACTAAGAGCAGTGAAGCCCCACTTCTTTTGTGGCCTCCCCATCTCGAAGCTATTGTGTGCAAATTTGGAGTCTGAGGTAGCTCAGTGTCTCCTGGAAGTAGCGCGTCTGAACACCTCCAACTGCGCCAGGCCACCTCCCATCCGCCGCACTCTCCCAGCTCAGAGAGCCCTCGCCGGCCTCATCACAGGTAATCTCTCCCACTTCCGGTAGTGCAAGCCGAGAGGTCTCGCCGAGACAAAGCACCGCCCAGCAGTCCGCTGTTCCCACAAGTATTCTCCAATACTTGGACTCTGCAGCACTTCGCAGCTACTCCCCTCAACATCATCTCTGAAGTGGGTATCAGGCCCGGCAGTCAGCACTAGTGTTCTCCTCTGTTGCGATGCAACTCAATCACCACTCACCCCAGGTATGCCCTACGGAGAGCCAGCAAGTCATCTCCCGTTGGTTTGGCGCTACATACGTTTCATAGGCGCTATATCGAGGTGCGCCTCTGCGGAGTCGTTAGCATTGGTCACTCACTGTTCTCTACCGGGGTCCGGAATGGGAAGCGCCTGTTTACCTCATGCTTCCTTTAGCACTGGAGCAGCTCGTGTGGCTCCACTTCGCAGAATGCCTGCACACCCTTCTGCAGCGGCTGTACCTGGGCTCCGCGTTGGGTTGGGGCCGCTCCAAGTGAAGCACCGGGCTATGTCGGCGTGCGGTGTGGGCCGGGTCTTCTGTCACTGCTCCCATGGTTCCGTATTGTGGAGCCTGGTGGCCCGGGTGTTGCCCGCTGGGAGGGCCTCGCAGAACCACAGCCAAAATGGCGCCGGGCTTCCCCTGACTGTACCGGTTTGCCTCCTCTTTGCGTGCTTTCTGGGCAACTACCACAGTCCCAGAAAGCACGCAAAGAGGAGGCAAACCGGTACAGTCAGGGGAAGCCCGGCGCCATTTTGGCTGTGGTTCTGCGAGGCCCTCCCAGCGGGCAACACCCGGGCCACCAGGCTCCACAATACGGAACCATGGGAGCAGTCAGGCCGTGGCCGCCATCTTTTCTGTGCCTGCTCCGCCAAGATGGTAATCGCCAGTTGTCCCCCTCGGATGGCAGTAATTGCGGCACAGTGCTCCGCCGGGTCTGGCAGTCACGTTTCAGAAGGCTTTTGCGCAGGTTGTGGCTCCCCCGCTGTGTCAGGGGATCAGGATGTTTGATAACGAGGAGACGGCGGTCGGAGCTCTTCAGCTCGCATTCGTCTCCATCGGCTGCTGGCCACGTCCCCTATCCGGTCTTCCCATTGTGCTGACGTTTGATCCCATTTGTCTTTCAAGTCCTGTTGTAGAGGTTTCATTCTCAATCTAGAGTTGGGAACCAGAAAAAGATGCCATCGACCCCAAAAGTGATGCAACTTGTCGAACTGAGGGCTGATGAACTTGAAGAAGGAGATTGCACTTCTTCTGGATTGATAACAGTCTCTCCAAAGGAAACACTTTTCCTATGCTGGAGTCCAGAATAGCTCCTAGGTAGTTAATTATTTGAGTTATGTTATGTTATCTGGGTATTTATAAAGCGCTCAGCTACTTAATTAAGTGTCCTGGCGCTGACGACATCTAGGCGGGGCTGACAGAAAACGCTGCTCAGATAAAAAAAACCTATTGCTGAAATAGCCAAGTTTTCATAGCCATTCTAAAAGTAAGGAGGTCCTGCATCTGTCTGAGTACCAGAGGCAGGCTGTTCCACAGTTTGGCAGGTTGCACCTGGAAGGAGCAGCCACCTATTCGAGCGCAGGTGAACTTGGGGATAATTGCCTGCTGCAGAGAAGATGACCTTAAAGTTCTGCTTGGACAGTAGAACTGGACTCTTTTCCTGGTATAAGAGGCACCTGTACAGTGAAGAGCTTCAAAGGCTAGAACGCCCGCTTTAAAAATGATCTGCTTACGAATCAGCAGCCAGTGTAGGGCTTTCAGATGGTCCGACATCCGCGTTCTAGGGCCGAGCATAAGAATTACCCTAGCCGCTGCATTCTGAGCCACCGGAAGACGAGATAGTAAATATTCAGGCAATCCCAGGTACAGAACGTTGACATAGTCCAGCCTAGATACTATCAAAACCTGGACTACAGGTTTCCTGTGACTGACTGGGAGAAGGGGCAGAAACTGCTTAAGCATTTTGAGTATGCCAAAGCATGCCCCTGCTACAGCTTGAACATGATTTTTCATAGTCAGGTTGTCATCCATTTTAACCCCTAAATTTTTGACTATCTTGACCGGGGATGTGGGAGGGGACATATCGGCCAGCCCCCAGTCTCGCCACACCTCGCAAGGAGTGGAACCAAAAAAAATGATCTCTGATTTCTCAGAGTTGCACTTCAGTTGGTTCCTTTGTAGCCAGGAAAACACCTCCGATAGACAGATGTTAATCAAGTCCCCTCCAAAAACATCATCTTTGTCACAGGTAAAGAGCAACTGAGTGTCGTCTGCATATGACACTATTTTTGCTCCATGGGCCTCCGCCAAAAAAGCTGAGGGCGTCATATAAAGATTAAAAAGTGTCAGACTTAAAATTGAGCCCTGTGGGACCCTGACCTGCAATTGAGGAATATGGGCAGCAAAAGGCGGAGACCAAACTGTTTGCTCACGGTTCTGTAAAAAAGAGGTGTACCATTCGAGTACCGTGCCCCCAAAACCGCACTCCTGGAGTCTCTGCAGGAGCCGGTCATGGGGCACGGTATCAAAGGCCGCCGATAGATCCAATAATTTCAATACGGCCTTACCTCCTTTGTCCAAGGTTTCTTCAATAACCTCAGAAACTTTCAGAAGCGCCGTTTCCATGCTCAAATTGGCCCTAAAGCCAGACTGACTTTGATGGAGCACTAAATTTGTTTCGGCATAAGCGGAGGTGACAAAATTCACATATTTTTCCAAGGTCTTGGTAAAAAAAGGAAGGAGGGATATTTCGCCTGTAGTTAGAGGCAATCTCAGGATCAGAAAGGGGCTTTTTCAATAGGGGAAGAATCTTTGCCTTCTTCCACCTGTCGGGGACTTGCCCAGTCTGTAATGAAGCATTCAAGATTCTATTCACCACCGGATTTATTATCTCCGCTATGGATGCCAGAACTTTTGCTGGGCATGGGTCAGAAGGTGAACCCGATTTTAGAGATTTCATCAATTCTGAAGATTTATCCAAGGAGATAGGCGGAAACAGTGTGAAAGACAGACCGCTACCCTGGATAAGAGGGGAGACACATTCCAGGCATTCACCATGAGCCGGGGACTGCCCGGGAAAAGTGTCCTGAATATTTTTAATCTTTTCGTAAAAGTAAGAGGCCCAAAGGTTCGTCCATGCTTCAGTAGGGGTAAAAGGTCTCTCCACTGCACTTGGCAATGAGAACTCCCTTACAATCTTAAATATTTCTTTACTTTTGTTGGTAGCCGACTCAATTTTAGCGGAGAAAAATGTATTTTTCTCCTCAAGTACTCAGTTAAAATGAGACTTCGACGCCTGTTTGTAGATTATTTTATCCTTGTTGTCAAAATTATTGCGCCACACCCTTTCCAGGCATTTACAAGATCTCTTACTGTCCCTGAGGGCTTCAGTTAACCACGGGGCTGATACCCGAGCACCCTTAGCTGAGCGTGATATAGGGGGAGCAAGCTCGCAGACACCGAGCTGGAGCCAGTTCTCCAGACAATCAAGGTCATTTTCGTCATGAGTGGGCTGATGGATTGATTTCGTAATGTTTACATGAAGGCCCAGGCTTTGCAGTAAGTTCAGGCATATTCGATAGTGGCTTTTCACAATTTGAGGAGATGAGCCCTTCAGAAGCCGGTCGTCGAGATATGGGTAGACGAACAGACTTTGTCGACGTAAAGCCACGGCTACCACTGCCATGCATTTTGTGAATACTCGAGGTGCAGATTTCAGGCCGAACGGTAGGACACTGTACTGATAATGATTTGCCCTTACTATGAATCGTAGAAACTTACTGTGCCGTAGTGCAATTGGGACATGGAAGTAAGCGTCCTGGAGATCTATTGAGCACATCCAATCCCCTTTTTGAAGATGTGTATATATTTGATGGAGTGCCAGTATGCAAATCTTCTTTTTTTGGATGCTTTTGTTTAGGAAACGTAGATCCAGGATAGGCCTGAAACTCTCTTTTTGACCCTTCTTTTGCACCAGGAAATACCTGGAGTATACACATTTTGCTTGCTGTGATGAGGGAACATTTCTATGGCCAATTTTTGTAGGAGAGTGGATACCTCCCGATGTAACAGTGGTAGTTGGTGAACTCTTGACTTTCCTGGGAGGATCCATTTTGGAGGAGCATGAAAACATAGTGTATAACCATTCTCTAGTATTTTCAGCACCCACTGTTCGTTTGTTATTTCGTGCCACTCTTTTACATGTTAGGAAATACATCCTCCCACTGGAGTGGGTGACGGCGACAGAGGAAGTGAACTTTCATTGCTTGCCAGCATTCTTGGCAGTTGAGGGGGACTGTCAGGGTGCTCCTCTACCTCTTGCAGGGAGACGTCCCTGATAGTGAGATTTGGTCGGAAGGTACTGCCTATGGGACCATTGAGGGCTTGAACCCTCTGATGGAATGCCCTACGATCGCAAGGCCTGTACTGCCCTCTGAACTCTCTTTTTGCTCTAAACCGACAGCTTTGAGAGTGTCCAGCTCGGACTTCATCCTCGTCAGTGTGAGAGCCAAACAATGAATTACCAGAGAAAGGAAGATTCAGAATGCGTTGTTGGACCTCCGGTTTAAAAGCTGTAAGGCGCAACCAAGAGGATCTTCTTGCGCATACCCCATGCGAATATGAGTGAGCAGCTAAAGATGCCCTATTAGCTGCCACACTGATCACTTGGTTGGCCACGAGGGCTCCTTCTTGGAGAATCTCCCCAAAGTCTTGACGGTCTTCTTTGGGCAGTCTTTCTTTAAAGCGTTCTAGAGAGTCCCACAATGCTCTACCATAACAGCCCAACAGAGCCGCTGCACTGGAAACCTTCAAAGAAGCTGCTGCAGAGCCGCAAGCTTTTCTCCCCCAAGAATCTCGGGCTCTGCTCCCATTGTCTGGAGGGACCGTTGACGAAGAAGCCTCCGCATGGGTCCTCCTTGTGGCCGCAATAATCACCGAGTCTGGTGGAGGATCTGACCTGAGGAACAGGGGATCTTGATCTGCTGGTCTGTATTTCTTTAAGATCCTTGCTGGAGCCGTTTTTATTGAAGCTGGAGTAAGGAAAACGTCCATGAATGATTGTAAAAGACCAGGAACTAGTGTTAGCAAAGGCCTCGACTAGGACCTCTGATGTAGAGTCTCAAATATAACAGATGACTGAGGTGCAGACATCTCCATGTTTAGTTTGTGTGCTCCTCTAGCTAAGACATCATGGAAAGTGCTGATGTCACTACTATCTTCTGTAAGATCATCCTCCGTCTTATCTTTACTGCTGTTAGAGGATACATCAGAATCATCGGTCAGCGAAAAGAACTTGTCACCTTCCGGTGTCCCTAGAATTGTGCCTTCATCCGGAGCGGGACCTCCATGTATCTTTTAAGGGATGTATGACGTTACAACGCACACTTTTACAACGCATGCACTTACAACGCATTTTTTACAACGCATAATCCATTACAACGCATGACATTACAACGCATGACACTACAACGCATTTTTAAAAAATACCTTTACAACGCATTTCCATTACAACGCATACTACCTTTACAACGCATACCATTACAACGCATAATATTAAATTACATTTAAGGTAAGTATTACATAGTATAGGGGTAAAAATTACTTTTCTAACTCCAGGGGGTGCAACAGTAGGGTAAGTGTTGGATAGTATAGGGGTAAAAATTACTATTCTAACTCCAGGGGGTGCAACAGTAGGGTAAGTGTTGGATAGTATAGGGGTAAAAATTACTATTCTAACTCCAGGGGGTGCAACAGTAGGGTAAGTGTTGGATAGTATAGGGGTAAAAATTACTATTCTAACTCCAGGGGGTGCATCAGTAGGGTAAGTGTTGGATAGTATAGGGATAAAAATTACTATTCTAACTCCAGGGGGTGCATCAGTAGGGTAAGTGTTGGATAGTATAGGGGTAAAAATTACTATTCTAACTCCAGGGGGTGCATCAGTAGGGTAAGTGTTGGATAGTATAGGGGTAAAAATTACTATTCTAACTCCAGGGGGTGCATCAGTAGGGTAAGTGTTGGATAGTATAGGGGTAAAAATTACTATTCTAACTCCAGGGGGTGCATCAGTAGGGTAAGTGTTGGATAGTATAGGGGTAAAAATTACTATTCTAACTCCAGGGGGTGCATCAGTAGGGTAAGTGTTGGATAGTATAGGGGTAAAAATTACTATTCTAACTCCAGGGGGTGCATCAGTAGGGTAAGTGTTGGATAGTATAGGGGTAAAAATTACTATTCTAACTCCAGGGGGTGCATCAGTAGGGTAAGTGTTGGATAGTATAGGGGTAAAAATTACTATTCTAACTCCAGGGGGTGCATCAGTAGGGTAAGTGTTGGATAGTATAGGGGTAAAAATTACTATTCTAACTCCAGGGGGTGCATCAGTAGGGTAAGTGTTGGATAGTATAGGGGTAAAAATTACTATTCTAACTCCAGGGGGTGCATCAGTAGGGTAAGTGTTGGATAGTATAGGGGTAAAAATTACTATTCTAACTCCAGGGGGTGCAACAGTAGGGTAAGTGTTGGATAGTGTAGTGTAATATTATGCGTTGTAATGGTATGCGTTGTAATGGTATTATGCGTTGTAATGGAATGCGTTGTAAAGGTAGATTTTAAAAATGCGTTGTAGTGTCATGCGTTGTAATGTCATGCGTTGTAATGGATTATGCGTTGTAAAAAATGCGTTGTAAAGGTAGTGCGTTGTAAAAGTTGCGTTGTAAAGGTTGTTCCCCTCTTTTAAGAGACTGGGGTCTTAATAAGCGTGAAAGGGGCCTGCATTTTAATATTACCCCCCCCTGCTGGGATATACCCGTCTCTTGAAGCAGCTCTTCTGTTGCTCCCTGTGTAACTGCATCCAAAATATCTGGGCCCCCAAAATCACATCCAATGGTAATAGACTCCTCACCCCCAGGGGAGACCTCATCAAAACGCCCATAATTTAATGATGTTCCTGCTGGAGCCTTTGTACTACCGCTGCCATTATTATTATTCTTTAAGACATTGATACTTTTACCTTTGGGCGACTCCGCTCCCACAGAAGCAGACAATGAGCCTCGCCCCGCAAACATCCCTGGAACTGTTGGTTGTTTGGATCGAGTGGTCTTTTCAGGCCAATTTTCCCTTGGCTCGGTATCACACAGTACTTTCTTGGAAGCTCCGCTCTTACAGAGTCCTGCCTGTAGAGCGCTGTTTGCAGCCTGACTCAAAATCGGATTCAGGCTTCTCCCCTCTGCAGCTGCACGCAGAATCATCGATGCTCCTCTGGCTCCTCCAGACACGCTTGACTCCTTCAGCAGAGTTCTTCCTTTCGGCAGCATCACAGCAATAGCAAAAGCAGAATTTCTCTTTTCCGTAGGAAATCCAAGCGAAACCCTTTTAGATACAGTGTATCGGCGAAGACCTTTGGACTCCCACAGCACCTCGTGTGTAGTCACAAACGCCGCCGCTGTCAAAAGACGTCTTAAAGCCTGCACCGCGAAGAATCCAGCCTTTGTCAGCAGCCTCATTGATTTCCCCCAGTCAAAGACAGCCGTGAGTAGATATTTAAAGTTAAAATTGCCGGATTTCTCTTCACTTCATAACCTTATGAGCACTGGTAGAGAGACGGCTACCCGCAACACTCAAGCAGTCGCCATCTTGCCCCTCAGTGAAGCCGGACACCCAGAAACGTGAATCATGCCGCACAAAGAAGAAGAGTGTGAGGGGATATGACAAGGATAAGGATAATGGTATTACATCAGATAATAGCCAGTCAAGTTTGATGAAATGGGATTATTATGCGTCCCACTTCAATGGAAGAATGGAGGATGACCAAAATACTCCTACGCTGAACCCAGCAACTAACGTAAATGCTCGTAACGATATAGTGGGCCAGGCATCCGCTCCTTCGATGGAACTAATATACGCTACATTAAAACAAATTCAAATGGAGGCACGTCAAGAGCATAAGAGGGCCCACTTGGCAACTAAAAAGTTGCAGGGTGCGGTGCGAAAAGTGAATAAAACCTGCTCAGAGATTGCGGAGCGCACCAACGCACTGGAAGAGCGTATTGTGCAATTAGAGGCCACTGTGGAAACCTCGGAACAATGGACGACCTCCCATGAGAGCAGGATGACTGATGTCCTTTGGAAGCTCGAGGATTTTGAAAATAAGCAGCGCCGGAATAATTTGCGGCTTCTTGGTATTGCAGAAAAAGCCGAGGGGGACGATATCCGTGGATTTACTTTGAGGCTTCTTAGGGAAGCATTCCCTGAGTTAGCACACTGGAACTGGGACTCAGAGGTCCAAAGGGTACATCGGTTTCCCCTAATGCTCAAGAGAAGGGTAGGTCAAGATGATAAACCTAGAGCTATTCTTATTTTTTTTGGCAATTTTCTTCTACGGCAATCTATTTTTTAAAAGGCCAGGCCTGATGCAAGGAGGACAGTAGCTGAACATTCATTCTTCGTACGGCCCGATTTCTGCCACTCAACTGTGGAGAGAAGATGGCGGCTTCGTCAATTAATCACTCCATTTCAGAAATCTGGATGTGAGGGGTTTTTAATGAATCCGGCCAAACTCAAAGTTGTACATAAAGATTCGACTAGCGTATTTACATCACAGATTAAGGCACAGGAATACCTTCAAGAACTGGTGTAAGATGTTCCTTTAAGAATTGAACTGCCTTTTCCTTTTTTTATCTCTCTTCTCTTGGACATTTTTTTTTTCTTCTTTTGATTTTTTTGCTGGTAGGAGGCGGCAAGGGGACACATACAACACCATGCAGGAGGCATCACAAGGGTCTTTGACATTTTTTGCCTTTTTGATTGGGGTGGGGGTGGGGGACTCAAGGGGGGATGGAGTTTTTTTTGTTGTGTATGGGATTTGCACATGGTTTAATGTCTGGTAATTGTTGGTGCTCTTGGTTTGGCTTTGAAATAGATGGAAATTTGTTTTTCTGGTTTAATGAGGAAAATTAGAATCGCATCAGTCAATATATGTGGATTAAATAATCCCCCAAAAAGAAGGCGAATCAGCCTGGATGTCCGATTTTTGAAAGCAGATATCCCATGCCTTCAAGAAACCCATATTGAGGGCAGTAGGAAAGGGGCTTTAGAGATGTAAGGGTATCAACTTGTTGCGTACATGACTCAAGAAACTCGGACGAGGGGAGTCGCAATTTTGGCTAAGAAAGGGACGGGAAGTTATCCAAGTGATCTCACTGATAAAATGGGAAGATGGGCCATTGTACAAATGGACCTGGATAATAAAATGTACACTCTCTGTGCAGTGTATGGGTCTGTGTTGGATGATCCTACACTGTATGATTGGTTGAAAGTGGAACTTGTGGGATGGCCTCTTCCGCCGATTTTATGCGGGGATTTAAATATTAATATGAGCTGTCAGGTTACTACCCACAGGCTTATGTATCAAGGGCGGAAACCCAGAGTTTTTAAATAATTTCAACAACTTGAGTTATTGCACGGGCTAGTGGATGTTTGGGCAGAGACAAAGGGGTCTGATCCAGGTTTTACATATTTTTCTGCACCACATCTAATGCACGCTAGATTGGATTACTTTTTTGTATCATTTTAACTTTTAGGTAGGTGTTTGATAAGTAAATTTCCGAAAGTCATGTCAGACCATAATCCCCTGGTGATTGAGTTAGAAACGGGTGGACAACCCCTACAGACACGCTGGACATTTAACAGGGCCTTACTAAGTGATGAGGGGTATGAACAGCAATTGAAGGTATGGATTCCGAAGTTTATTGAGGAGAATCTAGGGAGCACTAGTTTGGGTATAGTATGGGATACACTAAAGGCAGGAATTAGAGGAGAAACTTCTAGGTATGGCTGGGAGGTGCAGAAAAAGGATAGAACTCTGCTACAATAATTATATGAGAGTCTGGGTAAGGCAGAAAGTGATCTGATCGAGATGTTAAATATAGGGGGGGATGCTGTGGCGGCACAATTAAAGATTACTATTGTAAGATCCGCTATCACAGAGATATCACTAAAAAAGGCGGCGGGTAAATATATTGTTTGGAGAAGTAGGGTCTATGAGAACAATGAGAGAGTGGGCCATATGCTGGCTGTTCGCACAAGGGAGAAAATGGCCCAAACACGGATTAGGGAAATTAGAGATCTGGGGGTTGGTTTGATAAGCGAACCAGATGCTATTCTCGCCTCATTTCAAAGCTTTTATCAAGGACTATATGCGGAGGGTGTGCTGGTAGATGACCAGGTAATAGAATATTATTTGAGGGGGCAAATCTTTGATCAACTCTCTACTGAGGAGAGAGCTGGTCTGGATGCGCCAATTACAATAGATGAAATAGCCGAGGCTATAGATTCCCTTCCGACGGGTAAAGCCACTGGATGTGATTTGATCCCAGGGGAATTTTATTAGAAATTTAGGACTCAACTTTTGGGGTTTATGATGGAGGTATTTCATAGAGCACAATTTGAACTAGCTGTCCCCGATGCTTGGAAAAGTGCTAATATTATAGTTTTTCAGAAAAAAGGGAAACCTGCCATGGAATTGGGGTCGTATCGACCAATTACCTTGGTTAATAGTGATGTTAAAAGCTATTCTAAAATACTAGCGAAAAGGTTAGCCTTGGTTATTTTAAAATTGGTCTCTCCCTTTCAGCACGGATTTGTACCTGGGAGGGGGACAACCGAGCATATCCGGGGCATAATTAGTCTTTTTGATTATGCAAAGGTGACCGGAGACCCTATGGCTGCAATATTTTTGGACGTTGAAAAAGCGTTTGATAGGGTCTCCTGGCCCTTTTTATGGCTGATTATGGAGAGGAAAGGCCTTGGTAAAGGTTTTATTAGGGCAATTAAATCTATGTATTTAGCACCTGTTGCCAGGATAAGTTTGATGAATACTTTATCCGATACAATTAAGATTACTCGTGGTACGCGGCAGGGGTGCCCATGCTCCCCACTGCTTTTCGCGCTTTACATAGATCCGCTAATTAATAAAATAGTAGAGAATAATAGGATTTTGGCTGCTCGATGTATCGGTGGGGATACAAAGATATTGGCCTACGCAGATGACCTTGCGGTAATAACAACTAATCCACAAGAGGCAATGAAGGAAGTGGAAAGAGAGGCTGAAGAGTTTGGTAAAATTTCAGGGTATTTTCTTAATAAAACAAGACAATGATCATTAAAAATGATAAGGTGTGCCTGGAGGATATACGTATTGTGGGAAATGACAGATATCTAGGGGTTGAGATCTCCTCTAATGTGGATAAGATAGTACAAATTAATTTGGAATCACTGCTACAAAAGACTAGGGGCGATTTTAACAGAATGAATGGCTTGCATCTTACGCTTCTAGGGAGATGCAATATTATAAAGAGGCTGTTTTTGCCCAGAATATTGTATTTTTTCAGAGCCATTCCTGTAGAAATAAATAATACCTGGTTCTCTGCTTTTAATCATTTAATCTCTAAATTTCTGTGGGCAGGGAAACACCCTCGTAGAGCGCTTAAATATATGATGCTGCCTAAAGATAGGGGGGGTGGTCAGTTCCCAATCTTCAGATTTATTATTGGGCTGTCGCTATACATGTCGGTATTGTTGGGGAAGGAGGAAGTAGTATTAGAGAAAAACTCGTACACCTCAATATTTAGCTTAGTAATGGGGGCAGAGGCCAATGGCTATCTTTTGCGCCATATCGATTACGCCTATTTTAAAAGAGTAAAATTTAAAATTATGATAGGTGCATTTAAGATCTGGACGGCTGTTAGGAAGAAACTTAAGATGAATAGGATTCATAGATATACTCCTATTGCAAGTAACGATTTAGTGCCAGAAAGTTTTCAGGATGGCTATATGAAGGTATAGATCTCTAGGGGCTTTAGGCACATAGATGATCTTATGATGGAGAATGCTATGTGTTCGTTCGACATAATTAAAGAGAAATATGGATTTGGCAACAACTACTTCTTCAAATTTTTACAAGTGAGGGATTATCTATCTAAAAAAGCAATTATGGGGCATAAAGTTCCTTTAATGGAGCTTATTTTAGGGGCTTCCTCGCGAATTTTGAAATTTTATAAATTACTTATTAATGAGATGGAGGATGATCTTATAAAACACACTGATCGTTGGCAGGAACTGCTGCAAGCAGGGGCCGGTGAGTGTGAGGATTCTTTATTAATGAGCCAGACTGTGGTTGTCTCAGCCAATTTGCAAGTACAATGCTTTAAAACGTGGGTGAATTTATATATCACTCCAGCGAGAATTTCTAAATGGGGAGGTTCCTCTGGGATAAATTGTCCCCGCTGTCATTGCTTTGCTGCAGATATTTTGCATGTGTTTGCTACATGCCCTAGTTTGTCAATCATGCTGTGTGAAGTGGGTAAATATATTGAGAATATGTTTGGCTTTGAGGTAGCCCTTACCCCGCAAGTTATTATACTGGGAGTAAGTAATCAGGAGAGGTTAGCTTCTAAACGGGCTTTGCTTTTTGCTGCAATGGCAGTTTATAGGATCTGTATAGCTACTGTATGGTTTGACAAAGAACCCCCCTCAGTTCATTGTTGGCTGGGGAAGCTTTTACCCACTTATCGCTGGGAGAGAGCAGTTTTTTTACGTTCTGGTGTTAAAGCAAAGAAAAGGAGGCTTGAAATGTTGGGACCAATAACTAATTGGATTAATGATGCCTCAGTTTGATATAATTTAATTTAAATTGGTACAGCCAAACCACTCGGTGAAACCTTAATGATTATGAATTAAGTATTGCTGTGTACGCATCAAATTTAACGGATTTATTCTCTCTTGGGTCCATGGGAGGGGTGGGGTGGGAGGGTTTATTTGTTTTTAAATTGAAAATTGACACGTTATGTAGTTTATGCACTTTATGCATACTTGTTTAATATGTACATTACAGAAATGATTATGTGATGGTTTCTGAAAAAAGATGTTTAAAAAAAAAAAAGGAAAGTGCTGATGTCATCAACAGGTGACACTCTGAGGCTGGACTGTCCATAGGAGTGGGAGAATAATCCCTCTTGGGGGTGTGTGTCGATGAGGACGACCAGGAAGGTAATCTTCGTCTCCTCTGATGTCCATGAGAAGCCGATTTACGTGGATTGTCCCTCTGGCGACCCTTGGATGGTGTGGTGGGTGATTGGTCAGCTGTCTACACCAGCTGAGCCAGAGGGGATCTATGCAGAGGGCTTGAATAGTCCAATGGCTGTTGAACCTGTATTGAAGGTTCTTTCTGCCAATGATGAACCGGGAGAAGCCACCTGGGAGGAGTGAACAGAGGGAGATCTGTGTTCTTCCCCTCGTTGTGTAGATGGAGCCATGATCTGTGGGGGGGATTTCTATACCCGCCGTTCTGGAGACAGAGAAGATGAGCTTCTCGACGTCGAGATGACTTTAGGGGATCCTGCAGCCGACACTGAAGGTTCTGAGAGTTCTTTTGATGTGGAGTGGCCTCTCCTTGAGGTCAAATGGTGTGACGACATCGATAAATGTGAATGTCTTGATGTCGAGTGACTATGCGCCACTAAGACCTGCGAATCCAATGAAGAAGACCTCAGCTACGACATCGGTCGTGTGTGTTTTGACGTTGACTAATGTCCTGCCGACTGAGACTTGCGCTTCGACGTTGGAAGAGTAGTACCCAAAGGAGTACCATTTCTCAACGTCATACGTGGGGTAGGTGATGGTGAAACCCTTCTGGACATTGAACCCCTCGACACTGTCGATTAAGGCTTCAATTTTGAACGCCATCTTGTGGACTGCAGCGAAGGAGTCCGATTCAACGTCAAATCTGGTCTCGACATTGAATTTCTTCTTGGCGTTGTCGATGGAGGGATCTGCTTCGACGTCGAATCCTTTTTCGATGTCAATGATATGTGCCTTGATGTTGACCACCGCCTGGTTGACGGTAATGGAGGGTTGTGCTTTGACGTCAAACACCGTACCGACGGCGACGACAGAGAGAGTTGTCTCAACATTCGGCGATCCCACACCAACCGAGAGCGACTCCTCGACGCTGACTGTCGCCCAGTTGACGGCAGCGGAGGGTTTGTTGTTGATGACGTACGTCTATGTCTGGAAGTCTTCGACGACGACCGATGTTGTCTCGCCGGTGAGCCCGCCGTCGATAAAATTGTCATCAACGTTTTCTTCACCGTTGGAGGCATTCTCCACGCCGATGAAGAGCAGACCAGAATCTTGCTTCTGGAAGAAGATCTGGGTTTCTTCTTCTTCTGTCTCACAGGAGACCTGCCTCTAGAGGTAGAAGCTTTACCTTTTTCAGAAAGGCCATAAAGGCGAATCCTCTCTCTGTCCATCCCTATATAGACTGGCAGTGTTGGCAAGTCTCAGGAGCATGAGAATTCGGAAGGCAAAGAATACAGACTGTTTTGGCCTTCTTTTTGCCACAGGAAGGAGAAGGATCAAAAAGGAAAGGCATTTCTGAGAGAGAAAAAATGCCAAACTCCTGTAAAAAGGTGGAGGAACACGCCAACAGCTGTAAAATGTTGAAGTAAAAAAGGTTTTAAGTGGAAAAAGAATACAATTTCTGACAGGAAAGTCAAAAATCTGTGGAGCTGGTTAACCAGGGTCCTGACTGAAGGAGCCGGAAAGAACAACTGACATGTCACCCCTGAGGCATGATGGGAAGCTAGGGGTCATGGCTGCCTTAAAGGCACGGTGCCAGTTTTTTTGTGTTTCACTGTATTGGCTTTCAGCTTCCTATGCTATTGAAGTTACAATACAGTCTCAGGGCCGGCTTTCTTTCTCTTTGCACGGATATGTTTTCTGCTGTTTAATGAAAGCAGTTCAAGTGTCCTTTGGTTTCTCTGCTTTATTTGGATATGTGCAAAGATAAGTTGTACAGCATTGCTTACCCTGTTGTATTTGGAAGGCTGCATTGATTGTTTTAAAAAATAGATATGTATCTATATAGAGCTATATATATGTTTTCATATATATAATTTTTATGTTTTCAGAGGTCCCCGCGCATGGGTGGGAATATTGAAGTTCTTATGACTATTGATGAGGATCCCCTGGAAGAGAACATGATTCATGCACAATGAATGCAAAAAAACACACAAGTATTTGGTATTTTGGGAGAAGTAATAACTCACATTTACCACCTGCTCGGGGAAGAGCTCTAAGACACCTCAGGGCAAGAAAGACAATTAGAACAGAATTTGCATGCCCCCCGCTTTGGGAACATGGAACACCCACAACAATCCCAATAAATAGGAATTAGAAAATTATATTACCAGTTTCCCCAAAGTCTTTGACTGGATTGAAAAATTAGAGTGAATACAATTCCTCTTATATATACACTGAAACACATTAAGATTGTTTTTATTTATATTTTCACAATGACTTTCACTAAAAGGGTGATCAACACTTTCTGCACTTCATGCCACATTGACTCTTTGTTATTGAAAGAAGTTTAGAGTACATTTCTCCAACCCACCACATATTGCCTTTGGCAAACCTATTTTAGCACCAAAAAGGCCTGTGCAAGTTTCTAAGGTGACCTTTCACCCGTATATCTGTTGTTCTGTATTAAGTAGATCAATATCAATATCTGTGCTCAGATCAATGTTGTCCACAACAAGCCGAAAAGGCCAGGCTACATACGAGGTGCCTGCATGTGCCCTTCAGGAAGGATGTTAACAGCTCCTGCTTGCTCAATCCAAGTCTCCCAATAAGTCGAAGATTACTCTCCGCCTTGTACTTTTCTGTAGGCAGTGTAAATACACTTCTCCAATGATTTTGAAAAGATCAGCTCTCACATTGAATTATATCAAATGCAATAATTAACAGGCTAATTGTGTTGTACCTTCACATAATTCTATTAGAGCGTTATAGGCCATGTGAATACACAAATATGAATGATGGGGTGCTCTATGGTTCCTGTTTCGGCTCTGGGTATAGCTCCCTGTTACCTGCCTCACTTCTCCTTGGCTGCCGTCCTGTTCCCTGTTCTCCCTCCCGCCGCCGCAGCATACCATCTTGTGGCCGCCGGGTGGAGGGAGGAGGAGAAGACCACAACCACCGGCATCCTTTGCGGCTGCTGCCGCTGACTCCGCGCCTGGAGGCGCTTAAAAACTGACGAGAGCCCCGGCAGAGCTGGTGCTCTATGGTTCCTGTTTCGGCTCTGGGTATAGCTGCCTGTTACCTGCCTCACTTCTCCTTGGCTGCCGTCCTGTTCCCTGTTCTCCCTCCCGCCGCCGCAGTATACCATCTTGTGGCCGCCGGGTGGAGGGAGGAGGAGAAGACCACAACCACCGGCATCCTTTGCGGCCGCTGTCGCTGACTCCGCGCCTGGGGGCGCTTAAAAACTGACGAGAGCCCCGGCAGAGCGGGTGCTCTATGGTTCCTGTTTCGGCTCTGGGTATAGCTCCCTGTTACCTGCCTCACTTCTCCTTGGCTGCCGTCCTGTTCCCTGTTCTGCCTCCTGCTGCCGCAGCATACCATCTTGTGGCCGCCGGGTGGAGGGAGGAGGAGAAGACCACAACCACCGGCATCCTTTGCGGCCGCTGCCGCTGACTCCGCGCCTGGAGGCGCTTAAAAACTGACGAGAGCCCACGCGACGCGTGATCTCGCACGGGATCAGCCGGGCTAAGCCCGGGCAAAGGGTGGGCCGTCTGCGGCCGTCTTAGGCCGAAGTAGGCCGGGCTGGGCCTCCCCCCTGACATTTGCATCAGGACATTGGACACCTTACCTGGAACGAACTGAGTAAGGTGTAATCTCCCTGTTATGGGAATAAGTTTAAATTCTGAACTTACTTTTATCACACTGTTAAGTATTCTTAAGTAAACAAACCATCTTTATTCAAGGGCGTCACGGTAGCTAAGTCCTGGTAAAAAATCACTGGCGGGAGGGCCTGCTCAAGGGACACTGGACCTATTCATAACAAGGGCTGCAAATGTCTTAGAACGGGAAATAGCCCTCACGGAACGTCGCCTATCCATAGAGCTTTTGCATAACAAGCGCTCGTCTCTGGGCCTCATCCAACAATCTATTACTCCCCTAAACACACTCACAGAAAGGGATTCTACGGGAGACACTGACATCCCACATCAACTATTAGAGCGAAGTGCTTCCACCAACACCAGCAGGGAGTCTGATATTGATGACTCGTATTTAGAACCCCCTATGACAACTAGTTCCAATGTGGTCACACACCCCAAGCCTACCACGAAGTTAAAAATACAAAATGCACCTGGTCTAGGACAAGTAAACAAAAGGAAACGTGGGGGAAATAGGCACAAGGGCAGGTGTGCCAAGACCCTAAAAACGGCTTCAACAGCCACAAGTTCCCTTAAGGGCTTGCAGGAAAAAGCCGCTAATCCAACTCATCTGCAATGTTCAGTCTTTCCCACTGATGTTCACTTAGAACTATTGGGAAACATTGAACACTTAGTTAGATCTCTTATACTACCACTAATGGAGCGGGTAAAAAAAATGAGTGAACAGCTGGGGGGTATAGAGGAGGTAATTTCATCAAATACCAAAATCTTACATGAATTGGCAGCCTCCAAAGCAAGCCCTACTTTTAATGTGCCAATATCTGATGGGCAAAAAAGTAATCAAGTAATCAGTAATGGCACTACGTCTCAGCCACAGGCAAATAACCTGTCCCCCCCCAAATTAACCAGTACATGCAAGAAAGACAGGGAAGAGAGGGAGGGAGGACCAATAAACGCACAGAATACTATCCCAGATAGCAAATACGGAAAAACCGCCCGACCCCAAGATAGGGACGAACAAGGTATTTTTTGTAGAATAGATTTGCCACCTGAATCAGCAGCCTATGTTACAGTCCTTAGTGGAGTCCCCGAATTAACAGCTGGAAGGAAAGAAGGGCATCACGAACTTAAAAACAAGGTTGTCCATTGGCTTACAAATAATAGGCCCTTACCGCCCAATATAAGCAGGGAGATCTTGCATGTAAGAAGACTGGGATGGGTGGGCCAGAGACCTAAAGATATACCAAGGGATGTGGTTGCTGTAAACTTCAGAGATCGTAGGGCAACTGCGTATCTAAGGGACTGGTACCTGGAAAGCGGAGGGGGAGGAATATCCACTAAGGACTTAACATACTTCTACCCCCAGTACCAGATGATTAATACACGAGAGCCAAGGAAATATGGCGTAAGGGAAGCACGAGTTCCAGGCTTTAACATCCCAACATTTAACCGTTTTTCTATGTTGTCTGGACTCGATTGGGTGGATTGACGCACAAATGGGATATCCTGTAAACGATTTGTGCCCAGAGGCAGTGATTCGCTAGTGGTCATTAAGGGAACATATGACAGGGCCAAGGAAACCCTCATGAAAGATAGAAGGGGGAAAAAGGGGAAAGGAAACGACCCCCATCTTAGTATGGCCCAAGTAGAAAATGGGAGTGATTTAGATATAGACGTAAACTCTAGAGCTGAACATAGTCTAAATATAAAGTACACTGCACCCACAAGGACTAAAGCCATGTTCAGGAACATTCATACAGGGAAGCACGCACAGACAGACGAGTGCATTAGTAATAATACATTTGCCCAACTATTGGTATCCTGGAATATAGCAGGACTCAAGAACAAACTAGTGTCCCTGGATTGGTTAACTTTTATTGACACGTATACGGTAATATTACTCCAGGAGACATGGCAGATGGTACCCCAGTTCAGGCAGGGCTATTTGAACTTTTTTGTACCTGCAGTCCATACCAAAAGAGGCAGGCCTATGGGGGGCCTGACCACCTGGATCAAGCAGGATGATAGGTACACAACTAAACAAATAAATTCTAATTGCAATGATATTCTTATTGTAAAGCTACAATGTCTCGACTGTAGAGACTTACTTGTTTTCAATGTCTATGCTAGGGGGCAAACTAGGAGGTAAACCCTCCGAGATAGTCACCAAGTTGGGCCAACATTTGGACATTTATAATGGTAAGGTAAACTTATTGGTAGCAGGTGATTTCAACTGTTCTTTTGAACCCTTGGATCAAAATGACATCGAACTTACCAAGGGAGAAGATCGCAGTTGGCAGATTCCTCAACTGACCATCCCCCCCATTAAACGGTGGACTCAGGCTGCTCTTCAGCTCAAAGCCCTATGCCTTGAACAGGGCCTTGGGGCCGTAAATGGCAGGACAAAAACAGATAAAGAGGGGAGACCTACATTTGATAATGGGGTGCGTACTAGTCGGATAGACTGTATCTTAGTCAACCTAGAGTCCTGGTAATCCATCCATGACATGGCTATTATAAAAAGAACAGAGAGTGACCACAACCCCCTTAGTTTAGAGCTAGAATTATTTAAAGCAAAAGATGCTGTAGCCAGTTCGATAACCATTGACATTTTTCCCACAAATGATACTAGGAGAGTGAAATGGGCTGAGTGCCTTCTGAAACAGGAAAACATTACTGAAATGGGCAAACTAGTAGTAAGCGCAACCACAGAGCTCCAGGGATGTATATCTGATGATGATCTTATGTCCAAGGTTGTTTCAATTCACACAACACTTTTTACTAGTCTTAGCAAATATTTTATCAAAGAGGTAACTGGCCCACAACGTAACAATAGAAAGCAGGCAGAATCTTGGTACGGTAAAAGTTGCAGGGCTGCATATAAATTACTTGCTGCAGCAGTAAGATCGAAGAATAGGGATCTAATACATGTTGCAAGACGCAACTATAAAATTACCCAGCAGGAAGCAAAAATATCCTGGGATGAAAAATATTGGGAAGAGCTATTTTAAGCTAGCAAGTCGAGAAATATGGTAGGTTTCTGGGATTTGGTAAAATGGGGTAAGGGGTACTATAGGGCCTACCCGCAAAATTATGTCCCTCCTGAATCGTGGGTGTCGCACTTTAAGACTCAGTTTGCATGCCATGATTGGGAAAAAGGGACAAGCTGTAATATCATCCTTAACAATGTAACTACTACTCCTTTGCAATTCAGCCTGAAAGAAGTTGAACATGTCTTAACTACTGTCCCTAAAGGGAGAGCTCCAGGGCTGGATACGATACCCGCGGATCTCTTTATACATGGCACCGTATATACAGCTACTTGCCAGTGCCATTGCTAAAGGCTCCCCAATTCCAGATATCTGGAAGGGAGCCGAAATAATCCCTATCTTTAAGAAAGGAGATCGTGCTGATCCCGCAAACTACAGGCCAATTAGCCTGATAGCCTGTATTCAGAAGGTGGTGGCTAGGCTCGTGCTGTTCAGGATCCAGAATTGGATAGACGACGCTGAGGTTATGTCACCACTGCAAGCTGGCTTTCGCCCATTCACGAGTACTGTGGACCAGGTTTTTAGATTTGCTACTATTTATTGGAAGTGGGTAGTTCTCGGAGGAAGCACCCTATACGCGGCCTTTGTCGATCTGAAATCGGCCTTCGACTTAGTACCGCGCACAAGGATGTGGAGAGTTCTTCAGGAGCAAGGCATGCCACCGGAACTCCTCGCTTTTTTTAATTAAACTCCACGATAATAATTTTGCGCAGGTCCGGTGGGGGGAGCAAGGCCAGGCCACCGATAAATTTCCAACTCTGAGAGGAGTAAGACAAGGATGTGTCTTGGCTCCGACATTGTTTACGTTGTACATTAACAGGGTTATTGATTATTATAAGGGCTTACCTACAGATCCTCCTAAGTTAAATGGTGTCCCGATACCCCTGTTAATGTTTGCCGACGACACCCTTTTAATTTCCAAAACACAACAAGGGCTCCAGAGAGCAATTGCGTGTTTTGAGGTTTTCTGTACAGACTACGGCTTAATCATCAATGTATCTAAAACAAAATTCATGGTCATGCACAGGCATAAGATTGTGCAAGGAAGGGCACTAATGAATGGAGAGCTCCTTGAGCAGACCCAATCTTTTACCTATCTTGGAATTACTTTGGGGTCAAGACTGGAATGGAAACCCCATATGAATTACTTATCCACAAAACATGCACAGCTGGCAGGAGTGCTCTTAAGAGAACTACGATCCTCGGCAACACAACCAATAGCTCCAGCCCTAAAAATATATGATACTAAAATACGGGCTTCTGTATTATACGGGTCAGAACTGTGGGGGCCATTTAATATCTTGGCCCTGACAACTGCCCAAAATAAGTTCATGAGGGTCCTGGTAAGGCTCCCCCCATCTACACCGCTGATACCCCTCTACTTAGATTTGGGCTGTCAGAGAATTGAGGACGTTGCACGATTTAGACCGATTGCATACTGGCGGAGGATCTGGGTTACCCCAGAACTCTTTCACTATGCTCAGGCTCTATTAGAAACCAGAGATATGGACAAAGGAAGCAGAATACCTTGGTTCAGAGAAGTTAGGTTGATCTATAAAGCTATGGGTCTGGGGGACCTATGGGATAACCCATTACAAAATACTTTCCCGTCACGCAAGACCCTAAAGGAGCTCTATTGGGCCATGGTAACTCAAAGAGATTTCCAGAAGTGTATTGCTCCTTCAACCACTAGGGATTTCTTGGAGCACAAACATACACCAGCCTACAATATATTGGGATGTCATTACCATTCCTGAGGATAGGAAACGGTTCCACCAGTACAGGGTGGGAACTCTCCCAATCAATACATTTACTAGCAAATGGTCAACCAGTAATGGTGTTTTGTGCCCTTTCTGTACTACTCAACCAGAAAGCTTAGCTCACGTCCTCTTTATATGCCCTGAGTATAAATTCCCACGTTATAAGTGGCTCAGGCCAATATGCATTCAGAAAGGCATCAAAAGAGGAACAGATGCGCTAAGGATTTTAAGAACGGACTGTACCGAGAGTTTAGTAACTGCCGTGGCCAAATTTTTTAACTGGATGTGGGCAATCCATAGGAACAAACTAAAAATAGTGAATACCCCACCAGTTTAATCTTGTTTTAAATTTTGACTGTCTAATCATTATAAATGTATTGTAAATTTTGTTTTATTTTTAGTGTGTTTAACCTCAATATATAATACTTAGGATTTTAATTGACGTGCATGGAACAATCAGTAGATGGGATCAACCCAGTAGAACTTACAAGAACATCCTTTTGATCTTGCAGTATATCAGTTAAAATAATTATTTATACATTATATTAATGTACTATGGAATTGATGCTGTGTTTTTATTTTTTAAATATGTTGTCTTTTATGACATGTAGTCGAAATAAAGACTTAAGAAAGAATTATGGAGACATTTTTATTCATACTATAGTAACGCAAACATATGTTGAACATGTGCAAATAACACTAAATGCAATGTGCATTTATAAATAAAAGTGTGTTCTCAAAATAAGTGAAATTTGGAAATATATGAAATGCAATGGGGTTACATAAGCAGAAAATGTGTAGAGTATGTCAGAGAAAGGTAACAAGGTGCAGTTCTAGAATTGTTAAATTTAGGGAATTATTATAGTCCAACAACAAGCGCACAAGAAATTAAGCAATGTGTTTTAAATCCATATCTGAAAGTTTTTAAACCTTGGTGGAGTTTGAATTGAATTTGTGCTCCAATCCCCACTGAGTTTATGTGTGCTTGTAGATTAAGATTTGTGTCCAAGATAACTCCTTGAGGTTTAGCATGTTTCACAATATAAGGACTGCAGTTAAGTACTGTGAGAGCATTGATTCAAGTTTGAATGCAAATGGAGCAATTAGGAGTGGAGATCAAGGGAAACTCTCTTTTAATCAGGCACAGCTTAAGATGTAGGATACTATCCATGACTGCATATTATTGAGGACTTGGGCCAGCTTAAGGAGGGAATATTTCCAGAAAGAATTGAGCATCATAGATGTATAAGTGATATGAGATATTAGAGTGGTTTTGGATGGAAGCAAGAGTTTCCATGTACACGGTGAAGAAGTGGGAAAGATAATTAAACCTTGCAAAACCTCTTGCTGCAGTGAGGGAGATAGTTTTATACATCATCAATTTTTCAAGTGTTAGAGGAGTCAAATGAGATTGGTACCATTTGTAACCATCTGGCACAACTGACAATCCGTAAAACTGATGGACTGTCTACAGAGGTAATCTGATCCGATGATGGAAATACCTACAGATGCTAATGTGGTAAATTACTTTCTCGCCGTTTACATATGCAAACTGCACTTGAGCATGCAAAAAGCTTTTGGTTCGTGTCTTCTATGTTTAAACGATTTGGGAAATTGTTACTTCTGGTGGCAATAATGCTATTCAGATTCATTCTAAATTATACTACCATTGATCATAAAAAACATTTCTATTATAGCAATACAGATTGTCAAATATCTGACATAAATCTCAATCTATTATGATGATTACAAACAAAATTAAAAACTGAGGATACCAATGAAAATGCACACATTGTATTCTAGGACTGCATGAATAAATGTGAACCTACCTGACGTGCTGAAAGAGGACACCATTTCCAGAGATGAACAACTTATTTCCATCTATTGTACTTTCGACATGGAGCTGACCCAGAGCAGAATCAGGGTATTTTACTAATAGACCCAGCGTCATGATGTAAAATGGCTTTGCTGCCTTTTGAACTTCAATATTTTTAATCTGTGCACCCTGTCCAAATTGATGCATAATGGAGCCCTCCCTGCTGCTGCACCCTGCACAAAACAAAAGTGCAAAGTTTTAGAAAAGAACCGTATTACAATCAACATTACTCAGAAAAATGCAAAGCTACCAATATTGCGCTACAGTATGAATCCTGCATAACCGACTATCAGGCCATCGCCCAGGAGGCCAACATCAAATATATAATCCACTTTCACTTACACAAAGAAAAAACGAGGAATTTGCTTTACTGTTGGGCCCAAAACTGATCACCAAATACACCCTTTTAGCACTTGACTTCCAGAGTAGCAAAGTCGAGTAGCCCAACGCTTACTCCAAGAGGAATGTGGTTAGAAACTCAGCACTAAACAGAAACTAAGTGATACAAACAAACTGTCCCGTCAGTACTCTCAAGCCCTCATTTATGGTGATTTGGTGTAGGGCAGCGCAGCAAGTCAGCTTGCTGGACTGCCCTACGCCAAAGTGAAGGGCAGGAATGCACTGTATTTATAGAATGCGGTCCATTCCTGTCCTTTCCCACCATGCTGTCGCATTTTTGGCAGCCTAGCGCCAATGCAGGCACCCTTGCACCATGGTGCAAGGGTGCCCGTCTTGTAGGCAGGATAACTTTTGTGCAGGAAGGGGCACCATCCTGCACAGAAACAATCCTAAGAGGCGATTTCCTTTTTCTATGTGTGCAGAATGCAGCACACCTAAAAAGAGGTAACACTGAGGCGAAAAACATTCATTTCTTCTTGTTTCTCCTCACCTCTGGAGGAGTGAGATTTTGGGGCTTCCACAGGTTTAAATGCGCACATAAATCTGGGGGTGTCAAAATCCATGGGTGTTGCATGAGAAAACCAACTGCAACACCCATGGAACGACTCCCGAGCGCTGAGTAAGGCAACCCAGCAATTTGCGCCGGCTTGCCTTACTCCATATCTATGAGGCCATTCAAAGCCACGCATAGTGGCTTGTGAGGCCAAATAGATGTTGTTTTGTGATTTATGCTGCCAGAGCGTCACAATAACTGACGCTCTGGCAGCGCAAGGGGCTGGTAAATATGCACCTAAATTTCAGACAAAATGAAAAGCACTTTAATTTTACCACACTCAGTAATAGATCATTGTACGCAAATCAACATAGCTAGTCACCCAGTCACTAATGGGAGCAGTACCTGTAATATTTCATGAGACTGTCTTCTAGGCTATGTTACATTGGCCCTTAGCCATGTTGAGGGAAGTCTTATGACAACTTGCAGGTGATAGAGCTTAAACATTTCCTATAGAATTAAAGATTACTGATGGCAAACCTGCCTTGGGCTTCAGACATAAAACTGCCATTAAAAAGTGACACGCAGACATTTGGTGCTACAAAATCAAAACATGAGGCTTTGATATTCACAGGCTTCAGTCCAACGCTTTCTACTTAGTAAATCATTTAAAACATTGCACAATTAAGTCATGGTTTGATTTAATGTGGCTAGTTTAGATTTTGTCCTATGTGATTTTAATTTGCAAAAATGTTAAATGTGAACAGTCGTAGAATATAATTTGGACTGAATTAACATGACATTTTAAAATGTAGGAACACAGAAACAGCTCACGATTTAGTGTTCTGAGAACTTCAGTTTGACCTTCAGATAACAGAAGAATGTTTCTTGTGTGAAAGAAGAAAGACTACAGCATATAACCTGTCTTATCTCTTTAGTTGCTGGAAATGTTAAACAAAGCCTCAGTTAACCCCTTGCATGCCCGCCCCTTTCCCCGCCCAGTGCCGCGCCTTCCATTAGCGGGCGGAGTTCATGACGAGCTGGACTCGTCATGGGCACAGCGCCACCGCAGCCCATGACGAGTCCAGCTCGTCATGGGCACCGAAGGGGTTAATTCTTTGGTTTCGAGAGAATAGAAAACACACATACTTGAAAAATGCATTACCATGTTATGCTTTAATGATTCTTGCTTAAATAACATAGGGCCCGATTAGGATGGTGGGCGCACATAACTAGCCGTCGGTGGTCCCGCCACAGGGATTACGATGCGACCGTCTGCAAGGTGGCCGCACATGTTTTCTTTACATTGAGGCAGGTGCTGCTGCCACCATTGTAGGAGCCTGGCGGATGGGTGGCAGTCGGTCTTTCTGACTGCCACCCATCTGCCCGCTATTGAAATATGGTGGGCGGATATGATGGGTCCAATGACGGTGGGACCATCACCAACAGGCTGTCATTGGCGGTTCCACCTTTATCCTAATCAGGTCCACAGTTCTTTTGCAGCTAATGTTATGTGTTTAGTTAAAATTAAATGTTTCTTTAAAGGAAGATTAGGAGATGAAGTTATATTAAATAAGATGCAGAATATGTAAAGGGAAGGATTTTCGCCCTTCTGATGGATAATGTATGCAGACTACAGAGAGGTGGAGATAGGAATGCTGGTTTACAATTGGATGCAGAACGAAGATCATGCCACATGCTTTGCAAAATTGTCCTGACTTTTAAAGGCATTCCTAGTTTAGAAGTTTCAGACCTTGCCTCAGAACCATTGCGGAGAGACAGACGCAGATAGATTTAGAGACGGAGTTTCAGACTTCGATGCAGAAGTGAATCGAGAATGCAGATGTGATTTGAAGATGCAGGGGAGGAGAGGGCTGACTTTGGTGGAGGACAGAACAGATGCAAGTGGAAGCAGGCTTTGTTCCATTATGACTTTTATTAAAATCCTCAAGCTTTATGCTTTGACTAACTGGCTTTGCCTAGGCTTATTTGCTCTATGCTTTATTTCTCTTAATGAGAGATTCTGCAGTTAATAGTTATTGATTTAGCTTCATGCTAATCTCACTCTTGCTTAATTTATTTTTAACTCTTGATGAGTTCTGACTGACAGTATTCATGCCTCATTTTCTTAGAATGGGGATTCTTTCCATTATGGAACACGCTGTATGGAAATTTATAATATGTTCCCTATTAACTCTACTTTTCAATTATCAATTTGGTAACCTTATTGATACCTGACTACTGAATGAAAAGTCAGAGAATCTTAAATATTAGTTAGAAAATAAATCCCTTAAAACTACTCACAACTCTCATTATTGACATAAATGTTTATTTACATTTGATTACTTGCCTGTGTTAATGAAGGAGCTCTTTTGGTCAAAATATGGTGGCAAAGAGTCATCACCTTTAAAATCTATAAAGGTGTGGAAAAAGGTTAATGGTAATTAACTACATTTTCTAAAGAGAGATTACTGCGAGATGTACGCGCTATCACAGGGATAGTGTTGTTACTAGGGTCACATGGAGTGACAACAAAATAATTGCATTCACTCTTATCCTCTTGGTATATCATCAAGCACATTTCTCTTTGTCATTGTTCATGTTTGTCAAGTCCTTCCACAGGTGACATCTGTAAACATCACTCTTGGTGGGGCTGCACCTGCTCCAGTGTTGTGTACTTGGCATAGTTCACATAAGCATGAATTGTCGGTTAACAGTCCCAGACCAGTTGACGGAGTTCATGCTTCATAATGGCACACTACATATAAATGTAAGTTAAGCACAAGTCACTCAGTGTTACCACTATGACCCACACTATTCACAGTAGAAACATTACTCAGATGTCCTGGGGCTTCTTCAGCACTTGGTGTTTTCCTTGAAGTCCGACTACCTTGATGTTTTCAATTGTCACAATGCTTCGTTTTTCTCGGTGGTATACCTTGTTAAGGAATGCTCTTAGGGATGAATTCTGGGACACCCTAAGTCACAGGGGTTGATGCCACATCCACCGGAGAGACATGACTAGACCACCGAACCATGGGCACTGCGCCTAATGCATGGCACACCCTCTGTCATATTATTGGTGTTGTATTGTTTCAAATGAGCTCCTCACAGTCTCTGCTTTTTCTACGTAGCACCTTCTTCATGCAAGGATACCTGAAGTGTCCCTTCTGAGCAGTGAGTCATGCAGCCATTTGTGGTAAAATCATTGAGGGTTCATTATGTTATGGCATCCAAAACAGGCATGGGGAGTTGGTGGTCAGTACCCCAACCCTGGATTCAAAGGAATTTTCCAGTCACCACTGGTGCGAGTCCCCAGACTTCTAGTCAGGAAATCTTGGCATAATGTGTAGTGGTGTGTGAAATTTGCTTTATTTTCTTTCATGTAAATGCACAACATTTTGTCAAAATTGTGCATAATGATGTGAAATACAAATCTGTCATTTAGTGCTATATTGTAGCGCAAGATGTGAGGATGTGTTCTGTTGATCCTGTGATTCCACAGTACATTTTTAAGCCTCATGGAGTAAAAGGAAATTATGCAAATTACACCTGAGCAATTGAAATTTTGTGCAGGCCAAATAATGATTGGAAGTTTCTGCCTCCTCTTTGTACCTAAGTTCTAAACAGTCCTTCCGTATGCCAGCAGTTCAGTTCGGTTACTGGTTTGTAGCAGTTTTGTGGATTCTACACCGATTTGTCTTTGTGACAAATGTGAGTAGGAAGTCGGGGGAGTTGGCAGCCTTTTCTCAAGATAAGTGCAAAAAAGGAGCACAAAGGCAAGGGTGGCCACCCCATATAACACATATAACTATATGCTAACCTGCAGAGAGTAGTCTCTCTTAGATCAGGAAGGGGCAGGGTGAACTACTTCGCTTCTTAGAGACCATCTGTCTCCTTTCTTGATATCAGGAACACAACACTGGCTGGCCTACCGAAAATGATCCCTGGAATGTTCAAGGGAAGACCATCAATTTGTTGGCTGGGCTCTCCGTCCAAACCTTAATCTTAGGCGCCATACAGCATATGCCTGATACAAAATGGAAACCACTGTGGATGTAGCCACTTGCACTGTCCTGTTCTCAGCATGCAGTCTACAGACCTACACAACATGCACATGTGGGACATCCACACTTCTGAAGTACCGGCACACACAATATCCAGTCAACTTATGGATGGATAAAGGACCCAGGTAACGGACTGGTAGAACAGTTTGTAGTGCAGGACAGGATGGTGAGCTTTTCTTCAAATATAGGTAACAGGGAAAATGGCTTCCCCTGTACTATAACAACACTCCTAAGAATGTGGTGGGTGTTTTTGGGGTACCTTCCCGATGACAAAGCCCATCTCTGGATCTCATTTCATTTAACATAAAATATTTGGTGCAATGGCATGATCATCATGTATCTTGAGGTAGTAGTAGAAAAGTACCACAACTTGTGAGGGTATCTTCAAGGGAACGATCAACACTCTTCAGAGTCAAGCAAGGGACAGTAGTGTAACACAAGCCCCTTCAGCCCCTGCAGGACAGAAGGGGCATCGACCCCTTCAGGGGCCCCAAATCCCCCATGGGGCCCCCATTCAGGCCACAGTCAATCAGTATGTTTGAGGTATGGGAGACTCAGTGGCCCTTATCACATTCTGTGGGGGGGGGGGGGTCATTTTGCATTACAGCCCTGGCATTGGACCTTCCTCCATTCCAATAATAGGTCTTTACTAATAGAGGTGAATGTGTTCTTTTTTGTAATGGCTGTATGTTGTATGAAAGAGAGGTAGTTTTATAACACAAGCAGAATATATGAGTGAGCAAACCCTCACTGCTGAACATGATGTGCAACAAAGAAACAGAGTTGCCAAAAGCCCTCAACTCACAAATTGCAGTAGGAAACGGGAGGAAGAGAGGTCAAAGCAAAAGACTAAATAGGGGAACCTGTGTGCTGCAAAAGGTAGGTAAAAAGCAAAAATATATACTGGGTAATTCTATTTAGCCATGACCACCTATAAAGCAGTGAACAACTGTAGAAATGGTTCAGGATAGAGTGTATTACTGAAATATGTATGTTTCCTCACCAACTCTGGGTTAAAACACCATATTTTAATGTTGAACATCATTAAAATAAACACTGTCAATATCAAACACTGGCTCCAGGACCACTGCATGCTATTGTATTATTACTCATTTTCTGTTTCACATGAGTTGAAGCCGTTGGAGGATGCTATATTGTATATTGCAACATCAAACATACATTCTCTTTTGCTGACAGTTCTGCACATGTATTAGAGGGAAGTTAGGTTGCACTGAACACATGTCAGTAAAACAGACCAGCAAAATACAGGTATGTATCAAAATAATCTAATTAGTGAACCATGTATCAAGATTCACAGTAATCAACAGTGGCATAATGATACCCTAGCAGCCCCCTGCAGTGCGGGGGGGCCACTCCGGCCCTGTGCACTGTGCATGGACGGCAGGCTTAAATGTGTCCAGAGCATGGGGGGACCCCTCCATGTAACTTGCAGACGGCCCCCCTCAAGTTTTGTTACGCCACTGGTAATCAAGTGACGAATCCTTCCACATTCTGACGAAGTCAGAATGTATGAAGGTAATTACAGATTTGGGTACTGATCAAAATCAATCAAGTTCCCTTTTTGGTCAACATACCAGTGTGGGACTAAAGGAAATTACAGTGGTAGCACAAATCACAGGCATTTGCTGCTGTGAATTACTTCAGGTAAAACAAAGCACAAAATGCATGAGCAAATAGCAAATGCCCTCTTTGGGTACACTGCAAATAAGAATGAAAGAATCTATATGTGATTTCCCTATCCAGACCTCCAAACAGAAGATGCTCTTTGGGGCAATGGTCTTGTCGGGTAAAAGGAGGGGTATACTCCTGGAAGGGTAGAGCATACCCATTCTCTACAATGCCTAAAATCTAGAGTTCTGTAGTGACAGACCTCCAATAAGGCAGCAAATAGGTCACCCATCCTATCATGGAGCAAGCATGCTCTAAGATGGTGAATCTAGAGCTGCTTTTTTTTGTGGAGTTTTATATAGCGCAAACTAGACACGAAGGTATCAGAGCGCTTTACATGAGCATCAGTTATGTTACAGATTGACACATTAATTTTTTGTTCGGCACGGGGAGATTAAGTGATTTGCCCGAATAACAGAATATGGAGCGTCCCTGCCGAGACTTGAACCCGGTACCCCAGCTCCGAGGACGGCCGCTCTAGCCATTAGGCCACATTTGCTTCCCTGCAACAATGGCTGGGGAGGAAGAAGAGGAAGAGGAGGAGGCTTATGTAAGGGCACAACCTTGCTGATGACCTATGCCCTTTTTCCTGAAGCTCTTATAAAGTGGATTTGAGCTGTGTTGCTGCTGTTGTTGCTGCTGTCAATTTCTTCCCCTAAAGGACGGGTTCCTCGAGAATGCTCGAAATCTTTGAAATTGCCTTTAGTCTTTAGGCTGGGTCTGAAGCCCTAAGGACCTCACAGTTGCTCTGCTGTCTTTAATCGCTGCAGTGCAGAATCAGCCATGGCCCCAAATAACCAAGACCCATTGGATGGTAAGTCCAAAAGAGTAGCCTGAACATCACATGAAAAGCCCAACCCCCCTCAACCAAGCATGACGTCTTGTAGCCACAGAAGAACCCATGGCTCTTGCCACTGAGTCTGCAGTGTTCAGCCCTGATTGTATAACCTGGCGGGCTGCCTCCTAAGCCACAGATAACAGCTCGGAGAAATGACCTTGAAGACCTGTTGGCAACTTTGCTGAGTCCATCAAGGTATGCACATAACGCCCCAACAGGCAAGTCGGGTAAGTGTACTCGAGGGTCATACTCCCAGAAGAAAAGACTTTCAGGGCTAACTGCTCCATCCTTTTGGACTCCTTATCTACAGGAGTAGAGGAAACAAACCAGAAGACAACTTAGAGGAGCAAGAATCCTGAACCACTAGACTTTAAAAAACACGCAGGGTCTCCCGGAGCCGCTTTATAATTAATGACCATTGATCTAGAAGTTCCGTTAATGCCTCATTAAAAGGTAATAAAGGCTCTGAGGCAGAGGCAGACGAATTAAGTACCTCTGTAAGAATATTGGACTTCAGTTCGGCAGACAGAAGAGGCAAGTCCGATATATCTACAGCCTTTCTTAACACTGCATGATAGGATGTTGCATCTGGAGGCGGCAAACCCTTAGGAGACGATAACTCCCACTTGGGGAGGTATCAAGTCCACTAGCCTCCTCTAATCCTTCAAATTCATAATTTAAACCTACAATTTCTCCTTCTTCAGCACCTTCATGTTATTCCTGATATCTTTCTACTTCCAGCAACCTCTGAGCTTCCCTACAGGATCTGAACCTCAGAGGTGCCAGAGGTGGTGCAGGCAACTTTGGTACTGTCACCGAAGGGTGATCCACCAGTGGAGTCGGTGAAGTCGACTGCGGATGCTCCGGCACTGGTTCAAATCCAGACAGCACCGGAGATGGTTCATTCAACCCCAAAGAGTCATGCCTTTCATGCAACAGCAATGGCGTTGACTGTGAAATGCGGAACATAGCATTAAGAAAGTTGGAAGGATCCGAGTCAGGTCTCAGAAAAGTTGGATACACCGGATTCTGGTTTGAGGGCTCTGGCGCAATATGAGGGACAACGAAATCTGGCCCCGGGTATGGAGTTAGAGTCTGGGGACTCTGTGCTGCAGGCGGAGTCACAGGCCTCAGAGCCGGGGACATAGCAGGAGACATCCTCGGTGACGGAGTTGGCGATATCTCATTTCTACTAAGCATGTGAAGTTCACTCCGCTTGGAGCGCAAAGTTTAGAACAACTCTGCCCACCTCCGCAGAGTGGAGTTTTTTTTACCAGCACCCACCCCTCAGACCTAGAAACTGGTCCTCCTTGCTCAACACAGGCTCCGTCATTAGTCATTTCAGAAAAACTTTATTCGACATTTAAGTCATAAAAGTATCGTACGTCAACCATTTACATCAATACCAGTTAAAACCAAACAAGATTATCACATAATTTTTGTGCTTGAACGCCATTCTCCATTTTTAATAAACAGTGTTAATGCCTGCACATCCATATGGATAAAAACATTTCATATTTATACAACGATGTTTAATCCACCTCTAGAATAAACAATCAAGACAACAAAATATCTTAGACTAAAAATATTTTAAAGAAATAAGTAAGTAAATAAGTGAGTAAGTACGGGCGCCTATTCGTTGGACACTTTAGTGTTGATCTGTCTGGACCGTAATATCCAAGCCCACTTTATAAATTTTGCCATTGCTATTGCAATTGTCGGGCTCGGATCTGTACACCAAATTTTTATGGCCTCCTCATACCTTTGGATGCCTATTAGCCGACAGACAGGTAGTACCCATTTTTTACGTGGAAACACATAAAGGGGGCAAAAAAACACAAAATGACTTAGAGATTCAGTCATATCCCAACACTTGGGACATTTGTCCTGAGACCCTTTGACCCATTTAGATGTAAATGTGCGGATCGGAAGGGTGCCTATTCTAAACTGGAAGTAAAGTTTGCGATCAGTTGGTGCTTCAATCAAGCCCCAAAATAGTTCCTGTCTAGGATAGGCCTTAATTTCTAGGAATCTGGCAGTTAGGTGGGAAGTGCTCCCCTTAGAGACTGATTCCAAACCGATCAATTCCCAATACTTAGCTTTAAGGGTTTCTTTTGAAGGGAACACCGCGTTTTGGGGATCATCCCATAGGTTACTCCATCCCAGTCTATAGAGTAATGATTTTATAGACCTCAACCAGTCTATCTTATGAAAAAGATATTTTTCCATAATTTCCTTTAGGCCCATAGCATAATGCTTAAGCTCCTCAGTTGACCAGACCCTACGCCAGTACAGCAAAGGCCGCAAATTAGCTGTATCTTGTAAGGATTTCAAACCAAGGTCCCAAAAAAGAGGTAACAAGGGAGTACTTTGAGGCACACCGACAACTTTCCGAATAAACTCGCTCTCCATAACGTTCAAACGTTTTGGGTTATTGCCATACTCCCATAGCTCAGATCCATATAAAGACGAGCTGCGAATCTTCATCGTGTAAATCTCGAGGAGTGGGCCAATTGGTTGTGTCTGCGAGGTTTTAAATCTTTTTAAAAGGAAGCCTGTCTGTTGTTGGAACTTCAAAATAGACAAATCTAATTGACTATTCCAACGCATGTTCTTTTGTAACGTGACTCCCAAGTAAGTGAATGCGTCAACCTGCTCCAAGGGGGAACCATTCATGAGGATTACACCATTGAAAGGTTTATAAGACCTACACGGGTTAGGACCGTTAAGGACCATAAACTTGGTCTTGGCAACATTTATTTCCAGACCGCGTAGCAAGCAAAACTCTTCGAAGCGCCGGAGGGTGAGCTGCAGGCCACTCGGAGTTTTGGAAATCAGCAGAGTGTCGTCCGCGAACATGAGGACTGGAATGCGAGTGCCTACCATAGCCGGAGCGTCCGAGGGGACCCGGGAGAGGAACTCGGCCACCCCGTTCACGAAGAGCGAGAACAGGGTCGGTGCCAAAACACAACCCTGCCGGACTCCTCGCTCAACGGGGAAAGACTCCGTAACCTCACCCTGTCGTCCCCACCGGACCCGGGCAAAATTGTCCTCATGCAAGCGAACGACCAATGCCAACAACTCCGGTGCCATCCCCAGCCCCTCCAGTACTTGCCACAGCTTGCTACGCGGAACTAGATCAAATGCCGCCCGCAAGTCGACAAACACTGCGTACAGAACCCCTTTTCCTAAGACCATGGTCCTCCAATAGAGGACAATAAACCTGAAAACCTGGTCTATAGTGCTGGTTCTTGGACGAAACCCAGCCTGGAGAGGACTTAAAATATTACTATCCTCCATCCAGGTCTGGATTTTGCCCAAGATCAGCCGGCCCAACATCTTTTGGATTGCATCAATCAAACTGATGGGCCTGTAGTTACTAGCCAGCGATTTATCCCCTTTTTTATATATCGGGACAATTTCGGCACCTTTCCAGGATTGGGGAATGGCCATTCCCTGGGCTATAGCATTAGCTAGATGGGTAATATATAGTCGCCATCTTTGTCTATCGTGCAAAAATACGTCGGCCGGGATGCAATCCATGCCGGGTGCACGTCCCTGGGTTACCATATCAAGTGCCATATCAACCTCCTCAACACTAAAGACAGGATTGTTGTAAAACGCCCTCTCCTGGTGGAACATACTGACTTCCTCAACGCCTTTTGCATATTGTGGCTTAAAAAACTCAACCCAGGAGCTCTGGGGAACATGATTGTGTGGGCTGTCAGTAATTTCGCCCCTCTTCCATTTAAAAATATCCCAAAACTTTTTCGGGTTTTTGTCAGAACATGCTGTCTTTAGGTCTTGCCACTCACTCTCTTCCCATTCCTTTTTTGCTTTCCATTGAACCTTTCTATAGGTATTACGAGCTGCTTTAATCTTGCTTGGATCTTTTGATTTAGGAGCAAGTCCCAGATCTCTACGAGCTTGTTTACATGAGGCTTTATACCATTCCTCCTGTTGACTTCTAGGGACTTGTTTTGCTGAAAAGGGTCTACAAAAGCAGGACTTAAGATAAGCAAATAATTTTTCGTGTATGTTCTCAATAACAGCTGGAGGTTGACTTATGGTGCCTCCTGCCATTATTGATGTCAACGCATCTTCGACATAAGTCTCAATGCTGTCTATGAGATCGGGATGCTCTGCAACTTTATGCCACTTAAGGTGGCGTTCATCGTTTGTTAGAGCAACAGCTGGACGAGCCATTTCAGAAGCTCGATCCATTCTATCTCCCAGACCCAAGTTAAAAATAGCAACTAATGGATTGTGGTCACTTTCGACCCGTGACATAACCACCTTATCCACTAGAGTATGCCACAACTTCAAGTGGACCAGAAGGTAATCTATGTTACTTGCCCTGATACCATTATCGTAAGTTTCGTACATATCCTGTCTGATGTAGTTCTGCCGTTTGCTGCCCTCAGTTGGTTACCCAGGCAAAACCCTTTCAGATACAAGGCCGCTTCTGTCCATTTGCTAACTGACTTTATCTCGAGCTGTGGGACGCCCCATCTAAGGTCCTCCTCCTCTGTTAAAAGCATGTCATGAGGCCCCAGTGGCTCAAAGGTCGTGTTAAAATCTCCTGCAATCAATGGGAGCACATCAATGGGACTGGATTCAACGAGGGTGTTTAGCGCTGATACCACCTCCGATTTTTTCCCGCCTGGTAAGCCCCTTGCATACACATTATATATATCAATTTTGAAGTTTGGCGGGAAATTCAACCTGATTCCCAAAATGTCATTATTCTGAGTTGGGACAGGTTGGATATTACAGTCCAAACTTTGTTTTATCCAAATAAGCAAACCCCCTACTGGCCAGCCCTTGGGCCTTTTCTCCGCTGGGACAAAAAAATTCAAATAACCCAACATAAATACGGGCTCTAGTGACCATGTCTCCTGAAAAAGACAAATGTCATGCTCCTTAATGAAGTCTGACCAAAGGGGAGAAGATAGTTTAGATCCCACGCCCGCCACATTCCAAGATAAAAACGTGATGTGGCCTACAGCATTATTTCCCCCTTCGTCACTCCTGATATTTGACATAGGAGGAGTAGTTACACCATTCCTAAGAAGTAAATTGCCCTCATTACTTAACATTTCTTTTTGTAGCACAACTTGTGGGCCTCGCACCCCGGCCCCAATAGTATTTATTAGAGCGGGAGACTCATTATCGTTTCTATTACTATCTATTATGGACCGTACTCCTTGCTTTGTACCCTCCTCTATCTCTCGAGCTGCATATGGCTTTTCATAATTGGGATATCCTCTTCCACCGTTCAGTCAATCGCAGTCCGCTAACCCGGATAGCACATCAAATCTGTTAATGGATCTTATGTCCTCAAAAGTGCATCCATTTGTCGGGGGACCCCCACATGTTATCCCACCTGGGGGCAGAGATATGGGGGCATAAAAATAAGACAGTGGCATTGTACAGATTAAAGGTGAAGAGTCATCCTGGGGCCAAGAGCAGATGTATTCCACACAGCGCCTATCCCTGAAGTTAATGATAATACAATCCCCCTTTGTTGAATTAGGTCGCCTGCCCACCCAATTTACTCTTCTAGCGTACAAAATTTCAGCACACATATGGGCCGGCAATGGTCGCTTTACATTGAGCCAAAATGTACATTTGTTCTTTAGATCCCAGAAAGATTCCCTTGTTCCATTCGCCAGTGGTGGGACCCCAGTTAAAACCACCACATAGGGAGCTGCTTCGGGGGGTAGATGTATATCAATTAAACCTGCTGAAGCCTGCGCTACAGGCTGTACAGATGTAGGCTGCTTAGCAGTTCTAACTCTACCTGCCCCGGGACTATGTGATACAGCACGTGATGGAAGATGTTCAGCTCTTGACAGATTGTCGGCGGCTAAGATAGCTTGAGGCTCCTGGGAAATAGGGGGATTGACTTTCACAATACCACTTGTTGGATTATTAGTGGTAGATTTAATCTCAGTGCATTGACCTATCGTACTAGGACACTCCTTTTGCAGACCTGCACCCTGTCTACCTCCTCATGACTGGGCCGAGGCAAGTGAAAGTTCCATACATACAAGCCTACTTTCAATAGAGCCCAACCTTTCATAAATCGGATCACATAAATTCTTTACAATACTTTCCAATTTTTTCCAAAACAGTATAGCTGTGTCTTCCGTAGTTATTGTCCCCAGAGGTAATGATAAGTTTGCCCTCGCTTCAGTGGTTATAGGTTTAGGGCGTGGAACTATGTCCTTCCCTAAAACAGGAGCAAGGTCAGGCTTAGCATTTTTCCCAGCGGCGGTCTGTTGATTTCCCCTACGTTTTTTTTTCATGATTGGGACTAGTTGTTGATGGGCGGGAACTGCTTTCGCTTTACTGGCGGAGCGGGTCTTTATGCTTGGCAAAGGCTTAGAGATAGGGGCCATTTTATCGGTATTCAAAATATCATCGATTTCACCCGGGATTTCAATTAAGGATGGGGAACATATCATTATTGCGCCAGTGCGCTCCTCCACCAGAGGAGATATTGAACCCTGAGAATTCGACATAACAGACTGGCGACACGGTGGTGATCTTATGTTGGCCATGTTTCCCAGAGAAGACCTCGTATCACAAAGGATGTCTAAAGATAATCTTTTTTCAGTTAGTTCTATGTCCTTAGCGAGCACTGATTGTACTCGTACTAAAAAATTATCTAAAGTTCCTATTAGAACACCCACGGACGAATGCATAGTGGGTCCATCTCTTTTAGCAGATTTATCCATTGCTTGGTATTACTAGCGACCTCGATGATCAGGTATCCCTCTAGGATACAAACTAGGGGCTAGGGCTTACCCTCAGTAGTTCGATGACTGCCCTTAATCGGTAGTTGTTAGAGGAGGGTCCCGTTCCGTTCTCTGACGTTCTCGGATGGGCTCAGACGGGCCCGCCCTTGGCCCGGGCTTCGCCGTGAGAAGTCTTATGGCGTCAGGGCGGGAGTGCGAGAAGAGGACACAGCTGGTTACAGTTACGGGGCTGCTGGTCCTCGCAGTCTCGTGTTAGGATCCCTCAGGCAGCAGTCACCAATGGCAGATTAGGCAACACCTCCGATGGCAGCACTCGTGAAGTTGTTTAAAAATGAACAAGTTAAAAGCCACGCTGAAACTCCAACCACGAACGGCTCCCGCGAAGCGGGGGCCGTGAGGAGTCTTATAGCGTCAGGGCAGGAGTGCGGGAAGAGGACACAGCTGGTTACAGTTACGGGGCTGCTGGTCCTCGCAGTCCCGTGTTAGGATCCCTCAGGCAGCAGTCACCAATGGCAGATTAGGCAACACCTCCGATGGCAGCACTCGTGAAGTTGTTTAAAAATGAACAAGTTAAAAGCCACTCTGAAACTCCAACCACGAACGGCACTAGTCATTATGAGCTCCGAGAGCAGGAGGGACTCTTATTGTGAAAGAGCCTGAGGCTGGGGCTCTTATTGTGAAGGAGCCCTACCGAAAGGGCTTTTGTGGCGAACCACAGAATCAAGTCCCCGGGAGCAGCCAGCGGTCTGTGAGGTGCCTAACAGAGACAAATAAGGCAACAATACTTTATTTTTAATATTATCTTGCATGCTTCTTACACTGGCGAGTTCAGCAACCTAGTTCTGTATGCACTTTGACGTACAAATGACTTTGAGGCTTTTGCGTCACAGAAACGGTACACCGTAGTAGCAGCAAGCCAAAGCACGTCTCCTTCTCCTCGCCCTTCTGCAAAGAGATGGTCCGCGTGGCCTTTGAAATATAGCCTCTGCCTTCACTTGTTCTGTACTTCTGTTGTGGCTGTAAATAGTAAATAGAACTCTCTCCCAGTGTGTGCTACCCATGGGCCATGATGTCGACTTACCATGCCCACATTTCTTTTACGGCCTTTTACTGCTCAGGATATCGGAGAGTGGAACTCCACGGAATCCCGCAGAGTTTTTATGTAACTCCACGGAATTCTACGAAGTGCCACTCTGCGAGCTCTGCCTAGGGTTGATTTCTGTGCATCCGAAACTCAGATCCATCCATCTTTAGAAGAATGACACCAAGATCCATGGTGCCGCTTTTTCTTATGCTTTCTTTTGGAAGACTTTCGGGTGTGGGGAGACAGCACCTCCGAACGAGGTCGAGATCTCCAACGACCTTTCTTCTGCTTTTTAACCCTAGACATTAACAACTTAGCCTCCCTTTCTTTCAAGGCCTTAGGGTTCATCTGATGACATGACGATCAGGCCTCAAAGTCATGGTCCGATGACAAACACCAGAGGCAATCTTCATGCAGGTCAGTGATGGACATCTGACCACCTCATTCCCTACACAGCGTAGAACCCGCCTTCCACAGAGGAGACATTTTCAACAGCAACAAAGTTGCAGCAACAGAATCTAATAATTCCGCCAGAAACGGGGAGCCAAAAAACAACGTTACACTTCGATGTCTGGAAAAAATAGAACTGACAGCATGCCGATGAGGTCTTCTTATGGCTCCGATGATGTCACGCTGAGTCGTGTGCGGAGTCGATGCATTATGATGTTCTTGTCTATGTGGGACAGCTATGGAGAAAAGATTCAGTGGAATGCTGCACATGGGGGTAATTCAAAAGGTGAGGAATCCACAGGCAGATGTATCCATCAGAAGTGTGCGTCAGGTGCACTACATATAGGGAAGAGAGAGGACTATGTTTTTCATACAGCATTCCATAGAAGATCCACACAGGAAACAGTGGTAAGATTAGAAGGAGATTTATTCCAGCACTGGGCTCCATGCCTGGGAAGCTCCAGGCATCCAGCAAATGCATCTGTGTTGCTTAGATGTTCTGGAACCCACAGCGCATTCTCACTAGACTGAACAGATCATATTAAATACAAACATAGTGTCTAATAAATGTAGCCTACATTTAAACACCAATACTACTATACACTCTTTCCTTAACAACAAACCATTAAAACAATACAGAACATAAAACAAAATCAAGTTAATTCATAGTCCAATAATTCATCTGGCAATCTGATTACAGGAGAATTGCACAAACTAACATTGCACACACGTTCTTCAGCTTGAGGACATTCATTGCGAGCAAGCTCTTTGTCTTGAGTACAATCATTGGAACCATGTTCAGAAGTTGCAACCTCCCCTGTACCATTTTCAATACCTTCTAGTACCTTAGATGCAGTGCTGATTCTCATACCTTATGCCTAGGGCTCCCTGTTTTACAATACTTATTGTTTTTTAACATTTCCATCTGTATTAATCCATATTTATTTTTTGGCCATCTTAGTGGTATTTCTCCACATTTATTTTGTGTTTTGCTAATAAATGGAGTCCTAAAATGGTATATTTCCACATTTAGTCAAATGATGAACATGCACTTATACTTTGCTGCCTGTCACGTTTTAGCATTTTAAGCAGCCAAATATAGCAACACACTACACCCACAGGTAAATATTAGCATTATAATACAACTATATGTTAACATATGCCTGTATTTTAGGAAATCTCAAACTGTTTTTTAACTTCCAATGTTGTCTATCCGCTCTGCTGTAGTCCTGGAAACCATGAAAAACAGCATGGAGAGTGGCCCACAAGAAGCATAGCTTTCTGTATTTTTCTGTTTTTAAAAATAAATACAGACAGGAAACACATGGTGTTCTGTATGTATTTATCTGTAAAAATCAGTAAACTGGGAGCCCGACTTATGCCCTTACTGCATGACCATCAGGAACATTCCCATTGTCTGGAGAAAGATCAGCAGTTTGCATAAAATCATGCTCGTCCAAATTAAATCCAAGCTTTTGGGCTTATTACATGTATAGGAGTCATGGGACTGCCGTACTCACTGTGGCGGTCCGACAGCCGCCTCCACTGCGGGTCTGCCCACCGTATTCAAAGGGTGGCGGTCGTACCTCCGCCTCTACCGGGATCCAGGATCCCGGAGCAGTAATGCTGTTGAAAGGGCCGGGAATATGGTGCTGATGCCAGCACCGCCGAGCATATTCCGAGTTGAATTTCCACCACCCATTTCATGGCAGCGACCCTGCCATGAAAAGGGTGGTCGACATGCAGGTAAGATGGCCTCTGGGCGAATTTGCCTATGGGTGTGCCTGAGTGATTTGCACCTTTGTTCCTGCATTGTGTGGCATGCACAACATGGTGCATGTCACACTGTTCAGGATCATGCTGTAGGCACAGTCACGGAGCTGGTTTGCTTGTTGGGCTCTTCTATGATATACATTTCTGTTGCAGACCGGAAATTGGTACTCCACTACTCTTATTCCATCACCCATTGCCCTTTAACAAAACAGAAGATTTGGTAACCCTTTCAATCCGAATAGGACTAGAAAAATTTGATTCACACTTTCTAACCTTGAAATGTTTTTGATAAGAACCTAACTACCTTTACTTAGATGCATATTTTTTTACCTTATGCCTCTCATCAAAATGCAATTTTTGTTTGACTTATTTGTTAAATACTTTTGCTCGAATTCCAGAATCACCACCATGGTCACAGTTAATGGCATCCAAACCCCAAACACATTTTAACCATTAATCTAAAAGCTTAGATTTAGCAGTTCTCCCTCTCATCAACTTAAAAGGAGAAATGCCAGTGGTAGAGTGTGAAGAACTAAAATAAGACCATAACCTCTCCTTGAGAAAATTAGAAATATCTAAATGTGTCGAAAGTGCAATTTGTATACCTTCCATCGCAAAACCATTAGCCCTTTTTACAAGATCATTAGGTGAAGCACTATAAAGGGCCACTTTGATGTGTACACTGTCATGAGTTGATAAAAAATCCTTCATATCTTTGGAGGCAAAATGAGCAAGCGCACATGGGGGGCCTTTCGCAGCACCAGAGTCACCGCCCGTTACCAAGCCCACATTAGATTAGATTAAAATACTTGTACAGCGCGTAGCTGCCTCGGCAAAGAGGCGTCCCAGCGCTGAAAGCCAGACTACACGGGAGATGAGACAGAGGGAAATATACCTGAGAGGAGACAGAGAGCAGGACAGAGGGAATTAGACCTGGGAAAAAAGCCAAGTCTTCACAAGACGTCTGAAAGCCTGATGGTCAGGGTTACTGCAGATCTGAAGGGGGAGAGAGTTCCAGAGAGTGGAGGCCAGGCGTCTAAAGGAACGACCGCCTGATCTAGCTCTACGTATGTGAGGGATACAAGCAAGACTCTGATTCGCCGACTGTAGGGCACGCGGGGGGGTGTACCGGATGCCAAGATGTCTGGGGCACTTCCTGTCAGTATCTTATGCGTGATGCAGAGCGTCTTGAAACGGATACGCTGTTCAAGGGGCAGCCAGTGCAGGTGACGGAGAAGGCTGGAGGCATTACTGAATTTAGGAAGGGCAAAAATAGTACGTGCTGCCGCATTCTGGACCGGCTGCAGTTTACTAAGCATGGATGTATTGGAACCGAGCAAAAGCCCATTGCAATAGTCCAGACGAACCAGTATAGAAGTTTGAATAATCAGTTGGCGTGTTTGGGCATCAAAGAGGCCCAAAATCGGTCGGAGGCCGTGCAATAATCCAAAACATTTCCCGGCCACTGATTTGGCATGTGTTTAAAAGTTGAGATTTTTATCAACTAAGAAACCTAAATTTTTCACCGCAGATTTGGGGTCAGGGGGATCACCAAGTGCCCGGGGCCACCAATCATTCGTCCAGAGATGGGACTCTTTGCCAACCAGGAGAATCTCTGATTTGGTAGAATTTAATTGCAGAAAGTTGTCGCTCATCCATTCTGCAATTGCCGAGATGTCTTCTTTAAAATTTTATTTTATCAAGCTTGGTTAATTGGACAGGGCAATCACCAGTTGGGTGTCATCAGCGTATGACACCAAGGAGATTCCTCGTGCTTTGGCCATCTCTGCCAAAGGGCTCATATATATATTGAAGAGCGTCGGGCTCAATGCAGAGCCCTGAGGAACCCCACAGCGGAGGGAGTGAACATGAGAAAAGAAGGGGGGGAGGTCACTTGAAAGGTCCAGTCAGTCAGGAAGGAGGAGAACCACGCTAGAGGTTCACTCCCAATTCCTATCTCCTCTAAGCGTAGAAGCAGGATTTCGTGGGACACCGTGTCAAATGCCGCGCTTAGATCCAGCAGCACCAGCGCTGATGTGCTGCCGGCATCTAGCGCGGATCTGAGTTGTTCTACCACAGCCAATAGAGCTGACTCGGTGCTGTATCTTGGTCGGAACCCATTCTGTGAGCTTTCAACTATATGGTTTGATTCTAGAACTGTGTTAGAGTAGCGTTCACATGTGCTTCCAGAATTTTAGAGAGGAAAGGGAGTAATGAAATCGGGCGGGAATTCTCTGATTTAGAGGTGTCAAGTGTAGGTTTCTTGAGTAGAGGGACCACTTTTGCATGTTTCCATGACTTAGGCACCATCGCAGTGGAGAGAGATAGATTAAGTAGCTCCAAACACTCAGGCAAGAGACCTTGTTGAATTTTCCTAAAAGCCTCTGATTTGAGAGGATCGTCTGGAGATCCAGATTTAATTTTAACCACTAATCTCTCTAATTCCTTCAGGGAAATAGAGGGAAGAGATGCAAGGAGGACAGTCTCAGAGCCGATATGAACATTCTTCCCGCAAGCACTGGAGGATATACCATGATCGAACTATTGGTAGATATCTTCAACCTTCTTCAAAAAGAAGGTTGCCAACTCTTCACAGTGTTTGTTGGAGGAAATAATATTGCCGGATTCCCCTGGAGCAGAAATCAGATCTTTCAGTAGAGATAAAATAGTTTTGCTGCGGTTGGTGCTAATACTAATCAAGCTGGAGTAATGAGCTGCTCTGGTTTTGTGCACCAGCTTATGATAGGATTTAATGGCCGCTCTATATAGTACTTTGGCCTGGGGGTCATATGATCTCTTCCAGGATCTTTCCAAGATCTTGCAGTTCTTTTTAGCGAGAGTGATATCATCATTGAACCAGGCATTGGCCAGAGTGCTTTTAGAATGAGTACGTTTGAGGGGAATACAAGTATCTAAGGCTTGAGTTATCCATCTTTGAAAGATTGCGTTAGCCTCTTCCATGTTTGTGGCTTTTACCAGGGGCTTTGCACTCAGGGTTGTGAGGAAGTCTACTTGGTTCAATTTATGCCAGGGCCATTTTAATGAGGGATGTTGATTAAGCTGGAGCTTATGGCCAGCTATCGTTAGCCACATCAGAATGAGAAAATGGTCTGTCCAGATCATAGGGAGCGGTGACGAAACTTCCAGTGACTCTAGATTAAAAAAAATAGGGTCAAGGAGATGTCCCGCTCTGTGCGTCGTACTGGGCGTCAGTTGAATCAGTTGACAGGCTGCCAGGTCCCCCAGAAAGCTGACGATCTCCGAGGATTCTTGTAGCTCTAGATGGAGATTCAGATCGCCTATAATATTAAAGTTAGCAGTCTGGAGGGCCAGCGCTACAACAGTGTTTATTAGGGCTTCTCTGAAGGTTTTAGATGGGCCAGGAGGTCGATAAATAAGAAGACCGGAGAAAGTAAAGTTAGCACTCAGTGAGATTTTAAAAAGTGCACTCTCAAAGTCGGGGAGATCTAAGGAGGACAGGCTGCAGGAGTGGACTGATTTGTAAATAATCGCAATACCGCCCCCTCTTCCTCCAGTTCTGTTTAAGCTGCGTATAGCATAGCCTGTAGGAAGAGCAAGCACTGGTATGGCCACAGAGGATTCACAAAGCCACGTTTCCGTAGGGGATCGAACACCACAGCATGATGTTTAGGTAATGAGCGACAGTTAATGCTCAAAAGAGTGTATGTTGACACCCCATGACCTCAAGGGAAGCAATCAGAATTCACAGTGTTCACAAAGAGAAGAACAGTTCTCTGGGTCCCAGCTATGATTCCCACAGGAGCCTTTCCTATATAGGGCCCGTAGTTCTTCGCCGGTGTAACTGCCTCTTTGGGTATTGGGAGGAGCAGAGTCCCTGACTCCTGGCGACGTCCCGGCGCGGACGGGCTTGCCTTAGGCGCGCCTTCAGCGTGCCCGCTGCGCATTCTCACAGTGGTGTGCATTTGAGACCACGGGGGCTCAGCAGGCTGCACCCGTGCTCTGCGCTGATTGGCTAAGGGCTAACCAATCAGCGTGGGAAGATCAACAACAAGGAAGTACGGGCAACCACACAGAAGCGTGTGAAATAACCCTTCGATTTTTCCTTTTTACACAAAAAGCATAAGGTGCAGTGGGCAGAATAGTGAGTGCGCTTGAAAGAATTTACAAGCATTGGCACAGCCAAGAGGTCTCGCCTTTGGGACCTTATAAGTGTTTAGCCATGCAACAGTTGCATAACTAAATCATTATAAGGTCCCAAAAGCGAGACCTATTGGCTATGCAAAGCAAAAGTGAAAGTGATCGCGATCAAACATCAAAGCGGTCGTGAAAGTGAAGGTAATCGCGGTAAAACATGCACTGTAGCTCTAGGCTGGCCTGGTAGCACTTTTTGGAGCCCTCTCAATAAGTCTCGCCAGACCAGCGCATGCGCTGGGTCAGGCGAGACCTAAAAAACGATGCAATAAAATTCAGGCAAACGTTACCCCAGCAATTCCCCAGCTAAATCAACCACGCGTCCTCGCTACAGCAACCTGTTTCAATATGAATGGGCAATTCAGAGGAGCTCTGGTTCCCATCATCAAGTACCCAGGGAGCACTGCTTCAGGACACCAGCCGGCCAACAATCTCTTTTCTGTGTTCGAGCCCTCCGCACACCACTGTGCTGCATATTGGAGGAGACCCACATGTAATATAAGCGTAGGTCAGGAAGCCCCAGGCCGCCCTGATCCATGTCCAGCTTTAGGTGGTCAACCTTAACTCTATTCCGCTTGCCTGCCCAAACTAGCAAGACCAGTAAGCTATTCGGAGTGGTGAAGGTGTCGTTCGGGATGCGGCAGAATGAATTCTGGAGGGTGTATAGGCATCTAGAAGTAGGACCCTCTTCGCCAGCGCTACCCGCCCCATGACGGACAACAGTCCCCGGTTCCAGAAGAGTATGGACTCCATCAGGTTGTCGAGGATCTTCCCCGTGTTCCAGCTGTATTGGGCTTCGGGGAGTGAGCTATCTATCCCCAAATAGCAAAAATTATCACTCTTCCATGTTAGTGCTATTCGTGGGAGTGCAGTTGCTTCAGGTCCCGCCAAACCTGCCAGCAGGAATGCGGCCGATTTCATGGGATTAATTTCCAGCCCGAACACTACACCGAAATCGCCCAGGAAGGCCAATAGGCCTGGAATGGTCTCTGACGGCTGACACATGTATATCAGTGCGTCATCCATGTAAAGGGACACATCATGGGTCCGTCCGACTACCTTCAGTCCCCAGCACTCCAGGTCTCTCCGAAGATGAATTGCAAGTGGCTCCATAGCGATCCCAAATAGAAGAAGGATAGGGGGCACCCCTGTCTCGTGCCCCATTCGATGGTGATCAGTGCAGAGAACAGCCCGCTCGTGCGCATCCTAGCTGTGGGTCTCTGGTACATAAATCGCACCCATGCCATGAACTCCGGGCCCATCCCTATTCTAAGCAGACCTTGCCCCAGATAACCTCATTGGAGGGTGTCGAAGGCTTTTTCAATGTCCAATGAAATTACTGCTGCTGGTGTCTACAAACCCGCAACCGAGTGCATCACATGCACCAGCCTTAGTAGGTTCATGTGGGTGCCTCTGCCCGGCAGAAACCCGCACTGGCCCTCATGCACCAGGTGGGTCACCAGAACACTATGCTTTGACTAACTTTAAAACCTTTCGTACATCGGATTTGTGCCTTACAGTCCAATACACATGCAAAGTGAGATAAGTTATGAAAATAAAAGTATTACTCCTTTTTAATGCCTGCTTTCAAGTGGCATTTATTTTTTGACGCAGAGCACTGTCTGATATTGTTAGTAGATAAGGTTTTATTTAAAAAAAACATGCGTGGTTGCATGGGGACGCCTGTGTACGACCCATGAAATGTCCACTTAAAGTAGAGTGACAAAAGCAGCGATCGCCACTGCTTTGTGTTTCTTTCAGGCAACTTTCCAGCACAGAACAGAGTTTGCACTGGAAAGTAAACTGAAAAAAACAAACATTTTGTGCAGGTTTGCATCACTCTTTGTGACACAAACCTAGCACAAATTGGTTGTTAATCTGGGTCTGAATGTGGGCGAGAATGAGTATGAGTGGGGCAAATTTTGAAAAAACTGGGGTAAACTCGTTCAAAGATCACCTGCCGTCTCTGACGCCAATACTAACTGACAAGATGTGGCCTAACAGCCTGAGCTACCAACTTTGGAACTGGGTAACGAAGCATTAAACCCAGCATCAGCTCGACATCCTGTGATCCTGAGCAAATTACTTTATCTCCCCATGCCTAAAAAACACATCTGAATTTGTGTAATGGAATCTAGTGCTCATTTAAAGCACCCTGATGCCTTTGGTCCGGGTTTGCTCTATATAAAACTGCATATATAAAATATGACAGGTAGCAAGGAACATTTTACCCGGAGGACAGGGACTGCTGCTCACGGGCCCTTTTTACTATCCATCCATTTACATCTATTTTGCCAACATAATTTTGCATGTTCTTATGTTTTAGTCAGTACTTGGCACTTTTAGAATCAAAAGCACATCTCCCCTTGCTATTGAAAGAAATGTCCAGACTGCTGGTTGGTCATTGGCAATTTTTTCATTTGCGATTTTGTCGTTGTCTGTGTTTTCTCCACCAGTTGTGCAGTCGACGGTCTAGTAGACGAGGTCTTTGTCAACGTTGAAGGTGTCAGCATGGTGATCATTGAAGAGATAGTCCTCATTGAAGATGTCTTTGTTGACGACGGGGCCATAGTTGTTGACGTGGTTGTATTCGACTACAGCGTTAATGACACTGCTGTTGATTACTTTTTTGGCGGCGGTGTTGTTGATGAGACTCTCATTGCCAGTTTAGATTTTGCCATGACTGGCCTGAAGAGGATTTCTTAGTATGTAATGCCAGGGCTGAAGAGGGTATTGAAGCCTCTGATCAAGTGGCCTCTGAGGAGGTTTTTTCCTTTTTCCTTTTTCTCTTTATGAGAAGTGCCTTTTTAAAGACTCATGGTGAGTCTTTTTTAAGGCTTTTCTGTGCACCTCTGGTGACCCTGGGCGCAACCTCTCCCTTTACCTTGACCTCTCATGTGAGGAAACAGACTATTCACTATCCTCCTCCTCAGAAACAATAGTTGTTTTAAATGCAAGTTTCTGTAGCTACTATAACAGCCTCCCCTTTGAATGTTTGAGAGTTTTAGAAGAAAAGGTCAGACAGATTTACAGTCCTGTACCTTGTGGGCAGGATGAAGGCAGTAGATGCACTCCATGTGAGGGTGTTCAGAGTGTAGCCTCTTCTTTTCACAGGTCCCACAGGGTCTGAAAAGTCAGTTACTCACTGGTTCTGGCATGTTAGTGCCAAGTGCTGATAAATGAAACAGTAAAAATAATCTGGATGAACCAAATCAGGGTAGGAACAGAAGAACTGAGCAGATCTCAGGGAGACTCCCTTTCACACAACATGCGGTAGAAAATCTGAGGGAAGATGCCTCTGTAGGGAGTGTTCTTGAGGGTGCTATCGCCTGATTGGCTGAAATTTGGTTCTTAATGAATTATATAGATAAGCTATCAAACTAAATGTCTTTTGCTATTATAAGCTATATAGGGGTTCTACTGCTTTAGAAGGTACAGTGGGACTCACACCTCAGCAACAGGGAATGATTCAATCATGTGACTCTATTAAAGATCCTACACTGGAGAAGTAGAGATGTCCACAAAGGTAACACAACCCTGGATTTCCATTTTTGTCTAGTTTTCAGTATTGTAGAGGTTGCTTGGTTTTCCGAGGGCGCAGACTGAAACCATTTCCAAATAGTGCAACTACCTGGAATCCAAAAGACAAAATAATTACAAGTAACATTTCTGAATCATTTCCCCAGGTGTATTTTGGGGGCATTTCCTGTCTGGAGAATAGACCCACCCATAACAGTGTGGTAATGTTTTTATTAGCAGACGTGTGAAAACAATGAGAAATAGGAATTGTGTTAGTGCTAAAAAACTCTGGAAGGTCCCTTCCCAGAAATATGAGGAAACACTGAGTTTTTACCCACAATTTTACATTTGCTGTGAATTATGAGAAAATAAGGTTGAATCCACATATGCCACATCAAATCACACTAGCCTGTGCCTAGTTTTCATAATTGCCTGGGGTTTACAGGGTTACCCCAGATACTGTCCACCTCCTGCACAAACAATGCACCTACCAACATCCCAATAAGCAATCTAATTTTGAGTAAGTGTTTGAAGATTCCAAAGTTGTATTTTTTTTACTTTTCCTGGTACTGGCAATAGGTCGACCCTCAAAAATATAGTATTGTTTTTATCATCTACAGTGTGGGAGCATTAGAGGTTACATTTGTAATTCCTCCATGTTGAACTTGGCCCTTTTTGCAGGGTCATCCCTGTACTTTTTGCCTTCCTCCTGCAGTTTTTCTGACCTGTTGGTGGTTTTATGACTCTGGGCACTTTTTCACTGCTGATCATATGCTCTCTATTGTAAATTGCTGTGGATTAGTGACTCCATGATTGGCTATGTGATTCGCTTGTCAGACCCTAGTACAGTGCACCATGTGTGCCCAGGGCCTGTAAATCAAATGCTGCTGGTGGGCTTGCAGCACTGGTTGTGCCACCCACAGAAGCAGCTTGTAAAATATGGCTCAGGTCTGCCATTGCAGAGCCTGTGTGCAGTTTGGGACTGTCATGTTGACTTGGTAAGTGCACCCACTTACCAGTCCCTAAAACTTCCCTTTTTTTCATGTTAGCCACCCCTAAGGTAGGCCCAATGGCAGGGTGCATTGTATATGAAAGGTAGGACATGCCTGGATATGTGTGGCATGTCCTGATATTGAATTACAGCCAATTACGTGTTTTACTATTGCAAGGCTACCTGTTCCCATAGGCCAGAATGGGCAGCTTGATTATAACATCTTATAATCCTAACTGACCCAGGTAACATGGTAGAAAAACAAATTTATTATGCTTGAACTAAGAATGATAAAATACATCTTTAGAGAAGTTGATTTTAACATTCTGTGTTTGAAAATACCACTTTTAGAAAGTAGGTATTTACTTACCTAACCACCCAGCCTGCCTCTGCTAGGCTGTGTATTGCATGTCTGGTTTGTGAGTGACAGGGGCTGGGGTGGCTCCAGGAGACAGGGTGAGTCAGCACTAGGCTGAATAGACCTATCGGCATTGGGAGTGGTGGGAGGAGTAGCACCTGGGTCTAAATAGGGCTGTGCCTGCCTTCCACAATGCTGGTTCCACCTCCTGTGGTATGTCTGATGACCCTGTCCCACACTGACAAAGAAAGATGTTGTGCACTGGCAGAATGCACCCAGAACTGGTTTTGACTATGTTCATACACTCTCTGCCTTCAGAGACAAAGGGTTTGTGTGTATAAAAAGAGGGACCCAGGCCCCAAAACTTTAGATCACTTCTGGGAATCAAGACAAACCTTTGCTGAGGAAAAGAACCAGGAAGCTGAAGGAGGAGACTACTCCTGTGCTGTGTGTTTGGGGGTTGGCCTGCAGTGGTTGTTTCATTGCCCAAGAAAGGAGAAAAAGGACTGAGTGTGCTTTCATCATCTTGAAGAAGAATCTCCAAGGGCTTGACCTGCACTTGCCTCCTGCCTGAAGTCTCAGGGATATAAGTCTTCACCCACATCTCCCCCCTGAATTCCCTTGCTGGGAATTGAAGTGCCTGCTGTTGTGCTGGGCCTTCTGAGAGACTGCATGTCGCTGGGAGCTGGAATCGCGACTCAATGACGAGAAGCGTGTCGCCGCCGCAGCAGTTGCCATTGCATTGCAGAGTAAGCATGCTGCTGCTGTCACCATCGCCGAAGCGCGTTGCATTACCGGAGAGGCGTGCTGCTGCCGCAGAGGTCGCTGTCGCATCACCGGAAAAGTGTGTCGCAGGGCCTGTCGCAGCTCAGAAGATCACCGAGTCTCTGCACGGCCGTCGGGTGTGCACGCATCGCATCTATGTTGTCCCATTGTAATCACGACGCCATTTTGTCGCATCGCACCGGATCGTCACATCGCATCAAGGTGCATTCTTGTCGCATCGTACTGTAGAGCAGTAAGAAACCGACGCATCACCTCCCCACACAGTAAGCAAGCGAGCATCAACTCCCTGGCGCAGCAGTAAGGAACCGCCGCATCCACTCCCCTGAATGTAAGGAACCGACGCATCACCTTCCCTGTGACCCTTTTGTTTGTTTTGCATTACGCATCCAAGGTACTTTGAGAGTAAAGTGTTGCATTTACAATCTAAAGTGAACTAAGCTACTTCCTACCATTTTAAAGTCTATTTTTGATTACAGTATTGTGGATGTTGGACTTGGCCCTTTTTGCAGGGTCATCCCTGAACTTTTTGCCTTCCTCCTGTATTTTTTCTGACCTGTTGGTGGCTGTTTTATGACTCGGGGTACTTTACCACTGCTGATCAGTGCTAAAGTGCATAAGCTCTCCCTATTGTAAATTGATGTATGGATTAGTGATTCCATGATTGGCTGGTTTGGTTTACTTGTCAGACCCTAGTACAGTGCACTGAGTGTGCCTAGGGCTTGTAAACCAAATGCTGCTGGTGGGCTTGCAGCACTGGTTGTGCCACCCACAGAAGCAGCCTGTAAAAGTGTGTCTCAGGTCTGACATTGCAGATCCTGTGTGCAGTCTGGTACTGCCATGTTGACTGGGCAAGTGCACCCACTTGCCAGTCCCTAAACCTTCTCTTTTCTTCATATCAGACACCCCTATGGTAGGCCCAAGTGCAGGGTGCATTGTAAGTATACGGTAGGACATGACCTGGTGTGTGTGGCATGTCCAAATAGTGAATTACAACCATTTACGTTTTTCACTATTGCAAGGTTACCTGTTCCCCATAGGCCACAATGGGCAGTTTGATTATTAAATCTTATAATCCTAACTGACTCAGGGAACTAGGTAGAAATTAGAGTTTAGTATACCTGAACTCAGAATGATAAAATGCATCTTTTAGTGAAGTTGGTTTTAACATTCTGTGTCTTGTCTAACCATCCAAGCCTGCCTCCGCTAGGTTGTGTATTCCTTGTCTGGAGTTTGAGTGACAGGGGCTGGGGGATTCCAGGAGAAAGGGTCCATCAGTACAGGGCTGAATAGAGAGATATGCATGTAGATAGGTGGGAGGAGTTGCACCTGGGACCTGAATAGTGCTGTGCCTTCCCTCCACAATGCTGGCTCCACCGTCTGTGGTGCGTCTGATGTCCCTGCCCTGCACTGTGAAAGGAAAGAAGGAGTCATGTCAACAAAGTGCTCCAGGACTGACCAGAACTGGTTTGGACTAGGCAAAGGCCTCTCTGCCTTCAGAGAACAAAGAGAATCTGTGTATAAAAAGGGGGACTCAGACCCTAGAACTTTAGATCACTTTTGGGAAACAAGAAGAAACCTTTGCTGAGGGGAGGAACCAGAGAGACTAAGGAGAGACTATCCCTAAACTTGAGGGATTGGCCTGCAGTGGTTGCCTGACTGCTAAAGAGAGGAGAAAGGAACTATGTGTGTACTTTCTTCAACTTGAGAAGGATCTCCAAGGGCTTGAGAAAGAGCTTACCTCCTGCTGAAGTCTCAGGGACAACAGACTTCAACCATCAGCTCACCAAGAGTTCTTTGGAAGGGCCTGCAGTTGTGTTGGGCTTTCTGAGGGACTGCGTGGTGCAAGGAGCTGGAAGCGTGACTCACGAAGAAGAAGCGTGTCGCCGCTGCAGCCGCTGTCGTCGCATCACCGGTGAAGGGTGTCGCCCCTGCAGCCGCGGTCGTTGCATCACTGAAGAAGGGTGTCGCCGCTGCAGCTGTCGCATCACATCGCAGAAACGCCTCGCATCACCGGAGAAGCGTGTCACCACCGCAGCCGCTGTCGTCGCATCACTGAAGAAGGGTGTCGCCGCGGCAGCTGTCGCATCGCATCACAGAAGAGTCTTGCATCACCGGAGAAGTGTGTCACAGGGCCTGTCAAGGCTCAGAAGAATTGTTGAGTCGCCGTACGGCCGTCGGGCATGCACGCATCGTGTCGCATCAAGAAGATGCCATCTTTGTTTCATCGCACCGGATCTTCATCGCATCACGGCGTTGCAGGTCACACGCCCACAGAAGCGCAGTAAGAATCCGACGCATCACCGTTCCTGCGTTTTAGGAACCGACGCATCACCTTCCCAACAATACTTTTGTTGTATAGCGTTATGCATCCTAAGGTACATTGAACTCAGTGTCGCAATTACCATCTTAAGAGAACTAAGCTATTTCTCCCATTTTTAAAGTACAGTATTGTGGATTTTTGCCGTTTGGGGTCTTGTGATAAGTCTTTATAAAGAATACTTATTTTTTATATAAAACCTGTGTGGTATCCATCTGTAGTGTTGTCACTGGGTTACTGTATGTGTTCACGAATGCTTTACACACTGCCTCTGAGATAAGCCTGCCTGCTCATGCCAAGCTACCAAGGGGGTGAGCAGGGGTTATTTTAAGAGTGTAGCTCTTACCCTGACTAGACACAAGGGTCCCTATTTGGACAAAGGTGCAAAGCATTGTCAACTAGAGACCCCCAAATCTAACACTCCAAAATTCTGGATGTGTCCCTCACAGAAATTGGAGATCTCTCTGAGCTTGCAAGTTGACATTTGGAGGGCACTCTGGGCAAGAAATAGTAGTGGGATCCACACAAACTCCTATTTTCAGAAACTTCTAGTGTTTGATTTCGTAGGGTGCTGACTGACTTCTGCCCAAATTACAGCTCCTACCCACACCCAAAAATCAAGCCGATTCTAAACAATTTTGCAAACATTTACACAGTTGAGTTTTTAGGCCCTTCCTAGTACAGGCAATAGCTCCAACCATACAAATGTGACATTGCTTTTATAAGAAAAAGTATGGGAATTGCGGGTTGTAGAACTTTTAACTAGTTCCTTTGCTTATTGAACCCTAATGCAAAATGTATACCTACCTAAAAGGTAATGTTTACAAGTCATTATTGTTAAAAAAAAGTTGATCGATTAAGTGTCAAACATGGGCTTGATTGCTGTCTCCATTTCAGAGATGTTTGAGTTTGGTAGGTTTTCCTGAGTGCTGACAGTTCCCTTCCCAAATACTGCAGCTGCCTACACCCAAAAAGTCAATCTAATTTCAAGCAATTTTATTGCAGCCTTTCCTGCACTGGGCAATAGGCTCACCCACAAAGGTGTGATATTGTTTTTATCAGCAAAAGTGTGGAATTACTGGTAGGTAAGATTGATTTTATTTCCCACTATTTCAATAAAGTTTCTTCAGAGAAAGTTTAGGAACCTCTTTGGACCTCATTTAGATTGCGAAAGAGCTGCTCTTCCTCCATACGGAGAAGACTGTCAGAGTGGTGGTTGACCATTCACCATATTCAGGATATTGCCCATTACTGGCCAGGTTTGCCAAAGAAAAGTAACTTTCATTAGCTTTCTTTATATGCTCTTCTGGCATTGTTGGTTTTACAGCAAAACACACAAGATGATGGACGGAATGTTGCACATTGGCAAAACATTTCACCCCCAGTCACAGATCTGGGTTTAATCCATCGTTATTTTGCTCACTACGCCACCCCAGTTTGAACCCAGCCATATGCAAATCAGTCTTGACCCTGTGCCCCATAGGAACAGTCCAGACCGAACTGCCAGGCCAGGTCCTCCCTGGACCGGAAACAAGCATCCTGGGACTGGTTTCAGGGTATGTCACCCCTCTTCAGCCAGGATAGCTTGACTCCAGTGGCGTAGTGAGCACGGGACCCACGTCTGGGCATACCCTTCCCACCAGGGAAGACATGGCTTGGCAGTTCGGGCTGGACTGTTCCCATGAGGCACAGGGTCAAGACTGATTTGCATATGGCCATGTCTGAACTGGGGTGGCGTGGTGAGCAAAATAACGATGGATTAAACCCAGATCTGTGACTGGGGGTGAATGTTTTGCCAATGTGCAACATTCCGTCCATCATCTTGTTTGTTTTGCTGTTCGCCCTATGTCGTTGTAGAAAATGTAAAAGCTTACCTTTCACAGCGAAGCGCATAATATGTCCTCCATGTGCGCACGGTGCGCGAAGCGCATCGTGCGTACATGGCCCATCCACGGCACTAACTGCGTAAAGTGGGCGCGCGGTGCGCAAAGCGCACCGCGTGCTCACTGTGCGCGCACGGTGCGCGAAGCGCACCGTGCGCGCACGGAACGAACTGCGTTAAGTGGGCGCGCACGCCACGAATGGCGTAAAGTAACTTAGCTTTTAAAAAAACGTACAAATTCACTGAAAAAACCATAGGTTTCACACACGTTATAGTTAGGAATTAGCATTTAAAAAACCTTGCAAATTCAATGAAAAAACCATAGGTTTCACATATGTTATAGTTAGCTGGACATTTCACTCGTAAAAAACCAATGAAATTCCCCCGTTATAGTTAGTGCAGGCAACTATAACTCACGCGACCGCAATCCTCTGCTGATGACATATGTGTCTTTATGAAAAAAAATATTTGCAATATATGTATAGCTAAAATTTAATGGAAGAAGACATGGGCAAATAAGTGTCTAAACACAGTATTAGCATCAGCAGAAGATTGCGGTCGCGTGAGTTATAGTTGCCTGCACTAACTATAACGGGGGAATTTCATTGGTTTTTTACGAGTGAAATGTCCAGCTAACTATAACATGTGTGAAACCTATGGTTTTTTCATTGAATATATATATATATATATATATATATATATATATATATATATATATATATATATATAAATATTCACTGAAAAAACCATAGGTTTCACACACGTTATAGTTAGGAATTAGCATTTAAAAAACCTTGCAAATTCAGTGAAAAAACCATAGGTTTCACACACGTTATAGTTAGCAGGACATTTCACTCGTAAAAAACCAATGAAATTCCCCCGTTATAGTTAGTGCAGGCAACTATAACTCACGCGACCGCAATCCACTGCTGATGACGTCAGATATTACATCACTGATGACATATGTGTCTTTCTGAAAAATAAATATTTGTAATATATGTATAGCTAAAAATTAATGGAAGAAGACATGGGTAAATAAATGTCTAAATACAGTATTAGCATCAGCAGAGGATTGCGGTCGCGTGAGTTATAGTTGCCTGCACTAACTATAACGGGGGAATTTCATTGGTTTTTTACGAGTGAAATGTCCTGCTAACTATAACGTGTGTGAAACCTATGGTTTTTTCACTGAATTTGCAAGGTTTTTAAAATGCTAATTCCTAACTATAACGTGTGTGAAACCTATGGTTTTTTCAGTGAATTTGTACGTTTTTTTAAATGCTAAGTTATCTATTTATTGTTAATTTTTGCGCGCACGGTGCGCGCGCAGTGGGCACTGGGTGCGCTTCGCGCACCGAGTGCCCACCTTGCGCATTTCGTACCGTGCACGCCACGCCATTTTTTACACAATATCAATTGTTTTTTTCACCCTTGGGGGTCCTTAGATTTATATATTTAATGTGATTGTTAATTTTTTTTTAATTTTTTTTTTTTTTACCGTACGCGTACGGTAAGCTTACCGTAAGCGCACTCCGCGATTTTTTTTTTAAATTATTAAATTTATTTTTCATACCTTTTGATCCTTTGTGAACCCCCTGACGAACGCTAGGGGGTCTGCAACTCTCTTCGTTGCCCCCTTTTCATGTTATCAACCTTTGTTTTTCAGTGCGCGAGACAGAAAATGGCGGCCGATACTTCCTGGTTTCGACCGATTCGAATGTTTACTTTGATCTAACAACCAATCAGAATCGCGCTCGCGCACGTCACCGTACGCGTACGGTAGGCTTACCGTAAGCGCACGGAGCGCGTTTACAGATATATATATTGATTTAAATGCTATTTTCTCTGAAACTACTGAACAGATTTACACCAGACCTACAAAAGGCACTTCCTTGACCTGCGGACTACCTCTCTGCCAAATTTCAAGTAATTCTGTTCAGCCGTTCGGGCTGTAGCTGTGTCTAAAGGTCCTATGGAAAAATGCATGGGGAAAACGCGTTTTGGGACCCCCCTTTTTTCTCAGCCCCCGCTTGACAAATCACCCCGAGACTTTCAGGGTAGGAGCGGAGCATAGCGCCCCATTAGTTTTGAAAATTTCGCGAGGATTCGTCGACCGGCGCCAAAGTTATTCCAAATAGAATGTTGCGGATTTCCTATGGAAACAGGGTCCTAACTATAACTATCTACTGGCGACCGCCAGTAGTTAATATATATATATATATAATATATATATATATATATATATATAAATAAATAAAAGGGGGGTCCCAAAACGCTTTTTCCACATGCATTTTCCCATGGGACCTGTTGACGCAGCTACAGCCCGAAGTGCTGAACGGAATTACACCAAATTTGGCAAAGAGGTAGGCCTCAGTTCAGACTCGTGTCTTTTGCTTAAATGGTGTAAATCCGTTCAGTAGTTCCTGAGAAAATCAAAAGTAAAATCACATATATATCTGGGCGGAGCCTAACCACACATCCAATCGTGAGATCTGATTGGCTGTCAGCACTTCCTCCAAGAAGTGTTGGCAGCCATCTTGGGACCAATATACATGATAGCACCTCATTAAAAAGCATTGCAGTTAATAGAAGGTTTTAAGGCTTCAGTTCCATTATAAATCATTTGTTGATGGTACCATACTCATTTTAGGAATTGTGGTGTGTTCTAAGGTGATTTTACCATGTGAAAAAGCCTTCTGCTGTGGTATCATGAATCATGTTTGAGAGAAAACTATTTTCTCATACTTTTCCCACAGAGGTTTGGAAGGTGATCTATAAGCTAAACTGAGAGCATATTTTCTGTAAATTCACATTATCTTTCTCAGTCATGTGAGAATGAAGTCTGACATTCACAGTAAAACATGTACATCCAACAAGGGCAGAGACTGTCAGTTGATTCCTTTGTGTTCTACTGCAGCTTCCCAGAGTGTTCTAAAGAACAACTAGAGCGCTAACAGTCCTACTTTTGACAAACGGATGGCACACCTGAAGCCATCTTGGTTGGAATAAAGTGGTAACTCTTAAAACATTTAATTTAAAAAGGAAAACAATGAGGGGTTTCATTTTGCCATAGAAATTATGATTAGTGCTGAAGAAAGAAAAAAAAGGGCAGATTTTGAGTGGCTTCTCAAATCCTCTTCTATTTCATTAAAAAATACTGATATGCAGACTGAAACATGCACTTTTAATACCAGCAGCAGACTTCCCTGGTGAGCAGTAGTTTTACTACAGTGATCTAATGAGCAACTAGAGTGCTAACATTCAGAATTTATGGCAAATGTGTGACACATCTGAATGCCTTCTTGATGGAACCAAAATAAAAAACTGAAAGTATTCCCACTGAGGAGACTGCAGTAAATGAGGAAATTAGGAAACTTCATAACAAATAAATCTCCCAAGATGGCCACCAGAGACAAAAGAGCCCAAATGTAGCCCAAATATCACCCAGATGTAGCCCAAGTATTGCCCAATGACAGAATGTCCCAGAGTGTTCTTCAGAACAACTAGAGCGCTTACTGTCTTACTTATGACAAAAGTATGGCACACCTGAAGCCATCTTGATTGGAATAAACTGGTAACACTTAAAACATTTAATTTAAAAAGGAAAACAATGAGGGGTTTCATTTTGCCATAGAAATTATGATTAGTGCTGAAGAAAGAAAAAATAGGGCACATTTTGAGTGGCTTCTCAAATCCTCTTCTATTTCATTAAAAAATACTGATATGCAGACTGAAACATGCACTTTTAATACCAGCAGCAGACTTCCGTGGTGAGCAGTAGCTTTACTACAGTGATCTAATGAGCAACTAGTGTGCTAACATTCAGAATTTATGGCAAATGTGTGACATATCTGAATACCTTCTTGATGAAATCAAAGTAAAAAACTGAAAGCATTTCCTACTGAGAAGACTGCAGTAAATGAGTAAATTATGAAAATTCATAACAAATAAATCTCCCAAGATGGCCACCTGAGACAAAAGAGCCCAAATGCAGAACAAATATCACCCAGATGTAGCCCACATGTAGCCCAATGACAGAAGTGTGCAAAACACTTATTTTTTGTGTATTTGCAGTTTTATATAGTGCAGACTTGTCAGGTATTGGAGTGCTTTACATGAGCATTGGTTACATCACACAAGATCAAATTCATTTTGGTTGTAGACATGGAGAGATTAAGTGATTTGACCAGAATCACAGAATGTTGAGCTGAAGCAGAAACTCCAACCTGGTTCCTCAGTTGCAAAGTCTGCAGCTCTGGAATTAACACAACATCCTCTCCCCTAGGTGCAACATTTAATCAAGTGGTCAACTGGATACAAAAACATAAAGATTGCAAATAATTTAAAAGTTCTTGGTCGCTATTTGAAAACTCAGAAAATATGTCCTCTTTTTAGTTTTTTAGAGCACTAACCATAATTTTGATGCAAATAAGACCCTCTCATATATGTAATTTCTAAAGGAAATACTCTAGGTATTACAGTTTTGATTACATCAAGATGATGTCAGGCGTTCCACACTTTTGTAATAAATATAGAATGTTAGCAATCTAGTTGTTCATTGGGATACTGTTGAGAGGCAGAGGCCAGGGGCACGGACTCTGAAAATTGAAGGCAGGTAGGAGAGTGCAGAGGCAACAATTTGACCACACTGGGCAGGCAGGAAGGGCAGTGGCAGCACAACAGACTATGGAGGGCAGTGGAAAGGGGGGCAGGGGCAACAAACCAACAATACAGGACTGGCAAGAGAGGCTGTGGCAATATAATAGACCATTGTGGGCAGAAGGAAGAGGCAGTGGTGGTACAACCATACATGCCAAAAGACCCGTTTCAGCCAGGAAACGTCCAATGTTTTTAAGCTAAAATGGGCTTTATTTGATCTGTCTCCTGTCTACAATCTCCTCTTTTTCAATGTAACTCAAAGGGGAAAATCAATACCCCAGTTTTTTTTCAAAATCTCCCTCTTACCAAGTTCAAAATGTTCGCAAGTATGGTACATTGAATCATGGTAGGCAGGAGGAATTGGGGTAGGGACATGGACTCGGATAACAGAGGACAGGAGGGACATGGAGAGGTGCACCAAACTGACCCTACAGGGCAGGCATCAGGGTTTGCAGCAGCACAATACACCACACAGCGAATGCGGGACGGGAGTGCAGCACAACAATCCATAGAAAGCAATAGGGAGGGGACAGGACCATGCACATGGACAACAGAGAACAGAGGGGAAAGAGACAATGGTAGCTAGCTGACCATAATGGACAGACTGGAGAGAAAGCTGCAACATAACAGACCATAAAGGGCAGGAGGGACGGATCAGGGGCATTACAATGGAACAGACAAGCCAGGAAGGAGGGAATAGGGGTCTGCCCATAGAAACAGAGGGCTGGGGGCAAGGGGGCAGGGCAGGAGAAGCAAGATGACCATGGAGGTCAGGCAGGATGGGCACTAGAAACAAGACACACCATGGAGAGCAACAATGAGACTATGATGGCATACACACAGACCATGGAGAGAAGGTGGGAGGGGGTCAGGGGCAGCTAGCTGACCACACAGGGAAGGTGGGAGGGGCCATGGCAGCACAGAAGAACATGCATGGCAAGCGGGAGGGTTAGTGGCAGCACAATGGCTATGATGGGCAAGAAGGAGGGTGCAGGGGCATGCACAAAGGACCATGGAGGATAGAAGGAAGGGTCAGGACCTGGGCACAGACAAGAGAGTTCAGGGGAAGGGCCCTCACAACAGACCGCGCAGGGCAGGCAGGAGGAGCAATTGCAGCACAACAGACCAGGGAGGGCAGAAGGGTGTGACAGTAAAATGGACCATGGAGGACAGGAGGAAGGGGATAGGGGCATGGCATGTGGACAGGCAGGGTGGAGGTGGCAGGGACAGGTTACAGTCATCTGACAATGCTAGGCAGGTGGGAGGGGAAAGGCAGCTCAACAGAACACTCAGAGTAGATAGGAGTGGCAGGTCCATGTAACATGGTGGGCAAAAAGGATGGAGCAGGGGCATGCACAAAGACATCGGAGGGCAGGGGGAAGGAGAATAGGGGCAGCAAGCTAAGCACAGAGGCTAAGCAGGAGGTCAATGATGGGCCAAAGAATTGGGCAATGGAGGGCAGGAAGAGTGGACTGGTACATCATGCTAAATGGAGGGCAGTGGCAGCACATCAGACCATGCATGGCAGGAGGGAGGAGGCTAGTCCATGGATTCAGACAACAGAGGATAGGGAGGAGGCGGATGGGGCAGCAAGCTAACTGTTCAGAGAAGGTGGGTATTAGGAACGTTATTGTTTTTAAAATGTGTGTCTGTGCGAACTACTTAAAATAGGAACAAGTATGCAGCATAATCTCACTTTTATTCAGGAAGAAGAGGACGTTTGTGACTGTGACTCCGGGCTCACTTGACACCCCCTGACCCTCCACCCCCCATCAAAATGTAATGCCCGTGAAAAGGGTAGGTGGACGCAGTGTTATATAGAACATAGTCCTGAGAGAACGATTGAAAATTAAAACTAGATATAGTATATGGTATAAACTATGCACCAAAAAGTGTGATATAAGATGAACTGGGGCGTGAAATATAATATGCAATACATTGTGCGCAATGACAGATTCATTGGAGAGCGCGAGATAGCACAGGCACTAGCGCGTGCTATGCGATATGCGCCTTGGAGTGTAATAGGCACAGGGCAGTGTTGTGTAACCTAACTAGTCTCTAAAGTTGTAATATAAAATTTGTGCTGGGGAGTGTAATGTTGCATATGCACGGTGACAAAGATATGGATCCCAGATTGTAATATGTATGGCATAGCGCTGTGCGTTATAACATAGGCATCGAGGAAGGCATGTTAGATGGGGCAATATAACCCGTGCAAAGGCAAGTGTGGCATGAAATATTCACGGGCTGGTGTTACAGTGCACATGGGCTAGAGAGTGTCATAGCATACGCACTAGCTGGTGGAATACAACACAGAGGTGTGAGGCACTCGGCGGGCACTGGTGGGTGTAACACAGCATTGGGCTCAGCCAGGAGCACGCTGTGACTCTCAAGTGAGGTTTGTCTCCTTTCCAGAGAGTAAAATAAAAAGCATTACACATCCGGCAGTGGATGTGTGTTTTATTAACCGTGAGGGGGGTTTCTTGCATAGTTTGGTCAAATTTTTGTTGAATCCCCTTTGAATGGCTTGGTGTGCGTGTATATTAAATGTGCCCGTCAATAGCTACCCATGTTTGTATAAATTAACAACAAGTGTGTCTACTTAGAGAGTACCCACCGGCGGGGGCGCCGGGATTAGGCACGGTAGGGCGTCAGACACGTCAGAGCTTCACTAGCGGTGTAAATACATTCCATGTGCATTCATTCTATGCATAGTCGCCTTTTAATGAATATCACGCAAATCGTCATGGTGATAGGTACATACAGTTTGTCCAGCATGTCCTAGGTTTTTCTATAAATATATTTTTGTAAAAATAATAAAAAACAAAGGCCGGCCCCGGGGGATGGGGTCCCCGGGGCCATAAGTGGCCTGAGGAGGGGGGGCAACGCAGCCCCCTCCTAAATAATTTTTTTCAAAAAAGGCCATGACCCGGGGGTTGGGGTCCCCGGGGCAGATTAAGGCCTTGGGAGGGCCAAATGTATTTTTTTCAACAAAAAAAATTAGGGTGCAGGCCCTGGGGGATGGGGTCCCCAGGGGCAGTAAATTAGAAAAAGAAGGAGGGCCACACAGCCCTCCTTCTTAAAAAAATAAAATAAAAGACCGGCATCGCGCCGGAGGCCACGCCCCCTTCTTGCAGCACTCTGCAAACGCGCCCCCCTGGCCAGTTGTAAGTTGGGGAATTAATTCCCCTTCAATACTGAGGGTCCCTGAGGGCCAACTAGCCCAACAGGTATCTCCAGTATGCGCCAGGGAGCTGCGTTGCAGACAGGTGTACTGAGGCCACGCCCCTTTTTACACCTCTATGCAACGCAGCTCTGTGGCGCTTACTGGAGGTACCTAGTGGGCTAGTTTGACCCTAGGGACCCTTAGGATTCAAGGGGACTTAATCTCTCAACTTAGAACGGCCACAGGGCGCGTTTACACAGTGGGGAAGGGAGGGGACGGGGCTTGAGGTGACGTGTGCAAATATGCCCTGTGGCGCGTTTAAAGTTGGGGAAATAATTCCCTTTCAATCCAGAGGGACCCTGGGGGCCAACTAGCCCACCAGGTGCTTCCAGTAAGCGCCACTGCTCTGCGTTGCAGAGAGGTGGTGCAAGCCATGCCCCTTTTTACACCTCTGCAATGGCGCTTACTGGACGTACCTAGTGGGCTATTTTGCCCGGTGAGCAGTCTAAATATCGAGTTTTAAATTTCGACCTACAAGTATATCGAGTTGTAAATATCGTAGGTAAAGAATATCGAAGTCAAGAATATCGATGGACAGAATATCGACCCCAAGGTAAGTATTATCGAAGTTGACAATATCAAAGTCATTAATATAGATGTAAGTAATATCGTAATCAAAAATTTTGATGTTAAGAATATCGATATTTTATTAGTGTAATGTATTTTAATATGTATTTTATTTGTATGTTAAAGATTATTGTAATGTATTTTAATACATTTAAAAATAAATGTTTAGAGATTAATAATTATTTAAAATATAATTTAGCGTTTTAGTATCAGAGCGGGTTGTGGGTTTATAGGGGAATAGGGTGGGAAGTAATTTAATTATAATTAATTAATTAATATGTATTGTTTAATTGGTATTTATGATTAATTAATTGTTAATTAATTACTAATTGTTAATTAAATATATTAATTGATTAATTAATTGTTAATTAATTATTAATTGTAAATTAATTGTATTAATTGGTTAATTATATAAGTTATAATTAGTTTAATATTAATATTTATTTATTGGTATTGTTAATTAATTGTTAATTACTAATTAATTGGTGATTTAATTTTATTAAGTGATTAATTGATGATTAAATTAATTATGTGAATTTTTATGTGTAGTGGGTTGTGGGTTTATAGGGGAATAGGGTGGGATGTAATTAAATTCAAATAATTACTGATAATTTTTATTTATTTGTAATTAATAATAATTAATTGTTAATTAATTATTAATTGGTAATTAATTGTTATTAGTACGTTAAATATAGTAAATATAAATAATTTATTATTTCATGTTATTTGTTGTTATTGCTAATTAATGTATTGTTAATTAATAATTAATTTGTGAATAATTGTAATTTGGTAGTTAATATGTATAAATTTGTAAATAATAAGTATATTAATTATAAAGAATGTATTATTAATTGTAAATAATAGATAAACTGATATTTAAATGTATTGTGTATTTTGTATGTGTAGTGTGTTGTGTGTTAAAGGGGGAATAGTGTGGGATGTAATTTAAAGTTATTTATATAAAGTTTTATTTTAAATAATTGGTATGTAATAATACATATTTTGTAAATTAATTATTAATATGCTATTTTTTAATAACTAATTATTTAATTGGGTATTATGTTTATAGAATCCCTATGCTATCCAGTGCTTTCCCAACTGTTTTACTATCTGGAGTTGGAATAGTAATTTTTAATCCTACGCTATCCAGCGCTTTCCCTACTGTTTCACTTACTGGAGTGGGAATAGTAATTTGTACCCCTACGCTATCCAGCGTTTTCACTACTGTTGCACTCTCTGTAGTGGGAATAGTAATTTTTACTCCTACGCTATCCAACGCTTTCCCTTCTGTTGGACTCACTGGAGTGGGAATAGTAATTTTTACCCTTACGCTATCCAACGCTTTCCCTACTATTGCACTCTCTGGAGTTGGAATAGTAATTTTTACCCCTATGCTATCCAACGCTTTCCCTACTGTTGCACTCTTTGGAGTTGGAATAGTAATTTTTACCCCTACGCTATCCCGCGCTTTCCCTACTGTTTCACTTACTGGAGTGGGAATAGTAATTTGTACCCCTACGCTATCCAACGCTTTCCCTACTGTTGCACTCTCTGGAGTTGGAATAGTAGTTTTTACCCCTACGCTATCCAGCGCTTTTCCTACTGTTGCACTCTCTGGAGTTGGAATAGTAATTTTTACCCCTACGCTATCCAGCGCTTTCCCTACAGTTTCACTTACTGGAGTGGGAATAGTAATTTTTACCCCTACGCTATCCAGCGCTTTTCCTACTGTTTCACTTACTGGAGTGGGAATAGTAATTTGTACCCCTACGCTATCCAGCGTTTTCACTACTGTTGCACTCTCTGGAGTGGGAATAGTAATTTTTACCCCTACGCTATCCAACGCTTTCCCTACTGTTGGACTCACTGGAGTGGGAATAGTAATTTTTACTCCTACGCTATCCAACGTTTTCCCTACTATTGCACTCTCTGGAGTTGGAATAGTAATTCTTTTCCCTACACTATCCAACACTTTCCCTACTGTTGCACTCTCTGGAGTGGGAATAGTAATTTTTACCCTTACGCTATCCAACGCTTTCCCTACTATTGCACTCTCTGGAGTTGGAATAGTAATTTTTACCCCTACGCTATCCAACGCTTTCCCTACTGTTGCACTCTTTGGAGTTGGAATAGTAATTTTTACCCCTACGCTATCCAGCGCTTTCCCTACTGTTTCACTTACTGGAGTGGGAATAGTAATTTGTACCCCTACGCTATCCAACGCTTTCCCTACTGTTGCACTCTCTGGAGTTGGAATAGTAATTTTTACCCCTACGCTATCCAACGCTTTCCCTACTGTTGCACTCTTTGGAGTTGGAATAGTAATTTTTACCCCTACGCTGTCCAACGCTTTCCCTACTGTTGCACTCTTTGGAGTTGGAATAGTAATTTTTACCCCTACGCTATCTAGCGCTTTACCTACTGTTTCATTTACTGGAGTGGGAATAGTAATTTGTACCCCTACGCTATCCAATGCTTTCCCTACTGTTGCACTCTCTGGAGTTGGAATAGTAATTTTTACCCCTACGCTATCCAGCGCTTTTCCTACTGTTGCACTCTCTGGAGTTGGAATAGTAATTTTTACCTTTACGCTATCCAACGCTTTCCCTACTATTGCACTCTTTGGAGTTGGAATAGTAATTTTAACCCCTACGCTATCCAGCGCTTTACCTACTGTTTCATTTACTGGAGTGGGAATAGTAATTTGTACCCCTACGCTATCCAATGCTTTCCCTACTGTTGCACTCTCTGGAGTTGGAATAGTAATTTTTACCCCTACGCTATCCAGCGCTTTTCCTACTGTTGCACTCTCTGGAGTTGGAATAGTAATTTTTACCTTTACGCTATCCAACGCTTTCCCTACTATTGCACTCTCTGGAGTTGGAATAGTAATTTTAACCCTATGCTTTCCAACGCTTTCCCTACTGTTGCATTCTTTGGAGTTGGAATAGTACTTTTTACCCCTACGGTATTCAACATTTTCCTTACTGTTGTTTTTGTTGGAGTTGGACTAGTAGTTTTATTGTGTCTCATATTTCATATGTTTTGTATTATTTTTGCTATTGTAATATATCATTAATAATAAAAATAATTTACATTAAAAATATTGATTATTATTTGCTATATGTAATTATTAAATATTTATTAATGTTATTATTTTATGTGTATAGATGTATTGGTAATTTTTAAAAACATTTAATAATTTATACGTTACAGAAATTATTAGTAAAATTAATTATTAAGTAAGTATATATATTATATATTATATGTATATGTTTAATTAAAGTTTTATTAAATTATATATATATTAATTATACATTTTAAATATTATACAATATATTTAATTATGTTTCTTTAATTTCTAAGTATAATTTGGTTTATTTTACATATATTTTTAAAGTAAAAGAAAAACGATATTTTTAATAACGATATTTTTGACATCGATATTTAATTTTCGATATTTTTGTACTTACCATGTTGTAGATAGGATGTCGATATTCTTGACATCGATATTTTTGTTGCGATATATTTGTAGGTCGATTTTCTGTCTGTCGAAATTATGTCATACAACCATTTTGCCCCTAGGGATCCTCAGTATTCAAGGGGACTTAATCTCCCAACTTAACAAACGGCCACAGGGCGTGTTTACACAGTGGGGAAGGGAGGGGACGGGGCCTGAGGGGACGTGTGCAAACATGCCCTATGGCACTTTTTAAGTTGGGGAAATAATTCCCCTTCAATCCTGAGGGCTAACTAGCCCACCAGGTGCTTCCAGTAAGCGCCACTGAGCTGCGTTGCAGAGAGGTGGTCCAGGCCGTGCCACTTTTTACACCTCTCTGCAACGCAGCTCTGTGGCGCTTACTGGAGGTACCTAGTGGGCTAGTTGGACCCTAGGGACCCTCAGGATTCAAGGGGACTTAATCTCCCAACTTAAAACGGCCACAGGGCCTATATATTTTTAGAAGTCCATTTACTTTCCCTGCTTATCTATTGGCGTATGGGACGGATCCGCCCAACTCTACTTGTTAGTCAGCGTTCCTACCAACAAACCACGATGGCCAGTGATCCTCACGTCACCTCCAAACCATCCTCTTCAGGTGCAAAACTCAAAAGGCACAAAAATTACTCACCTTCCCCTATCCTCTCCTTACAAAATCCAGTACTTGACTATATTTTAGACGAGGTATGTGGGCTTCAACCCTTTATGTCCGCTACTAATGAAAAGTTGCAACAAATAGAGGATCGATGGATTATCATGGAGGGAAAGGTGTCAGAACTTGAGCAGCGTGCGGGTGACCTTCAGGATATTACTACAAAGATTCCTCTTCTAGAACAGGAGATCCATAAACTGAAATTAAACACTGAAGATCTTGAAAATCGTAATCGGAGGAACAACCTTCGCCTTTATGGTCTTCCGGAAAACATTGAAGGCATGTATATGCTATCGTTTTTGAAGAAGTTCCTCCCAGATCTCTTAGACCTTCAATCTTCCTCACCTCTCAACATACAACGTGCACATCGGTTGGGTCGTCTCCACCCTAACTCAAGCAAGCCACATGGTAATATAATGCTCTTCCTAGAATCTACTGAACATATGCATGTTTTGAAGGCAGTTAAACTTAAACGTTGTCTCACTTGGTCGGGCCATAATATCTTCATTTTTCAAGATGGCTCCAACGCAACGAATGCTCGACGTAAAGAATTTCTGGCTGTACTGGAAAAATCACTCATGAAGGACATTCACGTTCTTTCGACGATCCTGAAACTATTTATAAACATTTCTTCTCGCAATATGGACACTAATGCTTAACTTTTTCTCAGTTACATGGTTGTTATTGTTCTTCTAAAATTATATTTATCTTGCTCTCTCTACTATACGCTCCTTCTCTCTCATTATTCTCTATTTTTTCTAGTAATACTTTTATTCTTTTTTATGTCTTATACTTCTTTAATTACTTCTAACCTCTCGCTTTTCCTCTTTTACTTGTTGTCTCCTATTATGGTGCTGATTCCGATCCGGTAAAAAAAAATACCGTACGACTCGCATCCGTATTTTTTTACGTACGAGTCACACAAGTACCGTACAAACTGCCAAGTACGATTCGCATGGGAAAAACTCCATACGAATCACATCCGGAAAAGTCCCCCACACGTCCTCGGGTCGGAAATTGTGTCCGACACATCCCCGGACGATTTACCGTACGAATCGGAAAAATGAAGTCCGACCGCGCAAGTACGATCACTCCCGTCCTTTCGATTTCACAACTGTATGCAAAAAACACCGTACGGACCAAACACCCATAGCAAGCATGGAGACACGTGCCCGCATACGCGCCGAACACCCCACCACAGACCCCGCATGTACGCGCTAAATGCCCCCCGGCCGCGGATGTACGCGCCGAACCCCCACCAGTGTATGCATGGAGCATACCCCCACCCATGTATGCATGGAGCGTACCAACACCCCACCCGTGTATGTACGGACCGTACCCCCACTCGTGTATGAATGGAGCGTACCCCCACCCCACCCGTGTATGTACAGACCGTACCCCCACCCGTGTATGAATGGAGCGTACCAACACCCCACCCTTGTATATACAGACCGTACCCCCACCCGTGTATGAATGGAGCGTACCCCCACCTCACCAGTGTATGTACGGGCCGTACCCCCACCCCACCAGTGTATGTACGGAGCGTACCCCCACCCCACCCCACCCGTGTATGTACGGAGTGTACCCCCACCCCACCCGTGTATCTACGGAGCGTACCCCCACCCCACCCGTGTATGTACGGACCGTACCCCCACCCGTGTATGAATGGAGCGTACCCCCACCCCACCCGTGTATGTACGGACCCTACACCCAGCCCCCCTTGTATGTACCGTGTGAAACACCACCACCGACGGACGGTGCGGACCAACACCCTGCCCGTGTTCGTACGCACCCTACCCCAGGCCCACACACCAGCACCCTCACCCAACATCGGGCATGTACGAGTCGTACTAAGCCATAGCAAAGGACAGCACTGTACAACAACATGGCCCATGTACGCACCGTACAGACGCTAAAAACACTCCCACTGAACCAGAACTAACCAAAAAAACACAAGGACAGTCAATCCGAGGCACACAACACCACAAAACATATCCAACAAGGCCAAATACATCCTATACACTGACCTGCAACTGACAAACAGAGAAACAGAGGCCCAAACCACTACCACTCCTTATGACACACCCACCCAAAGTTCAAACACAGCCACACCCACAAATGGACCAATAAAAAGGCCCAACACACACAAACCATGATCCTTTGCAACAGATCCACTGCTGCCAGACCCCAGAGACAACGCACTGCACCATACTTCAACCATCAATACACCTTACACTTGCACTCCTTCACACAACCACCATCACAAACACACCCTCATCACATTCACACACACACACCTGCACACCCACAACCATCCACACCCACACCCATCCACACCCCCACCCCCACAACCATCCACACCCACACCATGCCCACCAACAAGAATCCAAAGTTCACAAAGGACGAGCTGGAGTCCCTGGTCGACGAAATCATCAGAGTCGAGCCACAGCTCTTCGGAACATTGATCAGACGGACCAGCATATCAGAAAAAACTGCCATGTGGGAGAGGATAGTCAATTCCGTGAATGCTGTTGGGTCCACCAGAAGGACCAGGCATGAGTGCCAAGCCAGGTGGTACGATCCGCGGAGGACGGTCCGCCGCAAAATGACGGACGAGCACAACCAGGCCAACATCACTGGAGGAGGGCCACCCCGCAAACCGGTACACTACCATCCCTGGGAGGAGAAGGTGATGGCCACGCTGCCGCCGTTGATAGTAGACGGACTAGGGGGAGTCCGAGAGCCTGGTGAGTACACAAACAACTCACCTCACATGGGGGGAACGCCATATACAACCCAAATACCAATCATGCATGCAACCCCCCCAAAGCCAGTACCGGACACAACCACACTCCAAAAACACACACATGCCACTAGCGCCTCCATGCCCCATGCCCCAAGCAAGGCCATGCCAAGTCACAGGCCACACAAAACACCAACACAAGACAGGATGTCCCCGATGCCGGGAGGGTGGGCCTCAAAACTAACATAGAGCAACTCTGAAGCACACAATAATGCCCTCAGCCCATATGGCTCAGGGCACAGCCATACCAACAGTGTGTCCCCACACAGTACTGTTTTGCCTGCTAATGGTGGCCGCGTTGCAGGACGACATGGGTATGAAGGCACAATTTGCACATAACAGCAGCTAATGAAGACGCAGCACACTGAAAGAGTGTCAGCACACACCGCCACAGCAGCAGCGCAGACTCAGACACAAAGAGAAGAAACAAACCCACATGAACAAGCCAATGGCCTTTGCAAGACCTGCAAACTGTGTGTGCCCAGGAAGCTGGGCTGAGGTGACAGAGGGTGACACACAGAGGGAGGGAGAGGGGCAGAGAGAGGGACAGAGACAGAGGTGGACACAGGGAGACAGACAGAGGGAGGGAGGAGGCTAACAGAGTGAGGGAGAAGGGGAGACAGAGGGAGACGGACAGAGGGAGGAGGCTGATAGAGGGAGGGAGCAAGGGAGACAGAGGGAGACGGACAGAGGGAGGAGGCTGACAGAGGGAGGGAGAAAGGGAGACGGACAGAGGGAGGAGGCTGATAGAGGGAGGGAGAAAGGGAGACAGAGGGAGACGGACAGAGGGAGGAGGCTGATAGAGGGAGGGAGCAAGGGAGACAGAGGGAGACAGACAGAGGGAGGAGGCTGACAGAGGGAGGGAGAAAGGGAGATGGACAGAGGGAGGAGGCCGACAGAGGGAGGGAGCAAGGGAGACAGAGGGAGACGGACAGAGGGAGGAGGCTGACAGAGGGAGGGAGAAAGGGAGACGGACAGAGGGAGGAGGCTGACAGAGGGAGGGAGAAAGGGAGACGGACAGAGGGAGGAGGCTGACAGAGGGAGGGAGAAAGGGAGAAGGACAGAGGGAGGAGGCCGACAGAGGGAGGGAGACAGGGAGACAGAGGGAGACCAAATCACCCATGGGTGGTGTGGCCATGTCCGCTCGTCAGCAGGTGGACTGTGTGCATGTAGACAAGGTTTGGCAGTGTCTTAACCCCCACTTCAACCGTTGATAAACACTAGGCCATGTGTCAATCTGTGCACGAGTACATCCGTGCTGCAGGCACAAACAGAACCTTACACCCAGTATACCTACCCACTGTGTTCGTCAGAACCCTGTCACAAATTGTTAAGTTACCTACCTGCATTCGCAAATAGCATGGAAAAAACACCATTTGGCCACGTACAGTGCAACAAGTAAGGCGGCTCTGCATGGCTTGCTACGCCCGCTCACTACACTGCTGACTGCGTTCCCAAAATATGCATCAACTAAGATTGTGTCACACATAGGTAAAGTGTCGACAGCTGTGGCCAAGGGACATACCCATGCACAAGTGCACTGTGTGAGGAATGCTAGCCAAATCCAACCACCCAGAGGAACTGTGCCAAATAAAAAAAGAATGAAACATGGATGTCGCATGTGACACAATTAACACTGTCTCTCTCACACACAGGTCAACGTCATCGATCTCCCCCCAACACTGGGGGGGAAGACTCACAGGACCAGGCTCTGCGTGAAGAGGACCCCACCGGCAGCGACGACTCTCACCACTCCGTGGATGACCCAGACCAACCTGGCCCCTCTGGTGTCCATCCACCTGCAGCACCTGCGTCAGGTACAACTGTGCCAACCACCACCCCCATTCCTGCCACATCCCAGGAGACACCCAGGAGCCCTGCCCGTACACAACAACGCAGCCAGTCTGTCCAGGAGGGACAAGGTTCTCCGGGCACCCAGGAGGAGGCAGGCGACACCGCAAATGCCATCCCTCAGGGGTCCCGGAGACCCAATGTGCCCACAACGGCAGGCCAGGCGCAAGTGGGCAGGGGTGGTGGGAGTGGAGGACGGCGGAGGCCCGAACCTGCCCAGTTGGCTCAGGACCCGGCTATGGCACACGTCAGAACCATCTTGGACGCATACCGGCGTGCCTCCAGAGGCATCGCCCAGGTAGTGGGGACCCTCAATGAGATGAAGGCCCTGCAGGTTGAGCATCATGCCAGGATGGAGGCAAGACATGCAGAGCACTTGGCGGTGCACAGGGACATGAGCCAATCCCTCCGTCAGATCGCCCAAAGCCTGGCAAACCCTCCCTGTGCCACCAGGCGTAGAGCAGCACCACACACAGGGAGGGAGGAGGAGGAGGATTCATCTGACGGAGCGTCCCTTGCACAGTCAAGCCAGGCGTCTGAGGGTCCCCGCAGGAAGGTGGGTCGTCCACGCAAAAGACCGTGAGAGTCAGCGGAACATCACCCTCTCCCAGGTCACCTGGCCTGGCACCTGGCCCTATGGCCCAACAGCAGCACAGCAGCAAAGGACATTCTCTGCCACATGGCCTTGCTGGTCACTGTCTGACCAATGTTGACAAATACTGTGGCACAGACTCTGATGACTGTCAATGGCAAGGACACCAACTCCCCCTGTGAACTTTGGATTCTACACTCCCGCCAAGCACCTCTTGTCACCCCCCCCAAACACGTACCCCAGCACTAATAAAATTCATCACAATCACAAGATTTTGCATTATTCCACTACATGTGTGTGTTGTAAAGTCAAACCATGCATGATTTCTGAATTAACTCCGAACCACCATACCCTGGGGTCTGAGTCTGGCACAGGACACACATGGGTCACAACGTACCATCCAAGACAGACATGGAGCACCATACTCACCCGTGATGGGCCCAACCAGCTGAGGGGGTGCCCGCACAACTGTGCCCACAGACCTATTTAGAAGAGCAACAGTCATGCGCAGAGGTCAGGGATCATGTGGAGTGTCCTGGGGTGGGAGTCCCAGGTATGTGTAGACACGTGGCAGAACCATGTCCAGCAAGCTTGAGTCAGGTGGATGTGGAGAAAGGTGGGCCAGCCAAGGTTGGATGCATGGAGATGGCACAATTGGGTGTTGGATCACAGTGCCACAAGGTTGTGTTGTGGGTGTGGGCTGCATCCTGAGGGTGTGCGTGGATTGAGAAGGTCATCCTGCAGCTGGCAGTGATCCACTCCCCCCATCTCTGTTGGACGTTGATGTGGTCTGGTCGCCGGATGTAGTAGCAGAGCTGTGCAGATGCACCCTGGATGTGGACAAGTATCATGGAATTTCTAACGCACATGTCCGTAGAGTGCAGGGTAGGAGTAGACACGGATGCCATAGTTGACCTGGGGGATGGTCTCCCTCTTGCCTTGAGGTGGATGGAACTGGGGATCTTGTGCATAATGCAGAGTGTGCTGCCGCATGAGGCACAGATGTTGCTGATCAGCATAGCACATGTCAGCAAGCAATCCATGATGGACACCAGCTCGTTTGCGTGGCCACTGGGTGCCCTTGCAGCAGGGCCTGCAGCAGCATGCGCCATGTCAAGGAAACAATGCCACAAGTAGCACACAAAGACAAGGATCTCAGGAAGGAACCATGCAAAAGGTGTATGTCAAGGAAGGAATGTCTGGTTCAACATGGTACACACACACACAATGGATTCACATGCGGCACAGTGGCCGTCGTGGAGACTGACATGCCACAAAACCTACACAGCCATGGACATCATGCACAATACAGAATCTAATCCCTGACAAACAGCTTGCATCTTGCTACTCTACACATAGACTCATATGCACCATCTCTGAGAACAATGCCAGACATGCCGCATGCACAGTGACAACAGACCACCATTGACAGAGATGAGGAACCTTGGAGGCAGAATCCAGTGACAAAGGACTCGCGTCTGAGCATACCCTGCCAACTTATGGCGAACAAAGCGGTACAAAAGGGGGTGGTGATGGACGGAGCATCAGAACCAATGAAAGCTTCCTAGGACCGGTTTCTGGCATTTCCCTTGCTCACTTTGTCACTGGATTCAAGCAAGCCTGGCTGAAGATGGCTGAAATGCCAGAAACCGGTCCTAGGAAGCTTGTTTCCGGTCCAGGGAAGGCATGGCTTGGCAGTTCGAGCTGGACTGTTCCCATGAGGCACAGGGTCAGACTGATTTGCATATGGCCATGTCTGATCTGGGGTGGCAGAGTGGGCTAAAGAACGGTGATGGATCAAACCCAGATCTGTTGACTGGGTGTGAGTGTTTGATTGGTTCTGATGCTCCGTCCATCACCACCCCCTTTTGTACCGCTTTGTTCGCCATAAGTTGGCAGGGTATACTCAGACGTGAGTCCCTTGCTCACTTTGTCACTGGATTCAAGCAAGCCTGGCTGAAGACGGCTGAAATGCCAGAAACCGGTCCTAGGAAGCTTGTTTCCGGTCCAGGGAAGGCATGGCTTGGCAGTTCGGGCTGGACTGTTCCCATGAGGCACAGGGTCAGACTGATTTGCATATGGCCATGTCTGAACTGGGGTGGCAGAGTGGGCTAAAGAACGGTGATGGATCAAACCCAGATCTGTTGACTGGGTGTGAGTGTTTGATTGGTTCTGATGCTCCGTCCATCACCACCCCCTTTTGTACCACCCCCCTTAGCACCACAGATGCTGAAACTCCATGGCACTGGCACACAAGTGATGGGTTACAGCTAAACACCCCCTGCTGCTCACGGAGAGCCTGCTATACATCATTGAGCCCCTAATGGGGAATTCACACACCATGTCAACCCGGTGCAACCCCTATGTTTCCGAGGCCAGTGTTACACACATTGATGGCTCCATCACAATCCCATTACAGATGACTGTAACCAAGTCTGACCATCAATTCAGGTGAATTCTGCTCCAGGTCATGTGCCCCATGGTGATTCTACATGTATGCTAAGTGACCATACATGAACAGGAGCAGTGCACACACATTCAAAACAAATGCCACTCCCAAAAAGCCGTGCTGCATCCCTTACCCGAAGGTATTTGGTATTTTATTTATTATGCATGATTAATCAAAACCTTTGCATATACAAAAATAAAATTCTATTCATTCCATAATAAAATCGCTATATACAGTAGCTTATATGTCACAGACAATAAAATTATCAACACAATTAACAAAAGATAGCTGCTGTTGTTATTGTAGCTGTGGCCAAAGATATTGGAGTCTAGATTTAGTATTAGACTTAGTCTTTGAGCGGACTCAGGCCAGGTTTTTTAGTCTCTTTGCGGTAATGTCGAGGAATTTAATCAACCTACAGTTCAACTACCGAAGGAGATTTTCAAACTTGTCCGTGCATGTAACGCTGATTCAGCACATGTTGCTGTGTTCATGAGGAATAGCAGGAACACAACGATGCCACCAGCAGACAGCATGCGCAAGTACCTGTGGATGGGAGACACACTAGAAGTCAGCCAAAAGAAGTACATCCGCATGCATGTGCATGTACTCGACACGTATTAGGTTGTCAACATGCTAGGTGACAATGATGACTCTGGAAAAACTTTCTTCTATTGCACCATCACTCGAGTGACACATCCAAACACACCTCTGACTCACTTGGAAGACATGCAGATGGACACACACATTGCAACACATGCCACACACAGCCCAGTGCATGCACACTCAGACACTGGCACTCACCACTAAGCAAAGAAGTCGCGTATGAGCCGACTCCGCATGTCCTCTGCCGCATCCTCCTCCTCCACATCACTTGCCTCGTGCCCAAGCCCTTCATCCTCCACGGGTGGATGGTCCTGCTCATCTGGATCCAGGATGAGTGGCACAGCTTTCTCCACTGCCATGTTGTGCAGCATGCAGCACACGAGGAATTTCTTGCAGACCTTCACCGGTGCATATGGGAGTGCGCCACCGGTCTTGTGGAGGCAACGGAATCGGCTCTTCAGGAGGTCAAACGTCCTCTCTATCACTCGCCTGGTCCGCCCATGGGCGTTGTTGTAGCGGTGATCGGCAGCCGTGCGGGGGTTGCAGACAGGCGTGATCAGCCATGGCATGTTGGGATAGCCAGCGTCCCCTACATGGAAACATCATGGACAAGAGTGGGTCAGGAGAAGCAGTAAGACAGGAAGATGACGTTAACTACAGGACTGCCAGAGCATACCCACCAACAATACATGCTCGTTCGTTGTGCAGCTGCAGCATCATTTCAGGCACCCTGCTACGCCTCATGATGTACGCATCGTGTGCTGATCCTGGAAAACGAGCACAGACATGTGAAATCACCATGTTGGCAAGACACACCGCAAGGGCATTAATGGAGTGGTAATGCTTGCGGTTACGGAAGGCTACCTCCTGTGCCTGTGGTGGTACCAAAGCCACATGTGTTCCATCTATGGACCCAATGACATGGGGCATCCCTCCCAGGGCATAGAACTCACGCTTGACAGCTGTCAACTGCTCAGGAGTTGGGAATTTTATGAACTCATCAAGGTGCTCCAACATGGCCTCTACAAAATCATGCAGAACACGGCTTAACATGGTTTGGGACATCCCACCGACATGGGCAATGGTATGTTGAAAGGTACCCGTGGCCAAGAAATGTAGGGCTGCCATCACCTTCACCTTGGGTGTCAGTGCACCAGGTAACCTGTCTAGCGGTTGGAGGTGTGCTGCCAGCCGTGTCGTCAAGTCCTCAATCAAACGTTGGGGGAAGCGGTAGCGGCTTATACAGTCATTTTCCCGCATGTCAGCCAAGTCCGGAATTGCTCGAGGCCTGCCCTGCAGTGAATTAGAAGGGACAACGAAGAGTGAGTACATTACACCACCAATGTCAATGTACTGAGCACATGGTCAACAGGCAATACACATATGCTACATACAGAGTCAGGTCTGTGCAATATGCGCTGGACAGCCATGTGACACTCCTATCAAGAGACAGCTCCAAACGTTTATTCTCAACCTCATACTGCCATGCCATGAAACTAGCTGTGGGCCAGTGTAAGTGAGCAGGCAGACACATTGCAGGAGTTACAGACAACCAAATATGTGCAGAGGAAGGATGTTTATTGTACAGACAGGTTGCGGAACACTAGAGGCACAGGTCACATGTAATAGAATAAGGACAGACCACACACCTTGCCATGAAGGATTACATTTCAAGAATGATCCCACATACATTGAGAGGATGCCGATATGTCCTTGTTTTGAAATTCCGTGTGGATGCATACACACACACCTTACGTCAGATTCCACATGTGGCCTGGTATGCGCAACACTGTGCCATGGCCATCTACACACAGACACATGTTGGTTGCAGCAACTGCAGATGCATTTGACCAAACACCTACAGCAAGCTAATGGGAACACACGACACATACATGACATAGTCACATCGTGCAACGCGGGTAGTCACATGTCAGGTGTGAAAACCCCTGTAGCTGGCATCAGGGGACAGTTGCGTGTGTTGTTGACTGTGCCATGGCAGTGACGCTTTTCACAAGTGTTCTGTACTACATGCACACATGTCAAAGGAGTGAAGGGGATGTCTGGCACATAGTCCACCATCACACATGACATCTGTACACATCTCATCATACATCTATTGCATTCACAACTCAGGAGTAATGTGCCACATTACAGCCTGACACACCTGTGCCCTACACATGTAGTACTGCACAGACAATGCCTTGATGTCCAGCCTTGGACAAGTATGTCAGCTCTATTCCTTTCTGTGTGCTGCCTGTCACCACTGTCAGGTGTGAAATGCACCGTACATGCGCTCTGAGGGCGTGTGTACGTTCCCCATCACAATGGGAGTGCTGCCGTAGGCCTACCCATAGTGAAACGGCCCGTACACGCGTGTGTACGGGGCGTATCACTATGGGTACGCATACGCGAGCAAAGCCATAGTGAAACGTCCCGTACACCCGCGTGTACGGGGCGTATCACTATGGCTTTGCTCGCGTATGCGTACCCATAGTGATACGCCCCGTACACACGCGTGTACAGGCCGTTTCACTATGGCTTTGGTCGCGTATGCGTACCCATAGTGATACGCCCCGTACACGCGCGTGTACGGGCCGTTTCACTATGGCTTTGCTCGCGTATGCGTACCCATAGTGATACGTCCCGTACACACGCGTGTACGGGCCGTTTCACTATGGCTTTGCTCGCGTATGCGTACCCATAGTGATACGGGCCGTTTCTATGCATTTGGGGTGCCCTAGGGCCCTGGACCTGTGTGTGAATGTCCAAATTACATAGGGGACACATGAGGGACAAGTATAAAGCCCTACATGCATGCTGGTTGTCATGGAGACCGAGTTGAAAGTTTGAATTTTTTTCATCAGGTGCCCAGCAAAAGTCGGTTTGAAAGAATCTACTTTGTTGCAAAGTGGTTGTTGAGTTGACATCATGCTCAAAAAAAAAAAAAGCAAAGCCACTGACTGTGGTAGGTTTAAAGGGATTGGATGAAACATAGGATGCAAATGTGAGTGACCAATCACTCTGTACTCCTGTGAATGAAACAGGGCAGCAAGGTAGATATAAGGCAGCCAGGTCCCATGAGAGAGCACTTGCCTGCACATCCTTTGATTCAACTACACTGCTGCTGCTCGTGAATCCTCTGGCACCATGTCCAGGTCTGTGGAGAGGGCCCAGCCTTTCACCCAGGAGGAGAACCAAGCCCTGCTGGATGTGATCCTCCCACAGTACCCCATGCTGTATGGTCGACCAGGGGTTCAGGTGAGTGCTGAGTCCACTAGCAAAGACTGTGCCCCTTTTTTCTGACTGTGACTTCTGCCATTGTGTCCAGGTGTAACACACATGCAATGTACTGTAGGGTGGGTCCCGGGTGGGAGAATGCCTAATGTCTCCCAGCCAGATCATGCTGTGGTGCATGTCTGCTCTCCTCACTTGCATTGTGTGTACTGTGACAATCACTGCATGTGGCATTACACATTCTGCCTGTCTAATCCTCCTGGGAATGTTGTTACTACAGTCCTTATGTGAATCTGTGGTCCCCCAAGTGTGACAGGTGGCAGTACCCAGAGATGTGTGTTTGTTTAGTGTACATGAGCTGAGAGTGTACAAATGATGTGTTTGTCCCCTGGACATTGGTGTGTTTGTGTAAGTCCCCTGTCATGTGGGTGAGTGCATATGTGGAGTGTAGCACCCCAGCTGCATGAGGGATGGATATACCCTGCCCATCTGATGTGATCAGGGAACAGTGCTGTGTGTCTGCGGTGATGGGCCAGCCCCACACCTGTGACACCCCCCAGTCTAGTGGCACATGTGCAGAGTGAGGTGTGTAGCTGCAGTTGGCAATGGCAGGTGATTGTCCTGTGGCTGTGTGTGTCTGTGTACTCTGCTGAGGGCGCCTCAGTGGCCTGTGGCATGTGACTGCATTGAGGTGCTGAACATAATCCTGGTGTCGCTTGTGATGCACAGTGTGAGCCTGGATGATTGATTGTGTAGTACCCCTCATGCCACCTGTGTACTCTACAATGCCACCTAGTGCTTTTTGCCTTCCACAGAGGACAGTGTCCCTATGACACAGGTGTAATGAGCTTGATGCATTCTATGCCCTGTTAAAACCAGCCAAATTGCTCTAATGTGTGTCTCTGTGACATGTCGCAGGTGTATTGATGTTGTCTCACTTTTTCATCCTCACAGGTAGGCGCCTGTGCCAAGGAGCAGATCTGGAAGGACGCCGTCAGTGCCGTGAGGCAGACAGATGGTCGGAAGCGGCGCCTAGCCCAGGTGAGGAAACGCTGGCAGGATATCCGGTGCTGGACGCGGAGGATCGCACGGGTCCTGCTGGGGGACTCACCTGTGAGCCAAAAGAACCATGGGCGCCGCCGTCTGACCCACATCCACAAGCGTGTGCTGGCGGTCGTCTTCCCTGACATGGACAGGCACTTACGGGAAAAGCAGCAGCAGTAAGGGGGTAAGTACATGTGTGTTTGTTGTGTGTCACCAGCATTTGTAAGTGCACAGTTGCATGGATACACTGCCAGGGTTTACATGTGCAGTGCAGTTCCTGGTCCCCAAAGTGTAGCGGTGCTGTCCTTCCTCCCTTCCCCTCCTTGCCATGTGTACCCTGGTCTGTGTGTAGTCACACTTGCAAAAGGTTATCTAGGCTGCCAGTTTATCGATGTGCCCAATGCTTGCAGCTTCATGTGTGGGGGTGGTGTGTAACAGGTTTTGGGACCTTGCCTGTGCCCTGTCCAGTACTTGTGGGGTCCATGTCAGTTGTCACTGATGCTGAGTCCAGACAAAGGAGTGTGTCTCTAAAGTGTATTGCTTTACAGCATGCATGTCCTATTTTGTGGCCTGTGACATGATGTGCATGAGTGTGAGATATGCAGAGTGCAGGGATGGTGACTTGTGTTGCAGTCATTACCATTCAGGACCATGGAGTAGTGTGGCCACTACTGTCCCCTGGGGCATCTATTCCTAGGTATCATGTGTGTAATCCAAAAGTGTCGACAATCTCTGTGTCTACAGCATAGGTTGTGCTCTGTGCCATTGTACCCTGGCACCATTTGTATTTACGTAAACTCTGCTACATGTGTCCACTGTACAGGCTGACCAAATGTCCCTTGTTCATACTCACGGGGGCCAGTGCCTGTGTGTCTTGGTAAAATGATCTGATGATGGCCATTTGTAGATGATGTATTTGTACCGGCGCACCAGGGGTATTTTGTGTCCAATCAGGATTTCTTGCAGGCCATGTGTTTTTATTCCAGACTAAGAGATGTAAGTGCTTCCTGTGTCTCAATAAATTGTCTCATGTAGGGGGTGGTTGGTGCGGGCAAGGCCTACATGTCTAAACCTGAAGTCTCCTTGCTAGGTCTGGCCAGTGTGTGATGTTTGTCTGGACATACACTCAAGGTGCAGTGACCCATTCATGTTGGGCATGTTTTTAAGTATTACCTTTGCAGCATGTGCCTACAGTTAATAGACATGGTTCCTGCTCATCCCTTTTTACGCCAACACTGTGTGCTGCAGATGCTGTGCTGGATTGTCCCCAGTGCCTGGCTCCTCTGTCCAAATCCATCTCATGTTATCTGCTTTTGTATCATGCTCTCCATAGTTGGTCAGTGGCATGGTGGGTCAACCAACTGTGTGTTGCAGGGCCTACATATGTACCTTGTATTGTAGATGTTACTCATGTTGCTTTTCAGGCTATGCACTGTGACCTATGTGGATTTGACTCATGTGACATATGTATACAGGTGTCTGATTATTTCCTGTCTCTTCACCTTGCCCACAGCATCGTCGGGGGACACCGAGGGAGACACTGGCACGGACCGTGAGGAGGGAGCGGGCACCAGTGCCAGCAGTGCAGAGTTGTCTGGCACATCAAGTGGCACGGAGGCCGACGGGAGTGCAGCGGAGGACCTGTCCAGTCAATCCACCACCGACTATGATGCAGACGGGTCCGAGGCTGAGCACTCCGAGGGGGCGGTGGCTGGTCCCACAGCTGACACCAGCACTCCATCATTACCCGCCCCCTCCATTCCGATCACCGGCCTCCCACTTGCTCGTGTCCCTTCCCGCCGTGCTCGGTCAGCACGTGTCTCCTTCTTGCCAGGCACCGCACCCCCTGCCCCTGTCTCCACTGCTGTCTGTGGACATCCTGCGGCAGTTGCGGGTTGGTCAGACTGCGACGCTTAATGTCCTCCGTGGCCACAGCCAAGTGCTCAACCAGATGGAGGCATACTTGGAGGGCATTTCAGCCGCGCAGTCTGACCAACGCAACTTGCTGAGGTCCATAGACTCGACACGGACTGCAGCAGTGGGTCTCCTGCAGCGCTACGTCCCACCCCCTACCCCTGCCCCATCCACACTTCCCACTCCCATGCCTGTCCCACGTACACCCAGACGTCAGCATGCACGCACCCCACCAGACACAGGCACCACACCAGCAGGGCAGGGCAAGCGCACACCTCCTGGCACGCACACACAGGGTGAGGTAGGCACACCCACTGGGTCGGGGGGCAAACGTAAGTCACGCAGCCAGAGTGGGAGTCCGCTTTCCGCAAAATCCACTCCCTCCAAATCCACTCCCCTCAGCTCTCATGGCCACGAATCCAGCAAAAATTCCTTCATGGCCGCTCTGTCCCTGAGCCCAACAGTGACACCACCCCGCAAGTGGGCAAAGGAGTCCCCGGTCAGGGGAGTTGAGTGCCCCCCCTGTCCACACCCTCCCCGAGTGGCGCTGCGACCCATTCCTCCGCCCCCCCTCCTTGGGGCCTGTGGTTCCTTCGGGTGCAGGGGATACGCTGGGGGACCTTGCTGACATGTGCAGCGCCATCCTCACCACCTCCTTTGGCGCTGCCCCACCCCCTGTGGTGGAGTCCTCCGTCCCTGCACCCACAACGCCTGCCCTTGCCCCTCCTGTCCCTGCGGTGCCTGGTCCTTCCCCCCACATGATGCCCCCCCCCTTGTGGAAGACAGGGTGGTCTGAACTGTGCAGGCAAGCTAAGGGACACGAGTCCCACTGTGTCCCCCATCCAGCTGTGACTTATGGACTGCCCTATGGGCTTTGTAAATATTGAACTTTATCCACACAAATTTTTTTTGATAATGCTGAATAAAGCCATTTTTTTTTTCCTTAGAACACTACTGCTTTTGTGGTATTGCTGTTGGTGGGGCTGCTACATGATTTTGGGTGGTGATCATGTGTTGGGTGTGTGGGAAATGTAGTAGTGTGCTGGTCATAGAGGGGACCCTGGTATCTGTGTGCCATCACAAGGTGTTAGCTAAGTTTCTTTGTTCATGTAAGCAGTTACTGCATGGTGAAATTGTCCCAAGGTGTGTTCCTTCCTCTGTGTACCCTGACATCTTCCCTGCAGGGTCTTTCCAATATGTTGTGCTGAGCTGTGTCTACATTAGCTGGGTGTGTGACGGACCCCTTCAACTTTGGCCATGCATGCAGAGCGATGTCTCCACCTGCATCATTCGTGGCATACTTGGTGATCACTGTACTTGTGTATGTAGTCTGTTGACATGACTTCATGTGGACATGTTCCCTTTTCGGCAGTATGCATGTGTGTACTCCCAGCCTCGCACACATGTGTTACATGTACTGCAGGGTCTTTGTGCACCTGACTAACAATTGTGGCCATTGGATCTGTGGGTACTCCATCCTTTTTCTTTCTATGGGCACTGCTGGGGGCCTCTGCACCCACCCCTCTTGTGTCTGGGCACTGCTGGGAGTGATAGGCACACACCCCTCCTGCGTCTGGGCACTGCTGGGAGGACTCTGCACACACCCCTCCTATGTCTGGGCACTGCTGGGAGGACTCTGCACACACCCCTCCTATGTCTGGGCACTGCTGGGAGGACTCTGCACACACCCCTTCTATGTCTGGGCACTGCTGGGAGGACTCTGCACACACCCCTCCTGTGTCTGGGCACTGCTGGGAGTGATAGGCACACACCCCTCCTGTGTCTGGGCACTGCTGGGGGGACTCTACACCCACCCCTCCTGTGTCTGGGCACTGCTGGGAGTTATAGGCACCCACCCCTCCTATGTCTGGGCACTGCTGGGAGGACTCTGCACCCACCCCTCCTGCGTCTGGGCACTGCTGGGAGTGATAGGCACCCACCCCTCCTGTGTCTGGGCACTGCTGGGGGGACTTTACACCCACCCCTCCTGCGTCTGGGCACTGCTGGGAGGACTCTGTACACACCCATCCTGTGTCTGGGCACTGCTGGGAGTGATAGGCACCCACCCCTCCTGTGTCTGGGCACTGCTGGGAGTGATAGGCACCACCCCTCCTGTGTCTGGGCACTGCTGGGAGGACTCTGCACACATCCCTCCTGCGTCTGGGCACTGCTGGGAGGACTCTGCACCCACCCCTCCTGTGTCTGGGCACTGCTGGGAGTGATAGGCACCCACCCCTCCTGTGTCTGGGCACTGCTGGGGGGACTCTACACCCACCCCTCCTGCGTCTGGGCACTGCTGGGAGGACTCTGCACACACCCCTCCTGTGTCTGGGCACTGCTGGGAGTGATAGGCACCCACCCCTCCTGTGTCTGGGCACTGCTGGGAGTGATAGGCACCCACCCCTCCTGTGTCTGGGCACTGCTGGGAGTGATAGGCACCCACCCCTCCTGTGTCTGGGCACTGCTGGGGGGACTCTACACCCACCCCTCCTGCGTCTGGGCACTGCTGGGAGGACTCTGCACACACCCCTCCTGTGTCTGGGCACTGCTGGGAGAGATAGGCACCCACCCCTCCTGCGTCTGGGCACTGCTGGGAGGACTCTGCATACACCCCTCCTGTGTCTGGGCACTGCTGGGAGTGATAGGCACCCACCCCTCCTGTGTCTGGGCACTGCTGGGAGTGATAGGCACCCACCCCTCCTGTGTCTGGGCACTGCTGGGAGGACTCTGCACACACCCCTCCTGCGTCTGGGCACTGCTGGGAGGACTCTGCACCCACCCCTCCTGTGTCTGGGCACTGCTGGGAGTGATAGGCACCCACCCCTCCTGCGTCTGGGCACTGCTGGGAGTGATAGGCACCCACCCCTCCTGTGTCTGGGCACTGCTGGGGGGACTCTACACCCACCCCTCCTGCATCTGGGCACTGCTGGGAGGACTCTGCACACACCCCTCCTGTGTCTGGGCACTGCTGGGAGTGATAGGCACCCACCCCTCCTGTGTCTGGGCACTGCTGGGAGTGATAGGCACCCATCCCTCCTGTGTCTGGGCACTGCTGGGAGTCATAGGCACCCACCCCTCCTATGTCTGGGCACTGCTGGGAGGACTCTGCACCCACCCCTCCTGCGTCTGGGCACTGCTGGGAGTGATAGGCACCCACCCCTCCTGTGTCTGGGCACTGCTGGGGGGACTTTGCACACACCCCTCCTGTGTCTGGGCACTGCTGGGAGTGATAGGCACCCACCCCTCCTGCATCTGGGCACTGCTGGGGGGACTCTACACCCACCCCTCCTGTGTCTGGGCACTGCTGGGAGTGATAGGCACCCACCCCTCCTGTGTCTGGGCACTGCTGGGGGGACTCTACACCCACCCCTCCTGTGTCTGGCCATGTACGCTCCATACATACACGGATGGGGGTACGGTCCGTACATACACTGTTGGGGTGGGGGTACGCTCCATACATACACTGTTGGGGTGGGGGTACGCTCCATACGTACGCGGGTGTGGGTACGGTCCGTACATACACTGTTGGGGTGGGGGTACGCTCCATACATACACTGTTGGGGTGGGGGTACGCTCCATACGTACGCGGGTGTGGGTACGGTCCGTACATACACGGGTGGGAGTACGCTCCGAACATACGCGGGTCTGGGTACGCTCCATGCATACACGGGTGGGGGTACGGTCCGTACATACACTGTTGGGGTGGGGGTACGCTCCATACATACGCGGGTGTGGGTACGGTCCGTACATACACGGGTGGGGGTACGCTCCGAACATACGCGGGTCTGGGTACGCTCCATGCATACACGGGTGGGAGTACGGTCCGTACATACACTGTTGGGGTGGGGGTATGCTCCATATGTACGCGGGTGTGGGTACGGTCCGTACATACACGGGTGGGGGTACGCTCCGAACACACGCGGGTCTGGGTACGGTCCATGCATACACGGGTGGGGGTACGGTCCGTACATACACTGTTGGGGTGGGGGTACGGCCCGTACATACACTGGTGGGGTGGGGGTACGCTCCATTCATACACAGGTGGGGGTACGGTCCGTACATCCACGGGTGGGGTGTTGGTACGCGTCGTACATACATGGGTGGGGGTATGGCCCGTACCCAGGCCTTTGGAACGTGGGTGCGGGCCGTACCGCCATTATTGGGGTGACGTAGGGGTGGGCGTGGTACGACTCGTACCCACGCTCTTAAGGCGTGGGTACGGTACGTACCGGACTTGTTGTGTTGCCGGTTCGCGTGTACATCCACTTCCGTTGCTGGACATGCCCCCACCCCCTCGAAGTGACCAGGCCCTGAAGGTCAGGTATGTCCAGGGCATGTATGATTTGTGACTTGGGTGGGGTTTTTGTGTCCTGCCCCCCCCCTTTGCCCCTGGGTGTTGTTCTGACCTTCTGCGGCGTCTGCGTCGGTGCCTGTAGAGCAGGTGGACTGCTATGAGGGCTGGGATGACACGTAGGTTCGGGTCCATGGCTGTCCATCGCGTACAGGTGCTCCTTGTGCGCGTCGTCCTGATTTCCCAGCAGTTTTTGGCAGGCGGAGAATTTTATCCGTGCGGGGTGACGTCGGTGCGGATCGTACTTCCTGGTTCGTGAAACGCTGCTTGCATGCGTCCCGACGTCACGTCGGCGCTTTCCCGGATCACATTTGTATGTATATTTTCGTTGGTTGGTGTTTTTTACGATTCGTACGGAAATGGTGTTTCCGTGCGAATCGTACTTCCATGTTTGTAATGTTTTTTTCCCGGGTACGAGTCGGACGGAGAAAACGCTCCGACCGACGGTTCGTACCCGGTTTTTCTAGGATCGGAATCGGCACCTATGTGTTTATTTCTTTATTTTGTGGAGGCCCTTTTAATGTATATCTTCTTTCACCGCCGTCCTTGTTTCTGGTGTCACCAAGCTCCTCTCATATCAGTTGCTTATCTATCTTCAGGTGTGGATTCTTCTCCTTGATCTGTTTACTTACTCTACTTTTCTCTCTTTCTCTTCTTCCCTATCCCCCTTGCTCTCTGTTCTTTGGCCACTTTCCCTCTTGGCTCTTTAGTATTATTATCTAATCATCTCTATGAGTGTTTTGCTTTATTTTTATTACTTTGTACTTCATTATCGTTTTATTTTTTGGAGTGTCTCTCTTTTATCATTTGATAACTGTTGTTTCTTTTTCGTTTTTGTTGGTCTCGCAGCTTATTGTTCCTGTTTCCATATGTTCCCCCTCACCCATCAACATGTTTAACATTGTCTCGTTGAACGTGCGTGGTCTAGGTCATCCTGTCAAGCGTCAAAAGGTATTGTCTCACTTATCCAAACTTCATACTCATCTTGCTTTTTTACAGGAAACTCATTGTAATGATTTGGAATCTCTTAAACTTAAACATCAATGGGTCAATCAAATTATTTTTTCTCCTGCTCTTGATGGTCATGGTGGTGTTGCTATTGTATTTCATAAATCAATTAATGCACAAATAATATCAACAGAGTTTGATTCCAGTGGACGATGGGTTTTGGTTGATGTCATTATTTGTAAAACACAAGTCACTTTCTTTAATATTTATGGTCTTGTCAAACCCGACCCACAATTTTGGCATTGTATTAAATTGAAATTATCTTCTATCTCTAACCCCAATATAATTGTTGGTGGCGATTTTAATAATTGGCTGGATCCCTTCTCTGATAGAAAATCTAAATGCAAATTCAAGCCTGATAAGACTCAAATCATTTCAATCTGCCATCACCTCTCGTCCTTTGTTTGATGTATGGAAAACTTGTAATCCAGACACTTCCGAATTTACTTTCTTTTCACCTGTCCACCATACTATGTCCCGTATTGATTATATTCTGGCCTCTAAATTATTACTCCCTTGTATCCATTCCTCTGAAATTGGGTCTATTTTTATTTCTGACCATGCTCCCATGTCTGCTTCTTTCGATCTGTTCCTCACTACTTGCAAACAAGGCCGTTGGAGTTTTATTAATCACCTTTTTTCAGACCGAACATTTATAACAGAAGCGACCTCCTTTATTAATGATTTTTTTCATTTCAACAAACCCTCAGACACCTCATTCCATAACAACTGGGATGCCTTTAAAGCATAATTGAGAGCCTTTACTATTGCTTACTCTTCAAGGAAGAAAATATTACTGAATGCTAAATATCAGGAAACTCTTCAACAAATTAAAACCCTGGAGCATAATTACTTTTCCTCCAAATCTTCCTCCACTCTACAAGAATTGATTGTAGTCAAATCTACCCTGAATAAAATTGCACTGTGGATGCCTGTAACATTCTTCTTAAGATTAAATCAAACTTTCATGGTGGCCAAAATAAAGCAGGGAAAATGTTAGCTAATTATTTAAAAATTAAGGCAGAATGTTAAAATATTGGACCTATTGACTCAGAAACAACCAATAAACTTCTTTCCTCTGATTCAGACATTGTAGACACACTTCAGTCCTATTATAATCTTTTATACACAGAGGATACCAATTTGAAGGGGATTTTGAAACTTTTTTCCAAGGTATAACCAAACCTCATTCTCTCCCGGATTCTTTTTTACCTCTTGAACATGATATTTCTCTTCAGGAGATAACCAATGCTCTTAAATCTTTGAAAAAGTTCAAAGCGCCGGGACCAGATGGCTTCTCAGTTGAATTGTTTTTAGCTTTTTCTTCACTTTTTGCACCAAAATTATTACATCTTTTTAATTCATTCCTTTCCCATTATAAAGCCTGTAGTTCTTTTTTAGTAGCCCTCATTATTGTCATCCTCAAACCAGACAAAGATTCTTCCTTTTGTAAAAAAAATTGACCCATCCCCCTAACCAATTATGATTGTAAAACTTTTGCAAAGATATTGGCTTCCCACTTAGAAAAAATGATCCCTCTTCTCATCAAACCAGATCAGGCTGGATTTGTTAAAGGCCGACTTGCCTCCGACAATGCTAGAATGTTCCCCAATATTCTAGCCCTTGGAAAGAAGTGCTCTTCTCCTCTAGCTGCCCTATCACTTGATGCTGAAAAGGCATTTGACAGAATAAATTGGCAATACATGCTTCATACACTTCATTGGTTTGGATTTGGTCAAAAGTTTATCTCATATATTAAATTACTATGTACTGCCCCAAGCGCTTGTGTATTTATTAATGGCCTCTTTTCCCCATATTTCCATCTGCAAAGAGGTACCCATCAGGGTTGCCCCCTTTCTCCATTACTTTTCCTCCTCTGTTTAGAACCCTTTCTCGAACGAATCAGACCTAACAATAATATTACTGGTTTTAAACTTAACTCACACCAAATTAAACTCTCTGCCTATGCAGACGATATACTTGTTTACATGTCCGACCCTTGTAACTCCCTTCCCCCTTTTTTTTTTTTACAAGAGATTGCTTTGTTTTCCACTGTCTCTGGATACAAACTTAATTTTTCCAAAACTCAGATTTTGCCTTTAAATTCATTATGTTACTTTTACATGTAATTTACTTGGTGCCCCCAAAAGATTAAATACTTGGGAACATGGTTTTCCTCAAATATTCCTGATACTTTATCCCATAATTTTACTGCCTTAAAACTCAAACTCACTAATTTGTTGTCTTCCTGGTCCCCATTATTTTTATCTTGATGGGGAAGACTGGACACGATCAAAATGATGATTGTTCCTCAGGTGCTATTCATACTTTCAATTTTACCTTTTAAAATTCCTAATTACGATTTTTCACAGATTAATTCTTTATGTACCAAATTTTTATGGAACAATAAACGTGCTCGTATCGCCCTTTCTAAATTAATTTGTCCAACGGCAGAGGGTGGTGTTCGATTTCCTGATTTCAAACTATACCACTATGCCTTTTTGATTCGTCAATTTTATGCTATGTCTAAAGATTATCAAGATTTACCTTTGCCAACATGGGTTATTGTTGAACGTTCACTGTTAAATGACTTATTTTCAGGATGTTCTGTTTATGACCAATTGTACTTTCATTTCCAAATACCCTATCTTAAAATATTCTCATCTTCTAATACACTCACTTTTTATCAAAAGTTTTGACCCATAACAATCTTTTCTATCTTCTTTAATATGGTTTAATAAGCACATCAAATTCCGCCACAAATCCTTTTACTACAAGCACTGGAAGGAAAAGGGTATTTTTATGTACATCAGTGGATAGTTAACAATTCAAATTTGACCTTTCCCCAACAACAAGAGAAATTTAGCCTCCCTGATTCTTATATCCAGCAATATAACACATTATCACCTGTTCTCCAAACCTTTTTACAAAATTTTAATTCCAATCCCATTTCACTTTCGCTTGTTACGCCCCTGTTTCAAATTCCTTATGACCCAATTCCCAGTGCCTCCTTTATATATAAAACCCTATCCTCATATATTAACGCTCGAAGTAAATCTATTGAATTAGCTTGGGAACAAGATTTATCTCAATTACTTTCTATTTCTCAATGGGATAGATTGTGGCAAAAGATTTTCAGAACTTCTAAAGCTGCCAACATTACACAATCTTTATATTTTATTTATAAGAGAGTTGTAATTACTCCCCTCTTTTTATACAAAATTAACCACTCTATTTCACCATTATGTTGGTCCTGTCTTTCTTCTGAAGGAACATTGATACATTTACTTTACTATTGTCCCAAGGTTTATGACTTTTGCAAAACTATTTGGTCGAAATATATTTTGATTTTTTCTTGTGATGTTCCATTTGCTATTCACAATATATTTTTAGGTACTTAATCTCCTGATTTAGATCAACTTCATTCAAAAACTATTTTATTTGACCTTTTTATTGCTGTTGCTTTTAAAGTCATATTAACATGTTGGAAAGACAATTCTAAATTATCCTTTTTGCTTTGGTGGAATTTAATTTGTGATGAACATAGAATTGCTTCTATCTCTCACTCTTCTATTCATCTAAATATCAAGTCGGATTCATTATGGTTACCTTTTAGTACATATTTATCCTCACACTCATCTTTCCTATAACACCCATTTTTAATCTATTCATTTTTCCTTTCTATCTTCTTCTCCTCTTTCTCCTCCCTTTTCTTTCCTTTCTCTCTTTTCTATAAAAAATACATATAATATACTCTTTTCTTTTTTCTTCTGGAACACATTATTTTATTACGATCTTGTGATTTAATATCCTCATTATTTTTCTCTTCCTATATTACTGTGTTTTATTATTATATCTGCATTATTTGCTTTTTTATTATTCTTGTTCATATAGATTGTAATATCCTTTGTTTTATATCCTGCTATAGATCCTCTGAGTTATGTAAACTTTTGACTTTGTGTTCATTCTCTTAAAAAAAATCATTTAACAAAAAAAAAGAACTATACAGATGGTTAATGCTATTTATAATGTGTGGCATTCAAAGAGGACATCCAGGTAGCACAGTGGGACCACAAGAAGATTATCATACATCAATTTTGTACTATAGCCATGGACTATTTTGTTCTTCATACCCATTGGAACAACAGCCATACTGAAGGTGAAGGGTACATGTATACATATTTGCACTCATATGAGCTTACTGTAGTAATCTGTAATCCTCATAAGGCATGGAAAGTGGTTCATGAACTGTACTTTTTGTGTTAAAGTATGCTGCAGTGAAAGGATCGTAATGATGGTCCAAAGTGCTCATCAAGAAAAACATTCACATTTGGAAATGTGTGGGCATCCACTTTCAGAATACTGCCAATGAAAACATGTCAGTAACTTGCATATGCGCAATTGATGCAACAAAATAAAAATAGATGCAAGCAAATATCACTTACAGATGTGACATTGATCACATGCTAATGTACATAATGAAGACATTCCAATAAAGGACATATATCACGAATGTCCCACTGTTCATAACTGAACTCCTGATATCTTTCTACATCCTCCTGTCCACAAATGTAGGCAGTCTCATACGCACCTATAAAGTGACATTGTGTTATTTATAGTGTAAACCGTTTCTGTTGTTAAAAGGACTCGATTGCTGGCAAGTGCTCATAGAAAGATCTATCTCGGAAACGCAAAGGAGCATGCTCCTGACAATGACTGACATTTGATTATACTCAAATGTTACTAATGATAATAAATAAGGCCGTTAAAGTATATATGTACCTACTAGATAATTCTGTAAATGGGACAATGCACTATGAATAGGCTTAATGAAAGTTTTATTTTTTATTTTTTTAAATCAAATCACATTGTACCAATGTCTTAAAAATTGAAGCGTGGGGGCGTGGTCTCGCCAGGAATGGAGTGAGACGTGCTTTGCTTCGTCTCCGGGCCGCCGCCGCGATACTTTGCCTTTTTAAAGCGGCTCTGCGGCAGCGCCGGAGATCTGATCGTCACCCGAGGGGAGCTGACGGCGAGGGGCACCCGGTGAGCGGCTTGGAGGTGCTGGCAGTACCGGAGGGCGCGGGACCCAGAGGTGGGGAAGGCCCGGAGAACGCTGTCCTGCCCGCCATTTTGCCCGCCGACCGTCAACGGCCGTTGGCGCCCGATCCCTGAGGAGGGGGAGAGGTCGGAGACCCGGCGATCCGGGCGAACTGCTGCGAGCGGCCCTATCTCAGCCCCGGACTTACCGGGTAGTGCAGCGGGCCCCAGACTGCCTTGGACACGGGCTTCGGGGCCTCCGGGGGCGGAGCTGCGGAGTAGCGGTCGCCATCTTCCTTCGGACTGGCCTTCCCCCCCGCCTGGATTGCTGGTATGTGACGCGCGCCGGAGCTGGGCCCTGGGAGAGTCCTAGGGGGCGTGCGCTGAGGCCGTGAATCTCGCTGGGGGCCTGCATCTGCCCCGGGCTGGCGGGGAGCGGTGTTCTGGAGCTCCTGCCTGTGCCCCTGTGATCGCTGGGGGCCTGCTGCGCTCCCGCCGGAGCCCTGGGTCGGCGCTGGAGACCTGAGGAGGGGCTGGCAGCTGCTGCGCTGCCCGCGCTGGACCTCGTGGCTGGCTCGAGGAGGGCAGGAACCCGTGGACGCCCGACGGCGGAGCCCTGCGGCGACAGATAGCACACAGTGAGTTGTTCCAGGGGGGTGACCTGCTGGCCCCGGGACTGTTGCCAGCCTTGCCGGTACAGGGGTGTCCGGCGGGGGGCCTTCGCGCTCGTTGAAGAGGGGCCTGGATGGCTGGGGGCTTATGTGGGTCCCCTGATTAGACTGCACCGGAGAGCGGAGGCGCTGGTTTTGGCCTTGGGGCTTGGGGACTGCCTGTGGACGGCTCGCTGCCGAGACCCCGCCGTCTGGGAGGTGTGCAGACGGGGCTTGTGGAGGCGCATCTGGAAGCGAGAGGGTGCCGATCTGGGATTCGTGACCTGCTGCCCGCTGCGGAGCGCTTGGCGGTGCTTGCCTGGGGGTAGCCTGCCGGCTGGGGGAGCTGACCCGCCTGGCGCGGTCTAACGCAGGCCGGAGCCCAGCATGACTCGCACGAAGCCTGGGAAAGAACCCCCGGCGACCAAGGACGCTTCAGTCGCCGACCTATGGGGGAAGCCGGGTGCTAACTCATCAGGAGGGGGAACCCCGGCGGAGCCGGTCACACAGTCCTTCATGGCGACATTCATGCAGGAACTCAAGACTGAAATTGGGTCCCTTCGCACGGAAGTCCAGGCCTGCGTCAAGGACCTTCGGAAGGAGGTAGGGGACCTGGGAGACCGCGTAGACGATATGGAAAAAACCCTGGACGCCCGCACAGAGGATCAGGAAAACCTTTGGCAGCGCTTGGCGACCCTGGAGGAGCAACATGTTGAGCTCCAGCTCAAACAGGAAGATTTGGAAAATAGGGGGCGCCGAAACAACATTCGCATCAGGGGTGTTCCGATTGGGGCCGAAGGGGAGGATATCATGACATTTGTAGCGGACTTGCTTCAGGAGATCCGCGGGGACGATGATGCCTCGCCGCCGGCTCTAGACCGAGCGCATAGAGTAGCAGGACCGCCGGGGAGACCTGGACTCATCCCCGACATTCTGACGAGGGTCCACTTCTTTGTGGAGAAGGAAGCGGTTCTCAAAGCAGCCAGGGACAAGCCTGACATTCGCTATAAGGGCGCGCAGATTCAACTGTTCCAAGACCTGGCCTCTACGACCCTCAGACGTCGCAGGGACTTTCGGCCCATTACGGACAAGCTGCGAGAACTACATATACGCTACCAGTGGGGCCACCCCTTCGCCCTCATTTTCCAGTGGGAGTCCAAGCGCCGAGTGCTCCGCTCCTTCCGGGAGGCGGCCCAGCTGCTCCGGATCCCGGACTCCCCTTCGACCAGCCCGGCGCGGCGCGGTGCGGCGGATCGCGGGGCTCCTCGGGGATCGCAGTGGTCCACGGTGCGTCGATCCCGGCGCCCCTCATCCCCGACTGGCAGTAGATCATCAAGGGACAAGCACGACATCATCAAACATATCAAGTCCTTGGAAGGTGGCTCGCCGCTTATGGGCTCACAGGTATCGCCCCTCAAATGAGTCTCCCTGGGGTGCACAACTCCTGATCTAGCCTGCTCTTCGACATGTTGCGACGACTCTGCAGGAGAGGCGGTGGCCCGGAGCGGGCTTTTGGTTCTGTGATCTGTTGGCCTGGCGATGACAAACCCCCACGCCTATCCATGGGAGAGTGACATCTCTGGGACAGCTTGTGCCGCGAGGCCTGGCTACTCCTTAGACTGGATTAGGACATGTTGGCCCGGTTGGCCGGTTAAGACTGGATGTGGTTTTTTTTTGGTTTTCCCCTTCCCTTCTTTCTATCCTTCCTTGGTTCCCCTGTGGCGGGGGGGGTTGGACGGGCGGGCGGGGGTATGAGAGAGATGAGGCATCCCGAGGGGTACTGGGACTATGACTACTGAGCCGTGCTGGAAGGTCCTCTCCCTTAATGTGAAGGGGCTTAACTCGCCCAATAAGCGTCGCCAGGTGTGGCGTTACCTCTTGCTCCAGAACCCCGACCTCATTTTCTTACAGGAGACCCACCTTCTTAAGGCTGATGTGGCCCGTATGGCCCACCCTCGATACCCCCAACAGTTCTGGGCCTCGGCTACTACTAAGACAGCGGGGGTGGCCGTCCTCTGCAGGGCGGGAATTACCCAGGGGGGTTCTAAGGTGCTACGGGACAGCGAGGGTAGATTCTTGAGGGTTGAGGTCAAGAGGGGACATCACACTCTCACCCTATGCAACCTCTATGCTCCCAATCAGGGCCAAGATTCTTTTCTCCGCAGGCTGATCAAGGATCATTTAGAGCAGATTGACACGGACCTCATAGTTGGGGGGGACTTTAACTTGGTGTGGGATGCGGGGCTGGACCGTTGCGGGGGCGCCTTTCACGGGGTGGGGGCCATGTCTGCGGCAGTGAAGAATTCCCTCACCGCCCTCAATTTAGTGGATGTTTGGCGTTACCATTCCCCGGGCTTGCGAGACTACACGTATTATTCGCATGCGCACCGTTCCTACTCTCGTATAGACCTGCTGTTGGTCTCGCACTCCCTGCTTAAGGACACCATTACGGCTACACACTCTAGCATCTCTATCTCTGACCACGCTCACGTGGAGCTGAGTCTCCGCGAGCGCTGCGCTGGTCCCCCGCGACCCGGTCGGTGGAGGTTCCCGGACCATGTACTCCGGGACCCGGTAGACAGGGAGGAAGTGCAGGCCGCTATCCTAGCGTACTTTGCAGACAACGACCTACCAGGGACCCCCCTTCCCCTCTTGTGGGACGCCTTTAAAGCCACCATCAGGGGCACCCTCACCGCCATTGCGGCCGCGAGAGCACGGGAGGCTCGCTTGTACGAGCACAAGCTCGAGAGGGAGGTCAAACTGCTGGAGAAGATGGACCAAGAAAGTCCGACGATGGCACGCAAACGCCGCCTGGCCATCCTGCGCGGCCAGCTTCGCGCACACAGGACGAACAAGGCGGAGCGTGCCTTACTGGCGCTCAAGCAGCGCTACTATGCGGGAGGGGACAAGGTGGGGGCCGTGCTGGCACGGCGCCTGCGTACGCGGGCGGCCAGGGCTCACATCGCTAAGTTGCAACGGGTGGACGGCACCTGGGCCACCACGGAGTCGGTCAAGCTCCAACTGTTCCGCGACTTCTACGCGGCGCTCTACACCGCTGACACCCCAGCGCCGGATTTGATAGCCTCCGCCATGGGGGATTGTGTCTGGGACTCGCTCAGTGAGCATCAGTCGGGCCTCCTCGAGGCTTCCATCTCGTCGGAGGAAATGGCTGGAGCCTTGCGAGATCTTCCACTGGGCAAAGCACCAGGCCAGGATGGATTGCCGGTGTCCTTCTACCGTGCCTATTGGCCGCAACTTCAGCCGTACCTTCTTCGCCTTTTCAACTCGTTTGATGAGGCAACGGGCCCGTCGACGGATATGGCTATGGCCGAAATCGCCCTCATCCCGAAACCCGGGAAAGATCATACCCTCTGCTCTTCCTACCGGCCTATTGCGCTCTTAAACACTGACCTCAAGCTGTACACTAAACTACTGGCGAAACGGCTCAGTGTCCACATGCCCAATCTCGTCGAGCCGGACCAGGTGGGGTTCATCCAACACCGCCAGGGGGCTGACAATGTGCGCCGCGTGGCGCACATCGTAGGCAAAGCCAAACACTGGGGGATACCGGCGTGCCTCCTCTCGCTCGACGCGGAGAAAGCGTTCGATCGGGTCGACTGGCTGTTCCTTCGGGAGGTTCTGCGGCGAGTGGGTCTGGGCCCGAAGATGGTGGCGCGCATTATGGCCCCCTACATTTCGCCAGTGGCTCGGGTGCGAGTGAACGGTCAGCTTACACAGGCCTTTCCCATCTGTAGGGGTACCCGGCAGGGATGCCCCCTGTCCCCCCTATTGTTCGCCCTGGTGGTGGAACCCCTGGCCATCATGATACGCCGGTCCCCCGACATCCGTGGTATCTCCCTTCGAGGGATGGAGCATAAGATTGCCCTCTTCGCAGACGACCTCCTTCTCACCCTCTCGGACCCGTTGCACTCCCTGCCGGCAGTCCACTCGCTGCTTCAAGAGTTTGAACGGGCATCCGGGCTCAAAATCAATCATGCGAAATCTTGGGCCCTCAATTTAACGATCCCGGATGGGGACCTCGTGGCGCTCCGGTCCTGTGTTCCCTATCAATGGACGACCGAGTCGGTGCGCTACCTCGGCCTGAATCTGACCCCGGACCTGGCCACTTGGACGCAGGCCAATTGGCAGGAGTATAAATGTTCAGTCCAGACAGACCTGCGTGCGTGGAAAGCCCTGCCACTATCTTGGCTGGGTAGACTCAATACGGTGAAGATGTCCATCCTCCCAAAGATCTTGTACCTCTTCCAAACACTACCGACGCCGATCCCAGAACACCAGATTCAAGGGCTCCAGCGCGAGCTGGTGGCGTTTGTATGGGGGGGGAAGAAGCCGCGTTTCTCTAACACGCTCCTGATGCTCCCCCGAGACAGAGGGGGCCTCGCGTGCCCGAATCTTCTTGAATACTATTGGGCTTCGCATCTTCGCTACGTCTTAGAATGGGGGGCGTGGGAGAGCGAAAAGGTGTGGTTCCACATGGATCGGGCAGTCACCTGCCGCCCTCTGTGGGATCATGCCTGGCTGCCTCGGGAGGTGCGCCATCGCAGCGCTTACTTGGCTGTCCCCACTCGAACGGTCCTAGAGATATGGGACAAGGTGGCGGTCCGCAGGGGTCTCACCTCCTTCCCATCTCCGCACACCCCAATTGCGCACAATCCGCAGTTCCCCCCTGCGTGTCGTCCGCCCTTCTTTGCCAATTGGACGGAGACCGGCTGTAGAACGATTGGAGACCTCTTCACAGGGGGGGGCTTTAAGTCTTTCGCGCAATGTCAGCACGAATTTGGACTGTCGGAGAACGACAAGTTCCAGTACATCCAGCTCCGACACTGGATCCAGGGCTCATCCCTGACGCAGGCGGCTACACGATCCTACACACCGTTCGAACAACTAGCACGGACTTTCGGCACGTATAAGGGGCTGATTTCGCGTATCTACCAGGTGTTACAACATGCGCAGCGGCCGGCTCCCCATCTATATCAGTTGAAGTGGCAGGCCACCTCTGACTCGGGGGTCACCCCCTCTCAATGGGTCAGGCTGTGGAGGGACATCCCTAAAATTCTACGCAGCATCCCCCAGCAGGAGTCAGCCTACAAGGTAATGACTCAATGGTATTATACCCCGGTTCGGCTCCAGAAGATGTTCCCTAAGACGTCTCCTCTCTGTTGGCGATGTACGCAAGCGCCGGGCGATTTCATACACATTTGGTGGTCCTGTCCCCTCCTGGCGATCTTTTGGAAGGAGGTGCTCAGTCATATCAAACGGGTGTTGGGGTACCCTCTGCCTGAGGATCCGCTAGTGGTTGTTCTGGGCCTCAGGCCAGGGGCCGTGAGAGCTATGACGGGGCGGGATCGGCACCTTAGCCTCCACATGTTGGGCGCCGCCAGACAGACAGTGGCGCTCTACTGGAAAAAGGCTGAGACTCCCTCTGTAAACGTTTGGTTTACCCGCTTGTGGCAGGTGGTGGCGATGGAGCTGCTCACGGCCCGTCTTCAATCCCGTGAGACTCAATATGAGAAACTCTGGAAGCCCTTGGTAGACCATCTAGGGCGGATGGAGCATGCTCGGATGCAACCGCCGCGACTGCGAGCCTTGAGGCTTTTCGAGGACGTTGTCTGCCCGGCGGATCCAGGACGCCTTTGGGGGATGTCTGAAGACGGAATGGGGGGGCTTGATGCCGCCCCCCCACCTCCGGGGAGAGGGAGCCCCGAGCCTGCATACTCGGGATCTGGTGGCCTCGGCGGATTGGCCTAGTGGTGGCGTTACTGACTCTCTTGCCCTCCGTTCCCCCATCGCCCCCCCCTCCCCTCCGCCTAGCCGGTACCCTCCCTACCCTCCCACTGTTGTTTCACTTCCCCTCAGTTAGTTGACCGCTTTATGGACACTCCTGGCATCAGGGACTACCTCCAGGGTCCCGTGCATGATCACCCCATTACTGCCGCACCTGAAATGCCTGGGGGATGGCTTTACGTATGACGTGGCTGGCCGGATAGCGGCTCTGCTTACCCGTACCTTTCCGGTCCCTAGGGTTCAATGCTGGGTATTCAGGGATCACCACCCCGGTCTTAGCATTCTGGCTGCGTGAGCAGGGGCTGCTCGAAGCGAGGCGGGAATGGTGGGGCATTCACCCGGGGTTAGACAGTTTAGACACAACCTTGCCTCCAAGGCCGGGGCCTTGGCACATCCAATGCCATCATACATGACATTTAGCGGCCTAAAGGGAATTCCAGATCTTAACGCTCTGCAGGAACCTACCCGCGATGTAAGGGTTGCTACTGCTGGGGGGCTTTGACTGGCGGGAGCGGGGGTCCCTTTAGAGGATGGAACTACATGGGTTCTTGTGCTTAAGGCATGACATGTAATCTTGACCTCCCGGGCCTTCGCCCTTGGTTGCTTGAAGAAGGTTGCTGCCGGCCCCTGTGGTTGTAGGCGAATAAGCTGTGTATTGAAGCCGGAGTGCTCCATTTCATTTAATAAAATAAAAAGTTGTTTCCAAAAAATTGAAGCGTAAAGTTTTGGTTATAAACTTTAAAAACAGGTGTATTCAAAATGATGCAAAAAAAATGGAAGCTGTGGCTAGATGTATAAAACGTTTTAGCGGTTGCCATCCCTGCAATTTTCTCCATTTGAAGGTTTGTGACTGCTAAAAAGGTTTGCACTATGTACTAAACTCATTTTAGGAGTCATTAAAAGTTGTACTGACTCCTAAACTGGGTTTAGAACGGGGTAATGAGTTGCAAATTGGAAGGTAAGTGCTGTGATCATCCATTTCATATTAGGATTCCTTTCAATATGCATCAATGTCAAGTGACGTAATACAAGTCGAAAACATTGAAATGTTACTGACCCTCAAGTTGAGGGTGGTAATTGATTTACAAAATGGAAGATGTCCCCTTTCAACCTCTGTTTCTGGGGGAGAAGGTAATGGTCCAAGGGACCAATGCCAACTCTTTGGAAAACTTTCCAAAAAAGAATAATTTTTTTAACAGCCCGACCGATCTAATGGATATTAATTAGGCAAGTCGGAGTGTGCCCCACTTTGATTCAGAATTTTAAGAACCAACCTATTAGTACATAACTCGCTTTACTGTGGTTGCAACCAGAATAGTTAAACATTTGGTCCTAGACTCTGTCTCAAATAATTAAAGGGTTTCTTTCTTTTGTATAACAAGAGGGCCACACACCATCCACATTGTGTGTGTTGAGTACATGCACAGATGAAATGCAGTGTCACTAACAACTTTAATGTTGAACATAACAAATGGTTACTTACTTGAAGTCCTGGTTCTGCATCGTAGTAATCCTAACTGAAGTGATAAATGTTAGAATAATTACCACCTGTGTGAGCACCCTTAAACAATTGAAACCCAATATTTGTCAATAAAGTTAAAGAGAATACCTTTGTCTATATGCCCATATGGAAAGTAGCACCCTTTATAAAAGTCTATCCTACACGGGATTTTCTCAGAAATGAAAACTACAATGAGCATTCGAAATGTAAAACCAGATGAATATCTTTTATTGAGGAAAAAGCTCAGATAAATACTCTTTCATAATAACGGTTCAGAAAAATAGTCTGTTCCTTCATAAGGCCAGGTACTTCCACCTCCCATGAAGCACTGTACTGTCAGTTGTCTCCCTCGGTCAATCCTTTCTTAGGTCGAGTGCATATATGAATGTAGCCTCAAGAATTTATTGACTGAATGTCTCTTGCCCAAAACAACCCAGCGGTCATTTATGACTTCTATACAGATTCTTTAAATTCAGAACTGGGACTACAAGTAAATAAACATTTCTTTTGTATTGTAGGATCTTCAATCATAATTGTTAAAATAGAGCAACAAGCTAAAATAGCCCTTTGAGATGTGTATCTTGTGCATAAGAAAGAATATAAAGAGCCTAATGGAAATGGCCTCCTATATGCAGCTTCTAGGCAGATAGTTTCTATAGAGTTGCTTCACCAAATCTAGCACGTCTGGGTATCAGAATTTAGACAGTAGTGCCTCATAAATGTATGTACAGACCTCCAGATGGCCACTTTACGCTACAGAATATTGCTATTAGACATTTCTAAGCCATGCTGTATTTGTAGCTTTCTCTCTAGCTAAGGGAGTTCTTGCCTCCCTGGAAGAGACATGTTTGCTAATTGATAACATAAGGAAATGCATGCCACAATCTGTCTAGATATAGATTGGGTTTTCTGACAATATATTGTCTAATAAATATTGTGAGGCACATATATTATGATGTCAAAAATATCATGGTTCAGAATATTGCAGGTAAAACAATCGTTTTCTGAATATATTTTTTAACATTGTTAAGAATATTATTGTGGACGTTTAGGTAAGATGGCGTCTGTGTAGTATTGCAGATGGTCTCCGGGTGAGGACGAGATCAAATATACCAGAAAATGAGCCTGGTTGTTGAGAAGGCAGTAGGGTATGCTTTGGAGTGATCGTCACTCCTAGTGTTTGATGCTCAGGTGAATTTGCAGTGTATGTGAGCAGGCCGGAGGGCACGGCGGTCTGCGGAATGCTGACTGGGTGAGAGAGGTGTAGGCAGGTAGTGGGAGTAGAGTGGCGGGGGCTCCACCTGCCATAAGAATAGGATGTTACAGCAAACAAATGATGGATGGAATGCTGACAATGCAAACTTTCTCCCCCAGTCAAAAGATCGGAGTTAAATCCATCGTTCTTTTGCCCACTACGCCACCCCAGTTTGGACCCAGCCATATGCAAATCAGTCTTGACCCTGTGCCCCATGGGAACAGTCCAGACCGAACTGCCAGCCCAGGTCCTCCCTGGACCGGAAACAAGCATCCTGGGACCGGTTTCAGGGTATGTCACCCTTCTTCAGCCAGGCTAGCTTGAATCCAGTGGCACAGTGAGCAAGGGACCCACGTCTGGGCATACCCAACCCACTTAGGGCGAAAAGTGTTACAGCAAACAAATGATGGACGGAATGCTGACAATGCAAATATTCTCCCCCAGTCACAAGATCTGGGTTAAATCCATCGTTCTTTTGCCCGCTACACCACCCCAGTTTGGACCCAGCCATATGCAAATCAGGATGCTTGTTTCCAGTCCACAGGGTCAAGACTGATTTGCATATGTCTGGGTTCAAACTGGAATGGCATGGTGAGCAAAAAAACGATGGATTTAGGCCCAGATCTCTGTACTGGGGTGAATGTATGACATTGTTCTGCATTCTGTCCATCAACTGTTTTTTGTTTTTTATAAGAATAGGATGAGCACACTCAGTTTTGGGCCCACAGTGTGGTGGGGGTAAGAGACAAGATGGTGCTGGACCCAAGAATGGTATGGGCCCAGCAGAAGGGTTTGCAACCATGTCCGGGCAAGATTGTAAGTTGACCAGAAGCCTACAAAGACCCAAAAACACTAGGTAAAGCATTGTGTCCACATGTAGCACTTTAAAACTGTGCCACAACAAGGTCCCTCTCCTATTTACACATGCAACACACTTGCAGAAATATACAAAGGTGATGTAAAGCACCCTGTGAGGCCAGGCTATTTTAACTGAAGACCTGGGAGAGTACCAGAGATGGTGCGCACCATTGCTACCATCATGGAATTGAGGGAAATGCGTTGTCAGCAGGGCCTTCTTGTGGGGCTACAGCATAATGGCAACAATATATATGTGTATGGCAAGTAAGATGTGCTGGCGCTGATCATCAGGGTCCAAGTTGGGGTCACTACATTATGACAGGAAACAGCTGCACATACCATACTTGCATAGGAATCTACAAACCAACCCAATCACAGATTTCTTTCCCAACATCTCTTCTAAGAACAATCACGATGGCTGGCCATCATGACATCAAAAAACACTCCACTTCATATAGAGGATCTAAAAGATGCCTGGAGGACACGAGGGTTGACATATAGAGAAACATGGATGAGGGGCTATCAAAGTTGCCATCAGAGATAGGTTGTTATATGGCAGATATCAAAACAGGATTGCAAAACATGGGGCATCGACTGGAGCAGACCGAATCTGATACCCAAAAGGCAGCCGACTGACCAAGTGCTCACCACCACTATATGTCATGAAAACACAGACTAAATCACTGTTGGAAAAGTGTGAGGAGTTAAAAAACAGGTCAAGAAAGACATCATTAGCACAAGGAATTTGAAAAAGGGGACTGAAGGATACACCATGGACAACATTGCGGAATGTATCACAGATATGTTTCTATGCGAAGGGCAATAAAGCAGATAAAGACCTGGCTAGTAAACTTAGAGACCAGTGAATGGAAAAAAGAAACAGCATCCTGGAAATCCTCAGAAGGGAAAGAGATATCAATTGAGGAGTGGAAGAGTGATCTTTTCCTAGACTTCTATTGATCCCTGAACTCAGCAAGAAATGAACAAATGAGTGAGATGCAGGATTTTTGAGATAGACTATTACTTTTGACCGCACTCCCAAATGGCTAGAAGAACTAAAACCTATGTTAACACAGGCAACCCCAAGAGATGATGGGCTGATAGTGTATTTCTATAGGGATACTGTGCCTCTCCTAGTGGGCCTCCTCAGTATGTTGTTGAACTTGTTCCATGAAACATGGCATTACACAACCATGGCTGAGGTGACTGTACTCCCCAGACCAGGAAACCCCTCAGATTATTGCAAATAATACAGAACAGTACTCCTTAACAAAGACACTAAAATTGTCACTAAAAACCTGACAGCGAGATGAAAGGGGGTCCTCCAGGTGTTTGTGGAACCGGATCAAGTGGTCTATGTCAGGGAGTGGTTTGACGCATGGAAGGTAACCCACATAGTGGAAAAATGCAGAACGAGGGATGTCCCTGCTCTCCTGGAGTCGCTAGCTGCAGAAAAGTCATTTGACAGGGTGTGCTGAGGCTTCCTTAAAGTAGCTAAATAGAATTCATGAAAAAATGGATACTGGGAAATGAGGTTCAGCTGGAAGTTGGAATCAGAGTTAATGGGTTTAATTTGAACAAATATCAGCTGCATAGTGGTAGGAGTGGTTCCCTGCTGCACATGGTATGTATCCTTTCTATTGAGCCACTGGCAGCCCTCATACAGGCAAATGCAAACATCAAGGGATCTACAAAGGAGCACAAAGTTAGCCTCTTCACAATTAAATTTCTCCTCACTATTGAAGAACTAGAGTTACCTTAGGCCCGTTAGCCTTAGAGTGGCCTTCACCCAAAGTTTTGCCTTCACCCCTCTGGTTTTGTTGGACTTAGGGGTATGTGCACTTCCCCACAGCTAACCAGTGCTAAAGTGCTTGTAGTCAGGCCTTAAAACGTGGTAACATTGACCTATACGTCCCTAATAAAGTGATATTACTTTATTAGGGACTTTTAAGTCATGCCTGGGGCGTATAAAATTACATGCTACTAGTGGACCTGCAGCACTTATCGTGCTACCCACTTAAGTAGCCCTATGAAACCATGTCTCAGGCCTGCCATTCAGCCTGTGTGCAGATCTAGTCTGCCATTTTGACCTGGCATAATAAACCCTTTGCCTGTCCTCAGACCACCTCGTAATACATAAGTCACCCCTACGTTAGGCTTGTGCTGTGTTTTCACTTTATTGCTGTTCAGGTGCTAAGTATTTACTTTAAGCATTGCCTCTAAGTTAAACCTTGCTGCCTCTGTGCCAAGCACCAGAGGGATGAACACAGGTTAATTTAGAGAGTTTTTGTGGTTCAACCTGACAAGGATTGTGGCTGTTGCTTGAGATGGGCTTACACCCCCCTCAACATACAACCCGATTTTTCACACCTGGTGGTTTTGAAAAGGCATAGGGCTTTAAAATACATTTTGACAAATCTGAATCTTTTGATCCCAACAGATAGCGAAGAGTAAGTGAAATCTCTGTGCCCAATGAGGTGGGCAAAATCTTCTTTTAAATACTTCGAGATTCACATCTCTGTGGAGACATGGATTAAAGCTAACTGGCCTTGCCAAAAGACACAGATCATAGCAGATCTCCATTGACGGAAGGGACGCTATATTTCAATGTGAGGTCGATTAAATGCATTAAAAATGAATTCAGTACAACCATAATGAATCAACTGTGGACAAAACAAAACTGCACTTCGCACAAAGTTCCAAACAGTTTTACACCCTGTGCTCTTCTTTTCGGGTATTTACCATCATTTGGTACCACTGCTCAGCAGAAATCGAATCAATGTACAAGTGGAATGGTGCAACTGAAGATATTATAGTCCACAACTTTCCAATTTTATTCAAAATTCTTTTTAGTCTTCCTGTGATTCATAAAGTCATTTTCCATACATAGCAACATCCAGCCAATGCGTTTCGTTCAAAGAAAAATTTTTTAACTTCATTTGGGCTCCAATTTGTTCATATTCTTTATACTCCCAATTTAGAGTTCTTGTGGGTTCAGTATCTGAAACTCTTTAGGTACATCAAACAATTATTACCAGGTGAACCTCATAATCATGGATCACATCCATAAAATAGTATATTTATCCTGTTATTCAAACAAGATGTTAGGGAATAGTATCTCCCATTTGGTACCTTGATACGTAACGCATCTCCACAATCACGCTAACGTGATATTGAACCCACAAGAACTCCAAACTGGGAGTATAAAGTAAAGAATATGAACAAATTGGAGCCCTGATGAAGTTCAAAAACTTCTCTTTGAACAAAACGCGTTGGCTGGATGTTGCTACGTATGGAAAAGTCTCTTAATGCAGTGATGATTCCCATATTTTGTTGGGCGGAGGGGCATCTGTTGTCTCTGGCGGCTGTTCATATCTGGGGAGTAGACAATAGGGTGGCGGATACCCTCAGTCGTTATTTCCCCGCCTCTCAGGAGTTGTCTTTGACTCCGGAGACCTTTTGGCTTATGGTCATGAAGTGTGGTCTTCCTTTTCTCGACCTATTTGCTTCCCGGCACAATACTCAGCTGCCTCGTTCCGCTCCTGTGTGCCGTCAGGAGGAGTCATGGGGGGTGGATGCTCTGACTGTTTCTTGGCCATCGCTCCTGTTCTATGCCTTCCCACCCCTTGCGCTGATCTCCCAGTTTTTGGCTCGCCTGGTGCAGGAGTCCCAGGAGGGGGTGGTGATGCTTTAGCCTTGTCGGTCTTGGTTCCCCACTCTGCGACTGTTGATGGTTCAGGGTCCCTGGTTGATCCCATCCTTTCCATCTCCCCTGCGGTTGTCTCCAATGTGGTCTCTCCTGCGGCTTTCAGTTTGGGTGTTGAGAGGCAGGGGTGGTGGCATCGGGATTCCCCAGAGCATTTAGCAATGGCTCCACAACAGTCTCGGAAACCTTGGACTCTCAGGCCCTATGGTTGGCAGTGGGGGAATTCCCATCAATGGTGTCATGATCTGGAGTTGTCCTCCCGGATTGCTCTCTAACTGGATTGCTACAGTTTCTCTGGGAGGGGTTTTAGAAGAAATTGTCTGTTTACACTTTGCAGGCTCAATGGGCCACGATTAAGGTGTTTCATTCCCCTTGGGGGAATTTGTCAATGTGGATGACATGGTCTCTAGGTTGGTAAGAAATTTTTCTTTGGCCCGTCCTGAGGTGCGGCCATTGTTTCCTTTTTGAGACCTTCCCCAGTTGTTGCATGGTCTAGTGACTTCTTCCTTTGAGCCTTTGGTTGAGGTGGACATCAAGTTTGTGACATTGAAGGTGTTTTTTTTGGTGGCCATTACTTCGGCCAGGCGCATTGGGAAGTTGGGGACTTTAATTGCTCGGGAACCCTTTCTGTCTTTTTCGGAGGAAGTGGTGGTCCTATGGTTGGATTCCTCTTTTGTCCCCAAAGTGCCTTTTCAGTTCCATAGTTTCTAGGAGTCGGTGTTACCTGCTTTGTGTGCTGATCCGGTGTCTCGCGATGACCTTCCTTGGTCTTTGCTGGGCTTTGCGTATATATCTGGAGCGGACGTATCCTTTTAGGAAGTTTCCCCTTGTGGAAGGAAGGCTTCTTCTTCTATTGGTCGCTGGCTGAAGCAGGTCATTATGTTGGACTACTCCCTTTCAGGTTCCACTCCTCCGGCGGGTGTGCAAGGGCGTTCTACGCGGAGAATGTCTGCCTCCTGGACTGAGGTTTGGGGGGTTTCCCTGTCTGCTGCTACTTGAGGGTCCTCTAATACTTATGTGAGGCATTATCGGATCCAGAATTTGCTGGGGGATGATGCTGATTTTGGGTTGGGTGTAATGCATGCCGTGTGCTCCTGACTTTTGTACCAATAAATCACTGGGTGTTGCTGTCTGCCTTGTGTCCAGGTGGTTTGTTATGGATGAATGCCAGTTGTTGTGGGCATTCTCACTTGTTTATGAATGGGACGAGGACAGGATGGACCTGGGGCTAATGCTCTATGACTTACCGGTAATCTTCAATACTCCTGGGCCCGTTGTCCTCGTCCCATTCATTACTACCCTCCCTCCCTCCCGAATATGCCAGCCTTCATCTATGCAAAAAGAACAATTAATGGACAGAATGCAAAACAATGTCATACATTCACCCCAGTACAGAGATCTGGGCCTAAATCCATCTTTTTTTGCTCACCATGCCATTCCAGTTTGGACCCAGCCATATGCAAATCAGTCATGACCCTGCGTCCAATGGGAACAGTCTAGCCCGAACTGCCAGGCCAGGTCCTCCCTAGACTGGAAACAAGCATCCTAGGAAAAATTTAGGGCTTTAGGCCCTCATCAGCCTGGATAGCTTGACCCACATCTGGGCTATCCCGTCCCACTCGGGGTGACAAATGCAAATAGAACAATTGATGGGCAGAATGCAGAACAATGTCATACATTCATCCCAGTACAGAGATCTGGTCCTAAATCCATCGTTCAAGACTGATTTGCAAATGGCCAGGTCTAAACTGGGGTGGCATGGTGAGCAAGAGAATGATGGATTTCCTTCATCTATGGCTTGGTAGTTAGGAGGGAATGATGGGTAAAGTACATTTATGTACTCCAAGTGGGAGGTGGTGGAGTAGGGCAAGCATTCCTTAATTGTTTTTTTCGGTTGGTGAGATAGGATTATCTCACTTGTTTATGAATGGGACGAGGACAACTGGACCAGGAGTAATGAAGATTACTGGTACGTAATAGGGCATTCCATTTGTATATTGATAAAATTGCATATAGTACTCTATTTACCATACCTATTTCAAGACATGTCACCTCAGCTCTCAATTTTAGAAGTAAAGTTGTTACAAGCCAAATAATTACATTTCTATAGGGAGGTGAGTGTGCAAAGTCATTGATGGTGGCCCAATATGCAAGGGAGTTTGGCATGCCTTAATATTATCAATATTATAACATGGCACACATTAGAATTCAAGTTGTGTAGGCTGCTAGGAACTGGAGAAATGTTGGATATTCATGGATAGGGTTGGGGCAGGACAGTCCATGTGTGATATGGCCTGGCTGTCAAGAAATATACACTTGAAATTGCTGTACGTGTTAGAAATCCCTAAGACATCGTTGATGATGTGGGATAAGATGATGACTAAGCAAGGTCTTACCACATTTTTTAATCCCTACACCCCGATCTTCTTCAGTCCTGCTTTTTCCTGAGGATGGACCTCATGAGATTTACCATTTTGCTAAAAAGGGGGCTGTCTGTTAATATGTTCCATAAAAATCAGATAAAATCCATAAAAAACTGTAAGCTTGCCTTCCAGCTTTCTAAAACAGATATGATGCAATAAAATTAAATATGGCACTGAGTAATGAATTCTCAAATAAAAAGTGCATACACAAGGACACCGATACCATACAGGAAACTCCAGGCTACATATGAAGCATCTTAATTTAGGGTCTTTTGTGTGGTAAATGGTCTTATCAAACAAGACAGGAAACAGAAGTACAGTTTGGATTTTCGCAGAAAAACTGGGAATCGGTATGGCGCATTTTGCAGAAAGACTTAAAAAAAATTCAACATCAGGGACATAATTCACAAAGGTAAAGTTTTACTTTTGGTGTAAGCTTACTATTGTTTTGCTATTCAAAAACTACGAGTGTAGTTTTCCATGTAGTATCTTTACAACTGCAAAGACTGTACTATATGTTTATATGTGGAGTTCTCTGTGTGTAGTATACAGCTGCAGATGCTGTACTATCGTTTTATGGCCGTAATTCTTTGCAGTCATAAAGATACTACACATAAAAGTACCCTCGTAATTTGTGAATAGAAAACAAATAGTAAACTTAATTCAAAAGTGGAAGTTTACCTCTGCGAATAAGGCCCCAGGAGTCAGAATAAAACCTTAAATAGAGATGGGTGAGGAAGAGAAGTTTTGAGAACTTGTTCATGTAGTTAATGCTTTTAGGTTTAGGTATTACAGCTGCACTGTAATGACATCTATAGATTTGACCATGCCAGATGAGTCATCATAGGTAAAATGGCTATATCGGGTGTTTTATGGTCGCACAGGTGGGGTATGGGTGGTACAATTGTTATGTAAGTTGGACACATGCCATGTTTGACCAGTATTGTGGTAATGAAACAATACAAATGAATACAATGTCTTAAAGAATAGTTGTATGTTATATCATCATTTATATTGTCCTTAAGTGTGTTTTGTGTACATGTTTGTTTTAATATATTCTATTTGTTTCGAAATTGTTTGTATTTTTTGGTATTATAATAATTTTCAGAACAGGGTTATGGGTTTCCAAGGGAATAGTGCGAGGAATCATTTAATTATTTTACGTTTTAAAAGTTATGTTTAAAATTGTGTTAATTTTTCATTAAAACTGTTAAATATTTTTATCATAAACTCCTTTTTATGAAACATATTTGTCTTTTTTGTTTTTGTTTTTTAATTATGCAAAATTCATATGCGTCAATGAAGCCACCAACAGAAGCAGAACACTGTTGAAAGGCAATCAAGCACTGTATAAATCCACTCTCCAGACCACCTATTCCTCATCCCACAGACAAATACAATGCCATCAACATTTTCTTCAGTCGAACAATACGGAAGATCCAACAGCACATTGATGATGCCAAGTCTACTTCATCTCCCACGCCCTCTCTTTCTGTAGAATCCTGCTATGGTCAGCCTTCCAAGCCACATCTCTCACAGATCTGGCTGATATACTCAAGCCCCTCAAAGTCACTTGTTATGAAGCTGGTTTTACCTTTGCCCTTCATCAAATCTCTCTGTGATGATGCTCTGTCCCATCTCCTTACCATTATCGATGCCTCCTTCACTCATGGCACCCTAGAACCTCTCAAGACTGGCCAGATCATTCTACTCCTAAAGAAGCCTACACTAGACAATAATGACCTGCCCAGCTACCAGTCGATCATTCACCTACCATTCACCAGTACGATCATTGAAAAAAACTGTCTATCTTCAGCTCTCAGGGCACTGATTAGCACTGATAAAGAAGGGAAAGATATCATTGGAATGAGGCAATTTCCCCTTTCCAACTGCACCTCTTCTAGTGGATTCCTTCTTGGGTATCACCACAAGAGGGCAATAAATGGACTAGACACCAGGTATTGCTTTTGAGGCGGAGATACCCACACTTGGCCAAGTGCTCCCCATCTAAACATTTGAATACAGTGAGGCAAAAAGTTAACTAGGCACCAGGAAACTAAGGGCCTAATTGATGAAAAGTGGTGCCACTCTGCATCAGAGATGGGACAGAATTTGTTAAGAAACGCTGCAACATCTTTTTACTCCATCGATGTGCCAAATTTATGGTTTGTTGCACCATGTTGTAAGCGGTGAGTAAAGAAAAAAAAAATACATTGACGCAGCCGTTGTAACACACAAAAAAGTGACGCAATTACTGTAGAAGTGTCATAACTCACAATTGCGTATTCAGACGCAAGCCGAACTATGGTTGCACCATTTTTCGCTAAATAGCTAAAACATACACGCAAATTAATTAAAAAGTATTTCTAAGGCATAGAAGACATCCATGGAGCAGGAAGGAGACATCAGCAGTTAAGAGAACAACCCCCCCACCTCCCCCACTCCAGCCAGGATGTACAGGCCGAAACCCAGGGGTAGAGGAAATTGAACTTTAGTACAGAGGTGAATGAGATCCTAATTAATGAAGTGACAGACCACCAACACCAGCTGTTTGTCATCTCTAAGTTGCCATTATAAAAATTAAAAAAAGACATTTGGCAGGCCATACTGGCAAAGGTCAACAGTGTGGCTCAAGCAAAGAGGACAGTGCCAGATTCGAAGAAATGCTTGCATAACATCAAGTGCAGGTCACAAGAGACAAAGGCCAAAAACTTGAAGGCATCAGAGGAGGGAGCGCAGCACAACAGGAGGAGCTGGATGCTCTGGAGGAACGGGTGGCAGCTGTTATCCCAGAGGAGTTGGTGGCAGGTCTTACAGGACAGTGCTGAGCATGAGGAACTGCAAGACCCACAAAGTAAGTTGCAACAAGGGGCAATGTGGGTTACAAGCTAATGTTGTGCAGTGCATTTAGCTATGTACCAGTTAAGTATCACAGAAATGTCATGTACACCAGACAGTCTTATGTTGTCCAGCTCACTCTAGATCTATCATGAAACTCAAATATATGTTTGAAGTGCAGTACCAGGCCACTGTCACCTCTGGAAACTGCCAACCACACCATAATCCACCAGAACTACAAATCCCACAACACTCTGCAAAAACCATAAATGAGGTTTTGGCAGAGGGCAGTGCCACAGCGAATCTTGTTGCGGTACCCTACGTCAAAACAAAAGGGAAGGAATGCGCCATATCTATGAGATACTATGCATTCCTGTCCTTTTTCCCTGCACCAGCGCAGAATGGGCTGCCATGCACCAATGCCAGCACCCTTGCACCATAGTCAAGGGTGCCTGCGCTGCAGGGGTGATTGATTTTGTACAGGAAGGCACACCTTCCTGCCCAAAATTAATAAATTCAGGCAAGTTCCCCTTTCTTTGTGTGCTGCTGAATGCAGCACACGTAGAACAAGCATTGGAATAGCCAATAGGTCTCGCTTTTGGAACCTTATAAGTGTTTAGCCATGCAACAGTAGATGTTGTTGCACCAAGGATATTGTACTGCATAACGGCGAGCTGTGAACCTGATAAGTGTTAGGACAGTGCGTGGGGCAGGGGGGTAAACATGGTCAGCTTTGAACCTGATGATAAGTGTTAGGACAGAGCGGGGGCAGGGGGGTAAGCAAGGCGAGCTTTGAACCTGATAAGTGTTATGACAAAGCGGGGGGCAGGGGGGTAAGCACGGCGAGCTTTGAACCTGATGAGAAGTGTTAGGACAGAGCGGGGGGCAGAGGGGGTAAGCACAGCGAGCTTTGTACCAGATGATAAGTGTTAGGACTTTTTCCCTGCACCAGCGCAGAATGGGCTGCCATGCACCAATGCCAGCACCCTTGCACCATGGCGAGCTTTGAACCATATGATCAGTTTTAGGACAGAGCGGGGGCAGGGGGTAAGCACGGCGAGCTTTGAACCGGATGATGTGTTTTAGGGCAGAGCGGGGGGCAGGGGGGTAAGCACAGCGAGCTTTGAACCGTATGATCAGTTTTATGACGTAGCGGGGGGTAAGCACAGCAAGCTTTAAACCTGATGATAAGTGTTAGGACAGAGCGGGGGCACATGGGATAAGCGCGGCGAGCTTTGAACCTGATGATAAGTGTTAGGACAGTGCGGGGGCAGGGGGATAAGCACGGCGAGCTTTGAACCTGATGATAAGTGTTAGGACAGAGTAGGGGGCAGAGGGGTAAGCCCGGCGAGCTTTGAACCTGATGATAAGTGTTAGGACAGAGCGGGGGCAGAGGGGGTAAGCACTACGTATTAAGGGTAAAGTGGCCGCTTCTATAACATTCCTAAAGCTGCTGGTTGAGAAGCTTGCAATGGACCCAGCCTCCCTTCCCCTCCCCTCTGATAAAGGTGGGGGGGGGAGAAGGAGGACAGAAGAGCTGCAGAGTGAAGCTGCTGGCAGACTCTGACCTTGAAGCCTAGAGTTGGGGGCCAGAGGAGCAAGCAGACCGGAGTAGAAAGGGAGAAAGGGACACTTGTTTTCAAGAAATGAAATGCACTGTTCATGCCCAATTGACCAACTTTCATGGCATGAATAGTGGTGAGGCTTGCAAACAAGAGCAGTTTTCCTCCTCCCTGTCCAAAGGGAGGGGTCGACAGGGGAAAGAGCAGGCTGGAGAAGGCCTGCGGAATGCAGAGGGTGGAGAGAACAGCCAGGGCCTGTGACCCATGACGAGAGTGGAAAGCCATATGGCGCCTCTGCTCGTAAGCGCGTGCCCGCGCACATGCACTCAAGCTCTAGGCCACAGTGGCATCATTTTCTGAAGCCCTTACTAAAAGTCTCTCCAGAGCACAGCGCATGCGCAGCTCTAGGCTCGACCTAAAAAGGAAACAATTAGGAGAAATGAAAACATTTCTCCTCTTTGCACCTCCCTAACGCCACCCCTGGGGGGGCGTTGGATTCTGACGCATTCCCAGTTTTACGATTTCTCGTAAATCTGGGAATGCTTCAGGTTCCATGGGTGTTGTGTGGGAACACCCATAGCAACACCCATGGAACGCCCCTTTAACTCCGTGTTCTGCGTCATATTTATAAAGCCATGAAATTCCACGTAAAGTGGCTTTACATGGCCTTGTGAATATGTTGCTGCACATTGCACCACTGGAATGTCAAAAACATTATAACGTGTGGTGTAAAAGTGGCGCAAGGGGCCTCATAAATTAGGCCCATATGGACTCAATTACAAGCCCCTTGCGGCCCCAATGCATCACTTTTCCTATGAAAGAAGTGACACACCAGAGGCGCAAGGCGATTGTTGATAAGCCCCTATGTGTCAGGCATTCAGTTGTTGATACATTGGCACTTTTCTAAACCATTACTCTATATTATGGTAAATGATGAGCATGAGGTGGTAGATCCTACACATCTCCCTCATGACTGTGATGTGAATCTTACATTTTGCACACATGTCGAATTAGACTTCCTCATGTGCACTACATGGTATGTGCTCACACAACAATATTCAACCAGCAGGATAGGCTAGATACTTGGGTAGTTGTTCTGTCACAGGTACTTGTTGACATGGGAGATCTGTGTCCCAAAGAAACATGCATCTGTCCATAAATAGACACAAATGTGTGTGTTTTGGGAAATGCTGGTTGAACCATGGAGGTTCCATGTTGACACACACACATCCCCTTGGATACTATTACTTACACACATGGATGCTGTAACACATTTGTCCAAAGCATGCATTGCTCTATACACTTCCACAATAGTAATTTCACCATAGTGCCTTTAAGTCTTAACATTGTCATATAGTTGGTTTACCTGGCATATGTACCATGATACATGGTGCATATAAGTACCACACCTCTCTTACTTCAGTATCTATCTGCCTCAACAGACACCATCATGAGCATTTTATGACCCATTCATACATGTTAGGGGTTGTGTTAGGAATTACTCTTTAGCTTACCTACCAGTAGGCCATTGTCGTAATGGCCATTCTTGAAGCAGTCATTTATGATGCAGTGCTGGAATATAAAAGCATCATGGACACTGCCAGGGTATTTGGCCAGCACGTTGGGGGAAGAGTCCCCGAGGGTCCACAATGGCCTGTATGTGGATGGAGTGGGTGTGCTTCCGGTTCCTATACATATGTGATGAGGCTGCAGGAGGTACAAATTGCACATGCGTGCAGTCCATGGCACCCAGCATGTGAAAAAACCCAGCTATATCATAAAAACCTTGCTTTGTCTCCATCTGAAGTTCCTTGGTGCTGGGGGAAAAGGATGTAGCGGGGTGTCAGCAGAATGATAGCATCCAGGACAGTGGGAAGGAATTAGCAGAAGAATGGCTGAGATATTCCAGCCACTCTGGCAACTGTTGTCTGGAAGGAGCCTGACACCAGCATATGTTACACCCCCATGCGCTTAGCCTGTGGAGGTTTGTTGATAGGTCTGTTAGCTGTGATCTCTAGCCTTGGAACAAATCCGGTGTAGCAGGTTTACTATGGACTGCTTCTTCAGGCGATAAAAAGTGATGACCTCCTACCTCCTGAGGTCTACCAGAGTGCTCCTTTGGCGAAATATGTGCCTTTGTGGGGGTGATAGAGGGTGGGGGGTGGTTGTGGTGGGGTTGATGGTGGTGGTCGTCTCCGTCTGGCTCCCAACCACAAACTTACTACCTCCATGCTGTAGTGCAAGTTGCAGAACTGTCCTGTCCAGCTTCTGGGGCTTATTTACAAGCCCCTTGTGCCACCGGTGCATCACTTCTTCCCATATAAAAAGTTTTGTACCAGCAGCCAAAGGGGCTTGTAAATAAGCCCCTCTCTTTATATATCTGCATGGATGTGTGATTTCCTACGCATGTGTTTTGCAGGCACATTGATTTTCATGTAAACGAAATGCTGCGCCACTTAAGCTGCAGCTGCGTCACTTTTGAGAAATGTCAAATATCAAGCGCCACTTTTACGCAGGAATTTACGACGGACGCCTACCTTGCATATTTTGATACTTACGTGACGCAGTCCATTCCGAAGCGGTTTCTTCTAGACGCAAGGGCAGGAAAAGTGACGCATCCTCACGGATAAGTCAGCTTATAAATATGGAGTAAAGTTTGCGCTGCCAATGCATCAAAACTTTTTATGGATTGGCGGCGCCAGCTCTCCATAAATAAGGACCTAATTCTTTTAAACAAAATAAGTTGGGGCTGGCCTGTCCTGTCATTGGACCATACCCGCAAACCCTAAAGCCCCAATAGTCTTTTTGCATTCAGGAGCCAAATGGGGGTGGGGAGTTGAGTCAGTAAGCCCCCTAGCCACCAAGGATTTGTTTTTGATACAATAGGGTGGGGATGGCCTGTTTAGGCATTGGTCCATACCCCAACCCAATAAATGCCCCAACAGTGTTTTTGCTGGCCCGGGGGGGCAGAAGAGGGGTTTACCTTGAGTTTTTCCCTCTTGTTGAGGGGCGGGGGACAGAAATTCAAATAAGCATAGGTCATACTCCCTTACTAAAGGCCAACAGTCTTTCTTCCCTCTACCCCACACTCACATACTGGAGAGGGCAGACTGAGAGGTTTACCTAAGAGTGTCATCATGTACATATTACAATAAATGGAAGACCATACTTGCAGCATGTAAAAGAACTGTGGGCACTTATGAAAAAGGAAAAAACAAGGATAAGCATGCACGGAAAGACAACTATTCAGAGACTACCCTAAGAAAGACATTTTGAGTTTTCGTGTTTCTAATAAGTAAAAAAAGTATAAAACAAATATCAAAATTGGTCAACATAAGTTTGTGCAAAATTATCTCACAAACTGCATGGCCTTCACATGTCAGTCTTACCTAGGATATTCTTTTGGTGTTTTACCACTTCTGTAAGCTCTGGAATTTGGAGAAGCTCTGTTTCTAATTCCAACATGTCCATACCAGAGAAGTCATCTGGTAGTAATATCTTCCCAGAATTAAGAAAATTTGCTTGAAAAAGAAACAAAGAAATATGAAAAGTTTAGTAACTAGAAATAATAATGTCTTCTGGTTTATGATTGATGAAATTTATATCAGTATTTACTTCATCAGTATTCACTTAATAGTGTGTATGAATTTCCTTACTTCTAGAAGTCCAAGGAACATTTTTCATAAACAGAATCTTCTTCTTAAATTCATCAAAAAATGATTTAGGTGGGGTTAGAGAAATTTGAAATTCTTGACAGTTCAGTGCCCTAGTGTGCATTTCTCACATACATTCATAGACCTAACTGTACCAGCCATTCAAAGATATTGAGTAGCATGAGATAGTAAAGGAAGTAGGCCATCATATCATATTTATCTTTATTCTGTCAATCTTGACCATAAAAGCACAACAAAAAAACATATACAGAGATTTCACACTTCTATATAAAACGTAATGGAATCAAATTTGAGCTAAAATTTCCACTCCTTAAAATTGTAAGTTGAATTGCCAATTTTGTATACAAATGTGGTATTTTTTAAACTATCCTCTATTTGAATGTGTATATGCGGGTCTGCTGCCCAGATGGTACCTTACAAAGTCAATAAAATGTGTTTTTTCAACAAAATAAAATTGTAGGTTGAATTAATACAAATAGCCCTACAAAGTTCATCGTACACAAATTTCACATTACCTATAGGAATCCCTTCATGCCAACCAAATCTATACTAAGCAATCAAGCGGAACCTGCATCAAAGTCAAAAACATTGATCACAATGCATATTTCTTCTTTGATTTCAGTGCTTGAGTAATAAAATTCAGATCTCAAAACATATCAAAGGAGACACAAGACACTGTGAATAATACAAACCCTCATAATGAGTATTAAAAGATCCTCCGCTGAGTATGGGGCAGCGCAATCGTTTTTCTAAAAAAGGTGTACAAGGTGCAAACTTGCATAAAATGCTTAGTTGACAGAAGTGACCTGCCATCGCATAGACAACACAGTGATGACGCAAATCAGGTACCAACAATAGGGAAGGCCACTAAATAATGAACTATGTTCACTCTTAATCATGTGAGATAAAACCTGGGTTTATCCATGTTAAGTATGGCTCTCTGTCTTGGGTGTTTGAGAGCAGTGCATATGATTGAATGGTTACCATATCAAGTGCTTTCATGATCCTAGCCTCCCCTTTTTTTTATAAGGAACAGTTTATTGATCTGGACCTTATAGTGTGCTTTTATAATATATATATATATATATATATTATAAAGATGGGAAATATTACAGAGTTCTTCCATGACTCTACCAAGCCCCCATTGATCTGAAGATGCACATGACGAAGGGGGTCCAAAATTCTAAATTGCATCTAAAAAGCTCAGCTAGCACCCCGTCTGGTCCCGGGGCCTTACCCGTCGCAGATAGCAGGATGGCCTTATGCACTTCACTAACCGTGATTGTCTCACTAAACTCTAAAAGAGCCAAAAGGTGGGGCGGGGGAACAGCTGGTCTCAGGATAGTTATTTCACTGCGGTTTGGATTGAAAATTTGTGTAAAATGCTGAACTCGTTCTTGTTACAATATATGGCATTTTATCCTTGAAGGGTTTTTGTCAGAAAAAAGGGGTGGTTCACTATTGCCTAAAAGGCCCTTTCTTTTAGACCAGCCGCACACCTCCCAAGCTTTTTTTCTAATGTCGGCCTTTCTAGTCTTGATGGCTTTCTAATAATCTCTTCTTGCTGCTGTAACCACTACTCGGTTTATCCATTATTAGTTTTTCAGAGACCGTTTTGCATATCTTGGTATAACTATTGTATATGCAACTGGTTCCATCGCATCCACCAGACAGCATGAGATCTCAGTCTGATTTATAGTTTGTGAATTTAAAAACACTTTGTTAGGGTCCACAGATTTCCATTTTCTTCGTAGCGCCCTGTTGGGCATGTAATTTGAAAGGGAATCAGTTGTATGAGTGGGACAAGCATGCTGTGGAAAGAAGGGAATCAGTTGTAGGAGTGGGAGAAGCATGCTGTGGAAAAGAGTGGTTAGTATAATTGGGTAGTGGTCACTAAATGGTGACGGCTGTACCTCATATTTTTTTAATAAAGGCACCAGGTCATTTAACAGAAGAATGTGGTCAATAATACTGTCTTTTCCTCTCCCAACAAAAGTCAGATTATTCACGCAGCTACCGCCACTTACATATGATGCAAAAGACAAATTGTTAATTTGAAGAATTCAAGTCAATGCTTCGCCATATGCTGAATTGTGAAAATGTCTAACATTCTCTAAATGGCCGTCTTTGACATCAGACACCTGTTTCCCACTATATCTACATTTAACAATATTAAAATTTCCCACCCAAATAAGGGAAGTACCAGTCGGGTAATTAATTATTACTTCTATGATTGAAGATTCTAAGGGCCAGATGTACGACTCGCAATTTACGAAAAATTCAGCTCTGATCGGAGGGGGGAGTCGGCCCTCGTGAGCTTCGTGAGCGGCTGGATAGGCAGAGCTGGCCTTAGCTCTGCCGGTGAAGGCCCCGAGGGAGGTTGCAGCAGGGGGCGTCCTCAGCGGTGCCTGCAGGGGAGAGTGTTACAATAAAGCATCAAAAAAAAAAAAAAGAAGGCCAAAGGAAAGAAGAGCAGGTCTCGCCCACGCGCAGCACCAGCCAGGCAGTTTGTCCACGTCACGCAACACAGCGATTGGTCTCGCCTGCGCGCAGCGACAGGCAGGTGGCCTGCATCGGCCCGAACAAGGGAAGGAGTGCAACGGTGGTCTCGCCTGGACAACAGCCAAGCAGCCACGGTCTGGGGGGTGAGCAGTGAGGAGTGACGAGTATGACCACCCCTGCCTCCAGCGGAAGTGGCACGGCCCAGCAGCCTCAGCCAGCGGCCGCCGCGCAGCCCGCGGCCGCCGCGCCTGGGCACAGCGCGGTGGCCCCGTTGCCGCCGTTCAGCGAATTGTCGGACCCCTCCACGGCGGCGGTGCGGTGGCGCTCATGGATCGGACGGCTGGAGCATTACTTTGTTGGGGTGCGGGAGACGGACAACACGGTCAAGAGGTCTCTCCTCATGTGCTACGGTGGTGAAGAACTGTACGACCTCTTCGAAACTCTACCGGATAGGGGGAACGACAACGACTATGCGGGCGCCATAAGGGCCCTGAACCGCCATTTTGATCCCCAAACCAACCCCGACTTTGAGTGGTTTAAGCTCCGCCAGGCGCGACAAGAAGAAACAGAAAGCATCGACGTCTTCTATGCCCGCCTCCGAAAACTCTCGCTGTCCTGCGAGCTGCCGGACCAGAGGGCAGAGATTCGGGCTCAGCTCATACAAGGGTGCAGGTCGGTCCCGTTGCGGCGTCTCATCCTACGGGAGCCAGGCATCTCCCTAGATAACATCCTGGTCCTGGGCCGGTCTCACGAGCTGTCCAATGCTCGGGCGGATGCGATGGAGGCGGCCCTCAATCGGCCAGCGACGGCCCCGAAAACGCCGGCAATCAAGGAAGAGAGAGTGGACGCGCTGCAGAAGCGGCCGAACCAGCAGCGAGGAGCCGCGAGGGCTCCACAGGGCAGCACATGTGGCAACTGCGGCCTAGGTCACCCACCTGGCGGCCGGTGCGTCGCAATAGGACAAACATGTCGGGCGAACCATTTTGCGAAGGTCTGCAGAGGTGGCCGAAGGGGGCGCGGAGGTGCTTCCGGCCCTTCCGGCCCGCGTGGGGCTGCGGCGCGCGTGCACCAACTGACAGTGGAGGAATCCGCCGCCCTGCGCGAAAACTCCAAGCCAGAGTTCGATGAAGAGGTGGAAGAAGAGGAAGTATTCTTCGTTTCGTTCGTGGGCCGGGAAGGCACGAGGAAAAGACCGCCGCCCATGTGCGACATCATGGTGGCCGGGTCCCCGGTGAGCGCTCTCATCGACACGGGGGCGTCGGTGAACGTCATGGACAGCTGCCAGTATGAGAGGCTGTCGCCACGACCACCCCTGAGACCCTCCAAAGCCCAAATCTTCACATATGACAGTGACCGGCCACTGTCCCTGCGAGGGGTGATTGACGTTGAAGTCGTCAGCGATGGCAGGAAGCTGGCCACGACATTCCACGTGGCGGAAGGCAAGAGGGGCACCCTGCTGAGCTGCCACACCGCCGAAGATCTGGCGCTGGTATTCTTCGCGAATCAGGTGCACGACCTGCATGCAAGGGAGATATTGAAGGACTTTCCGATGCTGTTTCAAGGTCTAGGGTGCCTACGCGGGAAACAGTTCAAACTGCACGTGGACCCGACGGTCCGGCCCATGGCGCTGCGTCACCGGAGAATACCATTCCTCCTGCGACCACGGGTAGAGGAGGAGTTGCAGAAATTGGAAGACTTGGGGGTGATTGAGAAGGTATCGGGTCCGACCCCGTGGGTGTCCCCCCTGGTCGTGGCGCCCAAACCCAAGCAGCCCGGCGCCATCCGGTTGTGTGTGGATATGCGCCTCCCAAACAAGGCAGTCAAGCGCGAAAGACACCTCACGCCCACCATGGACGATATTGTGGCCGACCTCAACGGCGCGCAGTGGTTCACGAAACTGGATCTCAACGCGGGGAACCACCAGCTTGAACTCCACCCCGATAGCCGCAACATAACCACCTTCTACACCCACGTTGGCCTGCGGAGATACAAGCGGTTGAGTTTCGGAATCTCGTCAGCGGCCGAAGTGTTCCAAAATGCCATACGGGAGACTCTCTCGGGTCTCCAGGGAGTCATCAATTTGAGTGACGACATTCTGGTGTTCTCACAAACTCTGGAAGAGCACCATCGGCATCTGCGAGACACGCTGCAGCGGCTAGCGGATAGCGGCCTCACCCTGCACGAGGCCAAGTGCTCCTTCTACCAGGAGTCGGTCGAGTTCTTCGGCTACATCTTCTCGAGGGAAGGCCTGAGAGTGGATCCGAAGAAAGCGGAGGCGATCCGCGCTGCCCCGAGGCCCACATCCGCCACCGAGGTCAGGAGCTTTCTAGGGATGGCAACCTACTGTGGGAGGTTTATTCCCAATCTGGCGTCCCTGTCGGAGCCGCTCCGGCTTCTCACGAAGAGTGGTCAGCCCTGGACCTGGGCGGCTAAGGAAGATCTGGCGTTCCAAGCGGTCAAGGACGCGCTGATCGACGACAAGGTCATGGCATACTTCAGACCACACCGGCGGACAGAGGTGGTGGTGGACGCGAGCCCCGTGGGGCTGTGCGCAGTCCTGATGCAGGAGACGGAGGCGAAAGAATGGGTCCCGACCGCGTATGCCAGCAGGGCTTTGACGGCCACGGAGATGAGGTACGCGCAGATTGAGCGGGAGGCGCTGGCCATCAAGTGGGCCTGTCAACATTTTCATCTCTACCTATATGGTCACGACTTCCGGGTGGTCACCGACCACAAGCCCCTTGTCCCGCTCTTCGCCGGCACGGCGAGGCTAGGGCCCCCGAGGATCGAGAGATGGGCGGTCCAATTACAAGCGTACCGATTTGAGGTCGTGTTCCGACCCGGGGCCAGCAACCCAGCGGACTTCCTGTCCCGACACCCGGAGCCGGTGCACCCTGATCAGTCGGATGAGTGGGGAACGGAGGAGTTCGTCCGCTTGGTGTCGCAAGCGGCATGCCCGGTGGCACTCACGTTGGAAGACATCGGTAAAGCCACGGAGCTGGACGATTGCCTCGTGAAAGTGAAGCGCACGCTGGCAACCCACCACTGGCGGAACTTCCTGGATGGGGTGCAAGCCCTCACTGAAGAGGAGAGAGTTTATCGGCAGCAAATGTGGAACGCGCGGAGTGAACTCAGCGAGGGGCCGCATGGCGTGGTCCTGCGAGGAGCAACACTCGTCATTCCGAGGAGTCTCCAAGGAGAGGTGGTTAGGTTGGCGCATCAAGGGCATCAAGGCGTCTCTAAGACCAAGGCAAGGCTGCGGAGCAAGGTGTGGTTCCCTCGGATGGATGTTTTGGTTGAGGAAGCCATCCGCAACTGTCACTCGTGTAACATCACCGGGGGGGAGCCGACACCTCATCCAGTGATTACGGAGGACCCATGTCTGGAACCCTGGTCCAAGTTGAGTGTAGACTTTGGTTCTTTCCCGGATGGGCGACACACCTTAGTGGTGGTGGATTCACACTCCAAGTTCCCGGTGGTGGAAGTGGTTTCCTCCACGGCATTCAACCAGGTGCGAGCGGCGCTGGACCGCATATTTGCCATGATGGGCCTACCTGAAGAAGTCCGGTCGGACAACGGGCCACCATTCCAGGGGCGAGAGTTCCAGGACTACTTAGCGGCTCGAGGGGTCAGGCACAGGAAGATCACCCCGCAGTGGCCCCAGGCGAATGGCGAGGTGGAGCGATTTATGCGCACGATGAACCGGGCGCTGAGAATCGGAGTCGAGCAAGGAGAAGACGCGGATCAATGCCTCTCGCAGTTCCTAAGTGCTTACCGCCGGACACCCCACTGTACGACTCGGTGTGCGCCAGCGCACCTTCTGTTCAAGAAGGCACCCAGGGACAATATCCCGGCGAGTCATGTGTGGCAGCCTCGGCCGCTAGACCAAGAGGCGGCGCAAGGGAGAAGGCGGACCTCCAACGAGAAGGCCAGTCTGAAGAGGAGAGCCCGGGCGAGGAGTCTCCAGGTGGGAGACGGGGTCATCCTGAAAGACCGGTACCCGAATTGGAAGTATCGCACCCCGTTTGAACCGGAAGTGTGGGAAGTGACCGGGGTGCAGGGCACCATGGTGTCCGCCAGGAGAGGAACGCGGACGGTGACTCGGAATGCATCTTGGTTCAAACGAATAACATCCGTCTCCCCTGAGACTGACCCGCAGGAGGAAGAGCTTGAGGCCCCGGAAGGGTGCGGCTCACCAGGAGGGCAGGCGAGCACATCGCGGAGCGCACCCCCACCGCCCGGGGTGGGCGATCGAGAGGACGGGCCCTCTGCAGAGGCCGAGGCGCCCAGTGGCAGAGGGGCAGGAGGAACAGGCCGAGGAGATGTTCCACGGAGCCAGCCGTATGGCCTTCGGCCAAACCCAGCCCCAAGTAAGAGACTCAGAGACTTTGCGTGGTGTGCGCAAGAGCCGAACTGTTCCGTGATAAATGATCTCTGTATCTGAAAGATTGGAGGGATGTGGTAACGGAGCCACCCGGCCCGTTCCAGCACGCTGGTCACGCACCCACGCACCCGGAGGGCGGGCACGCCCGAAGGTATAAATAAACGGGCGCGAGACCGCTCGTGGTCTTCGGCCCACCGCAGTGACCCTGGCTGTTGTGTCCTCATTTAGTCCACTGATTCCCCATGCCCCTAGGCCTCCCCTGTGCTCCCCCAAATACTACACGTACCAAACTGGGCCATTTAGCGAGGTGGCTAGTTGCGAGTCAGAAAGCGCTTGCAATTAGCGTCTGCAGCTGTAAAGCATGTTTTGAATTCGCAAAAAGCAAAACGGGAATAAAAGCCCATTTTGGGCACGCAAATAGCTACGGCGGTAAACAAATGGCAGAAAAACTTCCTGGGAAAGCAGAAGGACCCCAAAACAGCAAGTGGTGTCCCTGAAGGATCCTTTTCGGAATTGATAGCACATGGTAAGGTGCAGCAGCACAGATCAACACTGCAGGCAGGCTCCAATAGAGAACCCAAAATGTCCAGCAAGCACGGTGAGAAGGCAGTAAGGGAGCGTCTGAGCAAACTTAAGTCTCAGCAAAGGAACTGGACATACTAATAGAAGAATGCTGCAACAACCACAAACAGCTGCTTAGAAGGGCATCTCATACTGTCCTGGAGTTGGACAAAAGAAAAATATGGAGAGATGCAGCTGTGTATAAATGCCCTGGGTGTGACGGACAGGTCCCTGGATGATCTGAAGAAAAGTTGGTACAACCTGCGCTCCAGGGCCAAGGAGAGAGTGGCAGCATGGCTGCGTGAAGTCAAAGGAACAGTAGGAGGCCTATCCAATGTTTCTAAACCATCAATAGCAGAGGCTATGGTGGAGAGTACCCTGGAGAGAGAGGCAGTGGTTGGATTCAGGACCCTCAACACATCTCTACCTCCACCACCCCCTGGTAAGTGTGAAATGTGCACCATACCCGCATTTCAGCCAAAAGTCTGCTCTCCAAATGCATGCCACACACCCACACCCAATTACATCTAGCTGCTCCAACTACATGGACCAAGTCACAATTGGTGCATTCTGGGAAATGTAGTCAGTGACATACACAGTATAGTTAAGGTCTGACATGAGCTGAAAACCTAGTTCCACCACGGAGATTGTGTCTCATATTATTTTTCTTTATTTTCCTATTTGCCACATAGATACACCTCTGGGAGGTGAGCAAAGGTCGATAATGCAGATGAAGTATCGGAGCAGGGCCAGATGCAGGAAGGGCAAGATGAGGGAAAAGCGAGTCAGCAAAGTTGTTCAAATGTCCAGGCTCCTGCTGCATCCAGGTCACCACAGGCTCCAGTGATAGATGTCCCAGCATCTCAGAAGCCAGCACCATTCCAACGCACTCCGGTCACCAGGGTTCGGCTGCAGAGTCCAACACAGCAGTCAGGAAGGCAGCTGCAAACAAGGCTGCACACTCCCTCCCATGCTGAAGCAGCCAATCAGGCGGTGTTGTGTACAACCAATTACACCAATCGTCTCAGTTCGAGGAACATGGTGTGATTTTCAAACTCATATCGTACGAGTAAGGAACCTCACCTCACCTGGCAACAGCTCAGGACGTGAGGCACCGCTCTCTCCGTCGGTACCCCTGGCTTCACCAAGCCGTAGTCGGAGGTTGATCGGTGTAATTGGTTGTGTCCGTTTTCGTTATTCAGTTACACTTATTTGTTTTTGCACTTTTTTCAATGAAACACGCAGTAGCTTTAACTTTTTGGTCCTGAGGAAGGCTAGACATACTAAAGGTTACAATAGCTGAAACATGTAGACCAACCCTCTAACTGGATAGTTGCAGTTATTTTTTCCAAACTGTTTCAGCACTGTTTTTAATCCCGACACCAAGAGATATACATTAAATAATTCTCTCTCATGGTAGTTAGTTTTACTTCACATTCTCCAGTCGTTCACTAGAGCACTGCGCCCATCACTTGATAAATTACTTTAGCTCATCATCCGGTGGATTTTAGTATATCCTAGCAATTGCTTAAAAACATCCCTGAGCTCCTCCACCAACGTGAGGAGGTTGCAGCCCTCGGCTGTACTAGGAGTTACAGCCGGGAGGAGATCCCAGATGATGAAGCATGTCACCTTGGTGAGTGATGGGATTCAGTCCTTTAATTAGGACTCCCCTGTGTTAGAGTAGGTACTATCCACTTGTGTGTAAGACGCCCTAAGGGGTTTACTAACATATTAGACCCACAGATAATTTAGTGTGTTTAAGAGTTTTTTAGGGAAAGCATCTGTGCTGGTCTCTAAATTTTCCCTTGGACCCTCCTCCCTCCGCTTGGTGTTTTTTTTTAAATGGGTAGGACGTACCTTGCAAAATAATTTCTGGCTATGTGGTCCCTGTTTCTTCTCCCCTCTGCTGCTGAGCTTTCCTCGCTTGGCAGTTGAGCAGGTGGGCCAGAGTCATCATCCTCCGAGTCAGATTCAGACACCTCCATGGGCAAACAACCCATGCAGGTAATGTTGTGGAGTATGGCACAGTTTGCCACTACTTTGAGGACGGTGTCAGGAGCATACTGCAAGGCTCTGCCACTCTTGTGAAGGCACCAGAAGTGAGATTGTAGGAGGCCAAATGTGCACTCAATCATGAGCCTGGCGCGCCTACATGCTATGTTGTACCGCCTTTCATGTGGGTTGTTGGGAGACAGGTACGGTGTGAGAATCCATGGCCGCAGTAAGAGATAAATGATGGTGAGACAACATGCAGACAGAAATGAAAGTGCCAATACATTTTACTGTGGACATGAAAGTTCAGTACCTAGTAGGTATCCTTCATCAAAGTCACCTCTTTCTAATTTCTGGTATATGCCACTGGGATCACTGACAGAATATCGACAACACCAATATCGACCTACAGAAATATCGGGACATAAATATAGTTGTCAAAAATATCGACCTCCTATCTTCATAATGGTAAGTACAGAATTATCGGGGAAAAAAAGATAGGGCTGATTACAATGGCTATCGTAGGCACCTCCATGGTGCTGGCGGGACGGTAAACACCCATTTAGTTACTCCTGCGGCGGTCCTCGCGACTGCCAAATTACAATGGGCAAAGATAGCCCATTTCTCGTCCTTCGCGGAGTTTCTGGATCTACCAGATTTTTGGATCCAGAGGGACCCAATAGAGAAAGACCGCCGTGCGGAATGATGTTCTGACCGCCGGACAAATCACGATGCCTCAACCAGCCCATCAAAACGCAGCGGAGAAACCAGCCACTCGGAGATGGCGGAAGCACAACTGGGGAGATAGAAACTAGAGTCAGAGACACCTCCATACGTTCCTGGCCGCCATGGATCCTGCTCTACAAGCCCTTCCGCTGCTGTACACCATCAACTACCAGCAGATAAGACACCGTCACGGCAAACACCGCGGGTAAGTCAAGAACACATCCCTGCATACAACCCTTGTACAACAACCACACACAACTATCACGCTCAAATACTTGTCCTGTCTACATCAGAAACCCTGGTGGAGACAGGAACATATACCCCAGTCTAAGTACACATGTCTTGCACATAACAAATTGACACCTCTGCATCGGGGTCACCCATCCCCATTGAAATTATTGCAACTAGCTCAGTCGTGACGGTCATGTCACCGCAGCAGTGAAGCCGCGGGAAAACCTGCCCACAATGTAGTAGGAGTCCAGGACATTGTCCCAGACAAGCAAGACCAAAATCACAACATCCCCACAACATGTATTATAAAAGAAGCACCACTCAGCACAACATATCTGCAGCAAGAAGTCATGTGAAGGGACACTGTCTATAGTGACATCTCATTAGGATCATCACCAATTGTATAGTAACATGAGTGGGGTGAGGCAAGAGTGCCTCCAAAATGACAATAGTCATCATTGCACACAAATAAGGATCAGTCCAAATACAATGTGTAACAGAGGGGGGGCAGACCAAGCAGGGTGTGTATGTGTATTTCACAGTAGTCCAACAAGGTGCTGGAATGGGTCAGTGAGCCCAGGTAGATGACAAATCATATTAGACACCACTGCCACACAATCACAGATCACCACAGCCCCCAAGCAGACATTGATAGGCCCTCACATACAATGGCAGACCATATCACATAATGACAGCCCATACCATGCAACAAAGTAAGAAATTCCTGACTCAAACAGCAAACTCAAAGTAAACACCACTGTGCATTTGACTCACAAGTGTACTGCTGCAATAAATGACACCATGTGAGTATGTCCAGTGCATCAACAACACTGACTACACTGCCAACTCACAGAACACCTACACACCATTACTCCACCTCAAAGGGAGCACCAACTACAAAGTAGTGAATAAATGCCAAAGTGTCAGGAAGAGTCGATCCTGACAGCAGGAAACTCTGACCTGAGACTCATTACAACCCTCCTCCTCCTCACACCTGCGTTCCACTCATGTGAATCAAAGTGAGTAATTGAAGAAATGAAGAGTCAGTGTGTAGATTAACAACCTTGGAACTGTTCCCACTGCATGTCAAGTCCTTCGGACAGCTCATACACTTAAACTTAGCCTCATACACATACCATAAGTCAGCAGCAATGTATGATAATAACTAAACAAGCCAAAAGTGGAGTGCACAGTGCAGGAAAAACATGGAGATATTTCAAATACCATTTGTACATGACATGCAAGAGGTATCACATATCACACTACACCTAGGCCATCAAATCATACATGGGTGGCAAAGTGATTGAAATTGAACTAAAGTAACATCTGTGCAATATCCCTGCGATACAGCAATGCAAGCAATGCATTGGCCCAGGATGATAGGAACTGTCATAAGCCGTACAGTGACCAGACCCTCATCTGTGTCAACTATCTTGACATGTGTATGCCACCAGCACAACACTCATGGCTCATTGTGACACTCCCCGACTGTCAAACCCAAGTATGACCTTCACAGATACTCCTCATCTTCCCATCTCACACCTTCACAACTCGACACCTTTGAGAAACACAGATAAGGTGAAGAGAAGGTCCTGTAACTTTCCTGATAACCAATGCCACACCCTGGTGTATATCTACAAATGTCAGAATTCCACTCAGATGTCTGAACCAATGCTGATCACAACCCAATTGCCAAACACATGTATCACAAACAACATCAAAGGCAGTCCAACAAGCTCAGCCATGTGCAGGCAAATAGTGGATAGGCAATGTGATCCTAGACAGCACCGGAATAGATAAAATTTTTACTCTGGCCAACTGCATTATGAGCGATTTTAGAGCCCGCTAGGAGACTCTTCAGTCCCGATATTGGCGGTTCTGATCAGTCCTTGACTCCTATCAACCAATGAGGGACCAGTGATTGGGGAGCCTTTTGGAAACAGGAAACCAATGGTTTTTGGACCACAGCTCCAGTGGCTATATGAAAAAGAATTGTTAACAAAAAGATTGTAGGGAAGATTGATTCCCATCCCTACAGATAGATGTTTTTAACCAGTTTGCAGTGTACAGAAGAACATGTGTAAAAGGGAGTCAGAGAAAATCCATATTGGCATTTGGATGCTTACGTGAGAGAAGACTCCATTGGGCAGAACTTAGATTCCCCCGACATCCCATTTATTATAGTGGATGACTGTGTTGGGAGACACCATAATAGATTTGTAAGCCTGAAGAAGGTGGTTTACCAGATTATCCCACCGAAACGCATCGCTTTGTGTTTAGAAGTCACCCAAGCTACACCGGTTCGACCATGGAGTAAAAGAATTGTCTAAAGTTTTGAACCAGTGATTATAATATTTGTCCTTTTACTTGGTGTGCGATTTCAGACCCATTTGGTCTAGGATATTTTATTGTCTGTGAGATTCTCCCATGTTCTCTATATGAATTGTGTTTTAATATTTGGAATATATGAAGATAGATATGTTTTTAAAAAAAAAGTATTTTTGGTTGTATATTTTCTGAAATTTTAAAATGATTTGATCAAATAAAAACATATTGTATGGTACTCTTTTGGTTTCTATTCAACTTTTGGTGATTTGACTGAACAGGCATGAAAGGAGTGTGGATGTGTATGCTTTAAAGAAACCCAAAGGGAGTTTGCTTTTTGAAATAGTGTATTTCCGGTGTCCCGTCCCTTTGGCAGAGAAGGACCCCTCTCTCAACTGCACAGACACCATCATCCAAACCAATCAAAAAATACATGATCAAATGCCAGCCATGAACACCAACTGTGTGCAAGAAGACAAATCTGCAAACACAGACATAGTCACTCCACCAGTTACAAAGTCAGCATGGTGTCAATGTGTAACACAAGCATGCAAATGCACAATCCTCGCAAGTGACTGTTCAAATATAGGAGGCCATAGCACAACTGTGCACTCAAAACAAGCAAATGAATGAGACTCCACATTGCTGCATGTGACATTCACACAAGAAATGCACACTACAAATTCAACACACATCTGAATGTATTCCAATACACAAACTCCTCACACACAATGTCATGCAAAAATAACATTACACACACATGGACCTGTCAGTATAAAGAGCCAACACAGGCCAAAGACTGCATCCCTCAACAACAAATACACAGCATATGCACATACAAAATCATTACATAGCAAACTCAGCTGGACATCAGGGGGACTCACACCAGGCAAGGACAAGGCAACATACACTGACAGCAGTGCATGCACAGTAAGCAGTGTGTGAACACCAACAAAACCAGTGTCACACATATCCGAGTGCTCCACCATGAACTTCAACATCACAAATCATCCCAGGGCACAGATCACATCACAATCAGGATGGGTAGCATTACCTCAGCAAACATACATACACCTTAGCTATCACCTACTGCTGCACAAATCTGGAAAACACAGATGCATGGAACAGGACTAGAGGACTGTGCTGGGAAAACATCTGCACTGTACATGAGCAACCATGACTGCAATCAAGTAGAAGAAAACAGCACATAACAAATTGTGAAACAGTCCTGAGTGGAACATTGGTCCTGGAAACAGATCATCCTCCCACAGTATAGTGTCACACTATAAAGTGGTGGGGAGGGTCACACACTGGCTGGCAAGGCATGGGCTGGAAGAGATTAGACTGAAGTGGTGTGTACATTAGTATTGGACAGGTGAAGAGTGTACAGAGTAAAATCACATCGAGGAGTAACTCTTGGGGCTGGTATGACTCTTAATACCACATAGTTGTCCCAAAAAGTGTAAAATGACATCAATGTATGAGAAAGGTCACTTATGTCAGTTTGCCTGAGCAGGTCAGCACAGTGAGCACAAATGTAAGCAAGAGCCATGGCTGATCATCAAACCACAACACAGACATTGCAGCAACACACTCTGCATACTCACAAATGACAGCGACAAGAAGGTGTACCCCAGGACTGCAAGGTCATACCGACACACTGCACAGTGCTCAACGAACAACTGCTACATGTGCCCACAATCTAAAGCAGGTGTCGGAGAATGTAAACAAACAGGCACTCATTACCTGGATCATACGTGTATAGGTGTCATGTTCAGGGGCACATACACATCAACACTTCAGCCAATGACAGGCCAATCACACTGTATGACTACTCAAGTGCACACATTCAAATGTACACATGTGATTATGAAGCTAGGCCTACACAAGATGACTACACATCAACACTGCTGTTTACACATCAAGATAGATCCCACAGATATGACGGACCCTGTCCACCCCACAAGTTATCCTGTGAATAGAATTCTCTTTTGTTGTGGAACAGCATCCAAATATGACATGTGTACAAAATTGGAGACCTGACACTACAATGATTAGGATGAGTAGATCATCACAGACAACCAGTGTCAGTGAAATTGCTCTCCCACCCTCGCACCGCCACCATTAAATGAGGCCTTCTCCCGAGCCCCTGCACATTTGAGTGTTGGTGTTCGAGGCCCTCCTCCACTCGCAGGTTTTACCTGCACCTCATCCCTGGTGGTCCAGTGGACCTCTGTCTCCTTTCTCTTGCTCCGTTTTTTCTCTCCGTTATCACTTGTTTTTCCCTCATTTCAATCTCCCCCTTTCACTCCTTTTGTGTCTTACCTCCGTTTTCACTCGCTTTTCCCTCATTTCAATCTCCCCCTTTCACTCTCCTTCTGTGTCTTTCCTCCACTTTTTCTTGCACTTTTTCTGCCCTATTCCACTCTTTCCTCTTTTTTTTGGCCCTTTTCCCCCGCGGCTGCTGCCCCTGTGGCCCCTCCCCCTCTGCATAAACGGCCCATTCCAGTTCCCCTCCCCGATCCCGCTTCCCAGCTGTCCAGCCCTCCCCGACCCCTACTCAATGGCGGCCGCGCAGCGGATGTGCCGCTGGCGCGCCGAAGACGCACCAAAGGCAAGCCCGTCTGCGTCTGTCCGTGACCCGACCGTGACCAGCGCCTGGAACCCTGGACCTCCGCACTGCCAATGCTACGACCCAGCGGCACTCCACACACTCAACCCAGGCCGCAACAACAACTGCAAGCTAGCGTCACTGGCCGACACCCACGGACCCTTCCGCTGTCACCACTGCTGGCACACCTACAGCACCGCCAAGAACACGGACCCAGCACAACCTGCCCACAAGAACACAACCAAACCGAAGACCCTGCAATGCATCCTCCTCAACGTCCGATCCCTCCACAAACATGCCACTGAAATCTGGGACCTCCTCGACAGCACCACCCTGGATGTAGCGTTCTTCACCGAAACCTGGATCAACTCTACCTCGGGCCAGACATCGTCATCGCCATTCCCCAAGGATACAAGATCTCCAGGAAGGACCGCCCCACCCACCCAGGAGGAGGAATTGCCATCGTCCAAAATCCACCCTCCACCTGAGCACACTCCCCGACGAGCCCACAGACCTGATGGAACACCTGCACTTCAAGATACTGGCCAGCCCTACTACCACATGGACCCCGCAGACCTTTCGCCAACTCCATCATGGACATCAGCTCCCTGCATACCATTGCATCCACCAACTACACACTGCTGGAAGACTTCAACTTCCACCTCGACAACCAACTGGACCCCAACACCACATCCCTCCTGGACAACCTCCACAACATTGGACTCCACCAGATCGTGACCGAACCCACGCACTCATCAGGACACACCCTCGACCCCCTTTTCACAACAGGAAACTCCATCACCTTCAGCCAGTCCACCGAACTCCCATAGACTGACCATCAATGCATCCACTTCACCTTCAGAACACCCATCATAGACACCTGCCCCCACAAAGAAACTGGACCAGAATCACTGACCAGCTCACCTCCTCACTCAGCAACTCCACCCCAACCATTGCGGAAAACGACGACCCCAACACCGCAGCCCGATCCCTGCACAGATGGATCTCCGACAGCCCAACACCATAGCTCCCTCAAACAAAACAACAACACCCACGCCAAGAAAGCCAGATGGTTTACCAAGGAACTTCAAGAGTCCAGACGCACTTGCCGTCGCCATGAAAAGGCCTGGAGGAACATAAAATCCACAGAAGCCCACAACAACTTCAGAGTCGCCACCAATGCCCACCACCAACTCATCAGAAAAGCGAGGAAAAAAGCGAGTGAAGACAGAATCTCCACACACGCGCACAACAGAAAAGAACTCTTCAACATCATCAAGGAGTTCACCCAACCCACCAGCGAGTCTACTGACATCCCACCCTCACAAGACCTCTGCGACAAACTCGGCATCTTTTTCCACCACAAAATCAAGAGCATCTACAACAACTTTGACGAAGACAACCAACACACTCAACCCTCATCAACCACCCCGACATTCTGAAGCCAGCGATTGACAACTGGACAGCTCTCACCACCGAAGACACACTGAAGACAATGAAGTCAATCTACTCCGGGGCCCCCTACGGACCCCTGCCCCCACCACATTTTCAACAGAGCCGCCGACACCATCGCACCCATGCTCTGCCACACCATCAACTGCTCCCTGGCAACTGCTTTGATCCCAGACGACTGGAAACATGCCGAGGTCTACCCCCATCTGAAGAAACCCTCGGCGGACCCTACCAACCTCAAAAACTACAGACCCATCTCCCTGCTCCTGTTCCCAGCGAAAGTCACAAGAAAGTCATCAACAGCCAACTCACCACATTTATCGAAGAGCACAACATACTTGACTCCTCCCAATCCGGCTTCAGAAAAAAACCACAGTACGGAAACCGCCCTCCTCACCGCAACAGACTACATCCTAACCCTACTGGACAAAGGAGAAACAGTAGCCCTCATCCTCCTTGACCTCTCAGCGGCGTTCAACACAGTCTCTCACCGCACTCCAATACACAGACTCCACGATGCAGGGATCCAGGACAAGGCCCTCAACTGGATCTGCTCCTACCTCTCCAGCAGAACGCAGCGGGTCAGACTCCCCCCCCTTTCCTCTCGTACCCTACACCAGCCACCTGTGGAGTGCCCCAGGGGTCCTCCCCCAGCCCTATGCTCTTCAACATCTACATGGCTCCGCTCGCCCCCATCGTTAGAACCTACGGACTCAACATTGTGTCATACACAGACGACACCCAACTCATCCTCTTCCTATCCAATGAATCCAACACCGCCAGACACAACTTTTGACAAGGCATGGAATCTGTCGCCAAATGCATGACAAACAGCTGCCTACAACTAAACACCAACAAAACAGAAGTACTCATCATGGGCCCAAACCCAGATGCCTGGAACGACACCTGGTGGCCCCCTACCCTCGGAAGCCCGCCCACCACCACAGACCACGGACGTAACCTGGGATTCATCCTGGACTCTGAGCTCAAAATGAACCCCCAGATCAACTCTGTCTCGTCCTCCTGCTTCCACACCCTCCGCCTCCTATGTAAGACCTTCAAATGGATCCCCCTCGAACACAGAAAGACCGTCACTCACGCCCTGGTGACCAGCAGACTCTACTAGGGCAGCGCACTCTACGCCAGAATAAACAAAAACCTCACACGCAAGCTCCAGAACTTCCAAAACGCTGCAGCAAGACTGGTTCTCAACCTGCCAAGACACTGCCACATCTCCCAGCACCTGCGCACACTCCACTGGCTCCCCATTGAGGCTAGAGTCACCTTCAAGATGCTCACTCACGCACACAAGGTTCTCACCGACACCGGAGCAGCATACCTGAATAGCTGACTCAAATTCCACGCACCCCAAAGGACCCTACGATCAGCCCAGCTCTCCTATGCCATGGTCCCCTGCACCAGACAGAACAGATCGGGAGGCCGCTCCTTCTTCTTAGCGGCCAGAGCCTGGAACGCCCTTCCGGTCCACCTCAGACAGACAACATCGCTCCCCATCTTCGCAAGAAACCTCAAAACCTGGCTGTTCGACAGACCCCCTCTTTGATGGACTGGAACCTGCACACCCCCACCCCCAGTACCTTGAGACCCTTATGGGTGAGTAGTTGAGCTCAACAAATGCCTTATGATTGATAGAACCACCATTGCACCTTCAAGTCTCTGAGTCAAGAAGTACAAAAGTGGCTGTAGCCTCCGGCAACCTCTTCTAAAGAAAATCAAGTGTGAATGTGTCTCATGAACATATACACATACATTGCACTGCATCATTAGCAAGGGAAGCAACAAAGCTCACAACATGAGTAACTGTCTTTATTACAGAAACTCTATATAGGGATCAAAAGTGCAAAACATCAAGGCCATTGGGCAGTCCAAATTTAAAGTCCGCACATGTGTGCATGAAAACTTGCACATAAAATAGGTAACACAGTCCACTGCCATGGGAATCACCACAGCTCAGGGGCTTTGAATGGGCAGTCCAGACACCACTTAGGGAGAAATTGTGTGGGAAGGGGGACTTGGCTTCAACTTTGGGTTGAATTTGAACTTTGAGGGGGCTGATTGTCGGGGCCAGTTGGAGGACGAGACCTGGGAGGGAGAGAACTGGCTGAGGTAGAGGGATCCATGGATGTGGGAGCCTGAGGGCTGCTTGTACCGGGTGGAGTGGTGGCATGGGGAGGTGGAGACATGCTGTGTGGAGGCTCAGTGGCTGATGGTGAATGTTGAGGGCTGGGTGTCAATTGTTTGGGGATCTGATATCCCACAAATATCTTGGCAGGAGTGTGAAGTGAGGTGGGCACAACAGCCTCACTCTTCCCCAAAGGTGTAGCAGGTGCTGGTGGCTCTCCCCGTGGGGATTTGCTGGACCTGGTGGTAGGCTGGGGGCAGGCTTGCCTTTTCCCCTGCACCCCCTGTTGTTGAGATACACTCCCACCTTTGTTCTGTAGTCCATGCCTCACAGGGTGTAGGTGGGAGTCGAAGTTTTGGGTGAAACTGCCTGCGGAATGTGTTTGGGCTTAGTTGTGGCAGGCACCAGGTTCACTGCAGACAGGGCAAGTGTTTTGTGTCTTTGGGATCAGGTGTGGGGATGGGAGTACCCTTGGATGGTGATGATTTGGGGAATGTAATGTGGATGCATGCTTTTTAGCCTTATGTCCCTGAGTGTCCTGTGATGGGCTTTTTGTCTTGCGGTCATGTATGCTCTTTTTGTGCTGTGGTGATGGTGTATGGTGTCTGGTAAGCTTAGAGTGCTGATGTTGTGTGCTACGTGTGGATGACCGGGTTTCAGAGGGCTCTGCTGTGTGTGTACTCTAGTCAGGTGGGGGCACTGGCAGGGTGGTTGTCGAAGGGACAGGAGCTGGACTGGGAGCTTGAAATTGCTGAATGGCTGCCGTCACTGTGGAGGACAAAAACTGGACAGTTCGGTGTAGGCCACCTATGTCCGAATGAATGCCCTCTATGAACGCAACAACCTGTGACAACTTGTTGCCATGATCCTGGAGGGCATTTAGGAGAGCAGTCTGAACCACACACAGCTGTCGCAAAATGTCTATGGCCTCCACACTGAGGGCAGCAGGGGAGACAGGGGCAGCGGTGCCTGGGGGGTGAGGGGGGGGGGGAGGAGACTCTACCCTTCTTAGGGCTGCAGGCACGGATAGCACTTGGGGGAGCATCCGGGAGGGTGGGTACTGTATGAGGTGTGGCGGAAGAAGATGCAGATCTTGAACTTCCGGTACCCGCCAACATCGAGGAGTCACCACTGGACTGTGAAGATGTGGAGGTTGGTGTTTCCGGGCGGGAATCCTCCAGGGCACTCCTGTCCCCATCCGAGACACTGGTCCCATCAGTGTCATTGAACTCCTGTGTAGCAGTCGTGCCACTAGCTTCCCCAACGCTGTCGGGCCCCTGTCCTTCCCTGCCCTCAGTAAATGCTGCAAGAGACAGAGACATAGGTTCAGTATAGTGCCATACTCACAAACATCATATGCAATACAAACTCCAATCCTTCGAATGAAACTCCCATGTTGAACTACTCCGTGTACTTTCAGCATATGCCACATGTGTGCAATCATCCGCAGATGCATGGAAACATACTTAGTTGATAGTCATGCTCCATGTTGCGTTGACACAGCCAGATAGGCTGGGCCTGTGCCTACCTGTAACCACACATACAATTGTCTGTAGGCACACCTACGTGCCTGTAGGTAAGATAGCTATACATCCAAACATGGTGTGTCAGTCACATAGGCAGAGTATTTCATGGAACATCACAGATACTAAATCAAATATATCCTTTTGCAAGGGAGATCACCTTCTGAAATCCACCATGTTGAAGCACAACTACAGTTGTCCAATGGTATCAGCTGTGTAGATGTTACAATGTATTTGATGTGCACAGCACACATCTCTAAATGCACACTAACATGATACTCACTGCTGTTCACTGCCAGTTGATGTCTCCGACACTCACACTATAGCATATGTCACAGGGACACATCTTATTTGTTAATGAAGTGCAAATAAGCCCCATGTAACAATGTAGTCACATAGACAATGCACAATAGCATGAGAATGGGAATTTAATGCAAGTCCTTAATAGGTTGCGACATGTCACCTATCAACATCTCCACAAGTGCCTGACAGGCCCTCATTGATCCAAGGCATGATAGTGTCTTCTGTAGATGAGGAAGTCAGTGGCCTCCATTAGGACAGCTAAGGTGTGAGAATACCTAGGGTCTGGCATCGGACATCCCTACGTTGTGCTGACTTATGACATTCAGGACAGATCAATGTGCCAATAATTCACTTATTGATTAAAAGCATTAGCCACAACTTCACCATGCACTGATGCACATGGACACCCCTCCACAATCCACACATACTGAGGACTGACACTCTGAGTAACCTTTCATTATTATCTTTCAAATTACTGTACAACACCTCAGTCACATCCCAATTTGCCATACCCACTGATCACATCGAACCATGTTAAGCCCTAGTGCCAAAACAATATCACAATAACCAGGTTTAGCTACATTGCATTTAAATCCCAGAGTCTAACCATCCCAGTCATGTTGCCATGTGCACAAATGGCAAATGCAAATCAGCCAATGCATAACTGCAATCATCACCATCTACCGAATCAGCACCTGTGTGCACTTGCTGTCACTGTGGTAGGAAATTAAATCATGTTATGCCATGCTGCTGATATAAGGCTAATATGTTTTGCAATGGTGCTGTCATCTCTAGAATTGTGAAAAAAGGACCCATGGGACAGGTGTGACCTACCCACTCACTGCTCCATGAGTCCACATCTGTGCATGTCTCTAGCCACTTACATATCATCACATGAGCACACTATTGTGGTAGCCACACAGCACACACAAGACTGACAAGTGTCCTGGGCTACACACTTCTCACAATGAATGTTCCTGTGTAGGAAGGTCTCAGTTCAGACAACATTCACAAAATGTGAGATGAAAACATGGCAAGATGATTTGCTATGACAACGTTCATGGATTTTCCAAATGAGCAACAAAATGTTGTACAAATGCAGAACCTCTGCACTCAACACTGAGGACACTTAGAAGCCATTGCATCACACTAGAGACATCACAGAGGTCCGCTCAGGGCTGGGATTCATGCAGTTACTCATATGAAAAGTCACTTTGCACAATACTCACCCCCAACTTGCTGCTGATGGGCCCTCAAGCGTCCATCCAGCTCTGGCTGTGTCACTGCCAGGATGCGGGCCATTAGTGGTGTCATGCTCCTGCGCGTCAACCTGCCACTTCGAGGGACCAGCCCCAGCGTCATCTCAGTAATGTTTTTGCTGAGGCGGCAGATGTCATCCCACCTCTTGTGGCAGTGTGTATGTCATTGGTTTGAGACACCCAGAGATGGCAACTTGTGGGCAATGGCCCTCCATATGGCCTTACGCTGATGGACCTTGAGCTGCATGCATGGGAGACAAGAGGATGTTTTTGTAACACTGTGTTGTGTACCACTGTGTGACAGAACAGGAGCATGAAAATACATAGCACACTAATACATCAGTGGAGAGCAGAGCCCCTAAAGCATGTCACATAGTACACCTGGATCAACCCATGTCATAGCAATGTATACATCTATGATGTTAGGCACACTACATGCCCATCTCATACACATGCAGAGTGCCAGCACAGAAACCAATGCAAAAATGGGCCTCATCTGTGATGCACTATGTGAGTGAGCATGACGAACAATACAGTGGAAATGATGTGTAGTGGTCAGACTCACTGTGTCCTACTCTACACACCCCTTAATGTCCTTGACCATTGTATAGCTACATGTGTCAAGGTGGTCACATTTAGGTCCCTGACCTTTCATTCTCACACTCTTCTCACAAGGTGTAGTCTTGTCTTGTGTACTCCTCAGGCCTATGATATCTTATTAAGAAATAGGATGGTGGACAACACATATGTTTTTCCGAGTCCTTTTAGTGATGGGTCCTTGTAACATTATTCAGTTACTGTGCAGGCCAGAGGGCCTTACACTGAGGATAAACGAGGTCCATCACAGAAATCACATGCATGTATAATGAGAATGGAGAAACAGTGCATACACATGCAAGAATCTACACATCATGGAATCAATAGAAGGATGACATGTCCACCTTACATTTAGCAGATGTTTTATAGGTGATTTACCGCCAATAGTGATAGACTCAGGCATTGTACTCCTGTGCAGAATGTACACATCTCCATAGTCCATAGTGTCAATTTGAAAGGAGTACACACATTATTCAGTACCCTCTGGCCAATCTACATTTGAAATGTCACAAATGAGCATATGAACACTTAATGAACTATGACATTACATGGCACAGGGAATGTGTGTTCAGAGTTCAAGTGTCTCAAATCAGCAGTGTAACTGTATAACTGCTACACCACGTATGTCATTTGCATCATTAAATGCAGTCAGGGATCGGTGGAAATAAGGCTACACACCCCATTGATGTGAAGTCAGCATGCTAGGCAGTGTCTCACACATTTACATTACCCAGTTTCAGACCAAAAAGTGTGTTTATTGGCTTCAAATGAGCTGCACCAGTGTCTATGTTGCCATCCTCCCCACATACTAAAGTACAATAAGTACTAGGTCACGTATGGACCATGCCTTTGGCAAAATATTGATACATGAACATTGGCTTGCACCCACAGGCACATACTACTGTATAGTTACATCATGTGAGCATTCTGAAACACTCTCATACTTTTACTCCTACACTTACCAGTACCTCTGGAGCACCATATAGCTTCCCATACGGGGCAAGGACCTCGACCACCAGGACCACCAGCTCCTCTGTGGCGAACAAATGGGCCCTGATGTTCTCTGTTCGAGCCATGACCGGGTCCAGAGTAGAGGTACAGCAGCAGTTGGTGGTGTTGAATGGCAGGCAGCAGTGTCTGAATGCAAGTGACACGTGTGACTCTCACAGACATTTATAGGCCCCTAGGGTTGTTTCAGTGGTACTCTGCTGAAGCAATTGGTCTGCCTGGTTTGCATCTTTCAATTGTATCCAATGCCCATGAACCACAGGAGCGGAGCACGCCTACCGCAAGTTTCAAAACTGTATTGCACTACCACAATGGCGGTTCCCATTGGCTGCAATGGCATTGGCATAGTCGATGTCTGGGGAGACAACGCTCCCTACCAAACGTTGGTTGGCGCGTGTACCTACGGCTAAATTAGCCCTGGACAGAAGTGGTAACACTTTTACCTTAGATTGGTTCCATCGGTAAGGCCTACTGGACATAAGTATACAGGTTCAGTATAGTATACCGAGGCACCTTTGCATTTATTTCTGTTGTGCACTTCACACTAGTAGCAGTTTACCACCTGATCCTGATGAAAGCATGATGGCTGAAACATGTTGATCTTGTATATGTGGCTGTCTCTAATGGTGGTCAGCTACATAACCCAGCTTATTGCTTTTTAATCCTGTCGCTAGGTAGCTAAATAAAGTCCGTCGTCAGCTAGCCTCACAGGCAGTTTTAAATTCACAATCACCTCCATTTTAGCACAGCACATTTTTCATGATTTTCTCATACACCACGCTCACATAGGGTTTTAGTATAACCCAGTTGCCCATACCAAAAACATCCCTGAGCTACTCCCTCGTAGAGAGGGGGTTGTAGCCACGCTAGGACTAGGTCTTGATGCGAGGAGGCACCCCTTATGATGAAGCATGACACTTATGGTGTGTGAGGGGAACCGCCCTGATAACGGATATCCCCCGCGTTGCGCTTGGTTTTCTTAGTCCACTGTTCTCTTAGGCATTCTTTCTGGACCCGTGGGCTCGTTGTGTGTGATAGGCGATGTCACTACGGGGGCCAGGTGGTCCCTACTGCAATACGGCATCTTTCAATTGTGGTCAATGACCATGAACGCAGTGGCGAAGCACACCTACCGCACCTATGGACACATTGTGCTATTGCATTGCTACTTGGCAATTTTCATCACTGATCACTATACATTTACACAATATTGTTGCACCTGGTTATAAAGTGAAATGAGTGCATGCATTGGTATGTACTTATTCACATGTCAAATTTGATATTTGTGTCCATGTATACAGATTTGAGGTGTAATGGAGTCTCATTTGTGAACATGCAAATGTGTGAAATGGCAACTCATCCCACAGTCATGATGGACTGACCACATAATGTGCCTATATCACTATGTACATTGCTGTATTTATCTTGATAGTTGTCCAGCGTACAATCACTGTGCTCATTGTGTAATAATGTTGTGCTTAGTGAGACTAAAGCAAGAAGGTTGTGCAGGGACTGCAGCTACGTACAACTCAGCAGTGTTGCGGTTTGCCGCATGTGATGTGTCAGCTACACCTAGGGCTGGTGACACAAGGTGTATGAGTATGCCATTTACCATTCACATAGTATGATTCTGATTTGGAAGTAGTTAGTATGTACATACTGACAACATGAATGATTACATGAGATCAAGGTGTCTGTGCATGTGACTTGTGCATTAAGCTGTTGTTACAGTGCTGTCAATGTTGGTGTTGTGTTAGTCATTATGTAAGATGTTTGCCACATTTCATCTGTGAATTAAATTTACATGTGTCCTCTTTCAGTATACGTAGGAGATGACCAAATGTGCATCGGCCTTTCCCAGTGCTGGGGAACATGGAGGATGAGGACATCATTAGAGAAATTCCGTCTGAGTCGCCTTACCCTTCAAGAGCTATGTGCTCAGTTGGAGCCCCATTTGAGGCCTCACAGAACCTATCCCACAGCTTTGACGCCAAGAGTTGAGGTGCTGGCCGCACTGTATTTCTTTGCCACTCGTTTGTTTCAGTACACAGTGGCCATTGCCGGTGGGATGTGTCAACCTATGTTCAGCATGGTGCTGTGTGATGTCCTTTACGCATTGTTGACCTACAAGGACCGCTACATCCACTTTCCAAGGAGACATGAATTGGCAGATGTGAAGGGTGAATTTTATGACCTTAAGCACATACCTAATGTTGTTGGAGCCATTGACTGCTCACACGTTGGCCTAGTTCCACCACAGGCACGCGAGCACATCTACCGTAACAGGAAGCATTTCCATTCCATTGATGCGCAAGTGGTATGCCAAGCGGACACGATCATCTCCCATGTATGTACCAAATATCCGGGTTCTGCACAAGACTCCTACATACTGCGTAACAGCATCATCCCACAATTGATGGGAAATCTGCATCCGGAGCATGCGTTGCTGGTCGGTGAGTACGCTGAGTCAAGTAGTGCGATGCATGTGTGACATGCTGTTCTCGTGAACTGTTTGTAATACAAAATTTGTCTGTGTATCTCACACCTAGGTGACTTTGCGTATCCAAACCGGCCTCGGTTGCTGAGCCCACTGAGGAATCCAAGGGCCCCAGGGGAGGTCCACTAGAATGATGCACATGGTAGGATACGTTGTGTAGTGGATCGTGCTTTTGGACTTTTGAAGGCTAGATTTCCATGTCTGGACAAGAGCGGTGGTGCACTACTCTACTATCCCCAAAAGGTGTGTCAGATCATAGTTGCATGCTGCATGCTCCACAACCTGGCCTTGCACAAAGAGATCCCCATGCAACTGGATGAAATATGAGCAGCAGATGCCCCCCGCTGCAAATCCACACGTGCCCAGTGACTATGATAGCAGAGAACAGGAAGGTGTTGGTTGACCTGCGTCAACAGCTCATCGTCAACTACTTCCCTTGAGTGTATGTAACATTGTACAACAATGACATGGTCTGTTGGCTTTGCTTTTAGTGGTGGCAAAGCATAGATGAGGTGTTTGGCTGCTGGCTGTTGTTGACTCACTGCTAATGGCTGATGTGTGTGGCACAGTGTATTGGTTTCCACTTACCTCATGTCCATGTTGATGGTGTTGGTCATTGTTATGTGTGATGGGTCTTGTACGGTGTTGACTAGTGGTGTGTTTTTGCTGTAATGGCATCTCATGACAACTAAATGTCATCCTCTTGTGTCTTTCTTGGTTCCTTCACCCCATCAATGCCGTGTCAAAATCAGAGCTTGTGGTACATTGGAATCAGAGTTGACATTGTACATACTGTGATAAACATGGAACTGACAAAAAGGCATAGGTGTGCAAATAGTGTTTATTTTCAATTAGAGTGGGTTAAAATTTAAAGTGGATGTAAGGACATTTGTTCATAGTGAGTGTATGAGTTGTCAGTGATAGTAAATGAGACCAATAGAGTAGTCCACACATTAATGGAATCACACAGTCCAACAAACTCCAGCCATGAACAAGGAAAGTGGGATTGGATAATCAACAAAGTCAATGTCCAGGGCAACACAAGTGCCATCATGGCTGGCTCAGCGATTTGGCTTTGGTTGGTGCTTTGCCACGTGAACCTCCTATGGTTTTTCTCAGATGTCCCGTCTTTAGTTTGGCAGGGGGGGCTTCTGCTGCAGGCTCAGAGGTGTCTGAGGAGTCATTGTCTTGCAGCTCACCCATCTTTGTGGCCGCAGCTGAGGTGATGGGAGTTTCAGCAGGCTGGCCACTGGAGGGGAGTTGAGCAGTCATTTGAGCAGCATGTATGTCCCTCAGAACACCCACAAGCTTGCCCATGAGATCCACAAGTTGGCCCATCGTGTGTTCATGGACCTCTGCAGCAGGCGGAGCTCACGCACTTCAACAACCTGGCCCATCTGTCCCCGGTTCTGTTGGTATGCCCCAAGGACTCTTGCAACGGTGGCCAGGGCTTCTGTCTCAGTGTCCTCATGTGATGTCTCCCAGTTGCCCTCCCACCTGCCCTGCTGACATGGACCTGTGGCGTTGGAAGTCGACGCACATGCACATTCTCTCTGGCATCCTCGGCTTGTGTGGTGGTGTTTCTAACCACTGAGACAGAACGGTGTTGCAGGCATTGGATGCAGCACATGGTGATGGTGGAGGTGGGTGCAGCACAGGTCATTGTAGCAGGCCTCAGCGTCGTGGTTGTCGCTAGTGTGTTGATTGTAGTGGTGGTGGGGACAATGAGGCCCTGAGACAGAGTGCGTCATGGCAGTCCTTAGGGGCCAGGTTGTCGCTTCTCATCCGAGAAACGTAGAGAATCAGCATCAGAGAGTTCACGTTCCGGGGGGGGGAAGACTGGCTCTGCTGGTTTGTGGTGGTTTAAGCAGCTGTTGCTTGGGGATCTCCTCTTGAACAGAGGTAGGATTGTCAATTAAGTGCACTCCTCAAGCTTGGTGTCAGACTTTTGGATGTTACATTTGATACAACAAACATTTTACATTGCAATCACTTGGCATGGCTGAAAGATAATGAGCATCATGGCATGATGTTGAGGTACATACATTATTTGTCATTAGTGTGACATGTAAATTGCAACCATGTGACAAGTACAGATAGTGTGTTTACAAGGACGTTATCTACCAACTTGGTGCACATCAACGTTTGTTTATGCGTGGTTTTTGTTTACTCAGAGAATCTGTTTCAACTATGCAAAAACTTGACAATTTAATAATTTGACTGTTCTTTCATATCATGTGGTTTTGTTTGTTTGACAGATTGACAGTGCATGTTTTGGGTTCATATGAGCCTTCATGCTCTGAAACCATGGCACTTACACATTGCATTCTGTGCTGTGCATGATTGGGCCCTGAATTTACTTTACGTGACTTGGTGAGTCAAGGTGTAATTTCTGTGACAGTTACATGTGCTTAGCTGTCTGCACACTGGATGTAACATTTGGATCTAAGCAGAGTTGGCTGACATGTATGGGATGTTGTGCTCATATTGCTCCATGCATTTTGAGAAGGATGACAGGGTGCATGCACTGACTACCTACCTGTTAGGTAATACAGTGGAAGGAAATGGCTGCCACATCGCTCTTGGGTGGGGGAAGTGTTCTATCCTGCTCAGCTTTGGGACAAGGGTGCCTGGTGGGAGTTGTAGTGCTGGCTGCCTATCCACAAACCCCCCTCCCTGTTGAGAATGCTACCTACTTGTAAGTTTGAGGAGAGCAATGAAATGGCTGCCACATGGTTCTGGGGGGGGGGGGTGTTCAATCCTGTTCAGCTGTAGGACAAGGATGCCTGGTGGGAGTTGTAGTGCTGGCTGCCTATCCACAAACCTCCCTCCCCGTTGAGAAGGCTACCTACCTGCACATTTGAGGAGAGCAATTAAATGGCTGCCACATGGTTCTGGGTGCGGAAAGTGTTCCATCCTGCTCAGCTGTGGGACAAGGGTGTCTGGTGGGAGTTGTAGTGCTGGCTGCCTATCCACAAAGCTCCCTCCCTGTTGAAAAGGCTACCTACCTGTAAGTTTGAGGAGAGCAATGAAATGGCTGACACTTGGTTCTGGATAGGAGGGTGTTCCATCCTGCTCAGGGGCGACGCAAGAGAGCATGAGAAGGCTACCTACCTGTAAGGTTGAGGAGAGCAATGAAATGGCTGCCACATAGTTTTGGGTGGGGGGGGGGGGCGGAGTGTTCCATCCTGCTCAGGGATGAGACAAGAGTGCCTGATGGGGGTTGTAGTGTCGGTTGCCTATCCACAAACCCCCCTCCCTGTTGAGAAGGCTACCTACCTGTAAGTTTAAGGAGAGCAAATAAATAGCTGGCAAATGGTTCTGGGTGGGGGGGGGGGGTGTTCCATCCTGCTCAGCTGTGGGACAAGGGTGCCTGGTGGGTGTTGTAGTGCTGGCTGCCTATCCACGAACGCCCCTCCCTGTCGACAAGGCTACCTACCTGTAAGTTTGAGAAGAGCAATGAAATGGCTACCACATGGTTCTGGGTGGGGGGAGTGTTCCATCCTGCTCAGCTGTGGGACAAGGGTGCCTGTAGGGGGTTGTAGTGCTGGCTGCCTGTACACATGCCTCATGGATATATTGCTAGCTACCTTTGAGTTGATTCAGAGGAAGGAAATGGTAGATATGTGAGACATGAGTTGGTAAGAGTGTGGTGTACGTAAGTGCATTTAGGTCTAGGAAGTGTAGCTTTCTAGTTGTGCAAGACAGTACATGGCAGTGTGATGGGAGACATCTGTTGGTACTTACCGGTATCCACTCCCCCTGCTATTCCTGTGAGACTCTCTGGATGCAGTATGACAAGGACCTTCTCTTCCCATTCAGTGAATGATAGTGGTGGAATGGGAGGGCCACCGCTAGTCCTCTGAGCCGTCTCAGGGTTCCTGTTGGCACAATATTTCACCCTGTTCTTGAGGTCATGCCACCTCCTTTTGATGTCACGCACTGAACGCAGGGGGGTCCCTACTGCATTGACTTTGTTGACTATCCTTTGCCACATTTGATTTTTTTTATGACTACTGGTGTCTGTTGGACCATGCTTCCAAACAAATGTGGTTCCACTCTGATTATCGCGCCTACCATCACATATAACTCATTGTCTAGGAATGTTGGCATTTTTTTCTGTGCTATGGTGTGTGATGTGCAAATGGGTGACTAGTGCAGGTGGGAAGGTGGTGATGGAGATGTGTGAGGTGTGTGTTGGTGTGGGTGGTTGTGATGGTGTGATGTGTGATTATTTGCCTCTCCTATCTGCTGTGGTGTTTGTCCCTTCACTTCTGGAGTTGTGCAAAGGATGCTGGTCAAGGAAGGAGTTGGGTTATACTCAGCTATGTGGGTGTGTCAAAATGGGAGTTATGTTTTCTGTGTTGACCTGGGATTTGTATTTTTTTTTTTTTGCCATGGGGGTTGTGTCAAAGGTTTTTAGAGGCAGCAGAAAACAATCAACCACACTTGGTAGCCTTGTATCTTATGACAGAACGTGGTGACAATAGCTTTTACTATTTGTATAGACATCTGTATGATATGAGTTTCAATACAGTGGGTCGTAAGTACATGAGTTATTTTTAACTTACAATGTGTCGTAGGCACCCCACATTATCATTATTTTTGCATTATCGGTAGAATCAAGTGAAACTCTTATCACGTGGTTTCATCATTGCTAATCAAATTCATTGAAGACCAGCATGAGGCATGAGTGCATGTGTTTGAAGAATGCTTATGTATACACTTGCTGTATCTATGATAATCTTGCCGCAGTGAATTTATTTCCTACCAATACTCATACGCACGTAACAGCATTTTGTAAATATGTAAATAATGTTAGACATGCAAAATTGTGTTTGACAGTGGGGAATCGTTACGTTAAGGATATATTTTCTGCAAATCTGTCAATATGTTTTTATAGAAAAATATACATAGAATTGAATGTATCAGGGCCACACAAACCGTGTTACATCATACTTTGGACCATTACAAGATGTCTGCTACAGTTAAAATATGTCCCACAACAACACTAGTCAGCGCATCAATCCTATGTTTATATCTATTTTGTTACTCAAATGCTTTATCAGTCGCTTTTGAATGCACATACTTTCACGTGATTAAGGCTTCGCAGTAAGCCGAAAAGCGTTGTGAATAAACACCCTTGGAACTTATATTGTCATGGAATCTGTACATTCTGAGAGCGCACTACATTGGAACGTTTTATGGATTGAAATACCGGCGCGCTCCGCCGGCGTGTGTGCCACTTCCCTTGGGTCCCCTGCAGTCGGGAGGAGCAGTGCTTTGGGAATGATGATATGAAGAATGCGCTTGGACCGGCCTGACGGTGATCGACGGAAAAGACAAGATGATTGGACTGGTGATTATAAACTGTGAGGTGAGCCCCGGTTCGAAGTGTCTGCCCCTTTGGGTGTGTCGTGGTAGGTTGCCCTGTGGTGAGTCGTGGACCTCCCGTCCTGGGGAAGCAGCGCGAGAACCGTGGGTAACTCCCTCCAATGAAATAAACCCCACCCCCCTCGGACCCTGCAGTAGCGTTCTGTATACTTTGTAGAGGGGATGAGTGAATGCGTCATGTTCGCATAGCCTAATCCAACAGGATTCACCAGACCATATACGTCCCGTGGTTGTACACAAATCGTTTGTATTTGAACTCAAAGAAAAGTGGACGTTTTGGCAGGAAGAACCTATATTGCATAGGGGCAATACTGATTCCAGTCGACAGAGTATCTGTGTGGGTGCAGTGCACAATGGAGGAGGAGGATGAGAGGAGGGCGGCTACCCAACTCCTATTCACACGGAGACAGAAACCCAGGGCGCCTGCAGAGACAGCGAGTGCCCATTTACCATCAATAGATGACAAATTTTCTTAGTTGGAAAAACTCAAAAAGACTGAAATTTCCAAGTGATGGGAGGCCATTTCTTTACAGAATTATATAGATCAAGAAATGGTACCTAGAGGATTGCGTATCTTTACTACACCTACATATGAATCACCTAATCCAGCGATGCTCACTGAGTGGTCAGAGAATTCCGCCCTGAGCTCTAGAAGGATGTTAGAGATTTTGGTAAAATACGCTTGGATTGATAGAGATCTCACCTTAAAACAAATACAAGAACTCATGGATGAACTCAAAAAATTCACTGAGTTGGAAGCAGTTGTGAAGGCAATGAATATAATGAAAGACCATATTAAAAAATATGAGGAAGATATCAAAGCTCGCAAGGAAAGGAATCGTGATTATAACTATTATGATAGCAGTAGGATCCTTACGTTTAGTCGTAAATATGACCATCTATATAAAAGAAAGATTCATTGACAGCAACTGATGAAGATAAGGAAGACAATCCATCTACCTTGGTTTCCACAACCAGTGAAACAGAATCGGACATCTCAGTAGAAAATGCCCCCAATACAGACCATACAACCCGCCCCTTGAATGTTTTAGAGGAATATCGTCATCTACACCTGAGTCGACAGACAATGAAAGACACTCCGGCACCGAGGGCACGGGGCCGAGGACGCGGCCAAGGCCAGGGAAGCAGAGAAACAGAAGGAAAAGACTACAACAACATTGGCAGGAGAGGCAAAGCAGCGAGAGGCGGCATGGGAAACAACAGTACCCGCTCAAGAAAAGCACGTTAATGGATCCTGAAATGGTAAACAGGACTGTGATCAATCTATCTAAAAGGGTGATGAGTGACATTGAAAAAAAGACTATGTTTGGGACTCCCATTTTGTCCTACAAAGAAATTCAATTATACTGATGCAAGGATTGATTTATTTAGGTTTGTTAGAAAATTAAAATTGAAAAAATGGCATAATCTAAAGAGGTTGGGGGACAATAGGAGAAACGTTACACTTACTCCCAAATATCAGGATAACCTAAACATAGGTGACATTGACACCCTTATTAATTTGGTACAATGAACCAGGAGAGGGTGGGCAATCAAGTAGAGAGCAGTGACAACATAGCAGAGCCCACCCCTGAAAATGATTGTGATAATACCACCACACAAATCCTAGAAGTAACTACTGATTACCGTGCCTTTTCAGGCTTCGGACCCAAATCAACATTTCTTCCCACATTACCCCATGACAGTATTGATACTTTTCATGAGATTGTGAGTAAGATATTCTGCATCTTTAGGCACAAGACAAGGAACCCTAAGACCCATAACAACAATCGTTCCCATATTCAGAGACAAGCACTTAAATCCCTTATGGAAGATACTAACATTGTAGTCTGCCCTGTGGACAAGGGAGGGAATGTGGTGATATTGGATAAGGAAAAATATATTGCGGAAGCCCCTAAACAACTGAGCGACACTAAATACCATGTACCTATTTCTACTGAAGTATATAATCAGAGTATCATACAAGTGTGGGATAAACTCACAATGTGGAGAGAGAAGGGAATCTTGGAGTGGGAGGAGTACAGCTATCTAAAAAATGATCATCCGATATTACCTGTACTCTACTTGCTACCTAAGCTTCACAAAGACCCCATTAATCCACCAGGGCGTCCCATTGTTTTCTCCAGAGGGAGTGTGGTGGAACACATTTCCAAATATGTTGACCACTTCCTCAGGGACTATGTCGTCAACTTGCCCAGCTACATCAGGGACACGAAAGATTTTCTAAAGAAATTAGAGGAAATACAATGGGAAAAGAATTCTCTATTCATCACTCTAGATGTCCAATCCCTATATACTATCATCCATCATAAGCAAGGGCTGAACGCATGTGGCCAGTATCTAGAAACTAGGCCATTACGATTCAGGGAACATAGCAAAATGATACTAGGTATGATTGAGTTTTGTCTCACTAATAATATCTTTCAGTTTGAGGGTGTCCTGTACAGACAGGCCACTGGTACTGCGATGGGGTCATGCTTCGCTCCCAGCTTTGCGAACCTCTTTATGGGGCGCTGGGAGGAAGAGGTATTCGCTAATTAAGAGTATGCTGATTATCTAGGTCATGTGACCACATGGATGCGATACATTGATGACCTGTTCAACATTTGGAACGGCAGTGATTATGAAGCAACTAAATTCATAGATGATTTGAATAAGAACAAGTACAACATTGTCTTATCGGGTAACATCAGTAAAAACATGGCAGAACCTTGATGTCAGACTTGACATCAAGGACAATCAAGTAAATACCACCCTCTTTAGAAAGACCACGGCGGGCAACAGCATCCTACATGCCCTCAGCAGCCATCCTGAAACTCTCAAGTGGAGTATTCCTTACGGAGAACTGCTGAGGGCAAAAAGGAACTGCTACACAGAGGCTGCTTATCAACTACAATGTAAAGAGATGCTATGCCGTTTTAAGATCAGGGGATATCCCGACTGGGTACTTCGGAGAGCCAAAGAAAGAGCTGATGGTGTGTTAAGATCATTCACCATCTCTGACAAACGTGTTGAATCCACGGATGACAGTGAAAACAACACTAGAATGATTATGACTTTTAACTCAGATTCTAAGGATGTCCAAAAGATGATTGCCAAAAATTGGGATATTCTCAGGTGTGATAACATCATAGGTGACAAAATCCCTACGAGACCTAGCATAACATATAGGAAAGGCAGGAGTATAAGGGATATGATAGTACATAGCGACATCACCACGTATCCTACCAAACATGACCTTGGCCTCAGGGGCTTTTTCCCCTGCGGACATTGTAAAGCATGTAGAAGTAGTGTTTTTCGCAGCAAGATTACATACAATGCTGTCGACAGGGAAATCAAGCAATTCCTTACCTGCAGTTCGACCTTCGTCATTTATGTTATCGAATGCCCGTGCTAACTCTGGTACATCGGGAGCACCACTCACATGGCTAAAAAGCAGGTACTAGAGCATTGTAGAGCAATCGCACACAGCGATGAGAAATACCCAGTAGCTCGTCACTTCACGGACAAGCACTACTCGAATCCTGCTCTTTTGAAATTTTCGTATTAGAACAAGTGTGGCAAAATCCTAGGGGTGGGAATAGAGTTTTGAAATTGAGGCAGAAAGAGTCTAGAAGTATTGTGGACTTTCAGACAAAACAACCTGGAGGCCTCAACCAGGACGAAGAACTGGCAATCCATTTTAGGGAGTAATGGAGAGCTAATCCTGAAATTACTATCTTCAACCCTCCATGAGCCTAGAGTATGGTCCTCTTTTCACCTCATAATCTCCATTGGTTCACTTCTGTGCATTAGAAAAAGAAATACTGCATTGGTTTTAAATTTTATATATTTTTATTTTAATATTTTTGTTTTCCGTCTTTGTCTACAGGAGGAAAGGAAGGGGCCCAGACACCTGCACTCACTTTCACGGGCAACCTATCCTTTTCCCCCTTTTCATCACTTATCACGATTGACTGGTGGGCAGGGTATGTATGAGACCTGTGACGTGCATTTGGATTTTAGCCAAGTTATTTTCCATTAATTACAATATCTTAATCATGAGACTTGTATCTTATGACAGAACGTGGTGACAATAGCTTTTACTATTTGTATAGACATCTGTATGATATGAGTTTCAATACAGAGGGTCGTAAGTACATGAGCTATTTTTAACTTACAATGTGTCTTAGGCACCCCGCATTATTATTTTTGCATTATCGGTAGAATCAAGTGAAACTCCGTTATCACGTGGTTTCATCATTGCTAATCAAATTCATTGAAGACCAGCATGAGGCATAAGTGCATGTGTTTGAAGAATGCTTATGTATACACTTGCTGTATCTATGATAATCTTGCCGCAGTGAAAATATTTCCTACCAATACTCATACGCACATAACGGCATGTTGTAAATATGTAAATAATGTTAGAAATGCATAATAACATTACTGGCGGCCACGGTGATTCCCCAGCAAATTCTGTGCATTTACAGCATGCAAATTGTGTTTGACAGTGGGGAATCGTTACGTTCAGGATATATTTTCAAATTTTCTGCAAATCTGTCAATATGCTTTTATATAAAAAATATACATAGAATTGAATGTATCAGGGCCACACAAACCGTATTACATCATACTTTGGACCAATACAAGATGCCTGCTACAGTTAAAATATGTCCCACAACAACACTAGTCAGCGCGTCAGTCCTATGTTTATGTCTATTCTTGTTATTCAAATGCTTTATCAGTCGCTTTTGAATGCACATACTTTCACGTGAACAAGGCTTCGCAGCAAGCCAAAATGCGTTGTGAATAAACACCCTTGGAACTTATATTGTCATGGAATCTGTACATTCTGAGAGCGCACTACATTGGAGCGTTTTATGGATTGAATTACCTGCGCGCTCCGCCGGCGTGTGCGCAACTTCCCTTGGGTCCCCTGCAGTTGGGAGGAGCAGTGCTTTGGGAATTGTATATATATATATATATATATATATATATATATATATATATATATATATATATATATATATATATATATACACACACACACACATACACACACACACACACACCTGTAAAATTAAAATTAAAAATTATAATATAAATTTAAATATTAAAATATGTAATATTTTTTAAACCTACATCTAGTGCAACAGTAGGGAAAGTATTGGATAGTAGAGGAGAATAATTTACTATTCCCACTCCAACAATTGCAACAGTAGGCAAAGTGTTGGATAACAGAGGGGAATAATTTATTATTCCCACTCCAATGAGAGCAACAGTCGGGAAAGTGTTGGATAGCGGAGAGTAAAAAATTACTATTCCCACTCCAGCTAGTGCAACAGTAGGGAAAGTGTTGGATAGCGGAGGGCAATAATTTACTATTCACACTCCAGTGAGTGCAACAGTAGGGAAAGTGTTGGATACCGGAGAGGAATAATTTACTATTCCCCACTCCAGCAAGTGCAACAGTGGGGAAAGTGTAGGATAGCGGAGGGGTAAAAATTGCTATTCCCACTCCAGCGAGTGCAAAAGTAGGGAAAGTGTTGGATAGTGGAGGGGAATAATTTACAATTCCCACTCCAATGAGTGCAACAGTAGGGAAAGTGTTGGATAGCAAAGGGGATAAAAATACTATACCCACTCCAGGGAGTGCAATAGTAGGGAAAGTATTGGATAGCGGAGGGGTAAAAATTACTATTCCCACTCCTGCAAGTGCAACAGGAGGGAAAGTGTTGGATAGCAAAGGGGATAAAATTACTATTCGCACTCCAATGAGTGCAACGGTAGGGAAAGTGTTGGATAGCGGAGGAGAAAAAATTACTATTCCCACACCTGCAAGTGCAACAGTAGGGAAAGTGTTGGACAGCGGAAGGGTAAAAATTACTATTCCCACTCCGGCAAGTGCAACAGTAGGGAAAGTGTTGGATAGCGGAGGGTTATAAATTACTATTCCCACTCCTGTGAATGCAACAGTAGGGAAAGTGTTGGATAGCGGAGGGGTAAAAAAAAATACTATTCCCACAGAACAAAGTTCAAATTTAAAAACAAAATATCAACTACAATACAAAATATAAATTTAAAAAAACCCAAACAAAACATATATAAAAATAAACAAAACATTTTAATGTAGCAAAAATAATAAATCTTAATCAAAAAAATGTAAATTACATAAATGTTATATATATATTTTCCTACCCTCCAACACCACACAATTTACAACACACATCTAAATTAAACAAAAAAGTGTACCTCCATAATTAACACAATTAATTATCAATTAAAGAAATAATAATATAAAACACATTTAAAAATGCAAAAATGAATGTACAAACCAAATGTTACAGCTATTGAACCTAGATCCCCCCCCAAAAAAAAAATAAACAATTACCCAAAATATTTATCAATCAATAAATGAATATTAATAATCAAGTAATGGTTAATTAATACTAAATTACTTTCCACCCTGTACCCCAATAAACACCAAAACACACACTTTAATATATTTACACAATTTCCATAACTAATTTTACATTAATAAATATCAATTAACAAATTATTAATTAATAAATACTTCACACCAGTTTCCACTATAAACCCCACAACTCACACATCAAAATTATTACACATTTTAATTAATTAGCAATCATTAACAAATAATTAATTCAAAATTAATTACCTCCCACCAAATTTCCCTATAAATGCCACCACCAATTTCGTAAAACATTACACAATTAACATAATTATTTAACAATTAATTATTAACAAGCAAAATATAAATAATTATTAATAAATTAATTCACACAATTAACACTATAAAATAATTAATTATATTAAAAATATTCATAAATGTATTACAATTAAATTACTTCCCATCCTACTCCCTATCTACCAACAACCCACTCCTAAAAAAAAAATTACAATTAACCAATTAATAATTACCAATTAATGAATAATTAACAAACCGTTATTAAATAATTAAATTAATTCGCACAATGAATACCAAATATGAAATAAATCAATATTAATAACACATATTTATAAAGTAATTATAATTACATTTCCCACCCTACTCCCCTATCAACCTACAACTTGCTCCTAAAAAAATTACAATTAACATAATTACCAATTAACTAATAATAATTACCAAACAATTAATAATACATTCCAACAATTAACAATATAAAATAAATAAATATTAATTAATAAAAATATCAATTTACCTTCCCAACCTATTCCCGTTTAAACCCACAACCCCCTACGGAACAAAAACGCAAAATTAAATTAAAATAAAATGAATAACTTTTAAAAATGTAACACATATATTGAAAAACAAATGAAATACTTACACAGATATAGAGTACATACATTTAAAATCCATACTAAAATATATAACACTAACTAAAAGAACGATATTTTTTACAACTATATTTTTGCAAACGATATTAATGACTTCAGTATTTTAGAAAACAATATTTCATACCTGAAACTCGATATTCTTGACCACAATATTCTTGCAGTAGATATTTATGTATCTTGATATTTTGCAATTGATATTAGTGCAAGTAGACATTCCCTACTCAATAATCTGACTCTTTACCATGCCACTGTGCCTAAAGATCGATGAGTCATGGGTGATCCCTGAATATTTGGCCACAATGTCTGTTGAATGTTGAGGGAATGTGTACTTTTTTGGTTCCAGAATATGTATTCGATGCGAGTTGGGGGACTTATGGACACATGGGTCCCATCTATGCACCCAATGACCTGTGGGAACCTTGCTATTCTGTAGGATTGCATTTTGGTATTTTCTAGTTTAACAACATCCATGGGCAGGTGGATGTATTGGTGTATGTGGTGGAGCATGACATCGAAGACATTGTGTAAGAAATGCAGAAGGGCACTCTGTGACACCCCTCCAGCCACCGCAATGACATCTTAGTAACTACAAGTGGCCAATAGGTGGGGGGAGCACAACACCTGAACATGTGTGGGGATTGCATTGCTGCACTGGGTTCTGCTTTCTAGTTGTGGCTTTAAAGTGTCTATTAGCTCTAGAATCACAATGCTACTCAACCTGTACTGCTCATTTTTCTCTTCCTCTGTCTTCTCAAACAAGGTTATCCTGATTTTGAATATCCTCTCCTGTCTCCGCCTCCTCCACTGAGCAGCCAGTATCCTCATCCTCCTCTCTATCATATACAGGGCAGCCATTGTGAAAAGATTTTTTTTCTGCATTCTGGAGCTATTTTTATAGGTTGGGCCTGTTACCACCTGTTTTTGACTCATGGCAAATTGCATGTGCAAACGAGCCAATTTGCACATGCTCGCAAATTGTGACTGGTTTGTACATTCTTAGCGACTCCCAATTTGAGACTCACCATTTGGGACTCGCAAATTCTGCATGCTGTTTTTGCGAGTCGTTATTCAGATGCATCCCCAAAAATTGTTTTGCAAGTGTCTGTCGTACATTGAGTATGAACCATTTTGCATGCGCCTGCTTTTGCGCTCGCAAAATGATCGTACATCTGGCCCCATATCTTCAATGACCCTGACAGGCTGCGTTGTGAAATAGTTATAGTAAAAATTGCCATCTGGGACGATTCTAGTATCAGGTAACAAGGATTAGTGAACAGCCTTTTGACAATCAAATTCCTTATTGAGGTAGAGACCATAACTAACAATCCCCCCGTACATCCACCTGCGATGGACGGGACAGCAGGACAGCTAAAGGACTGAAAACCACCAGTTGAAATACAATCAAAGGTCCAAGGCTCCTGACAACAAGTAACATCAAAATTTACGATAAAGTATAACCAGTCATTGTTATTTTTTTAGAACCTAGCCCTGCCACATTCCATGAAAGGGCTGTGAATTTCTTGCACCCTGCACTGATAACTTTTGAATTCCTAATATCAGGTCCTATTGGGTAAATCTAGAATGCTCCAGGCTATAATGAAGAGCTAGCATCACTTCTAAAACCAGTAAGTCAAAGAGACCCCCAGGAGCAGGCCTATTTGGTGCATTAAGCTCTATAGGGAGAGATTGGTTGAGATCTTGTGGCTTGTCTGCAGATTCCGGGAGAGCTTGTACATCACATGCTGAATAGTGAACCGGCTTGCTGAAGCAAGTTTTGGCGACATCTGTCCCCACATTTTGAATCACACGCCTGAGAGTGGCAACAATCTATTGTAGGTCAAGATCGGGGGTAACCCCAGTGAGACTGCCTGTTAGCGAGGAGGACCTCTCCCTGCCCGTGATATCTGGGTGGTCGGGTACGGGGACGTTAAAAGTATCCCAATGGAACAATGCTTGGAGTTAACAATTGTGTCCCCACTGTCAAACCTGGTGCCAGTTTCCACCAGACAATATGCAAGATCAGGGTTCCTGCAATTTATCACAATGCAGTCTTCCATCTTTGATTTTGGGGAGGGACCGACCCTTCCCACTCTCCTTACTAGCAAGATGTCATTGTACTCCTGGATCGCAAAAGCCGTATTCTGAGAGAGCCAGTGCCAGGCTTTGTTTTTTTTAGTCCCATTGGTATCTCCTCCCTATGGTTTAGGTCTGGTGGGACGCCAACCAAAATCGCAACATATGGACAACATTTGGGTGGTAGATTCAGGGTTTGGTGAGCTGTTGTGGTATTGGGCTGGACTAGTGGATTATTAGCGCTATTTGCTATATTCTTTGTAATAGGCCTTTCATGTCCAGGACTGCCAGTGGACTGATGAATTTTGGGCCGCGGCCTTTTCTCAGATGCCTATGAGGACCTGTTTGTCATATTTTCCTGCAAGGGGAGCAAAGTCACCCAGTGGTAAAAGCCTGCACGCTGGAATACAGCTGCCATCCTTAGAAGCCTGGCCACTGGCAGAGAGGGCTTGAAATTGGACTTGGAGTAAAGCAGGAGTTACAGGTGTGGACTGGAGGTTTAAACTAGATGATAAGCCCCAAATAGACTCTTCCATGGTATTAATCCTCTTAACAAGGGGGGTTATAGCAGTTATCACAATACTTTTGAGCAAAGTCTGGATTTCAACAAGTGTAATAAAGCCCCCCTATGTTCATTTAAGGGTTTGCCATGGTTGCCAGTGCCTGCTGGCATGCTCCTTCCTTTTCCATGGGATAGCCTTAGCATCGTATTTTTTTTCCAGGTTACCAGGGGTGGGACATTCTTTACTTTTTCTTCTTTTCCTCGCTGATGGCTCACAACTGCTGCTTATCACAGAGGATTCAGGGATATTTTGCATGCCCATTTCCAATGACATAGCGACAAGTTGAGAGTTGCGCTTGGGCTGTCCAGGATTAATGTCACTGTCCGCATCTGTGGTTGCATCTCCCTCTAAAGATGCCACCTGCAAAGAGGTCGTAAAGCCATTAAGAAGACAGACTTAGGGGGTCATTAGCATGACGGGCAGTTCGACACCGCCGGGCAGGTTGTGGTCACTGCCTACCCGGCGGTGGCGATCAGCTTGCCAGATGGCTCCGTATTACCACCAGCCATATTTGTATGGCATTGGGCACCGTGGCAGACGGAACGACCGTTCGCCGCTTTTCCGCCGGTCAGATTCCCGACTGGGCGGAAAAGGCCCTTAACATGGTGGCGGCACCATCATCCATATTAGGATATGGCTTTTACAATGACTTTCCATGGTGGAGACTCTGCCATGGAAAGGCATGCGGTTTTTACTTTGGGGGCCCTTGTGGGCCCTCGGGAGGGGTGGGGGGCTTCACTTGGGGGGTACCATGGTACCCCCTACATTGGCATGCACAAGGTGACAGGCACCACACGGTGCCTGTCACGTTGTGCATGCCAATGCACAACATGCATCTTGGACATTGTGTCGGGTGCTGCTTGAAGCACTGCCCGCCACAATGTTCTATATGCGAGATGCAACCGCCACCGTGGCGGTCGCATCATAATAGGCACAGCAGGACCGCCGCAACCCTGGCGGGCTGCCCGCATACCGTTACGGTGGCGGGCGGATCATAATGGTGCCCTAAGTCTTTCTCCCATATCCACAGAGAGTCGCCTTTCTGCCAATTCGATATCTTTTGAGACCACGCCGACAGTGCGGACTAGGAAGGCGTCCAATGTAGGTCCTGGTTGTGGATTGATGGGGGTATTATCCTTCCCAGTGGGCAGCTTTAATTTGCCCATATTAGAATACAGGAGGACCCAATATACGAATTACAAATCAGACCGGGGACGGCTTCTGTGCAAGCACTAGACTGCAGGCATTGTTAGGTGCTTTTTTTAAGTACAAACGGTTTCCTCCTGGACCCCCTCTGCTCGTCCTAGCCACACAGCAGTAGCAGCCACACAGTTTTGTGGGAGGAAGTACCACGCCAGGCAAGTAGCACTTGATGCTGAGATCAACAGGATGTGAAAGGACCCAGCAACAACGGGCACTACACACCAATATGACACACAGCAAACAACGGCAGTCCACTTACGTCCCGCTAGGCTCGCCGCCGCTTTCACGCACACCGAGTCGAGGGAAATGCCAAACGAGCACTGGTAACATCAGAGCTGTCCAGTCACGATATAGCACAGCACCTACACCTGCTGCCCCCGCTGCTGACCTACCGCCCTGCCGTACACGTGTACCCACCCACCTCCACAGGTGAGCCGGGCACAGTGACGGAGGTAGAAACAGCAGCCGTAGCAGCAATGCCAGTGAGATGGCTCCCAGTGCAGGCAAAGGTATGGGAATGGTATGGCAGGCCAGTGTCTCACCTGGAGAAACAGCCCCACGGACAAGCTCAATAGAGTTTTGACAGGCTTGAAAATTGGCTTTACTTTTAAAAAAGACAGGGCTACAGCCTTCTCCTCCTGTTTTCCGACTCCTAATTCTTCTCTCGACTCCTCCTCGCCATGTGGCGTGGCATGTAACGCGTGGGCAGGCACGAGCATGGCATAAGGGGGAGGCCCGTGTTGTTTTCGTGTGTCTGCTGAAGTAATTAGGCAAAAAATGTGGCTAGAACATATAAAAACATCTTTCAGTAGAATACCAATTGCACATCCCAAATCACTTTGATGTTCCTCTAACACATGATGGTCATTGATGGCATTGTTCCCCTCTTACTTTATGGTAATTGTAGTTTAGGGGATTTGAACCTTCTATGGTGAAAATGTATACTTACCATTGAAAATCTTCCAGAGCTAATAAAATATATCACTAGACTTGCAAAAGTAACTGCATCAGGCAAGATTAAAAGTGATAAACCTATGTTATTCCCTTGGAGAACAATAATGACTTGGGGCTTGATTTAGAGCTCAGTGGATGGGTTACTCCATCATAACTGTGACAGATTTCCCATCTGCTCTATTACAAGTGCCGTTGGATATAATGCTCTTGTAAATTCGGCGGACTGCACATCCATCACAGTTATGAGAGAATAACCTGTCCGCCAAACTCTAAATAAGATTAATTCAAGCATTCCATCCATCATTATTTTGTATAATTCAATTTGTCACCCTTAGTTGGATGGGTATGCCCAGGCGTGGGTCCAGTGCACCCTGTCACTGGAACCAAGCTGTACCCGGCTGATGAGCTCATAACAAGGGTGAAACTGGTTCAGGGTTGGTTGTGTTTCGGTTCAGGGAGGATCTAGCTGGCAGTTCAGGCTGGACTGTTCCAACTGGAGCAGGGTCAAGATTGATTTGCATATAGATGTGGCCAAACTGAGGTGGCATGGTGTGCAAAATAATGATGGACTGGGGTGCGGCCTGAGTCATTTCCTATGGCTGCGATTAATTCAAGCATTCCATCCATCACCATTTTGTATAATTGGGAACTCTAAATCTGGCCCTAAACAGTGCATTAGTCTGCTTACCAACAGTAATGTTATACATGTTTGTCAATTGGAAACACTTTTAAATGAGTAATTATATATACCATTCACCAGCAAGTGCACTGTAGCTTTGAGGAAATACCATTAGAACTAAGGGCCTGATTTAGATCTCAACAGTAACTGTCCCGCCGTTAAGTTTTCGACTGAAAACCCATCCACCGCCCTGACAGTCCGCCCGCCCTATTTAGATGTTGGCAGGAGCATAGGCTAAAGAGCGCCGTCACCGCCAAGAATCACTACCTGCATCAACTGCGCCACAAGCTAAGGCCGCTGGTGGCGGGGCACCAGGCCTTTTTTACTGCTGAGCCAATCATGATGTGCATGCCTGCTGGCGCAACTGTGGCGGCCAAACCTAAATGGGCGGATTGGGAAGGATAAGAGGAAGAACCTCATCTCTTTAATACTTTCCACATTTCCTGCTGCCATTAACCCACTCATACTAGTCCTGCCGTTGCTCCTGGGCCAGGTCCAAGATGGAACTCAACCCCTTCGTCACCAGAACAGCAGGTAAGTCAAGGTCATTCCTGTTATCCTCAGAGTTGTTGCTTCACAGTAGTACTGGACTTGTGCATGTGTAAATATCTTTTGGCAAACAACACCATAATGATGCACCATGCTTAAGAGTGCAATGTTGTATATAGAATATGTATCAGAACAGACCTTGAGATATAAGTAGCAACCACCAATCTGGTACGAACTCCCTTCATGGCAATGGGCACCTACACAAAAAGTCACAGCAATCACGTAGAGGAATCTATCTGCACAGGTGTGTGCAATCCTTCCCCAACATTTTGGAAATCATTAACTGAAACAGTATACCCAATCTAACCTGAACAATCACATGATAATGTAGCAATTCCATTACAACATGCTACAGGTGGGTGTACACAGAATGTACTACCAATCTTACAGCTAAACTGCAAACATGACAGATGTATGAAGGTCACGTGTCCCCTTGGTGTGTGCAATGTATCACAACCACTAGATATCCCTTAACTGGAAAGTGCCAGAATCTCTGTGTAATGCATATGTGCATATCATTGACACATCATGGCAAAATAAACAAATGTCGAAGATATGGTCGAATGCACTCCCAGTTTATTGCTCTCATCAATAGCTGAAAAATGCTCAAGGGCAATAATTTGACGTGCAAGCTTGAAAAGTGCTGAGCCCCGATAGCACATGTATGATACTGAAAAAAACTGTTGTGCCGTCGCGCCCCAGATTCAAGCGGTGCTGAAGCCGATGGTGTCAGGCTGTAAACCCAGGAAACATCCAGTAATCCACTTTTAACCAATTTCATCAAGATTCACAAAGAGGCGAAGTGATTCAAACGTTAATGGTGAAGAAATGCCCAGCCAGGCTTTTTTCTGGATCACGTTACAATTTCACTTTTATTCCTGAGTAACCATGCAGACATTCAGCCAATGCATTTCGGGCTGAAAGCCCTTGGTCAGGGGTGGAAAAGGGAAGCTTGGAAGCCTTCCGTAATTACATCTTCTGAAACTTTAGCATGAATTCACCATGAAATTAAAAATAAAGAAATTATCTGCTATTCAACACAAACCTAACTCCAATTTAAACTGGCATGAATTACAAAAAGAAAAAATGTGAACAACCCAAACCATACTCAAATTTAAACAGGATGTAACATCAAAAGAGAAAATAGTTAAATGAATGTATTTGTAAAAAAACGGAATCACAGATGACGTGATAAATTGAAGCAATAAAAAAAAGGAAGAGACTCACATTGCAGCAAAACGATCCTAATCTCGAGTGAAGCAAGTTCGTGGACAGCAATGTGGCCGCTTGGACTAACTTCCTTGAAACCAACAGTGTTGTGCTCAAACGGAGCGAGACCGTTATGCACCACACAGGTGGGACTTATCCATTTAAACACGCCGTTAATTCAAACAGAAACCCGTGACTGTGAAAAACTATCATTTAAGGTAACATAAAAGAAATACTACAGCCCCAATGTAAAAACCCATTCGTGCATGTCGGTATTATTCAGAAAACTCAAATCTGCTCATGATCAAAAAATACGTAATAAATGAAAATGCAACCATGAAAATCAACTCAGCAATTCAACTGTAAATTAAAATAACATTATCATAAATTAATCATTCTAAATGAAAATCAATTCAGTTTATCACGTTATTTATGATTAATTTTTTCACAAATTTGCTGGTGGTGTGTCTGGGTGTTGGCGTCTTGGGTGTGCCGACCGTGGGTGTGCTGGTGGTGGGTGTAGGTGTTGTGGTAGGTGTGCTGATTGCGTGTGCTGGTGGTACGTGTAGGTGTGGGTGTTGTGGTGGGTGTGCTGACTGTGGGTGTGCTGGTGGTGTGAGTGTGTGTTGGTGTCATGGTGGGCGTGCTGACTGTCTGGATACTTATGGTGGTGGGGTGTGTGATGTCTGAATGTGTGTTTTTGTTCCTTTTGCCAAGTCAGTGTGAGGATATGCTGCTTCTGGTCATTGTAGTGTGTCCGTGCAAATGTTTGAGTGTACTTGGGATAGGGTTAGGTGGGGGAATTTGGGATTGGGAAGGGGGTTGGAGTCTAGGAACGAGATTAGGGTGGGTGGGCGGCTGTGTTCAAAGAGGAGACCAGACCCTGGAATGGCTACTTTAGGCCAGACAGGGTAATGTGAATGCCATCCAGGTAAGCTAGCATATGGGTGTTCTGTCCAGCCGGCACCTGATGGCATTCAGTAATGCAGTCTGGCCTACAGTGATCATCCTTAAAAGATCCACATCCTTCTAAATGAAAGCAGCCTGGAACACCAGGGCAGGGGGCGGTGCCTGCAGCGAAGGTGATGCCACCCCTTTTAGGGGGGCAGCTATGGCTCACTGGTGAGCTACAAGACTGAGGGTGAAGATAGGAACATGGATGGCGAACAATGAGGCAGGTTTAACAGGTGCTCCAGGGTCTGCAACCACCAGGGACTAGTCTTCAAGGAGTCCTCAGAAGAAGATGTTGAGTGACTGTGGCCTCCATGTCAGTCCCCTCACCCTCACACTGGCTTCCTCTGTGTCTATGGTTTCTACTCTGGAGCCACAGTGCCCAGCTTCCTCCCCACGCCGCTGTCACCTTCACCTTGCCCAGACGCTGCTGAAAAAATAGAACAGTTTGAGAGTATCTGTGCAAATACAATTGGACATTAACTTGGATCACACAACATTTGCTCAAAGTCTAGAAATTCCCCATGCCAACTCAGATATAATGTATGCCTTTGTCTCTTATACACCTGTAGTCCCCTCCATGACAAAAACCTTCAACAGCATGAGTAAACACATAGCCCATGAGACATTTCTAACCACTGCAGTACAAAGCAAAACTATGTTCACATTTCCAAAAGAGCCATGTGTTGGGCTTGAAATTGACTTCTCAAGATGGTATCCCACAACATCTATGTGTTGTAACCTTCTATCTGCACATGTACCTTTAAATACCACATTTCTCACCCTCATTGCTTTCTCATCTGGACAGAACTGAGGACACCAAAATGTTGTTTGAGAAACATGTAACTCTCTCACCAATGTGGACACATTCCTGTCTGTTGAATTAAAACAGTTTGGCATACAATTTCACTTTGTTTCTTACACACTGCCTTACATGCATATTTGTGAAGGACTAAGGTGCCATGCCAACCCACTACTGTATGCATGAAATGAGTAGAAATTGGCTGTACAAACAGGTTGGCTTAGTTTCAAACAGGTTCCAGATTATAAAGTATGCCACTGACACGTTTCCAGTCCTTATGTAGCAGATGATCTTTATCATTGTGTCATAGCATCAACTGACCAATGTCAAGTCTGATACATCAACTGCATCATAAGTGTTCAGTTTGCCATGTACCCAGTAACAGGGCTTACATGACCTAATCAGTTTGTTGATGGAGTATCCCACCTGACCCAATCATTAAATGGTACATCTCAGGTTCAACTGTCCCTCATGACACAGAGGAAATGCAGGTACCCCATTGTTCCTATTCAGGTATGTGTCTGCTCAAAAAACAATCAATCAATTAGGGTTTATTAAGCTCAACTACTCACCCGAAAGAGTCTGAAGGCGCTGGGGGGGAGGTGCAGCTCCCAGATGTTCACATCGATTTGTCAAAGAGCCAGGTCTTGAGGTCCTTTATGAACTTGGAGAGTGTAGCAGTCTGTCGGAGGTGGAGAGGGAGGGTGTTTCATGCCATGGCCGCGAGGAAGGAGAAGGAACAACCACCTGTTCTGGATTTCTTGATGCACAGCACCGTAGCAAGAGAGAGATGGGCTGAGCGGAGGGATCTTTGGGGGGCTTGGATTGAGAGGTGGTGGTTCAGGTAGGCAGGTCCGGTGTTGTGTAGGGCTTTGTGGGTGTGGGTGAAGAGCTTGAAGGTGATTCTCTTCTCAACGTGGAGCCAACGTAGTGTTCATAGGTGTTGGATGATGTGGCAGCGGCGCGGTAGGTTGAGGACAAGTCAGGTGGAGGTGTTCTGGAGTTTGTGGGTGAGGTTCTTGTTGATCCCAGTGTAGAGTACGTTGCTATAGTCCAGTCCGCTGCTGATGAGGGCGTGGGTGATGGTTTTCCTGTGTTCGAGTGGAATCCAGTTGAAGGTCTTTTCTAGGAGCTGGGCGGTGTGGAACCATTGGGAAGAGACTACATTGATTTGGTGGTCCATTTTGAATTTGGAGTCCAGCATGATTCCGAGGATGCGTGCATGGTCAGTAGGGGAGGGTGGTTTCCCAAGGGCGGGGGGCCACCAGCTGCCATTCCAGGCATTGGGGTGTGGGGCCATGATGAATACTTCAGTTTTGTCCGTGTTTAGTTGTAAGCAGCTGTTCTTTATTCATCTGGTTGGGTGCCGTTTGCGTAGGATACAATGTTGAGTCCATGGGATCTGACGATGGGTGCAAGCGGGGCCATGTAGACATTGAACAGAGTGTGGCAGTCGAAGGCCTTCATCCGGATTCCTGCGTTGTGAAGTTTGAGGGCTAGGGTGCAGTGAGAAAGTATGTCGAAGGCTGCGGAGAGGGCCAGGAGAATGAGGGCCACAGTCTCTCCTCTGTCGAGGAGGGAGTGGAGGATGTGTGTCGCGGCGAGAAGGGCGGTTTCGGTGCTGTGGTTTTTCCTGAAGCCATATTGGGAAGAGTTGAGGATGTTGTTTGCTTCAATGAAGGAGGCAAGTTGGCTGTTGACGGCTTTTTCGATGACTTGGCTACGGGAGTAAGGAGATTAGTATGAAGTTCTTGGTTAGTGGGGTCCGTAGAGGGTTTTTTCAGGAGAGGGTTGATCTCGGCGTGTTTCCAGTCGTCGGGGAAGGAGGGTGTCTTGAAGAAGCGGCTGATGATTTGTCGAAGCTCGGGCGATGATATCCGTGGCTCTGTGGTAGATGTGGTGGGGGCAGTGGTCCGTGTGGGCCCCAGAGTGGGTTGATTTGATAGTCCTCAGGGTGTCTTTGATGGTGAGGGCGGTCCAGATGTCAGTTGTAGGCTGCGTGGTGTATGGAATGATGGGTGTACGTTCCGCGCGTAGGTTGTCGTCGTCGAAGTTGTCATAGATGGTCTTGAATTTGTAATTGAAGAAGGTGGTGAGTCTGTCGCTTAGGTCCTGGGAGGGGAGGATGTCGGTTGTCTCACTGTTGGGTTAGGCGAACTCTTTGCCGAAGAGTTCCTTACTGTTGTGTGCATGGGCAGAGATTCTGTCCTGGAGTGCTTTCTTCCTTGTTTGTTGTGGGTGGTGGTGGCTGCTTTGAGGTTGTCAAGGTCTGCTGTGGTTTTGGAGTTCCTCCATATCTTTTTGAGGTGTCTGCGGGGTGCCTGGATTCTCGGAGTTCGGTGGAAAACCAGCTGGCTCTCTTGGGTGTGCGGGTTTCGTAGTATTATTGAGGGGGGCAATGGTGGTGGCACAGTAGCTGATCCAATTGTGCATGGTTCAGGCGACGGTGGGAGAGTCGTCGTCCGTGGCAGTGGGAGTGGAGCTGCTGAGGGAGGTGGTGAGCTGGTCACCGGAGATCTTGTTCCAGTTCCTGCGCTGGAGTTGGTGTGGATGCTTTCGGGTGATGTTTGTTTTGAAGATGAAGTGGACTCAGCGATGGTCCGTCCATGGGAGTTCGGTGGTGTGCCTGAAGGTGATGGAGTTTAAAACGGCCACAGGGCGCGTTTACACAGTGGTGAAGGGAGGGGATGGGGCCCGAGGTGACGTGTGAAAACATGCCCTGTGGCACGTTAAGTTGGGGAAATAATTCCCCTTCAATCAGGGCCTCCGGGGGCCAACTAGCCCACCAGGTGCTTCCAGTAAGCGCCACTGTGCTGTGTTTCAGAGAGGTGGCCCAGGCCATGCCCCTTTTTACACCTCTCTGCAATGCAGCTCTGTGGCGCTTATTGGAGGTACCTAGTGGGCTACTTGGACCCTAGGGACACTCAGGATTCAAGGAGACTTAATCTCCCAAATTAAAACGGACACAGGGTGCGTTTACACAGTGGTGAAGGGAGGGGATAAGGCCTGAGGTGACGTGTGCAAACACGCCCTGTGGCGGGTTTTAAGATGAGGAAATAATTCCCCTTCAATCCTGAGGGACCCTGGGGGCCAACTAGTCCACCAGGTGCTTCCAGTAAGCGCCACTGCGCTGTGTTTCAGAGAGGTGGCCTAGGCCGTGCCCCTTTTTACACGTCCCTGCGACGCAGCTCTGTGGCGCTTACTGGAGGTACCTAGTGGGCTACTTTGCTAGTTGGACCCAAGGGACACTCAGAGTTCAAGGGGACTTTATCTCCCAACTTAAAACGGACACAGGGCACGTTTACACAGTGGTGAAGGGAGGGGATGGGGCCCGAGGTGACCTGTAAAAACACGCCCTGTGGTGCATTTTAAGTTGGGGAAGTAATTCCCCCTCATTCCTGAGGGCCCCTGGGGGCCAACTAGCCCACCAGGTGCTTCCAGTAAGCGCCACTGCGCTGTGTTTCGGAGAGGTGGCCCAGGCCGTGCCCCTTTTTACACCTCTCTGCAACGCAGCTCTGTGGTGCTTACTGGAGGTACCTAGTGGGCTAGTTTGCTAGTTGGACCCTAGGGGCACTCAGGATTCAAGGGGACTTAATCTCCCCAATTAAAACGGACACAGGGCGTGTTTACACAGTGGTGAAGGGAGGGGATGGGGCCCGAGGTGACGTGTGAAAACACGCCCTGTGGCATGCTTTAAGATGGGGAAATAATTTGCCTTCAATCCTGAGGGCCTCTGGGGGCCAACTAGTCCACCAGGTGCTTCCAGTAAGCGCCACTGCACTGCGTTACAGAGAGGTGATCCAGTCCGTGCCACTTTTTACACCTCTCTGCTACGCTGCTCTGTGGTGCTTACTAGAGGTACCTAGTGGGCTACTTTGCTAGTTGGACCCAAGGGACACTCAGGGTTCAAGGGGACTTTATCTCCCAACTTAAAACGGACACAGGGCGCGTTTACACAGTGGTGAAGGGAGGGGATGGGGCCCGAGGTGACGTGTGAAAACGCCCTGTGGCGCATTTTAAGATGGGGAAGTAATTCCCCTTCAATCCTGAGGGCCCCTGAGGGCTAACTAGCCCACCAGGTGCTTCCAGTAAGCGCCACTGCGCTGTGTTTCAGAGAGGTGGCCGAGGCCGTGCCCATTTTTACACCTCTCTGCAATGCAGCTCTGTGGTGCTTACTGGCGGTACCTAGTGGGCTAGTTTGCTAGTTGGACCCTAGGGACACTCAGGATTCAAGGGGACTTAATCTCCCAAATTAAAACAGACACAGGGCGCATTTACACAGTACTGAAGGGAGGGGATGGGGCCCAAGGTGACGTGTGAAAACACGCCCTGTGGCACGTTTTAAGATGGGGAAATAATTTGCCTTCAATCCTGAGAGCCCCAGGGGGCCAACTAGCCCACCAGGTGCTTCCAGTAAGCGCCACTGCGCTGTGTTTCAGAGAGGTGGCCCAGGCCGTGCCCATTTTTACACCTCTCTGCAACGCAGCTCTGTGGCGCTTACTGGAGGTACCTAGTGGGCTACTTGGACCCTAGGGACACTCAGGATTCAAGTGGACTTAATCTCCCAAATTAAAACGGACACAGGGCACGTTTACACAGTGGTGAAGGGAGGGGATGGGGCCTGAGGTGACGTGTGAAAACACGCCCTGTGGCAGGTTTTAAGTTGGGGAAATAATTCCCCTTCAATCCTGAGAGCCCCAGGGGGCCAACTAGCCCACCAGGTGCTTCCAGTAAGCGCCACTGCGCTGTGTTTCAGAGAGGTGGCCCAGGCCGTGCCCATTTTTACACCTCTCTGCAACGCAGCTCTGTAGTGCTTACTGGAGGTACCTAGTGGGCTAGTTTGCTAGTTGGACCCTAGGGACACTCAGGATTCAAGGGGACTTAATCTCCCAAATTAAAACAGACACAGGGCGTGTTTACACAGTGGTAAAGGGAGGGGATGGGGCCCGAGGTGACGTGTGAAAACACGCCCTGTGGCACGTTTTAAGATGGGGAAATAATTTGCCTTCAAGCCTGAGGACCCCTGGGGGCCAACTAGTCCACCAGGTGATTCCAGTAAGCGCCACTGCGCTGTGTCACAGAGAGGTGATCCAGGCCGTGCCCCTTTTTACACCTCTCTGCAACGCAGCTCTGTGGCGCTTACTGGAGGTACCTAGTGGGCTACGTTGCTAGTTGGACCCAAGGGACACTCAGGGTTCAAGGGGACTTTATGTCCCAACGTAAAACGGACACAGGGCGCGTTTACACAGTGGTGAGGGAGGGGATGGGGCCCGAGGTGACGTGTGAAAACACGCCCTGTGGCGCGTTTTAAGTTGAGGAAGTAATTCCCCTTCAATCCTGAGGGCCCCTGGGGGCTAACTAGCCCACCAGGTGCTTCCAGTAAGTGCCACTGTGCTGTGTTACAGAGAGGTGGTCCAGGCCATGCCACTTTTTACACCTCTCTGCAATGCAGCTCTGTGGCGCTAACTGGAGATACCTGGTGAGCTAGTTGGACCCAAGGGACACTCAGGATTCAAGGGGACTTTATCCCCCAAATTAAAACGGCCACAGGGCTTGTTTGCACACGTCAGCTCAGCCCCCTCCCTCCCTTCACCAGTGTGCAAACGCACCCTGTGGTGCGTTTTAAGAGGTAGTTTTAATTCCCCTGCCCTATTATGTACTGGGGGCTTACAGAGGAGGTCACTCTAATCACAGGGATACCCCAACGCATAGTGTTCCCTAATGTATGTAGGTGTTTTAACTGTATTCTAAGTGTCTTTTAGCATAGCACTGGCTCTAGGACTGGTTAGTCAGAGTCAGTTACCACCAGTACCCATCTGAAAAAATTGTAAAAACTGCACCAAAACCCAAACACTAATAAATTCACCCAGGTACTCTCCTTGCAGTACTTCAATCATTCAGTCACTACTCAAGTACTCATGCACTGAGCCAGGCCTTAGCACATGGACTGCTTCAAACGCCTATCCACTGTGCATGCAGTCCTCTAACCACCTACACACTTGTCTTTCACACCTTCAATTCCCCAGTCAGTATTCATACACCTCCAGCAAACACCCTGTCACTCCCCTTGCACTCAAGTCAAGTCAAGTCAAAAAAGCTTTATTTCGATAAAAATTATCATAAAAGCATATACATAAAAACATATAAAAGCAAACAATTCATCGGGAGAGCAGTATTTACAAAAGGTCACAATAATTGTAGAAATGCTCTCAATCTAATAGCTTATTGACTGAATAAATACATTGGATAAAAAGTATTAGAATTTGTTAAAAAGTTAAAAAACAAGAATAAAAATACTATAGACAAAATCATCTGCTGGGGCTAGTAAGTTTACTTCTAATGTTCCAGGACCAGCCCAGGAATTTCGCCACGGCACAGACTAGCACCAAGCTTGTATCAGATTGTAGGATGCGTAAAGCAGCGCGATTGTTTGAAATGCCCAGAAGGCGACAGGCTGGGCCTAACCGTCTCCTTCTTGGATTACTGTACACTGGGCATTCAAACATAATATGAGCAATGCTTTCGACCTTCTCCACACAAATCAGACAAGTATCAGGTGTCTGGTGGGGAGGCTTCCATTTGCTGGTAAACTCTCGAGTTGGAAGAACCTCGAGTCTGAACTGGAGATACAAAGATCTATCCCTAGGTTTTTGAACGAACTCAAGATAAGGCTCGAAGCGAATAGACTGCTTATGAATGTAAAATGCTTCCGTCAACCTGCCTGCATTGGAGTTGCTAAGGTCCTCGTTGTCAATCCAGGCCCAATATACTCTTTTGAGATCTGCCTTGCTCATGGGAGCTCCATGATCCCAGGCATTGTTTAAATCAAGTTGTTTTAGGGATTTTTTGATGTTGCGAAGCCAGCTTATTTTATGGGAGCCTGCGGTGTTCATGATTTCTCTCAAGCCCTCAGTATATTTTTCTAGCTCCGGGGTACGCCATAGGCGGGCCCAGAATAACAAAGGACGCAACCTTGCAATATCTTTGATCGAGCGCCTACCCAGATCGCTGAAAAGTGGTTTTAAAGGAGTACCCCTGGGCATTGAGACTAAGTCTCTCATAAATTTGTTCTCGGACAGAGTAATATCTTCAAGATTATCAAAACCCCATAGTTCGGCACCATAAAGGGCCGAACCAACTGCTTTCGCCTGATAGATCATTAATACGGGAGTGATAGGCTTGCTCCTCGAGGAGCGATGTTCTTTAGCAATCACTCCCGTGGCTCGTTTGAAATTTAGCAGCATCTTGGCAATATGGGGTTTCCAGCTTAAAGTGTCGGAAACTCTAATTCCTAGATAGTCAAAAAATTTGACATATTCTAGGGGGGTTCCGTCAGACATAATAGATACGCTGGGTGATTTATGTGATTTGAAGGAGAGGAGCTTGGTTTTTGATGTATTAATAGCTAAACCTCTCAATGAACAGAACAAATGAAACCTATCTAAGAGCTTCTGTAGGCCTGCTGGTGTCTTAGAAATCAAGAGGGTGTCATCCGCAAAAAGGAGGGTGGGAACTTTTTCGCCCGCCAGGGCGGGGGCGTCAGCTGGAACATCTTGCAAAAATTTCACCACTCCATTCACAAACAAGGAGAAGAGGGTGGGCGCCAATACGCAACCCTGGCGGACACCTCTCTTGACTGGGATCTTTTCAGTTTTCTGTGCTTGGGTTCCCCACCGCACCCTTGCGAAATTGCCCTCATGCAGTCGGACCAGAAGGTCCAAAAGAGGAGGCGGGAGACCCATTTCCTGGAGGACAGACCAAAGACGGTCACGAGGGACCAGATCAAAGGCGGACCTCAGATCTATAAAGGCCAGATGAAGGCTGCCCTTACCAATCGAGACAACCTTCCAATATAGCAAAAGCAGCCTAAAGACCTGGTCGATCGTGCTCGTATTCGGTCTGAACCCAGCCTGGAAGTGCGATAGGACACTATGCTCAGTGGCCCAAGACAATATACTCTCCAAAAGCACCCTGCCAACCACTTTCTGGCCAACATCAATAAGACTTATTGGTCGGTAGTTGGCAGGGTCTTCTCGCGAGCCCTTCTTATATACTGGTACTACTTCCGCTCCTTTCCATGACTCAGGGATAGAAGACCCCTTGAGAAGAGCGTTAAGTAAGATGGTAAAGTAAGCAGCCCAAGATTTAGGGTCGGAGCGGAACAGGTCACCAGGCAGGCCATCAGGGCCTGGAGCTTTAGCTGGGACTAGTCTATTAATGGCAGTCCCAACTTCTGCCTCTGTAAACAAATCATAGTTAGCCAAAATGGAGTTTGTAGGAGCAATAGGGAAAGGTATACTCAAAGTTTGGTTGTCTTCGCCTGAGTAAAGATTTGAAAAATGAACAAACCATTCTTGGTTTGTAATGTGGTTGGAAATTACATCAGGGTCAGAACCTCTTGAGTATCTGCACAGGTTCCAAAATGTGGTTCCATCCCTAGCTAGACTAGCAGTTGTTAAAGCTTGCCAATGAGATTCCTCCCAAGCAGACTTTGCTTTGGTGACAGCCTTCCTATAAGCAGGCCTGGCATGTTTAATAAAGGAGCAATCCTTAGTTTTGATGGCAATTATAAGCTCCTTCTTACTTGACCTGCACTCAGAGTTAAACCAAGAACCGGATGATTTGTGTTTATTGGTTTTAATAATGGAAGAAGATATAAAAAGTGCTCCGATCAGCTCGGTTGTGGCTGCATGTATGGATGTTGCCCTTGAGCTCTGATCAGATTCCTCAAGAGCTTCCCTAAGTTCTGCAGTTTTAGATAACAATATTTCTTTTATAGAAAGAAGTTTTTGTTCATCTAGGGCGATTTTGGGCCATTTCAGAAATCTTTTGCAATTCGATGGAATTATATCTTTGGTGGGCAGTATAAAACAGGGGTCGGAAATTGATTTTGTGGCCACGGATTCTTTAACGTTAGGCACAGTGGGTTATGGTCACTATCGGTCGTTGGAACTATGACCAAGTCCACTGCATAGTGCCAGAGTCTACGATCGATTAAGATGTAATCGATTCGAGATGGACTGGAGACTCTATTAAAAGTAAAAGCTGCTTGAAGGTCGGAAGGGAGACGACCGTTAGCAGCTCTCAGGCCAAATTCCAGAGCATTTAACTGAATTATCACCGGTGTCCATCTCTTCACAGGGGGAACAAGCAAGGAGGGTATCCCCCATCTGGCATCTTCCTCATCAACCTCTAAGATATCTTCAGAGGCAAGGGGCTCGTAAGTACAGTTTAAATCTCCTGCAACCAGAATGAGTGAATTAGATGGACAATAAGAAAGCTCTTCTTCTAAGGTGGTGACAATCGGTGATTTAGATCCTCCTTGTGTACCTCTGACATAAATGTTAAAAAGGTCAATAGAGAACCCCCCTTGCAGCCCACTCAAAGTTATATGCATTACGTCCGGAGAAGGACTTTGTACCTCACGGGCTCTACAGGGAAGGGCAACATTTATCCATATTATGAGGCCTCCAGAGGGGCAGCCACGGCCAGTGGATTGGGCAGGAACACAATAGCAGGTATAGCCGGATTTGTAGAGAGGTGTTAGGCTCCAAGTCTCTTGGAATATGCAGATGTCAAAAGTGGAAATAAAATTATTCCAATCCGGCAATGTGAGTTTAGCTTTCAAGCCGGCGACATTCCATGTCAATCATTTTGTTCCAAGTTGGATACACCCTCAGAACCATGATTTAGCAGTCCCCCCCGCCTCTCCATGCAGTCTTGGCCAAATGAGAAAGAGCGTCTAAATTGAATGGAAGAGGAATCCGGGGAGGAGGATCTATATTCAAGCTCTATAAGGCCATCAGCTAAGAGATGATTAGCTAGGGTCAGCTCTATTGTGTCAGTAAGGCAATTATCATGTCTGAGTCTACGGGCCCTAAGTAGATCATCTCTTATAAGAGATCGACAGCCTCTAACCTGGCGGATCCAGTGTGTGACCTTATTTTTTAGGGATTCTTCATTCTCGTGGACGGCAGTCGTAGGAACACCTACCATATAGACAATGGGTTGTATACTGGACCTCGGCCTTTGTACTGCAAAAGGTAGAAGAGACGGGGCGTCGACTCTTTGTCTATGGGCAGAATGAGGCTGACTAGTGGCAGCATGGGAGTTCGCAATTGAATGAGACATCAAGTTAATATTAGAGGGAATAGTCCGAGCTCTAGTGAGTGGTAAAGGGTTTGATCCATCCTGCAGAAATGAGGATGGCGTCTGAGGCACTGCAGATAAAGTAGAATCGGGGATTGGAAAAAAAGGTATTTTTAGCTTTGGATGGTGAACAGTGGTAGGTAAGGTTATTGGTGGTTGCAATGGTTGACTAGGGAATTTTTTTACTATTAGCAGTAATTCCGTTACTAATGCTTTTAAGTCACTAATTTCAAGCTTCAGGGACATATTAGTTTCCAAGATTGGACCTGTAGCTGTAACAGTGCTTCCTGGTACTTCGTGGTGCAACCTATCCCCATCTAGCTGTGACCCCGGTCCAAAACCCCGATCTGTACATGAAGTAGTTGTTACAGGTACATCAAAGCTAACAGTACTGGCAATAGGCTCAGCATATTCATTATCAATGTCAGCTAGTGGCTTGAAGCGATTTGAGCAAACAATGACAATAGGGTCAGGAGGTACTGGATTAGTAAGAGGGGCACAAAGGCTTGCTTCTTCAGTGGCTGATATGGGATTGACACTGTAACTCTGCAACCCTTCCCGTCCAAGAGGTTTTTTCCTAAACATTTGGGGAATGGTGGCAGAGCTTGGACAGTGATTAGATGGAGACAATGGGAGTGGGGATGTGGGAGATATATCTGGATCTAAAATGGTGGTGCAATCGTCTACTAGAGAGACAATTCGGTCTAGCGTTGTGGCAGGCATAGATTTTTTGGTCAGCTTTCTGGCCTTGTTCCTTTTGGCCATATTGCCAGTTAAACTAGCCGCACCCCCATTGACTTCAGCCATCTTTCTTTTACCCATATTAATCCTCTCTCAATCGCTCGACCATACGCAAGCTGGTGTGCTGTTATACCGTTTCCCCAGATCAAAAGCCAGGCACTGGCCCCTCAATAGTAACACAGTACCTTATGGGAGGATGCCCAAGGATGATGATAAGTAGCGCTTCCAACACGGGACACAGGAGTTAGTAACGTGGCCCAGCCTGGCCTCCGTCGGCCCCGGACGGCCACAGACGGTCCCGCCCTTGTCCCGGGCTTCTCCCGGCGCCACCCGCGCGCGTCCCGCGACGCGGAGGAAGCCTCGCTGTTTTAAGCGCCTCCGGGCGCGACGGCGGGCGGAAGTCCCAGAGCGCCGCTCAGCAGGGTGGGAGATGTAGTACAGCCCTGCCGCCGTGGATGCCAGATCGCTGATAGGGCGACAAGCAGCGTCGGCGGGCCTGGTGCTGCTGCGGGACCCCAGGTGCCCCAAGTAAGTGCTGACTTGTGGCTTGCTCGCCGTTGCCCGGTGTCTGCAAGATGCCCCCCCCCCCTTGCACTCCTCTAGTGACCCATTCAGCACCATGGGCTAATCCATTCACTGTTCCAAAACCCAAACACTTATAAATTCACCCAGGCACTCTCCTTACAGTACTCTAATCATTCAGTCAGTACCCAAGTACTCATGCAGTGAGCCAGGCCTTAGCACATGGACTGCTTTAAACGCCTATCCACTATGCATGCAGTCCTCTAACAACCTACACACTTTTATTTCACACCTTCAATTCCCCAGTCAGTATACATACACTTCCAGCAAACACCCTGTCACTCCCCTTGCACTCCTCTAGTGACCCATTCAGCACCATGTACTAATCCATTCACTGCGCGAAAACCCAAACACATATAAATTCACCCAGGCACTTTCCTTGCAATACTCTAATCATTCAGTCAGTACCCAAGTACTCATGCACTGAGCCAGGCCTTAGCACATGAACTGCTTCAAACCCCTATCCACTATTCATGCAGTCCTCTAACCACCTACACACTTGTCTTTCACACCTTCAATTCCCCATTCAGTATCCATACACTTCCAGCAAACATCCTGTCACTCTCCTTGCACTCCTCTAGCACCATCTACTAATCCATTCACTGCGCCAAAACCCAAACACTTATAAATTCCCCCATCCACTCTCCTTGCAGTACTTTAATCATTCAGTCAGTACCCAAGTACTCATGTACTGAGCCAGGCCTGTCAGGGACTGGATCAGTGACCCGAATTATATCACAGCCACTAACCTTCATCGTGGGACTCAGCAGGAACGATGGTAGTTGCGTGAACCCCACCTCCCGTAAGCGCCCCCTCCCACAGAGAGAAAACACCCTACTGCGTGAGCAGGCCCTCAGGGGAAACGGGGAAAAGGGACAAAACAACAAACGTAGTTGCGGCAGGTGAGGTGGTCTCCCAGGTCGGTTCGAGAGGACTAGGACTTCTTGTGATTGGGCTGCTCTGGAGGGGGGAACAAAAACAACAAGGATTAATAGTTCTCTTAACTGCCTGCTGGATATTTTCCCCTCCGTGTTTGTCTCTAGATTACCCGTACCACTCACCAGGTTTCCCCTGCACCCAGGACGTTGGTTCCTCAACACTCTGGTAGGGTGCCTGGGAGGAGGAGGGTCTGATGTCACCTGCACAAGTCACGATAATGCACAAAGGATTCCTGCAGTGATGCTGGTCGAATGTCTCGACAAAGGGTCTGTTGTCGCCTGCAGAATGTCTCGTAAGAACACAAAAGGAAATCTTCCTGAAAACGGGTAATGTTTCTTTAAGTATCTCAGCGTTGGGATTGACAACGCTCCGGTAATTACGAAGCGGTTTCACTCACCGCTTCGTCTTCTCCCGGAAGGCGGCCACGTAGCAGTAATGCCTACAGAAAGGCTTATCTCGGCAGAATGTGGAACCGGCAATCAGCGCGTCGGAAGACCAGGTACACGCTGACGAGAGCAGGGTTTGGCGGTCGCACGCTGTTCGTTACTTTCGATTTCACGATTTCTTCCGTGACCCCTGGGATGCTCGAGAAGGCGGTCACGGTTCCTTCTGTAATTCCTGGGCTATATGGGAATGCGGATCACCCCCTTGGCAAAAGGAGACAGAGAAGGCGGCGCGCTTGCCCATCCTACGAATACCTGATTCTTCCGCTCCGTTCTTCTCTCGGAGGGTTGCTCCGCTTTTCGCTCAACTCGGCTTGGCTTCGATTCTGGAGAGACGCTGCAAATACTTCCCGCTGGTATCCGGCGGGGAGCACCATCCGCCATTTCCTCTCGGTCTTTGATTGTCAAGCACCTTCCTCTTGAGGAGGTGGTGCTTATATACAAGGGTGGTCCTAGCCTCATTTTGAGGCGGCCCACGGCATGCTGGGACATGTAGTAACCCTGGCCTTTCTTCCACCAGCTTCCTGAATTAGGGGTCTGTTTGTGTCTACATAGTTCCTGCCTAGCGGTTGCCCCTCGGGTGATCGCTACAGTACCCCCTCTCAAGGACCGCCGACTCGGCGGGCGGCCTGGTTTTCCAGGGTGAGCGGCATGAAACCGTTCCATCAGTTCAGGACAACGGAGGTTACTCACAGGTTCCCAAGTTCTGTCCTCCACCCCGAACCCCTTCCAATCTACCAAGTATTGTACCCGCCCTCTGACCAATCTGGAGTCCAGGAGCTCTCTAACTTCGTATTCCTCCTGCCCGTCTATCTCTACGGGGAGTGGCTTATCGGGGAGTCTCATCGTTAGAGGGCATGGCCGGAGCAGGGACACATGAAAAACAGGGTGAATGTGCCATGAACTGGGTAAAGATAGTCTCATAGATAAGGGATTAATGATTCCTTCGATGGAATACGGGCCTACGGACTTGGGTTTCAACCTGGTTATTCCTTTCAGATGCAAGTTTTTTGTGGATAACCACACTTTATCCCCCACTTGATACCTGGGTTCAGGCATTCTTCGTTTGTCCGCATAACGCTTTTGTGCGTCTTGAGCCGCCTTAAGTTGTAATTTGGCCTCAATCAACACCGCCCGGAGATGGGCATGATGTTCGTGGATACTGGGCAGTCTAGAGGTGGTGGGCCATTCAAAAGGGAGCATGTTAGGATGGTAGCCATAACTACAGAAGAAAGGAGAACACCCCAGCGTTGTATGCGTAGCGTTGTTGTAGGCAAATTTGGCCATCCATAACAAGGTGGACCAGTTCAGGGCTTTCTGTAAGGTGAAACAGCGCAGGTACTGTTCCAGGGTCTGATTTAGGCGCTCCGTTTTACCATCCGTTTGAGGATGGTAACTGGAGGAAAGCCGGGCCTCGATGGTCAACATTTTGCAGAGCGCCTTCCAAAAACGGGACGTGAATTGTGTCCCTCTGTCTGTGATCAATGCGTTGGGGATTCCGTGAGCTCTCACCACATGTTGGAGGAACACTCTGGCCAATTCGACTGATGTAGGTAGGTGTGCCAGTGCTATAAAGTGCCCCATCTTCGTCAGGTGGTCTACTATTACTAGCACCACGGTGTTCCCATCACAGGGGGGCATGTCCACTATGAAATCCATCGAGATGGTATGCCAGGGTCGTGGAGGGATAGGGAGGTTTTGTAGCAGACCTGGAGGTTTGGTGTGAATCGCCATCCCCTGTGCACACGTTGCACAGGTACCTACATAGGCTTTGACGTCTTTCCTCAGTAATGGCCACCAGAAGGATCGTTCCACACAGGCTATGGTCTTATAGATTCCTGCATGTCCACCCAGTGTGGAGTCATGAGCCCAGGCTAGTACTCGTTGTTGTAGCGTTGTGTCTGGGATGTACAAGGCATGGTAATGGTACGCCAAGTCCCTGACTAGCGATCGATGTTCAGGTTCCTCGTTCACCCAGGCCTGGACGTCACCCTCGGCTACTGACACGCGTAAGTCTTCAAGGAAATCCTGGGAGGTTATTAGCGCGATGGTCTGTTCAGGGAAGACTTCTTCCAACAAGATGAAGGGCGGCTCCGCCTCTTCTTCTGTTTTTTGGTTCTCCGGTTCTTTCCTACGGGAAAGGGCATCGGCCTTCCCGTTTTGTGGTCCTGGCCTGTATTTTATAACGAAGTCATAGTCTGAGAAGAACAATGTCCAACGTAATTGCCGGGGTGTCAGGGCTTTGGCCGTCTTTAGAAACAACAAATTCCGGTGGTCGGTGTAAATTTCCACTGTATGAAGCGCACCCAACAGATAATGTCGCCACTCTTCGCAAGCTCTCTTTATGGCTAACAATTCCTTGTCGGTAATTGTGTAGTTTACTTCACAGGGAGTAAGTTTCTTTGAATAGTAGGCTATCGGCTGTACTTGTCCTGTCTCAGGGTGTCATTGAGACACACTCCTCCCACTGCATAGGATGACGCATCTGCTTCCAAGATATAAGGGAGCTGAGGGTCCGGATGACGCAGTATTGGAGCCTGAGTGAATTTGTTCTTCAATAGCTGGAAGGCGCGGGATGCTTCGGGACCCCATACAAAAGGGGTATTTTTTCGGAGTAGGCTGGAGATGGGATGAATTATCTTTGAGAAGGAGGGGATGAACCGCCGGTAGTAATTGGCGAAGCCAAGAAAGCTTTGTACCGACTTCACGTTTTGCGGGGTTTCCCAATTGGTAATCGCTTCGACCTTACTGGTGTCCATCTGAAACCCCTGGGCGTTGATGACATAACCCAGAAAGGTCACCTCTTGGGCATGGAAGAGACACTTCTCCAACTTGGCGTACAACGTATGGTGTTTCAGTCGGTCTTCCACTCGTCACCCTTTTTTACTCGCACCAGGTGGTAGGCTCCTCTGAGATCGAGCTTGGTGAAGTACCGAGCCCCTTTCAACTGGTCCAGAAGTACCAGAATGAGTGGCAATGGGTAGCGTTTTTTCACGGTGATTCTGTTTATGGCACGGTAGTCGATACACGTACGTAATTCGTCACAGTCTTTCTTCGGAATGAAGAAAAGAGGGGACGAGGCAGGGGATGATGAGTGTGTAATGAACCCCGAAGCCAGGTTCTCCTCAAGGTAGTTCTTTAGATAACGTGTTTCCGGCTCCGTCAATGCATATACCCTACTGCAGGGTACGTTGGCTCCTGGTACTCGTTCGATGCAGCAATCATACATCCGATGGGGTGGTAGCTGGGTTGTTTCTGTTTATTAAACAAAGAGCGGTATTCATGATATTGCTCAGGTAGGGTGGTGGCACGGCCTTGTGGAGGTTGGATGCAAGCTAACGCCAGGTGTACAGCAGCCGTTTGCTCTTCGGTCTTTCGATGAGACTCCTCCTGAGTGCAATACGACCTGCAGTAGGGCGAACTCAAGGTGACCGTGCGTGCCGCCCAACAAACCACCGGATCGTGTAATGTCAGCCACGGCATGCCTAAAATGAGCCGGAGTTGGGGTGCGTCGATGATATCGAATTGGATATACTCTTGGTGTTCCTGACCACACTTCATCAACAGAGGTATAGTGCGGTACTGCACAGGGCCTGAGGACAGGGCGGTGCCATCAACCGCCAGCACGTGTTCGGGTGCAGCTTTCTTTTCCCTGTCTACTCCTATCTGGAAGGCAAATTTCCGGTCGATGTAGTTGCCTGTCGCCCCGGAGTCTAGCAAGGCGTCTACTTCCACCGGTTCTTTGGTGGAAACCATGAGGGACACCCGTACATTCATGTGAGCCACAGCGGTTTGGAGGATGTCAGCCAGTACTGTTGAGATCGCTGTTGTATGATTGCCCAAACCAAGGACCTCTTTCTGATTTAGGCAAGTTAGTTTTCCGTCGGTTCTTCCTGCTGCAGGAGGGTGTGTACCAGCGGGATGTGGGCTCGTCCTGAGATTGGCGTCCGGGCTCTGCATTCTCGAATGAAATGCCCTCCCTTACCACAGTATAAACATAGTTTCATTCTCCTTCTTTTCTCCTTTTCTTCTGGGGTAAGGGGCCCCCGTAGTCCCCCTATCTGCATAGGTTCAGGTTCGTTGGTCATCTTGGGACGTTCCTCGGTAGTGCTCCGTGGATGAGTGGTGACGAAACGGCAGTCTCCTTTGCTCCTATCCCCTTTTCCTTCCTGGAGGCGATGGTCGAGCTGGACCGTTAAATCGATCAGTTCCTCACAAGTTTGGGGTAGCTGAACTACTTGGGCTAGGACATCTTTTAACTCCCCACGAAGTCCTTGGTAGAATAACGTGGTTCTCTTTTCTGGTGGCCAGCCCGTCTCTACTACCAGCCGGTTGAAGGCCATGATGTAGGACAACAGATCAAGGGATCCTTGCCGCAGCGTGAGCAGCTCCCGGTCCAAGGACATCATGTGTGACTTTCGGTCGAAGAGCTTTCTCATCTCCATGCAGAAGTCCACGAACCGATGTAAAACGGTATCATTCCGTTCCATGAGTGGGATGGTCCAGCTAGCCGCGTTGCCACCCATGTAGGACATCATGAAGGCCGTTTTGGCCGTGTCCTCTTGAAACACAGCTGGCTTACAGAGAAAATGAAGCCGGCACTGGTTCAGGAAGGTTTCAAATTTCTTTGGTTCCCCATAAAATCGTTCTGGGGGTGCCAGGGGAATGTGGGGGTTCTGTATTACATGGACGGTAGGGATGACATCCGTTGTTTGTGAAGGGGGTGTAGTAGTGGCAAAGAACCCACCCCCTTGGGCACCAGGAGACGGGGAGGGAATGGTGCGAACGGGAGGAGGCAGTGTCGCTTCTCTGATATAACCCCCGGTCCCCTACGGGTGAGGCCTGCAACCTCTCTGCGCAATGTGCCCATCTCCCTTTGCAGATTCTGGTTCTCTACGCGAGATGTTTGGACTTTCTGCTGCAGAGCGGTAAGGCTCTCCAACAGCGAGGTCAACACCACATTAGTATCCATCGTCTGGGCTGAGCGCCCAACTTGGGCTTGACAATCTGTCAGGGACTGGATCAGTGACCCGAATGATATCACAGCCACTAACCTTTGTCGTGGGACTCAGCAGGAACGATGGTAGTTGCGTGAACCCCACCTCCCGTAAGCGCCCCCTCCCACAGAGAGAAAACACCCTACTGCGTGAGGAGGCCCCCAGGGGAAACGTGGAAAAGGGACAAAACAACAAAGGTAGTTGCGGCAGGTGAGGTGTTCTCCCAGGTCGGTTCGAGAGGACTAGGACTTCTTGTGATTGGGCTGCTCTGGAGGGGGGAACAAAAACAACAAGGATTAATAGTTCTCTTAACTGCCTGCTGGATATTTTCCCCTCCGTGTTTGTCTCTAGATTACCCGTACCACTCACCAGGTTTCCCCTGCACCCAGGACGTTGGTTCCTCAACACTTTGGTAGGGTGCCTGGGAGAAGGAGGGTCTGATGTCACCTGCACAAGTCACGATAATGCACAAAGGATTCCTGCAGTGACGCTGGTCGAATGTCTCGACAAAGGGTCTGTTGTCGCCTGCAGAATGTCTCGTAATAACACAAAAGGAAAGCTTCCTGAAAACGGGCAATGTTTCTTTAAGTATCTCAGCGTTGGGATTGACAACGCTCCGGTAATTACGAAGCGGTTTCACTCACCGCTTCGTCTTCCCCCGGAAGGCGGCCACGTAGCAGTAATGCCTACAGAAAGGCTTATCTCGGCAGAATGTGGAACCGGCAATCAGCGCGTCGGAAGACCAGGTACACGCTGACGAGAGCAGGGTTTGGCGGTCGCACGCTGTTCGTTACTTTCGATTTCACGATTTCTTCCGTGACCCCTGGGATGCTCGAGAAGGCGGTCACGGTTCCTTCCGTAATTCCTGGGCTATATGGGAATGCGGATCACCCCCTTGGCGAAAGGAGACAGAGAAGACGGCGTGCTTGCCCTTCCTACGAATACCTGATTCTTCCGCTCCGTTCTTCTCTCGGAGGGTTGCTCCGCTTTTCGCTCGACTCGGCTTGGCTTCGATTCTGGAGAGACGCTGCAAATACTTCCCGCTGGTATCCGGCGGGGAGCACCATCCGCCATTTCCTCTTGGTCTTTGATTGTCAAGCACCTTCCTCTTGAGGAGGTGGTGCTTATATACAAGGGTGGTCCTAGCCTCATTTTGAGGCGGCCCACGGCATGCTGGGACATGTAGTAACCCTGGCCTTTCTTCCACAAGCTTCCTGAATTAGGGGTCTGTTTGTGTCTACATAGTTCCTGCCTAGCGGTTGCCCCTCGGGTGATCGCTACAGGCCTTAGCACATAGACTGCTTCAAACGCCTATCCACTATGCATGCAGTCCTCTAACCACCTACACACTTGTCTTTCACCCCTTCAATTCCCCAGTCGGTATCTATGCACTCCAGCAAACACCCTGTCACTCCCCTTGTACTCCTCTAGTGACCCATTCAGCACCATGTACTAATCCATTCACTGCGACAAAACCCAAACACTTATAAATTCACCCAGGCACTCTCCTTGCAGTACTCTAATCATTCAGTCAGTACCCAAGTACTCATGCAGTGAGCCAGGCCTTAGCACATGGACTGCTTCAAACGCCTATCCACTATGCATGCAGTCCCCTAAGTAACCAACACACTTATAGTTCTGCACGTATACATTCAACAAAAAAAACTATATTTAAGTTTCAATATTTAAAATAAAAACATATTTCCATTTATATTAAAAATATATAATGTAATTTAAAAAATAAAATATGTAAAAATAAACAGTTAATAAACTGTAGAAAATCAGTATCAAAAAAATACACAACTATTATTACATTTAAAAATTATCATTTAAAAAACCTTCGAAATTCACTGAAAATCCATAGGTTTCAGACATGTTATAGTTAGGAATTAGCATTTAAAAAACCTTAGAACTTCACTGAAAAAACCATAGGTTTCAGGGCTGTTATAGTTAGCTGGACATTTCACTCGTACAAAACCATTGAAATTCCTCCATTATAGTCAGTTCTGCTAACTATAACTCCCGCGCCCGCAATCCACTGCTGCTGATTTCACATATTACATAATTCATGACATGGTCAGTGACATCACTGATGACATCTCAAATGACATCACTGATGACATGACGGATGACATCATCCACGTGACAATCAGATACACCGCATCATACACTAGTATAACTTTTCATCACTCACTGTAAAATACAGAGTACCATATTTGAATCCGTTGATACACCAATACAAGTTTCTAAAAACCCACTCAGTGATTCCTAGATCTACACACACATCTAATCACTTACCTATAGATTCACTCATACATGCTGTCAATGATCAATAGAACACTATCAAATATACTTATACACCTATATCGACATTACACACCAGCACACATCCTATTCACTTATGCAGTCATCCTACTCACTTCTGCAAACAATGGATCAAACTTACATTTAGTCAGCTACACACTTATACAAACAGCACTTCATTTATTCATATAGATAGTAATTCATACTTAGTGTGCTATAAAATCACTATTGCAAGTATACAGTTATCCATACAGTCACTCATATAATCACTGAGTCTTATGTATACTTACTTACATACAACAACTGTCACATACACTGCCTTTTATTTTTCTAGTTTGTTGGACATGTACCTTTAAGAGATATATTTGCTCATCTCCACACCCATAAAGATATTCACTCACCCAAACAACTGCTATAACATGTAGTCTTAACCTCATATACCTACTGAATCAACTATTCACACGTCTTTGGGGAGTCACACACCCCCCACCGAACCACACACACATTCCCTCTCCCATACAAATACTCAGTTAACTAATCAATAACTAATATAGACTTTCACGTAGCTAGTAACCAACTGGTGCAGCAGTTTACTCAACAACTGACAAAGTGATACAAATATTCACACAGTTTAGTCACTATCCAATATATTTAGTGAGACACTATAAATTAGTCAAGTCAACAGTCAATCACACTGCTACTAAATCCTCCATCGAGATATTTATATATCCACTCATTCTTCAATGCAGATTGCTATATATATATATAATACATATTTAAATAACGAACCAAACCACAGTCACTGGATGATGTAATCAGTGATGTCATTTGAGACGTCATCAGTGATGTCATCAGTGATGTCACTGACCATGTCATGAAAGATGTAACATTTGACATCATCAGCAGTGGATTGCGGGCGCGCAAGTTATAGTTAGCAGAACTGACTATAACGGAGGAATTTCAATGGTTTTGTATGAGTGAAATGTCAGGCTAACTATAACAGCCCTGAAACCTATGGTTTTTTCAGTGAATTTCTAAGGTTTTTTAAATGCTAATTCCTAACTATAACATGTCTGAAACCTATGTTTTTTTCAGTGAATATATATATATGCGTGTGTGTGTGTGTATATATACACATATATATAAATATAATTTATATGCAGATAATATATTTAAAATGTATTACTTGCACTTACTGAAAAAAATTATTAAATGATAAAATGGCTTTTTAAGTTCCAAAAATGTGAAAAATTACACGACAGTGCTAATGTTACCAAGATTTAAGATGTGTGTTGATGTTAAAAGACTGGTGTAACCATTTCAGCTGATATTTTCTTTTGCATACATACAGACCTCTGAACCCCGCCATGGGTAGGAGACGACAGCCTCAGGTGTTTTGGCCTTTTCTAGACCTTACCACCATGGAGGAAAGGGATGGCATCAAAAATGGTGCCTATATAGGCACACTATCCTGGATTTGTGTCAGCAGTTGGATCTAGATCTCCTGCCTCACAATATCAATCCAACAGCAATAACAGTAATACTGAAACTCATGGTATTTGTTGGACCCGGCCTCGTAGCATGGCTCTACTTGTCCCCGCACCACCTAACCTGGTACCTGCAGCCCGAGCCCACGGCCTAGCCGATCCTTCCCACCAGAACACACACACCCGACCCGGACATCCTCGTCCATGGCCTCTCCCCTTTCGGCCACCCCGGGCCCGCGTGCCCACTTCATGCACCAAGATGGCCGCCCGGCCCCAGCGCGACCCAGGCCTAGAGGCGCCACTCCGGCTGGAGGACATCACGCTTCCAGGGGATGAGAGAGGGAGGAGCAGTTTCTATCGCACCTCTGAACTCCCCTGGGACGATGGGTTTTGATCGGCCCTCCGGCCTCCCTGAGGGCTGGCTCCACGCCTGCTGGGTGTCTGGGACTCCTCCCGACCCGGCCCTGAAAGGATCAAAAGACAATGGCAGAAAACCCCGACAAGCGACCCCCAGGTGACAAGACCCCTGCCTGCACAGACTCCGGACATCAAAGAGGGGTCGACCTATAACAAGGGGTGCTCTGGGACTGTCCGGTAGATTCGACGCTGGAACAACGAGAGCCCTGCTGACGTGGTCGCGGCTCCTGGAACTTGTACCTGAGCCCTGCTGAGTGACTCGCGGCTCCCTGAAGATCGTAAAACCTCCGAACTTGTACCTGAGCCCTGCTGAGTGACTCGCAGCTCCCTGAAGATCGTAAGACCTCCGTACTTGTACCTGAGCCCCGCTGAGTGACTCGCGGCTCCCTGAAGATCGTAAGACCTCCGAACTTGTACCTGAGCCCTGCTGAGTGACTCGCGGCTCCCACGGACGCTCACGGTCCCGCCGGACCCCAACTACAACAAGCGTATCCCCCAGCTCGAGGAATGTGAGCTGTGCGCCGGGTACGTCCCTGCCTTGAACCTTTGCCAGAGACTGTCCCGCTACCCCCTATCCCTGCCGAGACTCATTGAGTCCACGCTCTCCTTGTACATATTTGCGTTGCTAATCTGATTGATAAAGATTGATTCCTAAGAACGCACGGTGTGGTGTCTCTGTGTCGTGTGGTGCCAGGGGTACGATCCTAGATACGAGATTCCCCCCCTGAGGAATCTCCCGCCAGTGCCCGGCTACGATACTTCGAGGGTGGGTCTCAGGGTAGTCAGGACCCCTTTCCGGGCTCCCCTGAGGTCGCCGTCTAACATTGTTGGCAAGCGACGGGATTCGGGCCCATAACCTAGAGATCGTACCGGGAACGAAGGACGCACTACCGACAAAGATGGCAGGAGGAAGCGCCATGAGCCCCGCAGAAACCAACGCCAACAGGGTGTTCCAGGTGGAACAACTAGAAGAATACAGGCACAAAGAACTAAAGCAATTCTGCAAAGAGCTTAAAATCGCTACCACCGGTCTCAACACCAAAGAAGATTTGCAGAAAGCACTAAAAGCTTGGGTGGATGCCGAGGCCTCCCGCCCAGAAGGCACGGGGGAGCGCCCCGACGAAGCCGAACCCCCCCAAGACGAAAGCAGCAGCAATCAGGTGCGAGGCATCGTACCAGACGGGGGCCTATCCCCGGAAGAACTCGCGGACAGAGAGAGAAGTCGCCATCACGAACTCGAGTTAGCCAAACTCAAAATCGAAGGCGAATTGAAGTTAGCGGAAAAAAAGCTAGCCGTAGAGCAAATGCGCGTACAAGGCGAACTAGAAGAGAAGAAGCTCCAACGGGAGCACGAAGGAAGGAAGCTTCAACTAGAGCACGAACGCAGCTTGAAGGAAATCGAGCTTAAGGCCAGAAACGAGGAAGGGAGGCCCTCGGGAAACCGAGAGGCGGCCTCCCCAGCGGAGCAGAAGGTCCACATCCCCAAGGACGTGGTCAAAGAATATTATAAAAACGATGACATTCAACAATGGTTCAGGGCCTACGAGGTCGCCATGAAAGCCCATCGGGTCCCGCAGAAGGACTGGGGGGCAGGGTTGTGGGGACGGTTTCTGAGCGAAGGGAGAGACACCCTGCTCGACCTGCCCATCTCCCTGCAGACCTCCTACAGCCACATGAAAGAGGCTCTACTCACAAGGTACGGCCTCACCCCCGAGATGTACCGTCAGCGATTCAGGGACTGCAGGAAGATCCCGGGCACCACTGGGTGGAGTATGTAAACTTTTTCAGTCGGGCCTTCGATGGGTGGATCAAGGGCAGCAAAGTCACCACCCTTGAGGAACTCACCGACCTCATGTTGTGGGAACACCTGGCTGCGAACTGCTTTGTGGAACCACGCCAGCATCTGCTCGACAGCAAACTCACAGATCCCAGGAAGCTGGCTGTGGAAGCAGACCGCTGGACCAACACCCGGGTCCCCCGGGGCATGGTAGGAGAATACCCCCGAGCCAGTCAGGGACCACCCCGCCAGAGAGGAGGAGGGAACCAGGGAGGGCAGAGAGAGTCCCAGCCTAGCCCCCCAAAGACCCAACCTCCACCTTTCCCAGCGCCCCCCCCACCAGTAACCGGACCCCCCGGGAGACGGGGACACAGGGTAACCGTCACTTGTTTCCGTTGCCAGAAGCCCGGGCACTACGCCAATGACCCGGAGTGCCCCATGGCCACCCAAGTCACCCCTGCGAGACAGATAGCCAACGTAGCCCTGGGGGAGGAGGTTGAGGAGACCGGGGAGTGGGAACCCGCAGCTATGGCCCTAGTATCCCTGGGAGATAGAGAGATGGTCCCTGGTAGCCTCCTGCCCTCCAACACGAAGAAATACGGGCAGCTTGTCAAGATCAATGGCCACCAAATAGAGGCCCTGCGGGACACCGGGGCCAGCATCACCGGTGTCCTCAGGCACTTACTCCCCGAGGAGCAGATCCTCCCCAACGTCTTTTGCCCGGTAATTTCCACAGATAATAGAGAGAGTATGTGTCAGGTAGCCCTGGTGCCGTTTGAGTGGGGAGGGGTGATAGGTAAACTAAGGGTTGCCGTAAGAACCTCCCAGCCGGTCGACTGCCTCTTAGGGAACGACCTGGAGAGTTCTCCCTGGAAGCACGTCGAGCGCAAGGCCCACCTAGGGATGATGGGACTCCCCGAGTGGGTGTGCGCCACCACCCGATCTATGTCAGCCCGACTCGCCCCCCTGGGAGAAGTCGACGACGCCCCGACCGAAGAAGTCAGAACAGTCCCCGCCGAGGGTCCTCCCGTCCCCCCATCAGAAGGGTCAGTCGCCTGCGGCGAACCCTCACCGTCCGACACCGCCCCGGTCCCCGAGTTAGGCGACCTACCCGAATTGGCCCAATGGCGCCCTGAGGGCGGGCCCACCCGGGAGGAGTTTTGCCGGGAGCAAGCCACCTGTCCTTCCCTGGTCGGACTGCGGCGCCAGGCCGAGGGCCAAGCCGCAGGCGACCAAACCGGAACGCACCGAGTTTATTGGGAGAATAACATTTTGTACAGTGAGCAGAAGTCGGTGGAGCTGGGATCCGGCCGGGTGCTGGTGGTACCCCTACGCTTCCGAGACTTCCTCCTGGGCTTAGCCCACGACGTCCCCCTCGCCGGCCACCTGGGTCAGGACAAGACCTACAGCCGTCTCGTGACCCACTTTTACTGGCCTAGAATGAGAGCAGCTGTAGAGGCTCACTGCAAATCCTGTCCCACGTGCCAAGCTAGTGGGAAGAGTGGGGGGAAGCGCAAGGCTCCCCTCCAACCCTTCCCGGTCGTCAGTACCCCATTCGAACGAGTCGGGATCGACATCGTGGGGCCCCTGGATCCCCCCACCTCCCAAGGTCACCGTTTCATCCTGGTCCTAGTGGATCACGCCACCCGATACCCTGAGGCTATTCCCCTGCGCACCGTCACGGCCCCCGTGGTGGGCCGGGCCCTGATGGGGATCTTTTCCCGGGTGGGTTTTCCCCGCGAGGTCGTGAGCGATCGCGGCACTAATTTTATCTCGAAATACATGACGTCCCTGTGGCAACAATGTGGAGTGTCCTATAAGTTCACCACCCCTTACCATCCCCAAGGGAACGGCCTAGTAGAGAGGTTTAACAGGACTCTGAAAGGGATGATCACCGGCCTAGAAGAGCCCCTCCGGCGTGAGTGGGACGTCCTGCTCCCCTGCCTCTTGTTCGCTTACCGGGAAGTCCCCCAGAAGTCCCTAGGGTTCAGCCCGTTTGAGTTACTCTATGGACACCCCGTCCGAGGTCCCCTCAGTTTGGTTAAGGAAGGGTGGGAGGCGACACCCCAGACCACCCCCCGAGATGTGTTCCAATACGTTCTGACCCTCCGGAACCAAACCAGGAAGTTCCGAGAACTGGCCGAGGCCAACCTGGAGGCAAGCCAAGAAGAGATGAAGCGCTGGTAAGACCAGAATGCCACTCTGGTCGAGTTCCAGCCGGTCCAGCAGGTATGGGTCATGGCCCCCGTGAAGCCTGGCGCCCTCCAGGACAGGTGGACCGGGCCCTACAAGGTGATTGAGCGGAAGAGTCAAGTCACATACTTGGTGGACGTCCAGTCGCCTCGGGATCCCCTTCGGGTCCTTCACGTGAACCGCCTCAAGCCTCACTTCGTGCGGACAGAACTGAGCCTCCTGCTGGCCACCGATGACGGGCCGAAGATGAATCCGATCCCCTCCCGGACCTCCTGTGTGTCAAGGAGCAGGATGGCTCCGTGGAAGGAGTGAACCTCTCCCCAGCCCTCACTGCCCAGCAACAAGAGGACTGCCGCCAGCTCCTAGGACAATTTTCCGACCTCTTCTCCCTGATCCCCCGAGTCACCGACTGGTGTGTCCATGACGTGGACACCGGGGACAGCCCGCCGGTGAGACACCGAGCATACCGAGTCCCTGAACGGGTCCGGTCCTGCATTCAAGCTGAAGTCTCGAAGATGTTGACCCTGGGGGTGATCGAGCCATCTGACAGTCCCTGGGCCAGCCCCGTAGTCCTAGTCCCGAAGGCAGCGGCCCCCGGTGTCGCCCCCGAGCTCCGATTCTGCGTGGACTACCGGGGGCTCAATGACGTCACCCGAGCCGATGCCCACCCCATTCCACGAGCCGACGAGCTCATTGACCGACTCGGGGCAGCCCGGTTCCTCAGCACATTCGACCTCACCTGCGGATACTGGCAGATTGCGCTCACCGAGGGAGCCAAGGAGCGGTCCGCCTTCTCCACCCCAGATGGGCACTACCGCTTCCGCGTAATGCCCTTCGGAATGAAAAACGCCCCGGCCACGTTCCAGCGGCTGGTGAATAGAGTCCTGGCCGGGCTGGAACAGTTCAGCGCGGCCTATCTAGACGACATCGCCGTTTTCAGTTCCGAATGGAGTGAGCACCTCCAGCACCTCCGGAGGGTGCTAACCGCCCTGCGCCAGGCAGGCCTCACAGTAAAAGCCAGCAAGTGCCAGATTGGGCAAGGATCAGTGGTCTACCTGGGGCACCAGGTCGGGAGCGGCCAGGTCGCCCCTCTACAGCCGAAGATCGACGCTATCTTAGCCTGGGAACCACCCACCACCCAAACGGAGGTCCGAGCCTTTCTGGGCCTCACTGGCTACTACCGAAGATTCATCCGGGGGTATGGCAGCCTGGTCGGCCCCCTCACAGAACTCACGTCCAAAAAACAGCCAAAGAGGGTGCAGTGGACGACTGCCTGCCAGGAGGCGTTCGAGGCTCTGAAGAAGGCCATGTGTACTGCCCCCGTCCTCCAGGCTCCCGACTACTCCAAGGAGTTTGTAGTCCAAACCGATGCCTCCGAGCATGGCATTGGGGCCGTCCTGTCCCAGATGAATGACCAAGGCCTAGACCAGCCCATCGCCTTCCTCAGCCGGCGGCTGTTGCCCAGAGAACAGAGATGGAGCACCATTGAGCGCGAAGCCTTTGCCGTGGTCTGGGCACACAAAGAAGCTACGCCCCTACCTGTTCGGCACCCATTTCAAAGTCCAAACCGACCATCGACCCTTGCGATGGCTCATGCAGATGCGAGGAGAAAACCCCAAGCTACTGCGGTGGTCAATCTCCCTCCAGGGGATGGATTTCACCGTGGAACATCGCCCTGGTACGGACCACGCCAACGCTGACGGCCTCTCCCGGTTCTTCCGCCTCAGCGAAGAGAACCCCCCAAGATGATGGGCAGTTCTCTCCGGCTTTCAGCTGGGGGGGACGCGTGTTGGACCCGGCCTCGTAGCATGGCTCTACTTGTCCCCGCACCACCTAACCTGGTACCTGCAGCCCGAGCCCACGGCCTAGCCGATCCTTCCCACCAGAACACACACACCCGACCCGGACATCCTCGTCCATGGCCTCTCCCCTTTCGGCCACCCCGGGCCCGCGTGCCCACTTCATGCACCAAGATGGCCGCCCGGCCCCAGCGCGACCCGGGCCTAGAGGCGCCACTCCGGCTGGAGGACATCACGCTTCCAGGGGATGAGAGAGGGAGGAGCAGTTTCTATCGCACCTCTGAACTCCCCTGGGACGATGGGTTTCGATCGGCCCTCCGGCCTCCCTGAGGGCTGGCTCCACGCCTGCTGGGTGTCTGGGACTCCTCCCGACCCGGCCCTGAAAGGATCAAAAGACAATGGCAGGAAACCCCGACAAGCGACCCCCAGGTGACAAGACCCCTGCCTGCACAGACTCCGGACATCAAAGAGGGGTCGACCTATAACAAGGGGTGCTCTGGGACTGTCCGGTAGATTCGACGCTGGAACAACGAGAGCCCTGCTGACGTGGTCGCGGCTCCTGGAACTTGTACCTGAGCCCTGCTGAGTGACTCGCGGCTCCCTGAAGATCGTAAGACCTCCGAACTTGTACCTGAGCCCTGCTGAGTGACTCGCGGCTCCCTGAAGATCGTAAGACCTCCGAACTTGTACCTGAGCCCCGCTGAGTGACTCGCGGCTCCCTGAAGATCGTAAGACCTCCGAACTTGTACCTGAACCCTGCTGAGTGACTCGCGGCTCCCACGGACGCTCACGGTCCCGCCGGACCCCAACTACAACAAGCGTATCCCCAGCTCGAGGATTGTGAGCTGTGCGCCGGGTACGTCCCTGCCTTGAACCTTTGCCAGAGACTGTCCCGCTACCCCCTATCCCTGCCGAGACTCATTGAGCCCACGCTCTCCTTGTACATATTTGCAGTGCTAATCTGATTGATAAAGATTGATTCCTAAGAACGCACGGTGTGGTGTCTCTGTGTCGTGTGGTGCCAGGGGTACGATCCTAGATACGAGATTCCCCCCCTGAGGAATCTCCCGCCAGTGCCCGGCTACGATACTTCGAGGTTGGGTCTCAGGGTAGTCAGGACCCCTTTCCGGGCTCCCCTGAGGTCGCCGTCTAACAGTATTACTGTATTTTGTGGCCACTGACTCTTTTCAGTGCACTGTGGCAGTATCTGGGGGCATGTCCCAAACAACTTACAGTGTTGTTTTACAAGAAGTCCTTGCTTCCTTGATGAGACATCAACAGCTCCATCCATTTCCCACTTCAACAGGATTTAGCCACCATGAAGGAAGGATTTTATTCTTTGGGTGGACTACCAAATGTGGTTGGAGCAATAGATGGCATGCATATTACCTTGGTGCCACCACATGTAAAGGAACAGGTCTACCGTAATCAGAAGAATTTCCATTCCATCAATGTGCAAGTTGTCTACTTACGGAATTTATACATCTCAATTGTGTGTGCTTGCTTCCCTGGGTAAACACATTATTCATTTGTACTACGGAACAGGACCATACCCATGCTGATGTCACAACTTGGACCGGAGAGGGCATGGTTTGCTGGTAAGTAAGTAATATGACTTGAGGATCTTTTGCCTGAATCCTAGTTTAGGATGGGACAAAGGCTTGATGTGTTATTGATTTGTTGAGGTGTTGCTTCCATGTAGGAGGCTCAGCGTATCCTAACCAACCATGGTTATTGGCATTGGTGAGGAATCCAACAACACCAGAGGAAGTCTACTTCAAAGAGGCACATGGAAGAACACGGAGGCCAGTGGAGCAGGCTTTCGGGCTCCTGAAGGCCAGGTTTAGGTGTCTGGACAAGACCGGTGGAGTCTTCCTCTACTCACCCAATAAGGTGTGCCAAATCACGATTGCCTGCTGCATGCTCCACATATCGTCCTGCAACCTAACATTCCTATAATCGCTGAGGTGGGAAACTGTGAAGAGCCAACGCGTGAGGATATTGAAATGCCCAATGAAAAAGACAGTGTTGAAGCAAAAAGAGTTTACCTACATCAAGATGTGATTGACCACTTCTTCACCTGAGTGTAAGTTTACCTTCACAAATTGTAACCTCCAATGTCAGAACAACTTGTGACATAGGGAAGATATCAATCTGCTATGGCAATTTCATAGGAATGGTCAGTTTATGAAAGTCCAAGGTAAAGATGTTAGTGGATCAGAGCTTCCCTACATTTGACTACTGTATTTTTTGCCATTGAGTAACTTTGTTTGTGCTAAGTATGTGTGTCCTCCTAACTTGTCATTTGTGTCAAATTTATTATGTGAAATCATTAATAATCCCTTGTTCTTCTGTTTCACTGTCCTTTACCATGTCATCTTTATTTGGACATTTCAAAGTTGTGGCATTTGCAGTGATATGTTCCTGTTGGACAGTATAAAGTGAACATATGTTGATCCTGTGATAGACACCCACTTGAGATGAACAGATCTTGTACAGAGACAACTTGCACCATGATAGAATGTTAGAATGGAAGTTCAGTAGATTGGATCTGCCCTGTTTTCTATGTGGTGGTGCCATCAAGGCAACACGTGCCACTTAACCTGCTCTAAACTAATTTATATATCAAGACCTAGCATAATGTTTTTCCTTCACATTGGTTAAATATTCAATTTGTGTTCAGTGGAGGCAGCTGTTCATGTGTCTTCTCTTAGGCGATAGCCCTTTTTTTTAGCACACCACTGAATAATGATTATGTAAATGCACTGGATACTGCCACAGTGTACTCTAATGGTCATGTGGCCTCACATTTTACTACTGTCATGATGTTGACTATTGGTGATATTGATGTAGGATTCCTATTGTGAGGGCAGCATGCATGGCTCCAGCTGAGGTCATGTATCCATGATTGTTTGCCTATTCAATTTGCTCCCATGTGATATTCCCTTTATTTCATGGTGTCAAGGTCATGGAGTGTCCACCTCTCAATGGAACATACGATTGGCCTTCCTCTCCTGGCAGGCTGGATGACCTTCCCCTCCTGGAATGGGTGGGGATTCAGGTGCAGGGACTGGGGTGGGGGTAGCAGGCCCCTCATGTGGCAGGGCCTCCCTGCCTGTGTCAGACAGTGTTGTAGTTGGGCCAGGGGTAGAGGGACCATAGTCAGGGCCTGATTGAATTGGGAAATCCCTACTCACGTGGTGGTAACTGTCAAACAGCACCCCAGTTAGGAAGCTCATATTTTAATTATATTGGTGTATTTCCAACATGAGCTCCTCCTTGAACACCTGGAGCTCAGTTACTATCTGGCCCATCATGTCTTGGGACAGTTGTACTGCTCCCAAGACTCGGTCGATAGTGGTCTGGCTGACAAAGATTCCAGAGTCCTCACATTGGTGGCCCACACATTCCCTCCCACGACATCTACCCCCACCACCCTGTGCCCCTGGAGCAGTGTGCTCCATTCCACTAGTTCCTAGCAGAACTCCAGGCAGATGGGTGATGGAACAACATCTGCCTGGATGGGGGCACAAGATTGGAGTTGGGATGCTTGGTACACAGAAAGTTGATGTGTCCTGTTGCTGTGATGGTGTTTCCGCTGGGGTGGGAGGTGTAGATGTGGGCTGAGTGGGACTCACTGGGTCTGTCTGGCCAGACAGACCAGGTGGGTCAGCTTACTCCCGGTCATCCGGACTTGCAGGAATGGAGTCCTCACTGAAGGCTTGTTCCTGGTCTGAATTGGAGATGTCTTGGGTGACAGACGTTGGTCTACTGGTCCGGGGAGTTGGACCTGAAAAGAATGCAGCTAACATGTAATTAATATCTACTTTGTGCATCCTATGGGTCTTTGTTTACAAATGGAGCAACCTAAGAAAGAAAAATCAGACTGATATTATTGATCCAGCGAAAGGCCAGGATAACCATGTGACAATCAACAAATTACTCAAAATGGGCCCATATACACATTCAAGTTTCCTGACTGTTTCGCTGGAGGTCAAGTTTTATTTTCATCTTGATCAGATCAACACTCTTCTTTTGGTCAATGGGCCATTAGACGAGTAGTTGATGGTGATATTAACAAATTCATTAATTTATCTTATAACTCTCAATGAAATAATCAAAGAGTCCGGGTAAGATTCAATTAATTTTATCTAATAACTCAGTCAAAATGAATGCTCATTTGTACAGATTCACAGTGCAAAGTCCATCAACTTTCATGGGAGAGAAAAATTCATTTATCAAAGTACATTCAATCTATAGACGCATTCAACAATTTAATGCATTAGGAGTGATATATGAAGAGACAAAAGACATAATAAATCATACATTTGCAAAAGATATGTAAATTTAAGACAGAATAATATTTACAAAATGGTGACATGGGGAAACCCAACCCCTCTGGCCAAAGGACTGGTAGTAGTCGCCTGACTTGAGAATCAGGTGACAAAGACTATAGGACAGGTGCAGGATAGGATAATACGTACTACACTTCTCTGGAACCCCGACGCACCGGAGCGCATCCCTCTCTTACACAATCTCCCTCGATATTCTTCCGCAAATATTCACTCTAATCAGGCTGTCTTTCAGTGTGTTCTCTTCATTCCAGCAGCAGCTCTCGTCCACACCTCACTCAGCATCGACGTCCACTACCTCTTAACTTAAATTACTCTAGTTATACTCTTCAATTCTGCATGTCCCACCCTCAAAAGTTGCAAATATCAACGAATCATGGACTGTGATTGGGCAGGGGCAGGGGAGTTGTCATCACCTCATGCTGTCATGTTTAATTTCTTAAACAATTCTTTGTTTAGCAAAACCCTTCCCCTTTAGCTCATTCATTATTCTGCTTTATTATTTTCCCAGGCATCTGATGTATCAATTTTTAAACAATTTTTCAATAGGACTCTACAGTCGATGAACTCGTTCCCAAAATGACTTGTCCGTGGCTCTTGGCAGCCTGTCAACGATCCGGTCAGCAGGTCACAATTTTACCACACCGCGCATGTCCCAACTGACGTACATCTTCATTGCCATCTTTTTTTTCGGCTTAGTACATTAGGCCCAAACATACACTATTAATAAAAGAAATATAAACAGATGTTAATTTCTTAGATATGTGATTGTCACTGTTCACCACCCGCTTCTACTCTCTCCCATGTTAGATTCTCTTTCTTTAGGCAAAAGCATTAGCAGCAACGTCTTCTTTTGAAGTTCAGGCACGCGGTGCCTCAAGACCTAACATTAGTAATTTGTGCGCATGCGTGAGAGTTTCCCTCTCAAACGAGTTAGTCACATGGTTATTTACGCGATGCTGGTTTGCACATGTGCAAAGCGTTTTTTCGGTCTCAAGCGGGATTTCAGTTACGTAGTAATTATTCTTTGTTATTCAAGCGTGCATAAAGCTATTTTCCCCATATGTAAATGTTGTGTGCATGTTATTTTTCTCTTATTTATTATTTTCTGGTTATTAGTACTTATTAATGAGAGATTGATCCGACCAAGTTTCTTTTTCTTGAATCCTTGCTCCATCAATCCCCTCTCTGATGGCATTTTAGAGCCATCATAAAATACCCATCATTACCAATTGCCAACCTTATTATTTAATCTTGGTGCCTGCGTTATTTTCTACACATTCTTTATTTTTCTCTTTTATGTTCATTTCTTTCATCTTACCATACAGATTGTATCTCATTTCCTCTAACTCTATTTCCTCCTTTTTTCTCTATTTTCCCATCTTTCTATGCTTTATTTCAATCATTGACCCAGTTCTCATTTCTCCCTTGCAACATTTATAGGTCATTACTATCATTAACATCACTGATGCTATTGAAATCACAGGGATTAATATTTTCCTAATAAACTACTTCCAAAAGTGGAAAACCAGTTTCCTATTTTAGAAAGACTTTTACAAAATTTCTCCCATACACCGACAACCTCCAGTTGGGTCAAATCTTTATGAATCTTTGTAATGTTCTTGATATATCCCTCAATACCTTTACTTTTGTCCGGGATATATGTACAGCAGTATTGAACTTCCAACATGCCACAGACTCCTCCTTCTTTTGCCAATAGGATATCAAGGGCAAGTCTATTGATAAATGGTCAACTACAGTGGACAATTGACGTATCTTTTTTTTTTTTTTTATAAATCTTTTTATTAAACAACCATTGACACAATTGACGTATCTTATGTGAATTCAATATGACTCCAACTGACGGTATCAGTGCACCAAATATATCACCTATTGTTTCTGAAAAACTTGCTCTTTTATTTCTTGTTAGTCCTTTACTTATGTCATACATTTCATTATTCTTAGTGATGTGGTACACCTTCGGAAATACAATGGCAATGTAACAACTGCCATACCATTGTGCAGGTAACCTATAATAGGCATTTTTACCGCACACATAATACATTCCCGGGAATACAGGATCAGTTACCCCTTTTAGTCCCCATCCCCCCATTATTAGGAAGTTATGTTCACATTTGCTAGTACCAATGAAAATACTATACTCAGTTTTTAATCTATGTAGACAGAATTTCCCCAGTTTGACAAGTCCAGGGACATTGCAGCATGTGTTTCGCCTTTCTTATAATCCTCATCTGAAGCAGCCCATGGAGGTATATGGGACTTTTGCTCAATCGCTTTCCTTTGGAAATTCTGCCTTCTTTCTTCTACTAAATTTAGAAAATCTTTTTCTTCATCACGCAAAAGGAAAGTTAGATTGTTTCTATGTGCATGTGTTATGTCTATGGGATTCGTTGTTAGAAAGAATTCTCCCATGAACTCTGCATTTTTACCACTAAGTACTGGATTCATATTACTTCTAATAAGGATTTCTGAAAATACTAAATCCATGTTACTATAATAATATTGCAACTTACCAGTAACATAAAACAAACTAGTTACAACACTACAAGACACACCATAAGTTAATGGAAGATGGCGATATGTCACACCTTCTGAGACAGAAGTAGGTAGTTTCATGCAAACATAACAGTCACTCAAATCCATTGTGTTAACATATTGGTAAAGGAGTTTAGTAAATAAATTTAATGATGAATCACTATTTGATTTATCATGATAATACAAGCTTTTATCCATTTGAACTAAATCTGTAGTAGTTGTTTTCTTAGCAACCGCACTCCGTTTTTCACTCGTATTTGTCTTATTCTGGTTATTAATTACCATTAGGACAGGTATCCAACTGTTAATAATAACCACATCAAAATTAATATTGTAATACTACATAGACAACATTTAACACATCGTCGTTTTAAGTTAGATTTTGGATGTTCAGTCACTTTTACTTCCCCCATTTTAATATCTAAAACGTATTTCTAAAATGTAATTTTCAGAAAAAATAATTACATTTAAATTGTAAAAAGTAGAAACTTTGTGTGATCCCACACTTCAAAGGCTTTCAGCTTTTAGACAGTCCTTCTTCCCTTTAGATCTTTTCTTCTTTTGATATTTTCTCAATGGCTCCACCCTTTGTACAAAAGTATTTTCTTTAAGGTGGTCTCAAATCCCTTTCATCATATCCTTCAACAATGTTATTTTCTGGTTCACCGTTTAGATCAAAATTTTCAAAATCCTCTAATATAATATAGGTCCACTCTGGAGCCTTATATTTTCTATTTGGTACTCTCGTTCTTTAGGTCTTGCCCACGCAGCGCGCATGCGCTGCATAGGGGACCTCTTGTCATCAATTCACTTTTTTGCCCAAAAACATGCACGCTTTGCATTGTTTTCAATTGCTACGCATGCACCTTTGGCGATTCCCTTGCGGGAGCGAGCGGCGCCATCTGTTGGCAATTGTCATGCTCGCTCCCGCAAGATAAACGCTGCGAGTCCCTGCACTCGGCCCCACTCCCCCCACCCCTCCCACTGGCATGCACGCCCACGCTTGTTGACACTATTGACGGCCACAGGACACAGCCAGACCTGTGTGCGAGCGTCTGCCTCGCGGGTGGGGAAGCGGGTAAAGGTTATCCCGTGTCTTCTGGGAAATGTAGTCCTCCGAACTTGGGCTTGTAAACAGTGTCAAGAGGCCGGACCAACACTGGTAGGCAAATGATATATTGCCAAGCCCCTACTGTACGCGCACAGATGTAGTAACTTATTCAGTAGCAGATGCTCTTCCATCAGCGCCCTGTAGCAGATGAATTCAAACCAGGAAGTCAGGCAGGTTATAGCACTGCGTAGCCTGTAATGAAACTCTGATCACAATACGCAAAGGCAATTGGAGCGCCAAGAGGAAGTTCCTGGAAGTTTTAGAGCCTTATGGGAAATGCAGTTCTCAGTACCTGGTCCTGGAGACAACGACAAGGTAGAGCAGTGCTAGTAACCCTCTGCTGTGCGGATGCAGTGACACACCTTTATTCAAGAAGCAGGTATGTGTAGCAAAAGCTTCGCCTAGACCGACTTTGGCAAAATAATCCAAACCTGCATTTCAGTGTTGTATTCTTCCTCGCTCAAGCTCTCCTTGATTGTACTCATGCTGCTGATTACACGTTTTCCTGTTCATAATGTACACCTGTGCCCAGCTGATGTTCACAGCCGTCTTGGGAGGAAATCTGCTGTCACAGTTCATGGTCCAGGCAATATTGCCACTTGGCAGTTCCCCGGTTACCCAAGCAGCCCTTCATTAAAAAAAAAAGCTCTGTAAGTAACCTGTGTAGAGAATTATATAGCTCAGCCTCACTATACCCTCTAAAATCTGGTATACCGTATGCCCATCACATGTAGTTACCCCGGAACCCCCAGTTTTATTGATGCAAAAGCCACATTTCTTGACCACCTTCCTCTTATTGATTTACCACACAAACTAGCATGCGTTACTCTAATGATGTGGTCCGTGATATAAAATGCTTTCATAAGTGTTGCCTTCGCTATTTTCATCTTCAAACCACATGAAGGTTTTTTCACACTCTGCACTACAACCCAATTATATGCTTTTGCAGCAAAGCATGCTTAATGTATCTTGCACGTGTATAGAAAGTATGCCATTGCCATGACTATATGATGTGTCCAGTTTGATGTGATGGATAAGTCTGTTGCTGAAATTATATCTGCTGTCTTTCATGTCCTCTTAATGCAATATCTTCCCACTGTTGAGTAAGGTCTTCCCAAATATTGTCTCTAAGATCAACAGGAATTCACAAGTCATGTGTGTTCTGAGATGGCCATGTTTGTGTGTTGAAATCTTAACCACACCTCTTTGAATTCTTTACATTCTTTCTCAAACTCTGTGAGGCGAGGGTGTATTCTTCCATGACACTGACGATGCTATGGGTCCTAACAAGAAAAGAATACTCAAAAGTAAAAAAAACCTTTATTTCGGACAAAATGTCCTAGAAAGTACATGTAAATAAATAAAAGCAATACAGTTATGCATACAATTCCAAAATTAGGAAATCATCGAAACATTGCATCGTAAAATTTGGACAGAGATATCACGGTTTTAGTTAGAGAGTTCATGGAGCAATAAATATATAAATTAAATTAAAACAATTTTCCAATAAAAATAGGAGGAAAGATTCCTATAATTAAAACTAATGCATGAATAGATAGGTAAGAGATAAAAATACAGCATATGCTAACGCAATCAATTTACATTCTGGGTTCTCAAATGGGCCCTTCTAGTGCGCCATACCGAAAATAGAAAACCGGCCACCGAATAAACTATTGGGATACTTGTATCAGATTTCAGTATCCTAAATGCTTCAAAACAAGACCTGGTGCCAAGATTCCTGCAGATCTGGGCCAACCAGCGACTCCTTGCCTTCTGGTGCCCAGTGCAACAGAAAAAAACGTGGAGCTCTGTTTCCTCAGGGTGATCACACATTGGACAATGGGTCGGATTTTGTTTACTCCATTTAGATGTAAAACAACGTAGTGGAAGTACCCCGTATCTAAATTGTAAAAAGAGCTTCCTGGCTGCAGGTGGAGTAATGAGATCAATTGCCGGTTCAAAGCGTGAAAAGGCTTTGATTTCTAAAAAGGCACTAGTACATTTCCCTGTCCCAGAGGAATTATTAAGTTGTGCTAGTTTATAATCATTATAACAAGCCTTCATTTGATCCTTTGATATTAACAAACAAGCAGACTCGGGATGAAGCCAACAATCTCCAAGGCCCAGGCTAGTTAGGAGAAGTCTTATGTGGTCAAACCATGGAATTTTCAAAGAACCACATGACCTTAGTACCTCAGAGAGCTCCTCCCTGTATGATGTAAGCTCGGGTGTTGTCCACAGGCGTCGCCAATACATGATGGGTTTAAGTCCCACTACTTCATCTATTGGCGTTATGCCTGTGTCCAGGCGAAGCGGAACCAGAGGGGTACTACGGGGCAGTTTAAATAGCTGTCTTAAATATTGGTTCTCCACCTGCAATAATTTTGGCGTGTTTAGGTGGCCCCATAACTCTGCACCATACAATGCTCCACCTCTTGCCTGAGCCCTATAAATTTCCACAGCTGGACTAACATTTATTTTGCTGGACTTATTGAAATACTAACAAATTCCTCTGTCCCATGTGTTTGGTTATCCAAAAATATTGTAAGCAACCAGGTGCTCCCATGAGAATGACAGCAGTACTCCTGGACCGCTGGTACTATATTTCTCAGAGGAAAAGTTTGTTTATAACTTCCTTTCTTTATCCCTTGTGGATTACGATCCCAGAATCTTGAACAAGAAGTTCAGTTCATCGCAAAGGAAAAGTCCACTAGTTATGGGATATCTATGCGAAAATGTATCACGGCCTCTGATAAGTGTAAGGAAAAGCAGATCTGGAATGTCAGATCCTGGAAGATACTTGGTCCATAATGTGGATAAGGGCTACCAAGACCTTCATGTGTGTGAAATATAAGGGAAACAGGTATAAAATAATAGTGCTATGCTATTTGACTCCGGTGCATGTAATAGCAAGGTATGATTGCTTAGATAGCTGACAAGGATGTGGGCATAGAGGCCCTAGTCTGGATCATATATGATGGTGGTTCTAACTTTTTGGAACATCATCTTGAAGCGTATAACTAGTCTTTCTATTTCACTTGGTGCTGTCATCCGACTATTTATTTATTCTGGTGACGAAGGGGACTAACTATTCAAATCACATTTTGGGAAAGTTATTACCTTTCTGCTTCAGGCAGCTAGACTGACAATAACGCAGGTCTTGAGGTCTCCGTATCCTCCCCAAGGATGTGGCATTGAAGCTCAATGGAGAAAGTGACTGCCATACGGCACAATAACATTGAAAAATGCAAGAAAACATGGGCTCCCTTTTCAAAGTGTATTAATCCTGTAGTCAGCAATTTGAAACCAGCGCTATCTCAATCTGAGTCTCTCAACAGAATGGGAATATGTGTCTTGACCTCTTCATCTGACTCCACCACTGCAGTATAATACCCTTCGACATCATCCTCCTTTGTCAGTAATCTGATACTCCTTCCTGCTTTTGAGTTTTGATTGTTCCTCAATAAAAAAGTGTTTTGTATTGATTGATCTTTAACACAATGGTTTTTGCACAATGGCCAAACATATCTTAATTGCTCTTTTTAACTTATCTTAACTATACTGCCTAGACGAGGGGATAACATAACGGGTCTCCCAAAATCGTCTTAGACAAAGTCTGGAATTTCCCTCTGGGAGACTCTGGGAATAGAATGCTTGAGGCCACTAGGGAAATGGTCAGCTCCACGTCCAGTGTTAGGCTTGTACGCATCCGTTTGACATGGCCCACCAGAATAGGCTTGAGTCTGGGGTCTGTATGTACTTTTAAGATCCACCATTGGTTTGTTTTATTCAAAATACGATGTTTGTATGTACATACATTTTATTGAAACAAATTGTACTTTTTATATACGTTGTTTTTGACCGTGACTTTTGATAGCCTTTGGCTGAAATAAAGTACTTTTTGACTTTGATTACAAAATATAAGCAGGAGCACCAGCAAAAAGTTCAGTTGCAGTATAAGTTTCAAAATTGTTTCTTTATTATCAATCTTCAATATAGAAACGGTAAAGATCCAGCCAATGTTGTTGTTGTTGGATGGATCTTAACGTTTCTATATTGAAGATTTATAATAAAGGAACTATTTTGAAACATATATTACAATTGGACTTTTTACTGGTGCACCTTCTTATATTTTGTAATCTTGGAACTGCTGGACAGTGGCACCAAACAGCGGCAGGTGCTCTAAGATCTGTGCACAGGATATTACATTTTTTGGACTAAAGACTGAGGTACAATTTATATAGTCTGCCGCTATTCTCTTTGTGTTTATTTATGTTTTAAGTTTGACTTTCATTGATCAGTAACAATACTACTATCAGTATTGTATCATGGTTGGAATCTTTTCTCTGCAACTATGGCATTTGATCTCTCTTGCTCCAGTTATTTTGTTTACCATGACTCCACTTTTCCTGTTTTTCAGTTGTTTCCTACTGCGTAATATATTTATATTTATCACTTACAAATTATCTTCTTTTTGATATTAATGGACCTCCTGTTTTCACATTCAGGATGCATTCTTCTATGTAATGTTTAGCATATTGCATGTCAACAAAGAGAATTTGAAAAAAAAATAATCTCTGTTTCCTGGGGAAATTATATATCTTGCAAATGTTTTCCTTCTGCTCTACTTTGTGCTTAAACTTGTTTAATTTTTCGAATCCATTTCTGAACTCACCAATGAATATCTCCCATAGATCATTCTTGGCTACCTCATTTCCTATGTACTCAACCTCTGGCTAGTGTGAGAAATTGGGTTGCTGGTTGAGGGGGGTAAAACACTACGTAAGCAACAGCCACAATCCTGGTGAGGATGAACCACAAAAAGTCACTAAACCAACCTGTGCTTACCCCTCTGGTAGCTTGACACAAAAACAGTCAGGCTTATCTTGGAGGTAATGTGTAAATTCTTTATACAGCACAGAAACATTAATAAAGTGAAAATAGAATACAAGAAAAATCCAGTACTAAGTGAGAACAAGCATTTGCATAGCCAATAGGTCTTGCCTTTGGGACCTTATAAGTGTTTAACCATGCAACAGTTCATGTTGTTGCACCAAGGATATTGTGCTGCATAACTAATACTTATAAGGTCCAAAAAGCGAGACCTATTGGCTATGCCAATGCTTGTTTTGACAATCTTAATGATCTTCTTCTGGTTTGTTCTTTCTCATCCTGACTTGATACCTCGTTTACTTGCTCTAGTTCTTTCCCTGTTTTTCTTTTTATAAAGTTTCCCAGTCTTTTCACTCCACTCGGCCAGTGATCTCCCTTTTTAACTCTTTTTGTCTGTACTGCCTTCACCTATTGTAAGTGTCCATTTATTTTCTGTTTCTTTTGGAAGGACTTGTTCTGAATTTTCAGCTTCTTTTTCTTCTGTTGTTTGTATTTGCTCTGAACCCTCTGGTCTTTCTTTTTCTTCTTCTGCCTGAGCTTGATCTGGATTTTCTATGAAAGATTCTTCTATTCTTTGTTTACTTTGTTCTGGTCTTCCAAGTACGAACTCTTTCTCAGTCTCTACAGCAGTCTCTTCAGTCCCAGTAACTGGTGCCCACTCTACTTGACTTGTACTTGGTTGCTCTTCGGCAAAGCATTCTTCAGAGTCTGTCTCTCTGATTTCTGCGACTTCGCAACTCTCAGCTTCTGGTTCTTGTCTTTGTTCTACCAGTTGCTGCTCTTGTCGTTCAGGTGGACTTGGGACTCTTTGGGTATGACTGGCATGGATCCAATTCGGTAAGCCAGCACACTTCACTGCTGTGTTCGTGACCAATATGACTTGATGAGGTCCTTTCCACCTGGGTTCCAAACACAACTTCCTTGTGTGCTTGTTTATCATGACCCAGTCTCCAGGATACAAATCATGAGCTTGATTTGGCTGTGTTGCATTTGCATCTTCTTCAACTTGGTGGAACACAGAACATACCAGATCAGCTAGTCCTTTACAATAGTCCAACACTAAATCATCAGTTATATTCATTAATTTGTTTCCAGGTACAAATGCCTGTCTCATCGCTCTTCCCATGAGGATTTCATGCGGACTTAATCCTGTTCTTCGGTCAGGAATGCTTCTAAGGCTCATCAATACAATGGGCCATTTCAGTTAAGTGGATGCATACACCTTTCCTAACCTGGATTTTATTGTACCATTGAGCTGCTCAACCACTCCAGAGGCTTCTGATCGGTAGGCACAATGTAACTTCTGTTCAATTTGGAAAGCTTCACAAATTAGTTTAATTATCTCATTATTAAAATTAGGTCCTCTATCTGATTCCAAAGTGACTGGAAATCCAAATCGCGGAATGAACTCTCTCATCAGTAGTTTGTCAACTGTGAGACAGTTATTCCTCCTCGTGGGATAGGCTTCCACCCATCGAGAAAACAGACACACAATGACAAGGACATACTTCAACCCGTTGCACAGTGGCAACTCAATTAAGTCTAGTTGCAATCTTGTGAATGGTCCTTCTGCCTTTCCAATTTTTCCCCAACTGACCACTGTCTTCCTCCCTGGATTTTGCGGTTAGCATTTCAAACATCTTTGACAGAGACTTTCTGCAACAACCCTGAACTTGGGATTAAACCACATCTGTCTGAAATGTCTAATCATGGCATCCCTCCCAACATGTGTAGTTCCATGATATACCCTAGCCATTTGTGACAACAAGCTATCTGGCATTATTGGTCTCCCATCTGGACACACCCCCACTTCATCGTCAGCCCTTCTTGTGCAACCTGTTTTAATCCAGTGTTCCTTTTCTTTCATGTCTGTCTCATCCTGTAATTCTCTAACTTCATCCCATGTTTCAAAAGCAGAGAAAAACATTTGTCGACAATTGGTAACTTCTTTTTCCATCCCTCTGTTCAAAGACATTGCATTCCTTGCACAAAATGGTGCCACTTGGTCTACGTACCGATTACCCAGTGTCACATAATCATTTCCTGACTTATGTGTGGCACATTTGACCACTGCAATTTCCTTTGGCAATTGGAATGCTTCCAATAGTTTTTCATTATCTTTACCATTTCTTATGGGGGATCCTGAAGAAGTCAGAAATCCCATCAGTAGCCACAATTGGCCAAAGTCGTGCACAACCCCGAAACCATATTGACTGTCTGTAAATATGGTTACTCTCAATTTCTTTCCAATTTTACAAGCCCTCGTCAACGCGAACAATTTGGCTATTTGAGCAGACTTGACTCCTCTTAGACAGGAAGCTTCTATGATACCTGATACAGTACATACAGCCTAACCAGACATCAATTCTCCATTCTCCCTTCTCAAACATGACCCATCAACAAACAGTACAAAATCTGACTCTTCCAGTGGAACGTCAAGGAGGTCAAGTCTGGGCTTTGTACACATTTCTGTCACATCCAAGCAATCATGATCAACTTCTTCTTTCCTTTCTTCACAATAGGAATCGGACAACAAGGTTGCTGGATTCATCATGGTGCATCTTGTCACACTTACATTTTCAGCATCCAGGATTACTCTTCCATACTTAGTAAGCCGACTAGGGGTCAACTGTTGAGTATGAGTCCTTGTTAAAAGGATCTCAACTGAATGCGGAACATATACCTTTACAGTATGTCCCATCACAATCAATTCACTCTGCTCCAGACTCACACAAGTAGCAGCTACTGCTTTTAAGCAGCCAGGTAACACTGCAGCCACTGGATCATGCAGAAAAGTATGCTACTGGACTTCAAGACAATCCATGTCTCTGGGTTAACACCGAAAGTGCACACCCTTCCCTTTCACAACAGAACAAAGCAAATTCTGTTGTATAGTCTGGCATTCCAAATGCTGGTGCTTGACGCAAACAACTTTTCAATTTTATGACTGCTTCTTCACTTTCATCATCCCACTCAATCGGATCCGTCATATTTTTTCGTGTCAACCTTATTAAAGGTTTTGCAAGTAGTGAAAATCCACTTATCCGTTGACAACAGTATCCAACCACTCCCAAAAACATTTGTACTTCCTTTTTAGTTTTAGGCATGCTCATTTGTTTAATCACTTTTATTCTTTCCGGTGTCACCTTTCTGACTCTTCTCTCTATCTTATGTCCAAGATATTGAACTTCATGTTTACAAAACTGTAATTTTTCTGGGGACACCTTGTGTCCTCCTTCTGCCAAATGGTTCAGTAAAGCTATTGTGTCAGTGACACAAGCTTCTCTCGTCTTTGAGGCCACCAATAGGTCATCAATGTACTGAACTAAGACTGAGTTTCCTGGCATAACCAAAGTTTCTAAGCATTTTTTCAAAATCTGATTGAATATCGATGGACTTTCTGTGTACCCTTGAGGAACTCGGCACCATGCCAAAACACGGTCTCACCGGATGCAGTGGAATCGAAAAGAATGCTTGGCACAAATCAATCACAGTATACCAATGAGCGTCCCATGGTACCTGATAAAGAATTACTGCAGGATTTGGTACTACAGGACAACAGGGTACTACTATGTTATTGATTTTCCTCAAATCTTGCACTAATCTATATTTTCCACTAGGCTTTTTAAGTCCCATGATTGGCGAATTACAAGGACTGCTCAATATTTCCTTTAAAATTCCTCGTTCAATCATTTGGTCAATTACGGGGCAACTACTGCTTTTACTTCAGGGTTCATTCTGTATTGTGGTGTATTTGGGTATATTGCACCTTCCTTTACCACAATTTTTACGGAGTCTACCGTTGCCATAGACCAATTTCTTTTCCTGTAAAATCCCACACATCTGACCTCACTGTATTTCTTGATTCATCAGGGAAATCACTCTCGGTAAGAAGTGAAAACATCTCATCCACTTCCGTTCCCCGTTTGCACAACAAGTCCCTACCTAATAGGTGTACTGGACTTGAGTCGCATACCACAAATCGGTACATGTCTCTAAAATTTCCAATATTCACTTCTATTTTTTTTGTGATTGGGGTCCTAATCTGTTTGTTTTATACTCCTACAACTTGGATAGTTTCTCCTGAGAAGTGTAGGTTTGGGATTTCTTCTGTTCGTACAGTAGAATGGGTAGCGCCAGTATCCACTAGGAAAGTGATGTTGTTCCCTTCAACTATTCCATCAACAAATGGATCTGACTGATCTACTTCCAAGGATGCGCTAAGCACGCACTCCTCCTCCCCAATTAGGTACCGTCATTGCAACATCCCCAATTCACTTGCATCACTTTGCATCCAATATTGTTGAACGGTCTGTGTATTCTTACCACTTTCTCCACGGAATCCCGAGGTCACACTGTCTCTCTGCACCTGAGCATTCACATTGTTGGGTGAAGGGGCTTGTGGCACTTGTAACTGAGGAGTAATTATCTGCTGCTGCTGTTGTTGTTGATTCACAACCACCTCATTCTGCTTCTGTGGATTTAAAATTGTATTTACCCCATTATTCTGTTTAATATTTCTACACTTGTTCTTCCAATGTCCAAGCTTTCCACACCCATGACAAGGATATTTCTTTCTTGCTTCTTCTCTACTCATTCGTCCCTTTCCCTTGCTTTCATTCAAGACTTGACTATTCTGATTCTGTCCATTCATCTGATTATCATTTTGAGAACCAGAATTTGCTTCTTGGCGTTCTGCTATCTTCACTTGTGCCCACATCATTTTCTCCTTTAACTTTTTATGCTTTGCATCAATGTCATCACTGCAGTATTTTGCATACTTCAGAATATCATCGATCAGCTGGCTTTGCCAACAAAGCATTAGGGGTGGGTTTAAGTCACGTAGGGGGTCTACAGGGAGAGGCACGGAGATGGAACCAATCTCTGCACTCTCTGCATAGCTCCGCTACTCGCCGCCCGCCTCCCGTCTCCCGCCCGCAGTATTAAAACTTTACAAAACATTATAAATAACAATTTAAATCACCTTACCTTATCGGCAGAGTCCCTGGGCTTCCCTCCGTCTCCATCGCTTCTTCTTCTGGGAAACGGTGCACGCGCTGGCACCACCGTTGTAGTGGTGATGTAGGGGTACGCGTGGTACGGACTGTACCCACGCTCTGAGGGTGTGGGTACGGTCCGTACCACCATTGTAGTGGTGATGTAGGGGTACGCGTGGTACGGACCGTACCCACGCCGTCAGAGCGTGGGTACGGACTGTACCACGCATACCCCTACGTCACCACTACAATGGTGGTACGGACCATACCCACGCTCTGAGGGCGTGGGTACGGTCCGTACCACGCATACCCCTACGTCACCACTACAATGGTGGTACGGACCGTACCCATGCCCTCAGAGCGTGGGTACGGTCCGTACCACCATTGTAGTGGTGACGTAGGGGTATGCGTGGTACGGACCGTACCCACCCTATGAATGCGGGGGTACGGTCCGCATCACCCGTACCCCTAGGGCACCAGTACATTTGTGATACAAGGCATACACACGCCACGAATGTTGGCTTAGGGCCTGGTGCAGCATATAATCAGTATATTGGGGTGTGTGTATGTCATGACCCAACAGAGGGGGCGCCAAAGAGCAGGTACACGATGATCTAGTATGAATGTGGGCCTAGAAACTACATCTCCCATAATGCATTGGGGAGGAAAACACGCTAGGTATATAAGCCCCGCCCCCTTAGAAATCAGCGCTTGTCACTCGAGTTCACCTAGAGCTACTGAGGATACGAGTCATACCCGCACCTTTGTTTGTAAGACAACAACCTGCACCCTTGTTGGGAGACAATCTGACGCGCACTACGGAAGGCAGCATCGGTCCCAGCAAACACTTTGACCCGTTTAGCGGGCTTTCGGAGACTGAGTGCTGCGCGCGCACCGTGCCTAATCCGCTACTCATCTGCCGCTGAGGTTCCAATGCGGAAGTGAAGTGAGGTGGAGTATTCTTTAGTGTTCCCGAGCGCGTCTCGTCCACTGAGTCGGCTCGCAGAAACAATTCACCACAGAGGGCTGCTTCCAGCACCTGAGAGAGAACTGAGAACCTGTGATACGGGCTTTTCTTTTATGTACTCGAGAGCGACACGACCCCTGGGTCGGCTCGCTCGAATCTACCCGCTGTTAAAGCTCATACGCGGAAGGACGTTGAGAAGAATCAGCGGCCCGGCTACCTTTCAGTACTTGGGGCTCAGTGAGGAGGATCGACGCTAGGACCCCGGGTGGAGGTCGCGAAGCGTTCTTTGTTTCAGGTGTTGTTTGAATCTGGACTATGGATTTCCTTCTTGGTAGAAACACGCGCTTATGATAGCGCTCGGAAATATAACTTGCACTTCGTCCGGCTTACTCAAAAGAACCTTGAGTGTGGGAGTGCGTGGAAAGCGCTTCCACTGTTATTTTCACCACACTTGCCTTCAGAACGTGAGGGAACCGCTGGATACTCGTTGGAATGATAAGTATCATTTTCTAGTTATATTCAAGACTGTGTGCCCACGTTTTTGCCTTGATTGTTTTCTTTATTTTGTGAACTACCTTTTTCTCAACGCATCCGCTCTGCACCCACACATGGCACTGGGGCAGAGTGCAGAAGAGAAGGGGCGTCACCACTATCTTCATCCCTTTCCAAAGTTTGGAGGCAACACTGTTTTTGTTTCCTTTGTCCCTTTTTTCCCTTTCCCCGGTAGGGGTGTCACCTGTGTCGTGAGACAAAGACTACGCGCATGTGTCGCCTCTTAGGGGAAGGGATTATCTAGCATCGTTCCCGCTGTACCCGGCTTCCAGGTTAGTGGCACTCTCTATACCACAGAGCCCGACAGAGTGACAAACCCACGGTTACATACAGCCTGAACGATGGACACTAACACCGTGCTTACCTCAGTGTTAGAAACACTGACCGCCTTAAGAATGGAAGTAGATGCATTCCGGGGTGACAATCTGGAACTGCGTAACGAGATGAGCACTATGAGGTGTGAGGTAGCTGGGTTGTCTCGCCCTGGTTCCAGCGATCAGAGAGGAGCGCAATATATAAGACAATGGACGCTACCCCCACCAACCACTAGTAGTACGAGTACAGGGCATGCTACTCAGGCAGGAGGAGGCAGTGTAGGACCTTCTACGATACAGGTCATTCAACCAGCACACTTACCTTTAGCCCCCCCTGAGCGATTCTTCGGGGACCCGAAGAAATTTGGCATTTTTCTAGGGCAGTGTAAACTGCATTTTATGTGCAAACCAGCCGTGTTCCCGATGACCAGACCAAAACCGCCTTCATAATGTCCTATCTTGGGGGTAATGCGGCCAGCTGGTCTTTCCCCCTCATCGAACGGAACGACCCGGCCTTGCGCGATTTCGATACATTTTGCGAGGAAATGCGCAAGTTGTTCGACAGAAAGGCTCACTCCCTCTCCTTAGACCGGGAGCTAATCACCCTGAAACAAGGGAATCAGGAATTGCTAACATACATCACCACATTTAATAGACTGGTCTCCGAAACAGATTGGCCCATAGAAAAGCGCACTTCTTTATATTACCAAGGATTGAGAGGCGAGTTGAAAGATGTCCTCGCGCAGGTGGTGCACCTCCCTACCTCCTGCGATGAACTCATTGACCTCACAGTCCAATTGGATCACCGGCTACAAGAAAGAAGAGGTGACAAAACACGTATGGAAACCCGATACACAACCCCGCGTTCTCGACCTGTAAGTAATGGTCCATCAACTGTGGTAGAAGGGGTAGAACCTATGCAAATAAGTGGTATACGGGGACCATTGAATCAGGAAGAACGAGTAAGAAGGAGAAAGCAATGCTTGTGTATGTACTGTGGGAAATCTGGGCATTTTATAAAAGAGTGCAATGCTAGAACCAAGGCCCCGTACAGAGACATGAAAGAAACACAGAAGTTGAACGCCACAGAATACTTGTCAGAGGCGTCGGAAAACTAGAGCGCCCAGGCAAGGATCAGACCCCTTGTTTGTGGCCACGGGAGGAAGAGGTCTGCCCGGCCATAGTAAACACACTCCAAAGCGCGGTCGCACATATGAATGTGTGCGTTACACTGAATGTAACTGACGCCGGTTTGGTGTCAGCGCACGCCTTGCTAGACTCCGGTACTACCGGCAACTTCATGGATCAAACATATGCCAAGGAAGTAGGCATACAGTGTGTCAAGAAGAAAATTCCAGAGATGGTAAAAGCCGTGGATGGCACAGAGCTAACGTCAGGGCCAGTGGAATGCCACACACAACTCCAAATGACAGTGGGGGAAAAACACTGTGAATCCATTCAGTTCGATCTGATAGATGCCCCTCAGTTCACATTGATATTGGGGATGCCCTGGCTGACCCTCCATGATCCTCATATACAGTGGGCAGCTCGAACAGTCACTTTGAACTCTCCTTATTGTACCGAACACTGTACTCCTGACAGGATGGAAGAACGATCAAAGAAGGAAAACCCGGCGGTGTTTCTGGCTAGAGGTGGTGGCCTCACGAACGTGGGATGTACTTCAACGTTACCCCTAGAATATCAGAGATACCGCGATGTGTTTAATGAACAAGAAGCAAATAAAATACCTCCTCATCAGGCATACGACTGCGTTATTGACTTAGAACCTGGAGCCAGTGTTCCGTGCAGCCGTATCTATGCCCTTACCGAAGCAGAAACGACCTACTTACAGCAATACCTCAGCTCTTTAGTGGCCAATGGCTTTATTCAGCATTCATCCTCTCCTGCCTCTTCTCCTCTTTTTTTTATTCCGAAGCGTGAGGGAGGCTTGAGGGCATGCATAGATTACAGAGCCCTGAACCGTATTACCAAAAAGAACAGGTATCCCCTCCCCCTCATTCCGGTACTATTAGATCAACTGAAGGGAGCCAAGGTCTTCACGAAATTGGATCTCCGTGGAGCATATCACCTGGTAAGAATGCGGCGGGGGGATGAGTGGAAGACGGCCTTTAGAACCAAGTTTGGCTTGTATGAATATCAAGTGATGCCTTTCGGTCTTTGTAATGCCCCCGCCGCCTTCCAATACTTCACGGATGAGGTATTAAGGGGCCTGCTAGACGTATCCTGTATCATATACATTGATGACATCCTGGTCTACTCTTCTTCCCTGGGAGAACACATACACAACGTGGCAGAGGTATTGGAGCGGGTCCAGCGCTATTCGCTTTATGCAAAGCTTGAGAAATGCTTTTTTCACACTCAAGAGGTGGAATTCTTAGGGTACGTCATTGGCCCCGATGGGGTATGTATGGATACAAAGAAAACGCAGGCCATCCAGGAGTGGAAATCACCTTCTAGTGTAAAGGCCCTACAGAGTTTCTTGGGGTTTGCTAATTTTTATAGAAGGTTCATCAAGAACTTCTCTAACCTCATCCATCCATTGACATACCTTCTAAAGAAAGGAGCGACGTTCAAATGGACAGCAGAAGCAGAAGAGGCCTTTCGATCCCTCAAGAGGTGTTTTACCAGAGCTCCGATCTTAAGACATCCGGATGCCTCCCTGCCATTCATGCTTGAAACAGACGCCTCCTACTACGCATTGGGGGGAATTCTTTCTCAGCGACACCCAGACACAGGGCAGCTTCACCCTGTTGCCTTCTTTTCAAAGAAATTAACAAACTGCGAGATAAACTACAGCACTACAGACAATGAATTGTTGGCCATCAAGCGAGCATGTGAGTAGTGGAGACACCATCTACTAGGGGCTAGACATACCGTTGAGATATATACGGACCATCGGAACCTACTGTTCCTGAAGAGCGCCCGAGCCTTAACGCCCAGACAGCTGCGATGGTCGCTGTTCTTTGCCGATTTTGATTTTATCATCAAATACAGACCAGGACCGCAAAACGGAAAAGGCAGACGCGCTTTCCACACCCTTACCTGCGTGCACACCTGATACCGAGAAGGAGGAGGAACCTCCTATAATCTTACAAAAGGCAACCTTCCCTAAGGAGACAATGGCATTGGTCTCCACCCAGCTCTTCCTCACTGAGGTAAAACGACAAACAAACACCATAGACACAAAAGCCTGGGTCCAGGAAGAACCCCAACAGAGAACATTCAAAGAAGGACTGTTGTTTCATGATAATAAACTATACATTCCTAAAGGGCCTTTGCAACAGGCGTTACACTGGATCCACGACACCACCTTAGCCGGTCACTTAGGGAATCGGAAAACAGAACAAGCATTATTACGATATTTTTGGTGGAAAAACCTCCTACAAGATACAGCCGCCTACGTGTCAGATTGTGCCATCTGTACTCAAGCAAAGGCAACACACCAACGTCCCAACGGTCTCCTTACACCAATCCCTACACCACCAGCTCTCTGGCACACCATTTCCATGGACTTTATAGTGGAAATGCCTCCTAGTCGTGGGAACAATACTATACTGGTAACCATAGACCATTTGACCAAAATGGGCCATTTCATTGCTCTCCCCAAGTTACCCACGGCTGCAGAAGTAGCCATGATCATCTTACAACAGGTGATAAAGTTGCATGGAGTACCGGCCGTCATTATTACGGACTGAGGGACCCAATTCACCTTCAGATTTTGGAAGGAGCTATGTGGGATCATGAAGGTGGATGCTCGGTTATCCACCAGCTATCATCCCCAAACGGACGGCAAAACAGAAAGGCTCAATCAAACCTTGGAGCAATATCTCAGGTGTTTCACACTGATGCACGCCGACGAATGGAGTACACTGTTATGGACAGCAGAGTTTGCTTACAACAACGCCAACCAATCGTCTTTGGGGTGCTCTCCCTTTTACTGTCTCCATGGGTTTCATCCCAACATGCTGGCCTTTGAGCATCCCATTACCTCCAAGCTCCCTTCAATCCAAGAACACCACTCACATCTTAAATCTGTTGTAGACACGGTTAAAACACACCTCGAAGAGGCGAGAGCAAGAGATAAGAAACAGGCAGACAAGAGACGTTCCCCAGAACCCGCATACAGTGTGGGAGATAAGGTCTGGCTGAGTACAAAAAACCTGCGACTCAAAGGAAGCAATAGGCTGCAGCCCAAATACATAGGTCCCTATCATATAAACAAGATTAATAATCCCGTGGCTATGAAACTCACGCTGCCATCCACCTGGCATATTCAGCCGGTGTTTCATGTGTCACTCCTTAAACCCTGCCGGTTAAGCACACGCCTACCCATTAGACCCCCAGCGATAGATGTGGAAGGGGAGGAAGAATATGAGGTACACACTATCTTAGATTCCAAGGTACGCAGAGGCCAGATACACTGCCTAGTAGATTGGAAGGGGTATGGGCCGGAATATAGGTCATGGGAGCCAAAGGGCAACATACACTGTCCAGGTCTTTTGAGACGTTTCCATGCACAACACCCTTCTAAACCAGGAGGTCCGCTGAGACGACGGACATTGAGAGGGGGTACTGTCATGACCCAACAGAGGGGGCGCCAAAGAGCAGGTACACGATGATCTAGTATGAATGTATGCCTAGAAACTACATCTCCCATAATGCATTGGGGAGGAAAACACGCTAGGTATTCAAGCCCCGGCCCCTTAGGAATCAGCGCTTGTCACTCGAGTTCACCTAGAGCTACTGAGGATACGAGTCGTTCCCGCACCTTTGTTTGGAAGACAACAACCCGCCCCCTTGTTGGGAGACAATCTGACGTGCACTACGGAAGGCAGCATCGGTACCAGCAAACACTTTGACCCATTTAGCGGGCTTTCGGAGACCGAGTGCTGCGCGTGCACCGTGCCTAATCCGCTACTCATCTGCCGCGGAAGTGAAGTGAGGTGGAGTATTCTTTAGTGTTCCCGAGCGCGTCTCGTCCACTGAGTCGGCTCGCAGGAACAATTCACCACAGAGGGCTGCTTCCAGCACCTGAGAGAGAACTGAGAACCCGTGATACAGGCTTTTCTTTTATGTAGTCGAGAGCGACGCGACCCCTGGGTCGGCTCGCTCAAATCTACCCGCTGTTAAAGCTCATACGCGGAAGTGGACAAAAGGACGTTGAGAAGAATCAGCGACCCGGCTACCTTTCAGCACTTGGGGCTCAGTGAGGAGGATCGACGCTAGGACCCCGGGTGGAGGTCGCAAAGCATTCTTTGTTTCAGGTGTTGTTTGAATCTGGACTATGGATTTCCTTCTTGGTAGAAACACGCGCTTATGATAGCGCTCGGAAATAAAACTTGCACTTCGTCCGGCTTACTCAAAAGAACCTTGAGTGTGGGAGTGCGTGGAAAGCGCTTCCACTGTTATTTTCACCACACTTGCCTTCAGAACGTGAGGGAACCGCTGGCTACTCGTTGGAATGATAAGTATCATTTTCTAGTTATATTCAAGACTGTGTGCCCACGTTTTTGCCTTGATTGTTTTCTTTATTTTGTGAACTACCTTTTTCTCAGCGCATCCGCTCTGCACCCACACATGGCACTGGGGCAGAGTGCAGGAGAGAAGGGTCGTCACCACTATCTTCATCCCTTTTCAAAGTTTGGAGGCAACGCTGTTTTTGTTTCCTTTGTCCCTTTTTTCCCTTTCCCCGGTAGGGGTGTCACCTGTGTCGTGAGACAAAGACTACGCGCATGTGTCGCCTCTTAGGGGAAGGGATTATCTAGCATCGTTCCCGCTGTACCCAGCTTCCAGGTTAGTGGCCCTCTCTATACCACAGAGCCCGACAGTGTATGCCCAGGACAGCAGTGTACTGCACCAAGGGTGCGGGTGGGTGGGGGGGGGGTGGCTGCCTAGGATTCCCAGCAGTGGACAAAGACATGTGAGGGGTGACTGCCTATCACTCCCATCAGTGGACAGAGACATGGGGGTGGGTGCCTATCACTCCCAGCAGTGGACAGAGACATGTGAGGGGTGGGTGCCTATCACTCCCATCAGTGGACAGAGACATGGGGGTGGGTGCCTATCACTCCCAGCAGTGGACAGAGACATGTGAGGTGTGGGTGCCTATCACTCCCAGCAGTGGACAGAGACATGTGAGGTGTGGGTGCCTATCACTCCCAGCAGTGGACAGAGACATGTGAGGAGTGGCTGCCTAGGATTCCCAGCAGTGGACAAAGACATGTGAGGGGTGGGTGCCTATCACTCCCAGCAGTGGACAGAGACATGTGAGGGGTGGGTGCAGAGGAATACCAGCAGTGGACAGAGACATGTGAGGGGTGGGTGCCTATCACTCCCAGCAGTGGACAGAGACATGTGAGGGGTGGGTGCCTATCACTCCCATCAGTGGACAGAGACATGTGAGGGGTGGGTGCAAAGGAATACCAGCAGTGGACAGAGACATGTAAGTGGTGGGTGCCTATCACTCCCATCCGTGGACAGAGACATGGGGTGGGTGCCTATCACTCCCATCAGTGGACAGAAACATGTGAGGGGTGGGTGCCTATCACTCCCAGCAGTGGACAGAGACATGTGAGGGGTGGGTGCAGAGGAATATCAGCAGTGGGCAGAGACATGTGAGGGGTGGGTGCCTATCACTCCCAGCAGTGGACAGAGACATGTGAGGGGTGGGTGCCTATCACTCCCATCAGTGGACAGAGACATGTGAGGGGTGGGTGCAGAGGAATACCAGCAGTGGACAGAGACATGTGAGGGGTGGGTGCCTATCACTCCCAGCAGTGGACAGAGACATGTGAGGGGTGGGTGCCTATCACTCCCAGCAGTGGACAGAGACATGTGAGGGGTGGGTGCCTATCACTCCCAGCAGTGGACAGAGACATGTAAGGGGTGGGTGCAGAGGAATACCAGCAGTGGACAGAGACATGTAAGTGGTGGGTGCCTATCACTCCCATCAGTGGACAGAGACATGGGGGTGGGTGCCTATCACTCCCAGCAGTGGACAGAGACATGTGAGGGGTGGGTGCAGAGGAATACCAGCAGTGGACAGAGACATGTGAGGGGTGGGTGCCTATCACTCCCAGCAGTGGACAAAGACATGTGAGGGGTGGGTGCCTATCACTCCCATCAGTGGACAGAGACATGGGGGTGGGTGCCTATCACTCCCAGCAGTGGACAGAGACATGTGAGGGGTGGGTGCCTATCACTCGCAGCAGTGGACAGAGACATGGGGGTGGGTGCCTATCACTCCCAGCAGTGGACAGAGACATGTGAGGGGTGGGTGCCTATCACTCCCAGCAGTGGACAGAGACATGTGAGGGGTGGGTGCAGAGGAATACCAGCAGTGGACAGAGACATGGGGGTGTGTACATCATTATCATATGACCACAACTCCATGGGTGTATGTACGCATCCCTAAGTTTTGACTATGTTGATAGTGCCATAACAACACATCACTGACAGCAGTGTCCCACTCCCATGAGGATGGATGTCTTTCCCCCACTGCATGACACACCACATGTGGGTGTGAGGACAAATGACACATGCATACCCACCCCTGACAGATGCAGCACAATACACACACAGAGATCTTGCCACAAGACTGTATAGTCATGTCAATGCCTACTAAACTGAGAGAGCCAAAGGGAACACACACTGTCATGCACATCCCAGGACTGATAGGAATGTACAGGTGCTGGGACAGCCACCAAGATGTTGTCTCTCATGGAAGGAATAGGGTGGAGTTCCCACAGATACAATGCCCACAATTGTGAGTCAGGTGCCCAAATACCCTTCAGAACAAGTACCATATGTGTGCTAGGCTGGGATTACACACATGTATAGTGCGGAAAAGGGAGAATTTCTCCATGAAGGCATGGCAGCATACTCAATACACAAGTACAGTGACTAGCAAGGATGGCACAGACGATGCAGCCGGAGACATTGCTGAGCAGGCATGGCCATAGTTGAAGGGATCCGTCACCAACAAAGGGAATGTATACACAGGTCAGCACAACAATTGTGTAACTCTCTGCAGGGAAGATGTCAGGTGCCACGGAGGAAGGGACACTCCTTGGTACAATGTATCAAAAAACAAATAACACACACAACCAAAGATCCTTTGCAGAGACCTTGTGATGGCACGAAGATCCCATGGTCCACCTCATGACCATCAGACTCGAACCTTTGCCAGAAACATAACACATTACCACAACCCCAACTCCTGGAGCATCAGCAACAACATCAATACCTGAAATGCAATAGTGTTCAAAGTAAAAAGAAAATGCTTTAATCAGCATCAAATTTTTTTCTCTCAAGAACACTATATGGGCACGCGTCTCCCCTAGCTTGCCTGCACAGTGGAACCCTCAGGTTCGTCGACTGGGGGGGGGGGGGGCATCATGTGGGGAAGGACCAGGCACCGCAGGGACAGGAGGTGTAAGGGTAGGTGTGGTGGGTGCAGGGCCGGACGCCTCCACCACAGGGGGTGGGGCAGTGCCAAAGGTGGAGGTGAGCTCGGCGCTGCACACTCCTGCCAGGGCATCCAGAGTATCCCCTGCACCGGAAGAAACCACAGGCACAAAGGAGGGGGGGGTCGGAGGGATGGGGTGCAGCGCTACTGGGGGAGGGGGTGGACATGGGGGGAGACTCAACTCCCCTACCCGGGGAGTGCCTTGCCCGTTTGCGGGCTGGTGACACAGTGGGGCTGAGGCCCAGCACAGACATGTAGCTCTCCTTGTCTGACTGTGTGGCAGGGGAGACAAGGGGAGTGCTTTTGGAGGGACTGGGTAGTGAGGCATGCGGACTCAGACTGTGGCTGCGTGTATGTCTGTGTGCCCCAGACCCAGTGGGTGTGCCTTTATCCCCCTGAGTGTGCGTGCCAGGAGGTGTGTGCTTGCCCTTACGTGGTGGTGAGCTGCCTGTGTCTGGTGGGGTTCGTGCTTGGGAATGTCTGGGTGTGCATGGGACAGGCATGGGAGTGGGAAGTGTGGATGGGGCTCGGGTAGGGGGGGACGAAGCGCTGCAGGAGACTCACTGCTGCCGTCAGTGAAGAGTCCATGGACCTCAGCAACATCCGTTGGTCAGACATCGCTGCTGACATGCCCTCCATGAACGACACCATCTGTGTCAGCAGTCTGGTGTGGCCATGGAGGACATTCAGCATCGATGTCTGGCCAACCTGCAACTGCCGCTGAATGTCCACAGACTCTGCAGTGAGGGCTGCAGGGGTGGTGCCCTGCACGGACAGAAGGGACCGGAGCAACTGGGAGGGCGGTGATGGGAATGGAGGAGGCGTGGACAGATGTTGTGATGCTGCCAGGTGTTGTAGCAGCCTCCGCCCACTCGATGAGTTCAGCCTCGGACCCGTCAGCGTCGTAGTCTGTCTCGCCACCAGACAGGTCCTCCGCCTGACTCCCCTCGCCCTCCGTGCCACTTGCTCCCACAGACTCAGCAGCACTGGTGGCACCGGTGCTGGATCCCTCCTCCAGGTCCGTGCAGGTGTCTCCCTCAGTTTCCTCCGATGATGCTGTGGGCAAGGTGAAGATACAGAAAATAATCAGTCACCTGTATACATCTGACACATGAGTCCAAACAAAATAGGTCACAGTGCATATCAGGCAATGCATCAAGAGTAACATCTAGATTACTCCGCACGTATGTAAGCCCTGTACTCCCCAGTTGGTTGACCCACCATGCCACTTGGAAACAAGGAAAAATAGGACACAACAGCCAAAAACTTGCTTTAGAAAATACTGAGAAGCTAGTGTCTGGGAACAGTTGAGCACAGCAATACTATGAAGGCATGCCACCTCTTGTTTACTGTGAAAGAAACAGTATTGGTGCACCCAGGGCTAAATAACAGACCTCAATGCTGAAGGTGTCCCCCCACTCTGAGACCTGTAAGTACTTTGGAAACCCAAACGAAATACATTGTGCTCCCTTGGGAATCACACCACTTTACACAATCTACATGTTTAGAATGTGTGAATGTGCCACTTTGAACACACATGTGCCTGTATAAAAGAAGTCACACAAGGAGGTGCACACAAAACTACATTTACACAGTCATTGTATGAGATGCCAGCCTTATTCAAAGAAGCCACTGTTAGAAAGAAATGGGGTTTCAGTAAGTACATATACATGGGACCATGGCGGTCTGGATGACTTGACACTCGTAAGTTGGTATCAGCAAGAACCAAGGACTTACCCAAATGCCACCACACTGTGGGAACATGGATATGTATAATCTGAAGAACAGTCTTATTCGAACTGTGCCTTTCTTTAAAATGTGCCAGCGTGTTCCCTGAAAGTGTAAAGGTGGTTTCTTGTGCATTTCCTTGGGAGACATCTGTCATGCAAGCACATTATTGTCCTTCACAACAAAACATCAAAGTCAAGCATTGAAAACATGAAGACATGTTGACAAGTGTAGTGAGTGCCAAGGTACAAGACTTTTTGACTAACAACTTGAATCATGCCACCTGTCACATGGCCATCCGTACCATGATGACACAGTTGGCAACACATCTGACCCACTGCCTGTCATGTGGAGTGGCACACATGTCCAAACACAGGACAATGCATAAGCTAATGGTCCTGCAATTGTGTCGGAACAAGGCACACCTGCACTGAGGAGACACCGTCATGGCAAGCCAGAATGTCCACACAGATGTCAGCACACAAAGACCAAACTACGTAGCATCTGGACCACACACTGGTGCCAAAAATGGATGAGCAGGAATCATGTATTTAAACTTGTGACACATGCTGCAAAGCACAAACATTAAACCCTGCACAACATCACTGGGTCACTGCATGTTGAGTGTCTGTCCAGAGAATTATCACACACGTCAGACCTGGCAAGGAGACATAAGGTTTGGACATGTAGGCCTCGCCCGCACAAACCCCCCATACCTGAGACAATGTGATTGAGACAGATCAAGAAGTGACACCTCTTAATCAGAGTTTACAAAAATGTGCATCAAGAATTCCCAAATGTACTCCACATCACCTTGTGAGGCTGCCAACACATATTTGTGACAAACAACCATCAACAGATAGTTGTACATAGACACACAGGCATTTCCCAGTGTGAGTATGCACAAGCCAAATGGGGTCACCCTGTCCAGTGGACACATGTAGCACACTTTAGATAAATACAAATGAGGCCAGGGAACAATGCCACAGAGGCCAACCTATGCTGAACACACAGAGAATGGGCACAGTGTTGGATGACACACATGATTCAGAGGCAAGGGTGTCACAGGGGACTGTAGTGGGCACACTGCTCCATGGTCCTGGAATGATCTGACTGTAACATGAGCAACCGTCCCGGCACTATGCATATCTCCCACTCATGCACATCATGTCTGAGGCCACAACATCGGTCATGCATGCTGCAAGTCTGTTAATTTGAAACCTCACACTCCTATGTTGAGACTCAGCATCAGTGCCAACAAATATGGACCCCCAAATGACTGAACAGGACAGGGCACAGGGCACAGGCAAGGTACCAACACATGTCACAGACCACCCCCAGACATGATGCAGAAAGCTATGTGCACTTGGATTAACTGGCAGCCTAGATGACCATGTGCAATAGTGATTACACACAGACCAGGGAACACATGTCAAGGAGGGGAAGGGAGGAAAAACAGCACCGGTTGACTTGGGGGAACAGGATATGCACTGCACATATAAACCCTGGCAGTGTATCTAGGCGACTGAGCACTTCCAAAAGCTGGTGACACACAACAAACACACATGTACCTACCCCCTCCTTGCTGCTGTCTCTCCTGTAACTTCCTATCCATGTCAGGGAATACCACCGCCAGGACACGCCTCATCTGGTGGGTCAGGTGTCGGCGCCCGCCGTGGGGGCGTGGAGGTGAGTCCCCCAGCAGGACCCGGGCGATACTCCGGGTCCAGCACCGGATGTCCTGCCACCGTTTTCTGACTTGGGCTAGGCGCCGACTGCAACCCTCCACCGATCTCACGGCCCTGACGGCCCGCTTCCAGATCTCCCCCTTCTCATAGGGGTGCGGTGGTGGGGTACGGTGCATACAAGTACGGGGCTGGGGTACAGTCTTGGGGTACGGTGCGTACAAGTACGGTGCTGGGGTACGGTGCGTACAAGTATGGGGCTGGGGTGCGGAGGTGGGATACGGTGCGTACAAGTACGGGGCTGGGGTGTGGTGGTGGGGTACGGTGTGTACAAATACGGGGCTGGGTCATGGTGCGTCCAAGTATGGGGCTGGGGTGCGGTGGTGGGGTATGGTGCGTACAAGTACGGGGCTGGGGTATGGTGGTGGGGTACGGTGCGTACATCTACGGGGCTGGGGTACGGTGCATCCAAGTACAGGGCTGGGGTACGGTGGTGGGGTACGGTGCGTACAAGTAAGGGGCTGGGGTACGGTGGTGGGGTACGGTGCTTACAAGTACGGGGCTGGGGTATGGTGGTGGGGTACGGTGCGTCCAGGTACGGGGCTGGGGTACGGTGCGTACATGTACGGGGCTGGGGTACGGTGGTGGGGTACGGTGCGTACATGTACGGGGCTGGGGTACGGTGTTGGGGTACAGTGCGTACACGTACAGGGCTGGGCTACAGTGGTGGGGTACGGCGTGTACACGTACGGGGCTGGAGCAGAGTGCGGACAAGGGGGGGTACGGTGCTGACATATGGGGGGGAGGGGAGGGTCTGTAAGACTCGTATCCCGGGCACAAGTTTACCCGGATACGAGTGGTATGGCGTTCGCTCCGTACGGGGCCTTTTCCATGCGCTTGTGTTTTCGGAAAGGCGGTACGGTTCGTACTTGCGCGCTCGGACTTCAGTTTTACGATTTGTATGTAAAACTGTCCGGGGATGTCTCGTAGACTTTTCCCGAAGCGATTAGTATGTATTTTTCACGTACGAATCGTACTTCACCGGTTGTACGGGACTTGTACGATTCGTCCGTAAAAAAATACGGATACGAGTCGTACGGTAATTTTTTTTAACGGATCGGAATCGCCACCATAATGTTGAAATTAATTCAACATATACATATAAATTAGTATATATACTTACTCCACATATTGCAACATTAGGGAAAGCATTGGATAGCGTCAGGGTAAACATTACTATTCCCACTCCAGAAAGTGCAACAGTAGGGAAAGCGCAGGATAGCGTAGGGGTAAAAATTACTATTTCCACTCCAGTGAGTGCAACAGTAGGGAAAGCGTTGGAAGGCATCGGGGTAAAAATTAACATTCCTACTCCAGTGAGTGCAACAGTAGGGAAAGCGCTGGATAGCATAGGGGTAAACATTACTATTCCCACTCCAGTGAGTGCAACAGTAGGGAAAGCATTGGATAGCGTAGGGGTAAAAATTACTATTCCCACTTCAGTGAGTGCAACAGTAGGGAAAGCGTTGGATAGCGTAGGGGTAAAAATTACTATTCCCACTCCAGAGAGTGCAACAGTAGGGAAAACGCTGGATAGCGTAGGGGTAAAAATTACTATTCCCACTCCAGTGAGTGCAACAGTAGGGAAAGCGCTGGATACCGTAGGGGTAAAAATTACTATTCCCACTCCAGTGAGTGCAACAGTAGGGAAAGCGTTGGATAGCGTAGGGGTAAAAATTACTATTCTCACTCCAGAGAGTGCAACAGTAGGGAAAGCTTTGGATAGCGTAGGGGTTAAAATTACTATTCCAACTCCAGTGAGTGTAACAGTGTGGAAAATGTAGGATAACGTAGGGGTTAAATTATCATACTTATCAATTAAATATATATATATTTTTTAAACATATTAATAATTAATTTACGAAGAAATTATTAATAAATACTAATACATTTAAATTAATATTTCCATAAACAACATTAAATTACATCCCACACTATTCCCCCTTTAAAACACACTACACATACAAAAAAACACAATTAATGTAATTATCATTTAATCAATTAATAACAATTAATAAATTAATTATAATTAATATAATTATAAATTAACTAATTAATGAAAATTAATTAACAGTTCATATTTAATTAACAGTAAATTAATAATCAAAAACAATAAATAAAAACAATCTCATTAATTAATTTAATTTAATTACTTCCCACCCTATTGTTAAATGGTAGAGGCAGTTTCAGTCGATAACCTTTCAAGTATTTGCCCGGCGGTAATCGCCTCTCATACCACTCGATAATTTACCAATGAAAGAGGCAGGCGCCGGAGACTGGAAGGCAGGAAACAAAGTTTTATTCCGTCGGAGCAGAACACATCAGATCAGACAGCAAGGTATCGTCACGAGGTGCTCTAACTGCATCTCTGAGACCTGGTCTCTTATACACTGGTTTATTGCTTTATTACACATAGTACATTCTTGAGATTCCCTTGATGTATGGGGGAATATCCCCTGAAGCCCCGGTTCAGATCCGATCCCACACATAGATACAGTAGAAGTTCCCACCCCACCCACAGTAGGAGATGGCTATTGCGCAGCAGGGTATTCCGTCAATTCCCGGGGGTGTGTGTGACCGGTCGGGTCTCAGGGGGTAGGGGCTTTGATCTACTGTAATCCCTTTGATGTGGGGTGTTTCCCTTACAGTAGGGGCAATAAACTGCATCCGCAGGGCTAGGTGGTGGCCTGGGACCAGTTCGGACAATGGGGCGCAGAGGAAGGGGGTTATCAAAGGAGAGGCATGACCATGTATGGGTTGTCGGTCGGAAGTGGTTCCGTAGCAGGGTCGTGCAGAAGGAGAGGGTTTATGGCCTGTATGAGAGAGCGGGGGTGGCCGGCGCGCGGGGGATGCTCGCAGCGCCAGGGGATGCTCGCAGCGCTGGCGATCGAGAGTGAGCGGGGAGAGAGTGGGGTGCCTAAAATGGCGGCCGTGCATTCGCTGTGCGTGGCGCTGGGGAGAGGCAAGATGGCGCAGATAATGTTCAGTTTGCAAGCTAAATTTCCACAGTCCTCCCTTTTAACATATCTCGCCAGCTTGCCTGGCCAATATTCACCTTTGTTAGCCTTTCAGTTATAGTATCGTCAATGTTCGTCATACATTTCTTAAAGATACAGAGTCTTTAGGGCAGGCAGGAGTAATCTGACACTTTTGTACATTGTCTCATACAGTTTGATAAAGTAGGCGAGGAGGAGGTACATTCAAAATTACATCAGCTGTGCCGCATGTCAGGCCCAGGTGAGTGTGTTCGAGTATGAATAGGATACTGTCCCAGTGTATAGCCGGAAGTGATTGATGCAACATCACGAAAACTCAATAGGAAGATAGTTAATAAAAAAAGGTGGTTGGGAGAGGATTTTCAACTTTAACATAGGTTCTTCTTTCCAGTGTCCTATTATAAAGAGCCATCACTGGTAAGCTCTTGTTGTTGTTCTTCTTTCGTTGGCACTGTTGAGCACCGGCGGTGGAGCTAAGGTCCAGCTCAAATCTGATTTCTCACGTGGCAGGGTGTGACCACTCGCTGTTCTCTGATCACAGTCCTGTTCCTTAATACAGTTCACCATAGGTACTTTGAGACAGGGTACCTGCCTTTTGTTCTTCGGTAGTGGGTCAAAGTCATAATCCATATGAAAGAGGAAGAGAGAAGGGGGTGGCGTGCTTCGGGATGCCGAGGGAAGAGGGGTGGCGTGGGATCGGATCAAAAATGCAGACCAAGGAGAGCAGAATCTTTCAGCACTGGGCCCATCAATCGGGCCCGACGGGTTGAGACTTCAGGCACGCTGGTCAGTGAGCAGGGGCCTCGATGTAGCCCCTCGCGCTTATCATTCTGATAATGGTGTCTCGTCTCACGCCTTTTTCTTTTTGCTTCGTAGCTTCCCCCTTGGTCGATGTCATAGATGCTTTATGGTCCGCAGCCAGGCTGTGCGTCACGTCCGACCCTTCTCTTCCGATGGTTGCAGGTTGTCTTTGAATGGGTTATAAGAAATGAAAGTCCTAGAGATTTTGGCAGGGAAGACATTTACATACTTCATCCTCTTTCCCAACCACCGAGTAGTTGCGGACATGCTCTTATCTGTTACTGTATGATTGGTGTCTATTAACTCTGATGTTAATGTGCGTGTTACTAATCTGTTAATTATTGCTGTGGTGCAGGTTTCTGTGGGTGTCCCTGTCCATCGTCTGGCCTTCTAGGTGTCGATTTCTGCGCCCTATAATCGTTGCAGGAAGCCTGACATCTGTCAACTTTCTGGTTTATTAAAAAAAAATTCGAACCGGCTTCTCCGGTAGAGACTCATTCATCTCAACATAAGGTTTGGTAATACACATCTTCCTCCGAGGACTACTAAGTTTATGGAAAAGTAAGTGTGAGGTGCTACTGTCATGCGTTCACGAGTATCCTTTTCGGGGAGGAACATAAGCTAAGCATTATTATTGCTGGGGACAATAGGTAACCCTGTATCAGTTTAGGCGATGGATTATTAGAAAATAGGGCCATCAGCCGTTTCGTTCGAAATACTCTGAGACGGCTAGTGTAGGGCTGGGGTTATTTTTGGGAGAACAGGGTGCTTTAGACATTCTATTTCGGGCTAATTGGTCAGGGGTAATTCTGGGTGGTGGAGATGGTGTCCTTTAAAAACAAAAACCACTGACATATAGTCCCCGTGTTGAGGGTCAGATTGGGAGACATCAGTCGTCTTACCTGTCCTTTCTTTCTCAGCCGATTAGGCTCAACGTTTGCAAAAAGGAGAGGTAGTAACGTGGTAAAGTATGGTCGTTTTGTTTCTGTCAATTTGTTCGAACACCACTGTGTTCAGGCCAATTATACACTTACCGAAGAGGTATGTGTCGGTAATTTATTCAAGAAGAAAGAGGGCAAGAAAGAGCCCTTTTGTGAGGGAGGGGAGAGAGAGAGAGAGAGAGAGAGAGAGAGAGAGAGAGAGAGAGAGACGTGTGCATCAAGTAGGCTATTTGGCATACATACGACACAAAACGAGAGAGAGAGAGACATGGGTTAGATAATAGGCCACTTGGTGCACACACAACATGGAGTAGCATGGGTTTGTTCCATGTAGGAAAACACAAGCGGGGAAAAGACATAAATTCGGTGATCACGTATACACAAGTGCCGGATAGGGTGTGACAGTACATGCATCAAGACGGAGACTTAAGACGGAGACTCAGGGCTGCGTTGAGCATGGGGACCTCTCCTTTCCTGTCCTCTATTCCTATGCATGCTGCGTACTTTTAGTATTTTGTAGTTTATCTTAGGGGGTGTCTGACCCTTTATTCTCCTCCCTTTGATCAGTGGACGAGCACTTCAATCATACAGTGACGCTCTCTTCAAGTGACCCAAACATGAAATGCATACACATTCATGCCGTATAATCGTAGTACACACGCACAATCATATCATACAGTTTTTCATGTTCCCAATGGTGGTCTGTAATTTTACGCACTATCTCACAACGCTTGTCTATGTTTTCCCTGATATTGAACTCGGTGCGGTCCATGTCCACTCCACTCTTCAGTCGGAACTTCGTCGTGACCTATAGAGGGGAAAAAGAGGGGAGGGGAGGTGCAGTATTCAAAATACCCTAGCGCGTTGCAGACACGAAAAGGTTCTACCTACCATGTACCAGGCTAGCCGCAGGAGTGGGTAATACCACAGACCTATTATTCTTTTTGTTCGAGGCAAAGATGCTCTAGTTCATTCATCTCCTAAATTCGGGTTCCCTGGTCGTACATGTATTTCTCAATCGGTCGTGTATTATGGTGCAAGATACCACACCTTGCGTGCGGCATATACCTTAAGTTATAGTTGATTATTGAGTTGACAATTCTGGGAAAAAGGACAGGCGTGATGGGTACAAATCCCGTTAAACAAAAATATTTTAGGCAAATTGAGTCTGTATTATCTGTATGCCTTCGCTTAGGAGTAACAATCATTTATTCAAAAGAAAAACCTTCAACAACCCAGATGATTAGTCATGACACTGATTCAGTAATTCCTTTTAAGAAGCCCTTTATTTAAAACAATGTCAGTATAGAAATACGGGCCTACAGCCGCTATAGACCGGCCACAGCGTGAGAGACGTCGAGCAACGTGAACCACACTATATCAGCATAAAACTGTTCCCCCCCCCCCTCATCATGTGTGAAAGCATCGTATATATATATATATATATATTTCTTTTTAACACAAATGTCACGTGACTGGAACGCCACAAGGAGTTGTAGGCCTCTCCTACATCGGCGCCATTTTGGGGCGGGGTCGGGTCAGTGTACAGTCTAGGTCTTTCCATGAATTAGCTGTTGAACCAGAATTCCTTTCGGTAGTTCGAGAACTTTCGTTAGCGTCAACTTTGCGTCAGCATGGCGTCACTGCGACCTTGTAGCAATGCCATGGTTCGTTCTTGGGGCGGGGCGGCAGGCGGGTTCTTCCGCCGACGCTTTACTTTCTCACTGCACCAAGCGGAGGCAAGGTGGCTGCCGCCCGGGGCAAAGAGCAATGGCGGTGGTTTTGTTCTTACCGGAAGTCCACGGGAGTCGAGTGTCAAATGACTCCAACCGATTCTGCAAGGCTGAGGGGAGCGTTCTGTCAAGGGTGGGGCCCATGCCCAAGCAAACAAGCTTTCGAGTCCAGAATTGTCTCACGGTGGGCCAGGCCTGGAACCGGAGGGGTCAACCGCCGGAGTCCAAGGGCAGCAGTAGCAGCAGCTCTTCGGTACGGCTATCGGAGAGGGGCCAACAGCAGCTACAGCGGCAGTTCAGATGGTATTGCCACCGGAGTGGTTCCAGTAGCAGCGACGACAGCAGTTTGGATGGTATCACCACCGGGGTGGGTCCCCGATTGCTTGGCTGCGGGGGCCCACTCCTCGCGTCGGGTGCTAGCGGCAGTCCTGGTGAACCCTGTGCTTGGGTGGTTGCCTGGCGGCCGCGTGCAGGGGCGCCGGCTCAGCCGAACAGCGAATGAAGTGGCAGGGCGCAACTCAGCTGGCTGACGTGTGAAAGATGCGGTTGGGGTGCCCTCATCTGCTGGCGAGCCTCCACCTGGGGAGGCGGGGGAGGCCCGTCCGCGTCGCCTCCCCCTGCCAGGGCACCCCCCCGTTATCGAAGGAAGAAGAGAATGGGAAGATCCGCACAGCGTGCCAGGGTGAAATTCAGCAGACCGATGAAAAAGATGGCTGGGGTGCCCTCGTCTGCTGGCAAGCCTCCACCTGGGGAGGTGGGGGAGGCCCGTCCGCGTCGCCTCCCCCCGCCAGGGCGTCAGCCATTATTGAAGAAAGAAGAAAGAAAACGGGTAGGCCCGCACAGCGTGGCGGACTCCGCCTTGGTGTTGCCAGAACTTTGGCGCTTCGTATAGCCTCCGGCCTATTCGCATAGCTGCCCGCCACTGATGTCAAGGGATTTTTGCATGGCTTTTATAGCCCAAAGTCAACTGAAAGGACCGCCCAAAAACAGGCCAATGTTGCAACTTCGAGGAAGGAGAGGCGAGGACGGTGTCACGTGGACGTGAATGCTTTGGGATGCAGGTCGCAGCAGACTGTCATGTAAATAGTTGTTTAAAACATGTTCTAACCTGTTCATTTTGCCGGAATGTTGTTATACTTATAAGTTATTAAAAATGTTTGACCATACTATTTTGTTGAAGCGTTGTACGTATCAGTGATCTGGTCAGTGTATTTGAAAAAAAATGGCGTTGTTCGATTGCATGTGATCCTAATCAAGTTTGGTGACGTTGATGGTGGGTATCAACAAACTTCCGGTTGTGTCTATTGGGGTCCCTATTTTTGTTCAGTTCCAAAAGGACCGGGCACTGGGATTTCCAGTGTCCGAACCCTCTACAGAACGCACATTGATTCCCATCTAAGTCTCTCCGTCCGTTGTAGGGTGTAGGTGTATGATCTCTAGGGGGTAGCTTTCTAGGGGCTGTTGGTTGGTAATTCTCTTTCGGGGGTTCCCTTCCCATGGTCACCCCTTGCAACTGTGCTATCATTACCCTCTCCTTTAATTCCTTTTTCTTCTTCTCTGACGCCCTATCATTCTCGTTCTTCTGGTTTTCGTAGTATTGGGCCATCTGGAGAATTGCTGCGGGTTTGGAGGCTGCCCAACTACTCTCGCTGGTCTGTAGTTTCTGGGAAACTTCTGGCGACAGACCCTTCACATAATTCTGGACAAAGAGGTGATGTCCGGTTGCGGTGGTCATGTCTTGGCCACTGTAATCGGAAAACACAGTCTCGAATCGGGAGAAGTATTCAGACACATCCTCCTGGGGTTTCTGGCGGCAAGCCGTCACTATTGACCAGTCTACCTTTCTTTCTGGGATTAGAGTCTTCAGCTTTTGTACAATCTTGTCTGGGAGCTCTAAGATGGCTTTCGGGGGTTTCTGTCCTGGTTCTCGCTGTTTATCTATGGTATCGAGTTGTACCCAGGTATATCCGAACGGCTCAGCGTGGTCAACTTTTTCGGATTTGTTTCCACACATCAGCCGGCAGGCATAGCCCAAAGAACAAGTCGATATCTGCTAACGTCATTATCGTTGAGCCTAAGGCTGTACCCAATTCAGTGTAGAAGGCAGTCGGGTTCTTTCTCAAGTCGGGTAGAGTCTTTCTAAAGGTCAAAATATCTTGCCGGTCCCACGGCTGGTAGACCCAGTTATATACAACCCTTCCCTTCGCATCTTGGTGGTTGATGTCGTCGTGTGTTCCCTGACCCCGTGGGGGGACCCAGTAGGGGGCAGCTTCTTTAATGGGCATCATGGCATCAGCCCTTCCTCCCTGGGGCTTAGTTGCTATGGGGGTTTCTGTTTTGGTGGTCTGTCCATGTTCTTTAAGGTGTCGGTAGACTTCGAGTGTACGAGTGAAGAGGTTCGTTACATCGCCCTCTCCTTCTTCCCCAATGTCTACCTTCCTATATAGGGCCGCTAAGCCTTCGGGACCTTTATCGTGGTATCTGTCCTCATATGCATTCAGGGCGTGATAACAGAGCCGTACGACGAAGTGTCGTCTGCGGCTGTCGGCATACGAGTTATACGCGTCTGTTATATACTCCTCACTTTCTTTTCGCTCTACCAGCGTCCCTACTATCTTATCGATTCCTGCTCGTTCATCCTTAGTTAATCGATTCATTCTGGTGGACTCTTTCTTTCCCATCTCATGGTCATCTAGCGTTGTAGTCGACATTGGGTTCAGTACAAGAGGCTCAGCCGGCGCGGAGGCCGTGAGGGCCGAGGCCCCTGTACTGTTTTCGATCATGTTCGGGGGTTGTGGGTGTTGCACTACTGACTGGGAGGGTGCATATGGAGGGGGCATGTAAATGATCGGGGGACCTAACAGTAATTCGTCATTAGTTCGCTGCTTGGAGGACAACTCAGGGTAGAGCAAAGAAGGGGTCCTAACAGCGTACTGGCCTGAGGTTTAGGGCTCCTGTCTTAGTTTAGTTTCCCTTCTCTCCTTTATGTCTTCTTCTAACTTTCTAGCGGCAAGGTGAGCTGCCTTTCGTAATTCCTTTTCTGCTTTTACTTCTTCCCTCTTTTTCCGTTGCGTTGCTTCTTTGCGCCACATGCCGATACTGTCAAGCATAGTAGGCGTCGTCTTATTGCTACGCAGAGCTATTTCTAGCGCTTCTATTTTATGGTCGTCGAAGGATCCCATCAGTGGCCACTGACTCTCGGGGTCCTTCTTGGTATATTTATGCCACAGCTTGCTATAAGCTACGGCGACTAGTCCATATTTAGTGAACATGTCCTTATTAGGGGTGCCTTCCAGTGGAGCCGGGTGGTTCACCTCTAATAAGCGGTCTGGGCAGAACCAACTACCAATCAGTGGGGAGAAGATAGGCATGACGGGTTTCAACGGGGACAAAAGTCAGCACTACCTATCTTTTCACTGCTTGCAAAGACTAGACAGAATATCTCTATTCTTCGTTATTTGTAAGCAGAGAATACCTCCAAAGAACCAATATCGAACAACTAGTGTTCGGACAATCAATCAATCAATCAATGGGGAGATAAAGATAGGCACGACGGGTTTCAACGGGGACAAAAGTCTGCGTTACCTACCCTTCACTATTTGCAAAGACTAGACAGAATATTCCTATTCTACATTATTTGCAAACAGAGAATATCTCAAAAAGCACTATTCTTCAAAACAATCAATGTTCGGACAATCAATCAATGGGGAGATAAAGATAGGCACGACGGGTTTCAACGGGGACAAAAGTCTGCGTTACCTACCCTTCACTATCTGCAAAGGGAGAGAGAGAGAGTATTTCTACTCCTCCCCGTTTGTAGACAGCGAATATCTCAAAGAGAACAATCAATGAGCAATACTAGTATTTCCAAAGCTTCAAACAATCAATCAATTATTTCTCAATTTGTCGTGTATCACGACCTTACCCGGACCGCGTGGACAGTTTCTCGTCTTCCGCCTCCAGCGCCCGATCGTCCTCTACTCTCCGTATTTGCCGCGGCACTCCTGATGGTTCCCAGTCAGGACCGTAGATCACTCGAGAGAGGTCTGCTCGGAACCAGTGAAGTTCGGATGATCGGCTGCCAGACGAGGGTCTATTGGGCAGGAGCTCTCCCGATCGTTGCAGTCGTTCACTCTGTTGTCGGGACCTCTCCCACTGGATCCACGTGTCGCTGATGGGCCCCACGTTTGGGACGCCAATTGTTAAATGGTAGCGGCAGTTTCAGTCGATAACCTTTCAAGTATTTGCCCGGCGGTAATCGCCTCTCATACCACTCGATAATTTACCAATGAAAGAGGCAGGCGCCGGAGACTGGAAGGCAGGAAACAAAGTTTTATTCCGTCGGAGCAGAACACATCAGATCAGACAGCAAGGTATCGTCACGAGGTGCTCTAACTGCATCTCTGAGACCTGGTCTCTTATACACTGGTTTATTGCTTTATTACACATAGTACATTCTTGAGATTCCCTTGATGTATGGGGGAATATCCCCTGAAGCCCCGGTTCAGATCCGATCCCACACATAGATACAGTAGAAGTTCCCACCCCACCCACAGTAGGAGATGGCTATTGCGCAGCAGGGTATTCCGTCAATTCCCGGGGGTGTGTGTGACCGGTCGGGTCTCAGGGGGTAGGGGCTTTGATCTACTGTAATCCCTTTGATGTGGGGTGTTTCCCTTACAGTAGGGGCAATAAACTGCATCCGCAGGGCTAGGTGGTGGCCTGGGACCAGTTCGGACAATGGGGCGCAGAGGAAGGGGGTTATCAAAGGAGAGGCATGACCATGTATGGGTTGTCGGTCGGAAGTGGTTCTGTAGCAGGGTCGTGCAGAAGGAGAGGGTTTATGGCCTGTATGAGAGAGCGGGGGGTGGCCGGCGCGCGGGGGATGCTCGCAGCGCCAGGGGATGCTCGCAGCGCTGGCGATCGAGAGTGAGCGGGGAGAGAGTGGGGTGCCTAAAATGGCGGCCGTGCATTCGCTGTGCGTGGCGCTGGGGAGAGGCAAGATGGCGCAGATAATGTTCAGTTTGCAAGCTAAATTTCCACACTATTCCCCGATAAACCCACAACCCACTACACATAAAAAATCACATAATTAATTTAATTATCAAGTAATCACTTAATAACAATTAATTACCAATTAATTACTTAAGAATAAATTAATGACCAACTAAGCAATTTATGACAAATAATAATAAATTAATTATAATTAATATAATTATAAATTAACTAATTAATAAGAAAATAATTTCCAATTAATAATTAATTGCCAATTAATTAATAATCAATACCAATAAATAAAAACATATTAATTAATTAAATATAATTAAATTACTTCCCACCCTATTCCCCTATAAATCCACAACCCGCTCTGATACTAAAACGCAAAATTTACTTTAACAAAATTAGTAATTTCTAAACAGTTATTTTAAAATGTATGAAAATACATCAAAAAAATGTTGAACATACATATAAAATACATACTAAAATACATAACACAAAAAAAAAACAATTCGATATTATTGACAACGATATTTTTGCTTACGATATTACTTACTTCGATATTACAGACTTCGATAATAAAAAACAACGATATTACTTACCTTGGGGTCGATATTCTGGTCAACGATATTCTTGACTTCGATATTCTGTCCCTACGATATTAAAAACTCGATATTAATGTAAGTCGATATTTAAAAATCAATATTTTGACTGACCACCGCGGTTGGTGAGTATTCTGATTCGCTGCTAACCCTGTTTGGGCAGGAGCACTACCTATGTCAAGGAACATATCTTGCCTGTAGAAAAACACAAGGGGTTCAGCTAAAATGTTCCCTCGGGCATACCAAGAACGTACCTTACAGTTTAAACCAAAGAGTAAGGTCTTTACCATCTTAGGAGATCAAAAATGCACAACGATACAGTCGCCTTGGCCAATTTTTCTAGAGGGACCTAGCCAATCAACTTTTCTGACCATTATTACCTCTTGAAAAAGATAAAAATTGTGCTCCAAAACAACTTGGCCAGACAATGTATTTAAGTATGATTCATGCTTCTGTTACACTAGGCCTTCATTTAGGGACATTTATCAATATGATTACATAGGGTGTTGCTTCCACAACACACACACAAACACACATAAATATATATGTATATATATGGATATGTATATATATATATATATATATTATCTACTGGCAGTCGCCAGTAGATAGTTATAGTTAGGACCACGTTTCCATAGGAAAAGCATTTTTTCATGTGCTTATAAATTTGGCGTCGTGTGACAAATTTTCCAAAAAGTTTCTCTTTTCGGATCATCTCGTATCTTGAAAGTTTGGGGGTGATTGGACAAGGGGGGGGGCTGAGAAAAAAGGGGGGGTCCCAAAACGTGTTTTCTCAATGCATTTGCCATAGAAAACTTTAGACAAGGCTGCAGGTCAAACTTCTGAAAGGAATTAGGCCAAATTTGGCAGGGAGAAAGGTCTTGGTCCAGAAAGCACGCTTTTGTTTAAATGGTGTAAATCCGTTCAGTAGTTTTTGAGAAATATCAAGTTTGACAGATATCGATATTTGGGAATTCTGACATCTGATTGGCTGAGGGGTTACGAGCACGAGCTTGTGGCTGATTGACTGTGAACGGTTGAAACTAGGAAGTGTTGCCAGCCATTTTGTGATTCAGTCCGTCAGCTCGCATCTCTCCATCTACAAGCCATCGGGTCCGTAGTTCTACCTCTGCAAGGCAACACCGAAAATATACCTCAGCTCTGTCTGTGTGAGATACCCCTTTCACGGTCCCTCTCCCCACATCACCGGCTCGCGACTCGCTCCCCACATCACAGGAAACCAGGACCTCGGTATGTTGTGGTGTACCAAAAACACGCCTCAGTGCACAGAAACCCCTATCGGGCTAGCTATAGTATCTCATTTGTCCTCCCTACTACAGTGGAGATACCAATGATTAGATATCCTAGAACAATGCGACTCAGGTCCTCTCAGAATTCATGGGAAGAAGACACTCTTTCACTTAGACACTCATACCTGTTCACAATGTGAGTAACCAGAGACTTTGTATAGTTTAAAATGTTTATTTCAACTAATTAGCTCTGTAATGTAGTACACGTGCTAAGGTGAGCAAAGAAATGCATGTACACAATACAATCAGCATAGTTACACTTGCATAAAGTTCGAATGGGGAAAGCATATTATAATGTCAGTGGATTAAGCCAAATAGCGCTTACCACCCTCCCCATGCTACGAGCTAAGTTTATTATATCAGTGGACGACCTCTGCCTCATTTGTTTTCCGTACTACAGCGGAGCTACCAATTATTAGATATCCTGGAACAATGCGACTCAGGTCCTCTCAGAATTCGTAGAAAAGAAACAATTTCGCTTAGACACTCATACCTGTTCACAATGTCAGTGGAAGACATCTGGGCTTTGACAGCGGAACCCCAACCTCAAGTCTTATATGATAGGATTTACATCTCTGGACAAGCACAGCTCTTCCTCGGGAAAGATTGTTCTCCAAGTGTGTGTAATTTGCATCCTGTACAATATTAAAAGCACTAGAAATTTCAGAAGCGGAGGTCTGTTCCATGTTATGTCTATATGTGTGTGGGACGGGCCAAAGCTGAATAACCAGCAATGTTGTTTTCTGCTCTTGAACATGGCGTACAGACGAGAATTCAGTGCACAGCAGTAATAGTGAAAGGCAGACAGTTCCCATGCGAAGCAGCGAAAACAGAAGTGTTTACGAGAACCAATGCATTTAGCATCGTGTGGAAAAAGCGGCTAAAATGGCTGTGATGCAAGGTACGAACTCATGCTAACTTAGCAACGTTCGTTGGCACCTCCTAACTCCCACGACACCCTCCCCTTTGGACAGTCCTACGGACAGTGAGCAAACTAGAACACAGAGTCCAAAGTCTGAGCCAAGAAGAGCAGATATCCAATATAGGAAAATTAAGTAGGCGAAGAATGACAACAGGGTTGAAAAGAGAAAAATGTAATAATACCATGGTGAGAGAGAATTTTTTTTTTTTTTAAACCCATGTGGCACTGCCAAATTAATCCATCATTGTGTAAGAGCAGTAAGTTGCAACAGCTTCCAACAGGAAATCATTATTTTCATCTGAAAAAGTAGACGCCATTCAATTCAGCAATTCGAAGGAGCAAACATGCTCATTGATTATCGGTGCTTCCAGCACCATAGCAGCGCAACTTGCGTGGTACTGGATGCAACTCCGTTGCAGGAAATCATGTGCAGCTGTACATATATCCCACTGAGCTAGCACACCAAGTGCAGCAACACATGCCATGAAACCAATACCGGAACATTCACGCTCATGATTCACCAAAGGGTTCATCAATAAAGGAAAATCTGGGTCAGGTGACGCTGTGTTTGTGAGGCATAGATCCAACACCCATTGAAAGGGACAGGACATGCATGAGAACACTGGTTGGATGCAAGTATACCAGGGATAGCCGAAAGACAAATCGTAAGCCACGCTGAGAGTGGCCAGCGGCAAGGTACCATAAGAGTCACGCATGCGGTTGCAAAGTAGCTGTAGTAGGGCTGGGTTGTGAATGAGCACAGGTGGAGCAGCCGTTTCTGAGTATGCAGATTAAGGGGAACAGTCCGGCAGCCAAAGCTAGTTGAAGTGGCAACCCATTGAAAATACTAGAGGAAATAGAATGAATGAAAGCAGGGATCACACCAAAAATAGTTTGAAAAGACGTTACAAGGCCGGATCCCACAAGCTTAAAAAAATGCGCTAGCCCTGTTGTATGCGAAGCTTTGAAAATAGAATGAATTAGCTCACCAAAATGTTGTGGGAGATCAGTGTTTAAAAGATTATGAACTTCTGTTCTCGTATTGGCCACCTGCAGGACAGAAGTCTCACGGGCAGAAGTGAGAGAAACTTCTTTCTGGGACAATACGGCTCTTATTTGGCTCAGCTTGTCGAACTCTGCCTTCAAGGTCGGAATGGAAGGCCAAATAGATGTATCGAAACTCCCCTGTGAGGGAGGAAACAGCAGGTTTTTACAGCAAACTACACGTTGTGACGCAGTCACAATGTACGGAATACCTTTTAAGATGCCGTAGCATTTTGCATTAGTCAAGAGAAAATAACTGCCATTACACAACATTGTTTCGTCTGTTGTTGATATTGTACAGGATGATGTATCTGTGTTATATCATGGTCAGAACCAATTGCGGCTCATGGCTATGCCTTTAGAAACCAGTCCATCGGCTCTAAACTCTGCGCCAGCGAGCCATCGGGCCCGCAGCTCTACCTCTGTGAGCCAGCCCATTAGCTGTGTCTCTGCTAGCAGGCCCGTCGGGCCGTTGCTCTTCTTCTGTGAGTCAGCCCGTCGGCTCGCAGCTCGGGCCCGCAGCTCTCCCTCTGCGAGCTAGCCCGTTAGCTCATAGCTGTGTCTCTGCTAGCAGGCCCGTCGGCCCGTTGCTCTCCCTCTGCGAGTCAGACCACAGCTGTCCCTCTGCGAGCCAGTAGACTGCTGTGCCTTTGCGAGCTGACGGCCTGTAGCTCTCCCTCTGTGAGATGATATATATATTCACTGAAAAAAACATAGGTTTTACAGACGTTATAGTTAGAAATTAGCATTTAAAAAAACTTTGAAATTCACTGAAAAAACCATAGGTTTCAGGGGCGTTATAGTTAGCTGGACATTTCACACGTACAAAACCAGAGAAATTCCACCGTTATAGTTAGTTCAGGTAACTATAACTCGGGCCCCCGCAATGCACTGCTCATTACGTCACATATTACATCATTCATGGCATGGTCAGTGACATCACTGATGACATCTCAAATGACATCACTGATGTCAGTCTCAATGTGGTGGTTTGTAGTAGTACAGTGTCTGTTTCATTGATCAAGAGCTGTTCTTGATAATATTTAGGTACTGCCTCTCCTTAATTCAAAATCTTCAGAGTGAGGTCAAGTAAATCATTATCGTTATCTTGTCAGACATTATCTGAAGTAATAAACTTAAGTTGCGACCAATCAGTAAAGCTAAAAGTGTGAATATATTGTTTCTTAGCATTACAAATTTCTTCATAATGGTGAATTGTCCAGATGCATACAGCATTACCTATGAAACGGAATTCACTGCATCCAGTTTCTATCAGTGCAAAATCTTCAGCAAGCCAAAGCAAATTATCATCATTGATTAACACAGGATATTTGCCCAGCACATCGACTGAGATGAAGCAGTAATGGACCTCTTCTTCCGTATCTAGTAATGGTGTGTCAATCAATCCTAAAGGAGCCTTATCATGTAAACCTAAAATGAAACAAAATGTTAAAGAACAATAACGCATTTGTGCTAAATTTTTTACAAATTCTGAACAGGAAATCAAATTTAGAAAAATCTAAAATAGTAAACTAAGGCAGTATATTTGTATTCAAGATGTTAAGCCTCCTGCATAGTTTTAGATGAGAAATGTCATTTGGAGTACTAATTTTAAAAATACATCTTTTCAGCAAAAGTATATATATCCACTTAGCAATGGGTCCCTGCTCCTTGAATATTTATTGTACTAGATAACACATACATTCAGTATTGCTTTTATTTGCAACTATAGTAATTCGCTTCAATTCCAAAAAGCATATTGTCATTTTATTTTTAAGGTATTTTTATGTTGGATAGGGGTCCCAACGGAGATGGGGAGCACTTTTTAATTGCAAGTGCAGTACATGTAATTCATGCAGGAACATTTACAGAGACATTTACATTACCAGAGGGAATATGACATCAAAATGAAGGTTGGGAAGGAGTTAGACAGAAAACGGGAGACAAATAAGTCACAGTGTATCATGTGAAAATAATAAATGCAACATTAAACATCATAAGAATAATGAAAAAATTACATTGTCACGCGATTTTGAAGGTACTCAGGGACTCAGGGACTTAAAGACACAGAGCACTCCTTGTAAAACTAGCGTCCATTATCTCTGAATCTTTGTATCTACATACTATTGTGCATCTCTCTGAAATATCAAGAATAAAATCATTACTTACCGGTAAACATCATTACCCCAATTAAGGTTCCCCTCATCCCAGTCCTAACATGCTGAGGCTGTCCCGCTGCCAGAGAGGCACTTCACATGCTAGTCCTTTTTAGATCTTGGCTAGACAGAGCATGTCCTGTCTTGAAGAGCAAGATTGTCCCTAATTAGGATGTCGGTCGTTAAGCCTCCGACCGCTCATTGGAGGCTTACTGACTGACATCCTTGGTTTGAATTCCGACCATCGTATTACCATTACAATGTTCAGAATTCTAACCAGCCGGTTAATCTGGCTGCCTTCCGACAGGGTCAAAGAGCCCATCGTCCAGTCGGAAACCGAACATAATCCCACCGTCAGGATTATGATGTTGCTTTCTGACAGGTTTTCCATGTTGGGTTTTATGACATGAAAAGCCTGTCAGAAAGCGACATGGGGGCCCTAGAAGGGATCCCCTTCATCCGTTGCCTCCGGTTGGGGGCTGAGGTGGCACCTATGGTGCCCCCCTGTAAATTCCTGCACTGCGTGTCAAGCACCATGATTTCCAACTACCACACAAGCTCCCATACGGAAATGGGAGTCTGCGACCGCACAGTGTGTGGTCGCATTGTAATTGCGATTTCGAACCGCCGGCCCAACGTTGGTCGATTCCGAAACTGCAGGGTTGTCAGTCGGTGGCAACTCTAACCGACATCCTAATTAGGGCCATTGTGTTTAATATGTGGGCTTCTGCCCACCTGCAGGCTTCCCATTTGCTCGCTTCACCGTCTGTCTCATATTCTTTGTCACCATTTGTCCCTGGAATGCATGGTCATGCCTCTTCTTGAGTTTAGCCTTCCCCTCAGAGCATGGATCAAGTATTTGTAAACATCTACTTCTCCCATTAATATGATCATTTTAGGACCTACTTTTTTCTTTTTCGCACTCTACACAGTGTTTGTGCTTTTGCCAACTCCGTCTCCTCCCACCCGCCCGCATGCCCAGTCCACAGACCACCCCCTCTCTGTCATTGTTTTTCCCTTTGTTGCTGCTTTCCGTTTCCCCCACCTCCTACCTCTCATCTCTGCTTTCTCCCTCACAACTCCCGTTGCTTGCCCCGTCCACAAATCATCCCCTCCCCCATCACTGCTTTAAACCCCCATTGTAGTCTGTTTCATTCTAGTGAGTGTTGGTGTTCTGCCTTTTAATGTTCTGTTAGTGTATGGCAGATGTGCTGATTGGAGCATGTGTGCATGGCTTCTCTTACTTGGCGTATGTGTAGTGTCTATTTATTCTGCGTGTGTGGGTACTAGATGTGTGTGTGTGTGTTTACACCATATATGGTCATTCGGCAATAGTGTTTATAGCTGGAAAATCAGACTTGTTGCTTCTCATTTCACAGCGTAGGACTCTATTTCTTCAAATTTGTCCTATCTGCACACTTTCTTACTTTTTCCTCATTCACCGGAGAAGTGATGTTTGTGCACCATTGTTGTTTAACTTGAATTCTCTTCAAAGGAGTCAGGCTGAGTCATAATATCAGCAAGGTCTGCCTGCCCCTCTCTGTCCATGGCAAAAGTATTCCTTTTAATGGGGTTGCTGTTGCGATGTATTTCCTCACGTTCACTACTGTAAACCAGCCTAACACTGTGATTCGTTCTGGCTTTTTTGAACAGTTTTTCATGGTGCCAACAACCACCCAAAGGTAGTGGAGCCCTTTACATTAGCTGATTTGAAAAAGCTGTAGCACCGGGTTCAGTGGAGGTGGTATTCCTCAATTCCCTACCAGTGTTTTATATATGATTTCAATTGTATTGTGAATTGTGTTTTGATAATATAGAATGTAAAAAATATAATATGTTGTTTAATTGTTGACCTCATATCAAATGGAGGATTAACTTGTGCAATATATGTTGTAATGTATTCAGAAGTAAATCATGTAAAAATTGAATTTATTTGTATATATATTTTGCTAAATTTATAAAATACACAAAAAAGATTAATAAAATCATTAACATATTTTTTTCTATGTTGTCTGTTAGAGTATATATTATGTGGTTGATTATCTAGAGCTTGCGCGCTTTCTGAATGTTAACCAGCACTGAACCCGGTGCTACAGCTTTTTCAAATCAGTTGATTTCCCTGTTAGGGTGTTACCTTTTTTCAGGAGCCCGTGCGTTTTCCAAAAGCCCTTTACATTAGCACCAGATCCTTTACACAAGGACACATTAATTTTTGTAGGCACCGTTAGATTAAGTGATTTACAGAGAGTCAAGGATGTTAAGCCAATGCCAAAACTCAAACCCGGTTTCCTATCTCCATAGTTGGCATCTGTAGCCCTTACATCACATCCTCTCCCAAGAGGATGCTACATCGTCTCCATAGCCTCTGCCTCAGTGCCACATTTTGTGATTATAACCAAATCACCGAATCTTAATCAGCCCACATTTGATTTTGGTTGCCCTACCACCTCCCGGCCATTACTGCTTGCCACCCTGGACTTCGTTGCATAGATCCCCCCCCCCCCCCCCCCTCCCCAGACTCTGCTTTTCATTTTTTTTTTTGCAAAGTTTTATATAGTTCCAACACCACCCAAAGGTATTGGCGCACTTTAGATTAGCACTAGTTAGTTGTTTTGTGCAGTTTTATATAGCACCTACACCACCTGAAGGTATTGGAGCGCTTTACATTAACACTAGCTACCTTTAATGAGGACACTGTAAACTTAGGCAAATCACTCAATCTCTCCATTGCAAGTCTGGATTTGCTGTTGGTTGCCCGTCAATCTCCTGCCCGTTGCTGCTTGCACACGCTGACCTCACGTTGCACATATCCCCTCCTCCCAGACTCTGCTTTTCACATTGTTTTTTTCTGTGCAGTTTTAGGTAGCGCCAACACCGCCCAAAGGTATTGGAGTGCTTGACATAAGCACCAGTTACTTTTTTTGTGAAGTTTTATAAAGTGCCAAACACCATCCAAAGGTACTGGAGTGCTTGACATTAGCACCAGTTACTTTACACAAGGACACATTAATCTTTGTAGGCACAGGAAGATTAAGTGATTTGCCCAGAATCGAGGATGTGAAGCCAAAGCCAAAACTGAAACCTGGTTTGCCAGCACCAAAGTCGGCAGCTCTGGCCCTTACGACATATCCTCTCCCAAAATGACGCCAAATTGTCTCCCTAGCCTCTGCCTCAGTTTCACATTTTGTGATTACTGGCAAATCACTTAATCTCCCTGTGGCTGCCCGCATTTGCTGTTGGTTGCCCGCCACCTCCCGCCCGTTTCTGCTTACCCCCACTGAACTCTGTTGCACAGACCGCTTCCTCCAGCGATTCTGTTATTCATTTTTTTTGTGCAGTTTTATGTAGCACCAAACACTACCTAAAGGTATTGGAGCTCTTTACATAAGTGCCAGTTACTCTTTAATAGAAATCTTAAAATGGGCTTATATCCCGCATTCACTTTTCATTGGTTCGTTTGATTGCTACTAATTTTCCTCCATTTTTATTGGTTGTAGCATGATGTTTCCTGTTACGTCTTGTGTGTTTCTCGTATGTGTACTTTTATAATCTTTTATGGTCGAAATAAAGTTGATGCTTGATGGTTTCTCTTATCAGTGTCCCAAGACCCAAGTTTTGCTGGAACTTCTTTTATTTGGTTTTGTCTGCACCCGGTTCCGCGTTCCAGCCTGCACACTTTTTAAGCTTGCTTGTCCTCTGCATGTTTTTTTATTTGTCCGATATTTTTGATTACATCTTTTAGTGTTAGCACCATTTCTAAAGTGCTTGTACAGGATGATGAGCAGACGCTGAGACTCCAACACAGCTCCCCAGATTCAAGGTAGGCAGTTCTGGCCCTTATGCCACATCCTCTGTCCTGCCCCTTCTCTTCTATTATGGCACTCTTGTTGTTTTTATTACAGTATTGCATTCAAATTCATGGCTTGTCCATGAAGCCTACCATAAGAGGGCATTCTTCCAGCTATCTCTCTTGTATGCTTCGCTTCCCAATGCCACCCACACCCTTCACTCTTTTGAACTGTGCTTTGAATGGCATTTGAAACCGGGAAGTGCTCAAAGCATCTATTTTATTCAAGCGTTCAGGTTGAAATCCCTGAATCATATGCGTGTAGTAACTACGGAGTTGTCTGTCCAACATCACACAAGATGAGGAAATTAGCATTTTTAACAATTCAAATTGTGTTAAGTATCCAAAGTGAACCAGTTGTACGTCTCTATTAGTAATTAAAAATACTACTGCATGCTCCTTTGTTGGCAACCTTTTTTTGTTCAGGCATCTTACAATTAGTCCGCCTGTTTAATTGCAAAGTGATGAAAGTAGCTTGTCTCAGTTAAAAAAGCATATGGCATCCTCCAAGGACAGGATATATGTTTTTCTTTTGTCTCTGATCCTGCCTCCATTAAGGTATTTTTTCCCCTTCATTGTTGCTTCCTCCCGCCCTCTGCAGTCATTGCATGCCCATCTCCCATCCCCTCTACCTTCCCTGCTTGACTTTCCCCCCACAGCACCCCTCGTCATTGCTGCTTTTATTCCTATTTTTTTTTGCATGAGCCAATTGTATTGGAGAGCTTGTTCCATCCTTCATCTTGCCACATTGATAACATCAGCTGATGGTATTGAAGCGCTTAAGTGCTCACCAGTTACATTACACAATGAACCATTCATTGTTGTTCGCAGGGGGAAGTGTAAGTGATTTGCCCAGAATCACAAACTGTTCAGCCTACCCCGAATTCAAACTTGGTTCCCCAGTTACCCTGTCGGCAGCTCTGGCTGTTACCCCAAATTCTCACTTCACTTCAAAGCTCCTCAGCTGTTTCTCACTATTGCTTCCACAGTTGTTCAGCAAGACCCCATCAACATTGAATAAGCGGGGGAGGAGCCAAGATGGCGACCGGGACGGCAGCGTAGGCTCCCGGCTCCGTGAACCTCCACATCCCGCACAGATATCCTGCATGTGATCCTCAGCCTGCGCTACATGCCCGTGTTGATGATTGAGAGCGGCAACCGATCGTGTGATCCTGAAGCTTCTAGCGGCGGTACCGCCCGAGAAATGTTCATTTGAAGTTTGCGGCCTGTGCAGCCCTGGAACCGGGACCTCGGGTGGACAACATGGCCGGGCGGCAGTTCAACAACAGCGGCCATTGGTGACCGGGTTGAGTCGGAATACCGAAGCGGCGCGAATATTGGCCTGAATCTCGCAGTGGTCGCTCCTATCACCGAGCGTAGCGTGACAGGTGCATACCCGGGGTGACGATTCCAGGGGTTTATCGGCGATCGCCTGGACCCTCGCCGGTGAACTGATCGGACGCGGCCTGTGGCTCGTCCCGATTTGCGCGGGCTGCTCCCGGTTTTCGCGGACACTGGCCCAGGGGAGAACGACTGTTACCTGTGGCCACACACTGGATACACATTTTGCCTGCCTCCGGACCCTTGTTTGCAGGGACATGGAACTTGCTGCGCCTGTGCCTGAGACCCGGTCCCCATCTGGGGTGGCCCTGCCCTGCGGCCATCTTGATGGGATGGACTCTATCATCCTGTACACTGGGTCACGGCAAGATTGGGAGTGTGTGGCGCAAAGGAGCGTAGCGGAGCGAGCGCGGGGGACCGTGCTGGGGTACGGTGACCTTCTCGATGCTCTCGGAGCCCTTCATTCCACCCTGGTTCACGGCGCCCGGGTATTGGGGAGGAAGCTTGATGGTATTGCGTCAGCGTCGGAACAGCTGCGGTCTGCCTGTCCCCAGGTACATAAGGCTCTGTCTCACCTTCCACAGGAGGAAAGTGCCGTGACCGCCTCTGTGAATAAGGGACAGATGGGAACTTTGGACACTGTGGCAGCGTGTGGTCGGCTGGCTGTGGGGTCGGTCTGTTCCGGAGGTTTTGGACTTGAGCAGACGGTGGTGACTTTGTCCCATGCGCGGCCTCCGGCGACCCAGGCAATCTTCACGCAACGGTCGCCTGCTCTGGCTGATTCCTCCTTCCTGGACCTTGTGTGCGGCGCAGGCCCTGGGGCAGTACTGGGAAAGGTGATCTTCCATGACGATGACTGTGTTGGTGTTCCGAAACGTCCTCCCCACATGTGTGTGTCCCTTTCTAGTCTTCTCTGGACGCTCCTCTTCCTTGTAACTTTGGACATGATGGTGGGTCGATGGGTATGCATTGGTGGATTCGCAAAGAGTGGCCAAGGATAAGGCTGATCCTTCAGAGGTGGTCAATTAATAGGCGGGCGGGCTTGGGGGTTGTGTGCTTTCACGACGTAACTAATAGTGTAGCCGGTGCATAATGCTCCCCATTTCTCTTAGATATGGCCGAATTTTTGCTGTTTACTGTTTGCGCTGGGGAGGAATATATTGTGCGGGAGGGAGAAGCCGGGGGCATGGTTGAAGGCCCTCCTCCAGTTTATTATTACTCTCTCCCCTTTTCTGTTAGGGGGGGTTTCCTCTCTTTCCCCTTTTTCTCTGTTTCTTCTATATTTCGGGTCTGGTTCTGGGGCGACAGGCACACTGCGGGGGGGGGGCCGTAGTCATCTGCAGAGGTGCAGGGTGGGGGGTTGGGGGAGGGGCTTCTTTAGTCCTTTACTTCGTTTCTATGGCCTCCTTTTTCTTCTCTTATTCTTCTTTGTCTTCTTTTCTGGGGTCAGTGCGGTAGGTGTCCTTCGTGGCCAATTATTGTTTTTCATTTGTGCCTCATTTCCGTGGGGTTTTCTGGGTCCTAGGGCAGGAGACTGCAGGCGCAAACGGCTTGTGATATTCCTCCACATCCTGAACCTCCTGTTTCAGCGCCATTGACTTGATAGATTGCTATTTATAGTTGACGTTCATTATTCTGCCTGCCATTTTTCGCTGCTGAGAACTTGATTGGCACCTGATCCTTCTATCCCTTATTGTAAAATGAAAACCTTTTATATCCTGGTTTCCCTCTTGGGCTGTTCGGTGGACAAGAGAATACTAGCAGGGAGAATCTGCTTCCCGGGGTGCTGCATGTGATTAAAATCTGTTTGCTGTTACTTTCACTGCTTAGCGGCCGGCCCCGAGGGTTGTAGGCCCATACTTGTCTTATTTGCAATGTCAATAAAGGTTTTTCAAAAAAAAAAAAGAAAACATTGAATAAGCACTTGCAAAGCCATTAGATGTCAGCAATGTTGGCTCAACATCGTGGGATCCTGGGCTTTCAGTAACTTTTAGCCCTGCTGAACAGCAGATGGGCTGCTAGAGAACATGTTATTCACATTGACAAGGCCAATAGCTCAGGCATTTTTGAGAACTATTGGCTTTACCAATGCTTATTTAATTTTTGTGTTCCCCTTGAAGTCTCCTGCTCCCTTCCATAGATCTGTAAGTAACAAGTTTAGATAGTTGTGAAACTGATAGGGGGGAGGGAGCTTGACTCAGACCAGGAGGACCTTAATTGGAGTAAAGAAGTTTACCGGTAAGTAATGATCTCATTGCTCCCTCATACAACCTCCTCGTCCCATAGTGAAGAAATCACAAGCAAAGAAGTGCACATTTTATACCATCTCTGGAATGCTCATGTAAACTTTATTAATCACAACAATCACTCCAATGCTGCCTTAACCACATCAGAACAAGAATTGGCCAAGGATAGAATTCCTATGTGGCTGCCCTACAAATTTCCTGAATAGGAACAACACCTACCTCTCCCCAACAGGTAGAAACTGATCTTGTTGAATGACCTTGAACTACAGAATGGAGGACCTGATCCCACGATTTGTAAGCCTGGCAAATAGCCTGACACATTTATCTGCTTAGAATTGCCGGATATCTTTTTACCTCTATTCACACTGCCAAAAGAGATAAAAATTGAATTGGATAACCTGAATATATCTGTACGTTGTAGGTAAATCAATAAAGATCATTTGTCATCTAACAGGGAAAGAAGCTGATCATCTCCTGCTGCAAATGAAATATCAAATTTACTTCGGGAATAATCTTTGGATCAGGCCTAAGCACTAGTCTAGCTGGAAGAATCTGTAAAAAGGGAAAAGAAAAACCAGGGAAATCAGCTCACCAAGGCTTCTGGCAGATGGTATTGCTAGTAAAAAATATGTTTTCACTGATACCCTAATGAGATTTGCCTCTTCCAAAGGTTCTAACGGAGGAAGCTGCAACCCGTCAGCACTGTAGGAAAATCCCAAGTGGGAAAAACGGGCTGAGTGACAGGTCTACACAAACGAAAACCCTTTAATAATGGAAGAGCCAATGGTCTAACTTTCTCTAGATCACCCTCAGAACACCTAAAGGCTTTAATAGCTGACCACTGGACTACCATTGTCGCTGGGGACAGATTCTTAAGGAAACCCACTTTCAAGAACTCAAGACTTTGAAAAGAATGCATTATAACTGGATCAAACCCTCTCAAATAACACCATGTGCCAAAAAAACTCCATCTCTTTTTTAATGAAGAAAGGATTGATTTCTTTCTAGACAACTGGATATCTTCTGCCACTTGTGAAGAACACACAGCATCCTCAAAAACTAACCTCTCAAGCGCCTGGCCACTAGGTTAGGTTTCTGAAAGTGTAACAATTGCAAAAGCCGGCACTGGAGAGGAGGGGGAGATACTGGAAGTCTGAGATACCAACCCTTGGATTGTGTCAACAGAAGTGGAAACCACTGGTACCTGGAAGGGGGCTATCAATATCACTGATAGCCTCTCCTCCCAAATCTTTGGTAAAAACACTAAGGAGGAGGGGAATTGTAGGTAAGGCCTATAACAGACACTGGTGCCAGGGAAACCGTAAGGCATTTACCACCCAGGTGTGCTGACAATTAATTTCTGTGCAGAAGACTGCAGGCATTGCACTGTAAGTAGAAGCAAACAGATCTATTCAGGGGTCCATCAATATCTGACAAATCAGAAAAAATAGTGACTAAGACAGATGGTACCCCACAGGGGATAGAATATTGAGGCTCAGACTGTCTGCATGAAATGTAGAAACCTACATCGAAATCAGATGTTTCTCTGCCCAAACACATCTGATTTGCCAAATTGTTTAGAAGAGGACTTATGGTACACCCTGCCAATTCAGATAACCTCTCAAGTTCTTGACTTTCAAATGGGGATGAAAAACTTTGACTGCCTTCTATGCTGCCGCCAGTTCACTCCAGTTGGAGGAATGGACCCTGTCCTCCTATGCCCATTGCTCTTTGCACTTGAAATCCCCCAGGGTTGCTCCCCAACTCCACAAGCTGGAGTGTGTCATAAGTTGGACAAGTAAAGGGACTTCGGATGGAATTCCCTTCTCCAAGTTTGATGTATCCAGCCACCATTGCAACGCTTGGAAAACTGCAAAATACACAGGTACCAAGACCTCGAAATTGACAGAGTCTGGAGTTCAGTGACCCAAAAGGTAGCTCACCAGTGACTTGAGGTATAACCAAGCCTATGGGACCAACATTAAGCCTTGGACTCTCAACCAGTACCTGACAGAAGGTTCCCTCTGGGACAGCAGAGATTGTAGGGTTGACTGTAAGGAGGTGATTCTGGTCAGTGGGAGAAAAACAGCCCCTTTCTTGGTATAGAAGATCGCTTCTATAAATTGAATCTATTGCACCAGTTCCAGGTGAGATTTCAGGAGTTTCACCTTGAAACCAATCTGCTGGAGAAGACTGGTAGATGACGTCATCACTTACTTGGCCTGCTGCAGAGAGGGAGCAGAAATCAACCAGTCATCCACAAATGGAAAGATGGAAAAACCTTCATGCTGTAATAAGCCCACCACAGGGGCCAATACATTTGTGAAGGTCCATGGAGCTGTTGATAAGTCGAAAGGTAGGACTTGAAACTGGTAATGTCGACATTCAACAGCAATCCTCAGGAATTGTTGACTTAGAGGGTGGAATGGAATATGGAAGTATGCATCCTCCAGATCCAGTGTCGCCAAGAGGCAGACTCTTTTGATCAGTGGCATGACAGACTGAAGAGTGATCATTTCCAATGGTTCCACCTTGACATATTTCTTCAGGGATTTCAGGTTCACAAGCAGTCTAAAAGAAACGTCTGGTTTTGCTGAAGATTTCAGGGATCCTGCAAATATGGACGCAGGTGGTGCTGGTGAACCCACATGCCTCTGAGCAGGTTAAATAGAGATGAGCTTTACTTACACTATGCCACTCTCCACACTGACAATCAGTGGCTTATCATCTCCTGCCTCACTTACAAGGCTTTCAAGAACCTTCCTTTTCCAGTGCTTCTCATGGAGGGTGTTAGACTTGGTCGGGGTCCAATCCTTGTCCATATCATCAGAAGGGGGCATGGAGAAGATGGGGCAGTGCTCATTCTTTGCCTTTCTGGAGATTGTGGAGCCACTGGGGAAAGAGCATTTCAACACATCTTGCTCAGCAAGAAGTCCAACCTCCTGTTTTGCTCCTACTTCTGGAAGGCCTGTTGCTGGCTGTGGCTACTCTTGTTGACTTTCCTGTGATGATTCAGTTTGCTGCTGAGATAATTCTATATCTGATTCACTACTCTCCATCACAGCAGACACTACAGAGCTAAGAGACATGGGCTTATGCTTTGGTGGTAGTACAGTTGATACAGGAGTGGTCCTCCTCTCAGCCCCTTCCTGCCCAGAGGAGGGTGTGGCAGGTACATCAAATTTCCTGGATGAGGATGAGGGCTTATGCCAATGACCACTTTCTTTAGGAGGATGCTCCTTCTTTGGGGCCATTTTCTTAGCACTAGTAGTTGACAATTACCACAACGAGAAGGACTTAGCAGAGGAGGACTCAGGTGTCACTGTCAGCTATTTCACAGACCTATCTCCATCTCAGAACTGTATGTTATGTCTTGAGCACCTGCACGCAACCAAATAAAAAGTCACAAAATCACTCCACAGCCTATGGGGCCACTATGGGATGCAATGATCTGGCAAGCAAAATCAAATACATGATTAAAATAATGCTGGTGTCCCTTCAGGGACCAGTGTGACTCTATGGGAGGCAAGAGGAGGCATGCAAACATTGAATAAATAAATAAAAAACGACACTGAACTACAATAAGCCACAAGTGCAAATTAATATATCAGGAAAAATGAAAACAAATATGTCATGGGCCTCTTCTATCAATGTTCCCTAGAAAATGGCTTTGAAAGTGAAATTATAGAATTGAAACATACACTGGCTGCTCAAAATGGTGGGAGCTAGTTTATCCACCACCTGGCCACTGAAGAAGGAGGTATCTAAAACAAAGACAAAATGGCAACCATTCACACTCATACATACTCTCATTGGCATCACAAAATGGTGGTATCCATATGGCTAGCAAGGAAGGAGGCGTAGAGAAAGAAATGGCCACCACACACACACACACACACACACGCACACACACACACACACACACACATACATACCCATACACACACACACACACACACACACACACACACACACCTACACACACACACACACACACACACACACACACACACACACACACACTCACTCTTATTGGCTACACAAAATGGCCAGTGCCACATGGCCAGTAAAGAATAAACCATATGTAACAAAGAACGTATGCCTGCCTGTAGCAAACACACAATGGTTACACAAAATAGCCTCCGCCGGATGGCCAGCAAAGAAGGAAACATGGAGAAAAAATAACACAGTTGCCCTACCCTGCCCCCAAAAAAACATCTTGTAGCATTGCAGAGAAAGGATTGCAAAGATACATATTATTTACTCAAAATATGTAGGGGCACACAAATGGAACTGTTCTTTATCTACCACCACCAAATCTGCAATACCAAAAACACAAATGAAATTTACGTTACAATTCCGCAACCACAAACAGCCCAAGGCAATACCAATTATCCCTCTTAATTACTTTGACATGTTTCAGAAAAAAGCAAAATACCACATATCAACCATGGCACACATATGACGGCAGCTGAGAACAAAGGACGATGTCTGGCTACATTGGCCTAGACTCTAGAAACCTCTTCGACTCTGGCTACCAACAGACAGATGCCGACAAAAAAGAATCTGCATTTTGCCTTTAATCCAAGGCCATCCACAAGCCCCTAAATTTTCAAATATATATATAGCACACCAGCAGCAGATTGAATGTGAGCAAAACATTCAAAATAAAGCAAGGCAGACTAGGGACCACACAGAAAAAGAAAGATCACAGTAAAATGATAAACACAACAGTATAAAATTCACAAAAATACACAAGAAAATGGAGAAATAGTATATTCAACTACAGGTCTCTACCATCCAAGAAATGTGTGAACATTTTCCTTCAAAAAAAGTTAATGACACATGGCCTAGTTGCCACTCTCAACAGGCCATTCACCAACAAAAGGGATACAAAATACAAAATAAAACACAGAACAGACATACTTGTGCCTGCCTCCTTAAAACAACTAACTATTTTCCCAAAGTGTTCCATTGAACTTATTTGCTATTTCCTATTCCAATAGTATGCATGAAGCAAAAATTGCAGAGAATGTGAGAATTAGGCTTTCCCTCCAAAATGCAAATCCAAAGTGACGAAGGGCTGAAAAGGCAGAGGAAACAGTCGCTGGGGCAGGAAGAGTAAGTTGCTACTGTATGTACAGTAGCCTCCTATTCTCTGTGGCACTTCCTTCCTATGAAAAAAAGTGTTTCACTGTAAAAAGAAATAACCAAATTGTCCACTAGGTAAAATATCCAATCGCAAATGCATTTTGTGTTGATTTTCCGGCCACTCTGGTAAAAATCTACCCTAATTGATAGTGCCAACCACTTGAGATAATGAAGTCCCTCTCAAGTTCGAATTTGTAGGTTAGCGTTCTGATTGTGGTCACAAGAAGACAATCACATTCATCCATATCCAGTCATTTTAGTGCTTCAAGCGATATTATTTTCCCCAAACTGAAAGGCTGTTATGCAACTTGACGAGATTGTGTAATCTCGATAATTATGTGGAAATTACATGACACAACATACTGAAATGACATCGGAATGATTAAAATTCTGCCCAGCCATAAAAATTATTTCCAAAATATAAGGGGTAAGCCCACTTTTGCCAAGCAGACCCCCCCCCCTGCTGCCCCGAGGATCCCCTCCTCCCTGGAGCTAATTTACTGAAATGCGGGGCCACGCGCCCCCCGCAGCCCTGGGGACCACCACCTCCCCAGGGCTATATTTAATGTGTGGGCAACCCAGAATAACGCCACCTCCCAGGGGCTCGAATACTAAAATGCAGGGGGATGCGGCTCCCCTCAGACTCAGGGTCCACCACCTCCAGGCTAGATCTAAAATAACACATGGGGGCTCCAGCACCTCATGAAGCCCTGGGGACTGCAGACTCCCTGGGGCACAAATGAGGTTAAGACGGGGGTCTGTTGTGGACCTCCGTCCCTGGTAACCCCAACCTGCCTGGGGCTATACAGATAACGGGAGGGGGTCCCACCTCCAGGAGCCCTGCATGGCCCTGGGGACTGCCACCCCCCAGGGCAATGTCCCGGGGTGCCTACCTCTAGGACATTGCAGTTTGCTGTGGCCATAGTAAACATTGCTTTGTGCAAGCGAGAGCAGTGAAAATGCTCTTGCTTCCATGAAGCCGAGCAGAATTGCTTTTGGGTAGGGGGAGCTGCATGGTTGCAAAAGGAATGCCGGTTCCCGCAGGAGGCAGGGAGCCGGCAGGGACTGCGGGGGCATTAGGGCTCACCCCATGGTCCCCAACAAGAGGTCATGCCCCAGGGGGATAGGGTCGTCGGGGTAATATCAGCCCGGGTAGGGGGGCAGTGTAGGCCCCTCTACCCATTTTTACTTTTAATAAAAGGTTATGGCCTGGCCTTGGGGGACGGGGTCCCTGGGGCCAAAATTGGCCCAGGGTAGCGGGGCCACGTGGCCCCTTCTGTTATTTAAAAAAAAAAAAATGAAAAGGCCTGGCCCCGTGCCATGGGGTCGCCAGGCCATAATAGGCTTTGGGAGGGGACGGCGCGGTCCCCCTCCCTTTAAAAAGAAGAAATATATATATATATATATAATTTCTTTTTTTCAGCATTATAAAAAATTGACCAGGCCCAGTGGATGGGGTACCCGGGGCCCAAAATGGTTCAGGGAAGGGGACCACGCGGCCCCCTTCCTAAAAAAAAAAATAGGAAAAAAACTGCTGGCAAATTACTGCCCCCTTTCCCCACCACTCTTCAAATGCGCTTTCTGGGGTGCTGCTGAGTGGGGGATGAAGTCCCCTTGGCTGCTGAAGGTCCTTAGGGGCCAACAAGACCTCCTGTTACCTCCAGTAAGTTCCACATAGTGGGATTGCTGAGAGGGGGTCCGAGGCCACTCACCTTTCTCCACCTCTCTTCAAACAGGCTTCTCCACGCACTGCTGGTGGGGGGTGAGGTCCCCGTGCCTCCTGAGGGACTTAGGACTAAAGTGGACTTCATCCCCCAAGCAACAGTGCGCCAGGAGGCGCCTTGCAGAGTGGTAGAGAAAAGGGGCGTGGCCTCTTAACAACTCTCAGCAATCCATCTGTGTGAGTTTTACCAGAGGTAACGGGAGGGCTAGTTGCCCCCCAAGGAACCTCGGTAGACAAGGGGACTTCATCCCCCAAATAGTGGTGCCCCAGGAGGTGTATTTGCAGAGTGGAGAAAGAGGGTGTGGCCACCCAAATCCTTTCAGGAAGCCCACTGTGTGGGACTTGCTGGAGGTAACAGGAGGGGTAGTTGGCCCCCAAGGACCCTCAATAGCCAATGGGTCTTCATCCCCTTACTAGTAGTTTGTCAGGAGGTGCGTTTGTCATGTGGGGAGTAAGGGAGCATGGCCTGCTATCAGATCTCAGCAATCCTCCTATATGGTACTAGCTGGAGGTAATAGAAGGGGTAGTTGGTCCCCAAGGACGTCATTGGGGGCCAACTACCCTTCCTATTACCTCCTTTAAGTCCCACACAGCAGGATTGCTGAGAAGTTGTCAGAGGCCACACCCCCTTTCTCCACCACCCTGCAAACGTGCCTCACGACGCACTACTAGTTGGGCAATAAAGTCCCCTTTGGCTCCAGAGGGACCTTGGGGGCCAAGGAGCCCTCCTGTTACCACCTGTAAGTCCTACACAGCAGAATTCCTGAGAGCTGGTCGGAGGCCCAGCCCTCTTTCTCCACCACTCTGCAAACGTGACTGCTCATTAAAAAACCTTAGAAATTCACTAAAAACAACAAAGGTCACAGGGACCTTAAGGTTAGGAATTAGCATTTAAAAAACCTTATAAATTTAACACAAAACCAAAGGTTACAGGGACGTTATAGTTAGGGTCGGATTGTACTCATACAATACCAGAGAAATTCAGCCATTATACTTACCTGAGCTAGCTATAACTCATGGCCCCGCAATGTGCTGCGTATGACCTCACATATTACATCCCTCTTGACATGGTCAATGACATCACTGATTAAGGCCATTTGGCATGCCTTGCAATTGTTGCATTTAAAAAATCCAGTTTGTTTTAGCCAATTGGTTGTTTTCTTCTTTTGTCAAAAATGACTGTGCATCAGATTGTCCTTCAAATTTCTTGCCGTTCAAAAGGTAATGTTAGGATGATTACCCATTAATTTAGCAACTGTTTCATCCAATTGTAATGTTTTCCAGTTCTTTCTTAAGATCTTTACAATTCCCTTTGCCTCTGTTGAAAATGTCGTTATTATAGCATATCACATTGGTTTTCTGATTTTGCTATGATCCTTTTCCTTTAGCATGTCAATCCTGGATTTATTTAGCATCTTGTTTAAACCCGATTCAATTATGTGCTGCTTGTAACCTCTTGTTTTGGATCTCCGAGTTGTCTCTTCTGTCTGTTTTGCCAATGCTTTATCTTGAGAGCATAATCTGCGAATCCTTAGGAATTCTCCTTATGGGATGCTGTTTATTAAAGCTGATTGATGAAAACTTTCAGCATGTAAAACTGCATTAGTAGCAGTTTCTTTTCTGTGAAGGGTGGTGTGGATTTTGGTGCCTTTGATATATATTTCTGTGTCCAGGAAAGTTACTTTTGAGCGACTTATCTCGAACATGAATTCTAAATTTGCTCTTGTTGAATTCAGAATTTTAAAATATTGAGCAAATTCTTCATCAGTTTCATCCCAGATAAATAATAAATCATCATATATCTTAGCAACAATATGGTCTTATTTACATATTGATCATTTTCAGGTTACCATGCCAACCGTCGTTCCCACCAACCCATGGTGAGGCATGCACAACTTTGGCTAAATGAAAAACCCATGGCTGTCCCCTTCACATGTTTGTACAGCTCATTTTCAAACAGGAATGTGTTTTGTGTCAGGCAGAGTTTAATAATTTCCAATACCATTACATTATGATAGGAGAATTGTATGTTTATTTTGTGTAAAAAGTGTTTACAAGCATTTAAACCGATTTCATTTTCAATGTTTGTGTGTAATGAAATCACATCCATTGTGATGAGCCTAAACGTTTCCTGCCATGGAATCTCTTGTAGGTGTCTTAATAGGTCCCTTGTATCTTTCAAATAGGATTTAAAGTTTTGAACATAAGGCATAAGGAAACAATCAATATAGTTTGCAATGGGTTCCAGCAGGGACTATTTGGCTGATATTATCGGTCTTCCCGGTGATTTGGTTGGATGCTTGTGAATTTTTTGTAGGAAGTAAATCGTTGCGGTGTCTGGATGGCTGACTGTTAGGTATTTTTGTTCCTCTTCATCTATTAAATTAATCTTTATCCAAATTTTAAGTTTTTCATCTAAATCCAATTTATAGTTTGGATTTCGATTTTCTTTTATTTACTCATAGTATTGACTGTTCTTTAATTGAGAATGAGCTTCTTTCACATATTCCTTTTTATCCATGATTAATATATTTCCACCCTTGTCTGCCGTTTTAATATCTATTGACTCATCTTGCTGTAATTCTTAAAGAGATTTCTTTTCTTGAGATGTTAGATTGTTGACATGTTTTTCTTTTTTCAATTTGTAAAGATCTTGTATTATTGCCTCGTGAAAGACATTGATTTTATTCCCAGGTGGTAATTGTGGATAGTAATATGACTTTGGTTTCTTTCCACTAATACCTGCCCCAATTTGTGGACACTGACTGATGAAATTTGCAATTTCCTGATTCCCTCCTTCATCTTCTAAATCGATCAGTGTCTGCAGGCCAGCTACATTCTCTACAATCAAGTCCATTGTTGGCTTTTCCACTATTTTTGATGTTCTTTATTTAGCTGTTTTCCGCAAATGTTTTAGCTAATTTTATTTTCCTGATATACTTATATAGGTTGATACTTGTTTGTGCCAGATCCATGTGGCTAACTTGGCAGAAATTGAGTCCACGTCTCAAAAGTGAGACCTTAGATTCTTTCATTTGTCTTTTTGATAAATTAATGACAACCAGATCTTGTTGTGCCTCATCTAGATTTCCATCTGTTTCATACTTCTGGTTGTTGTTCCAAATTTTTCTTTTTCAGTTTTTTTGTTTTCCTCTTCTCATCTGGTTCCTCTTCTCCTACTCCATCCTATTCCTTTTGGGGTGTATCAATTTGAATCACTAACTGCACATTCACAAGTACACTTATATTGGTATGTGAGACACTAAGGATTCTAATTTGGTCGTGCCAAAAAACAAATTGGTGGATATTATGACAATGTAATAGATAATTCAGTTATTGAATTTCTTATCGGAGTAAATGAATCGAGAGTCCAAAATATTGAGACTATATAATACAGTGGGCTTTAATTAGAGATTGATAAGACCCACTAGAGGGTAGTATGTGGACAGCCCCAACATGTAATCCACAACCCACCTGAGGGTAAAATGTGGGGAATCCCAAGATCTGACCCATTAATAAAGATATGACACTAATGTCTGGGCAACTGAATAATAATTTAACAAAATGGACACTCAATTTTAAATGGGCAGTCTGTTTAGAATGGGTTCCCCTATGTTCATGGAGACATAAAAAGCTAAACCCACCAGAGGGAACTAGTTGCAAAATTCACATCTCGATTGAATGTGTGAAGATGTAGAATAACGTTTGTTAACAAATTAACTTACTTAATGTAGTCCATTGGAACATACAGAGTTTGTGTTTACTGTTGATTCCCTGAAGTGTTATAAAGAATGGAACACATTAAAATTGCACTATTAACACTTATACGCTACATCTCTCACAATGCCTAGAGACTAAAACAGGAAGGGAATAACATCTATGATGCTTTTATTAGGCTCTGAAGCCGATGATCACATACCCATGGCCAAGGTTTCTGTGAGACTGAAACCAGTTGGGGCATCACAAGGATTTGATTGTCTGAACTAATCATGAAATGATAATAAAGGATTCATAACACACCCATAAGTGCAACCCCATTCTTTACAAATTGTAAAGTTCGAGGATATATATATATATATATATATATATATATATATATATATATGTATATATAGATATATATATACATATATATATATGCATATATATAAATATGTGTGTATATAGATAGATAGATAGATAGATAGATAGATAGATAGATAGATAGATAGATAGATAGATAGATAGATAGATAGATAGATAGATAGATAGATAGATAGATAGATAGATAGATAGATAGATAGATAGATACACACACTCAAGCTTATACCATTAATTAAACTTTTTTTTTTTAAAGTTATGTTACATTTTAAAGTATCACAAATAAAAGAATTGTACATTCGGAATAGAAGCTAAAGTATAGAGATCAAGGGGATATATTTTTCCAAATGTACATGTTCATGAAAAGCTTTATTTTTGTGTTATGTCGGAACTGAAGGATTCACAAATGCAATGGATAGGCATATCAAAATAAATATTTCACTAGCATGTTTGAGCTTATATGTACAGTACCTGTATATGCTGGACTTTTAATGGGAAACTCTGATGGTCTGTTCTTACATTTACGTGTTTTCCAATAGTTCATAGATGCCCTTTCAGCCACTGGAACATCAGCAGTCGGTCGTACACGTAAATTGTGTTTCCCTTCCTTCAAGTTGTCTAAAGCCTAGTGGAATAAATGTCCCATTATTTATTGGTGCAATCCATGGACTTTCATACTGAGGAAGGTGCAATTATAAAAAACAAAGTTTGAAAGTAAAACAAGTGTAATTTGATCATTTCTAATGTAAATCAGCTGTACAGCACCACAATGCTGTATTTTGATTGGCTCCAACTCAGTCATTATCTATCCAGTAGATTCATTTCTAGAAGCTGAGACAGACCTATTTACAGTCACAGCCCACATTTTACTTAACTTCTAACTATAACAGCTACATGTGAAGAGCCCATGTTTTTGAAAAAAAGACCGCAAATGCTTGTAGTGATACTCTAGAAATCATAATTGGCTTTAATAAGTAGTTTATTCCAAGACTGAGGGGGGAGCAGGCTAGCACGTCCTTCACCACCCACGAAGTCAGCTCTAACTGTCTCCCTCCGTCATAACATTCTCACACAGAATGAACACGTCATCTACTATGACTACAATGACCATTGCTCCCCATGACAGCAACTTAGCAACACCACAAACATTTCTCCTTTAACAATTAACAAAATAGTGGTACACATACTGCAGGTAACATAACAATAAGGACCTTAAAACTTTAAATTGCAAGCAGTACTCAGAATGAAGGATGGAGACATACATTATACAGGGAACAAGAGTTGAAGAGTAGAACCTACACCCAACCAACTACAAAATCTTTCAATTTTGTTGGCAGTGTGATGGTTCTACCAGAACTTGTAACCTTCACCCCATCAGCTTGAGAACCTGAGATGTGCCCTTGATTCTTCCCATCACTATGATGCATGCTCCGCCACCCACAGGAGACTCAGCCATAGCTGCCTGAGATTGAGTCAGAAAAATAACTGTAGTCTCCCTTTGCTTCAGAATTGCTGGGCTCAATATTCCCCTCATCTTCCCACAGAGACGCTCCAGATGCTCTTACCTCCCCAACGTTCCAGCATAGAATTTTATTACATTTAGAGAGTTTGCTAAAATGCCAGACCTTACCATTGCTGAGCTTGGCTGAACATGTGTACACCTTACTCACTTGTAATGGTTCAGAAAAGTGACTTCCACCCTTTTGCACGCATTTATCCAGCTTAACCTGCACCCCTCCACCCTCCCTCAGAGTGACATACTTCATATTATGTTTTTAGTCATAAACGTTTTGTAAGTCAGGCGAGCATCTTCTAAATTCTCCTTGAACCCTTACTCAGACCTCCATTAGACATCTGCACAACATTGGTTTTAGTAAACGGATCCCGTCCCCAAAAAATCTTAAATGGACTATATCCTGTAACAGTAGTAGTGATACAGTATGCACACACTGATCAGTCCAGTTTCAACTCCCAGTTTTTCCCCTTGTTTAAGACCGCTTGAATATAAACCATGATCACTCTGCTGAATCTCTCAATGGCACCATTGCTGGCAGGTGGGGGGTAGTACACTGGAGTCTTTTTCTCCCTGATGCCATTCCTATAAAGAAAACTGGTGAACTTTTCAGCCATGAATTGTGGACCATTATCACTCAAAAGTGACTTACGAATACCTTCCCTAAGGAAAACTTACTCCAAGAATGCGGCTACACATGCTGCATCCACACTTTCACAATAATTCAACTCCGGCTACTTAAAATATGTGTAAAGTAGCACTATAACATTTTTGGCAATACCTTCCTTCATTAGAATTAGCCTCGGAATATCAATGGTTAAAACCTCACAAAGGTTTGCTGCAATCTCACTAAGGCCCAGTGATGATCTCAATACAGTCTGAGTCTTGTCAGTATTCATACAATGTTCGCAATCCCTAACAAACTTCTCTGCGCCTGTATCAATTCCAAGCCACCAGTAGGAACTTTTAACTCTCAGTTTGGACTTCACAATCCCCAAAGGCAATTCATGCATCAACCCCATAATCCTTTGATGGAGATTCTTCTGAGAAACAACTTTGCCACCCCTGAAAATAAACCCAGAATCATTTTTTAGATTCCTCAGAAACTTCCTCTTTGTCTGGCCAGCCTTGTAACAGATATCCAAATATGTTGTCCAAATCCATATCTTTCTCATACCCAGCTTTCCATTCAACCTTAGAAATGGCTACCATTTCACAATCCACACTGTAATCCTCCCATTCACTAGCTTTCTCAGTCACTCCATAAAACGGTGACCTACTACGATAGTCTACCACTTTGTTCTTTCTTCCTGGCAAATATTCCACCTGATATGCACAGTCCAACAAACGTAATGATATCCAGGTAATGAAGGACAGAGCTTTAGCCGAACCCTCAGTGGTTAGAGCCTTAAGCTATATGTTTGTGCTCAGTGCATAATGTGAATCCCATGCCCCATAAGAATTGCCTAAATTTAGTCATGGCCCATACACATGTAAGCATCTCCCGTTCTATAACACTATAACAAAATACCTTTCTTCAGGTGGTGTAAGTACTCAGAACACAAAAACAACAGTGTTCTCAACTCCCTCACTTGAAGTCTAGGTCAAAACAGCACCTAATCCTTTCCCACTAGCATCCGTTGTCAAAATAGTGCGAACCTTTGAATCGAACCAATGCAAAGGTAGAGCATCACAAATGTCATTCTTAATTCCTTCAAATTCTGTCTGCATTGTGTCATTCAATACAAAACCCTGCCGAACTTTCAATAATTGATGAATATTGTACGTCTTACAGCCAAAACGTTTTACAAATTTTTCATGAATTTCAGAAAGACCTATAAAAGATCTTACCTCATCCTTGCATGTAGGGGCAGTTGCATCCCTAATAGCTTCTATAATCTTCCTCTTTGGGAAGATTCTTTTGCCACTGATCTTCTGTCCCAAGTAAGTAACAGACTGTCAGCATAATTCTCATTTGTCCAGTTCGGCTGTTACCCCATACTCCCTGAGTTTCTACAACACTTTATTTAAATTACAATCATGATCATCTTTACTTTTCCCCCAAGCCCAGAATATCGTCCTGGAAGTATACTACAGATGAAAGATCCTTCATAAGTTTGTGCATCAATCTCTAGAAGGCCACTGCTACAGATGCCAACCCAAATGGCATCCTAATAAAGCGAAACATCCCATGGGTGTAATGAAAGCAGCCAAATCCCAGCTTTCTGCATGTAATATCACCTGGTGTTAGACCAAAGCTAGGTCAATCATGGAAAACCCCATGGCACACATGGTTCTTGCTAGTAATTTAGAAATCCTTGGCAATGGAAATTTGTCTATGATGATGTTCTTGTTCAGTTCCCTAAGATTAATGCATGATCTCAGCTTCCCATTTGACCTTCCTGTCAACAACTAAAGGGACAAACCACTCCGCACTCTCTGTAGTTTCTTTGATGCCTTTCTTTTCCAGCATATCAAATTAACTCATCCCTACGCTCAACAGAATGTTCCTTACCTTTTGACTAACAGGCTTTGCTGCATCCTTTAGAACTATTTTGTGTACAGAGTTGCTTAGTTTACCAACTTGGATGAAAAACACTTCCAGGAAATCACCTTTCAATTTCCTCACAAGAGTGCCTGTTCCGATTCTTATAACAAAATAACTTGATTTTTGAGTGTCATATCTAGGTTTAGAACAGGACAACCCACACATAACACATCTTCAATCTCATTTCCATAATCATCACCTCACTGTTCAGACAGTTTTAGACTTTGAGTCATCTTACTTCTCTTCCTGCATACTTTGGCATAGTGCGCAATCACACCACAAAATTGAAATTTTGCTTTAAGTGTGGGACAGTTCTTATTTTTTGACAGGTGATTCTTACTGCAACACCTACACAACTTAAAATCTGATCCTTGTATGGCCCCCTTAACTTCCTTTTTGCACCATCACCTTCTTTAATTTTTTTGCTGGGCACATCAGAAACTTTACACACCACTACTTGCTCTTTAAGATCAGATGAGGTAGTCACACAATTAGTAGCTGCTTTAGCACATCTCTTAAAAAGCTCACTTTTTAAACCAAAGCAATTGTCGGTACCCCAAGATCCTCAGGAACAGTGCCCCTCAAAAGCCAACCTTCCAGCACATCCGGCTCCGAATATATCTTATCCGCAGATCTCTAGAGTGGTTACACGGGGGAAGGGATGCAGGGCAGGTACAACTGGGAGGAAGATCGATAAATTAAAAAGGTATCCACTGATCAATAAAAAGCATAAACAAAAAACACTACACTTTGGTTAAATATATGCCCAATATGTGCAGTGGAAAAGAACAGTGATGTCAGATATAAATTGATTCCCTGAGAGAGGTTTTTTCCAAGGATAACATAATGTAAATATGTTTAGCATATGTTCATGTGAAAATTCACACAGGCACCATACACGCTACATCATGATAAAGTTATCATTGTTGGTAATTAAGCATGCATATTTCTGTACAACTATTAAATTCTACGATTGACCAAAACAGAATATTTGAAAATGTTTCAATCACTAGCAAACCATATGATAAGCAAATGTAATGAGTGATGTCCTGACTACTTCACAACACTCATAACTCTTGCTATGATAGAACTGTACACCAACACCAAAAAACAGGATACCGAGCAACAGCTCCAAACCTCCACTAGTCAACATAAAATAGGCGTACAAAGAAAGCAAAAACTAGACTCCCAACTTAATGCATCCGAAGAAACTTCCAGAACACTAGCATGCTGCAATATGTAATCCAAAAGTGGGCTGAAATGTGCTACAGAGAAAATGAAAACAAACCCCACCGCAATTTAGCTGACACTAATACAGGAGAGAAATCCCAACTAATCTTCTGGAGTGTGCGCGGAGCCTCCGCCAAGCTGAAGACTAAACTCCTCATACACCATGCACAAACTAAATGCCAAGTTCAATTCACAATAGTAGAAGCTGGCTCAGCGTCTTACAGGTGTTTAAATGTTCCTACTCCACAGATCTTGTGAGAACAGCCAGCCCGAATTCCCTGTAACTGCAGTGGTTATCTTGGAATGGCTTCCGTCCATGTCTATTACAGCATTTCCACCATTGACTGTCTCCTAATACAGGGCTCTTTCTGCATAAGCATCGTCTTGATGCTGCCCACGTTGGCGCGCCAGGGGCACAGGCACCACAGTTCCTGACAGTTATTATATCTTTAAGAGAGGAATCACCACTAACCCACAGCCTGTCTTTTAAATTAGAATCGTTAGTGTGCATAATAATCTGGTCACGTATAAAGTCCTCATGCAAGGTGACAAACTTACAAGAAATATCCAACTTTTTAAGAACCGATATGTAATCTTTCCACAGGTTTGGATTTTCTTGTTTCTTCTGAAAGAGACTGAACCTATCAATTGCAGCACAAACGATTTCTGAAAAACATCTTGCTCCCCCCATTCTAGCCTCTTCTCCATTTGGTAAAAACTCTCAACCCTTCCGGACCCAGTCTGTGCAAAACAATTTTCTTCTTCCTGGAAGCCAAAAATGTCACTGACCCTTCCTCCACGATGGCAAAAATATAATTTAAGAAATATTCCTTCCATTAAGGCCACTTCATTTGGGGCTCCCTTAGACACTGTAAAAAGGGTAAGGGTGGGGTAAGTTAAAACGCTTGGGCACAGATGATGCACTACACTCAAGTCACACTGTACACAAGGATCAATATTTTTCCTATGAAAGTTTCTTCTTAGCTTCCTCAAAAGGAGAGCAACTAATCTCCAACACAGGACACTCTAAAAGGGGGGAAAAAAATGTAACACCACCAAATAGGTGCGCACACAACATTCTATACCTACACAGTTCCTTGATTTAATACAGCTGGTATGACGAAATGCAACACACTTCCTCTATCCGTTAGCAGTGCAGGCAACAATGCCAGCTGACAGTTAAAAAGCCTGGAAGTACCTGATGAATAGTTAAAGTGGAGGCAGGAGCGTGTGTTAACGTGGAAATTGTTGTATGTGGTATGAGAAGAAATTGCTGAAACACACACACTTCAGGCGGTGTGCGTGTCACCGTAGATTTAACGTGATCTCCAAGCAATGACATGCCAAGGTGTGTGCATCACCATAATAGCCAGTAGGGTGGCATTTGCTGTATGAATTTTTACAGCACAGATCTTACTGTCTCCAAGATCCACAACGTACGTCATGTCCCTTTGATAGTTAGGGTTGAGGTCAAGAAAGAGTAAAAAAATTGCAGAAAGCACATATTATCAAACCTATTGAAGCTTCACATAGGGTCTCACCTGTAGTTATTGCAAGATAAGCCAATGGCAAGATTAGGCTGAGCATTGAATTTAGGTATTTAAACTATAATATCATAGTGGGCTAATTTCCTTTAACCAGGATTGACGAAATGCTCTCCTTAACTAGAAATGCAAAAAGGTTTTCTACAATTGACCTTTCTTCTTCATATCACCAGATCTATCTGCATCCTTCTAGCAGGAAATTTACAGCCTTTTGCACACCATTTGGTTGGTTTCAGTTTCACCGCATGTCTTTTGGTTTAGCGTCTGCAGCAGTAGTTTTTCAAAGATTGATGTCGGAATTATTTGGTAGTAGGCAGGGTGTCATTCTCTTTCAGGATGACATATTGATTATGGATTCCGTCAAGGTGTGACGGCAGAAATTTCAAAATGTAAATTCGCAGAAAGGAAAGTTACCTATTTAGGTCATGAGATCAGTGCTTCTGGTATTAGACATAAAGCCAGTTTAGTAAAAGCTATCATTGATGCTCCTGCACCTAAATCTAAGGATGATCTTAGATCCTTTTTTAGGTCTAGCAGAATTTTATACAAAATTTGCAGAGAAGTTCTCTGAAAAAACCTATGCTATGAGATCTTTACTTAAGAACAAGGTACAATTTGTTTGGAGTGATTCCTGTCAGTAATCATTTGAGGAAATTAAGAACGCTATTGGCAGAGCACCAAATTTGCAAGGTTTTGATCCTCTTGCTTGTACCATTGTTATCTCCGATGCTAACATTAAAGGATTAGGCAGTGTCCTCACACAACTGGATGATAACAATAAAGAAGTTGTGATTACTTTTGCATCTCGTTCACTCACTCCTTTTGAGGAAAGATACTCATTAAACGAATGAGAAACTTTGGTGTGTGTGCAGATGCTAGAACATTTCAGAGAATTCTTGTGGGGCACGAAATATACACTGTGCTGTGGTCACAAACCACTTAGCAAACTTTTAGCTACTGAGGGTTTGATTAATGCTACGGCAAGGATTGCAAGTCTTTCCATGAGGCTACAAGATTTTATTTATGACATTCAGTATGTTCCTGGAGTAAAACATTTTACTGCTGATTTTTTCAGTAGAATGTCCTTACCCTTGACAGAAGTAGACAATAGTCCTTGGAACGAATTCTCTGTTGCAAATGTGTCACTGATTGGATACAAGGATAGTTTTAGCAAGGAAAAATGGGTCGAAGCTGAAAGTACTGACAAAGTTTTACTTGAAGTGACCAAATGGATTGTGGATGGATGGAGTGGCATGGAAAAAAGTTGTTGAGGGATGAATACAGATGTTTTGGGAAATTCAGACGAAATTAAGTGTGTGTGATTTGTTAGTTCTACATGGAGACAAGGGGATTCCTGCTAAGAATTTAAGAGAAAAGATTATTAATTTGTCTCATGAAGATCATTCAGGCATCACACACACTAAACACCGGCTTGAGGAGTTACACTGGTGGCCCAAGGTGGACACGGACATTGAAAGATTTGTTAGATTGTATGTCACGTGTGAGACGTCTGAGAAAACTCTTAAAACGTTAAACCCACCATTAGGCTCTTTAGGTTGTCCAAAGCTACTGTGAGAAGTAATTGTATTGGATATCATAGGACCCATCACCTGGCAAGATGACTTATGTAAATATATCTTAGTTCTAGTGTATAGTTTTTCAAGATCGTTGGAGGTCTTTATTGTAAAAGTTATCAATACAAGGACAGTAATTTTGTTTTTGGATGAAATATGTTTAGGCGCAGGATTTCCAGCTATCATCCTTTCTGGTAATGGGGTGCAATTTAAGTAATCTGAGAAGAAGAATGACTTTATGGCATCTGGGATTCAACAATGCCATGTTTGGAATCTTAATACAATTTGTTTTTTCTTTGGGATTCTACCAGGCCTCTTCAACTGCTTTATATCATCCTAGTGGGAATGGTATTGTTGAGAGTGTGAACCGTAGTATCAAACGTGTTTTGCACTTGCTAATAAAGGTGGCATATCATAGAACGATGAAATAAAGAAAATGGCTTGGGCTTACAGGAGTATGATTCATGGCGTTGTTGGCAAAAGCCCATTTTCATTAAAGAGAGGTAGAATTCCTCATTCCAAAGTGAATCCTGGTTGAATGAAAAGAAGTGGAATGGTTGAGTGTGACATTGAAGAAGTGAAGAGGCCTGGTAGAATCCCAAAGAAAAAACAAATTGTATTAAGATTCCAAACATGGCATTAAAAAAGCAAATATATGTGAGGGGCAATGGGTACATGTGAAGACTGCAAAAGGTAAGAGCAGATTTAGCGAACCTAAGAAAGTTGTTAAGGTGATGAACAATACAGCTTTATTGCACAATGTGAAGTATGGCATTCCAGCTGCCTAGCCCATGTTAGAAATGGAAATGGAAATGGGGAAGATTGTGTGGTTAATGCTGGACATTTTGGGTGGTTAGACGTTCTGGATTTATCCCTGGATAATTGTCTTAACAAGGGTAATGATGCTTATGAATGTGCTGTGTGTGAAGAACCTGTTGTTTATGTTGCCAAAAGGACATTAGAAGAGATCTCCGAGGATTTACAACCTTTGACTAGTACTGATACACTAGATATAAATATGAATGAAACTAAAGTAATAAAAACTTCAAAAGGAAGAATTGGAGAAAAAACGAAGAATTTGGAAATGTTTGATTGTGATTAGTTGTTTTTTGTTTGTTTTGTGTAAAGGAGAGAATTATGTAGTAATGTAGTTGTTTTCTTTAACTGTAGTTATGGGGTTAATTGTAGAACCCTTCTCTCCTTCTATTCTATGCTCTAGAATTGTATGTATCAGGCTGGCCCCATGATCCTCCTCTGTCACCTTCTAACGCCGATCTTTAGTCATAAGCGCCAGGATGCCCGTAGGGCGACAGCCGCGCTATACAAGTTTCACATCAATCAATCAATCAATCTGCTGGGATATGGAGTTGGAAAGATGCTTGTCAGGGGTTGGAATAAATGAACCTGTGGCGATATATCCTATCCGGGCCTCTGGAAAGTGGGCACGCGGGTAGAATGTAAGATGGAATGTTGGGCATGGATTGTGTGAGGAGGCTGAGAGGGTTGACGTAAGAAGCCGGATGGAGGCGCAGATATCTGCTGCGAGTACCGTGCCAGCATATAAGAATAAAGCACTTAAAAAAGACAAGTTTGAGACCCAGCTTTACAGCACCATATCATTTCATTGTTTATGCTCAACTTTATTTACCGGAGGATGCTACACTGCTCTCTCGTGCCGTCTTACCTCACGCACTGTTCAGATAGCCAACGAGCACAACAACCTCGTGCACAGCTCCGGTAAATGCATGGCCTGCACAGGCACACATCTTCAGCCACCTAAAAGAAATTGCACACCTCGATGATGTTCTCCAACTTGCCCACTTTCCCCCATCTCACCCGACAACAGTGGCCAAAGAGGTAACTGATGCATGTCCAGAAGAAAGCCTGTACATTCCCCAACTTGTCACCAAGTTTTTAGTGATACTCTATAAATTGTAGTTGGTTTTTAGGTCTCGCTTACGCAGTGCGCAAGCGCTGATTGGAGTGACCTCTTGGAATCACTCCGGGCTTTATTGGAAACTTGTGCATGTTCTGCACTGTTTCCAATGAGCCCTCGTGCTTGTACGGTGTTTACCTTGCGGGAGCGAGCAGCGGTGCCATCTGTTAGCAATTATTGTGCCTGCCGCTGCTCGATCCCGCTAGGTAAACACTGTACATGCCCTCAGCGTCTACAGGCATCCAGTATCCTGTTACTAATGACTTTACAGCTTTGTGCCTTTGTTAGCCGCAGATGTCCTAGTGTCTAAAATACTAATCATTCAGATGCCATAAGCGAGCTATTCTCTGTGCTCGCAACTCTCCCAGGGCAGCAGCCACGAGCAGACAAGGTTTAGGATATAACGTAACACGGTAACCGCATTCGATAAACTCAATGTCCTGTCAACATTGCATCTCATAAACAGACTGGTACCCCGAATGAACCCCCAGATATGTCCACTTTGACGCCTAGCCCCCACATTGAATGTTTTCTAATGGCTGCGCTCCTTGCGTAGTGCCCTGTGAAGTGATGATGGAACGGAAGCCAACCTCACGGTGAACCCGGTAGTAATCCGTGTCCTTTGTGGGCCTAGGCCCTGATGCCAATTTGTTTAAAATGACCAAGTATTGACCAGTTTGTGTGTGTGTGTGTGTGTGTGTGTGTCCACCTACTTGTGAGCCTCTTCTTGGACTCACTCTAAAATGTGCTGCGTTTCTCCCACAGGTCAACGGTGGGTCCTCCACTTCCTCGTCGCACAGTGACCTCCAGAGCCCTGACAAGGAGCCCAAGGTAAGCGATGCCCTCCATGTCACGTGCCGCGGGCCTGACCCACCTCGCTGACCCAACTCTCGTGCGGGGTGCTCACGCAGACAGAGCTCAACTCCTCTCTCAATGGGGCTCTGTCCAGGGGAAGGCGTCCACGCGGGGTTTGATTGCACCGAGAACAAAAATTGTAACCCAATATATTTTATCCCTTTAAAATATAACGCGCGCCGATTATTTGGAGCTACACAAGTTTAAGAGGAAATGTCTCCCGCAGTGCTCGCTTCCCAATCTCTGGTTTCACGGTGCTGCAAAGCAAACTGCTTCAGCATAATGAGGCTTGAAAGATGACTGGCAACAAGCTGTGCTTCTGGTTATCTCCTCATAGAAGAACACGGGTCCTTCACTCTCACTGGTGTGCGAGACTTGGATGCATGCCTCGGGGAAGACTTTCCATGACAAGGTGTCTTCATCACATTCTACTTTTTAGAAATAAAATAGTGTAGTAATGTAGTCCAGACTGGTTGAGGTATTTCATGAAGATTTATTGTAAGTTGTTAAGTAGCCTGGAATAAGCCCCACCAGGAGCAGCCAGCAGGCAGCTCAGCCCCATCATAACTGTGGCTTATCTTCAACCCACACCCAACATTCCGTTGTACATCACAGTGCAGAGGCATTCCACTGGAAGGTCATGAAGTGGGTAAAAGCATACATAGAAATATACAATAGGCAGGATACAACATACCTCCTTTTCTTCCACAACAGAACAATGAACAGAGAAGCATAAAAACTGTGAAAGAGAAAGCGTACCGATCATTAACTGCTACCACACCCACTGGCCAGACAGATGCGACAGAAGGCAATGCACAGTATGCAGAAAATACAGAAAAGGAATAGAGAGAAAAGATCAGACACATTCCTTCTCTGAGAACACAAGACAATGCAAAATGCATAAAATAAAACAAAAAGACTTGAGAAGTAAAACCGAAAGGTACGAACACATAGATAGGTATGAACCCATAAATAGGTACTCTTCTTCCCTTCTCCAACTAATACAAATAGGAACAGAAGGTACGAACACAAATAAGTAACCTTCATACCTTCCCAATGAAACAACGAGAAAGAGAATAGAAAGATGTAACCAAAAACTACTCCAGACACACCCACTGGAAGAAAAAGGTATGAAAAGAGAGAGGCAATGAGTAAATAAAATAGCAAACAGAGGGGCAGAGGAAAGAACAACAAAAGATCATTCATACCACCCTGTAAAACAGCATTAAAATAATTTAGATTGAAGTAACATTGAGAAATTTGAGAGGAATAAAACCCCAATGAAGACATCGAAGAATAGAGAGAGATAAACCCCCATATCAACAACCTAAAAGGTAAAAAATTGAAAATTATTGAACATTTGAGAGGGATAAAACCCATATGGAGACAACCTCGTAAAAGGGCTACACATTGAAAATAGAGAAGTGCGGCTCGATAGACACTCCATTGAAAAACTGAGAGGGATAAACCCCAAATCGTCAACCTGAGAAGATCAACCATTGAAAAACATTGAATAGTTGAGAAGTAGAAACACAATGTAATACAACCAGAATACATGCAACTTGATAAGTGAATTGAGGTACACATTCCCTAGCAAGGAACACTGCACAGATGCATGTACATTGATATAATCGAGAAAACAAATCGATATGTGCAATCCCTACAGGGAATACTGCACGCATGTAAATGTCAACTATGCAAACTATGCAAAAGTAACTTTCCAGGCAACAAATTGAAAAATAGAGAAAAATTGAGAAATTGAATTTTTGAAAACATGCAACCTGTAAAACAGAGAGATGTAAAACTGTGCGTTTAAATATCACAGTGTACATGCAAGTAGATTGATAAATAAAAAAATATTGAGTAATCGATTTCTTGAGAGCATGTCACTAGGGTCATAAATATAAACACCCCATTAACGAAAATAGAAATATGAATAGAAATCATGCTCAGCTAGACATGTGATCAATAGCTTGAATGTGCACCCAAAAGACATTGAAATAGAACAACACGCTCCTTAGAAACTTAGTTGACATAGACCTGGAGCTGTCTTATTAGAAGCAACCAAAATAAATATGGCAATTGAACTTGAGCATATTGAACGAAAAGAAACTTGTAGCTTCGTGATGCACTAGATGATCAAACAGTGACGATCTCAGACAACTCCAAAAGTATTGACAAATGGAATACAAAAAAACCAACCACAAGATGGCACTCTTGTGAAATAATTGAAAGACCTAACTCGAACTCGTTTGTGCTTGTTTCTGTATTTGTGTTGATTCCAAAAATTGATAGGTCTCTGTGTTCAAAGATAGTACCAGTGAAAAAACATGTTCCGTGCACACAAGAAAAGTTTCAAAAGTAGGTAGTGTTGGCTGCCAAAATTATAAAACAACAGTGTTATGCTTAGTTATGCATGCGCTCGCTTCCCTATAATTTGGAAAGGTGACGTTGAATTGAGAGACGGGCATTAACAAGTATAATAGAAGTGCAAGGCAATACCACAGCACAAACCTCGATCTTGGGATACATCGACATGCGCTGCGTAAGGAAATTGACTAAGATATTGAGATTACTTGCAGAACCCCAGTCCGGCAGAAAACACTTTCACTGTGCAGAACACCTACTATCATGGTTTTATTAGCGCTACGTTGTGCTCCCGTAACCATGGGATCACAACAACAAAATGGCGGCTTGAACAGAACACCTCCTATCATCGTTTTATTTGCGCTACGTTGCGCTCCCGTTACCATGGGAACACAACACGAAATGGCTGCTTGACGTTGTGCGACCTTACGCAGTGACGTCCTCAAAGTCCTTCCAAAGTCGAAGAATGAAGAAAACATAAAGACTCTGGATGCCAATGACAAGTTGATTTTCCGCTGGTACACATGGAGATTCGACGACATCATCAGTCTAAAGATGACAGCGTCAAAGAAGGATCGCTCAGCTGACAAACGGTGAGTGAGGGCATGCACATACAAATACAGGCACACCAGCAATTGACTCACTGTTAAATTGGATGAATTCGAGTACCAGAGCTCTTATTGCCGATTTTCTTCATAACAGCAAAATGGGAACACTGGATGGTATCAGCTGGGCTGAATATGATTTCTTTTAGTTTCATTCATTCGTGGCAGCAGCTTGGTTAATGACAGGCATTACCTGACAGGTTCCTTCTGTCTTGAATTAATTACCGCGTTACTTTGTAGGCAGCTTTCATTATTCTGTAGTATCTGGGCAAAACCTCGGCAGTCTTCCTTGGATGGCAGATACTTAAGTTAGAGTGAAAAGTAGTTATTTGTATATTGATATTTCGTTTTTTCAAAAGGACCAATTACCAGAGATTGAAATAGTTGTTGAAGTTGTTGAAAAGACACAGCAGATGATGAAAAATTGAAGAAGAATCTGGCATATGCAGGTTGGGACGACCGATGAAGTGGTCACTGGTGGGGCTCTGAAGCCAGAGTCTTTGCTTGATGTTTGATGAGGTTTGAAATTTCTTGCCTTCTTGAAAATAGAGTTGTTGAATTGACGTGAAGATAAATTGATGAAGATTTAGAATAACTCGCCTTCTTGAAACTTGACTTCTTTAGTTGCCTTCTTGAAACTTGACTACTTTAGTTGAGCACGTAGGTAAGATCAACTCGTCGCCAAAATTATGTAGTAATGTAGTCCAACTGGTTGAGGTATTTCATGAAGATTTATTGTAAGTTGTTAAGTAGCCTGGAATAAGCCCCACCAGGAGCAGCCAGCAGGCAGCTCAGCCCCATCATAACTGTGGCTTATCTTCAACCCACACCCAACATTCCGTAGTACATCACAGTGCAGAGGCATTCCACTGGAAGGTCATGAAGTGGGTAAAAGCATACATAGAAATATACAATAGGCAGGATACAACAAATAGCCACCCTGTCCTCTAGCAGTGTTTGAAACACCTTTGTAACAGAAGTCATTTAAAGGATTAACGCCAGAACATACCATTCGGAGAAGTCCTGATCTAATTTAAAGTGCTTTTATAGAGGGCATAGTTACCCTAGGCACCCCAGCGCTAATTAGTGCAGCTGAAACTAGAGTCTCTAAAATGGCAAGTAGGAAAGAGGAACCTACCACAGAACCCACAGCTATGCGCGTCAGATTCCACACCAAAAATTAGAGACAGTCTGGAAGGGGTGACATCAAGACCTTGGGATACCACGCACATCTGTCTAGGTACAACAGTAAAAATTGGGAAGATGTGGTCTAATGCCAGAGGTGCCGGTTTAGGAATTGAGGAACCAGGTTCGAGTTCCAGTTTTGCCTAGACAGGCTGTGATTCTGTGCAAATCACGTAATCTCAGCGTATCTCCCCCTCCCCCAAAAGTGAGCCTGATCTTGTGTATACATAATGTGGTGCTCATTAAAATAGCTCTTGACTTGGGTGTGTGTCTACCGCCACCTTAAGGACAGCATAAGAGATGGATGGATGGATAAATAGATTGCCGCTAGCTTTCCAACACCTGATCCCAGGGCTGTGCTGAGGGCAGCTCCAAGGGTTCCATGTGCCGACTGGTCTCTGTGCATGAGGTATGCAGCCCCTAAAGCCACCAAATTGTCAGTGAGTTGCACTCGAGCAAGACATCGCCACTGTACTTAATTGTGAGTCTGCCAGGTCATGTGTCTATGAGAACTTCTGTCGGCTGGGTCCCCTATGATGCTTTGAGTCAAGATATTGGAATGTTTTCAGTTAATCTCTCAGCAAAAAGAGCTTAATGGATCCAGGACAAATTGGTGCTCCCAGATGTCTACAGGATGACCGCACAACACATTGGACCATGTAAGTGTAGCATAGGGCTCTCTGTTGCCGCAGCATTGCTGCAACTGGGGCCAGCCATCAGTCGATATGTGTGGAGGTGGATTCAGAACAAATGGCACTGCTTTTTATAGGTAACCACGCATTCTTATGTTACAGCACCATGAGAAGCCTCTGATCTTTGCATACAATATGTATGTAATATTAGTATTTATATAGTGCAAACCTAGCTAGAAGGCAAAGGAGCGCTGGCCATTACATTAAGGAATGGAAGACAAACTAGAAGATTGTGTACATCAAGTGCAGATTACACAAATGTAATTCAACGTTATATTCCAACTTTTTTAGACACTGGGACATTAAGTGATCTGCCCAGAATCACGATGTTGAGTCAAGGGCCAAGGCTGGGATTCCGGAACTGGGTCACCATGTTCCAAAGTCGGCAGCTGTAACCCCGAGGCCACATCTCCTTCCCAACTTTGTGTATTATATCTCCTGCATGTCTGGTGGAAGATTTCTTGAGTATCATTGAAGTCTGTGTTGACTGGGTGGGGACGTCATCTAAAGTACTTTCTCTTAGGCTGTGAAGAGTAGTGGAGTAGATACACCAGTAGAAGGCTAGGAATGAAAAGAAGCAGTTGCCTTGACACACTTAAAAGTATTGGCTGGATGGACATTTAGAATCTGGCCAGCACAGCTAGAAAAGAACTCAAGGTCTTTGCGGTGACTCTGCCTGCCATGTAATGGCAGAGCCCTTAATCCATTAAGACCTGAGAGAGTTCTTTATTGACTGACAAGTTGAATTTTACCTTTATGTCTTGCTTTAAGTCTTAAGTTTCAAGACTTCAGCTATAGCGTGTCTCGAGGAGGGAACCATGTTTCAGACCATGCGGTTATATTAATGATGTCTTAAGGAAATCCTCTCTTTCTGCCCAGCTGCCTCCTTTTAAAGGTGGAGCATACATTTTTATACATCTGTTTTTGTTCGGGTAACATAGTGGTCAAACTTAAGGCATGTTTGCAGCTCGCTTCTCCTTTGATCATGTTGGACTGGCATAGCGAAAGATCGCCTGGCTGGTAGATGTTTTTTCATTCTGGAGCAAAGAAATTGGTGAGGGGGGCGAGGCACCACCAGAGAAAGGCTGCATTGCTTCCCACTGTGGTGCAAAGGGTACAGCTGAATCTCCTTAGCCAGGATTGCAAAGCCATTTCTAGAATGAATCGTATCCTCTGGCTATCCATTATCAGCATCACTCTCAGCATCTGGATCCTTCAGCCTCCTTCCATTGAGGATGCAGAGGTAGATCATTAGAAGCCCCCTATGGATTAGATCAGCCTCTTGAAAAAAAATTGCATGGCGAGAGGCACCAATAGTGAAACTGGCGCTGCAGAAACTGGTTCAGAAACCAGTTCTGGTGTACCCCGTACAGAAGCCAGAGCAGCTCTCAGTTTGGTCCTTAAAAATAGCTAGGAATTAATATGAAACCAAAATGGACAATAGTATGTTGGCAAACTCACCTGCCGGACGAACTGTATCTGCAGGCTCTTGTGTGCTACTGTATCAGGAATATCACAGTCTACCTTCATGTTCTTGTTCTTGCCTGACAGAGGAGGTTGTGAATGGAAGAGCTCAATTGAGATACATTAAGAGTCCAGTGTATCCAGACCACTGGAGTGCTGGGGTATTCGGCTCAGATTTGTCTGAAGAGAGTCCTGGTGGCATCATTATCCCTCTCAAGGATCTGCTATGGGAGCATGCAAGCTGGAGGCTCATACCCCTCAATCTGCTGGTGCGTGTCTGAACCATAAGTGTGTGACTGGCAGGAACAATCATGAGATGCAGGGAAGACCCGGCAGAGATTGACATTTGCACCACTTGCGCGCTCTCTTAGGTGTCCCTGGACGTGGGAGTGTGAAGGTGGTACTGCACCACTATTACATCTCACACTCTTCAGTATCTTTTGCCTAAGGGTGGCGTTCTTACCCCTTGCCTGCATCAAGAGAGGGCTGGACTCAACTGCTAAGGAAGGTGACTCCATAACCGTAATGGCACAGGGAGCAAAAAATAAGTTGTGTGCGCTCAGATTATTAACCAGTTGTTAAGATTAAAGGGGCTAAGTAGTAAAAACACAAAACTTGCCCTTTTAGCCAGTCTTATGAAACAAACAATAAGGATTCTGGAATGAGCCTTCATTTGATACTAGCTGGTTGGGTTGTAAATCTTATTGGGGCATCATTCACTCGATAATTCTTTTAATTGAAGCACTTCCATCCATCATGGAGCAGGACTTATCTTGTCCAAATGGGACTATTTTGCGAGTCGCCATTACCAGGAAGTTTTCTTTTCTCCCTGTTGAAACTCCTTACTGGCAGTAGAGCACAAGGGCCTGCTTAACCTCTTGGTACAGTATACTGATGGCAACCCACCCAGGAAAGGGCAGAAATATACCGTTGTGGTGCGTTAGACTGAGACCACCACACACAGACACAGAGGCAGACCTAATCAAACAGGACATCAAGGTCTTAGGAGCAAGCTAGACTTTGGCAGAATAGAAGACTTTTGCACATGTAACACCTCATTCTTGGACCTCAATGGGTCACTATGGCTGGAGAAAATGATTGTGCTCCTGAGAACTTTCACCATCCTAGGAGTTACTCTAGTCCACTGGAAGTGTAATATCCAAGTAATTTTGCTGTTTCTTACTTGTGCTATATGTTATATGATGGGATGGTTGTTCCATAATGCACTGATATCATCTGACTGCCTGTATACACCTGTCATCATGTATTAATAAAACAGTATAACGATGTACCATGAAAAGTAAAACTCCCAATAAAAAAAATGAAACACAAAAAACCATCCTAGGAGTTACTAACACATCACCCTGAGGATGATCCAGAGGAAGGATGGTGAGGTCTCCTACGGGGGGCGGGGGGCTTGCTTACTTGCTGAACGTGAGGCCCTGGGAATCACACTCCGCTTTCAAGCCCATCTCCTTGCTGCACGACACATTTAAAACACAGGCCAACTTATGTGGTACAGGGGTTTACCTTGCTCTATGTGAGGTGAATAACAAGCGAGCTTGTAGCAGTGATGTCACATGTAGCACAGGTTTGGAGAGGTGGCTGTTAGCCATGCAAGATGCGGCACAACTGCTGTAAAAAGCCTGCAGCACAATGCGAGAATTGAAACCAGAGGCTGGGAACACAGACTGCGTGAGCTGAAAGAGAGGTTATTAAAACAAGCATTGGCATAGCCAATAGGTCTCGCCTTTGGGACCGTATAAGTGTTTAGCCATGCAACAGTTGATGTTGTTGCACCAGGGATATTGTGTTGCATAACTAAATACTTATAAGGTCCGAAAGGCGAGACATATTGGCTATGCCAATGCTTGTTATAAGTAGTTTATTCCATAAATGGGGAAGAGCAGGCTAGCACGCCCTTCACCCACAGAGTCAGCTCCAGCTGTCTCCCACATTATAACATTCTCACACAGAATGAACAGGTCATCCCCTATGACTACAATGACCATTGATATATGACAACAACTGAGCAACACCACAGTGCTAGCCTAGTTCCTAGAATGTGACAGCTTTGGAAGACATGCTACGTGACAAAACAGCTTTAGAATCCCGACTGAGTATAAAAATGAAAATGGCTCTTATATCTGCTCCTAATGTCTGTCTTATATTTTACATTTTTTTGCCATCTGTGAAATCAAGAAAAAAGTCACTGTATGTTAAAAACGGTGTCATTGTTTAGATAAGCATATGTAAAAAGATGTGATTTTTTAAAAAGGCATCATTTATTGTGTCTCTCTGTTAAGGAAATAGATCAGATTATTAGACCAGCGCACATACCACCTTAGACAAGGTGTGCATAACCTAGTATATTTAAATAATTCACAAACATGAAATGAGGGTTAAAAGACTCTTAGATAAAGTGTATTCTAATCTGTTATGTCTATGTCATATTCTTATTTGCATATTGTAGTGTGCTCCTTGTATTTCATCACTGATGACACTTGGAATCTCCAAGTGTCATCGGTGATCAGTTGAGGAGTCATCGTGTTTGGTGCAGCTGTGCGGAGCTGTGTATGCTGTGCTGGCCTTATTACCTGGAACTCAATAAATAACTTTTAATTTACAAGACTTCTGGAGAATTTCTACATAACAAACTTGGCGACGACTAGGAGAACCTATCATAGATGCAATTTCTTCTTCAATCCTTCAAATAGAACACGTTCCGTGTTCCAACGCGCTGTTGTTCACAGAAAATTACGGGGAAAGCAACCGAAAGGTTAACAATCGTCCGTAAGTCTGTGGACTTGAGTGAGTATTCTTTAAAATTATTCTAAAGAGGCCAGCACATCTACAATTTCAATAATCAGAGCAACGTTGCGTTTGAATTAGGCTGTTTCGTTTCAAACCAGCCCGACATTCTTCTAACGTACCTGATTGTTTGTTCCAGTTGGAACACTCCTGCTCTCCACCCATTTCATATTCCAAGCATTCGTCATTTCATCTACATCGCAAATGACGTACAAGCGCACTTGACCTTTCACGCACTACGCATCATCGATGTAGTACGTGTACTCCGGTGATACGCACACCTGTCCTAAATTCAATCCTGAATTTTTTTGGATTATTTTCGAATTAAAACGGAACAGGAAGGTACTGTGAATACAGTTATATCTATCTATACGATGCTTCTCACATTTTAATCTATCTTTTGCCTGCCATTCACGGTGACAGGCACACCATTATTGATTACTATTACCGGATAAAAGAAGGTACTGAACTAATTATTAACTATTTTCCTACTGATGGTGTTCTTATTTTACAATTTGCCTTCGGCCTGTCAATTACGGTGACAGGCACCCCACAATTAATTACTTGCCTGTCATTCACGGTGATTGGCACACCATCTTGTCTTATTCCTCACTCAATTTAAGTGACAAATAAGCTACAGTGACAGGCACACCTAACTTAATTACTATCATTGCATAATTTAAGCTTAGATTACGAAAATAGATACTGTCCTTAAGGTCTATTACCTTTTTACTACTGCTCAACTCTACTTACCTGCACTACTTCTATTTATCCACCATGTGTGCAGCACAAACTTTTTCTTTAACTCCACCACAGTCATTTCTCACCACTAAAGGGGACCCTCCGATCACATGGCTAGAATGGAGAGAATATTTTTTAAACTATATTGATGCATTAGAAGATGGTGAAGATGATCTAACACAAGTTAGGAAAAAGAAAATTTTACTTCATTCACTTGGTCCTCAAGGTTTAAAAGTTTACAATTTAAATAAAAAAACACATTCTGCTGATGATTCAAATGTGTTTCTTCATGCAATGGAAGATCTTGACACTTATTATTCCACTTCAGTTTGTATAGCCAATGACCGACACAAATTTTTCAGAAGAAAACAAGAGAAGTAATCTGTTGAAGATTTCATTTCAGATTTAAAGAAATTAGCTTTGACTTGCAGATTTGGTTCACTAGAGAAGAACTAATCCGAGACCAAATCATAATGTATGTTAATAATGAACATGTTCAAGAACGCCTTTGGATACATGGTAAAGCATCATTGTCTGATGTAGTTGCTTTAGTTGAAAAAGCAGAAATTACCAACAAATGTGCTAAAGCTATTGCTGAGTCACCTAAGGAAATTGACAAACTTACTGTGAGCAAAATTCCTTCAAAATCCAAAGCTAAGTTTGCCAATTTCTCCACCTCCAACAGAGACAATACTAACATTAAAACCGGATCTACAGCATTGAAATGTTATAGATGCGGTAGCAAAAATCATTTAGCTAATTTTAAAAATTGCCCTGCTAGGAAACAAAAGTGCCTTCAATGTGGTGTTATTGGTCATTTTACAAAGGCGTGTCGGCGCAATACAAACAAAAAGAAAAAGGTTACCTTACTTAAAGACGATTGTAATGATTCTTCTTCCACATCATCTTGTGATAATATTCCAACTAAGAATGTTGATTGTGTTTTAGGTGTGTCTGACAGTGTTAACTCGTTAAACATTAACTGTAAATCTAAACCTGTGTGTGCCATGTCCATAGGTGGTGTGGAAATACTTATTGTGGCGGATTCAGGCTCTCCGTACAAGATCATTGACAAAGTAAAATGGGAAAAAGATTTTGTTAATGTATTAGGTTCCACTTTATCCCCTCCTGATATTTCACCAGAGAGTTTTACAGGAGAAAAAAATCGATTTAATTGGGTATAGAGAACTTACTTTTGAATTCAAAGGCAGATTTTCAATTGGCAAATTATACGTTGCATTAGATGGTCCCCCTGTTTTAGGGTGGATTGATCAAAGAAATTTAAATATCATTTTGAACCCGAATGGAGCTGAACAAGTAATGGTTTTAGACCATAATGAAGATTATCACCTTGAATTAAAAAAAGAGTTTCCTGAGGTCTTTTCTAATAAAGTGGGTCAATTAAATGGCTATGTTCATAAAATTATACTCAAAGATGATGCCCAACCCACAGTTCAAAAGTCTAGACACATTCCTTGGTCTGCCAGAGAAGAAGATACTAAAGTGTTGAAACGTCTTTTAGATGATGGCATCATTGAAGAGGTGGAAGCTTCTAATTGGGTTGCACCTTTAGTCGTGGCTGGTAAGGCCAACCACAAGGTCTGTCTATGCATTGACTTGAGGTCCCTGAATAAAAATATCGTAGCTGAGAGATTTCCTCTACCCAAAATTAATGAATTAATTTCCCTTACCAAAGGCATGCAATGGTTCTCTGTTATCGACTTGACGTCGGCATATCATCAAATTCTACTGCACGATGATAGTAAAAGTCTGACCACATTTATGACTCCCCAAGGATGTGATCGTTTTTTGCGCATGTCGTTCGGCCTTGCGTCAGCAGCCGCAGTTTTTCAAAAACTCATGTTTAAATTGTTCCATGACTTACCCGGAATCCTTTTTTTTCAGGATGACATCCTTATTATGGGTGAAACTAAATGTATACATGATGAGAGAATTCATTCTGTTCTGAACATACTAAAAGAAAGAGGACTTACTGCAGAACTTTCTAAGTGCAAATTTGGAGTGGACTCCTTAGACTACTTAGGTCATGAAATCTCTGCCCAAGGCATAAAACCCAAATCAAAACTAATGAATGCCATTAGGAATGCTCCATCTCCTGCGAACAAAGATGAATTAAGGTATTTCGTAGGGCTCATAGAGATTTATAGCAAATTTGTTAAAAAATATTCAGAAAATACATTTAACATGGGTCAATTGCTAAAATGCAAATCTGTATTTGTGTGGTCAGACATACTACAACAAGATTTCTTAAAACTCAAAAACGAACTTTGTGATGCTAAGAAATTAGTAGGTTTTGATCCCTCTTTATCTTGCATCATTACCACCGATGCGAGTCAAAAAGGATTAGGTGCTCTCTTATCACAAAAAAGAGAGAAATGGGGAAGAAAAAGCAGTTGCATATGCATCAAGAGCACTATCTCCAGCTGAGGAACGATACTCTGTAATCGAAATAGAAACATTAGCTGTTGTATGGGCACTTGAACACTTTAGGAGTTTTATATAGGGTTATCATGTTGATGTTAGGTGACAACAAACCCCTAGTGAAAGTTCTTTCTCCAGATGGGTTACTAAACGCTACTCCTAGAATAACTAGAATGTCAGTTCGTCTGTTGGATTACAGATACTCTGTAAGATATATCCCAGGGGTTAAGAACCAAGTAGCTGATTGTTTGTGCAGATTACCCTTGCCATTGGAGTCTTCCACGGAAAAGTTGGATGATTTTCAGGTAGCTGGGATAGATCTAAATAAAGATAGTGTTACTTTAAGTCCTCAGGAATGGGAAAAATCTATGATTAAGGATGAGCTTCTTGCAAAAGTCAAAGAATGTATTGTTGATGGTTGGTCCATTAAAAAATTGTTGTGCGAGGAATTGAAACAATATTGGGAAGTACGTGATGAGTTGTCACTTAAGGATTGCAATATATTACGAGGTGAAAAAATAATCCCACCCAAAGAATTAAGGATGAAAGTCATTTGGTTGTGTCATGAAGGTCACCTTGGCCTTGTAAAAACAAAAAAATGTATCAGAGAATTGTATTGGTGGCCAGGAGTAGATTAGACTTGGGCCAAAATTCTGTTCCATTCGCGGAAATTGCACTAATTTGGCATTTTCGTGTTCCGCGGAAAGCGCGAAAATGTCAAAATTTTCGCATTCCGCAGCTTAGCGATAATTTGTTTCTTGCTCACGCTGTAAAAAAATACATTCTCGCGTGCGTGCGATCGCCTTACCTGAATCCCCGCGTTCGCTGACAAGTTTTCCCGACCCGGTCGCGTTCTCCATGAGATATTGGATTGTTGGTAGCCATTTTGCGCTGTCTCGCAACAGTTCGCGCTCGCATTGTCGCGCGATCACGTCATTTGTCGCGCGATCACGTCATTCTTCTCGCGATCATGCACTGCGCGAGTATGAGAAGATTGAGATCTCGAACACGTCATTCTACACCGCGAGCGAGAGCGTGAGGACGCGGGCACGTCTAATCGAACGCGAAAAGGAGAAAGAGACCCTGAACACGTCATATCCAACGCGACAGGGAGCGAGAGAACGCGATCATGTCATTTTCGACACGCCATCGACATCCGGCGGAAGTGATGTGAAGCTCGAGAACTCGAACATGTAAAATTTTCAATTTGGAGAAGAATATCAGCTCTAGCAGCAAGAAACCTTCTGCAAATGATGATTTTGGATGAAAACAACTCCTCAGATTGACATTTGGCTGTCCTTTTTTGTGCAAGGAGTCCTTTTTTTAAAAAGGTGGGGAGAGGGAGGAAGTGACACAGATTCTCCAACTTCCTGTTCCTGTCCAGCAGGCTCCTCCCAGTGCTTTGTCCATCTCCTGCTAATTCTGCCTTTGGATTTTGAGCTGGAAAGATCACTCTTTTTGTCTGCTGCATCATTGCAATTGGATTTGAGGATTTTTTTAATAGGATATTTTACAAGTAAGTGGTTGTTGTGTCTGTTTGATTGTGGGCATTGCAGTTGTTGTAACTACAATTTATTTTTGGTAACTATCATCATTCCTTTTTAAAAAAAAATTGTGGGTAGTAGTAGTCAGTAGTAGGCCCGAGCTAGTCATGGGCATGGCCTCATGGGTGTGTGCATGTTGAAGCAACTGTTCCTTTGGTGTTTTTTGAATGTATTTCATTTTCAAGCATCATTTAGGGCATGGATGGCATTGGATTGAGTTGGGGAAGTGTGTTTTTTTGGGGGGGCCTTTGTGATGTTGTTGGGCTTGGCCATGTGGCTGGTGGCCATTTTGAAGCCTAGGCCTGCAAGCTTGCCTGGCTTTGTCTGCCAACAGGCGTGCTTTCATCCACTAGGATCAGAGCAGGTAGCCACAGCTTTATTAATCAAGTGTTTTCTGTGTGGTCTGTTGAATTTAGACATCATTTAGGGCATGGATGGTATTAGATTGAGTTGGGGAAGAGTGTTTTTTTTGGGGTGGGCTTTCTGATGTTGTTGGGCCTGGCCATGTGGCTGGTGGCCATTTTGAAGCCTAGGCCTGCAAGCTTGCCTGGCCTTGTCTGCCAACAGGCCTGCTTTAATCCACTAGGATCAGAGCAGGTAGCCACAGCTTTATTAATCAAGTGTTATCTGTGTGGTCTGTTGAATTTAGACATCATTTAGGGCATGGATGGCATTGGATTGAGTTGGGGAAGTGTGTTTTTTTGGGGTGGCCTTTCTGATGTTGTTGGGCCTGGCCATGTGGCTGGTGGCCATTTTGAAGCCTAGGCCTGCAAGCTTGCCTGGCCTTGTCTGCCAACAGGCCTGCTTTTTCATCCACTAGGATCAGAGCAGGTAGCCACAGCTTTATTAATCAAGTGTTTTCTGTGTGGTCTGTTGAATTTAGACATCATTTAGGGCATGGATGGCATTGGATTGAGTTGGGGAAGTGTGTTTTTTTGGGGTGGCCTTTCTGATGTTGTTGGGCCTGGCCATGTGGCTGGTGGCCATTTTGAAGCCTAGGCCTGCAAGCTTGCCTGGCCTTGTCTGCCAACAGGCCTGCTTTTTCATCCACTAGGATCAGAGCAGGTAGCCATAGCTTTATTAATCAAGTGTTTTCTGTGTGGTCTGTTGAATTTAGACATCATTTAGGGCATGGATGGCATTGGATTGAGTTGGTGAAGTGTGTTTATTTGGGGTGGCCTTTCTGATGTTGTTGGGCCTGGCCATGTGGCTGGTGGCCATTTTGAAGCCTAGGCCTGCAAGCTTGCCTGGCCTTGTCTGCCAACCGGCCTGCTTTTTCATCCACTAGGATCAGATCAGGTAGCCACAGCTTTATTAATCAAGTGTTTTCTGTGTGGTTTGTCGAATTTAGACATCATTTAGGGCATGGATGGCATTGGATTGAGTTGGGGAAGTGTGTTTTTTTGGGGTGGCCTTTCTGATGTTGTTGGGCCTGGCCATGTGGCTGGTGGCCCTTTTGAAGCCTAGGCCTGCAAGCTTGCCTGGCCTTGTCTGCCAACCGGCCTGCTTTTTCATCCACTAGGATCAGAGCAGGTAGCCACAGCTTTATTAATCAAGTATTTTCTGTGTGGTCTGTTGAATTTAGACATCATTTAGGGCATGGATAGCATTGGATTGAGTTGGGGAAGTGTGTTTTTTTGGGGTGGCCTGGCCATGTGGCTGGTGGCCATTTTGAAGCCTAGGCCTGCAAGCTTGCCTGGACTTGTCTGCAAACCGGCCTGCTTTTTCATCCACTAGGATCAGAGCAGGTAGCCACAGCTTTATTAATCAAGTGTTTTCTGTGTGGTCTGTTGAATTTAGACATCATTTAGGGCATGGATGGCATTGGATTGAGTTGGGGAAGTGTGTTTTTTTGGGATGGCCTTTCTGATGTTGGTTGTCTTAAAGACATGCTTTTGTTGTATGTGTCTGGTGTGTTGGTGTGCAATGCATGCACCCTGCAGACCTTTTTGGGGCCTGTGAATGTTCGTATTTCCATTTTGTTGCATTAAAAAGGCAGAGCAGTGTGCTTTAGCATGCATCCAGGTAGGCTTTTATAGGCCTTTTGTCAGCTCCTGGTGTTTCCCAGGCCCCCGGCTTGTTTGTGATTTGTGAGTGTCCATGTGGGTGGTGGCCTTTTTTTGTGTTTGGACTGGGAGTTATTAGTGTCCTGCTTTTGCCATAGGCCTGCATGGTTTTCCTATTGGCTATTTGGCTAACTGCTTCCATCCATCCACCCCCTTTGCCAGCAGCAGCTCCATGGATGCTGAGATGCTCAAATAATTTAATGGCAAATAGGGTCCACCCCACTTCCATGACATTTTTATTTTGGTGGTTATTATTAACTTTCCTATCCTTCCTGAGAGTGTAGTGTGTGACTGTACACAGTAGTATAACATAGCCCTAGTTAAAAAAAGTCATAAATGGCTAGACTTTCTTTTGTTTGCACTAGTACAGTACTAAGTAACTGAACCACAACAACAAATGCAACATTTCACTGATGTTCTTCTCCTGGCTTATTTGCTTTTAGGTGCACAAAAGACAGAGGAGGAGGTGTCATCAGCATCACCCGGCTACCCGTTGTACTGCCAGCCAGCCAGACGTCCTGCTGCGCATCACGTCCACGTGTGACCAGAACTTGTTGTGCATCTGCATCCTGCCTGACATCTGAAGAAGATGGCCCCAAAGAAAGGTACCAGGTCCAGTACCAAGAAAGTTGCCGGTGAGAAGAAGGAACAGAAAAAAGGAAGTGCCATTAACCACGACTGGTGGTGTGCCGGCAAATGTTGTTTTTGGCACCAAAAAAGTTACGCCTGCAGCAGCGTTGTCCGGGAACCAAGCTGGGAGCAGCACAGCGGTCCAACCCCACCAACCTAGGCCCAAGGGCTATAGTGTCGCAGAGGTAGCCAGTCTACTAACGAGCAGCGATATTGAAGAAATGTCATTACCGCAAAGTATTACACAATCAAGTTCAACGCAGGCGCAAACTCAGCAGATCAGTGTGCAGCCGCAACAAGAACAGCATCAGCCGCAACAAGAACAGCAGCAGCCGCAACAAGAAAAGCAGCAGCTGCAACAAGAACAGCAGCGGCCGCAACAAGAACAGCAGCGGCCGCAACAAGAACAGCAGCGGCCGCAACAAGAACAGCAGCGGCCGCAACAAGAACAGCAGTGGCCGCAACAAGAACAGCAGCGGCCGCATCAGCCCACCATAGTAGTTGTTGCTCCTGACATAGGGGCATTTCAGGAAATCGAGCTTCCTGCAGACAAAGTGGAGCAAAGTCAAACCACTGTTTCAGAAGATCTATTGTCTTCCAGACCACCAGCAAGGAAAAGGAGGCTTAGTCCATCATCTTCTTCTTCAAGCCCCGCTTCTGATGATCGTGATGCCACTTGGCTCCCACCAGCTCAGTCTGAGAGTGATATACGCCACAAGACAATGCTTCTGAAAAGGAAGGTCCCAGAAAAACTTAGAGTTATGGAGGTAGATGTAGAAGAGGGGGGTGATGATGATGTTGATGAAGACGAGCCAGTCATCACGCACATTACTCCCTTCCCAAAGGGATTGGAGACCAACATTCTCACCCTATCCAGAAAGGCTGCTACTGATTGGGATGTAGCACGGATATCACCAACACAGGTTACACCACCACTACCTCCAGCTGCCATATTTTCCAAGGCCCGGCAGGGACCTACATCCAGCTCAACCATCTCAGTAGGTAGTGGTAGTAAAAGTCACAGTCTAGGTGCACAGGGTCACATTTCAAGCACACTCTCCAGTTCATCTGGTATTGAAAGTGGCACATCCAGCAGTGCCAGAAAGTTCTCCTCCCCAGTTTGGGACTTCTTTTCTGTTAGCGCCAAGGAGGAGAACGTTGCTATATGCTCAATTTGTCGTCAAGGTGTTCGGCGTGGTAAGCTTGGTACAAACTATGGTACCGGAGGACAAGCAAGTCATCTCAGAATACTTAACACTATCGTGTGGGAGGATCACCTACTTAAGTTAAAAGAAAGTAGAAAAACTCAACCCATTGAAGTTGGTCAGGATGAATCAGGGAGCAATATTATTGCGGTGGCAGGTGAAGAAGAGGGAAGCATTTCTAGCCCTGTCCCCAGTAGTGCAGTTGGAACGCCTACATCCTCCTCAGTAACATCAGAGTGGCACCGCAGTAAGAGCCATACTCAGAGTCAGGCTGAGAGTGAGACACCAAGGCGACCGAGTACCGCAATGAGACAATCTGTGTCGTTGAGCCTTAGTGGGTTAATGAAAACAGCACCACAAAGAAAAGTAATCCAGCCTACCATTGAGAGCATGTTTAGGTTGGAGGGGCAGTTCCAACGCAACCACCCAACGGCACGATTGTACAATGCGAAGCTGGCTAAAATATTAGCGCTGGACCTTCTTCCTTTTTCATTTGTGGAAGGGGTGGGTTTCCTTGAATTTGTGTCTGCCATCTGCCCTAAATGGAAGGTTCCCAGCCGGTCCTATTTCGCAAGAATTGCTGTTCCGGCACTACATCATGATGTGCTGGAATTGGTTGGACAAGCTTTGCAGCAGAGTGCTGTGCACAATATCCACTTGCAAACAGACGTGTGGACCAGTTGCCAAGCCACAGATTACATGTGCATCACTGCACACTGGATCTCTTTTGTGGGGGTTAGAGATAAGCTATCTGCACGAGGTGCTGTCGACACAGCTGCGATTTTTGAAGGTACTCGGACATGGTACTTCGCCATGGAGAAATCTCATACGGCTGAAAACATTTTACACGAGTTTCACAGCAAGGTTTTGGAATGGCTGCGGCCAAGAGGGCTTGGTATTGGTTTTGTTTCCACAGACAATGGCAGTAATGTACTTAAGGCCATGGAACTTGCTTCCTATTTCAGGGTTCCGTGTTTGGCGCACTGCATAAACATTATAGTTCAAGACTTTCTGAAAAAAGAACCCATAGTCAGCAATTTACTGGCCATCTGCCGAAGAATATGCACTAATTTCCGCCATTCTTTTAAAGCTCGGAAGCAGCTGAGGATCATCCAACGTGAACATAGGATGCCAGTCAAGGCACTCATCCAGGAGGTGGCAACACGTTGGAACTCAACGTATTATATGCTTGATCGTCTGTATGAGCAGTACAGGTCACTTCATGAATATGTCTGGAACAGAAGCGGGGATGCTACTGTTAAAGGCATGAACCTTGAGATGGATCAATGGAGCCTAATTAAATGCCTGACTGAGATGCTGTGTCCTTTTGAGGTCTTCACACATGAAGTCAGCAAGGAGGACTGTAAAATGGGCCAAGCTATCCAATTATTGCAAATGCTAGAGCATCAGCTGAATAATGTGTCTGAATCACACAAAGGTGTAGAGGACAAAAGGCAAGCCCATGACTTGGTGGAGAGCTTATACCGGCGCTTAGCTGAAAATGTAAGGATACAAAATAAAATTTTGTCACAAGAACATTACATTTGTGCCACAATTCTGGATCCACGTGCAAAATTTGGACTGAAGACATTCTTTGCTTTTTCCGAGATTGATGTTGCCCGCTACAAAAGTTGTATAGCTGAAGCAGCCAGTAAGTTGGAAAACGAACGGCTGCTAATTAAAAGCCCGCAAGATCAACCCACAAGAAGTACTGAAGCAGGCCATGCAGGATCAAGTGCAACTTCGTCGGCTGAGGGCAGTGCGTTTGGATCACAACACTCACCATCCCTATCGACCACAGAAACAATAACTGGATCATTAGGCGAGTACAATCATTACACGATTGGTATGTAAAGTTAGGCATTAATAAGCACAGTGCTGATGCACAGAAAAAACAGCACAAAAGCTTACCAGCAGCAACCCTGAACATTGAGCGGATGGTCCAGGCCTATCTGGACGACCCAACAGAGGTGTACATTGATCAAAACCCATTGCAGTATTGGTATAGGAAAAGGTCTGAATGGCCACAGCTCAGCAGGCTGGCGATAAGCTATCTGGCTTGCCCTGTCGCAAGTGTCTCTTCCGAACGTGTTTTCAGTGCTGCTGGTTCCATTGTAACATTGAGAAGGACCAGTCTCTCTCCCAAAAACGTGGAGAGGTTAACAATGATCAAAATGAATAAGCACTTCATACCACAGAATTACACAATACATGAAGCAATGGAGGAAGATGAGGACAGCGGCTCAGGTGACGAAAGTAGTGTGTCACATGATGATTAGCTACTACTGGCTGACCCCCCAGAGTTTGAGGACGACCTATACTTCCCTGACAATTAGGCTTGCACTTACTGTCTTCCTCCCTTTTTTCCCACCGTTGTTTGTGTGTCTGTCGTTCCGGTTACAAACTTGTGAATCACAACAAATCCATTACCACCGTCTTCTACTCTTCTTATTTAATATACAATTTTCAGGTGTCTGCAATTTGACAGTACAGTCCTCCGAATCCAGCTCCTCCGCTCCATCATACTGAATCTCCCACCCAAATCCATTGCCCTCATGAATGATGATTGGATGATGGTAAAATACTACAAGAAAAAAATCAAACTTTCCTAGTCCTGCCAAAAGAAGTGGAGCATGAATCAGATGACTACTATAGCTATCCTCCTTTTAAGAGCCGAGAGAGACTGGCCATTAACTGAAAATAAGATGGAACAGGTAATGATTGATGCAATGCATTGGATGCAGAGTCGCAGACTGAATGATTTTGTTGTGTTTGTTGTGCATGAATTTATGTAATTGTGCACTGCCACTAATCAACTTTCAACAGAACACACTAAACTTAACTCAAGGTGAATTCAATTTTCCCGTTCTTGCAAATAAGAAATTGCTTTTAATTCAATACAGGAAGGGGACTCACTATATCTGCGCAATGAGTATGATGACACAACAGCACCGCCCATCATGATGATGGCGAAATATACGGCCCGTTAACTTAAGATGAGAAGGAACAGGTAATGACAATTAATGGCATGCATTGGACACCTGACTCTGAGCGATTGGTCTTTGTGTTTTCGTTGTTTGTTTGTTGTGCACAAAGAGAAGTCAAAGTGTACTAGTAATCTATCTTTCAGTACACACTAAAGACTGACTCAAGTCAATAATATTTCTACTCTTGTTGTGTAATAACAATTTTACTTCTACTGCAGGCCGATCTTCACAGTCAGTCAGTAAAAGTATCGGAGATGATGATGAAGTCAGGAAGACGTTTCATGAGTGGCATAAACTTAAAAGCCTAAAGGTAAACACGTCAACAACAACCACAGCAGACCCAAATGTCTGTAGAAGTGGAATAGAGTGTAGCGGTGGGATGACTGCGGTGCATTGATTTACTAACTTAAACTGTAAAATGCTATGTTTGGAATGGATAATGTGCTTTGCCTTTGTCCAACTCTTTAAAAAAAAAAAAGTACTCTAAAGTCTTAACGTAGGATGTGCTACTGCTAAGCACTGTGGGCCTGCTCTCTCCTGTTATTGTTGAAGGTCAATGCTGGAAACAGACTAGAGTAGAGATGATGCATACATGCCACCTCGGAAAGTGTTCTTGTTGCACTACACCATAACTTGTGCATTTGTTTCAACTTTGTTTCTCAATATCCCCTTTGGTTTTCCATCTACAATTACAGGCCGGGCCTTGCCCTATACTTTGGAAAACATTACAATGCACACTTACCTTACCAATAAATCGACATTTTTGTTTCCAGCCGGGCAGTGGCGAGTGGCGAGGCGACACACCCAAGATTGATGGACGAGAGGAGGACCAAGAGGAATGCTGAGATGCAAATCCAGTCCACATTTTTTACCAGGATAACACAGTAACAGTATCCACTTTTATCTTCTTTTAAATAATTTGATTAATATTTTGTATACAATCTTTACAACAGTGTGTTCTTGGAGTTGTTATTATCATCATTAGGTTTGCTCTCGGTTTACGATTCTTCCCTACCAATATTTAAAATTTCTATTTGCTATCTGTAAAAGTATTAAGGCCGGAACAAAAGAACAAGAACTAGAAGTGTATGTAATCCGGGTCTCTCATCATCATGCATGCATTTCCTTTTTCTCCCTTAACATATGGATATGGTAGTCTTCAATGATTGTCGTTTGTTTGTCCATGCATACTGTTTTTCTATGTCAAACCTTTCCCAAAAACCCCCTTCCCATCCATTCAACAAACCCTAACCCTCTTCACCCGGGCTGTGTGACTTATTGTCGAGGTGTGACTAAATTAAATGTACACCAATACTTAATCACACACTTGCTGGGGCGGATGTGGCGAAAGCAACAGTACTTCAATTTCAAGGCAGAGCGATGATCTTCTTCTGCTTGCCCACCCATGAGTAGGATATTTTAGGTTATTTTATTTAACAAAGGAACATATACCTCAGCATGAATTGCCGGCATTGATTGGATTTGTTTGTTGTCATTCCTCATATACAGCACTAACTGTTAGGCTGTAGGCCTAGTCAAGTGACTCGACACAACTATAGTTTGTAACTCTGTCTAGTAGGCTATCCCAACCACCATTATGTTTTGTTGTCTAATATTTGAGCATATTATTGTTGCTCGGTAAGTTCTGTACTGTACTTCATTCTACTACTCCTCTAACAGTCTCTCAAAGGCGATTGACTGTCTCATTTTCTTTTTTTGCAAATGCTACCGCCCTGCTAGTGTCTACTACTACTACTATACTACCACCACCACCACCCCAATCATGGCATGTTAGAAAAAGGAAACCATCTTCACCATGCAGCCATTGCTGTGCCACAGTTGGACATAAACATCAAGCACAGGTAAGAGAGAAGTTTGGGGGAGGCAGAATTAATAATGGACATGTTGTCAATGATTTCATTTTCACACACCAGTCCAGATAAAGAATGCATAGACTAGAGGACAGACTGAAAGTACTAGAAGGACAAGTCAATCAGTGAGGTGTGTCGCATCTATCTGTTTGTGTCTTACACAGTAAGCCAATTATTTAAATCAAACACAGGCTATGGGCGGCCATGCACCAGCAAGGAAACAGTGTGATGTAAAACAGTTACCCCACCTACAAAACATTAACAACATTGCATGTAACATAGAAAAATATATTTAATTTTCCCTAACAAAAATAAACTAAACCCACAAAAGCTGACCCACCCCCCTCCCTAAACCCAACCAATGTCCAATTGTCCATAGGAGAAAAAGTCCGTAAAGAAAAAATCCCAAACCCAACGCCCAAACAAGTTCCCACCCACCCAAACAAGAATTAAAAAAGGGGCAGAACTTAATGACAGGGACTAAGGTGTGGGGCGGGACTCAAGGAGGACACGCATTTGGTGCTCTAGACGGGCGACGCAGCGTCATAGGGCGCGGCAGTTGCAGCCACAGTGGGGGGGGCACCGGAGATGGCACTACGGTGGCGGCGGGCAGCCGCCTGATGGTGGCGCCGTACCGCTGGAGGGCGGTGGCTGGGGCCCGGGGCACTGGAGGAGGCTTGAATTGCTGCCGCAGTCTCCTCCTCCTCCTCGGCTAAGACCACCAGCCACCGGTATTCCCGCTGGATTGCCCCCAGCTTCCGGCGCCGTGCCTTGGCGGCCAACTCCTTGCAGTTTAGTTTAGGAGTAGCTGTGTATCAAAAAGAAAAAACAAGACAATTGTAAAATATACTCTTAGAAAAACAGTAAGACAAGTTAATTATTTATACACATAGTGGCATGGTAGAGTAGCACTATAAAGCACAGTAGTAGATAACATTTTAAATCTCGCCCGTCCTTCTTACTTCCACCCGTCTTTCACTTTTTAGTTGAACAGTGCACCAGGTGCTCTTATCCATAAAACTTTCAAAGCGGAGTTGAAATCAGATAGATGAGGCCATTGGTTACTCAATACTCCCGCTCCTATGCAAATTAAAGGGATTCTAGTCTTCTAGTTCACTCTTCAAACGTCCCCAACAACTCATACTTACTTACGACATCGGATGGCGGCCGGACTTTGTCCGCCCACCATGCTAAAAAGGGTGGGGGTCCCGTGGGGACAATTAATTAGGATGATGCGCCCAGCATAGTGGCGGGCGCATCCTGTTTTTTTTACATTCTGATTGGCGGTGCCGAAAGCAATGCTAAAAATACATGTTGTGCTGCTTTTCCAAGCACAACATGATGGGCCCCGCACGGAGCCTGTCACATTTTGCTTTGAAAGGCAGGGGGGGTACCATAGCAAGGGTAGGTACCCTCCATGGGGGCCCCCAAGCATACTCTGCAATGTCTGCATGCCTTTCCGTGGCGGACGGCAATGCCGCTACGCAAAGGCATTCCAAAATGCAGATTATATGACTGGCGGTGTGTTCAGAGAAACACCACCGCCATATTGAACCCTTTTCCGCCTGGTCGACATATGGGGGGGGGTCTGACTCTTTTCTACAGGGATGGCGGTAGGTTTGCCCCTGTGGTGTCGGCGGTGAATACCGCCAGCCCGGCGGGGGCAATACGCCCGACATCCTAATGGGGCCCTAATTCTCAACAGTACAGTATACATACACACAGTACACCCTTGCAGTGAGTGTACTGTCAAGTTCAACAATAGTTAAGGATTATGAATCTAACTTACCACCGCCCGCCACTGGTGCTGCCACTCCCCCTACCGCTCCGTTGCTATCTGCAGCAACTGCCGCATCCTCGCCCTCTGCGTCGCCTTCTCTGGCCCCGGCAATGGTGGTCGGTAGTGCGCCTAGAAAACATTACACATTTATTAGGCGTCATATACACCTCCCCCCTATTGATCAGTAGCAAGGTTGAAAAATGAGTTAATACTAACATACATCACTAGTACAAATCAGGTAGTAGTAGAGTAGACACTAATAGTTATATATGGTCATTATTGTAGCCTTTGCTTAATTAGCCCGAGCCATGCTACCATTTTACCTTTGTGTCTTTTATTTTTGCACATGTGACGTTACCTTGCAGCTTCTTGTATAAGACACCTTTGAGCCCACATGACCTGCCTCACACTGCTACTGTCTAGTCTACGCGCTGCATACAAGCGGTCAACAAAAACATTAACAAGCCACTTTTTTAGGAAGTACTGGTGTACTGTTAGTTACTAGTCCATATTGCTTATCCATAAATGCTACACTTTTTGGCACGGCTGAGAAATGCTTGCAAGTTGCAATATACTAACGCACACCATTTCATTTTTTGCATTACAGACGGAAGATTCCCTTCTACGAACCAGAGCTTTGCAGAGCTTCTGAATGATGAAACAACTACCAGTACTAGGTTCTCCTAAGGTGAGGGGTCCCTTCACTCACATCTTCATTTATAAATTTATATAAACTAAATTCCTAGGGGATGGTGGTGCTGCCTTCCACCACTGTTCAGTTATCATGATTTAATTCCCAACTGTATAAGTGTAACAATGTTTATTGTTTTAATGTTATTGATTTTCCGGTTGGTACTGCATTTTATAATAAAACAATGTTCAACACTCCGTCCATCATTTCCTTTGGTTTTTGCTATAATAAAACAATGTACAGAGCTTCTCAATTCAAAATAAACATTTTGAACTTACATAGACTTGGTGGTATTTGGTGTGGACTAACTTACACGAGTGAGCAAATTAAAGTAAGGGTGTGCATTTGCATTGCTTCCACGACTGAGAGGTTGGGTGTGTTATGTTCTGGGTTGTCTACTTGTTGGGTATCTTGGGGGGAGGGTTCGGAGACCTAATAGTTATGACAAGACAGTACTATAGTCGAGCAGTGGAATTGTGGTGGGTGCTGAATTTCTGATTGAGGTGTGTGAGGAAGGTCCAACCTACTATCACCAACATCCTATTTTCTTGTGCAAAGGTCTGTCTATGTGCAAGATCCCTACAACAGTAGTAGTATGTCCTATAGGCTATCATATCAAAATAGTAATAAATCTGGTTGGACTTTTGTTTCTGTGAATTTTCAAAGCCTCAAGATTAACAAAGACTCAAGATCAATAAGACTAGAAGTAGTACAAGACGACGACGCAAAGGATTGGACTCAATGGCTAGAGCTACTGGTGAATATGAGTTTTATATTACAACCTTTCACATAAAGAGTGGCACTGGCCAACTGGGCAAGACTAGCTACTACAGTACAGACAGACTGATAGTATTAGTAGTAGAAGTACTGAGAGTCATCATAGCAGAGGCAGGGATAAGATTTTTGAAACCGTACAGATCGAAGGATAATTGTTGGCAAAAAAACAGCATTTGGAAACTGAAACAATAGTTTGTGAAAAATATGGTGCAGTAAAAGTTATGAAATAAGAAATATTATTAAAAACAAGAAGACTTACTGGGGCCAGCAGAAGAGCCCTCATTGGTGTCCTCCTGGTGCTGTTCGGACTGTTGTCCTGCCGAACCCCCCCTCCCTGTCTGTCTGCCCCTGGGTGCTGATGAACAGGAAAGATATAAGAAAGAGACAAACATTGATGGATGGTGTCAAACAAATACAATATTTTTCAACAACGGTCAAAAACACTTATGGTAAACAACAATTGCAATAACTAAATTGACCGATCTCATCTGGTCAACAAATAGTATTGGGGGATTCGCGGAGCGACTACTTAAGTTACTATTTATCAACAGTAATCCTGTCTTCCATTCTGATTCCAGAATACTAAGTTACAACTAAGCCTAAGTACGACGTACCACCCAACCTAGCCCACCTATTCCAGGCATGCCAATTGTACATTAAGTATGCATTTCCACTTCTTTTATTCCTCAACAATGCATATGGTCAAATGGAGGACACATGACTACATTTTTTGTATACACCAAATTTTGGGTTGATTGATTGATGCTGATATTCTGCTAGTGCTAAGCCAATTACCACCACTCATTGAACAAACTAGAAAAGGTTCTAATAAAGACTGCCATACTAGCAGCACATCACGTAACTGAGGGGGAATCACACATACCACTAACAAATTAGAAACTCATACAAAGTACCTAAACCTAAGTATCAATCCGCCCCTATCTATTAGTGACAGGACAAAGTAAGGAGTGGACTAGAGTCACTGTAGCATTACGTAACTTAATTTCTCTAAAATAAACTCGTACAGAATCACGCTAAGCGAGCGCAAACGCAAAGTTGCAAACAAGTAAGATTAGCGCAGAAGAGCACCTGTGTCATAAAAAATCACAGAAGACTTTTAAACGTAATTAACCTGGAATGTAAGCAGCAACATTCTAGCTGGTTGGAAGAAAAAAAAGATATTCGCAATATATAACACAGAGCAGAAGAACAGACACAAAGTAGTAATAATTAAATAGGTACTCACCAAGCCCCGGGACCTCCACTCCTAGCAGGTCCAGCAGGTCCTGCTCACGGGCCAGGATGTCGGACCACTGGTGCGTCAGCTGTGCCTGGGTGCGCCGGACCCCAGAGAAGCGCGACACTGCCCGGTGCACCTTCCCCCACCGCTGCCGGCGCTCCCGGAGGCCGTACTCGGACCAAGGCCTGCCACCTGCTGCCAGGGTTGAGGGAAGGTGGCGCTGCACAAAGAAAATTAGTGCAGCCAACTCCACCTCCCCAAATAAGGCCCGTGCCTGCACCCCTTGTGGGCGCCGCCTTCCGCAAGGAAGGCGGTCGCGGCTCTGGCTGCGACGGCGACCAGCCCTACCCTTAGACATGGTACTGGGGTAAGAAAAGGTAATAAAATTAAAGAAGTAAAGGAAATAAATAATAGCAGGCAATAGAAAGAGAAAAAGTAGCTAAAAAACAAAAAAAGGAGACAAAAACCAAAAATATAGAAGCTGGAAAATAGTAAGAGAAATAATAAATAAGAAAGATAAAAAAAAAAGTGGGTTGAAACAAAGGATTGAAAAGATTTGGAGAGGATTGAAAACCAGGCCCCAGAACCATGCAATAGAGTGAAAAACAAGATGGCCGCGCCCATTGCGATCGTGCGCAAGTTCGCGCGATATTTTCTCCCCGAGCAAGCAAAAAGCAACGCGATCAAGTGAAAGCGGTCGCGAACAGGAAATATCTACTGCGAACAGGCGCGAACATGCATTGCGCGACCCGGAACAGAAAGTAAGCATCGCAAGAGGGCGGGACAAGTGAAAACAAGATGGACGCGCCCTTGAGCAACCGCATGGGTAAGTTGGCGACCCGCGATCACGCAAAAAATACCGCGAACAGGCGGGAATAAAACTTCCGCGTCTTCGCGATATTTCCGACGTGTTTGCGGAGATTTTTAGCATTTTTGCGATAATTTGCAAAAGTTAATTTCGCAAATTCTGCCCACCCCTAGAGTAGATACTGAAGTGGAAAGGGTAGTGAGAGAATGTTCCTCATGTATTAATTCTGACAAATCTCAAAGAGTTACCACTCCTCCCTTGTGTCCTGTTTCATGTCCAGAGATGCCTTGGGAAACCTTAGGTTTAGATATCACTGGGCCCATCACTAAGAATGATTGCAGTCTGTATATTTTAGTAGCTGTGGACTATTTTTCAAAATGGCCGGAAATCAAGGTAGTGGAGAAAGCTGATTCTGCTAGTGTTCTGGAGTTTATGGATGAGTTGTTCCAGAGAGAAGGACTTCATAAAGTTATCATAACTGATAATGGAGTTCAATTCAAGTGTCATCTTTTAGAAGATTTTTTGAAACGTAATGGCATAATATACAAAGTCACTTCAATTTATCATCCTAGCGGGAATGGTGAAGTAGAAAGGTTCAATCGTGTAATCAAGGACTCCATTCAATTAGCCAATCTCAGAAGCCAAGTTTGGGTGGTAAGAATTAAGAAAATGGTTTGGATGTATCGTATCACTCCTACTGTTACTGGGTACAGTCCTTTTACTATCATGAAGGGGCGTGTGCCATTCACTAAGGATAACCAATGTTGGTTGAAGCATTCAAGATTATTAGAATTGTCACCAGAACATGTTAAAAACATTATGTCACATCAAGAGAAGTATAAGAAATACTATGACTCTAAGCATAACGCTAGAGAAGTTGTTCTAGTAGTTGGTGATTTAGTGTGAGTCAAATTACCCTTTAAGGTGAGGAAGGGCCAAAGTAAATTTTCAAAGCCTCTTAGTGTGGTTGACATTTTTAAGAATTCAGTTAAGTTGTTAGATGGTAAATTTTGGCATATTGGAAGAGTAGTAAAATGCAATGAAAAAGTAAACAAGTGGGTCGAAATCCAAGAAGTTACCCAAGAGACGAAAAGTTTCCATTGGCTCGATTGTGAAGGTGAGAAATCTGATTGTATGTCAAAGTCTGTGCAGGATGAGAATTCTGTACAGATTGAAGCTCCTTCAGTTACAACTCAGTTGGAGAATTATTTTGATCCTGCACAGATTGAGAATTAAAACTCTTCTGATTCTGTACAAATTGAAGGTACTCCTGATGCTGTTTTTCTCAATTCTGCTTCTTCAGACTTGGTTGAACGAGAGGGTGTGTCTGTTCCTGATTTTTAATCCACAGGTAAAAACATTGTTGTCAACAAGTTTGGTAGAATTGTAAAACCACCTGATTATCTTAAAGATTTTGTCACTGGATAGTTTCTCCTTTGTTTTTTATTTCTTTTCTTTTTTTCCTTTAGTTGTTTTAAAAACTTATAAGGAAAAGTTATTATATCATTTTAGCTTTACTAATGTTAAAGGAGAAAATGTATTGAATTTTAATTTTTACTAATGTTAATGGAAGATGTGTTATTTTAATTTTACTAATGTTAAAGGGCGAAGATGTGTTATGTCTATGTCATATTCTTATTTGCATATTGTAGCGTGCTCATTGTGTTACATCACTGATGACACTTGGAATCTCCAAGTGTCATCGGTGATCAGTTGAGGAGTCATTGTGTTTGGTGCAGCTCTGCGGAGCTGTGTATGCTGTGCTGGCCTTATTACCTGGAACTCAATAAATAACTTCTAATTTACAAGACTTCTGGAGAATTTCTACATAACATAATCATTCCCTTTTGTTTCATTAAAACATTTCCAAATATCACAAATGGCCAACTGCTTGCCTGTAGGTAAGGCTCTTACAAAGACGCGTGGACGTGAGTGTCTTTTCATATTTATTAAGTAAATGGGAATGGCCCCCAGCCAGTAGTTTCCCCAACAGTCACTGCTGCTCCATCCCCTAGAACACACACGTTGTAGAATTGGAAGCAACAGTGCATGCCTTCATAAAAATGAGAAAATAATCACATAGCTATAACACATCTCCCCTCCTTAACAAAAACAAAACAGCATGAACACTGGTAATACACATAAATGAACAATGCAAACAATAAAAGAAAAAGCTGACACTAAAAGTGTCAAACCAGGAGGTAATACCCCTTTTCTAAAGCCTAGTAGTAGTAGTAGTAAAACTCAATTACAAACATATGATCCCAAATATCTGGGCCTGGATTTACATGGCATACTGGGATCCCTATGAATTTCCAAAGGTCTTCCAACTTCACCGCCACTTTTTCTCAACCACTCTCTACTTTCTGGTTCATTGCATATTGCCACTCTTCTGGTGTTCCACCATTTTCCATCATCCAACGCAACAGCATTCCCTCTTAGTTCAACAATCACCCTGGGCGTCCATAGCTTAGAATATCCTTTCTTTTGGAGATGGTCAGAATGCACTCCAACTAACATGCCTTTGTTAAATATTTTGCATTCTTTCCTCACATTATCATTGTGACTCAGTCTGTACCTCGTTTGATATTTGTCCACGTTCTCCCGTAGATCTTTATTATTCAAATTAATTGTTCCAGCTCTTGCCATCCATGCTGCTTCTGCTACTGTACACAGCACCCTGCCTTTCAGCAAACTAAAAGGTGTAACTCTGTCAGAACACAGACTGGTTAACCACGAACCTTAGAAGCCGGATACCGCTGGAGCAATGAATGATGCTGTGTAACCCTATCCCCACGACAGAATGACCTGCGAGTATACGACTACAACTCAACAGGAAACACCATGATAGGGGAAAAGGGAAAAAAGGGACAAAAGAAACAATAATACTGCGGCTGGGAAAACACATGATGGGGAATGGACCTGGAGTTGTAGGCTTCACTCCTAGTCGTGTCACTCCAGCTGTCTAGCCCTGTGTTCCCTGTAGTAAAACACAAGCACAACACATATATAACAGCCACAGTATGTAGAATGAGCAATCTCTTAAGAATTATGTCAAAGCACTTACGTTTAACCTTGCCGCACTCATCCTCATGTAAAAAACACAAAAACCAAAAATAAACCAATGAAATAAATAAGCACTACTTTAAATGAGACCATAGTGCCTGAGCTCTATCCTGCAGAGGAACTGCACCCCTGAAACCAAAACATACAGGGGCAGATTTTATTCAGACTTGCACCACTTTTACGCCGCCGTTGCGTCACTTTTGTGACGCAGCGGCGGCGTAAACCCTGCGCCATGTTGCACCCCATTTACATCGTGACGCATCCATGGAGATGCGTCACGGTGTAAAGCCCTGCGCCACATGAAACCTGCGTCAGGTTTCATGTGGGCGTTTCTACTCAGGGGGGGCGTTCCGTCGCAGGAACACCCCTGAAAAGTGACTCAGTGAAATCTATAAGATTTCACTGAGCCACTTTCCCAACGCTGATGCGTCAAAACCCTGCGCCTGCTTGAAGCAGGCGTAAGGATTGACGCACCATGTTAGGGATAGGGTAGGTTGGAACAGTGCTGGAGTTGCGTCACGCTTGCGACGCAACTTCAGCACTGCGCCAACCTTACGCCGGCAGATGCGTCACGTATCTGCTTGTCCTTGCGCCACGATGCACCGCATTGTAAATGCGGCGCATCTGCGGTGGCGCAAGGGCAAACTTGCGTGACGCATCTTCCCTGGCGCATCCATGCTGATTTGCAGGGATGCGCTAGGGAACATAAATCTGCCCCACAGTGTACTTAGCTTGGTAGATGCAGTCCAGAGTAATGAGAATGTCTCTTCCACTGCAGGGTTAAATCTAAGGCACTGGAGTCTAAAAATAAACTAATATGAGTTGCCATGCTGTGCCTGCGTGTTCATCTGAAAACACGAAAGATTGCACAATACTCCGAGCCTCTAAACGGCTCATGGTCACACTTCAGCGTTTTAGTGTTTCCCAAGGGAGACCAATGGCAAACTGTTATGAGCCTCTCAACGGCTTGTAGACGTGCTCCAGCACTTTCGTAAGTGGTTCCCCGAGAGAAAAGCAAAAAATGCTCTGAGCCTCTCAACGGCTCGTAGGCACGCTCCAGCGCTCTCGTAAGTGGTTCCCCGAGGGAAAAAAGGAAGAAATGCTTCGAGCCTCTTAACGGCTCATGGTCACGCTTCAGCGCGTTTGTATTGCCCAAAAACAGCAAAGGAAAACAGCATCAAGCCTCGTAACGGCTCGTAAACGTGCTCCAGCCCATTTGACAGTGAAGAGTATAGAGTCCCACAGCTGCTCGCAATTGTGCTCAAGCGCTTCTACGGGGATCTGCACAATGCCAGCAGGAACGGAAGGGAAAGAAGGCAAAAAGGAGGTGTGGAACCTGAAGCGTCCTATTACCAGCGTGCAGCAACACAATGTCTTGGAACAGACTGTCCAGGTGAATGACTTCTCACAATTGACAAGCACCCGGCTGCCCGTAGGTGGTGCTTAAGTAGTTCCCTGTAGTAGAACCCATGAGATCCTCTCTCTTCAAATTATGGGTGATGTAGTCCTACCTCACACACACACCATTCTTCCTGTTCCACACATTCTTGTACCTAGTATGTGTTTCCCTCCACACTATCTATGCCTTAACGTGACAGAACCCCCTCTCAACGACCGACGTCCCGACGGTCCACCAGGCCCAGGCCTAGAGGGAAACTGTGAGTGAAAACACCTAAGAAGCCCAGGGCAGTGATGGTTGGATCTAGGCTCCCACAAGCGGTCCTCAGGACCATACCCCTTCCAGTCAATGAGGTAATGCACCCGCCCTCTAATGAGTTTGGAATGGAGAATACACTTGACCTAGTATTCTTTTTCCCCATCGACTTCCAGAGGCTGTAGTTTAAAGGGTAGTCTAGCCTGTGGGAGACAGGGCTGTAACAGGGAAACATGAAACACCGGATGGATGTGCCAAGAAGAGGGGAGTGTCAATCTCATTGCAACAGGGTTGATTATTTTTTCAATGGGATAGGGACCCACAAACTTAGGTTTTAGCCGGGCGTTACTGTAATAGCTATAGTGGTGTTGTCATGGCACTATGAATGTTCTATTAGCTCCTGGGTGATAGAATGTTTGTGCTTGAAGCATAGACTCATTCCCTGGAAGCTGTTGTTGAGATGAGCAGTAATAAATACGTCTTTAACTACAAATCGGTGGTGACTGTGGTCACTCAATTGGCAACGCGTTTTGGGATACTGCTCATCCTCCGTTCGTACCCACGTGTGTGTGTGTGGAGTTGTGCCGTCACTGTCTTGATTACTTTGTCACTGGAACAACAAGTATAACAATTTTCAACCATACTCTCTATATGCCGATCCATTGAAGGCCACCAATAAATGGAACGAACTCTGTGCTTAGTACACGTCTGCCCCAAATGACCTTCGTGCCCTGCCTTAATTATGCGATCTCTCAAGCTCGCTGGAGGTACAAATTTGTCACCACGCAAAATCATTTCACCTTCCTCTAAAGATAGTTCATCAGCCACCTTAGCAAAAGGTTGTAATTCAGAGTCTAAATGTTTCTCCTTTGGCCACCCCTGAATGATACACCTTTGAACTTCTTTAAGAACAGAATCTGCTTTTAACGCATCAAACCATTCATCCTCCTTGAAACACCCCTCTTTACAAACATCAATACTTGCAATCAAGCATTCCTCATCTTCTTCTGCAACACATTCTTCTTGTACCACCGGCAACGGCAATCTAGAAAGAAAATCTGGTCTAATATTTTTTCCCCCAGGAATATGTTCAACAATAAAGTTATATTGAAGAAGCTTAGACCTCAGCCTAGCAATCCTGGGCGTATGATCTTTTACAAGCACACCATTGAGAATGGGAACGAGAGGTTTATGATCAGTCATAAGCTTAAAAGATCTACCCCAGAGGAAACCTTTGAATCTCTCAACTGTCCAACAACAAGCAAGAAGTTCCCTCTCAATCACAGAATAGTTTTTCTCACTGGGACGCAATGATCTGGAAATGAATCCAACCGTATGTTCTGACCCACCTTTCATTTGAGTCAACATGCCACCTAGACCATCCAAACTAGCATCCACAGACACAATGGATTCCAAAGCAGGGTCATATGGAGTAAGAATGTTACAGTGGTTCAATTCATTCTTGATTTTTTCAAAATCATCCTGACACTCCTTGGTTCAGCCCCCTCTGCTAACTCTGGCAAAGGTAAATGCTCAAGTACGGCTTGGCCCTCAATATCCATATTTCCAGAAACAGCCCATTGCACACAATCAACTAAAATACGGTTCATGCGCTCAATGAAACCATTACCCTGTGGGTGATAGAGAGCTACACACTTGTGGAGAATACCCGATTGACTTAAAAAACAAGACATTTCCTTGGAGACAAATTGCACTCCATTGTCTGACACTAATTCTTTAGGAAAACCTTCCCTTGCAAACAGGCTTTCTAAAAACTTGATAACTTTGGTCGTATTAGGCTCAGTCATAAAACACACTTCCCACCATTTACTGTAATAATCCGCAACCACCAAAGCGAATCTATACTTGCTAGATAAGACATTAAACGGACCAATGAAGTCTAAAGCCAGCTTCATCCAAGGCCCTGAAGGTAACTCAACTCTTACTTTGGGAGGAGTCACTGTCTTGATTACTTTGTCACTGGAACAACAAGTATAACAAGGAGTAGACGCAAAAGAATTGTTCCCAAACGTATGGATTTGTAACATGTTACAGTTTTATAGATTGTATCAAGCTTGTTTTTGTGTTTTTAGTGAATTTATTTGTTATTCATTTTTCTTTATATGAAATGTATTTATTTTGTGTTGCTGTTTTTGTTTTATTGTTTTGTTGTTATTATTTATGCAAAGAAGGGAGATATTGTAATAGCTATAGTGGTGTTGTCATGGCACTATGAATGTTCTAATAGCTCCTGGGTGATGGAATGTTTGTGCTTGAAGCATAGACCCATTCCCTGGAAGCTGTTGTTGAGATGAGCAGTAATAAATACGTCTTTAACTACAAATCGGTGGTGACTGTGGTCACTTCAGTTACCTTTCAGAAGCAGATGTTTTGTATCGAGCCACACTCTATCCCCCACACTATAGGACGGCACTGGGGAACTTTTCTTAGCAGTTCGGGCTGGACTGTTCCCATGAGGCACAGGGTCAGACTGATTTGCATATGGCCATGTCTGAACTGGGGTGGCAGAGTGGGCTAAAGAACGGTGATGGATTAAACCCAGATCAGTTGACTGGGGGTGAGTGCTTGCAATGTTCAACACTCCGTCCATCATTTCCTTTGGTTTTTGCTTTGTTCGCCATAAGTTGGCAGGGTATGCTCCGACGTGAGTCCCTTGCTCACTTTGCCACTGGATTCAAGCAAGCCTGGCTGAAGACGGCTGAAATGCCAGAAACCGGTCCTAGGAAGCTTGTTTCCGGTCCAGGGAAGACATGGCTTGGCAGTTCAGGCTGGACTGTTCCCATGAGGCACAGGGTCAGACTGATTTGCATATGGCCATGTCTGAACTGGGGTGGCAGAGTGGGCTAAAGAACGGTGATGGATTAAACCCAGATCAGTTGACTGGGGGTGAGTGCTTGCAATGTTCAACACTCTGTCCATCATTTCCTTTGGTTTTTGCTTTGTTCGCCATAAGTTGGCAGGGTATGCTCAGACGTGAGTCCCTTGCTCACTTTGCCACTGGATTCAAGCAAGCCTAGCTGAAGACAACTGAAATGCCAGAAACCGGTCCTAGGAAGCTTGTTTCCGGTCCAGGGAAGACATGGCTTGGCAGTTCAGGCTGGACTGTTCCCATGAGGCACAGGGTCAGACTGATTTGCATATGGCCATGTCTGAACTGGGGTGGCAGAGTGGGCTAAACAACGGCGATGGATTAAACCCAGATCAGTTGACTGGGGGTGAGTGCTTGCAATGTTCAACACTCCGTCCATCATTTCCTTTGGTTTTTGCTTTGTTCGCCATAAGTTGGCAGGGTATGCTCAGACGTGAGTCCCTTGCTCACTTTGCCACTGGATTCAAGCAAGCCTGGCTGAAGACGGCTGAAATGCCAGAAACCGGTCCTAGGAAGCTTGTTTCCGGTCCAGGGAAGACATGGCTTGGCAGTTCGGGCTGGACTGTTCCCATGAGGCACAGGGTCAGACTGATTTGCATATGGCCATGTCTGAACTGGGGTGGCAGAGTGGGCTAAAGAACGGTGATGGATTAAACCCAGATCAGTTGACTGGGGGTGAGTGCTTGCAATGTTCAACACTCCGTCCATCATTTCCTTTGGTTTTTGCTTTGTTCGCCATAAGTTGGCAGGGTATGCTCAGACGTGAGTCCCTTGCTCACTTTGCCACTGGATTCAAGCAAGCCTGGCTGAAGACGGCTGAAATGCCAGAAACCGGTGCTAGGAAGCTTGTTTCCGGTCCAGGGAAGACATGGCTTGGCAGTTCGGGCTGGACTGTTCCCATGAGGCACAGGGTCAGACTGATTTGCATATGGCCATGTCTGAACTGGGGTGGCAGAGTGGGCTAAACAACGGCGATGGATTAAACCCAGATCAGTTGACTGGGGGTGAGTGCTTGCAATGTTCAACACTCCGTCCATCATTTCCTTTGGTTTTTGCTTTGTTCGCCATAAGTTGGCAGGGTATGCTCAGACGTGAGTCCCTTGCTCACTTTGCCACTGGATTCAAGCAAGCCTGGCTGAAGACGCTGAAATGCCAGAAACCGGTCCTAGGAAGCTTGTTTCCGGTCCAGGGAAGACATGGCTTGGCAGTTCGGGCTGGACTGTTCCCATGAGGCACAGGGTCAGACTGATTTGCATATGGCCATGTCTGAACTGGGGTGGCAGAGTGGGCTAAAGAATGGTGATGGATTAAACCCAGATCAGTTGACTGGGGGTGAGTGCTTGCAATGTTCAACACTCCGTCCATCATTTCCTTTGGTTTGAACTTTTCTTATCCACATAATGTTTGTCATATGATTGTGCTTTGCCTGACTGTGAATTGGCATCCTGCAAAACTGCTCTGAGATGTGCATGGTGTTCCTGAATGGTAGGATGTTTAGATTGCATAGGCCATTCAAGGGGTAACATGTTAGGATGATATTCAGTTAGGCAAAAGAAAGGGGAACACCCCAGAGTGGAATGCTCTGCGTTATTATATGCAAATTCTGCCATCCACAGAAGTGTGCTCCAATCTTCCTCGTGTAGTAGAGTAAAGCTTTTGATTCAGTCTTTCAGATTTGCCGTCTGTCTGCGGATCGTAGCTAGTGGAGAGATGAGCATCTACTTTCATAACATCACAAAGTGCCTTACAGAACCTTGAAGTAAATTGGGTTCCCCTGTCTGTAATGATTACCGCTGGTATTCCATGAGAGCACACAATATATGCTGCAAAAACGCTTGGGCCAATTCCACTGAGGTTGTTAATTTTGTCATCGCAATGAAGTGACCCATCTTGGTCAGGTGATCAATGATGACCAGTATGGTATTATTGCCTGAGCTGGGAGGCATATCCACGATAAAGTCCATGGACAGTGTGTGCCAAGGTATCGGAGGTATAGGTATGGGTATGGGTTGAAGCAATCCACAAGGTTGTTTGTGTTGTGCCTTCCCTTGGGTACAGATGGCACATTCAGAAAAGTATTTAGCGGTGTCTTCCTGTATAGTTATCTACCAAAAATACCTTTTCATAGCCTGAACAGTTTTCTGTATCCCCAGGTATCCACCCAGTGTAGAGTCATAGATCCAGGGTAAGGCTTGCTGTTATAAAGGACCTTCCGTTATATACAGCCTTTTATCATGATACAGTAGATTGTTTATGGACGAATGGTGTTCGGGGTCTTCTATCACCCATGCCTGATAATCTATTCCCATAGTTTGTTTTCTCACCTCACCCAAAAAGTCTTGCGTCGTCGTCAAGGCCAGTATCTCCTCAGGAAAGGAAGCTTTATGCAGTATGACAGAGGACTACACGACCTATTTACAAAGTCTGGAAGCACAGAATCACAGGTGTTCTACATGGGCATATCAACCATTATTTAGAGTTGCAGCCTGTTTTGCTTTCTCCTCATATTCGTTCAGACCCCTGAGTGTTGTGTTAAAGTTATGGATCCATTTACACTCACGAAAGTTCACAGTATTAGAGTAATTACCGCCTTTTACATTGAAGTGGACTTTCTCGATAATCCACCACTTAAGGCTCTCAGCCGAGTGGCCGAAAGTGGTGAAATGGTCCACTAAGGGGGCCCCCTGCACTGAACAACGTATGCGACTGCAGTGCTGTAGGATGCGAGCCTTAGCCTTTTGTGTCGTCTGGCCAATGTATAAGAAGTTACATGGGCATTCAATTGCGTATATAACCCCTGCTGAGTTACAATTGGTATGGTCTCGCAAGGTATGTGTGTAACCATTATGTGTGGAACTTTTCAGTTCCTATGTCATGAAGCACGCCTTACAGCTCCCACATTTGAAATGTCCCTTTATAGGTAGATTATTCCATAAAGGGAGTTGAACATTCGTGGGTTTTACAGGAAGTAGAGATTTGACCAGATGCTCTTTGAGATTTTTACCTTTCTTAAAGGCGTGCATGGGAGGATCAGGTATACCTATATCCTCCGCTACCAGGTGCCAATGTTTATTGATGTTTTTTTTTATTTCATGGCACTTGGTGCAAAAAGTAGTGACACAAGTCAAACGTTCCTGCGCCAGAGAAGGTTTTGATTTAGGTTCCAGAAGGAATTTTCGTGGTGAGAACTAAGCCCGTTTACGTGCTTTTTTGAGGAGACTGGCCGGGTAGCTGCGTTCTTTTAAGCGACATACCAGGTCAGCCGACTCTGTAAAGTAGTCAAATGTCTTGGAACAGTTGCGTCTGATCCTAAGGAATGGCCCATAGGGCAGGTTATCCCTCAGACTGCGTGGGTGGTGGCTTGAGTACCTTCAAAGGGTGTTCCTTTCACTTTCTTTTCTATATAGAGTTGTGTGTAGTTTACCTTCCTCCGCCCTGATTGTAATATCTAGAAAGAGAATCTTCTTAGTGTTATATTCATGGAGGAATTGAATGTCATTTGACCTCTCGCTTAACCAGGAATGGAAAAGTTTTAGATGTTCCTCTGTGCCCCGCCAGATCATAATGACATCATCTATATATCTGCCCCACATCTTGATTTTGTCTCTAAAGGGGTTCATATCATTTAATACATATCGGTGTTCATAGTTATTCATGTAAATAATAGCCAGATTTGGAGCAAAACTTGCCCACATGGCTACGCCTTTAGTCTGTATGAAATTATCCCCCTTGAATTTTTTAGTCATGGCAATTTCGAGTAGTTGGAGAATGAACTCCATGGGTACTTGTGTTGGTCTAGGTCTTTCGTCTAGTACTTCTTTAATGATATTGAGAGCAGCCCCCTGGGGGATGCTCGTATAAAGCGAAGTTATGTCCATGGTGACCAATATATCTTCCATGTTGTTAAAAAGAAGGTCATCTAACAGTTTGATGGTCTCCATTGTACCTCTCAGGTAAGCAGCTGTATTAACTGCAATTGGTTTGAGGAACAAGTCTATGTATTTACATAGAGGCTCCAGAATGTAAATACACGAGTGTATCAATGTTGTATATAAGTTGTCCAATGTACATATGTATGTCACCATGATCATTTAACAATTCATTTTTTACACAAAATTAATTGTATCCATATTGTATATTTCTTTGTGGTCTAATGGCACCGTAATCATCCTGTAATATTTCGGCACCTGGTGTTTCAATGGCACCGTAATCCTCCTTTAATAGCTCTGCACCTTAGGCCTCCAAGCATTACAGTCTTGTCATCGCGGGCACACCACGTACAGAACAGTCCTTGCATCATTTCAGAGCAATCGCTTCGACAGCTGGGTCGGGGCTCACGCAGTTCCCTAGGTGACGCTCATGGGGAGGCACCGCGCTGGGATACCGGAGGCATAACGTGCACGCCACCCGCAGCCGGCCTTCCTTTAAAACCTACAGCTTCTTGCCTTTCAGTCCCTTTGGCATCTGTCAGAACAGGTCCTGTGAGGCATGACACTCCGGCATTCTTCGAGGTGAGGTTCCTAGTCTTAGGCTATGTTTTCCCCTTCCAATGTTTTTCGAACCTGCCACTAAGTGTCCACTCTATTTATTATGTAGGATTGGATCCTTAACCCCGAACAGATCGAAATTGTTCACGTACAAGGACTTCAGTAGCAGTTGTCCCTCTAGCGCACTCATACCGCTCATTGCGGGCAAGTGGTTTCGCCACAATTATCACCTCCCTAGCTAAGCGCTGCACACCCCTTTTAAGCACTGTCATTGTCAATTTTTATGTAATTTTACTTGAATGAGGACTTCATTAGCAAATGTCCTCCCAGCGCACTCACACCGCTACCTGCGGGTAAGTGCTTCCCTACCTAGCGCTGCACATCCTAATTAAGCGCTGTCATTTTAATGTAATTTAACGAGATTGAGGACTTCATTAGCAGTTGTCCCCTGAGCACACTTACACCGCTCAGTGCGGGTGAGTGATTTCGCCACAATTTCACTCCTCCAACTTAGTGCTGCACACCCTTATCAAGCGCTGTTAAGTAATGAGTATTTTGCTCCTTCTCAGACCCTTCCACTTATGGGAATGCCCTTGTTTTTGGACTATCAATGGCGACATCGTCGTGGGCATCTACATTAGGTCAGTATACAGACTTTCTCTCCATTCCCACTACCCCTCCATGGTGTGGTAACTACGCCCACTTAAATCCCTTTTATCATTATCATTATCCTAGGTTGCCCCTCTCCCCTCCTTGTCCTGAAGAAGACCGGCACGCGGAGGTTTCAAATCGCCCTCTTCGCCTAAGACGGGTCCAAACGTCGACGCATCTCCCCAGCAAAGGCCTGCTCCATAATTTATCCCCCCACTGAAATTGGATGTTGCATCTATGCACTCGAGAGTAATGTAAATAGATTACAAAAGACTGTGGACAGGCCTATGAAAATTGGTTCTTGTATAGACCAGTGCCCTCTACAATAAGGAACATTGTGTATCTTTGAACACCTTGATTTCTCACTCTCTTTTCACGAGCACTAAACCCCTTTTCCTTTTTCCTTGTGCAACCTTCTCTTAAATGTACATGGCAATTACATTACCGGATGCCTGATGTTTGTATTTCAATTACAAAGAATAAATAAATAAGGACCTTTCCTAAGTAAATCTTGTGTGGCTTTAATTTGTATAAGTATATTGGAGGACCTTACTGTTTTACAAGGGTGTGTATACACAAGTGTACCATATCCATTATCTCAGGTTGACCCTCCTGTCAACCCTAAAATCATTATTTCCTTATTTAAATACCTCCTCTAAAGCAGTCAATGACCAACTTTCTTTATATTATTCTGTACCCAGGTCCTGTGACGTTTATTGGGTTACCCCATTATTTTGTAATGTCTTTGATGTAGTGTCCAGGTTTCCAACAGTACATATACAATCTCTGTCTTCTTCTTTTTTCTCCTTCATCTTGACTTATGGGCCCTTGTATTCAACTGATGTGCATAGGTTCTGTTCCATCTGTGGTATGCAAGTGTTCCTCCAGTACGGGCTTAGGGCGCGACGAACTTCGTTTCCGTTCGGGACTTGTCTCCTTTCCGTTCAGTGTTGACTTCAATTTCCTCTGTACAGAATTTACATTTGTCCAACCCGATGGTTAAACCTGCTTTCTCCAGTTTCTGTAGCACCATCTTGAGTACATCATCGTGTTGATTTACATTTTTTCCCCAAATCAACACATCATCTTGAAACACCAAGACATTGGGCATGTCTTTAAGTATTTCCTGCATGACAGTCTGGAAAACTGCGGATGCAGATGCCAGACTGAAGGGCATACGAATGAATCAGTAAGCTCCCTCAGGTGTTTTGAATGAAGTAAAGTGCCTCAAAACCTTCTCCAGCAAAGTTTGGTGGTATGCATTGGATAAATCCAGTGTATTTAAGTACTTCCCCCCTTTCACACTGACTAACATTTTGTTAATTCTTGGTAAAGGATAACGATCAATCCAGATGCAGCTATTCAGAGCCCTGAGGTCGACACACATCCTAATTTTCCCATTTGGTTTCCTGGCAATTACAATAGGACTTAACCATTCCGATACTTCTATTGGTTCAATTACCTTTTCATTACATAGCCTTTGCAATTCTTCCTTCACAACCCTCTCTATGACAGTGGAACATTTCTGACTGTATTTACTTTAGGTAATGCCCCTTGTTTTACTACTATACAGTGTCCAAATTTGGTCCCAACTCCTTCTTGAATAACCTAGGAAACAAGTTGACCCATTAGTTTTCAAACTGGGACGCAGTTATCAAAACTTGTTTGGGATGATTGAGGTGGAGTATCATTCCTAAGGACTTTTGTTCCCTCCAACCTAACAAAGATCTTCCTTTTTCAACAGCATACGCCTGGCTTAATGCCCTTCTATCAAGATACACCAATTCAGTTTAAAAAAAAACTGATACTGGTAATCTCTCGCCACCATACCCCTCAGGCTCGACATCTGTGATGGATAACTTCACTGATTCTACTTTCTCCCATGTTTTTCTGTCAATTAATGTAAAGGGAGAGCATGAGTCTGCCCACATTAACATCTCTATCCGCTTAATGGTGATATTACAGTTAGGAGGGCGATGGGGACATGTGTGTAACTCATTTTTGTCACCATCTACCACCATCACCTCAATGCTGTCGTCATCGCTACCATCCACGTCATAGGACATAAAGGCATCTTTGTTCACCATATTCATAGAATTCCTGAACCTAGAAGTTTGACCTTGTTTGCATGTCCTGGAAAAATTACCTACTTTCTTGCATTTGAAACATGTGCTATTCACTGTAGGACAATTGCTAAATTGTGCTGTATGCCTTGTGCTTCCACATCTAAAACACTGTCTGGTTTTAGTATTTACAACGGGTTTCATTCTTGCATTAGTTTCGGTATTAGATTTATGTACAGTTTTTTATGGCACATACATCGCAAGACTTTTCTGCAATGGTATCCCCCTCGGTAGTTTCACAACTTAGTTCCTTAACATACAAAGACATGTTCTCAATGCGTTTGGCTAATTCCAAAGTTTTTTCAAGAGTGCATTTTGTTAATGCATGTCCTATTGATCATCTGTTCACGAATGATCTCATCTCTGAGCTCACCAAATTTACAGGATACCGCTAACCTCCTTAGTGCAGCCACAAACTGATCAATCGACTTCCCCTGGGATTGAGCTATGGAGAAAAAATGGTGGCGCTCTACGACAACGCTAATCTTTTTTCCATCGTTCACCTCTAATGCTTTCAAAGTATTATCAGAAACATCTTCTTCATCATCCAATTCTGCATCAACGTTCCTACCCTCTATTGTTAAAGTTTGCAGTACTTTTCTACCTACTACCCCTAGACTATTTTTAAGAATAGCCAACTTTCTTTTAGATATGTAGTCATCACCACCAATTACTTCCAAATATGTGGTGTAAGCCTCTTTCCAGTCCTCCCATTCCATGCAAATTTGGCCTGTTTGTTCCAAAAACGCAGGAGGCGCAGCAATAGTGCGGGAAGCCATAATGTAATGTGTCACTGGCAGCAATGAACTAGTCACCTCAAAGTAAACAGGAAGTTAAAAGAAAAGGTGTGCCTATCACCGGGTTGCCTAATAGGCTGTGTAGTGCAGCTGTCGTAGAGTATCTTGCATGCCTCAACAGGTTTCCCAAGAAAAGGTGTGTCTATCACCGGATTACTTGATAGGCTGTGTACTGCAGCTGTCATAGAGTATCTGGGATGTCTCAACAGGTTTCGCAAAACCAGACTTAGAATTTAGTGAATAACATGTCTCACACGTTACTTTAAACCACACTGTAAAGCTGGTAAGCGCCTTTAAATACCTTGAATTAATTAACGTAAAAGCTGTGCCTGCCAGTGATGGAGCAGGTTTTCTCAAAAATGAAACCTGCGTGGGTCATGTACCCCCATAATATGTACTAACAGTAAGTAGATGTAGGAAAATCTAACATGCATCCTCATAAACACAGGAGAATTGCTTTGCGCATGTTCTTGACTAACCCGTAATCCTGTTACATTGTAATAACTGTTGTGTTTTTGAAGAAACAAAGAAATTGCATGAGTAGGCCGCAAGTGCTTCAGTATTGCATGTCGCATTCCGCTTCTAAAGTAATGGTTAATGCTGCTTGCTAGCATTCTTGTCAATGCTAGGTAACTTTAACTAGGAGTAGAGAACGGAGGGAGGTAAACAGTGATGGTTTCATTATAACATAATTAATAAATGTCCATTTCTATTCACTTTAGTGTGCTGAGTGAAGACCCCATTTTATTAAACTTAGCCGAAGTGGAAGGGGGGATTGCTAGGATTTGGCTCGTTCTGCCATGATGGAGAGCAATAGATGCTGTGCGCAGAAGATGACATAAAAAAGTGAAAGCAAGTGCATGCATCGCCTGCCAATTACTGAACAGGAGCGTGAGACCGGAGACGCCCCAGCAAAAGAACTGTGTTTGCTTAATAAAATAATATCAATTGTTACAAGTATATGAACATTTGAATAAAATTGTGAACCAGACCCTGGGAAAGTTTGCGTACAAAGGAAATAGTGAATAAGCTACAGATTCATGATGGGGTGACAGTGCCACCTCCCCAGTCCACCAATCAGCGTACAGGTTAAGAGTGTTAATGCAACATTTTAGTGATGGACATGTCAATTTAGACTATATATGTAGGAACTTTAGGGGCGGAGTTAGACTAGGCGGTTGGGCTGCTGCTAGAGAGAAAGGAGGGAAGATTCAAAGCTATCCGTCGGTTTCTTGAGAGGCCTAGCTGTTCCTATCTTATCCTGTACCTGTTCAGATTCTCCACATCTTCCAGACGATTTATTTGGGAATCTTGGGACCAGGGGGCAGTTTTCCCAGAATTTTCTTCAATTAGGTTTGTATATAGATTAGGTGTTCTTTAAATTGTCTTGAATTCATGTATTTGAACTTGTACCTTTTGTCTCTCCACCTATCCACTCCATCAACGATGAATGATTATGTATTTCTTTAGATGAATCTATTGTCTCTTCCTCTGTCTTTCTGTTAGGTATTATATCCGTTTGGCATAAATCAATCTTGCTGAACCCTTATGTCTCTTACGCTATCCACTCCTTCATTGCACAATGTCGTTGAGAATTTGAGTCAAGATCTATGTATTGAACTGTCATTCCATGAGATTTGGTGTTTATTTTTGTAATTGTGACCTGATGCATTATGAGCATTTACTCTGAAATCTAAGATAAAATTAATTTATTAATCCTACCAAGAATCTGAATTATTTAACAAAATGTTTAGTCAGACTACTCTTATCACTGCCATCAACCATTCAACTAATTGATCCATCGATCAAGTAGAGGAAAAATTGACAAATAAAATAGTTTGTTAAGGTATGATATAAACGAACACTGAAAACAAATTGACCCCTGCGCAATCAGGGAGTTTCTGGGTTGAATGTGTATGGGCCAATGCAGTGATTTGTGTGTATTGATCCCCGATCAATGGGTATTATTGGCGCCGGATCACCAGCGTGTGTAACTGGCAGGTAGTTCAAAGAAAACATCTGCTGTGTGTGTTTTCGGCAGGCATGGCTCCTCGATTGCATGAATCACTGCACGTTGAGCAGTTTCTAGGCAATGCACGGTGCCCTTCTATGTCCCAAGCATGACATACATCACTTCGCAGAGCGCTCCCTCGTAAGCTGAGACGGACGTCACACTCCCACACGGTCGCAGCTCTATAAGGCTGAAGCAGACCTCACCATTGCCGGGTAACAGGATTCTCACTGGGATTCCTTGCTCCGAGGATGGATAAGGTATGGGGGTCACACGCCTATATAACAGCTGCTTTACCAATTTCTTAAAATTCACGTTTTTTTTCTTCAATGACTTGATGCAGACGCATGCTTGCTTGCCGCATAGACTTGCCTGAGAATCTTGACCGTGGACGGGGAAATCACCATCACACGCAATTCCTTCTCACTTGACCCGGGGCCCAACTCATCTATTGAAAGCCAACTTGCACAAAATCTTCAAATTAACATCTTGCTGCTAAATCCCATCCTCGTCGCCAATCTTACAAAGACGCATGGACGTGGGCATCTTTTCGTGATATTTATTAAGTAAATGGGAACGGCCCCTGGCCAGTAGTTTCCCCAACAGTCACTGTCGCTACATCCCCTAGAACACACCCACGTTCTAGACATGGAAGCAACAGCGCATGCATGCATAAACAAGAGAAAATGATCACATAGCTATAACAAAGGCCAATCTTTGTTTTTGCTTTTTCAATATTTTCAAGAGAACTACATAGCAAATAACAAATGCGACATTGGCTGCAGGTTGTAGATGGCCCTCAGGAATGCCTGAAGTTTCTCTTTCCTCCAAAGACTCTCACATAGGCTTTATATACTATTTTCAACATTATTTCAAGAAATACTAAACCTGTGATCTGTGATGTAGAGTGTGAATGGAAAAATGTAAATTCCCTTGCACAGACATCTAAAACGTTTGTATTTTTTCCTAAATTCTATGCTTTACGACTACAAAACATGAGCTACTGACACACTATCTGACTATAAGAAAACTTCGCTATACTTTTAATATATATATTTGGTAATGAATATACAAATCATTAAATATGTAATCAGCTATGAGCGTATGATAAACACATTGAGTACAATCCATTGAAAAAGAAATCATGGTATTAAATTTTGAGCCCGAGTGCTTCACCTTCATTCTGTGCAAACCTTATGTGCCAGTTCAAAACATGTTAATTTGGTCGTTTTATACAAGAATAAGAATGCCACTCTATAAAAAGATTGGAATTGTTGATGATTTCCAGTAGGTTGTGATATGGGATCGGGCCATCAACATTGATATAAAAATAAATATAGTTAAATGAAAAAATCAATTATGAAAATTAATCAGACATTCCAAAATTAAGTTGTGGTAAACTTGTGAAAACAGTTTAATTATTAATAAGTATAAATATTCAATTCCCCAAACTCTTACAGTTCTGTGATATTCCAAAACGTGTTTCCGTTCCAATCACCTTTTGTCTTTAAAGTGCATTTATGACTGGTAAAAGGTATAAGTGGCGAAAACTTATTTAATTTTCCTTGGATTAGATATTACATCCATCCATTAAAAAATAGGATTCAGGGGGAGCGTGGCATAACCGCCAATCATGGCAGCCACATTTTAAGTGAGCTCCGTGCAGCCACCCCTTATCCTTCCTCAATTCGACTTCGACACCCGGCCGGAGGTGTCCCCTAGAGCTGAGCCACAGTGATAGGGGCATGCGCAGTGCCGGGGTCCCCCGTCTGGTGACCTGGACGCCCTCCGTCATGATAGGTCGGCGACAGCCTGCTGAGACCGTGGCAGCTGGCCGCAGAGAGAGACTGCTCGCATGCAGCGTGCTCTGTGGACAACCTCGAGGGCCGACGCATCATTGCTGTCTGCTGTGGAGGATTCGGTGGTGGCCAGGCGCCCCCCTTGCCCATACAACATATCCAGGAGAGCCGTATGGACTGGGCGACCCCACAGTGATCATGCTCCGGATAGGTGAAGGAAGGACTTGCTGGTCGGGGTCTCTATCGGCCCCATTAACTTGTAGCAGCACCACAGCTAAAGGTGGGTGCGGTGCCTGGCCATGTGGAGACTTGGGGGCTTCTCCACCCTCTTGCGCTTTCGGGCCAATCAGGCCCAGTGTGTGTGGGCCTGGCTCCCCCGGCAGCATGGATCCGGTGGCCCAGCCTTGTGAGCAGCAGGCATCTGGTGGCATTGCAGGGGTTGCCGCGGTGTCAGCTCAGGGTGGTCTGTTCACTCATGCCTTTCTGGTGCACATTTGACATCACTCCTTGCACGTGGTCCTTGGCAGCCGTGCCACAGATGCAACTGCTTCCCCAGACAGAGGGATGGTGAGACAGCCACTGGAAGTAGTGTATTGGAGTGGTGAGGCCTCCTCTGGGACAACTTGACTATTCCACTGAAGGATCCTGTTAGAGGGTAATGTGAGGCGGTGGATGCTCCTGTCGCGAAGGCGGTGAACCAGGTTTTGTTGCAGCTTGCGGCAGTGTGGGGCCCCCCTAGGTATCGTCTTTCTGGCCTCTCCCACTAGGGACTGATCCTCGAGACAGCTCCTGCCACCCCGTGATACTGGAGCGGTGGCAGGCAGGTCAGTAAGCACACCGGACGTGCAGTGGTAACAGCTGGTTGAGGTTGTTTTTACCCCACAGCGTTAGTTCATGTTGTTTATGGGGATTCATTGGGTAATCTAGGTTGGGTTCTCAGTTGGGATCCAGCTGCAGTCTGGTCCGTGATAGATACTTCCTGTATTTGAAGTGTGGGCGGGGGGTGGTGGGTAATTAGTGTTTCCTGTAACAGCCATTGTATTATTATGGTTACTATGTTTATTTTCTTGCCAATGTTTGGTCTTTTGTTATTTCTACCTGCTTGTCGCCTTCTCCTCCACATCCCCCTCTGCCATTAATTGCCATAAACCCCAAACATGGGTGCCCGACCAGATCGCCTGCCTCTATCTGGTCTCATGGAAAGTGAACAGCCTTACTCGATAAGATTAAGCGGGTGGCAGTCCTGAAACAGTCAAAGAGAGCAGGGGCAGACATCCTACTCCTCCCAGAAACTCACCTTGCTGGTATCAAAGTCTCCAGCCTGGTTAGATGGGGATACACCCAAGTGTATCACTCAAAGTTCATGAGGGGATCCAGGGGCATGGGGTGCTGATCAAATGGACACTTCCTTCCAACAAATTAAGACATGGTCAGATGTCTATAGACGTTACACAGTAGTGATTGGCACACTATATGGAGAACCCCTCACACTCATGAGTGTCTATGTCCCCCGGTCACTCCTTCATAGAACTCATGACGGGGCTCTGGAGTGAAATACCAGCCCCAGGAGATGGGGATGACTCCTTTATCTTCACTCATGTCTACACTGGGCTTGACAGATGTGTGGCAAGTACACAATGGCTCAGCAGGGGCTTATACTTTCTTCTCTGCGGCCCATGGTTCATACTCCTGACTGGACTACTTCTTGATCCCACGCCCATTCCTCCATAGAGTATCAGATATCAGGGTATCGCCCAGAGAGATATCCAATCATTCCCTGGTGGTTCTAGAGATCCGTGTGGGTTCTCGGCGCCTGCCGATTCGCTGGTGCATGCTGCCTTGGCATCTCCATAGCTCTGAGAATCGTCATTATATGGAGTGTTCCATTGAAGATTACCTTACACACAATGTAGGATCAGTGACATGCCCACAGGCATTATGGGAGGGTCTAAAACCCACATTATGGGGGCCAGATATTAGCTACTGTGCTGGTGAGTGACGGTGTAGAAAGAGGGAAGGATAAGTTACTTACCTGTAATCCTAGTTCTCTTCCAGGGGTATCCTCATCAAAGTCATAAGCACATGAATATTCCCACCCATGTGCAGGACCCCGGAAACACATCACATATATGTGAAAACCATATATGTAGCTCTATATATATATATCCATATATATATATAAACATACAATGCAGCCTCCCATAGACATGCTGAGCAATGTTGCAATGAATTCTCATATACATAAATACATTCCAATAAAGCAGGGAGAAACAAAGTCTTTGAAAACTGCTTTAATATACAGCAGAAAGCACAATCCTGCAAGGAATAATGAAAGAAAACATTGCCAGCACAAGGGCTGCCTGTAGAAACATTAGTGTAGAAAGCTGAAAAGCTAACCCACATAAACACGCAGATAAACTGGCACCGTGCCTTTAAGGCAGCCATGACCCCCAGCTTCCCATCATGCCTCAGGGGTGACAGTTAGGTCAGTTGTTCTTTGCGGATATCCGCAGACCATTTTACAAAGAATTGCATGTATCATGTTCACTTGCCCGGGGGAGACGGGTGGGTTGCTTATGACTTTGATGAGGATACCCCTGGAAGAGAACTAGGATTACAGGTAAGTAACTTATCCTTCTCTTCAAGGGGAACCTCATCAATAGTCATAAGCACATGAATAGAATAGCAAGCCCATCCCCTCATCCTGCGGGCAAGTAAACAGAAGTACCATTAAGATACATAACAGCCATAAGGCCTACACAGACTCCAATAGGTTAGCATTGAAACAGATTCCTCAAGGAGGCCTGGCCCACTTGGGTATCTGCCCTGGAGTCCGAATCCAGACAGTAAGGCCTGGTAAACGTATGAACTGATTTCCAAGTTGCAGCCTTGCAAATCTCGGCCATTGGTACATTGTGCAGAAATGCAACCGTAGCAGCCTTGCCCCTCGTAGAGTGAGCTTTAGGGGAGGCAAACAGAGTCTTATTTGCTATTTGGTAGGCCAACTTTATGCAAGATACTATCCATCTTGAAATGGATCTTTTAGAAGCTGGGAAGCCTGTTCTAACAGAGCCATAGTTGACAAACAATTGATCAGCTTTTCTAATGGATTTCGTTGCATCCAAATAAAACTTAAGAACCCTCTTGAGGTCTAGCGAATGAAGAGACCTTTCCTCTGGAGTTGTAGGATTGGGAAAGAAAGAGGGTAAAGAAATCGTCTGATTAACATGGAACTCAGACACAATCTTGGGCAGGAAGGAAGGGTGAGTTCGCATAACCACCTTATTATGGTGGAAAACCGTATAGGGTTCTTTAGAACAGAGCGCTTGTATTTCACTTACTCTGCATGCTGATGTAATTGCTACTAGAAAAGCTACTTTCCAAGTAAGGTGTTGTAATGTAGCCTTATAAATGGGTTCAAATGGAGGGCCCATCAATTTAGACAAGATTATATTCAACTCCCAAGGAGGAGAAGGAGGTCGAACAGGGGGATAAACCTTCTTCAACCCCTGTAGGAAGCCCTTGACCACCTGAAGTTGAAAGAAAGAAGGTTGGTTAGGTGATTTACGATATGCTGCGATGGCCACCAAATGTACTTTTATGGATGAATACTTCAAACCACATTTGGCCAGGTAGAGTAGATACGGCAAGATTACCTCCTCTTGCTCGTTCACTGGACTCCAACCATTACGGGTACACCACAGTAGATGACAGTCTCTCTGCTGAAGGAAACACTTTTCCGAGGTCGGAGTTGATATTGGCGCCCAGATAGTGGAGTGATTGAGTCGGTTGAAGGATCGGTTTTGTCCAGATTGACGTGCAGGCCTAAGCATTGAAGGAGATTCATGCAGATGTGAAGGTGTTCCTGCACCATGTGAGGAGATGATCCCTTCAACAGCCAGTCGTCTAGGTATGGATACACAAACAGGCCTTGGTGATGCACTGCTGCTGCTACCACTGCCATGCATTTTGTGAATACCCTTGGAGCTGATTTTAGGCCGAAGGGTAAGACTTTGAACTGGTAATGTCTTGTTCCCACCATGAATCGCAAGAACTTTCGATGTCGTGTTGTGATTGGAATGTGAAAGTACGCATCTTGGAGGTCCACCGAACACATCCAATCGCCTTTTTGTAGATGTGGGAATATTTGATGGAGCGCCAACATCCAAAACTTTTCCTTTTTGATGTATTTGTTCAGAGCACGTAGATCTAATATAGGTCTGAACTTGTTCGGTTGGTCTTTTTTCTGAACAAGGAAGTATCTTGAGTAAACTCCCTTTCTTCTCTGTGCAGGAGGGACCTCTTCTATTGCTTGTTTCTCAAGAAGGGTCGACACTTCCTGACACAGGAGATCTAGATGTAGCTGACGAGAATTTACCGGAGGAATGTCTCTTGGGGACGCACAAAAGCGTAGTGTGTACCCATTTTCTAGTATATTTCGCACCCACTGATCTCTAGTTATGTTGCGCCACTCTTGAATGTAACTTGCTATACTTCCTCCCACTGGAGTGTGCAACGGTGCTAGAGGAAGCAGAGACTCATTGCTTCACTGGAGTTTTTGTTGCGGAGGAGGATTGCTGTTGATGTCCTCCTCTTCCCCTTGAGGAGCGTCGGCCTTGGTATTGGGATTTACCCTGTTTGTTTTGCAACCATTGAGGGGTATGAGCCCTCTGTTGGTTACCTCTCCAATTGTAGGGCCTGTACCGCTTCCTAAACTCCTTTTTCTTCTCCAGGCCCACCGCCTTTAAGGTGTCCAATTCGGCCTTCATTCTCGCCATTTCTTCGTCTGTGCGGCCCCCAAATAGTGAAGTGCCAGAAAAAGGGAGATTCAGTATACGCTGCTGTGCATCCGGTTTAACGCTGTAAGGGGCAACCAGGAAGATCGTCGTGCACATATGCCATGTGCATAAGAGTGAGCTGCCAGAGATACACCATCTGCTGCAGCGCTGATTACCTGGTTGGCCACCAGAGCACCTTCCTAAATGATTTCAGAGAAGTACTGCTGATCCTCCTTTGGAAGTTTGTCTCTAAAGCGTTCCAGTGAATCCCATAGGAACCTGCCATAACGACCCAACAGGGCCGTAGCGTTGGACACTTGTAGAGAAGACACTGCCGAGCCACAAGCCTTCCGTCCCCAAGAATCTTGTGCTCTACTCTCTTTATCCGGAGGAGCAGAGGAGGAAGAAGCAACTGCATGCGTCTTTTTCGCTGCTGCAATAATGACAGAATCCGGAGGTGGATCCGATCTAAGGAAAAGAGGATCCGATGCAGCTGGCTTGTATTTTTTAATGATCCGTGCTGGAGCTGCTTTAGCCGATGATTGGGCTAGGAATACATCCAATGCCGGCTCAATGATCCCAGGGACCAAAGGGAGCAATGGTCTAGCCGCAGACTTTTGATGGAGAGTCTCGAAAATAAGGGACGTGGTCGTCTGAGTATCTGACATGGTGATGCCCAGCTTCTGAGCTCCTCTGGTGAGAACATCATGAAAAGTGTTCACATCATCAATGGGCGACACTCTGGAAGGGGGACTACCCGTCAGGGTAGGTGAGTAATCCCTCTTGGATGAGTGTGTCGAAGAGGACGACCAAGACGGTATACGCCGTCTTTTGTGATGCCCCTGAGTCGACCTGCGTTCACGGGATCTGTCTCGGTGTTCTCTGGACCGAGTGGTAGGTGATCTGTCCACTTCCTGCACAAGACGCTGTAAGGGAGATCTGTGCAGTGGGCTGGAGTATTCCGCAGGCCGTTGAGCGTGACCTGTGGGTACTGTCTGCCAATGATGTAGAGATTGCAGCCATCTGGGAGAAAGATGGATGGAAAGAGATCGCTGTCTCCTTGGAGAACCTCTTGCCGGTGATCTTGTAGGCTCCTGTGAATGAGCAGAAGCACTGCATGATGACGCAATCATCTGGGGTGAGCTCCAAATAGAGTGGGAGGACTCTCTGTGGCTTATGGAGCACGATCGCCGTCACGATGAGCGATGTGACGTTGATGGAGAGTGTCTTGACGTTGACCGGCTCTATGTCACCCTTACTGGTGAGTCCCCAGAACCTGATCGTCTCCTCGACGTCGATCTCTCTGTGTGCTTCGACGTTGTATGGCGTGACGTCGAATGCCTGGAGCCCATAGACCTCGCCTTCGACATTGAGTGTGCGGGAGACCTCAACGATGAGCGATTCGACAGAGATATCCTTCTCAACGTCGATCTTTCCCTCGACGCTGATCGCCTGTTAGAAGTCAATGGAGTCGAGAGCGGGACACTTCTCTTCGTCGACTGAGATCGCCGTCTTGACGTCGAACGACGTTTGGTATATTTCACCCTTGGTCTCGACGTCGAATGCCTTGTCGTCGGCGAGGATCTAGCCTTTGACGTCGAACGCCACCTGGACACCGACGGGGGTGATGAGTGTCTAGCCTCAGGTGATGAGGCGTGTCTCGACGTCAATCGTCGCCTGGCTGACGTCGACGGAGATGTTTGTTTCGACGCCCATCGCCGTTGACCATGCGACGGCAGAGCCTGTCTCGACGTCGACAATCGCCTGGTTGACGTCGAAGGAGATGTGTGCTTCGACGCCGATCGCTGGTAAAAAACAATGCTCAACTCTCTAAAAAACAGTAGAGAAATACTCCAACAACAAAAAGACGTTGAAGTAAAAAGGGTTTAACCCAAAAATTGAAATATTGTCTGACAGAAATCAGAAAACAAAATAGAGCTGAAATAACCAGGGTCCTGTCAGAAAGAGCTGGAAAGAACAACTGACCTAACTGTCCCCCCTGAGGCATGATGGGAAGCTGGGGGTCATGGCTGCCTTAAAGGCACAGTGACAGTTTATCTGAGTGTTTATGTGGGTTAGCTTTTCAGCTTTCTACACTAATGTTTCGACAATGCAGCCCTTGTGCGGGCAATGTTTTCTTTCATTATTCCTTGCAGGATTGTGCTTTCTGCTGTATATTACATTGCTCAGCATGTCTATGGGAGGCTGCATTGTGTGTTTTTTATATATATATATGGATATATATATAGAGCTACATATATGGTTTTCGCATATATGTGATGTGTTTCCGGGGTCCCGCACATGGGCGGGAATATTCATGTGCTTATGACTATTGATGAGGATCCCCTGGAAGAGAACTGACAGATCTCCAAGGTCATATCATGGAGCTAGTCATATTAGGCCATGGCCAGATGGCTAAATGGCCCACAGACTCTAATAGATGAGGCACTGCTGGCCCAGCAGGCCTCCCATAGCCATATCTACAGTTGGGGTGACGAGTCCAGTAGACTACGCCCTAGATTGTGCCAGGGCATCCCCGGCTCCTCTCTGATTCCCTTGATTAGAGCAATTGCCAATTGTTTTGCCCCCCCCCCCCATCTCAAGAGGGTTTATGCTGTGAAAGATATCTTGACTACGGCACAGGTGCAGGAATATGTGTGGGCCCTCCCTCTCAGTCTTCTCTCCCCAGTGGCTAGCCAACAGCTGGACACCGAACTTAGCGTAGAGGAACTCTCGCTTGCAGTGGCAGACCTTAACGCCGGCAAAGCCCCTGGACCCAATGGGTTCCCTTGTGAATTCTGTAAGTTAAACATGCCTAAACTATGCACTCATATGCTGGGGATGATTACATCCACGACCACTAAGACCATTTTGCCACCAGACTGGCACCCACATGGAGATTGTGGTCTTCCCTTAACGAGGTAAGCTGCCGGCAACCCCCTCCTCCTACAGTCAAATTTTGCTATTTAACCTAGGGGATTAAGATATCAGCTAAGAAGCTAGCTAATTAGCTAATACAACATGTCCCAGATCTGGTAAACCCTGACCATGCGGGATTTATGCCCCACATGGTGACCCGTCATAAGATATGGTGCGTTTATAATGTTCGATTCCCTGAGCTGGGAATATTTATTCTTTCTCCTTTGGCATCTAAACTTTGTCCCCCGATTCCTTGCATACCTCCATCTACTGTATACAGATTTAACAGCCTCTGTGCGGGTGGTCGGAGCAAGATCAGCAGGGGACACAACAGTGTTGCCCCCTGTCTCTCCTCCTATTTGTCTTGGCCATGGAGCTGTTGGCAGTATGGGCGTGGATGGGCACCCAGATTCGGGAGTTCGAGTGGGGTGGGGGGCTGTCCAATAGGATAGCACTGCATGCAGATGATATCCTTTTTAGGTCTCGCCTGACCCAGCGCATGCGCTGGTCTGGCGAGACTTATTGAGAGGGCTCCAAAAAGTGCTACCAGGCCAGCCTAGAGCTACAGTGCATGTGCGCCGGCGCGCGCGCCACTTTTACCGCGATTACTTTCACTTTAGCAGCCGCACGGCCGCTTTGATGTTTGATCGCGATCACTATCACGGCCGCTTGGCATAGCCAATAAGTCTCGCTTTTGGGACCTTATAAGTGTTTAGTTATGCAACTGTTGCATGGCTAAACACTTATAAGGTCCCAAAGGCGAGACCTATTGGCTATGCCAATGCTTGTTTCATTATGGCACCGAGCTCCACAGGACCCCGGATACTGCAGATTATGCAAATATCGGGAGAGACCTTTGGCCTTTACAATGATACCTCTAAATCTACAGTGTTCACACAGGGGGCAGACCCCTAGGGGCTAGAGTGGGCATCAGGTCTGAAAAGGACCAGCGATGGCTTCAAATTTCTGGGTGTTTGTGTGTCCCCTGAAGAGAAAGCAGCATGGGCACTTAACATAGAGCTGCTGCTGGCCCGCCTTGGATATGACATAAAAATGTGGTCGGTGCTTCCCTTGTCCTTGAGTGGGCAGTCAGCCATTTTTAAGATGATATCTCTGCCCAAATGTCTTTATCAACTTCAGAATTCCCTGTACCCTGCACCGCAGCACTGGATCCGCAAAATAGACTCCGCTCCTATTTTATTCTTATGGACAGGGAGTCCCCCCCCCCCCCCATATCTTCTCGTTATCAGTGACTGGTGGTGTGATACACATGGTGACTCAGCCTGTGCCTTGGACAAGCGGGCAATGGGGGGCTCCTCGTTGAATACATATTTATATGATGGGGGGAAATGGGACAGAATTTCCCTGGTGACACAGCTAGTGCTGACCCTATGACGTTCTGCAATTCGAGGCTTGAACTTGTGGGGTAGGCTGACGGAGCAGACGCCACTGTGGTAGTGAAACATGCTTCTGCAGGTGGCTGTCCTGGTGGGGTTCTGGATGTGGGATGTCATGCGGGGTTCCATCCTCCAATCCTATCAAAACCTGCAGGTGGAATATAAACTCCATCGCAGCCAATTTCATAAGTACCTCCAGCTCCATCATGCACTATCACAGTACATTACCACACTGACCACACTACCCTACTTTAACCCACTGGAGGGAAAACTTCTTCTAGGGGATTTGGGGAACCATAAAGTAGCAAACATATACCAAACACTTATCTCTAATCGACCAGACCCGTTTGGAGCCCTTCACGCATCATAGGAAGCAGATGTGGGGGGAATTAGAGAATGATGAATGAACGGAAGTTCTGGGCACACCACGGGAGGCCGCCATAGCGGCCGGACTCCAACTGATACTATTTAAGGACCTTCATAGAGTTTATTTCACTCGCTATAGGTGGTGGCATATGGGAGTTATCGTCTCCCCGGTATATCTCAGGTGTGGTGCAGCGGTGGGCACCTTCCTCCACATAGTATGGAGCTGCATTTCACTGGATTCTGGCGTGGAGTGTTAGCATGCCTGGGTGAGGTTCTCTCCAGGCAGATTCTGAAAGACCCAAGGGTGGCCCACTTGCACCTCACAGATTACCTAGGTGGGAATTGATATAAACTATCCCTTCTCTACTTGGGGTTGACCCTCACTAAACGTGATATAGCTAGGGAGAGGAAAGCTGAGGCACCCCGTCGCTGATAGTGTGGAAGCAGGGTACAGATCACTGCATGCATCTGGAGATTGCTGTTTACAAGGACAGAGGCTGCCCCTAAAGATATCCCACAATATGGTAGATTACAGGGGTGTAGGCCTGGAACCTGTGCATCCAGTTCACCACATACTTCAGGATGAAATCTGCACATTTCAAGGGGGGGAGTGGCTAGGACAGGGGCTGTCTGGCAAATGTGGCCTCTATTACATTTGTGTATACGGCAATATATGCTAGGTTGGCGGCAGGGAGGCCTGTTGTTAGATGGGCACGTGATTTCTTTAGATTTTGCTTTATTGTTATATTATTGTTATGGTGCGGTCTGCTTGGCTGTGTTGGTGTGATGCATCTCAAACTCAATAAAAATATGTTATAAAAAAAAACTAGCATTCAGTGGAAATAAGCTCCTCTTAGTATACTGTGATACATTCTATTATAATCTTGTCATTCTGTAGGGCTAAATTTAACACGTGTACGTTCTTCTCATTTTCTTCGAATAACATTGCATATATCAATTAAGTCCAATTGTAGTTCTTTGGACCAAAATCAAAGTTTTCGATTTTGAGATTTAGAAGGAAATAATATTTGAACTTATCTTTTTTTTTTTAGTTTAATACAAACGTTACAAGAGAAATAAAACAAGTCAAGTAAAATATATATTTCTACATTTTCACAAAACCACAAAGACTTGAACCTGTAGAATATCCAGATATGCTCTCTCGAAATCAAAGATTGAAAAGAGAGAGAAGTGAGAGAATAAATGTAAATTAGATTGGAAAAGAAAAAGAAAGAAGACAGTTAAAAGGGGAAAGGAAAAGAAAGTATAAGGAAGACTTTCCAAATATACATCTTAGGGCCATATGGGATTAATATGAGTACTTGCTAAAGAAAATTGATGAAGCAATGATGCCTATACAAGTGAAAATAAATTTAAGGACAACAATGCATAGGAATGTTTAGGGAAGTTATGTAACTTCTTCAACATATGGTTGATGTGCGAAACACTGATAGGAAGAGCAGTCTAAAAAAACAGAAACAGGTGACAAGAGAACATTTCTCATTACTCATGTATAGCAAGAGTAATGGGATACACAAAGGCTCTATTCAAACGGTGATGGTAACACACACCAAACCACCAAGCTTTCAATGAGACATTAGATGAATTTTCCAATTCTTAGTTTTTGTTGAAATGCAACAGTCAAAAAAAGATCACAAATTTTAACTTTTAATAAAGATGTGGACCATTCTTCTATGAGACTTCCCAAAAAGACTCGTGAATATGAAAAGTTTATGTCTGTGTGAAAAATGTCATTGAGTTGTTGACACACTTTAACCCAAAATTGAAGAATATGAGGACACTGAAACAGCATAAGAAATAACATAGCCAATGTGGTCTGGCATGACCAGGAATTAGCAGAGATAGTATGAATCATTTTATGTAAAGCAATAAGTGTGCATAAAAGTCTTTTATAAATAAAAAATAATGTTTGAATGGTGTTTGCAGTACAAGACTTCTTACGAACCTTAAGCCAAGTTTTATTCCCAATATTATAGGTCAAGAAATATGAAAATCCTGTTACCATTTAAGTTAAATCTCAGTTTAGTTCTAGAGTTGGTTGATGAATAGAGAGCCCTATATGTAACAGATGTAGAAGAATTCGAGAAGACAAGCTGTGATAGTTGAGAGATCGGGTTTGAAGCAGAACCTCAGGGAAAAGGGCCAAAAAGGTTTGAGAAACAGATTCCACGAGGACAAATCTTTTTTTAAAGGACTTAGCGAGATAAAACAGAGACTGTGACTGTTGGAAAAAGAGGAAGTTGTTCTCTTGAAAAAGTTGTTTAACCCATAGTAAACTTTTGTCTCTCCATGCCTTTCAAAACATGACTTCCATTAATTTATTTTAATTCTTTCAATTGGGCATTGGTCAACAATTAGACCAAGAGTAGGACTATACAAAATATGGCATCAGTAGTATACATTTGCATGTGGATCCCTGCCAATGGAAAGTAAACAAAAAACAACAACAGTAACAGTCAACAGAACAGTCGCTGTGCAATTCCCTCATCATTAATGATACACAGCAAAGAAATTGGTTTTATTTCTCCCTCCACTTAGTCTCATCCCCATGAAGTCCCCAAAGTGCTGCCAGCTCAACAGCAATTTCTCACCCAACATATAGACCATCAGGCACGCTATGCTCAATAGATGAAGGACTCTGTGCCCCGCCCCCTTCTTCTAAGTCCCATCGCTCACCTCGATCCTGAAGCCGTTGCCACCGCCCCTATACTCGAGAGGGTGTGCCCTTCTGTGTTAGAGGATTCCATGCCTTGGGACTGTGTATCTTCCCCATCCCAACCCGTGTGCTTGTACTTCAGTTTTGTGGTTCAGATTTCTAGGTCCTCCTGTACAGAGGCAGGGTCCACTAGGTGTAAAAAGAAAAAGAAAAGGATAATAATGCAATGTTAATAATGTTAAGATATTATCATTTTCATCTTTGGAAGAAGTGAGCCAGGTTGGGGCGGGCTGGGCTCGTCACAGGGAGAGAGACTGATGGAGGAGAAGTGGCTGATGCTGCACCATAAGTGTGCATGATGGTTTCGCCGGCCGTGTCAGGCCGGCCAAACCGTCTTGCGTACTTTGCTTGTTCTCCACAGGCTCTATTATACAGACTGGGTGGAGAACATGCACAGCCTCCCAGTCACCTTCTGAGTGCCGAACAACGACAGATCTTTCCCTTTCGAATTGTACAGTGACTAAATGAGCCAAAGAGAGTGAATCGATGATCAGTCTATATCAAAAATGCTCTACCCTACCTGTCTGATCCCTCAACCCTACCCTGCAGTAGGGAATGTCAGGTTTATTTTCCGTGCTTACTGACCAGTTAATGCATTTGTTGGAAAATACTAAGTGGCGGTGGGCGATGCTAATGAGTAAAGTGGAAGAAGTGCATGATTTGATGTCAAGTTTAGCATATGGGATAAACAGTGACGAATGTGCCAAATGAACAAGTTACTTACCTTCGGTAACGATATTTCTGTAATAAACATTAGTAGTGATAGATTCCTTACCTTAGAATTACCCCGAGGCGTCAGACCGGATCCGGAAAGTTTTCGTCAACAGTACCCCTGCACGTCGGAAGGTGGCGTTGTGCGGCTCCGCGTCCGTCGTTGGCGTCAGGGTCGCCGAGATGATGTCGCTGCAGCTACTTAGACGCCGCCCTCGCGTGCTGACGTCAGTTCTGTATATGACTTTCCACGCCAGGAACGCAGAGCCATGCAAGATACTGACCACTGGTGCCTTCAAACTAGGGCCCTGAAAGGGATGACCTTAACCCTAGAAATCAGTTTGCAGAACGGGGAGAATGGGTGGGGCGGTAAGGAATCTATCACTACTAATGTTTCTTACTGATATATCGTTACCGAAGGTAAGTAACTTGTTCATCTGAAAGAAACACGTAGTGATAGATTCCTTACCTTACAATAGATACCCCAGCAATACCAACCCCGGTGGTGGGTCTGCGAACCAAGATCACACCAGGAAGTCTCGGAGAACAGAAAGGCCAAAGAAGCTGTCTCTCCGGACTTGACAGTCCAGGCAATAGTGCTTAGTAAAAGTGTGCAGCGAGGCCCACGTAGCTGCCTGACAGATGTCTTGTAAGGGGACACCACGTCCCAATGCCGTAGTGGCTGCCGTCGCCCTGGTGGAATGGGAGCCCAGCCCCAACAGAGGCTCCTTTTAGCCAGAGAATAACCGGCTTTAATACACAAGACGACCCATCAGGCGATAGTCCGCTTGTGTATGGCTAGAGCTTTCTTGGCGCTAATGTAGTCAACAAAGAGCTGGTCATCCACCCGGAACTGTTGTGTGCGGTTCAAGTAAAACGAGAGCGCATGTATTGGGTCCAGACGGTGGAGCCTTTCTTCCTCTCTAGAAGGATGCGGAGGTGGAAAGAAGGTGGGCAAAGTGATGGTTTGCCCGATGTGAAAAGCTGTGACAACTTTTGGCAGAAAGGATGGACGGGTTCTGAGCACAACCTTGTCCGGATGGACAGACAGAAAGGGAGGTTTACAAGAAAGAGCCTGGAGCTCACTCACTTGCCTAGCGGAGTTGATGGCGACCAGGAAAGCATTCTTCAAAGTTAAGAGACGTAGAGGACAGTTGTGACGAGGCTCAAAGGGAGCGCACATCAAATATATTAGAACCAGGTTCAAGTCCCACTGCGGCATCACAAAAGGAATAGGAGGGAAAAGGTGAGTAATGCCTTTGAGGAATCTATTTACAACAAGGAACCTGAAAAGAGAGGGCTGATCAGGGAGCCTGAGAAAGACTGAAATAGCAGAAAGGTAGCCCTTGATAGTGCCCGGAGCAGAGCCCTGCTGGGCCAAGGAAAGAAGGAACAAAAGGACTTCTGAAAGAAGGGCAGAAAGGGGATCCACAGCCTTTGCTGTGCACCATACCACAATATTGTTCAACCTGCAGGCGTATACTAACTTAGTGGAGGGACGCCTGGCTGCCAGAATGACATTACAAACTTCAGGAGGCAAGTTGAAAGGAATCAATCGCCGCCGCTCAATCTCCACACAAGGAGGTGGAAACTGGACAGGTTCGGGTGAAGGACCGTCCCCTGTTGCTGTGACAGAAGATCCTCCCGAAGAGGCAGTCCGATCGGGGAATCGATGGTCATACTGAGTAGCTCGGGATACCATACTCTTCGAGCCCAGTCCGGAGCCACAAGGATGACTTGTGCCCAGTCGCACCTGATCTTCTTCAGCACTCTGGGCAGAAGTGGTATAGGCGGAAAGGCATACAACAGACAGCAACTGGTTGATATGGAGCCGGGACTCTGCCGGAGACCAGAGGCCTCTGATCTCCGCCTCTCCCATGTGGCCGCCCCATCCCAGGAGGGACGCATCCGTCACCACTGTGTACTCCGGTTGGGGAAGAGAGAGGGATCTGCCATTGACCCAATGCCGGTTTGTGAGCCACCACTGCAATTGTCATGCAGTGCCCTCTGAGATCTGGACGGACTCAGACAGGTTCCCATGATGCTGCGCCCACTAGAACTTCTGGTCCCACTGCAGAGCCCGCATATGCCAACTGGCATAATCGACCAGCAGGAGGCCATGAGGCCCAGCAGCCTCAGGGTCAGCCCGACCGAAACCCATGATAGAGGCCAAAAGATCGGAATCAGAGCCTGACTATCCTGGACTGGTCGTTCGGGAGGATAGACCCGAAAGAGCGTCGTATTCAGAACTGCTCCGATGAAGAAGAGCTTCTGAGAGGGAATCAGGTGCGACTTCGGCACATTGATGAAGAACCCCAGCAAATGCAGGATGTCGGCCGTAGTCTGGAGGTAGGAGACGACGGCCTGGGGCGATCCCGCCTTCAACAGCCAGTTGCTGAGATAGTGGAAGACTAGAACCCCTTAGGAGGATCTGATAGACTGCCTCTGTTTGCACTAATCTGCCGGACATCAGCTCCCTCCAGTGGAGAGAAGAGGAATGTTTTTTGGGGATTTCATATTTCCCCTTGAAATGCTTATCTTGGGACTGTGACGAAACAGACCAGGAGACTGAATTATTTTATGTGTTACTAAGAGACCTATCTGCAACTCAGAGCTATCCTTGTGCAAACCTCGCGGGAAGTAGGAGGGTTCAGGGAGGCGGGCGAGCCTCCTGAGCAGCCCGGCAACTACTTTGAGATCTGTGACTGAGGGGAGACAGAGGCCCCGAGTGGCCCCGAGAGGTCCCGAGACCACAACGAGACATCGGTTGACCCGGGGGTCTGTTGGGGAGCACGGCTGCATTACTGTATTTCCACGAGGGGGAGAAGCGTCCTTTGGATCTGCTTTTCAGGCTGCGGCGCCCAGAGCCCGCGGAGTGACTTAAGTGAGCGGAAAGAGGAACACCGGAGCAAAAAAAACTAAGGGAGCCACTCGCAAACAGTTCAAACAGCTCTACTTTGGCGAATCCAACCACTGGGCTGTTAACGAAGGAACTGAGGACAGAGCCCTGAGTAAACCGGGGGAACAACCACAGTATCCTGCAGGGGCTGGGACTGCGAGACCCAGCATCCTTAGCGCTTGCAACTACGCGCAGCTGGTGTCTCTTCCCGCCCCCATTATTACCTATTCAACTGCGCCCATACCCACGGCTCGCAATAACGGCAGAGGCCGGGACCGGGCCGCTCCTATTGATTCTTGATTCTTTTGCTCACGTCTGCCATCTAGCAGCTAGGACAAGAACTTGAATCATGGCAACAAGAGAAACAAGGAGCAAAAGTACGCTGGCCGGTGGACATGCAAATGGCACTCTTGATACTTATTTCGTCAAAGCCGGGGCGCTCCTGATTGATGAAATCACTGTCCTGGAAAGGCGTATATCCCAGGAAATAGAATGGGTAACAAGATCTTCAATGGGCACTATATCGCAAGCTAGAACCCCAGAAAGAAGACTTCAACGACTTCAACGACTAGAGTCTGACCAAGGGGAAAACGGGGACAATGGGTCGGATACTTTGCAAGGCACAGTTAACCTCATGCTAAACAACACGGATATGGAAGCTAGAAGTCCTGTTCTGCCTTACCAGGCATCCCCAAACCAGATTATGATACAACCCATTACAGCCCCAACCGTTACCGACACTGACACCATAAATGCTAGAGATATCTCTTTTAAGCATGACAATAGGACTGGTGCTATACCCAAAAGGAAAAGAGGCACCCAAAATCTAGGGTGCCGTAAGGCAAAGGTTGCAAAGGTTGCAAAAGTTGCAAAATCTAAGGCCACTGTGAGGGGTAGCACCCCGGGTAAAGGTAAATCTGCACATATACCATCCGACTTAACCACTCCCATATCTGCAGTGAACCTACCAACAAAAAAACCAGAGCAGTTGAATCCTAGTCCCAGGCTAACTACAAATGCTGACTGTACCATAGATAATACTGGCACTCTTCTCAAGTCACTCCTCAGTCCTCTAGAAGTACGCTTGACTAAGATTGAAGCCAGGCTTCTGTCCATAGAAAAATCTATATTAGGACTAGTTGATAGCTTTAAAGCTGCTAATAGGGCAGACAGGGGCAGGGTTGAGCCCAAGATTCAGATGGGTATCCCAGCCCTTCTGTCGATGGATGCCAATCCAGCCCCTAGCACCCCACAAACACAGCCACCTTCCACCAATTCTGCAATTCCCCAGTCCTCTGCAGGCTTAGGTACCACCACTCTGACTTACCCCGTGACCGAGACTACACTCACCCAGGGATTCCCCGCCAACTTAAAGAAACTTAGCCCAATGAATCTCCCCCCGGAGGCGAGCCCATATATAGTCATCTTAGCTGGTGTCCCGGAGCTAAAACAAGGTACTAATGAATCTGCAGCTTCCCTAAAGAATAAGGTGGTGAATTGGCTTACCCTACATAGACCTCTCCCATGGGGCACAGGGAGTGAGGTGCTCATGGTAAGAAGAGTCCCATGGGTGGGTCACACAAACAAATCAGTCAAAGGGGATTGTGTCCTGGTCAATTTTAGGGAACCTAGAACGGTTTCCCACATATGCGGATGGCCACATCGCGACCAGGAGACATCTATCCAATCCCTAGCACTATCCTTTTTCTACCCACCCATGACCCATGTACGAGAAGAGGTGGGTTGGGATTCAATTCCCATGAGAAGGGGAGGTTGGCGGGCAAGGGAGAATGGGGACTCCTTCTATTATAGAGATCAGCAGCCTACCTATCCTGCAACTTTTAACAGGTTTAGTTGCCTGGACATGGTTGACTGACGCTGTCTCACCAGGCGGGGGGGGGGGGGGCTCCACAACCGACTAGGGGTTGCTCAGGTGGGAAACATCACGTCCCCTAGCAACTGCACCAACCAACCCCCAAGGACTGAGCCCTGTGTCGACCAATACCACAATAAGGAACACCAATCTAACATAGGCGGCTCATGTGGTAAAACACACCAAAATATAATTACAGCGGTTAGTGTACTTACTAATGAGATCTCTCTAATGTACACTCCGCAGTCCCCAGCCAATCTAGGGAGAACAGATCAAAATGAACCATCATTGGTCACTGCAGCCGATACTGAAACCACTCCAACTTCCATCTTCCATCTTAGATCACCCCCACTAAAGATATTATCCTGGAACTTGGCGGGCTTGGGAAACAAGATGGACTGCGAACACTGGAGTTCATTTATAGACTCCAAAGATGTTTGGTTGTTCCAAGAAACCTGGGCGAGAGAGGAGTACTCTCGACCGGGATTCGCGGTGTTTTCCATTCCTGCTAGATGGGGGGGAATGGGTCGTCCATCTGGAGGGTTAGCAACCTGGGTGGCTACTCATCTGGGCTGTGAGGCTACACCCCTGCCAACAGCTTCAGGGGATATCCAGTGTGTCGTGCTGGAGTGGCCGAATGCCAAAAAACTGGCTGTGGTAAATGTCTATTCCAGGCCGGTAAACATAACCCGGGAATCAACTACCATCGACGATCTTTCCACCTTCCTCAGCGAAATTCCACAGGGCATACCCTATGTTGTAGGAGGTGACCTGAATTCCCACTTTGAACCTCTCATGGGACTATTGGAGGGGCCAGTACTGGAGGAGGAAGCTCTATGGTTAGTACCGCCTACGATGGCCCCTGCGCCTAGAGCCTGGACACCTTTGGCTGTACAGATCACCGCATTGACCCTCAAACACGGTCTCAGGGCATGCAATGGACGTACGAAGTCCGATATCCCCGCTATCTGTACATTCAACAAAGCGGGACGGGAGTCTAGATTGGATTATATCCTGGTCCAATTGTCTTCGTGGTCCTGTGTCATAGACTTTAGGGTGATTCCCAGAGAGGAGAGCGACCACAACGCACTTGAATTAGAATATCTCCTCCCGGGTATAGTTGTAAATGGGGCTGGAGATGATGGGTCCGCCATAGGGATGGTTCTTGCGAACAATAGACGGAGAGTAAGGTGGGAAAAACTAGCTGCCAATCCAGGAAAACTCTCAGAGTTGTACGCTCGGGTTGTTCCCTCACTAGAGAAGGTGAGCGCACTACTGGACCAATCTAGCGACCACGGAACTCATGAACAACTGGGGTCGGTACATGAGGACCTTATTAAGTCCACGGCCGACGTTCTCTTTTCCATTGGAAAGATAGGAGCCAGTAGGGCGAAATGCCCCAGCAGGTATAACGCTGCATGCCGAAAAGCCAAATCAGACCTGCTGACATCGATAAAGGAGGGTAAAAACAGATTGGTGATACAGGCTTGTAGAAGGGAATATAAGAAGTTGATTACCCATGCTAAGATTGACTGGGATTATGAAAAATGGGAGAATCTTACTACCAGCTTAGCTGTCAGGGACTCTCGTAAATTCTAGAGAGTAGTAAACACAGGGTCCGAGGAGCTCGCTTCGGCTATTGAGCCCAATATTTCAGCCAAAATCTGGCAGGATCACTTCCAGTCCCTTTATAAGGACCTAGATAGAGTCCCATCACAAGCATCGCCCAAAATACACAGGCAACACGAGGGGGACCCCGCGATTTACGGGCTGGCAACAGGTAAAGCGCCTGGCTTGGATGGGCTCCCAGGAGATCTATTTAAACAAGAGCCTGATGTGTGGGCCCCATATTTGCTGGTGATTTTTAACGCAGTCTTGAGGGGCATGGAGGTGCCCTGTACTTGGCTGGGCGCAGAGATTGTCCCCATATACAAGAAGGGATCGCCTCTGCTCCCAGCCAACTACAGGCCCATCAGCCTCATTGATGCTTCACAGAAACTATTTGGGAGGCTGATATTAGACCGCCTTCAAACTTGGATGGAAGAATCCTCCATTCTGAGCCCCTTCCAGGCGGGATTCAGGAGGAGAGTTTCAACAACGGACCAGATCTTCCGTTTGAACCTCTTGTTCTGGAAAACTGCAATAATCGAAGGCGGAAGCTTATACACGGTCTTTGTAGACTTGCGTGCCGCCTTCGATCTGGTACCAAGAGCCAGATTATGGTCAGTGTTGGCGGACCTGGGTATCCCTCCAGACATTTTGAATATCCTGATAAGGTTACACCAAAATAACTTTGCGCGGGTTAGGTGTGGCAGGAATGGGACCCTTTCAGAAAGATTCCCCGTTGACAGAGGGGTGAGGCAGGGTTGTGTGCTTGCACCTACCCTCTTCTGCCTCTTTGTCAACGGGGTAATCGCCCACTTGGCTAAAATGGGAGACATTGATGCTCCAAAGCTCGGCGGCAGTAGGGTGCCTGCCATTATGTTTGCGGACGACACCCTGCTGCTGTCAAAATCCCCAATTGGAATACAACGCGTTCTGGATGGTTTCTCGTTATTCTGTGCAGAGCGGGGGCTGGAGATCAATGCTTTGAAAACAAAATATATGATTCTTAACCCCCCGCCATCAACACGTCCCAACCCCACTATAGGCACACTGAGATTAGAGAGGGTTTTTACATTTGAGTATTTAGGGGTGACTATTAACCAAAATATGACCTGGGATACACATCGGACAAAGGCCAATATTAAACTGGTACAGCTAACGGGTGGTATTTGCAGGTTACCAAACAGGCCGACCTACAAACCCATTGGCCCACTTCTTCAAATTTACAGCATGCAGGCCAGGGGTGCAGTTACCTATGGGGGGGAAATGTGGGGACATTTACCGGCCCAAAACCTCAACACCACTGAAAACAAATTCATCAGACAGCTGGTGGCTCTACCTCCAACTACCCCGCTTCTCCCTCTGAGACTAGACCTTGGCCTCAGACCAACTGAAGAAGAACTGGGTTTAAAGCCATTAAATTTCTGGCGTCGAATTTGGTGCACACCGGAGCTCTTGAGCTACAGGATGGAGTTACAGGAGATCTTACTCTTACCAAAGATAACAAACATCCCCTGGCTAAAATATATCAAACGAATGTGCGAGAGCTTAGGAAGGCCGGAATTATGGTTAGATCCTGTAAATTCTTGCAGAAATGTACCACGTAAAGTTTTATCAAAAGAATATTATGATTTTAAACTAACCTCCCTATTAGGAAGCACAAAGCTGGGTTCCTTAACCAATTGTTTTATCCAATTTAAAGATTCATATCATCTGGATCTTGTGCTGGACCGAATCAGTCCTGTTATGACCAGAAAACTATTCTTACAGTGGAGATTTGGCACTCTCCCCCTCAGGTCATTCACCAGTACTTGGTCTCAGCCCCCGTCCACCGAGCAATGCCCTGCATGTTTAGATCCCCTGGAAAGCGAAATGCATGTGATATTCTTTTGTACTGCTTATAGTAAACCTAGAAACTATTGGCTCGTTCCCTTGCTTAAAAACTTAGGGTTCAGACAGTGTTATACAGCCTACAGAGTACTAAAAACTGATGCATCACCTTCAACTGTGTTTGCGGTAGCCAAATTTTTAACAGCGATGTGGCACACTCGTACCCGTTATATGAACTAGGTCGCAGTTAAAGTTGCCTTAAAGTTTTACAATCTACTGTACTGATGATTTTTAATTGAAGTGTACTTTTACTTGATTTTAATAGACAAACTGCCAATGTAATGCATTGCAATTCATGTTTCATGGCTTTTAATAATCTTACTGTTATGCACATCTTTTATGATCTTATTGATCGAAATAAAGATTAAAGAAAGAAAGAACCCCTTATCTGCGCAGATGAGCTGCAACCAACGCCATCCCTTTCGTGAACACCCGAGGGGCCCTGGTAAGGCCAAAGGCAAGCACGGTAAACTGAAAGTGCTCGTGGCCTACCGTAAACTGCAGGTAACGCCGGTGGGCCGGCAGGACGGGAATATGGAAATACGCGTCCTGCAGATCCAACACTACCATTCAGTCTCCAGGGTCGAGGGCAGACAAGACCTGAGCCAGAGTTAACATCTTGAACTTCTCCTTCCGGAGGAAGTGATTTATGTTCCGGAGGTCTAAATTAGGACACATGCCCTTGTCTTTCTTGAGAACCAGAAAGTAGTGGGAGTAACAACCACGACCTACTTCTGGCACAGGAACACGCTCGATGACCCCCTATGCCAAGAGGGCCACAACTTCCTGTTGAAGAAGTGCCAAGTGATCCCCTGACATGCGGTGGTACTGGGGTGGCATGGCTGGAGGGGTAGTCTCAAAGGGGAGGGACTAGCCCCTTCGGACTATTTGTAAAACCCACCTGTCCGAAGTGATGGTGCGCCAGTGGGGGAGGTGTTGGTGAATGCTGCCGCCCACTGGCGTTTGATGGGCCTGAAAGACCGGACTAGGAAGGTTTTGGGGCAGTGGTGGCCAGGGTGGAAGTGCACTGACCCGTCCGCTGGCCCCCTGATCCACCTCTGCGAGTCCCTCGTCCGCACTGAGATTGCTGCTGCTGCGACCTGTGGCTCTGAAGCGAACGTGGTGGGGCGCCCCTTCCGTGGCCACAAAAGGAGCTAAAAGCAGAAGGCGGAGGAGGGCGCGTGGCAGAAATGCCCAAGGACCTGGCCATAGCCCGCGAGTCCTTAAAACGCTCCAAGGCACTATCTGCCTTGTTGCCAAAAAAGCAAATGCCCTCAAAGGGCATGTCCATCAGGGTGTTCTGGACATCTCCCGAGAAGCCAGTAGTCCTCAGCCAGGCATGGCGGCGGAGCGCCACTGTTATGGAAATCGCTCTACCCAGCGAGTCGGAGGTGTCAAGGCCACATCGAATTGTGAACTTCGCTGCATCTCTCCTCTCAGCAATAGCCTCAGAGAGCGCTGTCCGCGCCTCCTCTGGACACTGAGGCAGCACTTGCGCCACAGTATCCCACACAGAGTGGGAATAACGGCCCAAGAGGCATGCGGTGTTCACAGACTGCAGCCCTTAACTGGCGGAAGAAAAGATTTTCTTCCCAAACTGTTCTAGTCTCTTGGATTCCCTCTCCGGGGTTGCGGTAGGGAATGCGCTCTGGGACGTGGAGGCTTGGACAACCAAGTTCTCAGGGGTGGGGTGTTGGAAGAGGAAAAGGGGGTCGCCCGGGCCAGGCGATGGCGCCGGGCCACGTTCCTATCCACAGGAGCCCCTGTGTTGGACCTGGACCAGGTGCCCAAAAGAACGTCAGAAAGTGCCTCATTAAAACGCAGCAGTGGCTCCGCAGAGGTAGCCACCGGCTGAAGCACTTCTGTCAGGAGGTTAGTCCTGACGGCCACTGTAGGGAGTTGGAGGTGAAGAGCCTCGTCCACCCTACGCAACACCACTGCGTAACTTGCACCCTCCTCTGTAGCCACAGTAGGAGGAGTGAGCATGCAAAGGTCAGGAGAGGTGTCCAGACCACTGGCATCACCCTGTTCCTCTGCCCAGTCCAGGTCATACTCACACTGAGCTGTGAGAGGGTCCTCAGACCCCTCCCAGTCCTCCCCTTCCTCGGAAGGCTGATGAACAGGCCTAAAATAAGGAGGCTGGACATAGGGAAAGAAAGGTCCCATCGGAGTCGGAACCGGCGTCGAGGGACGCCGTTCCGGCTCGGTTTCCACATTGGGCTGAGACCAGGGGTGACGTCGTCCGGTGCCACGGGCGACGTTGGAGGTGGTGCCAGTGGGGTCGATGTCAGTGGAGGTGTCACGAGGTCAATCGGCGTTGACCGGGTTCCAGGCCTGGATCCTTGGAGTCCCTGCGGTGCCGGGGCCGGAGCCAACAACGATGCCGGAGCCGCCAACAGTAAAGTGTGAGGACCCCCAGTCAGGCCCGCGGGCCCGAAGGTGCGCCGCGGGGCCCGGCGGCCCAAAGAGGTGGGCCATGGCTGACAGAAGTTCCTGCAGCTGGGCCGGAGTCGCCGAAGGACCCGGGAAGGGCGGGTAGGCTGACGGCGACACTGTAGGCTCCGCCGGAGCCACGGGGAGGCACCATCCGCACCCTCAGCCGTGTCGCACGAGGGGAAGTAGGTGAGCGATGACGCTTCTTCGACTTCTTGTGATACTTCGTCTTACCTGACCCCGAGTGCGAAGACTTCGATCCCGACCAACAATGGTGATGGCTCCGCGACCGGTCCCTCGACCTCTCACGGGACCGGGTCCTTGAGTGGCGCAGAGCTGACTTGGGGTCATGGTCACGCCCCAGGCAGTAGAGACACACGAGGTGCGGGTCCGTCACCAACATCATACGATGACAGTCCCCGCAAGACTTGAAGCCGGGCATCCCTACGGCACCAAGAGTCGATCGACTCAAAAAAGAGAGACAAAGAGGCCTAGAAAAACCCAGTCAAAAAGTGACTGGGGGTACCGCTCTCTCCGGATCTGCGCTTGCTGGCGTGGAAAAAGAAAGAACTGACATCAGCACGCGAGGACGGCGTCTAAGTAGCTGTCATGACGTCATCTCGGCGACCACAACGCCAACGACGGATGCGTAGCCACACGACGCCACCCTCCGGCGCACAGGGGTACTGCTGACGAAAACTTTCCGGATCCAGTCTGACGCCTGGGAGTAATTCTAAGGTGAGGAATCTCGCACTACGTGTTTCTTTCAGATTGTATCTGAAAGAGCTCGTTCCTTTCCCTGTAGGACAGTCCATCAGGATTCATTTTCCCAATATCTACTTACAGCTGACAGGATAAGAAAATAAGTTACTTACCTATAAACTGTGGTTCTCCAGTTAATAGAGAAAAACCATTCACTTTAATATCTCGTCCTAGTCATCAGATATGGCCCAAACTCCAGCCAATCAGGCGACAGCACCCTCTAGAACCCTCTCCACAGAGACTCCAGGCTCTCAGATTTTCGAGCGCAAGGGTAGTATAAACGTACAATAAGAAAACGGGGAGCCTCTATGGGGAGGTGGGTGTTTCGCATGTTAATCTATGAAAGATACCAATACTGGAGAACCACAGTTTACCGGTAAGTAACTTATTTTCTTCTCCAGTATTGGGGTATCTTTCATAGATTCACATGCATGCTTGAATCAGAGTAGATAGCAGTTATTATATAGGAATGACTGTTCATAAAGAAATAATATTGTAAACAGAGTATGGAAGAACAGTGTATGTTACCCAGTGTATAACATACTTATAAACCCCTTATTTATATATTTAAATATCTATGAGGCAATTTGACAATGTCCATGCATAGATTCATAATGATCTTGAATATATATACATATATATCTTTAACTAGCAATCTTAAAACTGAAAAGGAGGTGGGATAATAGACGCTCACCTTACATAAAGAGATTTCGTAGCACTGCCTGTCCCACCGCTGTATCAGCATTACTAGCAGCTTCCAGACAGTAATGCTTGGTAAAAGTGTGCCTGCTGGACTAAGTTGCTGCTCTGCAAATTTGCTGAATAGGCACACCAGCAAATAGAGCTTTAGATGAGGAGACTGCTCTCGTAGAATGCGCTTTCACTGTTAAATGCAGAGGCTTGCCCACTTGCTGATGGCAAAACTGGATTACCCAGGAAATCCAACGTGCAATAGTTTGTTTAGTCACTGGATACCATATCTTATTTTTCCATAGGCCACAAAAAGCTGATCAGCCTTACAGATACAGGCTGTTTTTTTGTAAATAAAATGTTATACTATCCTTAACATCCAGGGAATGTAAGGCACTTTCTGCTGGTGACTGTGGATTAGGGAAGAACGTCTTTAAGATGACTGGTTAGTTAAGTGAAAATCAGATGGAACCTTTGGAATAAAGGTAGGATTTTTCCGAAGTACAACAGAGTCCTTAGTAAACTGGAGGAAAGGATGTTGAGTAGTGAAAGCATGTATGTCGCTTACTCGTCTAGCTGAAGTAAAAGCCAGTAGAAGTGATGTTTTCCATGAAATAAATTTAAGATCAGCCATATGAATAGGCTCAAACTGAGCTTTCATGAGTTGTGCTAACACAATGTTAAGATGCCAAGGCGGAGGAGGGCACCTAATTGGGGGAACATTCTAAATAATCCCTTGAGAAATTGTTTTATAGTTCTTGAAGACCAAAGAGACTGTGATCCATTTTGTCGTCGAAACCTGGAAATTGCGGCAAAGAATACCTTAATCGTAGAATGAGAAAGGTTAGATTTTTCCAGTTGGAGGAAAAAAGCAAGCAATTGTTCTGGTGAAGACTGAATAGGGTGCACTTCAGAGCTTTCACACCAATAACAGAATCTCTTCCACTTGAGTTTATAAGTCTTTATAGTGGAGGGCGCTCTGGCGTTAGCTAGAACCTCCCGACAATCAGCAAGTATAACTAGGTCGGCAAACTCATAATATTCAGGAGCAAGGCTGCTAATCGCAGAGATATTGGATCTGTATTGTGTGCAATAGCCTGGGTTTGCGCTCTGACAGGAGTAGAAGCTCTGTGAACCAGAATTGGCGAGGCCACCTGGGGGCTATGAGAAGTTTTCGGCAGGGTTCTTTCCTCATCTTCCGAAGTACCCTTGGGACTGAAGGAATTGGAGGAAAAACGTAAACATACATTTTTTACCAATTTATCGAATAAGCATTCCTGCACGATCCCTGTTGGGGAAGCCAGCTGGCGAAGAATTGGCATTTGCGGTTCCGACTGGTTGCAAATAGGTCCAAACTCGGTTTGCCCCACAACCGAAATATGTGACCCAATGTTGGTTGGTGAAGTTCCCATTCGTGGTTGAATTTAATTGACCTTCTCAGAGAGTCCGCTAAGATGTTGGCCACTCCTGGAACATGTACTGCCGCCAGTATCTGATGTTGTATAGCCCAATCCCAGATTTGCTGTGCCTGAAGGGATAGCATAGTTGATCTTGTACCTCCCTGCTTGTTTAAATAATGCATGCGTGTTGTGTTGTCTGTCCGAATTAATACTGAAGCTCATGATATTATGGAAAGAAAGAAATTCAGAGGGGCCGATAATGGCTGGATTTCTGGCACGGTATTGTGCCGCCTGTGATATCACAGAGTCAGGTTTTGGTTGCCCAATAAGGCAGGCAAGAGAGTTATCCAGAGCCTTGTATTTCGTTTTTTAATTTAGGCAACACTACTGGAATTCAGGCTGGCATCTTCATGACCTTTAAGCCCTCCTGCCATATGAAGATTACAATAGGGATAAACCGGACTTGTCTCTCAGTTTGTTCCTTAAAATTATATAAGAAACAATCAGCCTGCTTGGTGACCATAGGGAGCTGAAACCTTTTCGCCACTCTCTCCATAAGAGTATGGAAGCCCCCTATATCCTCAGGTGGTGAATCTAAAAAAGGTGGAGTGGAAGGCGATGGTGTCTAGGTCTGGTAATCATCCCAATCGTTAGGAAGGGATATCTTGTCCAATTCTCCCTCTTCTCCTTCTTCATCAGTAGTATGAATCTCTTGGTCCTGATGTTGAGTTACTTCAGGTACTGGGGAAACCGGAGGGGGAGAGCTGATGAGCAAGGAAGGCTGCGGAATAGGTGTCTGAGGAACGGAGGATGCCGGCTCAGAGGGAGGAAATCTGCGGTAGTAATCCTCTACCATATGTTGCAAGTTTGAGACAAGAGACATTGGCATTAGTACGGTCTGTTTGGCTTGTTTTTCTTGATTAGTAACCTCAGGGTAAAAAGCATAATCTTCATCTTCATCATCCTGGCACTTTATAAGGAGTTTGGACGGACTGTGAGCAGCCCCAAACCTATCATCATCATCTGGCTCCTCTTCATCTGCTCCATAGTAAAAGATTTCCTCTGGAGGACAAGGAGACACCTTACTCGGAGAGGTATGTACAGGCAATAAAAACTCTTGAGAACTCTTTCTTTTAGGCAGTCCTAAATTGTCCCTATAAGTAGCTAAAACTGACGATGGAACAAGCATCGACGAGGATGTCAAGCCTACCAAAGATGAAGATGTCAAAGATGAAGGTTTTATCAACGGTTCTTCCGTCGATGGAATGAATCTTTATTGTTCAATTAATTAAAATTGTTACAATATTCTATCAATTAAACAATAACTTGTTAAAATCTCACAGAATTAGTTAAGATTGGAAAGTCGTTTAAAAAGATTTAAAATAATAAAAATGACTATTATTAGGATTATTGTCCTATCTAGCAGTAAGGTATTGTACGTTGGACTTAAGGTAATGTTTTATCATAGCCTCTCATGCTTGTTGACCGACTGAGTACTGCTATAATTCAGTTTTCCAGTTTCAGTTTGGCTCGGATTGCGTCTGTGAATTTCCCTAGTCGGGCCGCAATTTGAGGTGTTTTAAGAGAGAAGCACGGGTCGGAAATTTCCCTGCAACTTTGTAGGCCGCTCACTGACTAACTTTTGATAACAACACAACAGATGGAGCCAAGATTCACGGTGGTAATTGCAGAGTCGGCAAGCCACTGAATTGTCCTGCCGGGCCCAAGTTGGGTTAACATCTGTGATAGGCAAAGCAAGAAGTCTCATGTAGGTGATTCTTCCCCGAGCCAGGACTGTTAGAGCTTGCTCCAGGTAGGGCTGCGGTTTTTCCATGGTGTATGAGGAGTCCAGCGAGAAAAGATTGAATTGGTGATGCAGGCTTTCCAAGTCCCTTTCAAAAGATATTCTCTTGGCCTGAGTATTCACTGTTTTCCTCCAGGCTGTTAGTGGGATGTCAGGGTCGTGCAGATTTTGGATATTAATGTCCAGTAATCTAGTGCCTGCTGCCAAGTGTACCTGCCATGGGAAGCCCTCCTCTTCGAAGAGCGTTTTAATTTGTCTTTTTAATGACAATTCTGGTGCTCGCGTAGTCCTGATATAGTATTTGATAAAATCACCTGAGCAAGTGATGTCCGGACTAGTGAGACCCAGCTCCAGCCTTACTCTTGCTCTCCTGGCCTGTCTAGGGAGTGCTAGGACCTTTTTGTAAGCCAGAATTTGATGGTTCGCGAGGAACTTATTGAAGGCACCGGGGAAAACTAAATGGCCGTAATTAAGAGAGAGCACTAATTTTGCTTTAAGAACATTCAAAATGGGTTGAGCGGTTGGACTGTGAAGTCGCTGGTTAAGGCTTTTTAAAGAAAAGATGATGCCAGCCGCTTTCCTTCTCAGATGTTTCAGATGGGCTGTAGGTTTTGCCCCTTCCGATCGCCAGAAGCCCAAATAGTTGTAGCTCATACTTGTTTTAATTTGCAGGGCCCCAAGTCGCCAATGAGTGGTCTTCTTACGAGGGTACTTCCCGAATATAAGTATCCTAGTCTTCCTCTGGTTCACCAGGAGTTTGTTCTGTTGGTTATATCCGTGCAGAGATTTTAGGGCCTTCTGTAAGCCAGTTCTCATGTGGTCCATAATTAAGATGTCATCCGCATACTGGAGTATTTAAAGCCGCGTTTTTCCCCAGTCTATGGGGCAATAGACTTGCCCCCTCCAGCGCTTTCCCCAGGTCAGCTGTGTACAGATTAAAAAGTATATGGGCAAATACGCACCCTTGTTTTAAGCCGTTATTAGTTGGTACCTTAGTGGTGACTAATGTTTGACTGATTTTAATGCGGACCCCCCAGGTCCCCTGATATAGGGAAATTATGGCTTTTAGCAGCTCTTGGGGAATTCCCCAAGTATGTAGTTTTTCCCACAGCTTCCCACAATCAACCCTATCAAAAGCTGCACTGTAGTCCACAAAGCACCAGAAAAGTGGTAACTGAGATGTCTGGGTAGCACGGTTAGACAGATGGCCCATTACTAAGATATTGTCTGTGGTAGAGCTTTGGGCCCTAAATCCTGTTTGAAAAAGGGGAAGAATGTTAATATCTGTTACCCAGGCTTCCAGTTCTTTCAAAAGTATTCTGGCATATGCTTTAGCTTCAACGTCTAATAAAGCAATAAGCCGGTAATTTTCGGGTTTTGTGCTGTCCTCTTTTTTGTAAATTGGGGAAAGTATTGAGCCTTTCCACGATGGTGGGACATTAGAGGGGGCAAAGGTGTGCTTAAAAAGTGTTGTTAACTGCTCTGCCCAGAATTCCTGCGAGGCTTTAAACACAAATGCAGGAACTCTATTGGGTCCTGGAGTGCCATCTGACCTCATATGTTTGATCAGGGTAATTACCTCGGCCACTGTGATATTGGAAGTTTTAATGACTTTATCTTTTATTGGAGATTGTTGATGGGAGTAGGTTTGGGTGATATCCTGTTAGATTGAGTACAGCTGAGTTGCATGTTTAACCCACTCCAAAGCGGCCACTCCATTTTCTTTTATCTATGCCGATGTTGGTGAATTGCTTAATATATCTCCAAAGTTGGATGTGTCCCCTTTCTATGAGGAAGGTAAAAAATTTCACCCATTCTGTCTCGATTTTCTTGGAGCGTATTTCCCAGACTTTCTTCCTGTGCGCTGCGCAAAGAGCTGTTATTTCCTGAGCTTTGGGGTTTTTGGTGCCTTTCCTTCTTGCCTTCAAGGCCCTTGAAAGACTGCGTTTTGAGTGAATTAGTTCTCTTGATTTAATACTTGGCGGAGGTCCCAGAGAGTGGCTATCCTGCACTTGGGTGCCTCCAATTCGTACCTCAAGGGCTGATTTTAATTCTACTAAGAGTGCTTCCCAGTGCACTTGGGGCGAGACTGGACTCATGACTATAGAATTTGATTCTTTGTAAGTTACCCACTACAGGATTTTGGTGACAAGATTGATAGTCCATTTTATTCTCCTCAGGATTTCATAGCGTTCTTCGCCGGTTGAAACCCCTAGTGTTTCCAGTTGTGTTGCAGATTCCCCGCTTAGCCGCAGGGTCATCCTCAGTGGCCTGTGATCACTCTCATCCCTGTTATCCACTTCAAAGTTGTTATAGTATGGTACTAGATGGTCCGAGATGAAAATGTAGTCTATTGTGGACTTATCCCGAAAGGTAGGAAGTGGGAACCAGAGAGGATCCACGGCTATTTTGATGGTGTGAGCAGAGACCAGAGTATGATTTAGAAAAAGCTGCTGCAGTGAGCCACAATCGATGTGTGATAGAATATGCACTTTCGACTTCCCTAACTCCCGAGTGTTCAAATCATCAGCGATAACGGGGAGGTGTGAAGCATATTTGTTTATGAGCTGGTCCATTTTAGTTGTCATTGTTTTTTGAACATTTTTTTTTTGCTGGCAGGCAGGGTTTACATAGCAGTTGATTACCAAGAGACGAATTGGGTTATTGTTAATTTTCAGTCCGCTAACTAGGACCGCTTGCATGTCTGGGGTGTTGGTTACGATAAGAGTAGTCTCTAGTCTGCGTGCTTGGTTTATGTAAATTGACAGCACACCAGAAGCTCTCCCGAAGATGTTTCGTTTTATAGCTGTGGTGTGTAATTCATAAAAGCCGTGAAGAATTAATGGTTCAGTGGCCCCGGTCTCCTGTAGGCACAAGATGTCATTTCCACAGAAGTAGTTACTTACTAAACTATACTCAAGAAGTCTTTTTAAGCTAGCTACATTCCAGGAGATCATGGACAGCTGAATGTTATTTCCCGTGGTTCTGGTGCTGAGCAGTTGGCATGCAGCGTTTTTGATGTTAGAGGTGCCGTCGTGGTTGCTGCTCTGCTGGACGAGACCTCGTGCCCATCTCAGGGGAATGGCTTGGCCTACTTTACACTGTCCTATGTTCAGAGGTACTTGTAATCCTAAATGTATGGTACATACTCGGCTCAATGGCTAATTTTCTCGCTTGTGGGTTACACTCTGTCCCCTTTAGACTGAGCAGACTTCCTTAGTAGTTGATGGTGCCGCTAACATGTGCGGATATTTTTCTGGGACAGGATAGGCAATATCAATGCCCCAGTCTGCCATTTGCGATATTTCTTCTGGAGTTAGCCCTGTACTGGTGTGACGACTCAGCCGTATCGAGGTTGATTCCCCATGGGTATCACTGGTAAGGCAAAGGAACTTAACCCAGACTAATTCATCCGAGTGTTCTCAAAGGAGCCGATGGGAAAGGGCCCTGGGGGGCGCAGATACCAAAATCAGATCCTTGTTCATCGGGCGGACTTAGTTGATCTTTGTGCTCCGACTTCTTGATGTGGATGTTTGGTGAGTGAACTGGTTGAGTATTTATTGCCGGACCAAGTGAATTAAGCGAGTCCCCCATTCAGGAAATTGACTGTAATGATCTTTCAGTGCTTGATTTGCTTCTGGTGAAATTAATACTGTAGATATTTCATCACTCAAAGTGTGTTTTATAGTGAAAATTGGAAAATTCAGGATTTTCCCATTGTAGGCTTGTGATATTTGATTGCAGGTTGACACGGAGCAGGCAACCTTTTTAATAGCCTTTCTTTTTTTCTCTAATTTCCATAGCTTTTTTTTGGCCCTCCTTGAGAGAGGAATGTCCGTTCTTCCTTGGATGGAATCGTTGCTCTCAAGCACTTTGGCTAAGTGTGTGGATCTAGGTCTGGAGTTGAGGCCTAGTGAGCTGCTGTTAACTTTGGTGGATGTAGGTAAAACTTGGTTGTCGGGTTTTATTATAAAATTACTCGAGGAAGTTATAGCCAAATTGGCTTGATGCTCTTAACTGTTTGTTGTGGATGCCATGCCACTGTTGTTTAATTGGCAAGTGGTGCCTTCTGTTTGTTCCTTCAGTATGGCTAGCGAGGCTGTTAGGATTTTAGGGAGTGTTGCCCATTTATCAATGAGTTCAGCGCACGTGCAAGTACAGTGTCGGTTGTCCTGCGTGTCACTAAGATTATTTTCTATAAAGTCCACCTTGTTGTTTATCTCCACCAAGCGTTGTGCAATTGTTGATAGCAAATTAATTTGCAACTCCATTTTATTGGACTGCCAAAGTAGTGCCCTTGCCGTTGATTCATTTGTTTCGCCAGTTGAGGTTGGATCAGTGTCATTTATGAAGCTGCTACTATGTAAACTTTGGCTTTGAAAGCTCTGGGTTGGTGAAGAAGAGAGCCGAGTATCGTTGGCCGTTCTGAGGAGTTTTGGGGTAAGCTCCAAGGTTCTTTGTATCTTTGTTTACAAATTCTGTAAAAATACTGGTGATAGGAACTCGCAGTTTCCTTGTTGTGCTGGTGTTTTGTTCTTAGTTGAGCCAAGTCCTGATGGCTCTAAGGAGGGCATCAGAATGGGGGACTGCAAAGTTGCTTGCTGGTGGAAGTGTATTTGAACTGGGACAACCTGCACATGTTTTCCAAAAATTGGAGCAGAGGTGGTCCCAGGTAAATCGAATAGATAAGTTGCTTGATTGCATTAATTTCCCGGCCAAGTACAGGATTGGCTCCGGCGTCTCCCAGTTTGAATACTCTCGCCTGATATCACAGAGGGCTGAATACTATAAAATCTCTCCAGGAGGGAGTTTGTGACATTCCTGGATTTAGTCCTTACTGGTAAGTCAAGCGGGCAGGAGGGATTCTTATCGCTGAGATTACATTTGTCAAAAAATTGAGTGATAAGGCCTGCTTTTGGTGACTTAAGAAATTACTTCGGATCAGGGACTGTATTCCTTGAACACCTTAAGTTTCTGGGTGAGACTTGAGTCAAGGGGTTTGATTTTGCAAGAACATTTCGTTTGCGTTGGGAAGCTGTTTTTTTTTTAGTCATCCTGTGATTGAGGCCAACTGCCAAAGACTGTGTTTTACCCCGGTAGTCTATACCCTCCTCTGGTGGTAGCTGATCCCCGGGAAGAAAGACTTCAGCAAATCAACAAGTCACCTCACACCCGGGGGGCAAAAGAAAATAACCCCTCTGTGCCTCGGGCGTACCTTCTTGCAGCCTCCCTAAATCTCTGCTGCACACGGGGCGCCAGTGAGGCACTTTGCTTCCTTCGGCGATGAGATGCATGATCAGGGAGAGCCTCAACGACTAGCAGCGCCTGCCGCTACGTCAATTCCCCCACTACTGCTACGCCAACCAGGGCTACCGTCGACGAGATGCCCGGGAGCAGAGGGTCACAAGCAACCGGACTCAGCGTGATCCCTGGCGCCACCGGCTCAATCTACAGCATTACGGAGGTAGGAGTTTCAGAATCCAACAAGTTTGTGGTCGGTGTGTTGTTTTGTGCGCTGCACCTGCAAAGGTCACAGGGGTAAAGTGCAGATCTTGCTTGGCGTCCTGAGAGGGAACCTCTTAAAAAACTTGAATTACGCAGAAGACCGTCGCAATCGCCGCAGTGATAATCAGCCTGATACACAGCTGCCCCACAGCTCTTGGTGGTACTCAGCAGCCCCGAGGCCCCCCCGCAGCCCCATGGCTCTCACCTCTGCTCCAGAAGTCCGCTCCGGGAGGAGAAGCACCGAGCTGCTGGCGGCAGGCAGCGGTCAGGGCAGGCAGCGAGCAAAGGCGGCAGGCAGCATGCAACGGTGGCGGCCTGTGGCTGCTCCTCTTCCTCCCGCCGGACAAACAGCAGCACCAGACAAATAGGAAGCACCGCAGGCAGCAAGCGATCCGCGGCTCCCCCCGGCACCCGCCGGGCCAAGAGGCAGCACTCCACAGGGCCCCGTACTCCACCGGCCCCCGCAGCTCCTGCCAACAACCAACAGGCAACACAGCAGGCAGGACCGTGCACCGCCTCCTGCCCGGGTAATAGTTCAAGTGGGGAAAGACCGGGGGGGTTGAGTGGGCTACCTGCGAGCAGACTCCGGCTCTTGGGTCTCCCACTTTCTGCCCCCCAGCGGCCCCCAACAATGGCAACAGCGGCGTCACAGCCGCAGCCCCCCGCAGTCTGGCTGCTCGGTTTACACAACTGCTGCTCCGAACACCGTGACTGAAGCAGGAGGAGCCGTGGAGAGGTGGGCGGGCAGGGAAGCTGCAAGGAATGCAGAAGGGCCATGGTCTCCCACGGAGGTCGCGGAGCCGGCTATTATAGTGGCTGTCCTTGCTGGCCGTGGGTGCCGGTTGCCAATTGCAGATCCTCAAGGTCGTGAGCGCGGATCACAGGCCTCGAGAGCCGCAGCGGCAGCAGCCTCTCTCCTCACCAGATTCACGCGTATGGCAAGACAGCGGAAAGCCAGGACTCCGTCGATGGGCTGGACGTCAACGAACTTCGACGAGGCTACCGTCGACGAAGAAGTTTACTCTTGAGAGCCACCGACAGCCTCCGCGGTGACGATGCTTCCGTTGGCAAAGGTCCTGATAAGGGCCGCTTCTTTTTCGTTGATGATAAAGATGAAGTTGTCATAACAGACGGTCTCACCTTCACGGATACCAACGTCGATGGAGAAGATGCCGACGACATAATCATCTTGGTCTGAGGAGAAGAGAAAGTCGATGTTGTCGTCGTAGTTGTGGCGACAGAAATTCTCGTCGAATGGATTGTCTTTTTTGTGAGGTAAAACTGTCTCTGGAAGAGACTTTGATGCCTGCTTGGATTTTGAAGAGGATTTTGAAGGCGTAGAGAGCACCGATTGATCCGTAAGAGAGGCTGATTCCTTTTTAGAAAATGAAGGCTGATCTTCCTGTTTTGAGGTGTGATGATGTTTTTTCAACACCTTAGCAGCCTTAGGAGAGACCAGCTCCAACTCACAAGTCTCTTTTTTAAGCTGTTGTCTTTAAAGAGGAATCACTCTCCTCATCAGATAAAGGATTGTCCTTTGTCTTGAGCTTCTGTAGCCACAGAAGAAGACGTCCTTCTCTATCTCTCAAGGTTTTTTGAGAAAATGTTCTACATATTTTGCAATATCTCACCTGATGGTCTGGGTGAACACAGTAGATACATTTCTTGTGGGGATCATCTGAGTGAAGTCTTAATTTCCCACAAGATTCACAATGCCTGAAGAGAGATCTTTTAGAAGAAGACATGTTCAGAAGTAATATCTGAAGAAATCAGAAGATAAAGTAGAAGTACTGAGCAGAGCTCAGGGAGACTCCCTTCACACGACGTGCAGTAGAAAATCTGGGAGCCTGGAGCCTCTGTGGAGAAGGTTCTAGAGGGTGCTGTCGCCTTATTGGCCGGAGTTTGGACCATATCTAATGACTAGGACGAGATATTAAAGTGAATGTTTTTTCTCTATTAACTTTAATGTTAGAGTAATTACTTATAGCTTTTTATGTACCGTGGGACTCCTTCGATGATGGGGAATGATTCAAGCATGTGAATCTATGAAAGATACCCCAATACTGGAGAATATAATATCCGCTATTCAAACGTGAGGTGTGTGACATAGTATCTTATTTATTATTCATCTGACTATAGATTCAGGGTAGAAAGAGAAATGCGTTTGGAGGTAACCCTGGGCGAAGTTTGCGTAGTAGCGCTACGCGTAGCTACGCGAAGTGCACTTCGCGAGATACGTGTAGCACTACGCGAACTGCGTAGTGCGCTGTTCGCAATGATTGCACAGTGCCGGATGCTTGTCTGCACTGTGCAATCATTGCAAACGGCATCTCGCACAGTGCAAGCGGTCATTTTCTGCCACTCGAGTAGATTTTTACTCGAGCGGCAGCTTTCTCAACACGGACTGGTAGTTTCTCATCGCAAGCGGTCGCGAGCATACGCGACCACTCGCAATGAGAAACCTGACCTCCCCGCATTGAGAATCTTGCCGGGAGGTTTATTTTCCACGCTCGAGATCGGTAAATTGATGTTGCTGATCGCGAACGAGGAAAAAGTCTCGCCGGGAAGTCATTTTGCTCGCTTGTGGTCACCAACTTGACGTTGAGGACCGCGAGCGAGCAAAAAATACCAACTACGCTATGCTACGCGCTTTTGTACTGTGCTACATGCAATTCGCGTAGCGCGAAGTAGCGCAAACTACGCGAGCATAGCGTAGTTGTCTGCCCAGGCCTAGAGAAGAACAAGATCATTGGAATTAAAAACAGATCATTGTCAACTACAGCTGCTCCAGCTGCAGACATTTAGCAAACTACCTGACGCGCTAGCTAGCAATGAGAATGACTTCATTATTTTAGCACAGCACACAACTTGTACTTCATATAGTGCTTAATGCCGTATTCCTTAATGAGAGGCAATTTATTTTTTAACTCAAAGTGTCTGCTTATAGTTACTTGAAAAGCCTTTAGAAGCAAAAAATAATCAAATCACTGTTTTTTTATCCGGTGTTCTTTTGCTTTTTAATACTTTTCTGCCGCAGTCAGTGCTTTTTTATGCAAGGCATTTATGGGTAAAGTATAAAATTGGCCTTGTTACTCATCTAATAATATTTACACCAAATTCTAATGGACCTAGGGGAAGAGCAATGTACTGCTATTGCACCACCCAGTAATTTAAAACAATTGTTTGCACAGGGCATTATTTACAATTTGTCTTTTTTGTTTTTCTGAACATAGCTGTTCCTGCTGGTCCAGCCAGACCACACAACAGACAGGAGACAGTGGCCTGTTTGCGGCGGCAGAGGCTGGTGTGCATCCAGCAAGAGTACCGGCAGCTGGTGGTCCAGGAAGAGGAGGAGGAGGAAACAACTGCACCTCAGCCAAGCACCAGTGCAGCCGGTCCCCCTCAGCCTCCAGCCTCCCGGCCATCCCATCTTCGGCACTGCCACCAGCCAACTGCCGCTACCCCCTCCCACACTGACATCAGGTCATTGCTGGTCACCATCCTGCTGCAGCTGGACATCATCAAGGACCAGCTCACCATAATGGAGCAGAGCCTGAACCAGCTCCGGGCTGACATTCAAAATGCCCTCCTTTATTCCTTTTTACATTTTTTGTTTTGGTGGGAGGGACTTATTTGTTGGGGTGGGTGGAGAATCTGTGAAGGGACTGGGAGCTAGGAGTGACTTTCCTTTGACCTTTTGGACTTTGGGGCTTGGGTCTGTTTTGTTTGGGGAGAGGGGTGGGTATTATGGGTGGATGAAGAGGGAGGATTTCTTTGTAAAAAATAAAGGGGGAAGCAATTTTATTTAATTTAAATTTATGCCTGGAGTGGTTTGTTTTATTTTTTCTTTGCACTGCTGCCTTCAGTTAGTTTTACGCAGCCTGTGTATGTGCTTGTAAGAGAGAGTGTAGCACTTACTTATAGAGTTATACTTCTCTAACTATCTTGACCATTAGATGGAATGCTGCCATGATGACCTACATTGTCTACAACAACCTAGATAAACAATAGTAGCAGTTAGTTACTTACTAAGTTAACTAGTTCCGTTTCATCCATACTAGTTGTCTTACCTGAATATAGATGAAGAAATAACAGGGAAGGCATCACATCTTCGCAAGCGAGGTCCCACTTCCAGTTCCACCCACGTAAGCTCCAACTATATGATTAGTCTGAATGATCATCGTAGGCAACTATATTGGCATAAAAAGACTGAGTTAGTGGGTTACGTTTTATCAAAGTTTTACAAAGAATTGACACCGGAGTACTACATGATGACACAAAGAGAATGCCTGATACTGCTAAAATACAAAAAATAGCAATGCTAGTAGGTTTTGGCTATGGGAGCTAGTAGTATTATTTGCAAACTGCCCAAGTTATAAAAAATTGACTCAAAGTCTGTAGTGGACAAGCTTAGGTTAGACGTTTATGGTTACACAACACGGCCTGAATGATAATGCTGATAACTGATGTTCTTCATTCTATATCTCAAATATGGATCACTTTTCATGAGCGGGTGGGTAAATGGGGTCAGTGTGGGCTATTGCTTAGAAGATCCTGAAGTATGTTGGTGTTGGTTTAATCACATCTGCCCCACCAAGTGTGTGATCCATGAATGGTGTAAATTAAGCCACATCTCAATAAATCACACAGCCCAGGGGAAGAGGATTAGGGATTTGATGAATGGATGGGAAGGGGGATTTGGGGAAAGGTTTAACAAAGACAAAACAGTACACAAGTACAACATTCACCTGGGCAATGAGCAGCAGCACACCATTCACCATCAATCTGCTGTGGAAGGAAACAAACGAATGAGTATGACAGAGTACAGAGAAATACATGGCAAACTGTCCTTCTGCACCAGAGACCCAAGTTATTAGATATATAAAGGTTCTGTCTTTTAGGTTGGGGAGTAAAACCATCCACCCAGTTCTCCAAATATGATTGTTAAAACGAAAATGATACTATTTTGCATAAATAGGTGGTGCATCCGTATTCTCCTCAGGAAAGTCCACTCTTTGGTGCCTGCCTGGACTAGTCTGGTAGGTAAGCAGGAGTGCTGTTGAGCTCAGCTTTCACCTTTCGGTAATGCAGGAGACTAGAAGAAGGCCTATGGATTGTAAAAGAGAAACTGTATTTTAGAGTCAAGAAGCAGGACAAAAGGAAGGTAAGCTTCACGTGGAGTGTATCAAGAAGACTCAGAAGCTGAGCAAAAAAACAAGAGTGGGACTCAGAGTTTCGCTTTTACCACAGGTCCAGCATATATGTATGTACACACACACACACACACACACGCGCACGCACGCACACACACACCCCCAACATTGCAAATCAATAATCATCTCAAGAAATTTCTCATTTTACACTCCAACACACCCTCCCTCACTGTCAGCTTCCATATCAATCATCACTCACAGTCACTCAATAATCAGATCACTTGTTGGTGCAATGGGTTATCTGTTCCAATCGAAGCACAGTGGTAGGTACCCTATCTCCCCTTTAATGCAAGCAACAGATTGGAATTTGACAGTCTTATAAATCAAACGATAGTCTGGTGCAGCCATCCTAGATGATGAATAAAACAGAAGGATCATAGGAGTGGAACATACAGGTTGATTAATTGTCGCTAACTAAGTTGGTGAAGGCCAATCACCTCCAGGAAAACATGATCACCCATCACTCAGGCCCCAAACATCGCAAATCAATCATCTCAGGCAAATTCCCACATTACAGTTCAACACCCTCCCTCACTGTCTGCCACCACATGATTCATCAATCATTATCATCACTCAGACAATCAGTCACTCACCACTGCACTAGTTGTAGTTACCTCTTCCAGTCCAAGTGCGGGTAGTTTAGGTATTAGGTATTCATCTTTGATGCAGGCAACACATTGGAATTTGGTATTGGTAGTCAGCCTTGTAAATAATAAATTATCTTCTAGGGCAGACCTTCTAGTGATGCAAAAAAGGATCGACAATAGGCATGCGAGAACGGCAGACATTGTCCCCAATGTCATGAAGGAATTGTGCAGGCTTCTTCAATGCACACTGGTCCAACTGCAATCCGGCAATATATGTGACTAAAAAAAAGTTGGGCAGCATAAATCTGACACAAACATAATAATGTTCCACTAGCTACTTTTTTGGGTGAAGAAAGTCCTGCCAGCTGCACTGAATACGTCTGGTAAAACTCCAAAGGTAAGCTGTCACCCCTGCTGTTTTCCCCATATTCATTTTACCCATCACTTCCCTGATCTCTTCCAGAAAGATATCTGCTTCCAATTGATCGCTAAACATGGGTGGCAACTCATGCAGGTCCACATTCCCCAGCTATCTGGTCACCGCAGCAGCATCGGCCACCCTCCACACTCCATAGAGGTCATTAAAGTGATCCATAAGAGTGTCAATAATAGTCTGTTGAGACGTGGCAATAGTCTTGTCTCCTCATCGAAGCGCTACTATCTGAGTTCTATCCGACTCCTGCTTAAGTAGCCAGGCCACCAACCTACTAGGTTTGTCCCCCTCCATATGCAACCGTTGTCTATATTAATAATGGGTGAACTTGTCAAACTTGCCCCACGTGTCTACCAAGCCCCTCTTAAGAGCAACAATTGACACCACCTCGCCCAGCTCCTCTACTTCCCCTTTTTAAGCCTCAGTCAACATATTCTCCAGAACCCCCAAGCTCACTCTGCCATTAATGGTGCAGACCTCACACTTTACAAAGAGATTCCACCCTAATGACTGCCTCTTCCCATTCAGTGCCCCTACTACGAGTTGATCCCCAGCTACCCTCCAAGTATGATGTGATCTTTTCACCTAACATCTGCCTGAACAGTGTATCCAGTAGAGAATTCCTCTGCATTCATAAATATATGTGCCCATCGTGGACCCTCACACCACTTCACTCCAGCAAAAGCAAAATTTGCTGTAACCAGGGCCCAAACCAGGGCTATAAGTACAGTGGGTAGCCAAGTAACAGGAATACTCCCTCATTACCGGGTACCTTTCCTGCCACACCTCCTAGCATCACAGATTATGCATACCTTCAGCATAATGACCATTCTATTTCAAGTTAAGGCACTAGGGGATCGTTTGTCCATGTTTGCTTCTAGGACACAATTGAAGTTCCCCACTTACAGTAGTCACTCAACCATATTAACCGTCACCAGTGACTGCATTCTTGGGGAAAAAAACTATCATCTATGTTGGGGGCATAGACATTCAGAATGAGCTCTGAGTAGATCAAGTGGAAGGGGACCATGGGTGCCACCTAGACTGTAACCCCACGAGCATAGGAGGAGAAAGTGGATGCAATCAGTTGCCCCCTCCTTCTTTTCTTCAGTTTGTCAGCTTCACTCTCTGTCAGGTGCTTCTTTCTGTAAGCAAGCGATTCCCACTGCAGTGCGTTTCGACAACAAGAAACAAAACTGTCATGATCCCTCACCATCCTGTGCCAAACTAGCACAAAACCCCCTAACTCCATCCTACTGTGATCAAACTGGCTGGCATGCTGTCTCTATGACTAATTGCCTACCCTTGCACAGTAAACTGAAGTGCAGGAATGAATCAAGCCAGTGTTTTCCCCACCCCGGTTGGGCCAGAGTTCCACCACAGGTCTTGCTCCAGCTGCCCTGATAGAGACCTAAATGATTTCTCCCCCATAGGAGTCAATATGTAGAAGTAGCACAATTCAAAGTCACATAGAGCTGGTGATCCAGGTTTAACACCCCATTACCAAATGTTCCTGAGTGACATGGGGCTTCTCCGTCCCATGCATCCCCCACAATGTACTTACACATCATGACCATGGTCAGGTGGCCAATCAAAGGGTCAACCAGCAACGTCATTTGGATTGGAGTTCCGCAGTTCTTGATGGGGTCGGGACTGGGCCCTCCTCCTCACAGCTCTGAGTGCAGAGCAAGCCGGCATCCTTCTGCACTATGATTCGAGTTTGGTATCACCTCCCGCCTATAACTGTCCCTGCGAAACACTCCAGGTTACAGCTCTCTGCCTCCCCGCACGCTAAACCCGACCACTCCTTAAAGAGCTTCATACTCTTGACTACTTTATCCCATTGTTCAAGCCAGGCCCAAACATCCTCGGGTCGGTCAAAGAAATTGGTTTTGCCCTGTGCTACTGCCCGTAGCCGCGCAGGGAACAGCAGCACATATGACAAGTTGACCAAAGAAGTTGCCGATGGACATAGTCGAAAGCCTTGCTGTAATCTGCAAAACAGCAAAAGAGAAGTTGGTTTTCCCATATCTGTTTTGCCGCTAGCATCCTGATTGCCACTAAATTATCGGTGGTTCCCAGCTTGGGCCTGAAGCCAGTTTGATTGAGTGAGATCAGATTTGTTTTGCTTGCCCATGCTTCCAGGCCTTCCAATAGTAGGGAGGCAAAGTATTTGGCTTCAACGCCTAAGAGGGCTCTTTGGGTTCACCACTGGGCCTTTTTTGTAAATAGGGTGCAAAATGTCCCCTTGCTAGGATGGTGGAACAGTGTCAGTGGTGAGCCAAGTTCTAAACAGCCTTTCCATCAGTTATGACCAATACTCGATGTCCTGTTTATAAACTGGAGATTGGATGCCAATTGGGCCAGGGGCACCATTGGCTTTGCTCTTTTTGATTAAGGTGGCGATTCTTTTAGCCGTGATGGTGGATGCCAACTGGTGCGTTTGTTCTTTGTTGGCCTTGAGGTTTCTTAGAGTTTGGCAGATTTAAATGTGAGAGGCTGGGATGTTGGGACAATTTGATTTGGTCTGATATAGGGTGCTCATTTGTAGGGACCATTGATCCACCCTGACGTTGTTTCCTTTATGTTTGACTGGATCATTTTCGCTGTTTAGTCGATTTACTATGAACCAGAAAACTTTGGAATTTTTTGTTCAGCAAGCCATGAATAGCTTTAACTGTAGAACTTCCTTGTGCTTGCCAGATGTGTTGTTTATCATCCTGTGAAAATTGTTGACTTCTTCGGAGGTGACAATGTTTGATCAAGTTTTTAGTGATCGGATCTTCTTATTTAGCGTGCGTTTCAAGATTTTGAAGGTCTTTTGTAAACCAGGGCCCTAATGAGGTGGATCTGAGGGGGCTTAGGTGTAAACCAGGCTGCTGGAACAGGGCTAAAAGAAGTTGATGCACAAGAAGTTCCCAGTCTTGTGTCGTGTGACACCACAGAATAGACTGGTTGGGCAGCTTAGATTTCCATATTTAATAATTCTCTCCAATTTCTGTGGACCATTTGATGCGCTTCCAGTTTTGATCCAAACCACTTGAGCCAATCGTTCCTAGGGTGTTGTGATCCTTGGTGTGGTGGTCTGAGGACAGCTTCTGTGGCATGTGATCGCTTTCGCAGGTTATTAAGATTGCAAAGGACTTGAAGTGTTGTATCAGCAAAATTGAGCAAAACGTGTAGTCTAACACCACAGATCTGTGTAGGGAAGAGTGTGTATGATGGGAGGGAAGATCTTCAAGGTATTGTCTATTTAGGGAGTGCAGGCCATACCCGCTAGAGGAGCTAGCAGTGCTTGTCCTGTGGTTCGGTTCTTTGTGATGTTGTTGTCTGTGGGAGAATCAGTCACTGGCAATCCACTATTGCAGATGAAAGATCTCGAAAAGTATTATGGAGTAAATTTGAGTTGAATTTGCCTGTCAAAAATAGGTGGTCATTTGGGTGGGTTAACCTAATGTCTGCGATTAGAAGCTCTAGTTCCTTGATATTTTGCTTCTTTGCCCTGGCTGCCGGATGAATGTCCACATTTAGTAGTATTAGGCTGCCTGGTGGGGCGTTCTGGCTCCAGTTTTTGATTTCAAGGCATAGGAAATTGTTGTGGCCGATGTCGTAGATAGAGACATCAAAATCCCAGCACAGTGATAAGTTAATAAATAAACCACCAATTGCGTGACCCTTGATGTATTGTCACGTGGTTGGAGTGAAGAACTTGCGGTAGCTTTCTAGCGGAGTGTCATCTTCACGCCATGATTCCTGACTGCATATAATCTCATGCTATAATAAACAAGCATTGGCATAGCCAATAGGTCTCGCTTTTGGGACCTTATAAGTGTTTACCCATGCAACAGTTGATGTTGTTGCACCAAGGATATTGTGCTGCATAACTAGATGCTTATAAGGTCCCAAAAGCGAGACCTATTAGCTATGCCAATGCTTGTTATTAGGGCGAGCCTACTAGACGGCCCATGCGGTGATTGTTGCTGTGGCATATTGTGATTTACCGAACATACAGAGGAGCTTAGGCCTCCCACTGCTCATAATAGGTTGACTTTCCTTGTCACTCTCATTTGCCTGCTTCTTATTCCTCTCCCAGCTTGTCAATCTTGTGTTTGTCTTTCCAATGGAACATTGCCTCTTTACCATGGCTTTGACTGGCTGGCATTGCTCCTTGCTTTAAAAGCACTTATTTTTTCCATTTTTGTGGAACACTCCACGAGTCCTGGGCTTCGCCCTATTGGCTGCCCGCACCAGTGCCCTCCATGCTTCTTTTCCGTACATCTCGCTTCCTTTCTCTGTGCTGTTTTCCTGTCCCTCCCCCTTGCTATACCACACAGCAGTATGGATGCTGTGCAGCTTGGGAATGCGAGAGTGGAAGGCAGCACAGCAGATACAATGAATGGCTAATGCAAGAGATCCCTCAAACATGGGCAAGAGAGGTCCTGCCGCGCAAACAGGGCATCCATTCCCCCAATCGCGCGCCTTTCACTGCCTTAGGTGCAATGGCGTTACAGGCTTATGGCCAGCTTTTCTTCCAGTTCAACGTAGCCACGTTAAACGCATGCAAGGGCAGACTGGCCCGTGTCAGTTCACCGATTCCAGAGAGTCAAAGATGGAGACGGCAAAGAAGCTTACAGCATTCTATATGTACATTTAAAAACCTGTGTAACGTAGACTAGCAGTAAGGAATGTGTAAAAGTATATTCCCGCCTCCACCAATTATAAAACTGCATACCATTTTTTCCCCACATTGGCTGTCCGTTTCTACACTAACAGTGTCCAGGTTGATTTGGCCCCAGAGAGATGTGCTTTAGCAGCGAGATCAACAAAGCTTGAACAAGGGAAGTGTGGAGTCGGGAGAAGCCATAAATAAACTAATACAGTTAACACACACCATCATGAACATGTGAATAACATCAGTATTCTTGAAACCGAACAATACAAACAATCTAGCTTCAGCCCACCAAACGGTGTCAATGGTGGCTGACAGGCGAGATGGTGGGGGCCGGGGTCTCATGGAATAACAGATACGGAACTGAAGGCAACAAGAAACTTTGGAATACATGCAGTGGTGTGTAAAAAATAGTTTACTCTTTACATTTAAAACAAGCACAAGCGTGCGTGCCTCACGCGGCAGGAGGGGGGAGAGAGAAGGGGGCCTGTGCGATTCACTTGCGGGAACGAGCAACTGGCACCGCGATAATTGGTAACATATTGCGCCAGCCGCTCGCTCCCGCAAGTGAATCTCCAGACGTGCACGCGTTGCCATTGAAGGCAATGGAACGCGTGCACGTTTTTGGCTGAAAAGCCGAAGCCATTCCAAAAGGTCTTTTTGCCTATGCAGCGCATGCGGGCTGCATAGGCGAGACCTAAAAAGACTTTGAGTCCATATTTGTTAATATGTTTTCTATGCCAGCCATGTTTGCAGGATAGCAGACTTCTGGGGTTAGCCCCATTCTTCATGCCGAAGGTTGATGTTAAGCTCCCTTTAGACTTGAGTCAATTTGGCGAGGGACCTGACAAAGTGGCAGCCAACCAGTCCCAGTTCTCCTGATGAGTTTCCTGCGATGGGGTTGTGAACTTGCAGAGTCTCCCTTCTTTTTTTTTTTTTTTTTAAAAACCTTTATTACAATTTCGAAAAGATACAAGTATGGGCCTACAACCAACAGGCCGGCCGCTAAACGCAGTGTAAACCTAGGCATGACTTAATATGCACATCAATGAGGCAAAAAAAGAGTTACTAAAGTGCTAATCATCGCCGTCAGCCAAAGCCGCAGTCCATAAGCAAACAGAAAAGGTTTCATATTTTTGGAAAACAGAAAACATCAAACACACAAGGCAGAGGAGGTTAATGGCAAGAACCTGTGCTCCTCGTATCGAGGGAGTAAACCAACCCGGGTAGACAGAGGGGGGAGGAGGGGGGCAAGGCAGAAGCGACATACTCGCATGTCGCAGGAGCATATAGGAATGTGGGGGCTAGGGAGACAGAGCAGCATCCATCTCACGCGTCTGGGGCGGGGCGCAAATACCTCCACGATAGGAGTTCCAGGGACCCCACACCTTAAACCACTTCCCAGGCTTGCCTCTCGCCACATACACCGTTTTCTCTCTAAACATACACCAGTCCATGTGTTCCTTCCACTCGGAGACCGTTGGCGGCCTCTGTGAGCCCCACAATTGGGCGATGTCACGCTTCGCTATCATATAACCTAGAGTCACCCATTGCGTCTACGTCACATTATAATCAGTCGGTTCCCAGACATTCAGCAAGCATCGACGTGCCTCCGGCAACAAGGCAACATGCGTGACTTCCTCCAACACCGCATGCACTCTGCACCAAAACCGAGTCACCTCCGGACACTCCCACAAGATATGGAGAAAAGTCCCCAATAGCCCACAGTGAGGTTCCGTGTGGGACGGAACAACACTTTTTGGGTGATGACGAATATGGGTGAGTTGGGTATCTACGAACCGCAAATGACGAGTATAGCGGGTGTACGCAGTTTCGCTACGCAACCACGTATGGTTCGTCTGATTTTTGGGTTTGTTCATCTGACCCCTCGGGTTCCATTTTAGATACGGCATCCATTTTGTTTCTTGCCCTCAAGTAGCCAGCGAACGGACTTCGTCCGCTTCGTGACCCTGGGACTCCCAAGCTTACACGAGGGACATGTGTTCTTTGGAGTATGACTTTTATGACGAGGGGAACGACACGACGAAGGCAGATGGCCCCGCTCAAGGCTCATCTTGCCGTGCCGGTCTATTGTTTCAGCCATGCATACATTAGACACGGTGTCTCTGATCCCGTTATCAAGTTCCCTTTATTACTCCTAACACTCTTCTCTAATCTGTTGTGCATCCTTGTCCTTTCTTTGCATCTGTTCTTGTCCCTTCTCCTAATGTGTTTATGGTCAGGATGGAATGTGTTTTATTGCAGAGAAGATATGTTTTTATAGTTGGGAACTGGCAATACTGTTGTAATTATGTTCCGGCCTCCTGAAACATGAACACGACCCTTTTGAAGTTTATTATGGGAACTGAGTTGTAATCTTTGTTCACTATACTGTTCTATGGGAAAAACGTGTATAAAAGGAGCGATCCACTTTTGCAAATTGAAGCAGTCTCCGAGAACCTACACGCTGTGTACTTCTTGTGACCTCTGTATCCCTGCAGTTAATAAACGCTGATCTCTGACGTCGCTGGAAGTGTCCCGTGTCTCTGTGTTTGGTACGCCAGAACAGGTAACCCGCGAAGGTTTCAGGTGTTGTTCCCTGGCACCGCTGGGTCTTAGAAAAACCCAGTCCTTCAGTTGGCGCCCAACGTGGGGCGACATCAGCGGTACCGGTCCAAAGCCCGACGATCGTGAGGAACTTCGTGTGAAATCTCCGAGGGAAGGTGCACCCCGCTTCATCGATCCAGTTGTCGAAATAAGTGGCCCGACGTCTTTTCCCGCGAAGATCCCCGCCTCCTGATGGCTGCGACGGACTGATGCCCTGACTGTCGACCTGTTTTGGCGCCTGGCGTAGTCCTTTGTACGGCGAGACGATAGACGGGCCTTCCTGGTGACGCCATTGTTCTTTCAGTTAAGTATTTGTGGGTCGCTCCCAGTGTTCCTTTGTTGTTTGCATGGTACCATAGCATTTGTGGTTCTTAGTTGTTGGGTTTTATTTGACGATTGCAATTGCCAAAAACCGAGGGTCTCGCAAACTTTTTGCGAGGATATCATAAATTCGATAGCCCTTGAAGTTTGTAAACTCGGTTAGTGTGCGCGATGCCTAGCCGTAGTACTTTGTTTGGGTTTCTCAAATGTTGCAGAATGGATTCCCGGCTGGAGGATTCATGTCCGATACCTCCGGTTGGAACTCCAATTTACGAGCTCTATAGTCGCCATGGCGTGGGTCCTATCGTGTATAATGAATATTGGGTCCGCTACACTAAAAATGATGGTGTTCTTAGTTGGCCATCTCATGGTAGTTTCGAAACTGCCGTTTTATATAATTTGGAAGCTAAACTGTTTAAAAAGAAGGCTAGGCCGGCCATGTTTGATTCCTTCCGGTTGTGGCGGAAAGAGGCCAAGCAGAAAGAAATCAAACAGAGTAAGAAAAATAAAAGGGACGGTGTTATTGCGGTGATGCAAGATGCTGAACAGTATCAGCGAGATAAAAATGAGAAAGAGCAGGAAGTTAGTGCTCGACTTCATCATATGGCGGTGGATAAATGTTATCCGGTGCTACCGTCTAATGTCGATAAGTCGGGAGACGAAGCGGTAGAGGATTCGCTATTGTCTTATCTGTTGAAATCACCACCTCCCTATGCTCCCGATACTCTGGGTCCTGTGATTCTACCTCTTCCCCCACCTGCTGTTTTGGCGGCCGCTGGTCAGCCCGCCGTTCCTCCCGCTCTCCCGCAAACCCTTGTGCCACAAATCGTTCCCCCTCTTTTACCGGTTTCTCTTCCTACTGCGCCTTTTCAAGTCCCTCCTCAGTCTGTCGTTCCCACTACTCCTGGTGCCGCGTCTACTTCTATTGCCTCTACCCCTACTGTTGTTGCGCCTGCATCTTTTTCCTCTTCTCCTTCTGTTCGTAGTCGTCTCCTGACTGCTGTTGCTACTCTTTATTCTCCGCTTTTTGGGCCAATACCCGGCTTGACCCTTTCTGATGCCGCTCAGCGGCGCAGTCAGCTTCCTGATGATAGGGAACGTGAATCGCTGGTAAAAATGGCACGTAAATGGATACGTAATCCCGTTAAATACTCTTCGCGTGTAGTGTTTGAGACATTTTCTCAGTTTAATGCGCCCACTCAACGATTCGTGTTTGAGGAATTGTGTAAATCGTTGAAGGAGGAGTGGGATTACGATGTGGTAGATAATGTACCGTCGGAGGTTTCTGATCTTCAGCATCGGTTCACAACCGGTGTGATCGTGGGTGATAAGGTTCGAGAAGATCTAGAACGTCTGTTATCATTTCGATGTACAGTGCAACCTCGAGCATTGTTTAAGGAAGAGACTGCAGCGTGGATGGCACAACCTGGTCAATATCCGATGCGGGAAGTTCCCCCAGTATGGATGCCAGGTGATCCTACTGCTAACCCTGCTGTCCCGGGCCGTTTTCAGAGAGTGTGGATACACCTCCCTTGGAAACGATCGGAAGTCTTACAGGTGAAGCAAACTTTGCCTGATCCCCGTAAAAATCCAGCGGGTTATTATAAGGAGTTGTCCCAATTGGTGGATGCTACTGTTATGAACCTTGCTGATATTGATATGTTGTTTGGCAATGTAGTGCCTCAGCCGATTTGGGCGAAAATTCGTCACAAGAATCATGCGGCCGAGTTGGGCGGTGATTGGGCTGCCCTTACAGCGGCAGACGCTCAGCAAGTTGGTGGGGCTAAGCCTGAGCAGCTTATTATGGAATTGCCCCAGAGGATAATTACCCTCATGAAAACGCTTATGCCGGCGATGCGCGTCAATTGGGACAAGTTGTCCGCGTGCAAGCAAAAGAGGGATGAAAGCGTATCCGACTTCTTTACGAGATTCGAGGAAGCATTTGTCGATCATAGTGGCCAGGACATGGGTTCAGAAGGTGGTCAGCGGTTGTTTGTTGATAAGTTTGTATCGAACTTGTTGCCCGAACTTAGCAATAAGTTGAAAAATTCTGAGAGTTCGTGGGCTGTTTCTACCACTGCTCAAATATTGGCTACGGCCCAATATTACGAAAATAGGGAAAAGGAGGAAAGTGAACGTGCAGATAAGAAAACAAAGGATCTTAAAACTAAGGTCCTATTGCAGCAAGCGTATCCTCCGCGCTCAAATTTCAATGATTCGCAACAGCCAAATAGATCGCAATCACAGTTCTCTAGATCGCAGACACGGAATGACTCTCCCGCACCTCGTTTTGTGTTGGGATATAATCAATGTGCGTACTGTCGAGGGGAGGGCCATTTGAAGTTTAATTGTCCGGTTCTCCGTGATAGGAATAATGGTGTGTCAGCTCGAGGAGGTCGTTGTGGTCCTCAACAAGCTTCACGTGGTAGAGGTCGTGGAGTTACTCAGAATCAGGCCGAGCGTTTTGCCACTTCCTCAGACTCGCAGAATTGTTTCGATCGACGTGAACAATTGTCCGGTAGATCTGCACAGTATCATGTGGATGACCATTACGTTGAGCATGATGTTGATACGGATGGTATCTACTAGGACAGCCATAGACAAAGGAAGGGAGAAGTATCAGTTCCGGTTGATCAGAGAGGACCTTATGTTGCAGTAGCCACATTGGGCGTCATTGAGCCTTTTCTGTTGGACACTGGTGCAGCGAAAAGTTCCATTATGCATTCGAAACTCCCTGGCGCGCCTTTGTCTGGCTTAACGAATGTTTCCGTTGGATTCTCTGGCGCCCCCGTTAGCAATCCAGTCTCTCGCCCCTTGCCCCTTACGATTGGGTCTCACGAGTTAGAAGCTCCTTTGATTTTGACTACTGGTTGTGGTGAGAATCTTTTGGGCTTGGATTTGTTGAAGAGGTTACATGCGGCTTTATACTGCTCTCCTACGGGTGTGGAGCTTACATTGGGTGAGAATGTGATTTCCCCTATGTATCTCTCGATCGATAAGCTCCCGCCGGAATGGAGTTCTCTTCCGGTCTCTTTGTGGGCAACAGGTCCCAATGATGTGGGCCTACTGAGCATCCCACCTTATGTTGTTCAATTGAAAGCTGATGCGCGCTTACCACGCATACCCCAGTATCGTATTTCCCTTGATGGTGAACGGGCACTTTTAGCGATCATTTATGATCTGATCGGTAAAGATGTTATCGAAGAGACACGAGGTAACGTATGTAATAGTCCCGTGTTGCCTATTCTGAAACTAACTGATCCGTCCAAGCCTCCCGTGTACCGTCTAGTTATTGACTTACGGGAAGTAAATAAAATTGTTGTCCCACAGTTTCCTGTGGTTCCAGACATTACAGCTTTACTGACTCTGATTCCAGCCTCTGCATCATGGTTCTCGGTAATCGATCTGAAGAATGCGTTCTTTAGCATTCCGATTGCTGAGGTAAGTCGTGATTTGTTCGGATTTTCGTTAGGAGGTCGCAGTTTCCGGTTCAAACGCGCACCTCAAGGCTACTGTGAGAGCCCATCGATCTATAGCCAAGCTCTTAAAAGTCAACTAGACGCATTTGTGCTGCCAACTGGTGCGGCTTTGATTCAGTACGTTGACGATCTGTTGGTAGCTGCAGATACTGAGCAAGTTTGCAAGACTGCTACTGTGTCACTATTGCAGCATCTTTGTGACTTACACCACAAAGTGTCACCTTCTAAGTTACAATATTGTTGTCAAGAAGTTACCTACTTAGGTCACTTATTGTCAAAGGCGGGAAGAAGGTTGACCCCTGAAAGAATTGCAGCAATTGCTCGAATGACTGTGCCGACGACCCAGAGAGATGTGCGTGCCTTTTTAGGTATCACGTCATACTGCAGACAGTGGATTCCAAATTTTTCACTGTTAGCGAAGCCATTGATAGCTCTCACATGCAAGGATGTTTCGACTCCTTTGCCATGGACGGAGGAATGTCAGAAAAGTTTTTCTGAACTACGTGATGCATTGTGTTCGGCTCCTGTGTTAGGTACTCCTGATTACAGCAAGCCATTCACATTATACGTTCACGAGAGGGAAGGTTGTGCGTTGAGTGTTTTAACGCAACAATTTGGTGACAAGCAGCGCCCGTGTGCATATTTTTCCTCCACCTTAGACCCGGTAGCTAGAGCGTTGCCAAGTTGCTTGAGGGCGACGGCGGCAGCAGCGGCGTCTATTCGGCAGTCCGCAGGTCTCGTTATGGATAATATGCTCATGGTGATGGTTCCGCATGCAGTTGATACTCTTTTGAATCGGACAAAGACTCAACATCTGACGAGTGCAAGGTTGTCTGGGTACGAGCTGACCCTTTTGGCAAGTCATATACAGATCAAACGTTGTAATGTACTGAATCCGGCGACATTGTTGCCGATTAATATGGAATCAGATGATGTCCCACCACATGATTGTTATTTACGAACTGAGGAAGAAACAAAAGGTCGTGTGGACCTGAAAAACACTCCCTTGACAGATCCCGATGGTACTTTGTATGTGGATGGTTCGTGCTTTAAATTGCTGAATGGTGATGTGACGACTGCGTATGCTGTAGTGACGTTGAGCACGGTTGTGGAAACTGCGAGATTGAATCAGAATTCAGCGCAAGCTGCAGAGTTGATTGCATTGACAAGAGCGTGTGTTTTGTCTAAAGGAAAGCGAGTGAATGTGTTTACCGACAGTCAGTATGCATTCGGTGTTGCGCATAACTTTGGAAGATTGTGGAGAGAAAGAGGATTTATGACATCGCATGGTACGAAGATTCAGCATGGGCAGCTTGTGAATGACCTTTTGGATGCACTTACGCTGCCTAAACAAGTGGCGATTGTTAAATGTAGTGCACATCGGAAAGTGACGGATGATGTTGGTCGTGGTAATGCGTTTGCGGATGAGATCGCTAAGGAAACGGCTAAGGATCTTGCGACTCGAATGTATGTCACGAGTTCAGTGAGGTGGCCGATGGAGACTGGTATGTGTGAAAATACTATTGAGAGTGTGAAAGCAATTCAGAACGAAGCTACTAAAGCCGAAAAGACTAAGTGGAAAGAAAGTACGGGAAAGTTGGACATGCATGGATGTTGGGTTGACCTGACGGAATGTCAGAGGTGGATGTTACCAGATGCATACGTATTAGCTGTTGTGACGATGGCTCATGGGTTGTCACATATCAGTGCGAAAGGAATATGTAGGTTTTTGTCCCCTGTATGGAGAAATGAGGGTATTGCTAAGTGTGCCGAGAGAGTGGTTAAGAACTGTATGGTGTGTTTGATGCACAATCCCGACAAGGGCACTCCCACTCCACCTGGTCATTTTGCTCCTCCTGTTTGTCCCTTTGAGGTTATCCAGCTGGACTTTATCCATATGGAGAGATGCAATAACCTAAAGTATGTTTTGGTTGTGGTTTGTGCGTTCTCCAGATGGATTGAGGCCTATCCTCTTAAGGATAACACTGCCCTGTCCACAGCAAAAATCCTGCTGAAGGAATATTTTCCTCGGTATGGAATGTCACGGATTGTATGGTCGGATAATGGAAGTGAGTTTGTGGGAAGTGTAATGCAGAGTGTGTGCAAGGGTCTTGGAATTCGTCAAAAATTCCATAGTGCTAATCATCCTCAGGCAGCGGGTTTGGTTGAAGGGTACAATGGTACCCTAAAACTAAAACTCGCCAAGATCCAGGCTACGACTGGTCTATCATGGCCTGATGCCTTGCCTCTGGCTCTCCTATCGACCAGAGCGACCGTACACTCTCGAGTAGGGCTTAGCCCATATGAGATTGTGTTCGGCCGCCCTGCGAATATTTGGGGGGTCCCGAGACCAAGGGCTTTTGATAGTCTTGAGTATCCCATGTTAATTGATTACCTGCATGATTTGACCACTAAACTACGGTTAATCCATCAACAGGTCTTTGAAGCTCTACCGGCGCAGACAGAGGGTCCTGGACACCAGCTCCGGCCAGGAGACTGGGTTGTTACCCGAAATTTTGGTCGGAAGCGTAACTTGGAGCCAAGATTTGTAGGACCCTTCCAAGTCTTATTAACGACGAGGACTGCGGTTCGACTGGAGGGCCGGAAGAATTGGGTGCACGCCAGCCATACGAAAAGGGTACCGATTCCCTTACCAACGGATGGTTGGGTGAGGACTGGGATTTCGGCAACAGAAACTGAGACTCCTTTGCACTTTGTGCCGTTTAGCGACGCTCAACCTGTGGGGAATGATTTGTCACTGCCAAACCCACATGTGGAGTCATCGGTAGCAGAGAGCCCAAGGTCTGACTCGTTGCCCGCTTCATCGAATACTGTTGCGCCAGCTGAACAATTGTTTGTAGAGCAAACTCGACCTGGAAGAAGTCGATACTTTCTTCGTTCAAGGACTAATAAAAATTAGTTGTATATTTGCTTTTGATGTTATGAACATTATGGACAATTATATCCTTTCTTTTTAAGTTTTTATGTGCTGTCCCACGGCTCAGAGATTTGTAATCTGAACTTTTCGAGGGAACCTCTCCATCCGGGTTACCGTAGGGCCGTGCGGGTACTCCTTTCTGTTTAGCAGGTTTCTGACGCTAGGTCGGTTACTTTTGTCGATTCCTGGGAACTCCTGGGGATTGATAATCGCTACTCAGAACGAAGTGCGTCAAGTACGTCACGGACGGTTTGTAGAGGATGGTATTCTCTAAGCTGTTGGAAGTGGAAAGGATGTCGGCGCGGAGATTGGAATTAAGAAGAGTTGTATGTACCAAATGCTTTTTGTTTCAGGTGTCCCTATTGTTCCTGACTGTATCTATGTTATTGGTGTGTGGAGTGTATTTAGGAGTACAGTTGTTATTACCTTCTGTTTCACCTACCTCTTCTCCTAAACTGAGCTCCCTCACCACTGTTTCCCCACATTCTTTTCATCCCCTGCCTCAGCATGAACAGGTTAGGCGGGCGGAATTTATGAATAACTCCTTCGTTCAACTTCTACATCAGCATCAGTTGGTGATGAATACTACCAATTGTTGGGTGTGTGGGTTAATGCCACATACCATGGATAGGGGTATTCCATATTTGGTCCTTCCTTACAGCTCCCAGGGTTCGGCTCGAGCATTCCAAACTATGTTCCGTAGTGCACTAGATTCCTACCCCAGTCGAGAGCCACGTTCTGCCAATTTTGGTCCTGGGCCGTATCACAAACCTTTGGCGATAGCGATAGCGGATTTAGATAGAGATGTTTTTGATGCATCGCTTATCCCAAATGAAGAGGTACAGGCTTATAAGGATCTGAGCGAGGCTGAGTATAGTACGTCAGTGGGTGATAGACAGCTTAAGAGCTCGTCCCCAATATGGATTGTACCACACCTCGGTAATTTCTGCTTGAAAGGTATGGGTCGAAATCCGAGAGCACAACTTGGGAACAGTGCTTGCACTGACACGTATGTTCTGCCGATGCTCTCCTCCCCTGTTTTTCTGACCGCTAAGGGCACTTATTTTGTATGTTATGAACGCGCATATACATGGTTACCCCGTGATTTTTCGGGTACCTGTTATATTGCGAATCTTTTACCGCCGACTTTCACAGTTGCCTCAGATTATCACAAGACTAGAGTTGTGAGAGGCGTTATTAGCAAAGAGGATACTGCCGGTCAAGAAGCAGGAGACTTCTTTAAGGGTTTCTTGCCGTTTTGGGGACCTATGGTTAATAGTAGGAACCTAAGACAGTTGACACGTGTAGTAGAGTCGACTGCTAATATTACTGCAAGTGCCCTTGGTAATCTCACAGCTGAACTTCAGGCGGATAGACTCATGACGTTGCAGAACCGTATGGTTCTAGATGTTGTTCTCGCAGATAGAGGTGGTGTGTGCAAAGTTATCCATTCGAGTTGTTGCATTTTTATTCCTGACAATGCTCCAACTGTCTACCAAGCCATCTCGAAGTTGCACAAGATCTCCGAGTCCATACACGTGGACGAAGGTAATTGGACGCTTCTAGGATGGTTTTGGGGCCTGATGTCAACTTGGGGTTGGAAGATTCTGATGATCGTAGGAGTTGTTGTAACGTTTCTGTTCACGTGTTGTCTTTGTGTACAGTGTGGTCCTGCCTTATGTGGCCTATGTGCTACAACGTGTATAAGACGACCATCTGTTACCAAGGAGACGTTGATGAATAGAATGATGTTCCAGCAGCAATTGAACGATCTGATGAATATTGAAATAGATTCTGATCTTGACTAGTGCTTGCCTACATGAGGGCAAAAGGAGCGTCTGAGGTTCCGTGTGGGACGGAACGACACTTTTTGGGTGATGACGAATATGGGTGAGTTGGGTATCTACGAACCGCAAATGACGAGTATAGCGGGTGTACGCAGTTTCGCTACGCAACCACGTATGGTTCGTCTGATTTTTGGGTTTGTTCATCTGACCCCTCGGGTTCCATTTTAGATACGGCATCCATTTTGTTTCTTGCCCTCAAGTAGCCAGCGAACGGACTTCGTCCGCTTCGTGACCCTGGGACTCCCAAGCTTACACGAGGGACATGTGTTCTTTGGAGTATGACTTTTATGACGAGGGGAACGACACGACGAAGGCAGATGGCCCCGCTCAAGGCTCATCTTGCCGTGCCGGTCTATTGTTTCAGCCATGCATACATTAGACACGGTGTCTCTGATCCCGTTATCAAGTTCCCTTTATTACTCCTAACACTCTTCTCTAATCTGTTGTGCATCCTTGTCCTTTCTTTGCATCTGTTCTTGTCCCTTCTCCTAATGTGTTTATGGTCAGGATGGAATGTGTTTTATTGCAGAGAAGATATGTTTTTATAGTTGGGAACTGGCAATACTGTTGTAATTATGTTCCGGCCTCCTGAAACATGAACGCGACCCTTTTGAAGTTTATTATGGGAACTGAGTTGTAATCTTTGTTCACTATACTGTTCTATGGGAAAAACGTGTATAAAAGGAGCGATCCACTTTTGCAAATTGAAGCAGTCTCCGAGAACCTACACGCTGTGTACTTCTTGTGACCTCTGTATCCCTGCAGTTAATAAACGCTGATCTCTGACGTCGCTGGAAGTGTCCCGTGTCTCTGTGTTTGGTACGCCAGAACAGGTAACCCGCGAAGGTTTCAGGTGTTGTTCCCTGGCACCGCTGGGTCTTAGAAAAACCCAGTCCTTCAACAGCCTCGCTTACACAAACCATCCACCGAATACCCCATACGCATCAAACCAGGCCCCGTGACGTACACTCTATGCAGTATCTTAAGCTGGACGAACCGCAACCAGGCCGGGATAGCCACCTCTTTCGGGGAGGCCACCGCTGACACCCAGTCCCCGTCGTCCAGCTCTATACCGTCGGCAATCCATGTCTCCCGCAATGAGGCCAGCAAACCCATTCGATCATTGATAAGCTTCTTATGAATTAACGAGATGGTGCTATCCGGCACATAGCCGTCCAATACTCTATCTTCCAACGGGGAATGCTCCGGAATAGACGCCACGTCTGAAAACACGGAACACAAGGCGTGATGAACTTGAACATACCGATAGTATTCCCTATCATTCAACTGGTATTCCGTTTTCAGCATGTCGAACGTCTTAAATTTCCCTTTCGTCCAGAGATCCCCCACCGTGCTGATACCGATCGTATCCCACTTCTCGAAGCCTTTCGTAGTATACAGACAACCCAAACGCTGGGACGCGTACAATGGCGTAGCCCGGGTCAAGCGATCCCTCCACCCCATCGCCGCATTTGCTGCATGCCACACCTGCACCGCGACCCGCGTCGGGCCTGTCAACCGCGCATCAAGGGACCCCGAGTATAGTGCTCGATCATAGTCTCCACCTGGCAGTAGCAATTTGTCCATCTCAAAAGCCGGGTTCAAAGCAGGGCCATACATCCCGTGATTGACGGCCGCCAACTGGGAAGCCCAGTAATATCGCTTAATGTCAGGGAGGGCAACCCCCCGTCATACCACGGTAGGGTCAGTTTGGCAAGAGCGATCCGCGGCCGTCCATCCCAAAACAATCGACGCTGGAGACACTCCACCTCCCGAAAATAACGGGCCGGCACTACGTCCATAGTGTTCTGCAGGGCGTACAGAAAGCGTGGCAGCGACATCATTTTGAACAATGCTGCCCGGCCAAGCGGATAGAGCGGCAGCCGCCGCCAACCCGCCACATCCACCCGTAGGCGCTGAAGGGGGGGAGAAGATTCCGTTCATACCGGGCCACCGGATCCAGGGTTATGAAGATACCCAAATACGTGAACCCCGACTCGGCAATCTGGATAGGGCACCCCCGCGGAAGGGGGGGGGCCTCCCCGGAGAGAACGTAGACACAAGACTTAGCCCAGTTAATTACCAATCCGGAGTTGCGACCAAAGGAGCTCAACACATCCACCAATACAATGAGCGATTTGCGCGGAGATGCGAGATACAAGAGGATATCGTCCGCATATAGGGAAACTCGATCCTCGTATTCTGGCGTCCATCTAAGGCCACGTATCGAGGGGTGCCACCGCAACCATTCCGCAAGGGGTTCCAAACAAAGCGCAAAGAGAAGGGGCGACAGTGGACATCCCTGTCGGGTGCCCCTACCCAAAACAAAGGGAGCCGACACCCGTCCGTTGACCACTACCTGTGCCAGAGGGTTATCATAAAGCAATTTCACCCAACCGATAAACCCTGGGCCAAACCCAAACTTCGCCAACGCCGCCCAGATGTATGGCCATTCCAAGGTGTCGAACGCCATGGTAGCATCCAAGGACGCCAAGATGGCCGGTTCTCGAATGAATGGGGCGCGAGCAAGGACGCCATGCAGTCGCCGCAGGTTCAAAGCGGTATTGCGATGGGGAATAAAACCGGACTGATCCTGATGAATCAGGTCGCCCACAACCCGGCTCAGACGATTGGCCAGTACCTTAGCGAGGATTTTGGGCTCCGCGTTCAGTAAAGAGATAGGCATGTAAGAAGCACACTGATCCCGCGGCTTCCCTTCCTTATAGATAACAACAATAGTAGCAAGACGTTGGTCAGAAGGGAGGGAGCCCGCCGCCCGAGCCTCAAGGAACATGTCCCGAAGATACGGGGCAATCGCATCCGGACGCAGCTTATACAATTCGATGGGAAGTCCATTAGGACCCATGGCCTTACCCGAGGCAATGGAGCGAATGGCCAAAGCAATCTCATCTGGCGATAGGGCCGCATCCATCAATACTTTATCCTCATCTGATAGGGAAGGCAGAGTAATATCTCGAAGCAGCAGTCGAGAGTCTTCCTCCGATCGCTCTGAGACCGGAGAGTAGACCCCGTGAAAATACTCCGCAGAGCAATCAACAATGTCACCGGGGTCCGTCACACGCACACCATCCACCCTCTCAATCTCCGGCACCACTCGACTCGCTTTCTCCTTCTTATCCAACCAAGCAATCAACTTCCCGGCCTTATCACCCATATCGTACAACCGCCCCTGTTGCTCCCTGCTCAGACTCCTAGCAGATTCAGTAACCAGCTCCTTATAGTCGGCCTGCTTAAGCTCCAGCACATGCAATCTGTCATCCGTAACACCTTGCTCCAAATCACTCTCCAACTCGGTGATCTCATTTTCTAGCCGAACAACCTCCTGCGCCTCGCATTTTTTGGTGTGGGAAATGAGAGATAGGGCCTGGCCCCAGAGCACCGTCTTAAAGGCCTCCCAAAGGGAGATGGCGGAAGACACCGACCCCACGTTATCAACAAAATAGTGTTTCAAAGACTTAACCAAGTCTGCATGAATCGTGGGGTTCCGGAGGTACCAGGGGTTGATCGGGGCCACCCTCCCCTCCGCCCCCAGGGCGATATCTAGGTGTAACAAAAGGGGGAGTGATCAGATATACCGCGCGCCAAGTGTCGCACCTCTCCGATCATCCCCGCCTGGGCCGCAGGCCCTAGCATATAATCAAGCCTCGAAAGACTACCGTGGGCCCCAGAGTGGAAGGTATATTGCGCTTGTCCATGGTGTTTCAACCGCCAGCAGTCTATCAGTCCTAGGGTATCCAGAAAGCCCCCCAGCCAGGTCTGGGCCCGAGGGAGGTCCCTAGGGGGGTATCGATCCTCAACACCGGAAACCACCGCATTAAAATCCCCTCCCAGTACCAACACCCCCCCCGGGAGCCCAAGCAGCAGGAGCCCTAGATCAGCGTAGGTGGCCGTCTGCAGGCCCGGCGGCACGTAGACCGCGACCAGCGAAATCAATCTACCCTCCCACCTCCCCACCAGCGCAGTGTAGCGCCCTCTGTCGTCGTGGAGCACCTCATCCACCACCAGCGGGAGAGAGGCCCTAACTAAGATGCCCACTCCCCTCGAGCCAGAGGTGAAACCAGAATGGGCCAGGAGGCGATATCCTCGTCTGTTCATGGCATGAAAAGAGTTCCCTATGAGGTGCGTTTTCTGCAAGAACACAATGTCAGGCGAGATACGTTTCAGGAACTGCAGGACTACCCCCCGCTTAATCCTGTCCCCCAGCCCGTTCACATTCCAGGAAAGAAGTCTCAGTCCCCTACCCCCCATCCCTCCCAGCACAAAATATCCCTCTCTCGGGGAGCACAATCATAATAGTACAACAAGAAATATTACCCCGCCTTGTGAAACAAACAAACAAACCCCAACCCCCCCATCAACCCCAACAAAACTCCCCCCTCCCTGCACCCCTGCGTGAGCCCGAACAGCCCCCCCAACATGCAGTGTGCCTGTCGCCCCAATATGAGAAAAGGCAAGGAAAAAACCCCAGAAGGAGGTCCAGTGCAGCCACAGGTGCAAAAAGTTACCAATACCGTCCATCACCAGGATCACAGTTCCATTCCTACTTCGTCAGTCCCTCTCCGCTCTCCGTCATCCGACCCTCCCGATCCCGACTCTTGGGCAGGGCATCCAGCCACTCTACCACCGCCTCCGGCCGAAGAAGTGGGAGCGACCATCCAGCTCGACCCGCAGCCTAGCCGGGAACAGCATTGCATACTTGAACTCCATGTCTCTCAAGCGCCGTTTGATGGCCGAGAACCCCATCCGTTGCTTTTGAACCGCTTGTGTAAAGTCTGGGTAAAAGCTAACATTACAGTTCTCAAATCGTAGTGGCCCAGCCACCCTCGACGCCTGCAGGATAGCGTCTCTGTCCCGAAAATTAAAAAGTCGGGCAATGATAGGCCGCGGGGGGGGCACCCACCTTGGGCGCACCCCCCGGAATCCTGTGGGCCCGTTCCACAGCAAAGAACTTGCTCAGCCCTTTGGGTGCTAGATGAGTCACCACCAGATCCTCCACAAAAAGATCCACAGCCGACTCCTCCGACCGTTCGGGCACGCCGATAATACGGACGTTGTTCCGTCTGGCCCTGCCTTCGGAGTCCTCAAGGCGACGATCGGTCAGGTCACTGGCGAGCTGCAACCGCCGCACCGTCGTCTGCAAGGCGGCCACATCTACCGTTAGGCTCGACGCTGCTTGGGTCAATGAGTCGACCCGGTCATTGGTTTTCGACAGGTCCGCCCTGACCAAGGTGACATCGATCAGCACCGAGTCCAATTTGTTAGCCAGAGTATCCAATTGCTGGTTCACAGTCACCTTCATCTCCTCGATGGCCCCCATGACATCCAACAGGGTCAATTCGGATGACGCGCCCGAGGCCTCCTTGGGCGGCTCAGGCGATTTACGCGATCCACTAGGGGATCCCTTTGGCTGTGCATAGCGGTCCATATTGTTGGCCTGGGAATAGGCTCCCCTCCGGGTAGATTTGGGTTTCAGTTTGTCGCCGTCCACTCTCGTCGTCATCATCAGCGATCAGCAACGTCAGCACCCTCCAGCACCCGGGGCAAAAGCCAGGAGATCCGGGCCGCTAACTGAAGGAGGCCCGTTTACAGCGCAAGACTAGGCCTTGCACTCCGCACCCTGCGCAGGTCTCCCAATGTCCCACGTATCAGTTTCAGTAGCTCAACTCGAAACCGAAAGTGATAGCACGGGGTCCGGGGCAGGCCCAGCCTGGCATGCCGCTGTTGTTCAATTCGCAGCCGGGCACCTCACCAACCCGAGGCCGCACCAAGGCCGGAGAAGGTCGCAAACTTCAGATCGCCAAAAAACACGTTCCCGGAGTCCAATTTCGATTCGGAAAACGAGTGGCACCTTAGCGCAAGATCATGAACAAAAGCCCGTCGAAAAAATCAGGATTATGACAGGATAGACGTGGGAGGTTGCGGAGGCCCTCGGGAGCCACAAGCCTACGCGGCCATCTTGGTTGCGCGCTAGGCTCCTCCCCCGAGTCTCCCTTCTTGAATGTGGATGGAGATGGTAAGTGCTTGCTTAGTGTTAGCGATAGTTGAGTGGGGAGGCCCTACTGCATTTTTGAGTAAGGGTGAGGTGCTTGTCGAGGGTCGCATCGCTCCAGATTTTATTTTTGTCTAAAACAGGTGAAGGATGGCTGGAGGGGCGCTTGGGTTCTTGCTGAATGAGGGCGGGGGTCACGGTCATTTGGTGGTGATGTGATCAGGATCCCCCATTCTTCTAGAAGAGTGCGATTTTCATAAATTGTGCTTGCTGCTACAAATGTGGTCCAGGTCACAGCGGTCTCTTCCTTGTGTGGAGGTATGACTGGGGGAATGAACTGAATACCCCCAATGTTGTTGGAGTTTAGGTGCTGGAGTTTAGAGTGAGAGGCTAGGAGTTTGAATATGTTTCCCCTGTTTAATATAGTGTTTCATACTTTGAAGGTATACTCGGGTGGCAAAATTGTCGTTAAAGTGGTAACTGATAGTGGCGAGTTGTTTTGAGTGAGGGATGTTTACATTGGTCAAAGGTGTTGTTGAAAGCAACGGTTGCTCATGGTGATCCCGTTTTTCAATTGTTGACTCGAATTATGATTTGCAGTTGCAGGCAGAGGGTTGATCCCATTTGAAAATTGTCAAAGTTTGTTGCAAGAGGGAAATGCAGCTGTGGCCCTATTTGATGGAAAATCACTATTGAGCAGGGGTTCTCTGTCCAACAAGTCTTGTGGATTAGGGATGGTTTGAGCTGCAGTCGCATCCGATGAATGTTTCTTGACAGTAAGTTGAGGTGGCATTGATTTGACAGGAGGTGCAGTGGCGGTTTTGGAGTTTCTGCCCTGCGTATTTGTAAGTGTGCCGGGCTCAGCGTGAGGCTCTCTCCTTGAAGGGAGGAAGAAGCTCCTTATCTTGATTGCGCAATTTGCCGCCTTCTGAATTTTGTCATGTTTTTTATTTTGTTTTCGCATACGCTGTCACTTGCGCTTGGTAAATTGATCGGAAAAGGTGACAGCAGCGCTGCGGTTTACGCTTTCAGCTGTATGTGTCAACTTCAGGGCTGGATTGGGTTGCTCACTTGAATCAATCTATGCCTAAATGACATTTCGGTGTTTGGCCGTTGCCTAAAGGTTCAAGATTCAAAGGTGTTGGATGGACATCCACTTTGAGTTCTATTGCCTTGTTCGTAGGCCGCATTGTTTGAGGGGATGCCAACATTTGTGTTGATGATGTTGGCTGTGAATAGTTTGTTAGTGTAATAGGTAATTGGGGACAGGACTAGGCAATCTTGGGTTTGACGATCAGTTTGACTTCCTGAAGTAGGTCACTGACTATGGTCGGTAGGGCAAGTAATTTATATTACAATATAAAGCAGGCGCAGTCTTGAGAACTGGGCTTGATAGAAGTGGAAGGGGTTGGATTATTGGTGTTTTGTGTTTTTGGTAACAAACTGTTGACTGTAGCATTTAGACGCTCAAAGCATGAGTCAATGGATGAAGTGGACTCTGCTAGTGCCTATAACAGGGAGATTTGGACATCATGTTTCTCCAATGCACTCCAGTGCTCAGACTGTAGTATCGAGCGTGTTGATCAGTTGTTGCCAAGTCTTAGTGTCCAAGGTTGAGTTCAGGCTACCGTTTTGTGTTCGCGATTCCACATGAAAACCGCTAATAAAAAAAGATTCATGTCAGAGAGAGGCAAAAGCAAGGTTCTTCACTGGAGGGGGTGATGGCTGGATTACAGATGGTTAGGGACTTGCAGGGGAGCCCGTGACTGATTGTGAGCAGTCCTTTTCGAGTTGCGGGGAAGAAGATTGGGATAATAAAACAAACTCAGGTGCATCATGTTCAGTGCTGGTTTTTTTTGAGCCTCAGAGTATTTGAGTACCGTCAAATTGGGGATAGATTTCAAAACTGACTGATCTACTCCGATGGATTGGTGAGAAATTGGTTCTTGTGGTAGAAAAGCAGCTGAGATTCTAGGCGATTGTTGCTCAGGCAGTACGCTTAAGTTTAATAGGGGGAGAGGAGGGGCAATTGCTTGTCTGATTTGTTTACTGTTTATGTCTGTACCGCTAAATTGGTATCTATTTCCAGTGTGCCAGGTCGTTTGGTCATTGGGGGCAGTAGTGTGGGGAATACCTCCCTGACCTCCAACGCAAATAGGTAAAGAATGGCACTCTCATCTTTCATAAAGGAGAATATAGATAACTTGTTTTTCTGAAGTTTGGGACACAGAGCGAATGCACTGGTTGTTTGCTCCATGAGAGGTGAAACTAGTGGGTTAGTTTTTGATGATAAGGATGGAAATGATGATCAAGAGCTGTCCTCCAGCTTGGCTGTTGGAGTTCCTCTTGTTCCCCATGACATCATCATTAATGAAGAGGAGTTTCCTAGATTGCTAACTCTGTGTTCTAGTGCGCTCGCAGCAGTCACACCAATTGTTGTCTTCCTTCACTTATTGGGGGCTGCTGTGATAGGGTGGAGTTCCTTGCGATATGCTGAGAGGTCAGGGGCAGCGGAGTCGATGGAAAAAAGAACAAGTAGAGTTTCAGCAGCAACACCCCGATTACTTCCACAGAGCTCTTGTTGAAGCGGTTTAAATTGCTGTGAAATGTGGTGTGGGTCGCTGATTACTTGTGTCTACCAATGTGTTTCTTAAGCTGTCCACCAGCTGAGGGTTTTTCAGAGCTTTGAGGCTTTTGCCTTTAGCCAGAATGCCGACCAGGACACTAAATGAAGACACTGATCTGTGCAGCATACTTGGAGTATATGAAAAAGTGGGGGTTGAGCAGGGCTCGACCGAGATTCCCCCGCAAGCAGCACCCTGGCCTAGCTGGACTGCTTCTGTGGGGGGAATTCGGGGCACTCCTTCTGCGGTGACCGTCTACAGGTCACCGTGCTCACCCTCAGTTGCAGATTGTGTCAAACCTCCTTTTGGCTGCTTGAGGTGCACACACCCAGGGATTTTTGGGGATTAGCTCTACGAGATCCAGGTGCTTTGCCCATCTAACCTTCTAGCTGCCCTTTGTTGCCTCAATCTCTGTCTCAAGTGATGATCGGCAGGGGGCGAGGAGGTGAGAAGGTGTGGGCTTCATGCGGGAAGCATAAGTGACTTACTCCTGCATAATTTTGTGAGTAATACAGGGCTGTCAGAATTTTTGGAGAATAAGACCGGGGCCAATGGTGGGTGATGCAGCAGGAAAGCAAGAAGACGCAGCGAGTGGGTTACCTGTAACGGCAAGATGCACTGGCCTGATGCTGGCTGCCTCCACCCCAGCAGGTACAGTTGCAGCCTAGCCTTATCGCCTCTTGACTCCCACGTCACTCCCTCTGTTGCTGTTGTTGCTGCTCCTTCCACTCCCCACTGGTTGCGGTGGAGCTGCGGGGATGGGGGCATCTGGGGCTGCCAGGGACCTTGGTGACCTTTGCGGACCTTCTTCCTTGGTTCTTTGTCCTTTCGTCTGGTCATCGGAGGGGAGGGCAGCGAAGGCGAGTTGCTCCTTGCGCCTCTGCGGAATGTGTGGCGTGTGATGACGTCGGCGGCAGGCAGACTTGATCAGTCGATCAGCAAAGGGCACTTACTTATAGATAGTGCAACATTATAGACTATTAAATAAAGAACAAGATGTGTATATACACCTATTCTGAACTGTATTTCAAGGTACTTTCCTATGTGATAATGAAGAAAATGTTGAAATAAAATATTTGGCTACGTTCACTCAATTTAGTTAAGCGGGGAAGCCGGGATTAATCCCTGTTTTTCTGGTTTCACTTTGTACAAATCAGTGACTAGTTGGGTATCTATTTGTCTCTTCTTATTTACCTCAACTATTAATGCTTTGTTTTTAACTCACTATGCATAATTTCCACGTTGCTTATGAAGCACTGGAGAGATAGGCATACTGTGTCTTTCCCTCTTCCCATCGCATTTGTCCCAGTTGGTATTGAAAGAGAAAAATTAAATATCTCAGTTTATTACACTAAGTGTAATTTTGTTGCTACCATTGTATTACAATGCCTGAGGAATTTTCTGGGATGGACACATTGCCGGCTTTAGCACTGGTGGTGCCCTGTGCGACAATGTTTGTTGGCGTCTCCCAATGACCACCTCTGTCACTGATTCCCTCACTTCCTCTATTTAACAGTGCCCCTCCAGACTCCATTACCACTCTCTCTCAGATCCATTTAGTTTTATAGCACACCTCATGCCAGTGTAATGTGTCAGAGCACTTTCCCTCACACACACATTGCACAGAGACAATCATGCATGTGTAAATCAGTGTATTGGAAATGTTACATAAGGCAGAGTACTACAAGGTGTGGGAGTCACATGCCATCCATACTGGTAGGCAGTATAGTTTGAGTCCTTGGTCTGGAAAAGCACATATTCTGAATTTAAAATGTACCATCATTGTTAGGGGTTCTCTTTATTAATAAGACTTGATTTCTACTCAAATGACCCCTTTTTGCAAAACTCTGCAAAAAAACATGTAGCTATAATATATAAATTGCAGTTTGCATGCAGCTCTTTGATGACAGTTAACAGCTTACTGTTCTATATCAGGATTTTAACTTCTAAACTGCAAGTAACAAAGGGATCTCTCTGACAAAAGCAGTAACCTAGTGACCTATTATATGCACTTTGCAATCTGGATGTACATGTTCTTTGCAGCAGGCTTATTAACCCTCTGCGCTACCTTACCATGAGTCAAAACTTCTACTAGACAAAACTCTGCTCCCTGTCCAGGAAGAACATTAATCACTTATCTTGACCTTTTTATTGAAGTCTTAAAATTGCTGGAGGCAAGCAACATGGCAGCAGGTGCTTTTAAAACGATATATAATTGCAAACATGGCGCCCCCACCCCAAGTCAACGCCTGGTGCAGTGGCACCGATCGCACTGCCCTTAAGCCGGCCCTGGAAGCACAGCACCAGTGGCATAGCAAGTATGGCATTGGACCTATTCCAAGGAATGAAATGGGCCTCTTGGCTGCTGCTTTAACTGTGAGACACAGCAATAATCAGTGTTCAGCGGGCCCCTCAGACCTACATGCCCCAGTGTCACAGCATCTGATACCTCAAAGGAAGCTATGCATCTGCACAGCACTAATTGTAGCATTTTCTTTTGGTGCATATGTTCACTGTTTTCATGTACTTTGCATGAGCTGCTGCTAGTACCAGCTGTGTTGCTACCATTCAAGCAGCAGGTGCTGTGGCACTGGGGCCCTTTAACCTATGCAAATTGTAGGAGTGGGCATAACTTGCATATATTATCTGTAGTGCCGGAAAACTCAGAAATGCACCAGAATATTGGTTACATTGGCCGCAGTGTGAAGCACATGATTGTGGTTCACATGTTTTCAGCCATGTCCCTCTGAAAGGAATCTTAGTTATACTTCTTTGACCATTCCCCTTTTAGAGACTCTTCACACATTTCAGTCCATTTAAAGCACTATTGTATATGTGCAATACAGAAAGGACTCCCTCTGAAGTGGCACTGTAGGGAATGGTAACCGCATATTCTCTGTAGGTTCCCCAAAGGCCTACAAAGTGTGCTCACATCTTCTCAACTCCTCCACACATGCACGTAGGGCCAGGAACACAGATTCAAACACTCCCCCTACATACTGATGGTAGAGTACATTTGTGATACACCACAGGTTCTATTTTTATGGTATGGTCTCAGGAATCTAGGGTGATTTCAGTCTCTCTGGCTTCTAGAGTACAAATCTGAACAATGGCTCTTGGGTTTGCAATCTGATGCTGTGTCTTTGGAGTCATCATCATATTTTGGGCAGGCCGCTTGCTGTATCATTTAATGTGGGATCTTCTAAAGGATCATATCTGTATTTCTGAACTTGTCCAGCTTTACCACTCGTGAAGTATGAATGCCAGGGAAAAGCTGCATCACAGAAGGGGTAACACACAATGCAGGTTTATAAATCTGTTTAGCGTAATTAATCCTAATAAAAAAAACATGTGAGCACATTTCTGTTTGGCCTTACCTGCAACCCCAAGTAACTATTGCATGCATGGCAGTTTCTTGGTGCACACAGCTTTGGCTGCAGTGCATGGAGACCTCACACTTCCACACACAGAGGAAAACAATTAGGGGGGAAATTGCTTGTGATTGCTTATTTAGTAGTTAAATATAGCAGTGTGTGGTGTTCAGAGAAGTTCTGACAACTTTGGGCCCCGGTGCCAATGTACCTGCAGCACCATTGAAATCACGGCCCTAGTGCCTGCTAGATAACTGCACTTGTGTCTGCCTGTTTAGTAACAAAGTTTAGCAATACTCAGCGTTTAGTGGGGTCCCTAGAAATTTTGGCCCAGTGCCACAGCACCTGCTGCACCATTCCAATCAAGCCCTTTTACCTGTAAGATAACTGCACTGTGTCTGCCTACATAGTAGTAATATATAGCAATATTAGATTCAATTCAATTCAATAAACTTTATTCGATCATTTTAGAAAACAATCATAAAAGCACAATAAAATTCATGACAATGGGAAGACGGAAACCAATGGGTTTGACTAGAAACCGATTAAACACATTAAGATAAAAAGGACATACTTTTTCTTGCAGATACAGATTTTAAAATATATACAGCAGTAAAATAACACACATCAGGTTCATCAAGTGCAAATAGAAGGCTCATAGCGGATTTCGCAGTGAGCACAAAGTATTTTTTAAAAAGTGGTTTCAGGTAAGTGATACGAAAACACAAATATAATGGGCAAATCAACAAAAAATGCTCAGGACTTTGTTTCGAAATCCCATCACACGGGCATGGGGTAGAGGTATGTTTCTTAATTTGAGGGTAAGCTACCAGTTTATGAACTATCCCTAGTCGCAGTCTAGTAAGGACATGCTGATGAGAGTGTTTAGTGACCAATTTTAGATACTTTGAGAAGCCAAATTCAGCCAAATTATAAGAATGGTAATATATATGGGTAGAGAACTGGCATGTGGCATCACTACGTAGTTCATAAAACACAAAGGTTCTTAATTTTTTTACTTTCTTCCTACAGGCCATAATAAAAGTTTTTGAATTGTTAATCTTAAGCTTTCTCCCTTTAATAAAATCCAAAAATTTCTCCATGAGTCTCTGCAGTCCGACAGGGGTTCTAGATAGAAGCACTGTGTCGTCTGCGTATAGCAATACTGGAATTGCTAGACCTTCAGCTGTTGGGGCATCAGCATTAACCAGTCTCAACTCGGACTCAATGGCATTAATAAAAAGGGAGAAAAGAAGGGGGGCAAAGACACAGCCTTGCCTAATACCGCAATCCACTCTAATATTGGGGGTACATTCTCCCGCTTGACCAAAACGAATCCTAGCCAACAATTTACTATACAGTCGTGCCAGGAAATAAATAATTTCATATGGTGCACCCAGATCCAGTAGGGTTGTCCACAGTAATGCATGGTCCACCAGATCGAATGCACTTGAAAGGTCCGCAAAACAGAGGAATAAAGAGCCCTGTTTTGCACGCGTATATTTACCTATAATCAAATCTAGGTTAATGCACTGTTCAATCGTGCACAGCCCCTTGCGAAACCCAAACTGGGAATCAGCAAGGATTCCATTGACCTCTGCCCATTCCTCCAGTCTCAACAATAACACCCTACTCATTATTTTCAGGGAGGAGTCAAGAAGTGAGATTGGGCGATAGTTCTTAGCCTCGCCCCTCTCTCCTTTCTTGTATATTGGAATGATTATAGACTCGCCCCAGGACCGGGGGAAGGTGGCCATGGCAACTGCATTAAAGACCTTGGTCAAAAAAGGACTCCATAGCTGTACATCAGCTTTGTAAAGGTCAATCGGAACCCCGTCAGGGCCGGGTGCCTTACCTCCCTTACTACACCGGATGGCATTATCCACCTCAGCGATGGTAATATTAAGGAAAGTGTTAGGACTAGAGTCAATAGGCACGGCACTCCCCAGAGCTGACCCCCCTGGATTAAAAATACTAGAAAAATAAGAGACCCAGTTTTCCTCGCTAACCTGGGCAGATAATACTGGGTAAACCTCATTCTGGAGAAAGGGACTATTTACAGTATTCCAAAATAACTTAGTATCCTTGAGCACAGCTGCCTTAGACAAGTTTTCCCATGCTTCTTCCCTTAACTCCTGCTTTCTTCGGATCAAGTGCTCCTTATAAATACACCTTAGCGAACTGACAACATCCCTATCCCTGGGGTTGCAAGTGAGGGCTTTTTTTAATTCTTGTAAGGATTTTTTGCATGCCCCATCAAACCAGCCTATAGCAGCCCTTGGTCCCTTAGCCTTGTTGTTTGTCAAGATCTTTTTGGTTATCTCATTTATTTTGTCAAACCCAACAAGGATTCTAGTGGTACCCACATCAGTATCGAGGCAGCGTTCCAACTCCTGGAGACAGGCAACCACAATTTTAGTCAACAGCTGCTCTGCGTTATGCCTGGCCCATTTAATCCTTGTGCCATTTGGTCTATGGGGGATAATATCCCCAACAGTCCCACACACTACTCTATCCTTTCTCCCCCAGAAGAACAATTGCATCGTGATGCAATTATGATCACTAAGGGCCAAATCTAGGATTTCCGGGGTGCTACACAGAGTATTAATACTTTCTGAGACTAATAGATAGTCGATAATTGTGGCTGAATTCCTTCCTACGAAGGTTGAGACCTGATTGCCCTCATTATCTTTACCTGGCAAAAGTATTAAACACATCCAGTTTTTGCATAGGAGTGTTAAGAGCTTCCCCATAAGCCGTATGCACAAAATGGTCCCGGTCCACCCCTCCGTCCCCTTCAAAGCCACACACGCTCATAAATGAATCAGGGTACATATGTATGTTAAAATCCCCTCCCCACAGAATATCAAAGGAGACACGATTTAGCCCACATAATCTGTCGACTGCTGAGTCGAGTTCATCAACTACTAGGGTACTGGCCTGATCAAATACATTATTATAGTGGTTAATGATTAGGACATTACGCCCTCCACTGTGCTGCAACCATAATACCTGAGAGTGTGAGCCGACTGTGGTATAGAATTTGACTCGCACCGGGAGACTTACTGACAGCAAAATCACCAACCCTCCTTTTGCTCTACCCATGTTTGAGCTCTGTGCCAGGCAATTAAAAGTGACATATCCATCAAGATAGATCTCTTCTGTAAGCCACGTCTCCTGCAGACAGAGTATATCATGCATAGTAATGAACTCCTGCCAACCTAGGGATTCTATCTTTTTCCGCCATCCTGCGATGTTCCAACTCACTAAATTATAACTTTTACCTAGGGTACTAACCTTAGGAGCAATATGCTCTCTCACGGGAAGAGGGGGTGATAACCTGGTGGCTGGCTCATCTCTTGGTTGGGATTTATTAAGTACCAAGGAATTAATGGGTACCGTCTGGGGTAAACTCTCAACTTGTGCGGTCTCTAAAGGCATCTGCTCCCCCAGAACCTCATCTACTTTATCCAGGCTACTCGCTAGGGGCCCTTTATCCTGATCAAAGCAGTCACCCATGATTTGACTGTCGGAGGGCAGTCAATCTACTGTGTCAAGGCAGCTAAAGCGGTTATAGTCGCAGAAATGATCATGGGCAAACATAGGACCAGGCCTGCTAATATATCTCCTACGGTGTCCCCTTGAATTAACCCTCGTCCACTCCTCGTGGCCTCTCCCGTGTTCCATGCTAGTTGGTGGATAGAAGAAAGACAGTGGTAGGGTTTGAATGGTAGAGTCCAGGGACCTATTAAATCCAGCACAAACATGGGCAACAGTTCTAGGGTCCCTAAAATTGACTATTATACAGTCCCCATTTATAGTTTTAGGCGATTTCCCCAGCCAAGATATCCGTCTTACCATCAGGACCTCACTAGATAAGTGGGATGGCAAAGGTCTATTCCAATTTAGCCAGCGGATCACTTTACTTTTTAGGGAGCTGAAAGATTCACCTTCCTCCTCTTCTAGTGCCGGTGCTCCTGCCAGTACCACCGTGAAACGGTTAGAATCGGGTGGGAGGTCCGGATATCGGGGTCTGTTCCTACTACACTCTCTGACTAAGGCTGGAGGAACCACCTTACCATCCGCTTTATTCCCAGAAATAACGCACCCATCCACCGAAGAAGCAACAGTCAGCTTAGGGACTTCCTGTGGCACCGGTTTATTTGGCCCAGGGAGTCCAGTTATATTATTATTAGGCATACTCAAATCTATGGATGGTATAGTCCCCCTATTTAAACAGACTGGGATGGTAGCAACGTCTTGCTTGGAGGCCACACTTGGATTTGCCATCAGCGCAGCTGTATTTTTCTCGATGTTACTTAATCTAAGGTCGATTTGTTCTAGTATAACCAAAAGAGGTTGTAAAAGGGATTTAAATAGTGCTCCCAGGCTTTCTATAGACAGTCCAGGGTCCAGAGGTGCTGGCCTAGAATTGTTAGAGATAGGTTCGGTTAAATCGACCATTCCAATCCCTGGATCCTTTGGTTCTATGATCTGCCTAGGTGGTTGGGAGCTACCACCTTGCAGCTTAGCTAATTTAGGCTTATTCCCATCTTTTTTGTTATATACCCGTTTTCTTTTTGGAATGGCCCCTTCTTTGGTCCCTTGAATGGTCCCTTGTTTTACAATGCTAACAATAGGGGCCCGTGTAGTATCATTTTCAGGGGCGACGCCATGATTAGACAGGAGTGAATCAATTTCGGGCGAAATTTCATTCACTGGAATGTCTAACTCCTGCGAATCATTTCCCCCCCTTCCTGTGGTAGTGTTGGGCTCTATTGGCTGTGTTACTGTGATAACTGGGATTGGGTTCCTGTCTGGGCATTTAGCTAGGGCGATCGCTCCTAGGGATGATCTTTTAGAAATTAGTTCATGTGATATACGCTTTTCTAATACAGAAATTTCCTTTTCAATCAAATTGTTGGCACTAATTAGAAATTTATCCATACCTCCTGCAATAGAACCCCCCACAAGAGAAGCTTTACTTCGCAGCTCGCGTCCCGACATTGTAAACAAAGTCACAAATTGGCACCTTAGTGTCCTGAGATCAAGAGGGAGGGCCCGGTCCGGTCTTGAACGGTCAGGAACGGGAAAGAACGGTCCCGCCCTTCTCCCGGGCTGCTCCCACGCTGCGGTAAGGAGGGTCTGTGAAATAGAGGTAATAGCTGGGGGGCGGAGCAGCAGGGAGAGCGGGCCAGGTGTTTCTGGTCAGGCTTACAGGGACTCCTGGGAAATGGAGTCCCTGATTGCACCACTCGCAGCCCTGCAGTAGCTCCCAGCCACCCACAGCAGTCTCTGGTAAACCAGCCCCTCCTCCGACCAAGTCCCAAGCAAGGAGCAACGAAGCGGGACCCGCGGAGCGGGTCCGGCGAGGTGTAGCGCCCCAAAAGCGTCACAGGGTACAGCAGCGAAGACCAGATCCACAGCGTCCCGGCAGCTAGGTAAGATTGATGTCCCAAAGAGGCTTCCTGGGCCAAGGGGTTTTAGCTCCGTAGGTGGAGGCGGAGCAAGCAGGGAAAGCGGGCCAGGTGTTTCTGGTCAGGCTTACAGGGACTCCTGGGAAATGGAGTCCCTGATTGCACCACTCGCAGCCCTGCAGTAGGTCCCAGCCACCCACAGCAGTCTCTGGTAAACCAGCCCCTCCTCCGACCAAGTTCCAAGCAAGGAGCAACGAAGCGGGACCCGCGGAGCGGGTCCGGCGAGGTGTAGCGCCCCAAAAGCGTCACAGGGTACAGCAGCGAAGACCAGATCCACAGCGTCCCGGCAGCTAGGTAAGATTGATGTCCCAAAGAGGCTTCCTGGGCCAAGGGGTTTGAGCTCCGTAGGTGGAGGCGGAGCAAGCATGGAGAGCGGGCCAGGTGTTTCTGGTCAGGCTTACAGGGACTCCTGGAAAATGGAGTCCCTGATTGCACCACTCGCAGCCCTGCAGTAGCTCCCAGCCACCCACAGCAGTCTCTGGTAAACCAGCCCCTCCTCCGACCAAGTCCCAAGCAAGGAGCAACGAAGCGGGACCCGCGGAGCGGGTCCGGCGAGGTGTAGCGCCCCAAAAGCGTCACAGGGTACAGCAGCGGAGACCAGATCCACAGCGTCCCGGCAGGTAAGATTGATGTCCCCAATATTAGATATTTAGAGGAGATCATGACAAATGTTGGGCCCGGTGACACTGCACCTGCTGCACCATTCAAATCATGACCCTGTTGTCTGCAAGGTAACTGCACATGTGACTGCTTGTTTAGTAGTAAAATATAGCAACATTAGGTGTTTAGTGAGGTGCCTAAAGCTTTTGGTCCTGGTGCTACTACACCTGCTGCACAATTCAAATCATGACCTTATTACCTGCTAGATAAATGCACTTGTGACTATCTTGTTTAGTAGTAAAATGTATCAATAATCTGGGTTTAGTCGGTCCCCTTGAGCTTTTGACCCCAGTGCCGCTGCACCATTCAAATCAAGTCCTTTTTGCAAGGTAACTGCAATTGTGACTGCCTGTTTAGTAGTCAAATATAGTAATATTATGTGTTATGGGGAGTTCTGCCAACTTTTGGGCCGGGTGCTACTGCATTTGCTGCATCATTCAAATTGTGACCCTGTTGTCTGCAAGGTAACTTGTGGTTGCCTGTTTAGGAATACATTATTGCAATATTAGATGTTTCGTGGGGTGCCTGGAGCTTTTGGTACTGGTACTGGTGCTGCTGCACTATTGAAATCATGCCCCTAGTGTTTGCTAGATAACTGCACTTATGACTGCCTATTTAGTTGTAAAACATAGCAATATTAGGTATTTAGAGGAGTTCTGACACATTTCGGTCCCGGTGCCACTGCACCTGCTACACTATTGAAATCATGACCCTAGCGCTTGCTAGATAGCTGCACTTGGGACTGCCTGTTAATTTATTAAACATAGTAATATTAGGTGTTTAAAGGAGTTTTGACATTTTTTGGGCCACGTGCCAATCCACCTGTTGCACCATTCAAATTATGACCCAGTTGTCTGCAAGGTAACTGCACATGTGACTGCCTGTTTAGTAGTAAAATATAGCAATTTTAGGTGTTTAGTGAGGTGCTTAGAGCTTTTGGTCGTAGTGTCACTACACCTGCTGCACCATTGAAATCATGACCCTGTTGTCTGCAAGGTACCTGCACTTGTGACTGTTTGTTAAGTTTTACATTTTAGCAATAATTTAAGTTTAGTGGGGGGTCCCTAGAGTTTTTGGCCCCGGGCCTACTGCACCTGCTGTACCTTACAAATCAAGTCCCTTTTAACTGCAAGGCAACTGAAATTGTGACTGCCTGTTTAGTAGTCAATATAGCAATAGTATGCGTTTAGAGGAGTTCTGACAAATTTTGGGGCCGGTGCTACTTCACCTGCTGCACCATTCAAATCATGACCCTGTTGTCTGCAAGGTAACTTCACTTGTGGCTGCCTGTTTAGTAGTAAAATATAGCATAGCTCTTGTATTGTTTATTACAACATTTAGGCCCTCATTACAAGGGTGGGCTGACCGCCACTAACAGGCCATCGATCCATTACAATGCAGCTGGTCGGACCGCAGTGGTGGGGGGTAGGACCGTCGCCTCCGACAGGATCAAAGATCCCGTGGGGACGGCTGTCAGATTTCTAATCCCTACAATGGGGTCGGTGCCAGCATAGGCACTGCCAAAGGGATTAGGATATCACTTTCCAACTGCATGTTCATGACAGTCATACCGCCATGAAGAACAAGCCAGAAAAAGACTTTGGGAGCCTCTAGTAGGGTCATTGTCACCCATCGGCCTCCGTTATGTGGCATGGTAGCACAGGTGGTGTCTGGCACACAGTGCATGGATGTTTAAAAACATGCCTTTACCAGTTGCGGCTTGTGCTGCGGCCCATTTCCAGGCCGCAGCACAAGCCGCAATTGGAAAAGGCATGTTTCCGACTGCCTTCACAGAGGTCGGATCGTAAGATTGCAGGTGTTGCCGCTGACTGCCTGTCGGCCAGTCTCCAATCCTCAGCGATAGAGGTCTACATTGCCTGAATTGACACTTTCACAATATCAGTAGCACGGTTTGTTTTCTCCGCTTCTGATAAAACATACAAAAGAACAAACAGTGCACTGTGCATTGTTCTGAATGGCCATCGCATGGACATTTGTCTAATGTAGTAACCAAATCATTCTCCTTTGGGAATGAGACACGGTGAAGGCTAATATAGACCGAAACCATGTTTAGACAAATCTGTGCTGACTGTTATATACAAACTCAAAGTTGGGATGGAGACCCTCATTAATCTGAGCATTTGATGAGGCATAATATTGTTTTTCCGCATTCCTTATTACATCTTTCCTCTTATAGCAGTTTCATGCATTGAGTTTTAATTTCCACTTTGCTAACTCTCTTTAGGGATACTTGATCATTAACCCTTTCGCTGCACGGCCTTTTTCTCCCCTGTGCGAAGTCTTTTTTTTGGCTATTTGGGGTAGTTTGCGCTTAGGCACCTGTACCTTTTTGGCCACTTAAGGTATCCACGCCAAATTTGCATCCTTTTCTTCCAACATCATGTGGATTTTGAAGGTACCCAGGGTTTGTGGATTCCCCTGGAGGGGACCCGGAAATTAGCCAAAATACAGCTAACTCTAGAGGTTTCTTTGAAAAACTGGGGAAATAGTGCTGCAGAAGAAAGCGTCTATTTTTTCCCCTGAAAATAGTATCAACAAAGGGTTGTGGTGCTGAAATCACCATCTTGCCAGCTTTTAGGGACATGCAGAGTTTTGTCAGAAAACCAAAAATGTTCACACAGTTTTGTCATTTTACTGGGACTTAGCCTATTGTTGATACTTTTTGTGCTTTCAACCTCCTTCCAGTTAGTGGTAGAAATGGGTGTGAAAGCGATAATGGATCCTGAAAAGCTATACATTTCTGAGAAGTAGACAAAATTCTGAATTCAGCAAGTGGTCATTTGTGTAGATCCTTTAAGGTTTTTTTTAATATAAACTAACAGTTGAAACTTAGAAATATTGAAAATTAGTTGAACAAAACAGCAATTTGTGCCAACGTTTTCACCTGTAGCTTCTTCTAAGTATAACATATTTTTTTAAGCAATATATCGTTATATCCACTGGAGTTTTCCGGTTGTGGGGATATATTGGACTTGTAGGTTCACCAAGAACTGGTGGAACCCAGAGCCAATAACTGAGCTGTGTCTTGCAATGGTTTTTCATTGTGTACCGGTTATATAGCAATTTATTTGGATAAATATAAAGAATGAAAAATAGGAATCAGGGACACCTATGTGTTTCCAAAATGGAGACAAAACATACAGTTTAGAAGTCGAAGTTATTTGCACATCTCCAAAATTGTGGGTACCCATGCTAGAATGTGAATTATAGGACATTTTTCAAAGTGACTTCTTTTTTATACATAGTCTTACATTTGAAAGATCAAAAGGTAATAACAGTTGTTCTTAATTCTATGTTCCCCTAAGTCTTCTGATAAAAATGGTACCTCACTTGTGTGGGTAGGCCTAGTGCCCGCGACAGAAAACAGCCCGAAACGCAACATGGACACATCACATTTTTCAATTGTAAACTGACACTTTTAAGCAATGTGCCTAGCTGTGGATTTTGGGCTCTAGCTCAGCTGGCACCTAGGGAAACCTAGCAAACCTGTACATTTTTAAAACTAGACACCCAGTGGAATCCAGGATGGGGTGTCTTGTGTGGCTCTCACCCGGTTCTGTTACCCAGAATCCCTTGCAGACCTCAAACTTTGTAAAAACAAAACACATTTTCCTCATATTTCTGTGATGGGAAGTTCTGGAATCTGCCTGTCTCCACTTGTGTGGGTAAACCTAGTGCCCATGACAGGAAACGGCCTAAAACGCAACGTGGACACCACATTTTTCCACTGAAAACGGACCCTTTTTTTGCAATATGTCTAGCTGTGGATTGTGACCCCTAGCTCAGCTGGCACCTACGGAAACCTAGGAAACCTATGCATTTTTGAAAACTAGACTCCAAGGGGAATCCAGGATGGGGTGACTTGTGTGACTCTCACCAGGGTCTGGTACCCAGAAACCCCTTGCAAACCTCAAACTTAAAAAAAAAAAAAAAATGTTCATCATATTTCTGGAATTTGCGAGGATCCACAAACTTCCATGTGCCCCGCATTCCCCAAAGCCTTTCATACAAATGGGTCACCACTTGTGCAGGTAGGCCTAGTGCCCACGACAGGAAACGTCCCAAATTGCAACCTGGACACATCACATTTTTCCAGAGAAAACGGACCCTTTTTTTCAATGTGCCTAGCTGTAGATTTTGAACCCTAGCTCAGCCGACAGCTCGGGAATCCTAGCTAACCTATATATGTTTGAAAACTAGACACCCAGGGGAATGCAGGCTGGGGTGACTTGTTTGGCTGTCACCAGGTCCTGTTTCCAGATTCCCGTGCAACCTCAACCTTTCTAAAAAAACAAACACATTTTCATCACATTTCTGTGATGGAAAGTTCTGGAATCCTTGTGGATCCACAAACTTCCACCCATCCCCAAAGACTCTCTATAGAAATTAAACCTCACTTGTGTGGGTGGGTCAAGTGCCTGCAGCAGGAAAGGGCCCAAAACTTATTGTGGAGACATCAAAATTACCTATCACTAAAAGACCTAGTTTTATAAGGGGGGGTCACCTGGGTTTTTGGCCCCAGGCTCGGCGGCCATCTAAGGAAACTTACCAAACCCAGACATTCCTGAAAACTAGACAACCTGGGAAGTCCAAGGAGGTATGGTTTGCGTTGATCCCCCAACATTTTTCTGCCCAGAATCCACTGCAAACCTCAAATTTAGCAGAAAAAAACACATTTTCCTCACATTTCTGTGGTGGAAAGTTCAGGAATCTGCGTGCATCCACAAACTTCCACCCACCCAGCATTCCCCAAAGTCTCCCAATAAAAATGGCACCTCACTTGTGTGGGTGGGCCTAGTTCCCGCGGCAGGGAAGGGCCTAAAACATTTTGTGGAGACATCAAAATTACCTATCACAAAACGACCTGGTTGTGCAAGGGGAGTCACCTGGGGTTCTGGCCCACGGGCTCGGCGGCCATCTTGGGAAACCTCCCAAACTCAGACATTTCTGAAAAACAGACACCCAGGGGAGTCCAGGAAGGTATGCCTTGCGTAGATCCTCCAACATTTTTCTACCCAGAATCCCCGGCAAACCTCAAATTTAGCTAAAAAATCACAGGGGCAAAAACTTAGGTGACCCCCCCTTGCAAAACCAGGTTGTTACGTGATCGGTTTTTTGAAGTCTCCACAGTACATTTGGAGTGTTTCCTGTTGCGGGCACCAGGTCTACCCACACAAGTGAGGTAACATTTTTATCGGGAGACCTGAGGGAACGCTGGGTGGTAGGAAATTTGTGGCAGTCCAGTGATCCTACAACCTTCCCACGCAGAAAAGTGAGGAAGATTTGATTTTTTTTAGCTAAATTTGAGTTTCGCAGGTGATTCGGGTAGGAAAATGTTGGGAGATCTACGCAAACTGCACCTCCCTGGACTCCACTCGGTGTCTAGCTTTCAGAAATGTTTGGGTTTGGTAGGTTTCCCTAGATGGCCGCTGAGCACCGGACCAAAAACTCAGGTGACCCCCTTGAAAAACCAGGTCATTTTGTTATAGATATGTGGACACCTGTGTTTTTGGTACCGGACTGGCAATCATCTGAGGGAACCACAAAAATCAAGACATTTCTGAAAACTAGACACCCGTTGGAGTTCAGGGAGGTGTGGCTTGCATTGATCCCTCAAAAATTTCCTTCCCAGAATCCACTGTAAACCTCAAATTTAGCTAAAAAGTATAATTTTTCTCTCATATCTGTGTGGGATTACTGCACGGCACAAATTTCCTACCACTCAGCATTCCCCTCTGTCTCCTGATAAAAATGATACCTTACTTGTGTGGATGGGCCAAGTGCCTATGACATGGTAGAGACAAAAATGTGTAGAGATTGAGGGGAGCCCAAGGCAGGTCCAAAAGATCAGTTTGTTTATAAGTATTTAGGCTGACGCTACTTTGGATACCCACACAAGTGAGGTATCATTTTTCTTGGCAGACCAAGGGGAATGCTGGGCGGTAGGAAATTTGTGCCTGTGCTACCACCTACCCACACAGAAATGTGAGGAAAATGTGACTCTGCAAGTAAATTGGATGTTTGCGGGGGATTCTGGGTAAGAAAACGATGTGGAATTCATGCAAGCCACACTGCCACCCAAGTTACACGCACACCACCATCCAAGCACACCACCAGCCAAACGCCATTCACGCACACCACCAGCCAAACGCCATCCACGCACACCACCAGCCAAGTGCCATCAATGCACACCGCCAGCCAAGCGCCATCCATGCACACCGCCAGCCAAGTGCCATCCACGCCCCTGCCAGCCAAGCTCCATCACTGCATTGTGCCTGCCAAGTGCCATTTCCGCACATTGCCAGCCAAGCACCATCCATGAACACCATCAGCCAAACACCACTCCACATACACTGCCAGCCAAGTGCCACTCCACACACACCTCCAGGCAAGCACAAATCTACACACACCGTCATCAAGGGTGAGTCCACACACACCATTAGCCAAGTGCTAGCCCACACACGCGGCTATCACATGCCAGCCAAAGGTCAGTACACACAGATCGTAAGCCAAACTCCAGTTCATACACACACAAACTCTCCCTGGTGTCTAGTGGTTTTCGGGCCCTGGCTTGGGGATAGATCAGACTAAAAATATCACTGAAACAGCCAAAATGTGTGCCTAAATAAAGGGGAGCGCCCCATGCCTATGGGGCTTCTCCCTTACATGCCCATAAACATATCCCTGGTTCCAAGTGGGATTTCTGCCCCCTGTGGGCCAGAAAGACATTTCTGGGAGTGGGGGCATTAGCATGCCCATTCTGGCCAGCCCTCACGTCTACGTATAAAAAAACCGACATAATCCCTTGTGCCCAGTGGGATTTCTGCCCCACCGGGGGACAGATCAGGGGCTATTGCCCTCATATGCTTCCCAGGGGTGGCAGAAAGACTGTGGCAATTTATTTTTGGCGGTGGGGTCATTGGCATTCTCATTTTTAGGCAGCCCCGCCCTTATATATAAAAAAACACAATCCCTAGTGCCTAGTGGGCTTTCTGCCCCTGGGAGGCAGATCAGGAGCTATTGCCCCATCTGCCTCCTGGCGGCAGAAATACTGTTGCATTTCTTGGGGGGTGGGGCATTGGCATACCCATTTTGGGCAGTTCCCACCCTTACATACATTAAAAATAAATCCCTGGTGCCTAGTGTGCTTTCTGCTCCCTCAGGGGCAGATCGAGGAGCATTGCCCTATCTGCCTGCCAGTGAGGACAGAAAGATGGTGGAATTTTTTTGGGGGGTGTGGGAATTGAAATGCCCAGTTTGGGCAGCCCCCACCCCTATGTACATAAAAATAAAAAATCCCTGGTGCCGAGTGTGCTTTCTGCCCCCCCTGGGGGGTAGATCGGGGGCTATTGTCCCCATCTGCCTCCCAGGGGGGCAGAAAGACTGTAGAATTTGGGGGGAGATGGGGGCATTGCCAATGCCGATTTTGGGCAGCCACCACCCCTATAAACATAAAAATAGAAAATCCCTGGTGCCTAGTGTACTTTCTGCCCTCTCCCTGGGGCAGATCGGGGGCTATTGCCCTATCTGCCTCCTAGGGGGGCAGAAAGACTGTGGGATTTGGTGGGGGCATTTCCATGGCCATTTTCGGTACCCCCTGACCCTATATACATAAAAATAAAAAATCCCTGGTGCCTAGTGTGCTTGGCAGATCAGTGGATATTGCTCCCATCTGCCTCCCATGGGGGGCAGTAAGACTGTGGAATATGGGGCGGGGTGGAGGCATTGACATGCCCATTTTGGGCAGCCCCCACCCCTATAGTGGGTACACTACTGACTGAAACACCTTCAAAACGGCACTCAACCTCTACTAACAATAACTATGAAATACAAAGAAGAAAACCCTGGCGACACACATCAAAGCCAGCTTCACCCGCAGCAAAGAACTCTTCAACAATGGAAAGAAATTCTCCAACCCTAGAGCAGCTACAAACAACATCACCCCCTCACAGGGCCGCTGGAACTGCCTTGTTATGTTATTATGTTTATAAAGCGCTCAAATCACCCAGGGGCATCTCGGCGCTGCCTAGTAGACTAACAACTTTGACACAGAAGAAACAGACCAGCAGAGGGACAAGTGAGAGCTCAAAACAAAAACGTTTTTAACTTTTTTTTAAAAAGTTCAAATCTAGGCGTTGCTCTCAAGGCCAACGGAAGTTGGTTCCAATATTTTGGGCCTGGGCAAGAAAAAGATCTGCCTCCTGCCGAGATAATCGGAAACGAGGAACCTGTAGTAAACCGTGAGAGCTAGATCTAAGAAGTCTTACAGGGCAATATTTAAAGAGTTTTTGTTGTAGGTAAAGAGGGCCACCTTTGTTCAAAGCCGAATAGGTAAGACAGCAAATCTTGAAGAAAGCTCTCTTTTTCACCGTTAGCCAGTGAAGTTCTCTAAGTAATGGTCGAGAGGGGGTACCTGAAGGTTGATTTAAGATCATCCTTGCAGCTGTGTTCTGGACTACCTGCAGCTTAGCTAGGTAAGTTTCACCTACCTCTGCCATTAGTGCGTTGCCATAATCCAACCGACTGGTGACTAGGGTTGCAAAGTTCTTCCGCAACAAGATCCCCAAAATCTAGAAGAATTTCAACTCTCAATCAAAGCCAACCGACTTCTTCAACAACAAGCATAACAACTCCACAGCCACAACGAAATCCCAACTTATTGCCTAGAAACACCCCACCACACAGGAAACCACCATCATCCTGATATCAGAACACTCTGGAGCCACCACTGACTCCTGCCCCCACAACACCTTCAACATTGGAATAACCAGGATCACCCAACAACTAACCAACCTACTAAACGTCTCCCTGTCCACGGCCACCTTTCCAGAAGACTGGGAGCATGCAGAGGTCAAAACTCAGCAGACCCCAGCAAACACAAATAACTAAAGACCCATCTCCCTGCTACTTTTCCCCGCCAAAATCATTGAAACATCCATCAACCAGCAACTCAAGACATACCTAGAACAGAATCGCCTCCTGGACAACTTCTAATCCAGCTTCCACAGCAACAACAGCACTGAAACAGCCCTTATTGTAGCCCCTGACAACATCCGGGTACTCCTCGACCAGGGGGAGACAGCTACGCTAATCCTCCTTGACCTTTCCATGGCCTTCAACACCATCTCCCACCATATAACCAAACCCAAATGGATCAAATCCTTCCTCACCGGCAGAACACAACAAGTCTGTCTAGATACCATTCTCTTCCACACCAAAGGAGATTATCTGTTGAGTCCCTTAAGGCCCATCACTCAACCCCACCCTCTTCAACACCTACATAACACCACTGGCCAACATCATCAGAGCCCATGGACTCGACATAATCTCATACACTGATGACACACAACTCAGCCTCTCTCTCTCTCTGAAGACTCCCCCACCACCAGGACCAACTTTCACCAATTCATGACCAGCTTCATAAACTGGATGAAGGACAATTGCCTGAAGGCCAACATGAACAATGCAGAAGTACTGATCTTTGGCAACAAAGACTCCCCTGGGATGCCTCCTGGTGGCCCACAGAACTCATACCGAAACCAACCCCAAAGGACCACTCCAGAAACCTCAGCATCATCCTGGATAGCAAACTCTCCATGACATCTCAGGTCGACGCCGTATCATCCTCCTGCCTCTTGATCCTGTGCAAGCTATACAAGATCTTCAAGTGGCTTCCCAAAACTCCAGACGCACCATTACCCAGGTCCTGATCACCAACCGGTTGGACTATGGAAACACTCTACACATGAATCGCAACCCACCTCCTCCAAAGACTCCAAACCGTCCAGAATGCTGCAGCTAAACTCATCCTCGATGTCCCATGATGAACACACATCACCCAACATCTCAGAGAGATCAACTGGCTCCCAGTTTAGAAGAGATGCCAGTTCAACCAACTCGTCCACACATTCAAGGCCCTTTACAACTCCAGACCAGCTCACATAAACCACCGCCTAAGCATCCACCAACCTGCCAGACACCTCCGATCCTCTTCCCTCATGTTGGTTCACGTACCCCACATCCACTGAAGCAGGGCTGGAGGATGCTTCTTCTCCTACCTCGCAGCCAAGACATGGAACAATCTCCCCCTACACCTCCGGACAATGGCTACTCTATCAAAATTCCACAAAACGCTCAAGACCAGGTTCATAGGCTGAACCTAGGGACCTTGCCAGCGCCTGGATACCCCAACGGGTGGCAAGCAGCGCCTTACAAATTGACTGATGAATTGATTGGTACTGATTTGTAGTCAGGTACAATGGAGTAGCACTACAGTGCTGCCAGCCTTGTCATAATACCATTTATTCTTTACTTACTGTGGACACCTATGACGTGATGATACCCAAACCTGTGTAATATATCTCTAAATGTCAGAATTTTTGATTATCTGCTGTTAATGCCAGTACTGGCTTTTGGGAATTAGGGCCAAACAAAGATGGTAATTTGTAGGCATACATGAGAGAAAATAGAACGCTAACAAAATCCCCAAAAACATAATTGTTTTGTATATAAGGTTTCGTATGGAATGGTAGAACATGAAATATAGTGATTGACTATGTATGAAGCCACACAAGATATCAATAACTAGATAAATAAATTATGCTCAGAATACTTATCAAAGAATGAACTAAAGTAGGTGCCAATTTATGAAAACATAAGTGACAAAACATTTTGAACAATTTGCATTTCAAACCTAAAATGTTTTTCACAACTATTCACTGGCCCTCAAAAGTATTTACTATCCATTTAAATTTAAGTTGGAAACATAATAAAGCATCATTATTCCTACCTGTAGCAATGGTGTGAGCTGCAGAAATAGTGCTTGCTCGTACAATAAACTCAATTCAGAACAACTGGAAAATGACAGCTTCGATGTGTGGAGAAAATAATGTACATGTCTAAAAGTGAAGCCATCTCTGTCAATAAACAATCTTGGATAATCAGATTGGGAGATAACAGATGCCTCCTTCCATAGAATCGACTCTGGATATTGAGAAAGTTTCCCTTGAGGAACAGAGAATAGCCAGCCCCCTACATTGAAATGAAATTGCTCTTCCTCTGTGATCTCATCCGCTGTAATCAGTTCATCCTAATTCCAAAATATAAAAGACAACATATATTAATGTAAATACAATTCTGATTTCAAAATAATACATATCTATCTATCTCTCTATCTCTCTATCTATCTATCTATCTATCCATCCATACACACACATGTGTATATGTGTGTATATATATATATATATATATTCACTTAAAAAACCATAGGTTTCACACATGTTATAGTTAGCTGGACATTTCACTCGTAAAAAACCATTGAAATTCCCCCGTTATAGTTAGTTCAGATAACTATAACTCGCGCGCCCGCAATCCACTGCTGATGACGTCACATATTACATCACTCATGACATGGTCAGTGGCATCACTCATGACATCACTGATGACATCATCCTTGTGATAGAGTTGCGGCCGCGCGAGTTATAGTTATCTGAACTAACTATAACGGCGGAATTTCAATGTTTTTTTGCGAGTGAAATGTCCAGCTAACTATAACATGTGTGAAACCTATGGTTTTTTAAGTGAATTTGCAAGGTTTTTTAAATGCTAATTCCTAACTATAACGTGTGTGAAACCTATGGTTTTTTCAGTGAATTTGTACGGTTTTTTAAATGCTAAGTTATGTATGTATTATTATTTTTTTATATATAGTTATTTTACAATAAACTACGTATTAAAAAAATGTTAACAATTTTTTTTTGGGGGGGGGGGTTTCACCGTGCACGCACGGTGCGCGCACCCCCGCGATTTAAAAAAAAAAAATTAAAATGTTTTTTTCTGCCTTCGGGGTCCTTCAGGGACCCCCTGACAAAGGCTAGGGGGTCAGGAACTCTCTACCCTGCCCCCTTTTCACGCTCGCCACCTTCCTTTTTCACTCTCGCACTGAAAACAAACAAAATGGCGGATGACACTTCCTGATTTCGACCGATTCGAACGTTGACTAACATGTAACCACCAATCAGAATTACGCTCGCGCACGTTAGGGTGCTCGCACGGTGCGCGCACGGTGCGCGGCTATAGATATGTATGTGCTTTTAACTGCAATTTTCTCAGGAGCTACCGAACAGATTGACTCCATATATGCAAAAGGCACATCCCTGAGCTGAGGACTACCTCTCTGCCAAATTTCAAGTAATTCTGTTCAGCCGTTCGGGCTGTACCTTGGACTAAAGGTCCCTATGGAAAATTGCATGGGAAAAACGCGTTTTGGGACCCCCTTTTTTCTCAGCCCCCGCTTGACGAATCCCCCCGAGACTTTCAGGGTAGGAGCGGAGCACCCCACCTATTTTGAAAATTTCGCGAGGATTCGTCAACCGGCGCCAAAGTTATTCCAAATAGAATGTTGCGGATTTCCTATGGAAACACGGTCCTAACTATAACTATAACTATCTACTGGCGACCGCCAGTAGATAATATGTATATAGATATATATATATATATATATATATATATAGATACATATATATATAGATACATATATATATATAAAGTCCAACGCTCATTCACTCCTTGGAATGAGCCCGACACATGCAGGGATTAAAACAATTTGGATTTTATTCAGCGAATCACTTACAGCGTGTAGGGATCAGAGTTCAAGAAACGCTGTGGCAGACGCGTTTCAGCCGTAAGGCTTTCCTCAGTGCCTGGTTTCAAACAGTTCGTTACAACTGTGGCAGGTTTAAATCTCCTGGTGTTACTGAAGCCACTCCCACAAGCTGGATGTTTCAGCTCCTCCTCTGCATACTGTGATACACCTCGCGCTGGGCTTGGACCCGCTGCATGCTGGTCGATGAAGTTCGGCGTGGTGACCACTTCAGTAAGTGGTTACAACCAGACTCCCAGTGGTGTCCCTCGTTGGCATCCGGACCTCATTCACCAAACTGCGGATCCAAGTAAAATGAAAGGTTTCAGGCTGAGACCAATTGTATCCCCCGCAGTAAACACTGCAGCCTCTCTCCCCGTGCAGTCAGTATAAACACCGTGGTGATGTAACCGCTTGGGGGGGTGACACGTATTCAATACAAAGTCCAAAAGGTGCTGGCTTACGTGTCACACCTGACCGAAAGGGCGTGCCGGTTACCAGTGCCTGCTTACTGGTTTAAACATAAAGTCCAACGCTCATTCACTCCTTGGAATGAGCCCGACACATGCAGGGATTAAAACAATTTGGATTTTATTCAGCGAATCACTTACAGCGTGTAGGGATCAGAGTTCAAGAAACGCTGTGGCAGACGCGTTTCAGCCGTAAGGCTTTCCTCAGTGCCTGGTTTCAAACAGTTCGTTACAACTGTGGCAGGTTTAAATCTCCTGGTGTTACTGAAGCCACTCCCACAAGCTGGATGTTTCAGCTCCTCCTCTGCATACTGTGATACACCTCGCGCTGGGCTTGGACCCGCTGCATGCTGGTCGATGAAGTTCGGCGTGGTGACCACTTCAGTAAGTGGTTACAACCAGACTCCCAGTGGTGTCCCTCGTTGGCATCCGGACCTCATTCACCAAACTGCGGATCCAAGTAAAATGAAAGGTTTCAGGCTGAGACCAATTGTATCCCCCGCAGTAAACACTGCAGCCTCTCTCCCCGTGCAGTCAGTATAAACACCGTGGTGATGTAACCGCTTGGGGGGGTGACACGTATTCAATACAAAGTCCAAAAGGTGCTGGCTTACGTGTCACACCTGACCGAAAGGGCGTGCCGGTTACCAGTGCCTGCTTACTGGTTTAAACATAAAGTCCAACGCTCATTCACTCCTTGGAATGAGCCCGACACATGCAGGGATTAAAACAATTTGGATTTTATTCAGCGAATCACTTACAGCGTGTAGGGATCAGAGTTCAAGAAACGCTGTGGCAGACGCGTTTCAGCCGTAAGAGCCTTACGGCTGAAACGCGTCTGCCACAGCGTTTCTTGAACTCTGATCCCTACACGCTGTAAGTGATTCGCTGAATAAAATCCAAATTGTTTTAATCCCTGCATGTGTCGGGCTCATTCCAAGGAGTGAATGAGCGTTGGACTTTATGTTTAAACCAGTAAGCAGGCACTGGTAACCGGCACGCCCTTTCGGTCAGGTGTGACACGTAAGCCAGCACCTTTTGGACTTTGTATTGAATACGTGTCACCCCCCCAAGCGGTTACATCACCACGGTGTTTATACTGACTGCACGGGGAGAGAGGCTGCAGTGTTTACTGCGGGGGATACAATTGGTCTCAGCCTGAAACCTTTCATTTTACTTGGATCCGCAGTTTGGTGAATGAGGTCCGGATGCCAACGAGGGACACCACTGGGAGTCTGGTTGTAACCACTTACTGAAGTGGTCACCACGCCGAACTTCATCGACCAGCATGCAGCGGGTCCAAGCCCAGCGCGAGGTGTATCACAGTATGCAGAGGAGGAGCTGAAACATCCAGCTTGTGGGAGTGGCTTCAGTAACACCAGGAGATTTAAACCTGCCACAGTTGTAACGAACTGTTTGAAACCAGGCACTGAGGAAAGCCTTACGGCTGAAACGCGTCTGCCACAGCGTTTCTTGAACTCTGATCCCTACACGCTGTAAGTGATTCGCTGAATAAAATCCAAATTGTTTTAATCCCTGCATGTGTCGGGCTCATTCCAAGGAGTGAATGAGCGTTGGACTTTATGTTTAAACCAGTAAGCAGGCACTGGTAACCGGCACGCCCTTTCGGTCAGGTGTGACACGTAAGCCAGCACCTTTTGGACTTTGTACATATATATATATATATATAAAATAATATCTTTGTATGTTTGTATACATGTATATTCACTGAAAAAACCATAGGTTACAGGGTCTTATAGTTAGGCTCAGGTTTCACTTGTACAAAACCAATGAAATTCAGCAGGTATAGCTATCTGAGCTAACTGTAACTCGCGCCCCGCAACGCACTGCTTATGACCTCACATATTACATCACTCATGACATGGTCAGTAGCATCTCAAATGATATCACTGATGGCCACTGCTGATATCATCCAGTGACTGTGATGGCCAACTACCCCTCCTGTTATCTCCTGTAAGTCCCACTCAACAGGACTGCTGACAGGTTGTCGGAGGCCACACCCACCTCTCTCCACCACTCTGCAAACGCGCCTCATGGCGCACTAATAGTAGGGGGATGAAATCTCCATGCTATCGAGGGTCCTTGGGGGCCAACTACCTCTCCAGTTACTTTTAGTAAGTCCCACACAGTGGGTTTACTGAGAGGTTTTTGGTGGCCACGCCCCCTATCTCCACCACTCTACAAACATGCCTCCTGGTGCACTGCTAGTTGGGGGATGAAGTCCCCTTGGCTCTTGAGGGTCCTTGGGGGCCAACTAGCCCTCCTGTTACCTCCAGTAAGACCCATGCAGCAGGACTGCTGAGAGGTCATCAGAGCCATGCCCCCTTTCTCTACCTCTCTACAAACGTGCATCCTGGAGCACTACTGCTTGGGGGAAGAAGTCCACTTTAGTCCTGAGGCCCTCGGGAGGCAAGTAGACATCATCTCCCCGCCAGCAGTGTGCCAAGAGTGTTGGAGAAAGAGGCCATGGTGTTCTACCACCTATCAGCAATCACGTTATGTTGGGCTTATTGGAGGTAACAGGTGGTCTTGTGGGCCCCTAAGGATCCTCAGCAGCCAAGGGGACTTCATTCCCCAACCAGCAGAGCGTCAGGAGGTGTACTTAACAGAGTGGTGGAGAAAAGGGGCAGGGCTTCCAGTGAGTTTCTTGGATCTTTTTCTCTATTTTCTAAGGGAAGGGGTGCCCCATCCCCTGGGGCCAGGCATTATATTATATGATTATGGCAGCAGGAACCACATTCCTGTGGCCAGGCCTTTCTTTTTTTCTATTTATTTATTTCTTTAACATAGGAGAAGGTGGGCTGCAGGGCCCCCCTCCCGGGTCAATTTAGACTCCAGGCACCCCATCCCCAGGGGCTCGCCCTTTTACAGAAGAGGTGGGAGGCTTTATAGCCCCCCTTCCCAAGCTGAATTGGGCTCCGGGGACCCCATCTCCTGGGGCCTGCCCATATTAAGTGTGTGCCTCCAGGGCACCTGCTCCACTGGGACCGGGGGGGTGAGCCTCAAGGCCCCCATGGTCCCTGCGAGCTCCCCGCCTCCTGCGGAGCCAACATTGCTTTTGGACAAAGGGAGCTGCTAACATGCAGCTCCTTCTGTCCAAAAGCAATTCTGCTCTGCTTTCAGGAAGCAACAGCATTTTACATTCTCTCGCTTTCTGAAACCGGAACAGTGTTTGGTATGGCATGGCGGGAGCAGTTCTCCTGCCAAGCCATAGCATACAGCAATGTCCCAGGGTGGGAACCCGGAGGCATTGAAGGAGCTGGCCCTGGGGGATGGCGGTCCCCAAGGCAAAGATTGCCTCCTGGACGGGAGCCATGCGGACCCCCTCCTTTGCTGGACACAGCCCTGGGCATGTGGTGGTTCCCTGGGTTGTGGGGGGGCCACGTGGCCCCCATCATCCTTAATAGCTTACATTTGCCCAAGGGAGGTAGGGGTTCCCCGGACTACGTGGTGGGCAAGCCCCCCCACATTAATTTCTTCTTTAGCCCAAGGGAGGTGGTGGTCCGGGCCTATGGGTGATGCCCAGAGCAACCCCCCGCATATATTGTAATAAATGCCCTGGGAAGGGGGCTGTTCCTGGGGCTGCGGGGCGGACCCCCAGCCCTAATGTTTTATTTCGCCCCAGGGAGGTGTGGTCCCCGGCACTATGGGGGTTGCCCAGGGCAACCCTGCATATATTTTAATAAATGACCCCAGGGAGGTGGGGCTACCAGGGCTGCGTGGGGTTTCACACGCCTCCCATGAGTTCAATAATGCATAAAGCCCCAGGCAAGTGGCAATCCCTCAGGATGCAAGGAAGGCTATATGGCCTCTCCTCTGCATTGGTTTATGACATAGCCACGGGGAGGAGGCGGTCACAAAGTGCGGTTAGCCGCATGAGCACCCCCACAAATTTTTATAAACATGCCCCTGGGAAATGGCCCACCCGGGGGCTTCTTTCAGAAGACGCACAGGCGCCCGCTCATCCCTTTTTTTTTTATTTTGCTGCGAATCTGCAGAACCACCCACGATTGCAGCAACATTTTTAAAAAATACTTTTTTCCCCGGACGGGGTCCCTCTGGTTCCCCCGTGCCACATCTGGAGGTCAGGGTATTCTTACCCTGACCCTTTTCTTTTTTTTTTTAAATACTTTTTTGTGGGACTTGGCTTCAAGCCGAGTCCCAAGATCGCGGCCAAAACTTACAGGTTGATGTGTTGGCAGTCAATCAGATTTTAGTAGGGGTTCAGTAGGCTGTTGGGCACCCAGATATCTATTTTTTTTTAACTTAAATATCACTGAAACTACTGAACAGATTTACATCAAATTACAAAAAGCACGTTCTCTGGCCCAACATCTACCATTTTGCCAAATTTTGGTGCAATTCCATTCAGCAGCTCGGGCTCCCATCGTGGTCAAAAAATTAAAAATCCCCATGGACATAACTTAGGGAAAAAAATTTTGGGGACCCACCTTTTTTCTTGGCAAATTACTCAGAAACGTTCAACACAGCAGCTGAACCAAAAAGGGGAAGTTTTTTGAGAATTTCATAAAGATTCGTCAAGCGGGGCCAAAGGTATTCGCAAAACAAACAAGCATTTGCAATGCAATAGGTCTCGCATTTGCGAGAGTTTGAGGTATTGGCATTGTAAATCACAACGCCTTTTATTTATGTGTTTTGAAAACTTGCAAGCAGTGCGTAAACATGCACTTTGTACTTATAGTCCTTGCTTAAGAGAAGCAAGGCTGGCAGTAATTGCACCTCTTTTACTGCTAGCCTTGCTCCTCGTAAGCAAGGACTAAAACTAGCACCCACTAACCAAACAGAAGGAAGGGACTGAGTGACGATGAAGCCAACCAATAGTAAGCAATGGGTGGACTGTAAGCGCACTGTAAGCTAACAAAATGTATGTATACAGGTAATAGATGGGGAGATTCTAAGAGGCCTGCATCTTCATGGCAGTCAGTACAGTCCAAGGTAGAAAGCACATTTGGAAGCAGGCTTTCAAATCTTCATGGAAAAAAAACATCGCAAGCATTTAGCAAAGGTTGAGTAATATCACAACACGGGAAACATTTAATTTAGTTTCAATCACACGCACTTAGCAATATAACTGCCAAACCTAAATCCTCACATTTATATGCATGATTATTACTAATTAAAACCTGTTACAAAACGATCAACTGAAATGAAATATAATAGGTCAAAGAGAGCCAAACAAACACCATGACAAAGTAGGAAAGTAATGATACCATTCCTCACAAAAATCAGGAGGTAAAAAGACCAATACAGTTTTTCCTAATTCAAGGCAGTGCATTCAAATGCTATTTCTTAAACAATTAATATGTTTGAATCCATTTACAGGGGGTAGATCCCAAAATTAATTGTTTAATTCCTCTCGGAGTGTGAAATAGCAATGCCAATCTCAGTGTGGTGAGCCCATTCTTTATACAAAAAAAAAATAATTATAATAAATGGAGTAAACGGTCGGAAGTGAGCCAACCAGCTTGTAGGGATGAGGATCACTCAGAGGGACCATTATTCAAATAACCAGATCCAGTGCGGTGACCTTCACCTGCAAGGCCAGCTCTCACCGGAAGTGTGCTTGTTGTAATAGGTAATAGATAAAACTTCACCGAATGAGGAAACTGAGAACCTGGTCAGCTATAGAGGATGAACCCTAAATGAATCAGATCAGGTGACTGAGAAGGGCCAAGATGGGTCAGCCCCGATATAGCCAGTTCCACTGGTTCAGCACACACACCAATCAGTGTTGGGGGAAGGGGGGAGCGGCATGAAATGTAACAAGGCTGAGTTCTGCTTATTGTTTTTTTTTAAACACGACTGGTAGGTGTAGCAGTGTGCGACCAATCTGATGTAACTTTATATTCAGGCTCCCTTGAGCCGGTGGAGTCGACGGACTCATGGTTACGCACCTGCGCGCTAAGAGAGGTACTAGACCTGATTATGTTTTTAGCAGCTTACACAGCAACCCCACTCTCATTTTCCTACTCCCTGCTGACGAGAGGCAACTACCTCGAAACACGTGTCCAGGGATGGCACACGCCACGCATACTTGCACGCACTCTTGAGCATAGGTGTATCCGCCGACGCTGACCTTCAGGGACCATTTTTATTGGGGGAACACGACTGGTAGGTGTAGCAGTGTGCGACCAATCTGATGTTGTTTTTTTTAAACAACCTGAGAATCGAACTTCAAACAGGTCAAACATGGTCTGTAGTAAAGTTGCATAGTTTAAAATGAAAATACTGTGAAAGCCTTTTACGACTACTGCACCGGAAGTGCCAAACTGTTTCCTGCAGTAACTACCTCATACAAAAGTCATTCACATAAAGATAGACTTCAATTTCAACATGCAAGACTAGCCTAGATCCCCTCCTCCTCCATTCCCACAGCCACCAAACATATGAAATGCCTACCGAAAACTGACTGCCTCCAGGCAAACTTCCAGATTAGATAAAAGTAATTTTTTGACATACACGACCGAACACGCTTGTGCCTACAACAATTAACATTACCCAGGACCTCTGTAGCTTCAAGAAAAGCAGATCAGGGCAAGTCTGTGTGTGTGTGTATTTTTTAAAGCAGGTGCCTGGGGCAATCCACAGCATTATAAATTATGAGCTAAGTGAAAGTGCAGGGCGTTAACCACAATGTCATCAAACAATTAGCAACTTTAATTTCCCATTTCTAATCAAATAAGCTGGCCGAGTTGTGTAGCATGATGTGCAAATATATTTTTGATTAAGAATCTGTAAACTAAGTGACTGAAGCCGAGCTATCTGCCCCAAACCTGTGAGGCCTCTTCCTGCCGAAGGGAGACTACTGACGCTTTAAATGAGCTCTCCTTCACAGCCACCAACTTCAACATGTCTATGAAAGATTACACAGCTTTGAAATCAATATAGTGTGTGTGGTCTGCCGTGCATTGCTGCTGCCCGAGTGCTTGTTCAACCTGTGGGTAACTTTGTAGCAATATATATATATATATATATATTCTTCAAAGTCCCGAGTTTTTTTTGAAGAAATCAGCCCCTGATGAAACGGCAGAAAAGCTTTGAAACGCGTAGGGCATTGTTAATAATTATCGTGATGCTAAGGCTTTGGGTGAACTGATCGAGTGCCTCCTGGAAAGCTCGGGACTTTGAAGAATAAAATGATTACACAGCATCCCTGTCGTGCAGGAGAGCACCATCTTGGGATTTGGAGAGGCTGAGGCTCGAAATTACCGAAAGCAGTAACAGCACAGTGAGCCTTTCCTACTAAAGGAAAACTGCCTCGACATACACGTTCCTACTAAGGACAATAACAATCTTCTAATTTCTGGCACCTGGAACCCACTGTGGGTAACAATTTTGCCTTAAAGGACCACATGTCCCAGCATGCTGTTTGCAAGTGCACCTAGCACGGCCCACTGGGGGCCATGAATAAATTATTGTGTGCATAAAAGGAAGTCCATTTGGCACCATGTTTTTGACGAAATCAGCCCCTGATGAAAAGGCAGAAAAGCTTTGAAACCCGTAGGGCATTGTTAATAATTATCGTGATGCCGAGGCTTTGGGTGAACTGATCGAGTGCCTCCTGGAAAGCTCGGGACTTTGAAGAATAATAGAATATATATATATTTTGAGCATTAAAAGATTTGTAATCCATCCTCGTGGAGTGGCGTCTCTATGTTCCGGGGCACCTTGGTGAATATATATATATATATATATATATATATTATATATATATTCACTGAAAAAAACTGAGGTTTCAGGGACGTTATAGTTAGGAATTAGCATTTAAAAAACCTTAAAAATTCACTGAAAAAAACACAGGTTTTAGAGACATTATAGTTAGGCTGATATTTCACTCATACAAAACCAGAGAAATTCAGCCGTTATAGTTAGCTGAGCTAACTATAACTCGTGCCGCCGAAATGCACTGCTGATGACATCACATATTACATCACTCATGACATGGTCAGTGACATCACTCATGACATCACTGATGACATCTCAAATGACATTACTGATGACATCACTGATGACATCATCCAGTGACTGAGTGTTTCTAAAAAGTTTTAAAATGGTATTTATATATAGGCCAAGGTGTATTGAAGAATGAGTGGGTGTATGAGTGTCTGAATGGATGATTTAGTGGGTGTGTGACTGACGGTATAAGTGTGTCATTGAACGTGTCTTAGTGAATGCATGGGTGAATAACTAATCTGTGTGAATGTCTGTATCAGTCTTTCAGTTGGTGTGTAAGTGGCTGCATGGGCTGGTGAGTAGCTATAGGAGTGTCTCTATGGGTTAATGATTGGTTATCTGAGTACCTGTATGGGTGCCTGAGTGTCTGTGTGGGTGGGTGGGGGGTGACTCCCTGCATGGATGTGTGAGTAGGTGACTCGCTCGGTGTATGGGTTCATGAGTGCGTGTGCAAGGGGCTGTATGGGTGAGTGAGTGTGAGTATGGCTGTGTTCATGAGTGAGTGGATATCTCAGTGGTATAAGTGTGTATAACTACATATGTGATAGGCAGTATATGTATGTGTTGGAGTATATAAGTGACTATATGTGAGAGTGAGGATTGCGAGAGTGACTGTATGGATGAGTGTGTGCTTGTGTCAGTGATTGTATAATGTGTTAGTATCTGCATGAATAAGTGAGGTGGTGTGTGTATAACTGTATGTGTGAGTAAATGGCAATGTGATTGATTCTTTGTATGACTGACTAGGTGTGTGAGTAACTCTTTGGGTGAGTAGTAGTGTGTGTATAGGTATATGATTGCATATATCAGTGGCTGTACAGATAAGTGACTGTATGGGTGAGTGAGTGGATATACGTACGCCTATGAATCAGTGAGTGGGTATGTACTAACTGGTATTGGTGTGTCTATGGTTTGGAGAATGATAGTCTGTATTTTAGAGTGGGTGTATGAAAGGTTATATTAGGGTGTGAATAGGTGCATCAGATATTAAGTGGATGATGTCATCAGTGATGTCATCAGTGATGTAATTTGAGATGTCATGGGTGATGTCACTGACCATGTAATGAGTGATTTAATATGTGACGTCATCAGCAGTGCAGCTCAGCTAAGTATAACGGCTGAATTTTTCTGGTTTTGTACAAGTGAAATGTCAGCCTAACTATAACGTCCATGAAACCTGTGGTTTTTTCAGTGAATTTCTAAGGTTTTTTAAATGCTAATTCCTAACTATAAAGTCTCTGAAACCTTTGTTTTTTTCATACAAACATACAAATACTTGAATACCTGTGTTTTAAACAGCATCCTCTGTAAATATTTTTACAAAAAGGTGTTTGTATTTCTTTCTGCTCATAATACAGGGCACACGAGTATTGAATAGTATATTTGAGGGTCTCTATAACACCTATATACATAAGACATGTCTGCCTGCACAACTGAATGACAGAGCAGAACTGAGAACATTTACCACCTATCAGAGAAGCTACCCACTTTTTAAGCTACTATCTTCAGACGCATAACACATGTGAGAATACATATACAAGTAGACATATACCTCAGTCACAAGAGCACGCAGACCTTTAAACTTGACAGCTTGCACTTCCCATTTGAGTACAGAACGAGGTGAGAGAAGTACAGAAAGAAGCAAGAGAAGTACAGAAAAAACAAGAGAGGTGCACAAAGAGTAACACATGTGCAGAAAGAGGCAAGAGAAATGTAGAACGAGGTAAGAGGGGTGCAGAAAGAAGCAAGAGTGGTGCAGAAAGAAGGAAGACAAGTGGGAAAAGAGGCAACAGGGGTGCAGAAAGAAGCAAGAGAGGTGAATAAAGGAGCAAGAGAAGTGTAGAAAGTAGCAACAGTGGTGCAGAAAGAGGCAAGAGAGGTACAGAAAGAGGGAAGAGAACTGCAGAAAGAGGCAAGAGTGTTGCAGAAACAGGCAAAAGAGGTGCACAAAGAGGGAACATTGGTGCAGACATATACAAGAGAGGTGCAGAAAGAGTTGAGAGGGGTGCAGAAAGAGGCAGGAGGGGTGCAGGAATTTGAAAGAGAGGTACAGAAAGAAGCAAGAGCAGTGCAGAAAGAACCAACAGAGATGCAGAAAGAGGCAAGAGGGGTGCAGCAAGATGCAAGAGAAGTGCAGAAAGAAACAAATGAGGTGCAGAAAGAGGCAAGAGAACTGCAGAAAGAGGCAATAGATATGCACAAAGAGGGAAGAAGGGTGCAGAAAGAGGCAAGAGGAGTGCAGAAAGAAACAAGAGAGGTTCAGAAAGAAGCAAGAGAAGTGCAGAAAGACGCAACAGAGGCGCAGAAAGGGACAAGAGGGGTGCAGGAAGAGGCAAGAGAAGTGCAAAAAGAAGAAACAGAGGTGCAGCAAAAGGCAAGAGAAGTGCAGAAAGAGGCACGAGAGGTTAAGAAACAGGCAGGCGAAGTAGAGAAATAGGGATCAGGGGTGCAGGAAGAGGGGTGCAGAAAGAGGCAAGAGGGGTGAAGAAAGAGGCAAGTGAGGTGAATAAAGAGGCAACATAGGTATAGAAAGAGGCAAGAGAGGTGCAGAAAAAGACAAGAGGTGCAGAAGGAGGCAAGGGAACTGCAGAAAGAAGCAAGAGAGTTGCCGAAACAGGTGAGAGAGGTGCAGAAAGAGGGGTACAGAAAGAGGCAAGAGGGGTGCAGAAAGAAGCAAGAGAGATGCAGAAAAAAGCAAGAAAAATACAGAAAAAGAACCAACAGAGGTGAGGAAAGAGGCAAGAGGGGTGCAGAAAGAGGTAACAGAAGTGCAGAAAGAAGCAACAGAGGTGCAGAAAGGGACAAGAGAGGTGCAGAAAGAGGCAAGAGAAGTGCAAAAAGAAGCAACAGAGGTGCAGCAAGAGGCAAGAGAAGTGCAGAAAGAGGCAAGAGAGGTTAAGAAACAGGCAGGCGAAGTAGAGAAACAGGGATCAGGGGTGCAGGAAGAGGGGTGCAGAAAGAGGCAAGAGGGGTGAAGAAAGAGGCAAGAGGGGTGAAGAAAGAAGCAAGTGAGGTGAAGAAAGAGGCAACATAGGTATAGAAAGAGGCAAGAGAGGTGCAGAAACAGACAAGAGAAGAGGCAAGTGAAGTACTGAAAGAAGCAACAGTGGTATACAGAGAAGCAATAGAAGTGATGAAAGAGACAAGAGAGTTGCAGTAAGAAACAAGAGAGGTGTAGAAACGAAGAAAGTGAAGTGCAGAAAGAGGCAAGTGAGGTGAAAAAAGAGGCAGGCGGAGTGCAGAAAGAGGCAAGAGAGGGGCAGAAAGAGGCAAGAGAAGTGCTGAAAGATCAACAGAGGTGCAGAAGGAGGCAAGAGAACTGCAGAAAGAAGCAAGAGTTACAGAAACAGGTGAGAGAGGTACAGAAAGAGGGGTACAGAAAGAGGCAAGAGGTGTGCAGAAAGAAGCGAGAGAGATGCCGAAAAAAGCAAGACAAATACAGAAAAAGAACCAACAGAGGTGAGGAAAGAGGCAAGAGGGGTTCAGAAAGAGGTAACAGAAGTGCAGAAAGAAGCAACAGAGGTGCAGAAAGAGGCAAGAAAGGTGCAGAAAGAGGCATGAGAGGTGCAGAAAAAGGGTAGAGGGGTACACAAAGAAGCAACAGAGGTGCAGAAAGAAGCAAGAGAAGTGCAGAAAGAGGCAAGCGGGGTGCAGAAAGAGGCAAGAGAAGTGCAGAAAGAAGCAGCGGAAATGCAGAAAGCGGCATGAGAAATGCAGAAAGAGGTAAAAGAAGTGCAGAAAGAGGCAACAGAGGTGCAGAAACAGGCAACAGAGGTGCATAAAGAGGGAAGAGAGGTGCAGAAAGAGGGAAAAGGGATACAGAAAGAGGGAAGAGGGGTGCAGAAAGAACCAAGAGAGGTGCAGAAAGAAGCAAGAGAAGTACAGAAAGAAGCAACAGAGGTGCAGAAATAGGCAAAAGGGATGCAGAAAGAAGGAAGAGAGGTGCAGAAAGAAGCAGGGGAAATGCAGAAAGAAGCAAGTGAGGTACAGAAAGAGCCAAGAGAAGTGCAGAAAGAGGGAAGAGGGTACAGAAAGAGGTAAGAGAAGTACAGAAAGAAGCAACTGAGGTGCAGAAAGAGGCAAGAGAGGTGCAGAAGAAAAAAGCAAGAGAGGTGCAGAAAAAAGCAAGAGAGGTGCAGAAAGAAGGGAGGTGCAGAAAGCGGAAGAGATATTCAGAAAGAGGCAAGAGTGCTTCAGAAAAAGGAAGAAAGGTGCACAAAGAAGCAAGAGAAATGTAGAAGCAAGAGTGGTTTGCACACCATTAGTACCAATTTAACACCCACATTTAGCAATAAGTAACAGGTTACCATTACAGGTTTGTAAAGGGCCTTCCATGATGCTGTAACACTTGTCACTGCATTTTTGGAAAATTTAGAGCCGTTAGAGCTAGAAACAAGGTTTTTTTTGTTTCAAATCTGCAGATTATGCAGCAGATAATGGATTATGTGGCAAATGGGGAAAATGTCTAATTATGCAAAAATTGGTGCAGCCGTAAAGTCTCATAATTCCAGTGGCCCTGCTCATACCTCCGACTAGGTCCAGAAGCGCTCCTCAGTGGTTCCTCGTAGAGTTTATCGTTTAGCTTCTATGGAAACGAGGAAGACTAAATCTGAGGTTACCACTCTACAACACAGACTACCATACCACATAATTACTCTCCATAAAACATAATCCCACTCTGCATAATTCCTATACACTAAATACAACATACATTATATCCACATAATTTCAGTGCACAACATACCACACAATTCCACTACACAACTTACATCCACTCCGCTCCAAAAAACATTAGTAAAACACTTTTACATTTACAACACCAATAGCCCTAACTTTCGCAAATGCAATACCTATTACATTGCAAACGCTTCTTTGACTATTAGTTGCATTTGCAGAGAGGTGGAGAAAGGGGGCTGGGCCTCCGATCAGCACTCAGGAATTCCGCTGCTTAGGACTTACAGGAGGTACCAGGAGGGCGTCTTGGCCCCCAAAGGCCCTCAGGAGTAAAGTGGACTTCATCCCCCAATCAGTAGTTTGCCAGGAGGTCCATTTGCAGAGTGGTGGAGAAAGGGGGCATGGACCCCAAAGACCATTTAGCAATCCCACTGTGTGGGACTTACTGGAGGTAACAGGAGGGGTTCTTGGCCACCAAGGACATCCTTGGGGCCAACTACCCCTCCGGTTACCTCCAGTAAGTCCCACACAGCAGGATTGGTAAGTTCTCATAGTTGGCCATGCCCCCTTTGCCCACCACTCTGCAAGCACGCTCCCTTGCGCACTCTTGGATGGGGATTAAAGTGCCGTTCACAGCTGGGGGTCCTTAGGGGCCAACTAGCCTACCTTTTACCTCCAGTAAGCCCCACACAGTGGGATTGCTAAGAGGTGGACACAAGCAACGTCTCTTTTCTTCACCACTCTGCAAACGTGCCTCCTGGCGCGGACTTGGTTGGGGGATGAAGTCTCCTTGCCTCCTGAGGCTCCCTGGGAGCCAACTAGCCCTCCTGTTACCTCCAGTAGGCCCAACACAACTGGATTGCTGAGAGTGGTCAGAGACTGCACCCCCTTTTTACACCACTCTGCAAACGCGCCTCCTGGTGCACTGCTGCTTGGGGGATGAAATCTACATTAGTCCTGAGGTCCTCAGGACAAAAGAGGACCTCATCGCCCCACCAGCAATGTGCCAAGAGGCGCTTTTACAGAGTGCTTTAAAAAGGGGCGTGGCCTTGGACCATCTCTCAGCAATCCCACTGTGTGGGGCTTACTGGAGGTACCTGGTGGAATAATTGGTCCCTAAAGGTAAAAGAACATTAGGAACAGCAAGAAGAAAACACATGTAAGAAATAAAAGTATATGTTAAGTCTCAAACATACATTTAATAGTTTATGGAAGTATGCTAAAATAAACCTAAATTCAGCTCAGAATACACAGATAAAAGTCATTAGAACAGGAGACAAGGTGGTGATCTTACTCCCATCTATTGAGAGCAAATTGTTGGCCAAGTGGCAAGGTTCATATAAAATCTTGTAAAAAATTACCCCACTTACTTCAGTAGAGATCCCTCAACAGTTTCGAACAGAATAGATATATCATATCAAAATTGTAAAACATGGGAAAACCTGTGGAGATAGTACCTCTACCAGAGATTGCATTCTACCTAGCCATTAGCAATAATGTAGGAAATGAGTTACCAGTCTTTGACCAGGAAAAACACCATCTGACAGAGTTAGGAAAGCAATTACGTGGGACTCAGCAGGAAGACCTAAACTAATAAAAACAGTTCCAGGATTATACTCAAGAAAACTGAAGAAAACTAGGTTAATATATGATAATACCATCTCAAGTGGCAATCAAGTAATGACCATACAGGTTTCCAGAAGGAAAAAGAATATCCCTAGAACAGGAGGTAAGAAGAATGTTGAAAGCATGTATACGGGAGCTATCCTGGAGTGCCTCATGTTCAGCAATGACACTCAACCCAAAGAGGGATAGAAGCCTTAAGTCTTTTATTTATTGCAGGGATGCTGCTCAGGAATAGAACCATGCTGGCAACCATAGAACATCAGCATGTGGGGACTGAGTCACTATACCACCTCAGTATCTAAGTTCGGCTAGCTATAGTGCCTCACTTGCCCTCCTAACCTTTCCAGAGCGACAAGTGAGTTGACACCCCAGAACACAACACTTTCGACCATCTCAGAGATCAAGGCAACAGGACACAGCCTTTCACTCTCTCACTCGTATTTGTCTACAATAAGATAAACAAGAGACACAAAAGGAGTCTATAATAGTTATTTATGGAATAACTCTTTTTTATTTGGGTTTACATGTTTCACATCAGCAAGATATCACATTAGACCTGTCCGCAATAGCCAAGAGATAATTTAGCATTTGTATCTGATAGACACAGCTAAATACCTACAAGCCGGAGGCTGGCAGCGAGAACAGTACACAATAAAAGGCTATTCACCCAAAGAATCCATTGATATCTCAGTCTCTTTGGGCCAAGGCTTGTGAAACGAAAGGAAGAAAGAACTTCAGTCAGATAAACTTACCGACATAAGCAAAGAACTTGAAAAGAAACAAGGAGAAAAAGTCCACTAAAAGGAAACCCGCCCCTCCCACACTCCTAACTCCTCCGCACCATTGTAGTGTTCCCTTTACGAGTTTTCATAGGGGCTCCAGTTTGTTTGTTATCATCTTTATTGGGTGCCATTGGGATGGGAGGTATCTGTAAGGTGCAAGATTTTCAAGAGCTTAGGGCAGGTCACTTCTCTAAACTCTTTGCTGAGTACAGTAATAAAAGGCTTCCATAAGTCAGGGTACGCGTCTGCTTTGTTCTCTGCTATCATAGATAGACGCTCCATACCTAGTACCGACCACAATCGTCTCAACCATGCTGCGTGGTCCGGGACTCTATCCGTGCCCCAGTTGGCCAACAGCTCCATTCGCACGGCATTCAGGACTAAGGATATCTGCCTTCCTCTTGGAGCGTGCAAGGGAAATGTTAGATCCTTGGGAAGCCCTAAGAGAGTGTAGGCAGGGAAGCGTGGGATATCAGTGTTGAAAGCGTCATTTATGTCTTGGAGTATCTTGTCCCAATATCTCACCAATTTGGGGCAGTGCCATAGAAGATGCACTAGTGAGCCTGTCTGTCCACATCTTCGCAAACGATAGGCTGTGCATTCTTTGTTACATTGATTTAATCTGGCAGATGTTAGATACCAGTATGTAGCTACCTTGTATGCTGCCTCCATACCCGAATGTTGTGTGCTGTATGATGAGACCTGAAGTATATGTCCTGCCACTCCTTGTCTGTGAGGGTTCTTCCAAGCTCCTCCTCCCATCTACGTTGCCTCTTAGTTTTTGTGTGAGAAGAGTCTAATGAGAGGAAGGCATACAGTTCTGTTATTATGTGTGTCATCGTCTTTAGTAATGAGCCATTTTTCGAACTGGGTTAGGTGTCAAGAGGCTCCTGCTTTCATCTCTTGTGAGGTTACCCAATGTCGTATTTGGTTGCATAGAAAATAATCAGAGGCGGGGATCTCGTAGTCTTTCCTAAGCTGAGCAAAAGGAATGATTCCGTTCCTATCAAATAGATCATCCACTCTTTTGCAGCCCTGCTTGCACCACCGTTGCAATGGCTCTGATTTGGATTATCAACCAGGGGAGTCATTGGGGAGGGGAAGGATGTGAGCCCAAGGCGAGTTGCCGTGGCATCCCAGACCCTCATAGTTGTCACCGTTACAGGGGAGGAGTATAGCCCCCATGCCCTGTGCTTGCGCGGGAGCCAAATCTCTCGCCAAATATTGAGTACTGCGACAGTTTGGTCCATGAATGACCAGTGTTTCTCTGAGAGGGGACGATTTCATTCCAGTATGAAGTGTAATTGTGATGCCTGAAAGTATCGTGAGATGACCGGGACCCCCAGTCCACCCGCAGCCTTGGATTTTGTGATTTGAGTGAAGCTAAGTCGTGGTTGTTTCCCACCCAAGATAAAGCTGTTGATAGCGCACTGAACATTCTGTAATGTAGCCGGAGGTGGGGTTAGGTGAAAAGTTTGGAAGATGTACAGTAAACATGGCAAGATTGTCATCTTGACTGCAGCAATACGACCTGCCCAAGAAAGACCCGCCCGTGCCCAAGTGGCGAGAGTTTTGTTAGTTTGCTCTAGAAGTGGACCGTAGTTAGCTTTCAGGTTTGTAGCCAGAGTGCATGCTAAGAAAATCCCCAAGTATGTTATGTGTTTGCTAGCCCATGAGAATGGGAAATGTCTAGCCAGGGACTCCACAGTAGCAGGGACAGTGGATAGGTTTAATATTTGTGACTTATGCAGGTGTACCTTGAATCCTGACACCTCACTGAAGCAGGAGAACTCACCTACCAAGGCAGAGAGAGAGGTCGCTGGGTTTGCCAGAGACAGTATCACATCGTCCACTTATAGACTAATCGTATGTGTATCAGCCCCAAAGCGGATCCCCGAGATCAATGCATTATCTCTAATTCTCTGGGCCATTGGCTCCATATAAAGAGCAAATAGCAGGATGGAGAGTGGGCACCCCTGTCGAGTTCCTCTGCTTATAGGGAAAAGTCTGGTGGAGTAACCATTGACCCTGACCCATGCCCTGGTTGTTTCATATGTACAACCTATCCAGCCAAGAAATTTCTCCCCGAAGCCGAAGTGGTGAAGTGTCTCCACCAGGAATGGTCAATTTACCCTATTGAAGGACTTTTCTGCACCTCTTGACAGCAGGAGGGCCTCCGTGCGAGAGCGATCAATAAGGTCTGTGAGATGTATAAGGTGCTTAGTATCCCCGCATTTTCTTGTTGGTGTAAAGCTGGCTTGATCTGGGTCAATAAGCCCTTACATGTATGGGTTGGTGTGAGCTGCCAAAATACCTGTGAAAATATTTGCGTTGACATTTAGTAAAGAGATTGGGTGATAGGACATGCAGCCCAAGGGGTCTTTCGACGGTTTTAAAATCACAGATATGGTGGCTTCCGTGAAGGAAGCCGGTAGTGCCCCAGTGTCAGGGAATTAGTTAAAAAGCTGTGCTAAGATAGGAGCCAAGATCTGGCAGAATTTCTTATAAAGCTGTGATTACCACGTCTACCTGGATGGGGTGGTCAATATGAGCAGCTTTGTTGGCCGGCAGTGTGGACACCAGCGCACCTTGGAGATAAGCAGTCGAGGTTCCGTAGGGAGAATTAACCTCCGCGAAGTGTCTAGTATAAAATGCGCAGAAAGCCTCCGCAATGTCTGAGTCCGCATGCACTAGTGTCCCGTTTGAGGCTCTAAACCCCGCTACCGATCCCGATACCTCCCACTGACACAGTTTATGAGCTAGAATGCAGCTTGTGCGATTGCCATTGAGGAAAAAATTGTGCCGCAGTCGCAGCAGGGCATACTCTGCTCTATCTAGGTCTAACCTGCTGAGGAGGAGTCGTTTCTTTTCTAGCTCCCTCCATATACGGGGTGCTCTCGTACGCTTGTGTATGGATTCTAGCTCTGACTTCTTTGCCTCTATCTCCCTTCTGTGCTATTTGGGAAGACTATTTTCACCTGCTGAGACTGCAATGAATTTTCCCCGTATGACTAGCTTTAAAGTTTACCACAGGGAGGCTGGATGAACCTCTCCGTGATCGTTATCGGCGAGGTGATCTGTGAACGAGGCTCAATAGTTGCTTCAACTATATTACCGATCAGTGTATCTGTAATTACAAAGTGATCAAGACTAGTGTAGGTTTTGTGGGCTGTGTAAAAGTGGGTATAGTCCCTAGTCGAGGGGTGTAACTGCCTCCATATGTGATTGAGGGAATTGTTAGTGAGCCACTGATGTCCGATTGGTGAGAGAGTCCCAGTTTTTGTGTGTAGCGTTGACCAGAGCGATCTAAGTCTGTGTTCATAACCAGATTCAGGTCCCCCCCCAATCACCGCCTCTTGGTTCGGGGTGGCTAGCAGCTGCGGAAAGTAGGTAAGCAGAATGCGTTCCTGATGCTCGTTAGAGGCGTATAAGGAGGCTACTGTGAACTGTGCATGGCCCCATTGCAGTCAAAGCCCAATAGCCCTGCCCTTGTGCTCAGCTATGACTTCAGAGACCTTTCCTTTAAAGCTCTGCGTGAGTAAAATGGCCAAAACTGTCTAGGGGACCTGGGAGAGCACATGCTGTGGACATTCCTAGCAAGCAGGTGAGTTTCCTGCAATAAGCATACGTCCCCTCCGGAGTGCTCAAGATAGGATAGGATTGCTTTGCGCTTCACTGGGCTATTGAGACCTAGTACATTGAGGCTCACCAGGTGGATATTATGCATCCTGACAATTTAAGCGTGCCACGCTGTTTAGCCGCTGTGTCCCTGTTCCAGTTACTGAGCTATGGCGGAGTGCCCCAATGCATAATGGCCTGTACCCCTACTACTCATACTCAAGCTTGGTCGGTGCAGAGGAGGGGAAAAGAAAGAAGATACATAGACCCCTGAGAATAACGTAAAGGATGCTGAAAACAAAAGGATAATCAATAACAGGAGACCAGAGTCAGTCAAGGCCGACGTGTCGGGATGAGGCATGTATGGCAAAAGAGAGGACTGTTCTGGAAAAGCCCCCTCTGGGGTGCCCATAGTTAGTCCGTTAAATGCGTGGAGGGCAGGTCATCTCGAGAATCGATTGTCCATCCGCTCTCTCGCCGCATCTCTTTTAAGGCCTCGCCGGATCCACTCTAGGCCACGCAACAGGATCATTATCCATTATCTTCTCAAGATGCCGTCGAGAGGGTGGACTCTGTTGAAAGGGCCTGCAGCACTGCTTGTATTTCTTTTGTAATAGTGTCTGGGTCAGGTTTAGGCCCAGGACGGTTATTTGTCACTTTCTGCTACGCAGGTGGCAGACACCCAGGAGAGGCAGGTGGCTACCTGCATAGTATTGTGTAGGAGAGTGCAGGCCTCTTTGAGGGATCTTATCTGGTGCAAAACTCCTTCCAGCCTGAAGATGATGCTGAACAGATGACCCCATGCGTAGGGTATCTTGGCTTTCCGTAGGTGCTCCGTGATGGGACGGAAGTCCCTGCGTTTCTGGAGGGTGATCCTAGAGAGGTCCTGATAGAAGGTCGGCGAGTGACCCTTGAAGTGGACCGGGTGGGAGTCCCTGACTTTCCTGAGGATGTCTTCTTTGATCTGGAAATCGTGGACACACACTAAGATATCAGCTGGGGGACCTTTCCCAGGTGTCTCGGGCCCACTCTGTGCACTCGGTCCAATTGTAGAGATGAGGTTTCTGGAAGGCCCGCAACATGTCTTAGAAGGTCCATTACGTATTTGCGCAGGTCAGAGCCCTCTGCTTTTGATGGCACACCTCTTATACGGATATTGTTCCTTCTTGATCTGTTCTCCAAACCCTCGTTGTGGGCCTGGAGGTCCAGCTGTTGATCCTTCACCTCAGCCACAGGACTTCTTGTTGGAGCCACGCTACTTCCTCCACTCTGCTGGATTCCTTAACTTCAAGCTCTGCTACTCTCTCACCCACCTCATCCACGTCGCGTCGCACCTCTCGGAGATCGGCGGCGAGTTCCGCCCTCATTGTCTGCAAGTCTGTGAGCAAGGAGAACAATAGAGATTCCAAGTATGCATCGGTGATTGGGCCCTCACCATCGTCTGAGTCCAGACGGGCCTCTGCTCCCTGGGTTGCAGGTTTGTCATCTGTCCCTGAGCTGCCGGCCTCCCCGAACATTTCCTTGAGGGCCACTCCTTCTTTGCTCTATTCCCGGCCTTAGCATCCAAATCTGAGGTCACAAGCATCACTGGGCGCGCCAGGCGAGGTTCCCGCTTTGTTCAGCTGGTCGGGCGAGTCCCGAAGTCCTCACATGGGTGCTGTCGCTTCTCGGAGTTTCCTCATCGATGGGGGGGTGAACACCCCGCTGAGCTTCACATTAATGTGTGGCTAGGAGGCAGCAGCGCTGACTGTCTGACTCTGTTGCTGGGTTCAGTTGTGCTAGGGTCACTTCCTGTGTTTCGGGCTCCGCCATCCATCTAGTCTCTACTTCTGTTACTGAGAGATTCTATCAGGACAGGTCTCGCTCCGACCATCCGTCATACACCTGTGGCTCGCCTACAGCTCCAGAGATCTGGTCTGGTAGATGGGTGGGCTCCGGAGTGACAAAAAAGTACTCCATCTTTCAGCGATAGCTCAGTTTTCAGGTTGTGGCAAGCCCCTGCCCCCACCTCCACAGTAAATATGGCGATTTGATTTTGTTGGGCCTGTGGTGGGTATATAAGATCTGCTGGGTCTGCACTTATCCACACAAGCCTTGCGTCCCTTTTCCTCCTACTCGGTTTGTGCTGTCAGGTCCTCCGTGCACAATGATCTCCTCTGGGTTGTTGTGGGCAGAATGGGCTACAAACGCTGTGCTTTTCGCCGTCAATTTGCAAAGTAGACCGCAGCTGCTTGTGCGCTTGCTTGGTTTCCTGGGGCACCTCACCGGCATAGGTCGCCACCCCGTTTCAGGCCCTGGGCACCGTATCGATGATAGCCGCCTGGGGGGGGACCCCACCATGCGGGGAAAGTCCATCCCTCAACAGCCCCCTGCAAGGTCACTTAGTGCTGTGTGGACCCACCGCCTGCCCTGGGAGCGACCGTCAGCCACAGGCCCCGGCCCGCATCCAAGGGCCCTCTCTTCAGATTAAACGGCCTGATCGGCCTCCCTGTAATCCGGGCCCAAACACAGGCACCGAATTCCAGCTGTTATCCTTTGCTCAGGGGCTCCGCGGTGACTCTAGGCATCCGGCGCCGTTGTAATGAGGGGGGGAGGCGTGCCACGCGGGTGAAAGTCCGTCTCACCCCTTGCGGCCCCTGTGAGTCTACTGTGGGCCTTAGAATTCTCACCGCTCGCCCCAGGGTGCGGCCACAGGCCCCGGACTGTTGCTGCGGGTCTGCCTTGGTCCTCTATGGCCCGTTCGGCCTCCTCAGGATCCGAGCCCAGACGCAGGCACCAGATCTGGACTGCTCATCCTTGTACAAGGGTCACCCGCTGTGACTCTAGGCCCCCGGCACCGCCGTAGCTAGGTGGGGGAGCGCGCCACGTGGGGGAAAGTCTGTCCCACCCCGCCCGGTTAGCGGCCCCCCAGGATTTCACTGTGGGCCGTAAAATCTTCTCCGCCTGCTTTGGGGGTGGCCATCAGCCCCAGGCCCGCCCTGCTTCTGTGGGTCTGCTTTATTCCTTATGGCCTATTGAGCCTCCCTGGGGTCCGGTCCCAGGCACAGGCACCGGGCCCGACTGATGTCCTCTGTTCAGGGACCGGCGGGACCACACCACAGTACGGGGAGAGTTGACCCGCTTCCCCAGTCTCGCGGACCCCTGCTTACTGCTTTATGTTCATCGCGAGGCCACTCTCTTTGCCCCGAGGCAGGCCGTGAGCTGCAGGTCGCGACCACGTCTCCCCACTCAGTTGCACACCTCAAGTCTCTGGTCGGCCAGCCACAGGGCCTCTGGTGATTTCGTCGAGGTCCACTTATGCCTCTCTTCTTCCGGTGCCCTAAGATACTCCTGGGGGGCTCCGGATGTGGGTCAGTGGGCGCTGAAGTGATGCTTTAAGAGGCGGCGGCTCGGAGCGATCTGGAAAAACGTCCCAGCCGCCCGCCATCTTGGCCACGCCCCTATAATATATAAACAATTGTGCTCTCAGCTGCAGTATTTGTGCCACAATTAGAAGACAAATGCATACCAAAAATATCATTAGCATGGGTAACAAATTACATACCATAAAAAGCCCTGTCATGTTATACGGCAGATGAGCCTAAACCCCTTCCCCCTTCTTACTAGTGCTAAATAATTATATATTATCGATCTCGGTTATTAATGGCAGACCTTAGTACCTTTCCATACATAGATGGATGCTCTACATCTCAGTTGCTGCAGCACTCTTGCCCCAGGACCTTCGATCAGTGTGTGTTTTTTCAGAACCCATATCCTCAGTTATATGACAAGATATGTCTGTACTCACAAATAGCACCGGCATTCTCTTGTTATGTCTAAGTGCTAGTGGTTAGACCAAATCCCAGGAAAGGAACTAAATACGAAAACATGTGCAGGTTCTGTGTGAAAATACAGTGTGGCACAAAGTTAAGGAGGTTATGTAGTAGCATGTGCAAAATAAATGCAGCCTACAATGTACGCAGTTAGGCCAACATAGGGAAAATGACAATGGGCGTTGAAAAAAACATGCAACAGCCTCACTTTGGTCTGGATAATAGCACAATAAAGCCCTAAATAGCATGAACATAGTTAAAAGATGAACAAACTCATAACATGGCTTTAAAAAGCCATATCCTGAAAATTTAAAAAGAAAAGAAATTTTAAATTTGGAAAAATAATCAAATTATGGTGCTTCAGAGGAATCCATTGTGTCACTTGCCAATTCATAGGTCAGGGACTCCATTAGGGAGTCTGATCCTTCAAAAGTTGATTGATAGGCAGCTCAAGTCACAAGCTCCAAAGAACAGACATGATACTAATTTCCAGCTGATGCTGAATTAATTACAAAGCAACCTGCATCTGTGTTAGTAGAGCCTGTATTCTGTAATCCATGTGCCGATGCACATATTTCCTCGAAAGTGAGTGGCTTAAAACTTGCATTGTGAAGAAGTCGCAAACTCAAGGGACAGTCCTGAAAATGGGTTGCTAAGGGACTCATTAGCTGTTCAGTAGCCAAGGAAATGGGTTTCTGCACAGCCAAGCAAATATCCAGTTCCCATTCAAGGGGGCATCAGAGGCTGTGAAACACGGATTGTACACCAGTAAACTAGACAGGCTGGAATGTTAAGGACCAGACAAGATCCAGCTTTTGCAGTAACAATATTCCAAAAATCTGATGCATACGCTCATAATAGTGTTGGAACAGTTGTAATTCTGGAGGGGCCGCAAAAGGAACATCCATTGCAGAGAAGTAGAAATAGGATGAGAATGCTGCAAACGAGGAATAACAGCAACTGAACTCCGCGGAATACACTAGAAAAAAATGGAAGGGATAAGAGCCAGTATTAATTCAAAGACAGTTTGGAACGAACTGATGAGACTGGATCCGATAGCTTTAAAAAAGTGTGCTAGACCGACTGTAGTAGAGGCATTACAAATTTGATGCACTAATTCACCAAAATGCAGAGGAACGTTGGTATTTAACAATGACTGTATTTCACTAGAAGTTCTAGCCACCTGCAATTCAAAAGTTTCACGAGGAGATGTGAGAACTACCTCACGTTGAAACAATAATGATTTGAGTCTGCTTAGCTTGTTTAAGTCTGCCTTCAAAGTTGAAATGGAAGGCCACAATGAGCTAGCAACTATCCCATGTGGAGGGGGAAACAAGACATTGTTGCAACAAGTGACGAGTTGGGCAACAGATAACATTTTGGGGACTCCAGCTTTCATTCCTCAGCAATCTTGATCTCTAAGCATTAAATAACTTCCACTAGAAAGGTTGGTAATAAGGAGAAAAATTTCAGGAACTGGAATTCCTCCTAAATAACAGGCCAAAATTGCTGCTGAAGTATTACATGTGCAGTGGATTCTAATGTGTTTGCAAAGGAGTGAATGCCTGACCGAAGAGTCACATTCTTCCCCAGTAAGTAAAACTTCCCTATTGGCACGTTCACAACGATATGTAAAGGGAAGAGACCATAATTCATGAATAGAGCTTCTCCCAAGGGGTTCAAATATACCAAAAGGAAAATGCTTCATGGAAGCTGTGAACTGAAATATTGAGATAGGTACGGAAATAACACCATATATCAACCACACAGCCGAAGGTGTTTCAGATATGGTGAATGAAAGTTGTTCTAATTTCTCTAAATGCAGCATTGTGTAAGTTGAGTCTTTCATGGTCATCAGTTGTTGTTTGCGTGTCAAATTAAAGGGTAGGAATAAATTACTACAGTTTAAGTAGTGCCAAGGTACATGCTCATTTTTAAGAGTTTGAATCGTCAAGCTAAATTGCATAATAGATCAAAGCTGGCTTTGCCCATGATACAATGTTGACATGTCACTTTGCATCATATCAATAACAGATGACACAATATTATTTAAATTGTAAATACGAGAAGACAATGTATCAGTAGGCTGAAAAGGGACTGGAGAAGAAGGGGAGGCGGGAGAGTGGGGCAACTAAACAGTGGGGGAGAATTCGGAGTGTGACTCCCCCGCCCAGCCATTCAACCTCTGTACTTCGCCGCCAACTCTACCATATCCCCTGTTGTGCAGCAGCCATGCACTATGTAGTATGCATGTCTGGATGACTGCAGGGACTTGCAGCTGCCTGCCTTCACCATGCTCACTATTCACTTACTTTCCAGCTAAGAGGGCCGACCTCAGACACCAAACCCCAGTCACTGCTGGGATCGTCCACATGTGTTCGACGCCCTGTGACTGATGAACCCCCTTGCTCTGTTGCTGCTCATTTGGCATTTGTGTGCTTACCAGTGTCCCTTTCTGCCTCTGTGAGTCACATCACCGTGTTTGCAGCCAAGGGCCTCTAGCTGAGGGAGGCGCCAGAACCCCGACCAGGGGCTGCTGTCCGGTATGCTAGCCTCCCCAAACCAGCATAGTCTGCTGCCACATGTGCACCAGGGTCTCGCCAAGGCTAGAGTCTACATGGGGGGGAATGGGGGAAGAACAGTCCTCTGGAAAACAATATGGCAGTCAGATATCCAGTGGGCAGTAGGACGAGGATTCCCCTGTACTCACAGTTCAGGGTGGGCTCCAGAGGCCATCTGTCCATCTTTGCACCCACCGAGGGTGCCCAAGTCGCAGCCAGTCCCCAACAGTGTCACCCGTGCAGTACAGGCCCCAGGTGGTGTTTCACCAATGTCCCCAATGGTGGTTCTGGGGCTCAGCAGCTCAAAGTCTCTTCTGGGCCCAGCCTGGGCTGGGACCGCTGGCCCACCTGCTGACAGCCCGGCCTCAGGCACCCATGTGCATCTCTGGCAGCACTGGCTAGGCGTAACTAGACTAGGGCCTCACAACTCTACAGACGGCCCACCGTTGTTCCGGCTGCAAGTAGAGCCATTCACTGCCTCGGTGCCGGCCGCTACTCATGCCACAGGCCACCATGCAGGGAGGATCAGGTAGTGCCCAGGCAATGTCACAGCATGCTTTCTCTGTCAGTTCAAAAGTGCCCGTCAGGGCGTAGGGCAGCTGATGATATCTAGGCTGCCTGGTGCTGTTTCACGCCTGTGAGGCCTGCCCTGAAGTTGGCCTCCTTTCTGCGCCCACTGTGCCATGCCTCGTCCATGTGGCCCGTCGCCCACGCATCCCCTTAAATGCAACAGGCTCCACCGGGGAAAAAGCACAGTGTTGTGGGCTCAGGCCCCCCGCGAGGGTCATTCCATCACCCCGGCCCTACGGAGACACCCACCGCCTCTGCGCCAGGAGCGCTGTTAAACGCAGGCAGTCCGGCTGGTGAGCCGCTTACTCGATGCTCATTGCCATGTTGCACCCTCTCAGGCAGGCCAGGATCCCAAGGCGCAGATGTTGGGTTGCAGCAGCTGCAGGGCCGGGAATCACACACCAGCATTTCAGTACAGTAGCACCACTATGTTGGTCGCCAAAGGGTAGTCGGATGACCCTTGTTGGGGCAAGATATTTTTGGGACCTGTTTTCCTCAACCGGAGCTCACGGAGAGTGCAACTACCCAGCCATGTTGTTGGCCAGAATTATTTTACACTTTATTCTTTAAAAAATCCTAACTCTGGTTATACTGATTGGACTTTTGTTGTTTTGGTCTTGTTTTCTTTATTAAATGTTGCTCTATTTTTACCACTTGGTGGGGGATTCTTTTTGTGTGGTGTTTTCACAGTTGTTTAACATATTGCACAAATACTTTATACATTGCCTCTAAGGTAAGCCTGACTGCTCTGTGCCAAGCTATCGGGGGGGGGGGGGGCACAGGTTAATTTCGGGTTTGCTTGTGCCTTACCCTGACAAGGATTGTGGTTGCTACTTGACCAGGGCTCACACCTCAGTCACCCAACAACCCAATTTTTCACAGCTAGTATGTCTCAGGATATAGAGAGCTTCTGTGTTGCTAGTGTGGCCAGTGGCATGTCTGGAACCCAAATCAATTCACTACTGGTGCATCTATTCATTGTTGGTTTGCCATTTGATAGGGTGGGCGCTGACATAGTCCTTTTGCTCTGATCCATCAGGTAACAAGAATATGTTTTTGTTGTGGATCATTCCACCAGGTAACCAGTGGCAGAACACGTGAGTACAACTGCCAAGGTAGCAACAAGGGCTGTTCTTGGGATCAATCCACTGTAATGTTTCCTGAAATGTAGTTTCTGACTAAGGGACAGATTTCATCACCTCATATATAATGCCCATGTTGTAGCAAATGGACGTGCCCAACCACTTTACTGCCAACTACCATCCTTAGAGTACACATGATCTGATCAGTGGTTATTGGCAGATTGCACTAGGTGCCAAAGAGAGGAATAGATTTTCAACCCCAGGAGGCCTTACCAGTTTAACTGTGTGCCTTTTGGGCTAAAACTTGATCCTGTCACCTTTGGTCACCAGGTTAGTAATGTGTTCCCTGATTTGTGCAAGGAGTTCTATTTTGACTACCTTGTGAACATTGCTTTCTTCAGCAATTCGTAAGAGGACCAGTTAGACAACTTGGAGCAGGAGTGGGTGAGGCCAGACTGAACATCAAGGCCATAAATTGACAGGTGGGGTTCCCCCTAGTTGTCTACCTTGGGCATCAGGTAGGGAATGGGAAGATTCACAAGTGAGAAGGCTAAGTCCAGGCAGTATTACATTGTGATGCTCCTACCATCCAACAGAGGTGAGAACCTTCACAAGCCTCACAGGTGTCGCAGAAACTTTGTGGCTAACTATGGGACCATAGTTGCCCCCTTGATAACCCTGACCGCCCAGAAGCGCAGAACCTGATCTGGTTTGCAGAGTGTCAGAAGTCCTTAAATGATTTGCAGGCCACACTGTGCAGTGAACCATCTTGAAATTCTGTGAGTACAGGCAACCATTCACTTCACAGATAGATGCTTCCAACAAGGGAGTTGGGTTAATTCCTGCCCAGCTCAATGAGAGGGGGAGGGAGCACCTAGCTGCTTTATCAGTCTTAAACTGCTCTATAGGGAGCACAACTGCTATCAAAAAGAGTGATTTACCAAAGAGTGGATGCTTCAGAGGCTCATAGCTTACTAGTTCAGAATCAAGTTTGTGCTTCAGACATATCACACACCCCTTAAGTGGCTGATGGCTAAAAAGGGAGAGGCCCCTAAGTTACTCCAGTCGTCAGTCTCTTTGCAGGGATTGGGCTTTACCTTGGAGCACAAGGCAGGGCTACAGTTATGGAATGCAAATAAACTTTCCCATCAGTTTACAAAATTTGATGACAGAATTTATCCAGCGTGAAAGTGGGTGAAAACCAGATGGATCTAGGGTAGGGGTCGCTTGGTAGACCCTGCACCACTGTCCTGAGATCACCTTATAGCATATCTATGTGAGTTATTAAGGTTTTCACCTCAGCAGGCAGAGCAATCATGTGCATTCTGAGGGTCTTCAGTGTATGGATTGAGAACCACACCAGGAATCAGTAGTTGGAGGGGCACCCAAAGTCCAATTCAGTATTTTATGTATGACTCCTTTAATCTCAATGAGTAAGAAGGGTAAAAAGGAGTGGCAGTGGCAGCAGCATGTAATTATAGTTGGACAGCAGGCATTTTTACCTGTTACTTTTGGTGGGAGAATGTCAACTGGCCTTTCCATTTTACAAAAAGACTGCAATTTCTTTTTACCTGGGTCCCTTGCTCCATCCACGTGGAACGTGGAACATTGTTGGGATAGGAATGCCCCTTGCATGGTAAATGTCTGTTTGTCTGTGCCTGATGATGATGATGAAGCAACTTGTAAGGTGCACAGCTATTCCAAGGAGTGTCCCAACACCAGGCACAGGTCAGAGATGAAAGTAAAGCTGTTTGTTTCAATCCTGGAAAAAAGCCAGGTTTTTAACATTGTTACGTTGCTGACAGCACAGAGCTCAAGAGAGAGTTTGTTCCAGGCTGTGGATCCAAGATGGGCGAGAGACCTTCCTCCAGGTCTCGCATGCCGGATTCTGGGCATGTCGGCTATAAATTAGTTAGCCAATCTCAGGTTTCATTCTGGAACATGGAAATTTAACCAGTCTAATACAGGGCTCCGTGAACTAGCAGCAAAGCCTTAAACAGGATTCTTTTCCTAATACGAAGCCAGTGACGAACAAGCAGATGAGGGAACATGTGTGTTCTAACTGGCAAATTCAAAAGCAAGCGAGCTACCACATTTTGGACCACCAGATACTCTGCAGATACTCTGGCAGACCAAGGTAGGGGTCATTGCCGAAATCCAACCTCTAGGTTATCACGGCCATATTTTTTACTGTGAAAGACAGATAGTCAAGAAAAATTTTCACGGACCTCAGAACACCAAAGCAAGTGCCCACTACAGACTTAATTTGTGGCATGAAAGACAGGCAATCATCAAATTTGACCCCTAAGTTCTTGACTATGCCTTTCTGAGTGCCTGAGGGGTGACATTTTCAGGCCCGAAAGCATGCCAGGTTTCTGGAAAAGCATTGTCAAAAAACAGAATCTCAGTTTTTTTGGCGTTGTACTTCAGTTGATGAATGGCCATCCAGTCAAACACTGCCGTCAGGCAGGTTTCAATCAGCCGTTCTGGAACCACTTTTCCTTTCCCACATGAGAACAACAGCTGAGTATCATCAGTATAGGATATAACGTTTGCTAACTGGGTTCTTGCTTTCTGAGCAATTGAGGTGAGATATAAATTAAATAATGTTGTGCTCAGGGCAGAACCCAGGGGTGCCGTCACTGACAGCTCATGTGGTTCCGAGGAGAAGGGAGGAATCCAAGGCTGTAGATTTCTACCTTCCAAGAAGGAGGTAGGTCAGTCCAAGGTAAGACCCACTATTCCAAGGACTGCAGATGCGCCAGGAGTCTAGAGTGGGGGGGCCATATCAAAGGCTGCTGATAGGTCTAACATGATCAGCACAGGATTACCCCCAGCATCTAATAAGCCTTTAATGTATTCTAAGACTTCCATCAGTGCTGTCTCCATGCTAAAGTGAGGTCTAAAGCTGGACTGGCTAGGATGGAGCAGGTTATTGGATTCCAGATATACAGAGAGCTGATGATTTGCATGCTTCTCCAGTATGTTGGATAGTGCTGGAAGCAGGGAAATAGGCCTATAATTAGACTGTACCACTGGGTCCACAGAAGGTTGCTTCAGCAAGGGCAGAATTTTAGCTTGTTCTCAAGATCTTGGCACTGTAGCTGTTTCTAATGACGTGTTAAGCACCTTATTTGCCAAAGGGTTAATTACACAAGCCCCTAAAGCTAGCAAATCAGAAGGGCAGAGGTCAGATGGACAGCCACATTTAAGATTACTTAAGGCTCGCAGTTAACTTTCAGATGAAATTGGATCAAAAAGAGACAGAGTCGCATTGGTTTCTGAAACCCTGCTTGTCTATAAGGTGTCCAGTAATCCTTCATCAGGTCTAGAGCTAGAGGGCAGACTGGCTTGGATGGTAGGGATCTTAGTCTGGAAGTAAGTGGCCAGCTTTTAACACCAGTCAGACGATGGAGGGTGGGACCTAGCACAGTTGGCCGGGGCCATAACATTTTTACCAATAGTAAAAGATTTCCCTGGCTTTGATCCCTGCTCTTTCAATCTTATATTCAAAGTATTCTTTTTTCGCAGTTTTGATTTCACCATGAGAATTCGTAAGTGCCATTTTGTAGCTTTGTTTATCATTTATATTGTAGTTTTTTCTCCACTGTCTTTCTAAGGCTTTACACCTTTTCTTTCTATGTGTGTTGAAATAAATCCAAGGATGTTGTTGTTTTATTTAGTTCCTTTACCTCACTGTCGTTCACCTTGTCTAGGCGGATATTAGAGTCCCCTAAGAGTATATAAAGAGCATATCTTAGCGCTAGATGAGCTTTAGCATTTCCTAAAGATTCCAGAAATTGGCCAGCTGGCCCTAGCAATCTAGAAATTAACACTCCTGCCACAGATTGCTGATGTGACAAGAGTGATACACAAGCCCATTGCTTCAGCATCTACCAGGTCCTGGATTTCGAAAGTCTGGCAATTTAAATCCTCTTTGAGTATCAAAGCTAGCCTTTCTCCCCTGCTAGTCTGTTGATCTTTCTTATATACTTTATAACACTTAGAAATAGTGGTGTCAATGGAGGGATTAGAGGTTTCCTATGCCCTATGCAGGTGGAATTGGCATCCTGATTTTTGCTTTAACACAGGCATCATGCTAATCTGGTGCGTGTGTGGAGGCAAAGGCCTGTCCTTAGTAATGAGAGCTCCAGAACCTCTTGTATGATCAGGAGGTTGCATGAAGCGTATCATCATAGTAGGCATTGGGCCCTGAGTGGAACACATATGATATGTGGCAGTGTATTGTGTTTTGTGAATTTGTAGTCTGGCCACACCATTTTTTCTGTGGCGGTGGGGTCTTCTGACCCCATTTCTGTAAAGTTCCACTATTTTGTGACATCCAGAACAGACATCCTGTGTGCATATTGAGTGACTGTATGTTCAGTGAGGGTGAAGCACATCTATACTAGTAGAACTGTGTGGTGTGTGAGTACTGGAATGGGTGGGATCCATTTTGGACACCGCTGGTTTAGCTTGGTACAAGATGGACAATGAGGACATCTTCACCTAGACAGTGTAAGTGTATTGGCAGCATTTCAGTAGCTGTAGGGTCGAGACCCAGACATTGAAGTGATGGAGGATGAAGACAGGGCTCCTTTACAAAGGCTAACAAAGGGCTGCTGACTAATTCTTCTAGAGCATTGCTTTTGGGGAGATTAGAGGGGTGGGGGAGGTACTGCAGTTTCTGATGCTTAAGGTTGTTTCTAGACAAAGCCTGCCCTTTCTCTCTCTCTGATTGCTACTTCAGGAAGGCTGATGATTGAAAGGTACAGAGATGTAACACTTCAATAAGCCCATTTTTGGATTCTCTAGTTTGGAGCTAGCCCCATTGCTATCAAATGCAAGACCCCCATTGCACCTTGCCAAAAGGTTGTGTCTGAAGAGAAGCCTGAGAATGGCATATGAAAGAGAATCAACCCAAACTGGCTCTGAAGCCTTATTCAGTAGGTCAAGATCCTGTGTCTGGAAAATGTGTATAAAAGTGGAATCCAAACCACCCCACTTTGTTCCCATCCTAATTCATTCTGGACCATGGAAGGGAATTCTCTAGAGTACTTGAAAAGCTGATGTGCAAACAGGGATGGTCTCTGCCTGACAGCCAGTCTCCCGGAGGAAATGGGCCATCATCTGAAGTCTACGCTTTCTGCAGGAAGAGCTCAAAGTGTATCTGAAGTGCTTAACAGCATCCTGGCTTGCTGGGAGAGGTAGGGAGCATGTCTGGCTATGAGGTGAAGACATTTCCTTATGCATTCTGTGGGGTTCCCATGTGAACAGCATTACGGCTTTCCAAGATCAGGTACCACCATGTCTACTGGCATCTTGCCATGGGTGCGAAAACAGCCATTGCCAATATTGGTAGCAAAGATGCTTTCCCGGCAATTTAGGAAGCCTTGATTAGCACAGATTATTAGCAGAAACAATGGTTACTGTGGATAAATATAATAATCTATACTGATATGGGTATGCACAATTGCAATGGAAAGGGTTAGGATGATGTCAAAAGGAGAAAAGACCACATACACCTTTGTTTCTGTTTTTCACAATCGATTTTTATGTTTTTGAAAAGTTAATCAAATAGATACAGGAAGTAATAAAACAATCGTACGTGGTTTCCCCAGTGAGGATGGAACCTAAAACAATTGTGACATATTAGTGACAAATGTGCAAGGTTTCCAATTTTTCAAAAAGTCGACCATTTCAAAATATACACAATATAAACCGCGTCTCTATACAATGATGAGCGCTGGTTAATGGTTCGCTTTAGTTATTTGTCGACGACATTTCGACCCTTTGTGCAATATAGGGTCTCTTCAGGACTTAGAAATGTAGGGTTATCTAAAAAGAGAAGGAGACTAAAAGTATGTGGCCATGGCAATAGTAATAGTGCTTAAATTGGAGTGCCAAGGGTCACTTAGTACCTGAGAGAGTATCTGCGCAGTCGGGTAATGGAAAGGTTCCACAAGCAAGTGAAAAAAAAAAGGAAAGGATACTTACAAGGGACCCAGCCGGGTGCTGCACATGTGAGAAGAGAAATGTGGTACATTAGAGAGGAACCGGTAATATAAGAGTCAGTATCAGCAATGTAACCATAGTGCATAATATGCTAATGCATGAGGGCTTACCCCATTGTGAGGGTAGGGGAGGGCTGGCAAACCAATTAATAGCACAGCGCAATGAAGCAGAGATACCGTGGTGGAACTCAATCTAGGGCGCACAACAATGTGTGCGATCCTGTTTCGATCTCAGTAGGAAAAATGGGATGTCTGTGAGAAATATTGCATTGCATCCGGTATATCAGCGGTAGAGAAGAGACACAATAAATGATCTTAACCAAAGGAAATAATGCAAACACAGGAGGTACAGTCACTTGGTCCTGTGCATTTTAAATGAATCCCACGATTAGCAAAGAGGCTGCAACTGCTGAAGATATACCACCGCAGATGACTCAGCCTGGAGGCCGTACAAGCCCAATCTAAGCACCTGTCTGCAACTAACCAGGAGGGTTCTGCTGCCGAAGGTGAGTCTTACTATACTGATCTGCCTCACCAATTACATCACACAAAAGTTTTCTTAACTGAAGCTGCTGCCACTCCCCCGCTGTAGAAAAGTCCCCTGTGCGAGGGTAGGTATGCAAACCGCATCCACCACACAGCTAGAACTCCAAAGATAACCAGCAGGTAAATGCATGGCTTAGGCTAATCCTGGCACCAACTCACGGTCCAATCACCAAGACCGAATAGAAACCAAAAACATAATATAAATTCTATAATATATTTTTATTTTTAGGATCCATATAAATTCAAGATGTATAAAAAAGGTTAAAAAACATATGCACCATCAATACACATAGGTTAAAAACATGTCATACATAAACACCTGGGAGAATGTGACAAGCAATAAAAACATCAACAACCTAATACATCCAGTGAGAACCTCAAGTACATAAAAAGTGAAATTGATAACCCTGGTTTGATGCTTATTAGCAATCTTTTCTCCTAATCCAACCCGGTATTGCTTGGGTGCGTTCACAATGCAGAGCGACGGGTTTCGGTGGTATAGTGTGTTCCACCACCTTCCTCAGGCTTACAAATATAATGCAGTGTCTCCCAACACATTCATCCGAGGATTTTCCTTCTTCGTTTTTAATTACCAGCAGCCTTTGAAAAGCATCAGATCAAAACCAACAAACTACATTTACCATAAGACATTGGGAAAACAGAAAAAAACAGACTCTCTATCTCCCTCTTTCTTTGCTGCTCCAGCAGCATGCAGATAAGTGTTTGGTCTCTTGACCTGCTTTTTCTTGTTGTATTACTTGCCTCATTGTATCATCCTTTTTGTGTTTCAGGTGATCGGCGTGTTCCTGCAGTGCTCATTGCAGTCTGCTTAACATGATTTGTTCTTTCAGGGAGACCGTGGGAACATTCTCGTTCCTACATGTTCGCAGTTAGACTGCCAGCTAGTGTGTGCGGTGCGGTCAGTCGCCCGGGCACTTGTCAATTTCACACTCAGCAACCAGCACGCGTAAATTTCACTGTCTGTTCTAGTAAAGCACAGCTGGCTATGTCTGCTAACACAGGGGAGGATTTTCTCATTCAGAATTATTTGGGCAGTGTAAAGTTCTTAGGCAATTATCGCCAGTGTAAGCCACCGTCTGGAGACATGACACCCAGAGGGGGTACGACAAGCCTTTTTTTAGGCAGCCAATGGGACAGTCCCAGGCAGAAAAATATCCCTGCTAAAAAAAGAAAGGTGCAAGGCTCACTTAATATACTCCCCTGTGAGGATTTTTTGCATGAATCAACAAATTTACCTGTGTGAGGGTTTATTGTGAATCAGGGATCAAATCTCACCATATTGCCTCACTTATTACCATAACCTTCAATATGGAAGATTTTGAGGGTCCAGAAGAATATATGGAGGAGAAGTTACCTACCTCCCTACTGATGACCACTTTTGTCAGGTGATGGACGTTTCCATCTTTAAAGCGGTGACGTAGATGGTAGCCTCCTGGAGAAGAAAATGATGGCTCTTCAGGCGCCATGCCAAAAAAAACCTCGACCAGAGGGAAGATACTTCTCCTCCAGGGAAGCTAGCTACCCCTAACCCAGATAAACGCAAGAGCAAGTATCACCCAGGGGTCAATCTACATGCCTTTGAGTGCCTAAAGAAGGAATTTATGGATTCCCAACCCACCCGCAGATGGTCACCAGTGGGGCAGCACCCTTTAGTGTACAAACTCCTACGCTGGTCGGATTATCCCAGCCCCCTGAGCCAAGATACTTTGTTTTATGGGATGTGAATAAGGTTCTTACTCTCTTTAAGTCATGGTCTACTAATAGGTCTCTGCCCTAGGAAGCAATTATCAACGAAGCTGGTGATGTTGCTATGTCTGATTTCCTGTTGCAGTGTCTTGGATGTTTGGGCTTTGGACATTACAGGTAGAGTTTTTACCCCGGAAGGGGTGACCTTTCATATTGCTTGCCGAACAAAGTTTAAGTCCAAAATTGTATCTTACCCAGTGTTTCCAAGTGTGTCCAAATTGTGTGTCATTCGCACCATTAAAATACAGTAGGCTGTCGCGGAGGATATTTGTCCTCAAGGAGAGAAGCAACTACTGTTTGCTCTGACTAAACCATAAACCAAAGGAGTCTGGTGGTCTAGTCATTCAAGAGAAACTCAAAAGACATGCAAAAGAAAAGCCTTAAAGTACAGTTTGACTTAGAAGGATTTCCATCAATTACCAGAGACTGGTCAGTGTCATCATCTGGATATCCAACCTTCCCACCACTATAAACCTCTCCAAAAAGAGGTACTATCTGTGGTGTGGGTGTCAAACAGATAACCAAATTTAAAGCTAGGAAGGAGAAAGAACAGCAAAGATCACTGGCTCAATCATAGTAAGTATCAAAAATGATGTCAAAAGGGTGCAGTGCAAGAACGTGAAGTCTTTAAAAAAGGAGTTAGAGGAAAGAAAAAGTGTTTATTCGAGATATCCCTACTAATCCTTAGGATAAAAATTGGTGCAAAGACAGCTTCTAATATATAGGCTGTACTACAATATGGTCGACATGTTTCAGCCTTCCCGACTCAGTGGTCGTTGGCTTTCTTCAGGACCTTGCCGAACAAAGTTTAAGTCCAAAATTGTATCTTACCCAGTGTTTCCAGTGTGTCCAAATTGTGTGTCATTCGCACCATTAAAATACAGTAGGCTGTCGCGGAGGATAATTGTCCTCAAGGAGAGAAGCAACTACTGTTTGCTCTGACTAAACCTCATAAAGCAGATTCTTCCCCTACGATTGCCAAATGGATCATATGGGTAATGTAGGAAGCAGGCATTGGAAAAACCCATTTTGGAGCTCATTCAGTAAGAGGCGCCATAGCCTCTAAGGCTTTTTCTTTGGGAGCATGATTAGAACAACGCTGCTGATTGGCCATCTGATTCCACTTTTTAAAAGTTTTACCTTAAACCAGTGCCTGCACTGGCAAACATAGTGGTAAACCAGCTTTAAACTTGCCTAATCCTCACCACAGAGTCCTGCCATAGAATGGAAAATTTGCTAGCTATCGTAAAGGAAAATTTCAACTTCATTAAGGACACGGAGGCAAGCAGAATTTTCATATATGTTAATACCCACCCTGACAGAGGGGCAATGATATTTTGTTGGTGATATCAAGCCATATGCAGACCTTTTTCTCTTGGTTCATGCTTTTGACTTGAGGTATCAGATTGCTAATGTCCTATGGTTACTAATGTCATATGATGTTTGTTTACAGTTTTATCTGGTATGGAATGACAAAAGTTATAATTTTTTTGTATCCTTACTCCAGGATCGGAGTCCAATAAACAGGAATAGAATCCACGTGGAAATCCCGTGTCCACAGATAGAAAGAAGGAGATAGAAAGTCTGCAGGGACTGTTATATGCGTGGCAACACTCTGATTGGATGGACTGTTTTTCTGTTTTCCCAGTGTCTCATGGGAAATGTAGTTTGTTGGTTATGATATGATACTTTTCAAAGGCTGCTGGTAATAAAAAGAGAAGAAGGAAAAGCAAAATCTGTTTCGATAGATAGGAAATGTTGCATTACTTATAGACTTTACAATTGTAGTAGGAGTTAAATAACCTCACAACATCAAACATTTGTAGAAGCAACACCTATTGGAAGTATAAAATGAGGTAAAGCCAAATAAGAACAACCACATACTGTTTGAGTAAGTACAAACAGAGATGGGAATGTGTTAGTGGGAAATCTTTAAAACTTCAGGACTCTATTTCAAATAAAAGGACAAAAATTAGTTGAAAACCGGTATTTGATATCTTCAATATGCAACGTTCCCTAGACTTAGATTCCGATGACAACATTCTTCATATCAATCAGCTAGAAGGTAGCTCCTCTCTGATAAATTAAAAACAACCACACGAGTTGAATGAACAATAAAATCAAGGTCAACCTAATGCCCAGAAACAGGAATAGGAGCAAGAGCAAACTCAATGACTACAACTTGTATGTGACAAAATGTCACCTCACCCAGTCTTTGTGGAAAATGACAACAATGTACAAACTTTGAATATAATGACCGAAATGCAGGACACTGCCGTATGTTGGCTACAAAAAGAATAAAACATTGACAGTGTTAATAATAGTAAAATCCCTGACAGGCAAGCTGTAGCTATACGTGATGACAACAATACAGATCAAGATCAATGAGATAAAAGAGAGCATGACAAGAACAAACCATTCAGGAATATGTTGCTTGAAGTTAATACATCAAAGGCAACAACTATCAATCGAATACATTAGAAATACAAGTGGATTTATTAAACACCTTGGCAATTTTTGTCTCTGGGGTTGATAATAACAATAACAGCATTTGTACAGCGCAATAGCAACCTCCTGCAGAGGTTTCCCAGTGCTTAGCTGTAAATGCAGGTGAGAATCAGGTCCAAAAGAGGCGATAGCCTTGACTGGAAAGCCAGGTCTTTAAGGTCTTCGTGAACTCACGTTCTGATTCAATCAAGCGTATATGGGAGGGCAAGGCGTTCCACAATCTGGCCGTTCTAACTGTGAAGGCTCTGCCTCCCATTCCGGACTTAGCATAGCGAGGTACACAAAGCAGGTAGGTGCTGGGAGCTGGATCTCAGAGAGCGTTTTTGTTGATATAGGCATAGCCTGCACCTGAAATACCCAGGGCCACTGTTGTGCAAGGCACGAAAGGCCAGGGTCAGGGACTGAGGGCCACATGTATCAACCAAATTTGCATTTGCAAACAAGTTGATTCACAGAATCAGCCTGTTTGCAAATGCAAAAAAGGCTTTTTACATATATAAAAACTCATTTTGCGGTTCCGTAACCTGTTACCGAATCGCAAAATGGGTTTGCTATTTGGTAATTGGAAGGGGCATCCCTTCCAAATAGCCAATCCTAATGTTATGTATGAATGTTTTGTGACCGTGAATGCAATCGCAAAAGATTCGCATTTTACCACCTACTTCAAGTTTTTTAAGAACAGGCAGTGGTCCGGGCGACTGCCTGTTCTTAAAAAGTGAAAAGAAAACTTTTCATTTTTATTTTTTTTCACGCAACTCTTTTTCCTTTAAGGAAAACGATTTGCATTAAAAAAAATATTGCTTTATTTAAAAGCAGTCACGGACAAGGTGGTCTGCTGACCCCAGTAAGCTACCATTCCCGTGATTTTTGCGATTCCTAGGGGGTCTCAAATTGCGATCTACCTCATTAATATGAATGAGGTAGGTCAATTTGCGACCCCCTAGGGATCGGAATATGAAACTCTTGGAGATTCATACATTGGAAATTGTGATTGCCTATTTTTGATTCTCAGAAAATCGCAATTAGGTTATCGCAATTTCCAAATTTGATACATGTGGCCCTTAAACTCTATCCTTTTTGCTACAGGGAGCCAGTGAAGTTGTCTGATGCGGGGGGAGATGTGATGATGGAAAGGGACCCGTCGTATTAATCTTGCTGCAGCATTCTGTACCATCTGTAATCTATTGATCAGGTAATAAGGCAGCCCCAAGTACAAACTATTTTGTAGTCCAGCTGGCATGTCACAGTGGTGTGGACTGTGACCCTACAACTTTCCACCGGCAGTAGGTACAGAAACTTCCTTAAACTTCTCAGCTTTCCAAAACATGAGGATGATATATGACGGACTTGGGCCGTAAAAGATAGATCAGTTTCCCATCTGATGCCCAGGTTCCTAGCCGTGTTTGCCGGTAATGGTGGTAATCCCATTTCTGCAGGCCACCATAGTCCTGCAGAGGGAGGGGAAGCCTGCCCGAAGAACAAGACCTCTGTCTTGTCCGCATTTAGTTTCAAGCTGTTATTATTCATCCAGCTCGAGATGTCCTTCAGTCACCCCTTACACCTGGCAAACGAATCGGCATAGGAGACTGCCTTCACTTCCTGAGATGCAATGAGAGTGAAAAGTGGCACCAGGTGTTAAAGAGCAATGGAATCAAGGCAGAGCCCCGAGGCACTCCGCACCACAGTGGCATAGGTACAGATTGAAGGGGTTAGAGAAAGATCCTCTGAGAGCGGTCTTTAAGATATGACTGGAACCAGGAGAGGTCTACCTCCTGCAAGCCCAGATGTTTGAGTCTGTCCAGTAGGATTGGGTGCGAAATCCTGTTGACTGCTGCACACAGATCTAAAAGGACCAGCATCGCTGAAGCCCCTGTGTCTTCAGTCATTCTCACAGATTCAGCTACCTCCACCAGTGCGGTATCGGTGCCATACCCCGACCGGAAACTGGACTGAGTGTCATGCAGGATGTCATGTGCCTCTATGAAATTTGTGTTGCACCAGTTTTTACAACATTTTTGCAGGTGGTGGCAGTAGTGAGATCGGGCGGAAATTTCTAAGTTCCGTAGGGTCTGCGTTATTTTTTTTTAATAGGGGTAGTAGAAAAGCATGTTTCCAAATATCAGGGAAAATGCCGGTGGAAAGAGAGGTATTCAAAATGTGATTTAATAACGGGTTAATCACGTGAGACAATGACCTCAAGAGCTTAGGGGGGCAGGGATCCTCAGGGGAGCCAGACTTGCATCTCAGGATTTCAGCCAGTGACTCCTGCAGAGTTATAGGGAGAAATGCAGAGAAGGTGCCATTGGAATTTATAATTCCAGATGGCTGTGGCTCTACCATCTCAGCCCCAGCAGAAAACGAGGCATATACCTTCTGTATTTTTCCCTCAAAGACATCAGATAAATTTGTGCACAGGGAGGGGAAAGGCTGAATATTTCCCTCCATCGCAGAAGGATTGGTAAAGGATATGACATCCTGAAAATTTCCTTTCCACAGTTCTCCACACTCTCTGTGCGGTTAACAAAGTATTCCCTTCTCGACACCTTCATAAGTTTGCAGAGCTTCTTCAAGGCTTCCTTATAAGCTTGATACAAAGCCTGACCATTTAAACAACCTTACACATTGGACGAGGGATGGAATTGAATCAAAAGCAATAATAAGCTGTACCGGAGTGGCAATTATAGATAAATTAACACCATTACAACTGGTTTTGGACTGATTTTCTGGAGTTAAGAATTTAAGTAGGAAAAAGAGGGAAATCATTAAGCCACCTAACAAAGACTGATCAATCAACTCTATTAATACTTAAATTAATAAACAAACATTAGTACAGAGCAACCAAGTGCTCCACATAGTCCAATCTCAAATTCCAATACTTAAGCATAAGATTTTTGATCAACAATGTCCTCAATCATTGACTCTACACAACTTAACAAAGTCATAGAAAATCAAGATAAATCTCACATCCAACACTCTCCAACCAAAGAACATATACAAAAAGACAATAGCAAAAAACATCTAGTAAACACTTAGTGGTCAATTACGATGGCGGGCGGACCGCAACGGCAAAAGGGACCACCCACCATAGGTGCGGCGGTCCCGCCATTTACATTATGATACTCCTGCCACACTGGCAGGCGCATCCCGCATTTTTCACATTGCGGCGGGCGGTGCTGTAAGCAGCACCCGCCGCAATGTGAAAAATGCATGTTGTGCATTTGCATGCACAACGTGGCAGGCACCATGCGGTGCCTGCCACCTTGTGCATGCCAATGCAGCGGGGTACCATGGGTTCCCCCATATGCCCCCTCATTCCCCCAACATCCTGGGGGCCCGCAATGGGCCCCCAACTGCGTAAACCGCATGCCTTTTGCGATGACGCCATGGAAAGGCTGCTCTCCGCCTGCATTGTAATATGGATGGCGGTGTCTTGCAGACAGCGCCACCATATTCAACCCCTTTTCCGCCCGGTCGACTCGTCGACGGGAGGAAATGCGGCGGACGGTCTTCTCGTCCGCCGCGGACCCCCCAGCCATCCTAATATGGCGGGGGGTCATTCAGGCGTGGATGGTGGGCGGATCTCCCCAGCAGGGCCGGGGGTGGCTACCGCTGGCCCGGCGGAGGCGATCCGCCCGCCATCCTAATCGGCCCCTCGGAGAGCAGAGCTAAGACTACAAACATTTTTTTTTCAGTGTTAGAGATGTGACAGAATTACAAATGTATAAGAAAGGAACTAGCAAACACTGACAACATTGAAGATTGAGAAGTTGAAACACGAGAGTCAGTTACAGAAGAAGCATCTCAATGTGCTGATTCAATGCTGGTAGAAGTGGCCAGTAAATCAACTGTGGGACTACCAGTTAAACAAGAAAGCAGGGCTTGGAAGGAGGCGAGTGGACAATTGGGAATATAGTCAAACAGGCACAATAACATGACCCAGTAGAGGCCTTAAATGGTGAGACTGCGCAAGGGGAAGTATAATCTGGGTGAATTGGTGAAAACAATCAAGATGAACTGCATTAGTGCCCCCTGCTAGTAAAAAATAAGGAGAACTTAGAAACATTGATGTAAATTGATCAAGAAGTCTTAAACTCTCCAAATCACAACTTGATAGGAACTAAGAACCAACATCAAAATGAGACGGTCTGTTATCCAGAATACAAGGAAAGACATGGCATTCTCAATTGAGGAAATATCAAAATACTATTAAAAGCACATGCTGTGCTGTCACACCTGAATATATTGCAAATGACACCAATTGAATTCCAACCTCCCCAAGGTTCACAAATAAATTAATCAACCTTAGCCACCTGCCTCTCAGAGGATGTTGTGAACTATGTGAACTCAGTAAGACATGTTTAGGCAATAGGAAATTACAATTAAGAAATACATAGAAAAACTTTATCCAGACCTTTTAAGGGCAATCCAAGAGAAAAAGCCACTAGTAATATGTATAATTGGGCAAAACAAATCCAATAAAAGAAGAGTGAAATATTGCAAAACCAAAATAAAAAATGCCATAGGAGTAGACGATAAGAAACAGTGAACCTAATGATATTTTATAACCAAACCGCAGGAAGACATTGCAGCATGAAAAAAGAGCAGAAACGGCCAGAAGAGCACTGGAGCCGGCAGCCCCTTGTGCTAACTGCTCCATCAAAAAAAGTGAATAAATGATAACCCTGCTGGGCCTGCAACCTCCACAACCTCTTGTGTGAGGTTACAATTTGTTTCGTAGAATGGAGGGGGACTTATCAGGATTACAAAAGGCCCAGAGACATAATGTTTTGGGAAGCAGTTTTATATAGTTGTACTGCAGAAAACATGGTGTGAACAGGATCTCCATTTGATAGGATATAATGAACATCGTAATCAAGCAATTAGAACAGAAAAGAAAGGATGCTCAAAAGGGGCTTAACAATATATGTTTCAACTCAAATCTCATTACAAGCAACTCATTTAAACGTGAACAAACCCTGTGTCTTGGTGATATAAAGCAAAATCTGGATGCTATCACTCAAAGCATTCTTATTTTGAATGTTTATAATAACCTGTCACGAATGGAGAAGAGAAAGGTTATGGAAAAATGACAGAATCTAACTAGAGAGTGCAAACATGAATATCCTGATGGATACTGGTTAATACCAGGCAGTGTTAACGTAAGCCTAATGGTAGACAAATAAGAGAGGAAACAGTAAACTTGCAAAACATCCACTGAAACATCCCAAAACAGGTCCCAACCTTCAAACCTAAAAGAGACAAAATGGGAGAAGCTTCTTTCAGTATGTCACTCAGTGGTAACTAGAGTGTTTAATGTTAAATTCCTAGCAGACCAATCTGCTGCCTTGATGCACATTTCGACAACAAGCTATTCGATCCTGGACTATACAATATCAAGCATGCCATTATTAACCCCTTCGCCGCGGCGGGAATTCCGCCGCGGCGCTGGGGGGTGCGGGGGGGCAGCGCGCTCATGACGGAGCCGCTCCGTCATGAGCCACGGTTGAGCTGTGCTCATGACGGAACGGTTCCGTCATGACTCCGCCCAGTTGCGTTGTCCCCCCGCACAGGCGGGGAAACAGCGCCGCGTGGGCGGAGCGGCCGCCAACGGTCGTGGCATGACGGAACCGTTCCGTCATGAGCACACGGCAACCGTGGCTCATGACGGAGCGGTTCCGTCATGAGCGGGGAAGGGGTTAAAGCTTGTGGGCACATCCCAAATAGGAAAACAAACAGAACGCAATCATTTTACCCAGACTTTTGCCCTTGCCAGTCCTAATGCTTGTCACAAAGCAGGAGCATGCCTACTAGAACAACCTCAATCTGAAAACTTAAATGGAATAGTACAATAGCAGGTGCCGCTCGAGCTTGGGACTCTGCTTGTTCATTCACATCGCCATTTGCCAGCGTTCGTCTCGCGGCCCCCGCTCTGCGGGCGCCGCTCGAGCTTGGGACTCTGCTTTGCTCAACCACATCGCCATTGCCAGTGCTTGTTTGTGCTTGTTGGTGGGCGTGAGGGACTGCGAGGCCTTTCAGCACAGAAAATACAATCACCTGAGGTCTCTTCCCGGACACACCCCCTGATCACCGGCTTACCTCAAAACGACTCGCGGCCCCCGCTTCGCGGGTGCCGCTCGAGCTTGGGACTCTGCTTGTTCATTCACATCGCCATTGCCAGCGTTCGTCTCGCGGCCCCCGCTCCGCGGGCGCCGCTCGAGCTTGGGACTCTGCTTTGCTCAACCACATCGCCATTGCCAGTGCTTGTTTGTGCTTGTTGGTGGGCGTGAGGGACTGCGAGGCCTTTCAGCACAGAAAATACAATCACCTGAGGTCTCTTCCCGGACACACCCCCTGATCACCGGCTTACCTCAAAACGACTCGCGGCCCCCGCTTCGCGGGTGCCGCTCGAGCTTGGGACTCTGCTTGTTCATTCACATCGCCATTGCCAGCGTTCGTCTCGCGGCCCCCGCTCCGCGGGCGCCGCTCGAGCTTGGGACTCTGCTTTGCTCAACCACATCGCCATTGCCAGTGCTTGTTTGTGCTTGTTGGTGGGCGTGAGGGACTGCGAGGCCTTTCAGCACAGAAAATACAATCACCTGAGGTCTCTTCCCGGACACACCCCCTTCTTCCGTCAGGCACGCCATAAAGGTCAACTACCATTACGCCACGCGGGACGCTCGCGGGACGTGCGCCGGGCGAAGCCCGGGCCAAGGGCGGGCCCGTTTAAGCCCGTTAAAGACCGATCAAGACCGGACCGGGCTACCTCCCTAAGATTTGCTATTTGACAGTCGGAAATACCTTTATTATCTTTTGTTTGTCTTTGGCCATTTTAGCGCTTCTGTTACTTACTGAAACTATGGCAACCACAAGAGCAAAAGGGAGCAGGAACAAAACAGCTATGGAGTCGACTAGTATTACTGGTCCCTTGGATAATTTCATCGTTAGAGCAAACTCTGTGATTGACCAAGGGATCGCACTCATGGAGCGTAGAGTCTCTCAGGAGTTGGCACGGGCAAAACGATCTTCGATGGGTCATTTTGCTTTAGTTAAAACTCCAAATAAACCAACAACTGGCGTAGTCTCTACAGATACCCCACCGCCTCGACAGAGTCTCCCCAATATGGTTGACCTATCAGTATCGGCTTCTGAATTCCTTTCGGTCCTAGAACCAGACAGGTCCTTGACCCACCCACATGATTCCTTGCTAGTTAAACCAACTGATACACAGCGGAGGAGGAGCAGGGAGAGAACAATACCGAAATCCACAAAACTTGTCAAAAAAAGGAAATCGAAATATGTTAAGAAACCTAGAAAGCTTCAGAAACTGCCAAAACCCATAGACAGGGAGACCAATGTCCCAGTATTAAGTGATCAAGAGGAGGGACAAAACCATGAACAGTCTACGCATAGTAACCCTCGCTTAGACTCGCTTAACATTACAAAGGATACAGATTGCATTACTGTTTCCCCCAGCTTAAATTCAACTAGCATGGCTGTCGAGGTGGATACTAAAATACTTGAGCATATGAGCAAATTACTCAAATTACACCTTTCCCCTTTAGAGGCCAGATTAAAAGGCGTTGAAAAACAATTAACCGATTTGATTGCTTTCATTAAACCACTGAATAAACCTGGAGTACATAACGATGGAATAAGGAAGCAAACCATTAATAATAATTCAACGAGGGTCTCACAATCTATCAAAAGCATACCTTTAAGAGATCCTAATTTAGCTACTGATCCTCCTGCTCTTGAGAATAATTCACTCAGTAATGTTAGCAAACCTTCTCAAATTAGTAGGCAGAAGGCTACTTCACCCAGAAATTCCGCCCCGTTACCTAAGACAAATCCTGATGGAAAGGTATTATTACAGAGACCATCAATTGATTTGCCCCCGGAAGTAACCCCATATTTGGTGATTCTGACTGGGGTGCCAGAACTGAGGGAAGATGTAGAGGAGTCTGTAGGATCTTTGAAGAACAAGGTTCAACATTGGCTCAATTTAAGACGGCCCCTGCCTTCCAATAGGTCGAGTAAGATCCTCATGGTACGTAGAGTACCATGGATAGGGCAAAGTAAAAAAACGCTGAAGGGTGATTGTAAATTTTGATGACCAGGATACAGCTGACTATATTTGCTCATGGCCAAATCAGTTTAACAATGAAGATATTGCAACAATGCGGCTGTCTTTCTTTTATCCACCTAGGAATCCCTTTGAACTAGCCTTTGATAAGAGCAGGGGTATGGCAGGTACTCAAGACAGAGTAGCCGACAGGTGGGTGCGGGGTCGGCAAAAAACCAGAGACGCATGCCCACTGGACAATTGGAGAGGAATATGGACCGATAACCGGTTTAGCTGCCTGGAATCGGTCGACTGACGCCTCCTATCCACTACCCCCGAGGGTGTCCTTAGTGGAGCTTCCAGCGAGGAAATTAAAAGAGGAATCAGCCCATTAACTGACACCATAGGGCCTTTAATTGAGAGAATAGCCCCTGAAACAGCACTGAGTTATACTTTCCCTGAATTTACTACAGAAGATGTACCCCGTAGAGAGCTAGTAGGACCTACATATACTGTTCCCGAAAACTCTTTGTCCATTCAATATCCGCGATTAAGCCCAGGAAAGACTACAGGAGTGAATCTCCTACAGTCTGACTTAACAGATGCCCACGAGAATCTACTGGTAATGGATCCGTTAATAGTCCCCCAGTGTAGCAAACTAGCTTTGTTAACCTGGAACATTGCGGGCCTATCAAATAAAATAACGGATCCTAGCTTTAGAGATCTCATTGACAAGTATGATATTATCTGCTTGCAAGAGTCATGGGAAACTAAAGAGATCCATCTTGATGGGTACCGCACTTTTACTACCCCTGCTGTACAGTCCAGGAGGGGTAGACCCTCGGGAGGACTCTGTACGTACATCTCTAATATGGTAACCATGACAATAAAGCCTTTGACAAATGGCGGTCACGTTTTTTACCAGATTTTTTCCCTCGTCATTGGAGGCATTCGACAAATTATTTTGGTGAATTTATATAACAATATTCCCAAGGGAGAACACAAGCATGCACTCGAGGATATAAATAACCTGATCTATTGTGCCACAGATAGAGGTCACAAAGATACGTGTATTATTTTTTCCGGTGATTTTAACTGCCATTTATGCCCACATAGCAGTAAGGATACATGTGGTATGTTAAATCCTCTGGGCGAAAGTTGCACCCATTTCGAGCATTCAACGTTAGGTAACTCACTAAATGTTTTAATTCATGATTGGAATCTGGGTTATGCAAACGAGCTTTGTAACCCACAAATAAGTTTTCAACCCACCTTTTTTGGACATGGATTACACTCCACGATAGACTTCATCCTAATCACTAATAGCTATCGTCACAATATCCTCATGTTTAATACAGAGGATGTTGTTATGAGTGATCATTTTCCCATCAGTTTAATCTTTGATATTGGACTGAGGAATGGAAAATTACCAAATACAGTGGAAAATCTCTACGGCCATTCTATTCAAATGGCGAGAAAAAATGGTTACGCAATTAAATGGAAAATGGTTGATTCAGTCAACTTCTTGCATAGCCTAATTACCGACCAATATTCTAACATCATGACTTGTTTGGCAGATTCTCCAGATCCCAACTCGGTCATTAAAGCTTTCCATTCGATTGCGCTGCAAATTTTTAACAATTTGACTGGAACGCCCAGTGAAGGACGAGGAAAAAAACTCGAGGGCTGGTTCAACTCTGAATGCAGCAAAGCCCATGCAAACCTAAAACAGCACTTAAAAACCACGCCTAGGAACTACTTAGATATTAGAGCAGCCAGACTAGTCTACAAACTTTCTATACGAAAGCGAAAACAAGAGATTAAGGAGAATGCCTGGACTGCCCTAATAAAGGCGTCCTGTTTGAGAGGCAATACTGCATTCTGGAAGGCAGTTAATGCCCCTTTTTTTATGGATAGAAAAACTGATGTGATAGACCTGGCAATTGAACAATCTGCCTGGGTTGCCCACTACACTGAACTGTACAAGAAGGATGACCTGTGTAGTTTATTAACTCCTTCACAAAGCACTTTGAAAAATAGCCTGTCCACCTTAACTACGGGTTTCCCTCTGGATATTTCATTTTCTGTAACAGAAATGGAGTTAGCCCTAACTGAAAGTTCAAATAACAAAGCTCCGGGCCCGGATGGGATTCCCATAGATCTATTCAAGGAAAACATCTCTTTTTGGGCCCCGCTCCTGACCAACTTATTAAATAGCTATAATAAAAAGGGTTTTCCCTTGACTTGGCAGGAAGCAATAATCGTCCCCATTTTTAAAAAAGGTGACCGCAATGACCCAAAATGTTATAGGCCTATCTCGCTGCTGGATTCGTTGATGAAAGTAGCCGGAAGACTTATCCTAAATAGATTACAGGTATGGGCCAAAGACAGTGACATCCTTTCTAAATTTCAATATGGTTTTAAAGAAGGACTAGGCACAGTCGAACAAGGACTTAATCTAGCTATTATAACTGCAAAATATACGATAGCTAAGAAGGGCAACCTTTTTATGACCTTTGTCGACTTAACTTCAGCCTTTGACTGTTTAAGCCATGAACTTTTGTGGGACATTTTAACCTTATTAGGCATTGATATGAACATTTTGAATTTTATCAAAGAGTTTTATCGTGGAGCAGGAGCTAAGGTCCGTTTTGGTAAAAATGGTGAATGCACTAACAAATTTCCTATCATGAAAGGTGTACGCCAGGGTTGTATCCTGGCTCCCTTTCTTTTTAACTTATATATAAACGGTGTGGCTGAGTTTTTATTGAAGATGAAAGTAGACTATCCTCAGATAAACGGCGAGGCCGTTCCTATTTTATTATACGCTGACGATGCGGTTATCATGGCCAGAACCCAACTAGGGCTCCAAAAAGCGTTAACTAGCTTTTCATCTTTTATGTCATCCAGGGGCCTAAAAATTAATACTGGAAAAACTTTTACCATGAGTTGTTCATCAGCGTCCAAAGTTCCATGCAATACCTTTTTAAATCAGTCTAAGATAGAACTAATAGATTCATGTTCTTATTTAGGGATTTTATTCAACTACAGGGGTTCTTGGACACCAGCAGTCAATGTTAGAAATCTAGCTTTTGCACGCTCACTTGGAGCCTTGAAACAGTTCGCAAACAAATTAGGAGGTAGACCGGTCCGTATTTTAATGGACATCTACAAAGCTAAATGTGTTTCAATCGCCACATACGGGGCCGGCCTTTGGGGCATTGCAGATTGCCGGGTAATTCAAGTAAGGGAAAACATTTTCCTCCGGTATTTGCTAGCAGTTCCCAGGTCTATTTCCACATATGTGTGCCATAATGAATTGAACATAACTTTTATTTCTGATTTGATCAGAATTAGCCCCTTGTTACTGTGGTATAAGATCTGGACTTCATTAGCTACTACTCTAAATAGAACTGTCCTAACTGATTGTATTAACCTTGAAAGAAGTAAAAACATCCCGTGGTTAGCATACATTAAGGCTTTTCTAACAAATATGGGCCTACCACACTATTTTAATAATCCAACTTTATTATCCACACTCTCAAGAAAGGACTTTAAAGATCGATGTCTTGCCTTCCTAGAAAACAGTCGGTGGACTAAAGAGAGCATGAAAAAATCTGTTTCACACCATCAGTTACTTCTTCAGGGCTTTGGCTTACAGTTTTATCTATCACCTGATTACACTCCTTATGATAGAATGTTACTGGCCAGATTGAGAACTGATTGTTATTATAGGCTAATCACATTCCCTGAAATAAATAATTGGTCTCCCCATTTAATCAAATGTCCATGCGATGGTATTTCTGAGCAATCATCTATTCATAGCCTTTTGTTCTGTAAATTCTATGCGTGGGGCAGAAAGAGACATTTGATACCTTTATTGAAAATTTGGGGTCTAAGGCAGTGTAGACCAGCCTTTGTAAAACTACTTATGCTTGAAGATGAAATGACTGTTAAGGCTGTATCTAAATTTCTGAAATTTGTAATCAGATGCAGATCTTCAATTTCCTAGTACCCCTTAATTTTATAAATCTGTTTTATTAAGATGTAATTAACTGGATTTACTTGTATATTCATTTTAACATGTGATTGTCGTTTTTTTGTGCTTTTATGGTTTTTAATGAAAGCGAATAAAGCTATCTTTGACTTGACTAGTACAATAGCAGAACAAATTGTCGCCCATGTACCACACTGCTAGAGACTTGGCCTAGAGAGGCAGATAACTATATAACTGAGCTGGAGAATTTTGCACGACAACTTGCTAGAAAACTTAGTAATTCCCATACTAAAAGTGGTGTAATCATGGGAACAGCAAGAACACAGAACTATTGTTTTACCATGACCACTAAAATGGAAAAGAAGGAGTTAAATTGGGAATGAAGAAAATCAATTCAAATACCAACTATTATCTTCCAATATAAATAGGTACAGCAGTTAAGAGAGAAAAATAAAACGGCGGTTTGAATGACAAAGAACCATCACCACGACCAATTCTAGAAGCATATACTGGGCATTTGTAAGGATAAGACAACATAGGAATCTTGGCGAATTATTAATAAATGAGAATATGGGAGCTTTCAATCCCATAATGCGTACATTTCAAAAGACACATGGGCAATGTATTTAAATGTGACAAATATTACTACTGAAAGGGAAAATTAAAAGTTAGAAGAGAACCAGAATGAACCCAGAGATGAGCCAAAGCACACTGAAGCTAGGACATCTCAGGCATCGAAAAATCATTAACATTATTAGCCCTGCAGGTTTAGTAACTTGAATAATCTACTCGACCTAACTGGAGTGTATGTGACCCGTAAACTGGTCTCAAATTGTGTTATCCTGAGCAAATAGTTTATTTTACAGAGCCGCCTTTATCTTAATTATCGCATTTGAGAACACATACAAATATGTGAATTCAGCATTTCTGCTGTACAAAAAATATATTTTGTTTGATTAAACAGACTAAATGTTTACCTCATGTGTAATAAGAATCCAGCCCACATACATGATCCATGATCTGCCTCTTAATTCACCAGTAGCATTGCCATCAGGGAAGGGGCATGAGTGTTTCTCAGTTCATGTTCAAACACTCACTTTTAATAAATAGATTACTAAAGCATGATGTGGCAATGCACTGTCACTTACAGACAGTAAATTTCTCATTGAAAAGGCCAAAAATGTTTCCACTAACATGCAGTTTTACTGATAAAAATATATAGGGTATAAAAAATAATCTGTGAAAATTAGGTTTCAACAAACGTATTTATCATTTGCACATCACCAAGTAGAGAGTCCTATTTTTAGGTTGAGCATTCAAGACCTATTGTATATACTTTAGTATATAATTATTAAGCCCGGTTAGAGCTGGCGTAATTGCTCTATGCAGAGCTCCACAGAGTTGGGCAAAAACTCAGTGGAGCTCCGCTCCGTGCCTCCACCCCCCTCAATAAATATTTTTCGAATAAAAATTAAGGTAAATTAAACACACTTACCTTTATCACAGCGTCCCCGGGCTGCCCTCCTCCTCCTCAACGTGTTCCTGCAGAATCCCCTACATCAGACGTACTTCGTGGGTAGGACTGCTCAGTAAGCATATACTTTTTCAACTGGGTTGGAACCAATTTAAAATAGTATTACAGGACTCATGTGTGGCTGCGCAGAGCGGGCTGAGTGTGGATGCGCGATGTGCACACTGTGGAGCTCCTGGGGCCACCTTCATGCACCTGGCCTAAGAATGCTGGGAGGTTACGAGATACTGGGGCTGTGTGTTTGATGTGCTGGATGAAATGCCTGAATGCAGGTTGGAGAGCACCCTGTTAACTGCCTTACTAGGATACGTCGAGAACCTCCTGGCAGACACTAGGAAACTGACAGCCATGAGGCTGCTATTGGCGAAGAGACGTGTGGCAATCTGCTGGGGCCGCAAACACAAGCCGCGCAGCGACGAATGGCTCTGAGATACAGCATTCTGCCATACTCAACTGTCTGAGATTTGGGAACTAATGCCCGCACAGTCTCGCCCTCAGAACATATGGGAACCATTGCAAAGTTTTCTACGTACATACCCAGTTGACCAAGCACAGGCGCCTGCAATAGTAGCATAAGTGAGAACGGGGATGTAAGAGATGCAGGGGGAGATCACCTCATGCAATTGTGCACCATCCCTACACTATAAGCTCGGTCAGAGAGGTACAACCCCCTTCCCCTCCTTCCCCCCTCCTTCCCCCACTCCTTCCCCATTTGACGCCCTATTGCTGACAGGCGGCTGTTGCCCTCCAGGCAGATATACAAACTGGCGATGGAATATGTGGTTCCAAGGACATTGCGTGATCTGCTGGACCGCCATTCCACTTGATTTACTGGATGAATTTGCGAATGTAAACATGCAATCACAAGCCTCAACATGTATTTCCAACCTGGCCTAAGCCTGATGCAATATGTCGCCGTCTGCAATTGATTAAAATCTATGAATACATTAAAAAAAAAATAATAATAATAATAAGTGCTTTGCACACGAGAGGCAAGATGGCGGTCGCTTGAGACTGCAGTGCGCGTCGACCAGAGCTGTGCCGGTTATGGAAAGGCTGAGATAGATGCTGTGCTAGAGATTATAGACTATAAATGGCTCCGATTCCTATTGGAAGATATCCCGCTGAGGACAAACATATGATATTGAGATTGGCGACGCTAATTGGGCTGACTGCTCTACGATACTTGGGGAGAGTACGGGAGGCGCCAGCAACTCACCTTGAGATTAGCCCGGGCGCTTTAATGGCACCAAAGATATCGGCGGCGGTAGCGGCAGCAAAGGCGAGAGCAGCAAGACAGGCGCAACGGGAGCCTGTTGAGTCGAGTGAGAAGGTGGTGAGATACCCCGATGAAACACGCGACGTCGCTCTCCCAGCTCCCAAGGCAGCGGGGCGTGGAAACACTACCAAGCCTAAGGAGGGAAAAGCGAAGACCGGCCCTACGGTGGCCGAGCTATTCCGGAAAACTCCTGCGGGAACGCATCCGGGTCCGGAGAGAAAGAGTGGAGACTGCAGAAATGGAGATAGAGTTCAAGGTACAGATGTCACACCAGCACCGACGTTAGTGGGAGAGACGGATGTCGAAAGTGGAAGCGAGTCGGCAGCTCCGTCATCTGCGTCGGGTGGGGGCTGTGAGGCTGCAACCGCTCCTGACGCTCCTGATCTGGTTACAATCTCCAGCAGTACGGGAGCAGATGAAGGTATGGCTATCCCGATTTTCTCCTCTTTCGGAACTGGTAGTAGTGTTGACAATGGAGGCTGCTTAGGGGGCAAGGCCCAGTGTAACAAGACAGCCATCAGTGATCTAGATGGCGCGCTGAATCTCGTACACGCTTATGAGAATACGGAGAGCGTAGAGAGCAGTGTTGATCTAGATACTGAGCTCGATCCCAGCGACTTTTTCTCCTTGTCGGATGGGGCCGGGCGGTCAGATGAATCTGCCTCATGTACCTCTGACGAAAGTGGATCAGAGGAGAAGAATAGAGATATCGGGACTAATTCAAAAACGGTTTTGAAAAAGAAAAAAAATCATTCTGGTTTGAAGGATTTAGCATGGGTCTATTCACCTACTAGTCACACGTCAACACGTCAAAAAAGCTTTTATTCGGTTAGTATAAATACAACCATATAAGCTGAACACACATAATAATATACAATAAAAATTTATGACACATATTTGACTTAATTACAATCTAATGACAGATCACTGAACCGGGACCAGTATCTCGCACGGAGTGATAAAGCACCATACATAAATACACATCGATAAAATAAAATAAAATCCGACAGATGTCGCTAATAAGTAAATAGATGTTGCAAGGTAAACTTGGAATCAAACGGAATTATAAACTCCACTTTGCTAATAAAGTGATATGTGCATAGTACAAAATTTAGGCATTCATATTTACATTAGTATATTATTACTCAAGGAACAAGAATTCCGTAATTTAGGAATCATTCCATACCAGAAATAAAGTGACGTGTGCCTAAGTATAAAATCCATGACATGGTAGAAGACACCCCCATGCCATAGTAAAAACTAATGCACAAGTTCAAACGTAACAGGATAACCTTACACATGTTATTACAACAATGTGTAAGATGGCATGTAAAAACATAAAACTATCTAGAGCACCACCATACAATCATAGTAAACTTATACACATCTGCATGATAGCCATTATAGAACGCATTTCTCATAATCATAAAATTATGGATTTCCTGGCAGCTCTACACTTCAAAATAAAAGATGCAACATAGAAGCAGACGTCTGGGCTTTGAAGGGAACATAATAAGTTCATAGCGTCTGCTGTTAAACGGATATTATATTTTAAAAGGATAGGTTTCAAATAAAACTTCCTTAAGAAAACATAAAACTTGCAGAATAGCAGGAAATGGCAACAGCTTTGTTTAGAGACGTTATCACAAGGGCAGTTTGAATTGGAACCTGCCCCTATTACAGGGAAGGATACTAGATGATGTACAATGCCCAGTCTTAAACGTACTAATTCAAATCGGTGCGATTTATTAGTCACATCCACCAAGTACGACTGAAGCCCACTCTTAAGGCTAAGCTGCCTATAAAATACAAAAGTTTTTTGGGTCCGAAGTTGTTGACTTCTTTCTTCCATCTTATACAATATAAAAGTGTCTTTAATTTCCTTCTTTGAAAGAGGTATTATATGCTCTGAATGAATATTAATTCCAAACAAAGTATTATACCAAAAAATGATATAATTAACCACGGAATACGATGACATAGATCTAACTTAAGGCAGTCTTTAATTACAGACTGTGTGAACGCAGTTTCCTTTTTATGCCATATTGCACGCCATAGTAATAGGGGGCGTACTGCAGCCAAATCAGAAATATATTTAAGGCCAGTTTCCTGATGAATCAAGTCTGTGGAAGCTGCAGCCGGGACACATAGCAGTCGTTTAAGGAAACTGTTTTCATTTATCTGGAGTTGGGCAGTAGAGGAATAACCCCATAATCCAGCTCCATATAAAGCTGAGGAGACACATCTCGCATTATATATGGTGACCATGTCCTTTATTCTATGGTCCCCTATTTTCGTTACAAAACGAAAAATACCATTAGAATTCCTATTTACTTTATGTCCAATATTTACTTGCTCGTTAGTCCATTTGCCGTTACCATCAAAATTAATACCTAAATAGCAGAATGTCTTAACAGCTTGGATATTTGAACCTTCTAGAAAAAAGGAGCGTGGTGACTTCAATTTTTTGCCGCATGTCATAGTGAAAGTCTTTGATTTATTAATCAGCAATTTCCTACCATTTATAAAAAGAGTAAAAGCGTCGATGAGACGTTGTAGTCCCAAAGGGGTGCGGGAAATTAGGACAGCAATTTCGGTCCACCAGGACGCCTCACGGCCTCTCTCCTTCCAATATCGGTATGTGGAACAGCCCCCGCTCCACAGGGGAATCCTCGCGGCTTTTCAGCGCCTCCGGGCGCGCTGTGGGCGGAAGTGCCCCTCGCGGGATTGTGGGTAGTGTAGTTCCGGCCCCACGATGCTCGCCACGCCGAGCGCTGCAATTTCGGTCCAGCAGGACGCCTCGCGGCCTCTCTCCTTCCAATATCGGTATGTGGAACAGCCCCCGCTCCACAGGGGAATCCTCGCGGCTTTTCAGCGCCTCCGGGCACGCTGTGGGCAGAAGTGCCCCTCGCGGGATTGTGGGTTGTGTAGTTCCGGCCCCACGATGCTCGCCACGCCGAGCGCTGCAATTTCGGTCCACCAGGACGCCTCACGGCCTCTCTCCTTCCAATATCGGTATGTGGAACAGCCACCTACTAGTCAACTGATCGTTCCTTGCCTTACCCCCTCTTCTCAACAACAACCTGACCCCTCAATACATCTAGACCCCGTACCTTCAGCCCTCGATGCTATCCTACAGGCTATTGCTGCACATCGGGAAGAAACATCTCAGGATTGGCGTAAGGCGCAGACCGCTTTGCGCAAAGTCCAGGGGGTAGTGCGCAAACTAACGAGGACATGGAGCTCTTTTGGAGAGCGTTTGACTGAAATTTAGTCAAGGATTGTCTCTAATGAGACTGAGACTGCAGCAGTTACAGCTAGGGTTAACTCTCATGAAGCCGAGTTGACAGATGTTAAATGGAAACTAGAAGAATTCGAAAATCACCAACGAAGGAATAATCTGCGACTGCTGGGGGTTCCCGAGGGGGCCGAAGGGGGGGATGTTCGCTCTTTAGTGATAGATCTGTTTCGTGATTCCATGCCCGAGCTTGCTAGTTGGGATTGGGCCAAAGAAGTTCAACGGGCTCACTGCATGCCATTTACTTTAAGACAGCCGCAGGAACCTGGTGCTTACCCTCGTGCAATTCTTATCTTTTTCGGTAATTTCTTGCTCCGACAGGCTGTTTTTGAAAAAGCTAGGCCGGAGTCTAAGCGAACGAGGAATGATATCTCATTTTTCGTTCGCCCAGATTTTTGCCACTCGACTGTTGAAAGGCGCTGGAGGCTGCGCCAGTTAATCAAACCTTTTCAGGATAAAAAAGCTGAAGCCTACCTAAATAATCCTGCACGGCTAAAGGTGATCTGAGGAGGAGAAATAAAGTTTTTTACCTCAGAAATAAAAGCAAAGGAATATTTAGAAGGGCTGAAGTAGACACAATAGGGGAAAGGGGGGAAGAAAAGAAAAAAAAAAGGAGCAAGAAATGAGCAAGAAAGGAGGGTGGGAAAGAAAGGAAAGGGGATAAAGAGGAAAATATAATAATAAAACTAGGATCAAGATGTTAAAGAGAAGTAAAATAAAAGTAATAGAAGATCGGGGGAGGGGGGGAAGGAGGACAATGTTTTTGTGTTTTCTTTCTTTTTTGATGTGGTTGTTTTCTCTCCTCTGCTGTTGCTGTTGTTTTACTGTTATGAGCTGTTATTGAACTAAGCACAGGGAATTTGAGATAAATCGGTACACGCTCTGGTTGTATTGGGCACGACCATCACGAACAGACCTTGGTGTCTGTATGCCTCGCACTGGGTGTTGGGTAGGAGGGAGGGCCTGTCATGTACAGGGAGGGTGAATGGGAGGGAGTGGGGGACAAAACTGGGGGGAAAAAGCATTTCCAATAAATAACTTGAAAGTAGTGGCAAAACGAATAACTATGAGGATAATTTTGGCTCATTCTTTAATGAGCAACATAAGATTTAGATGTAGGTTCTATCACTCATTTGGTATAATCAAAATGATAAACTCTGGGAGCTTAATGAATAATCTGAGATGGGGAGACTAACAATTTGTTCTTGGAATGTGGCGGGGTTGAATGACAAAAATAAAAGAATTCGACTAGGGGAAATAATTAAGCAAGAATCTTTTGACATAGTATGCTTACAGGAGACACATCTATCCTGGGAAAAAAAAGATCTGCTTAAATTTGGAGGATATTATATGGCGGTTAGTACAACACAAACATCTAACACTCGGGGAGTAACTATACTAGTGAAATCATCTATTCAAACAACTGCGCACAAAATAGCTGATGCCCTCGGGAGATGGGCAATCATAGAACTAGCTTCCGGCGTAACTGTTTGCTCAGTCTACGGCTCGAACCTAGATGACCCTCAAATATTTAAAGATCTTGAATCAGAACTTGTGTTCTGGCCTAAATCGATGGTTTTTTGTGGAGATTTTAATATCTCTATGAGATCACCAGATGAAAGCATAAACTATTTAGGGTATGTGGGAAGAAAACCAAAAGTATATAAGGCAATTTGTCAACTTAAGGATATCCATGGCTTAGTGGACGTTTGGGATATAAAAAAACACTCAGATCCCGGGTATACCTATTTCTCGCACCCCCATAGCAAATATGTCAGAATAGATTATATACTTACAACAAGGGACTTGGTTGATCATGCCGAGATCACTAAACTCTCCAAACTACTATCTGACCATAACTCCTTGACTTTGTCACTCCAATTAGATAATTTCACTAGACCTTGCACTACTTGGACATTTGATAGAAAATTATTAGCTAACCAAGATTACATTGCATATATAAAAAATTAGACACAACTATTTTTTGACATGAACCGCTATAGTGCGTCTAGGGGAATGGTTTGGGATTGTTTTAAAGCTGCCCTTAGAGGCGAAACGATCAGTTATGTGGCAAGGCTTCAAAAAAAACAAGACAGGGAGAAACAAGCATCGATGCAGGAACTGACAAGAGCTGAAGAGAAACATATGTCTTTAATATCAAATGGTGGGGAGGCGGGGTCCAGTATGCGTCGCATACTTGTCCTGAAAACAGAACTTAATAGCTGGCTCAATCAGAAAGCAGCAGAGACGTTCCAAGCACATCGAGCCAAGGTGTATGAAAATGGAGAGAGGGTGGGGAAGCAATTGGCGATGTGTACCCGGCAGAAGTCTATATATAACACTATAACCACAGTAAAAGCTTATAGCCAGGTATATACGAACTCTGGGGATATCGTCGAAATTTTTCAACAGTATTACCAAAAGCTATACCAAAATGATATCCCAGCTGGTTCAGATGATTCGGACAATAGAAGAAATAGAAATTTTTATTAGGGAATTTATGAGGGATACAGAAGGAAATAAAATAATAGATAATGATACTAGGGAAGATCTTGACAGAGAAATCGACACTATAGTGCTTCAACTAGCTCTATCAGGCTTAGCTTCAGGGAAAGCAGCTGGTCCCGACAAAATTCCCCTCGAACTTTATAAAGTCTTGGGTATACCAATTTTACCGTATTTAGTAGATCTATTTATCGGTATACAATCAAGCGGGAACCCCCCTGAATCCTGGAGAGATACTAATATAATCGTTTTTCCGAAGAAAGGCAAGCCAGTAGATTTACCTACATCGTACAGGCCGATTTCCCTGATTAACTCCGATTCAAAACTTTATGCAAAAATTATGGCTAATCGACTTGGGAGGGTTATTGAACATCTGGTCTCCCCGTGGCAACATGGTTTTGTCCCTGGCAAAGGCACAACTGATCACATCCGCAGGGTTATTACTTTATTTGATATTATGTCTAAGACTGGAGACCCGATGTCAATGATCCTCCTAGACGCCGAAAAAGCGTTTGATCGGGTGTCTTGGAGATTCCTGTGGGGAGTTCTAGAACAGTGTAATTTTGGGCCAGGGCTTATTAATTCTATAAAGGCCATGTATCAACAACCAAGGGCCAAGTTACAAATGATAGGAATTGAATCCAGACCCATTGATATCTCAAGAGGAACCAGAGAGGGGTGTTCTTGCTCCCCGATTGTGGTTGCGCTATATATAAACCCCCCGATTATTAGACTATTGCACAGTCAGAAAATAAAACCAGTCATCGTTGGGGAATATGAGACTAAAATTCTAGCATATGCCGATGATGTCGCAGTTTTAACACCAGATCCCGCTGAGGCTGTTGCTGAAATTGAAATAATTACACACCAATTTGGGCAATATTCGGGATATTCATTAAATAGAGACAAGACGGTTATTCTTTGTACTGAAAATACTATCTTTATTGACCCTAGGATTGTAACAAATACGACCTATCTAGGAGTGTGCCTTACTGCGAAAATAGAAAATATGAATAATTTGAATTATGATCCACTAATTAAAAATATTACCAAAGATCTTCTAAGGGTAAACAACCTACATCTATCCATTATTGGTAGATGCAATTATTTAAAAATGAACACACTCCCTAAAATATTGTATTTATTTCGGGCTATCCCCATGTTTTTAGAGGAAAAAATTATGAAATTGCTTGAGTCACAAATGTCCAGTTTTATATGGCAGTATGGGAAAATCAGGAGATCACTGAAATATTTATCTCTCCCTCAAAACAGGGGGGGGGGCTAGCTGCTCCAAACTTGAGGCTGTACCACTGGGCTGCCCTTCTTCAACAAATGGTACCTCTCCTTGTGATGAATGAAGCTAATCAAGATGCTGTGATTCCTTCTATCTATGAAATAGCATTGGGGAAAGAAGCTCAAGGACTCTTGCTAAGACAAACTGAAGTAAGATATTATAAAAAAAAAACAGATTGAGGGTTGTTATTAGTGCATGGAAGGTCTGGAGGCAGGCCGCTAAATTGATGGAAATCCCGAAAATTAATAGATATATCTCTCTTTGGCAATCCTCGATATTACACGCACATGCTAATGATGTAATTGCAAAAAAATTGAAAACAGCAGGGGTACAAACTGTTGGTGACTTTCTGGGGGATGGGACAGGCCATAGATTTTTGAACATACAAAACACTTTTGGAATTTCGAATAATGACTACTTTAAATTTATTCAAATTAATTCTATCTTAGGGTCCAATACCATCCCTCTTGAAACGGTCCCATTTATGGATGTCATTGATAGAAATTCTACTTGGATTGGAACTATATATGGCATACTCCAGGAGAAGCTTCCAAGCGATCCTGCTAGTGTTGAATCCTCATGGGTCGAAAAACTGCTTAATCCCAATATTGATATTGACATGAGTTTGGTTTTAATATCTCAACTGCTTTTATCCTCAAATCTGAAAGCACAATTATACAAGACAATTTTTAATCTGTATTTTACTCCTGCCAAGCTGTTTTTATGGGGTAAAAGAACAGACGATTCCTGCCCGAGATGCGGGATAGGGCCGGCTACTCTCCCACATATGTTTTCAGATTGCCCCACATTAACATCACTCTAAAATATGGTGTTAGGATTCTGGGAGGAGGTATTTGGACATAAGATGGCTTATTCTAGTACACTTTTTATTCTTGGATATGATAATACTTTAGGCTTTAGTCGTGAAGAAGAGGCATGTCTTTTTATAGGGACAGCTGTTTTTAGAATAATATTAGCAGCACAATGGAAAGATCCGCATCCGCCCAGCTTTCAGATGTGGTTAGCCAGATTTTTGGGGGTGTACAACCAAGAGAAAGCCATTTTTGCTACTAGAGCAATGCGGTCTAGAATCCTGGGGAAAAAAATCTGGGCACCAATTGCAGCTTGGGCGAATGGAGTTAGGCAACACTAAGAAGTCTGTATATTTTCCGACTTGAGCCGTTTTCTCTTTCTTATACTGTTTTGTATATTTCTTTTATGTATTCTTACTGTCATCATTGAGTATGTATTAATGTTTTTATACAAAGCTGCTATATTTATTGCTCGGCTTACTTGTTTATCTGTATTTATTGGAATTGCTAATAAACAAAATAAAAAAATAAAAAAAAATAATAATAATAATAATAATTTAAAATAGTATGACGTTGGGTCTGAGATGTCATAACTTGTCAAATATGTATACTGGTCTACATTTTAAAACTTCTTTGTAGTGGAGTTGGACAATGTTCCCACTATGTATAACTATAATGGGGACGTTGACCACTCGCTCTATGCAGAATATGATTACCATAATGGTGGTAACAGAACATGTCAGCATAATTAGCGTAATTAAGATATACATTTTCCGATTCAAACACAATATAATATTCTAATTCAGAAAGCATTAAATTCACAGAATCAACATTCCAATCATCTGATTGTAACCCCAGTACTAATACATCACCCACAGAAACTTTGAACACATATGGAATCTGCAGGGTCTCCATAGGACCGTATATATTGAAAGGAACCGTATCCAAAACAATTCCATCAGTTACTGGAACTGCTTACATTGGGCTTTGGTGTAGTAAAGCTTTTTAACTTAGGTTGGGTCTTCATATTCAGACCTGAAAAAAGCAAGGTAGGCTCTGTGCTGTTATCTCCTAAGCGACCCTCTACTGCCGGTAAATCGGGTGTTATCAGTGGGGATTTATCCTGGTTCGAAATAGAGGCAGGGTTCGCTGAGGAGGGACTTGAAGGTATTATTGAGATCTCCCGAATGTTTAGTTAATAAAGGAACCCACATGGCTGTTACGTCTTTGCAGTCCTGCGAAGCATCGAATCCCTTCTGTAAATCGTGTTCTAATTGAATATCGGTCCCTCCTGGACCTAGTTGGTCTGTGGACCTAATGAGAGAATCTTTTCTCGGATCTTTACTAAATAATCTGAACTCGATGTATTTGGGAGGTGGGTTCTTATGTCGCGTTTTTGAGCCTTTTACAAATTTTGCCACCAGGCGAGGCTTGACGGTAGGATCTCAGGAGATTCATTTCATGTTGGTTAGTCCTTATGATTGTGGCGGGTATAGAGAGGCTTATAGGGAGGGTGCAAGCCCCCACGAAACTAGTTAGGCCGCTTTTGCACCCTATCCTCCCCCTATCTGTCTCTAATAAGATACTTTGGAAACCCACCCACCACAATTTTCTTTTTTAAGTCCTTGATTAAAATATAGAACGTGAAATAAGGTGTAATAAGGTATAATCAATTAGCCAGTTTCTCAATCTGCTTCAGCCCGCTTAAAGCACCTCCTCAGATGTAGCAGCAGCTTTTCCTCTACATTCCTCCACCAGAAGCGCCCCAGCCTCTGCAGCTCAGCCTTAACTTCAGGGACTTCCAAAAGCCCAGGGACTTCCAAAATTCAAGAAACAGGGGGGAAAAGAGTTCCCCAGCACTCACGTAGCCCCAGCGCGGCGATCCGGAGGCGTCCACACCTCTACATTCCAAATCCTGTCCCCACCTGCTGCGAGAAATCCTGTATGAGGCAGCAGCGCAAGAAACGCACTTGAATCATTCTCCTGGTGTATTCCGCAAGAGTGCCCCAGCCCCAGCCTCCAAACTGCAGCATCTCTCACCCTCACCCGTGCTCCTGCAAAAAACCACCGTAACCGTTGCTCCATTGCTCCAGACTTTGTTGACCATCAGAATCGCCACCAGCCGCTCAGCTCCTCCCACCTTCAGTCACGGAGTATGACGGGAGCTCCTGTGACCATTGCGATCATGTATCTCATATTGACTACAATCACAGTCACACTTCTGTGATGGACGGGCCCTATACAGTTCCAAAATATCGTTGCTCTACAGCTACGCTGCACTTGTTGATTTAGACTTGTGTCCTCGAGAGGAACCCGTCTTCCTGTTATCGCCATGCCTGTGGGGGGAGGGGGTGGTTTAAGGGGGTTGGGGAGGCGAGGGTTTCTAATTTTATCTTTGTTTACCCGGTTTAATTTTCTCCTTTATTATATTTTGCTTTCGGACAATGGGACACATGTTCTTCACAACCAACCTAGAACTAAGCTCACAATGAGGGCTCTTTCTTATTAATACCTTTCAGTACAAAAAAGATTTTTGATTACATACTCAAACAAAAAGCGGACATCACTCTTTTACAAGAAACAAAATTAGACGCCAACCTTGCTGTGCCTCTTGAAGGCAACCAATTTACAGATGTAACTTACTCAGCAACTGTAGGGAAGAAAAACGTGGTACTGACATTGATAGTAAGGAAAGCCAGAGCAGAATTAACCTCATACTCTGCCGATAAACAAGGTAGATAGGTTATATAAAAATTCAAAAAGCAAAATTCTGTGTTCTATATAGAAAACATATATGCACCCACAAATAATGAATCAGAATTTTGGGAGGACCTAGCTGCCCACAACAAATCGATTCCAGAAACCGACACCCTGATAATTGCCGGTGATTTCAATCTCCCCTTAGATCCCAATCAAGACAAGAAATCCATATGTCAATTCAGGATAAACAAAGCACATAACGCTCTTAAGACCCTCTGTAGTAAATATAATATGATAGACAAATGGAGACTGCAGAATCCAACAGAAAGAGACTATACGTTTTACTCTTTTCTGCACAATTCCTATTCCTGTATGGACTACTTCCTAATCTCGGGTAAATTGACCACCAGCATAGATCAAACAAAGATAGAACCAAGGGTGGTCTTTGACCACTCATGCAATACACTTATTATTACAGACTCTACCTGCCCACTTAGAGAACCTCTATGGAGGTTCAATGACGATGTCTTCAGAAACCCACAAAATAAAAATAATTGATAAGGCGAACAATAATTATCTATTGGAAAACAAGGAAACGAGACCTCGCATCTCACCAGATGGAAGGTACTGAAATCCACATTAAGAGTAGTAATAAAAATTAGATCAAATAGGAATACAGAAGCTAATGCAAAACTACTGAGTTTAGAGAGGGATAAATCTAAACTGGAGAAGTTGCATGTATTAAAAAAAGACCCCCAGATCGTAAATAAAATGTTAAACAAAAAATATGAATACAACTAAATAATCAGCACCATAGCAGGGGTATGGATAAACCAACAGAAAAGTCTACGTCTATGTAAAGCCAATAAACCGTAGAAACCACCAGCCTCTTATCTAAAATTCTGAATTCAAGAGTTCACTAGTAATGCCATAAAAGATGATGCAGGTATTTTACCTACTAACCCACACAAGATTGGTGATTCATTTAAAGACTTTATGAATCTAATCTCAGTCTGCACCGTCTGAATTGTCAGAACTGGTAAAATTCTGTTGGGTTCCTCAGGAGCAGTACCCTCAAGAAGCCAACCTTCCAGCAGCCTTGACTCAAGCTTAACTGCACTGAGTATCAAAGTGGCTAGATGAGGGGAAAGGGAATTAGGGAGGGTACTGCGGGGAGGGAGACCTGCAACGAGACATTGTCCTTGATTAGCTTTCCTTTCGTGCTTAGTAAACTCTTTGACTATATTTAACATGGGTTAAACAATGACAACATACCTGTAAAAGAAAAGCAGGTTTCACTGGCAATTTATTTTCCTATAATTCTCAAGGATACAATGTTATGGCTAAACATCCATGTTTCAAAACGAAGCACACATTCATATAAAGAGCTACTTGGCTTTAGACACAATGTTTCCGTAATAATGTGCTTTAACCACTGTTGAATATCACAGTGGTACTTCCAACAACCTTTTTGCAATACAAAACACATTACATATGCTAATGAGGAAGATTAATATTCAAATGCCCAAAGGAGCGCTTCAGCGCTATGCATCAGAGTTCAAATATGCAAATGTCCAGGAAGCGCATCAGAGCGATGCACTGAGTCCAATATGCAAATGTTCAAAGAGCGCTTCAGCGCAATGTGACACAATGCCAAAGTCATCAGGTATGCACATCCCCCCAAGAGCGCTTCAGCCCGATGTGCCCAAAATGCCAGAGTCGTCAATATGTAAATGCCCAAAGAGCAGTTCAGCGCGATGTGCCAAGGTGCCAAAATCACCAAACATGAAAATGACCAAAGAGCACTTCAACCCGATATACAAAAATGCTAAAATCACCAAACATGTAAATGACCAAAGAGCGCTTCAGCGCGATGTACAAAGTGCCAAAATCATTAAACATGTAAATGACCAAAGAGCGTTTCAGCACGATGTACAAAGTGCCAAAATTACCAAACATGTAAATGTTCAAAGAGCGCTTCAGCGCGATATGCAGCTTTCTTTCAAAATGCAAAATAACAAAAACAGTAAATACCTAAATACAGCACGTAATTCCTTTCACGATACTGTTGGGTAAGAAAGGAACGATCCTACCTGATTGTAGCTGAGAGAGGATCTACAACCTGGGAAAAGAAAACAGAAGTCTCCTTGCTGCAACTGGAATCTTCTTTCAGAAACCGGAGAACAGGAACAGCTGCTGCTCAAGCTAAGGGTTCACAATAACCAGCAATGAGAAGAGGGTGTGGCCCCTATTTAAAGGGCTCAGGAAGAAGCTTCCAGATTCCAGCTCACAGGTAAACTACTGGAGCTGAGAAGGGACAATAGGCCTTGATAACATCATAGTCTGCAACAAGCATTGGCAGAGACAAATGGCAAAGTCACAACATTGGTAAAAACAATAGAAAACAGTATACAGGTGAACGACAAGGTGCACCAGGAAACTGACGTAGCAGTATCATGACCTGAATAATAAGAAATATTTAGATGAGATATCACTCAACACTCTAACTGACCAAGAAATGACCTCCATTAATGGCCCTATTACTCTGCAAGAAATTGATAACGCCATTGAGAAAATCAAAAAGTTGGGAAGGCCCCAGGCCCTGATGGTTTCAACGCTTTTTTTAAAAACATTTGCTGTCCAACTAAGACAACCACTGCTAAATCTATACGGGCAGTCTGCATCCTCTGGACAAATAACAGGTACACCGGCAGAAGCCATCATAACAGTCATACCTAAAGAAGGTAAAGATCCTCCCCTCACCAAAAATTATAGACCAATCTCCCTAATAAACCTAGACTGTAAATTATATGCTATGATTTTAGCTAATCAGGGTCAAAAACAGATCCCTAAACTTATCCACCCTTCCCAGGTAGTCTTCCTCAAACACAGACTCTCTAGTAATAATACCAGGATATTCTGCCATGCAATTCAAAAGGCAAAACTAACTACTTTCACGACAGTAGCTATCACACTCGACGCAGAAAAAGCTTTCGATAAGGTAGACTGGGTATTCCTATGTGTAACACTTAAAAAGTTCAACTTTGGCAATACCTTAATACATATGATCTTGGCTCTTTACCATGACCCGAAGCTAAAGTTAGAGCAGGGAGCGCTAGTTCCTCTTGCCTCTCATTAAAACAAGGAACTAGACAAGGATATCCCCTATCCCCATCATTTTTCCTGCTGGCGATTGAACCATTCCTTTGTCACCTGAGGGAGAACCAGGATATTATAGGCATAGATTTTGGTAATACTATATTTAAAGTGGCTACTTATGCAGACAACATACTGGTTGTATCAAAAGATGCTGACACGGCTATCCGACTCTTATGAATGTGATACAAGAATTTTCAGAGGTCTCAGGCTACACACTAAACGAGGACAACCAAGGACAAGACAGAAGTCAAGCTACTTAACAACCAAGGGGACAAGGAAATAATATGAGACACAGGTCTGGCGTGGCAACCAGGTATGATTAAATATTTAGGCCTGGAATTAAGTAACAACCTTATCACTATCAACAAGAGGGTCACCTTCAAGCTCCTCCTCCACGCGCACAAAGCTCTCCACAACACCAGCCCAGCATACCTCAACAGACGGCTCAGCTTCTACACCCCCACCCGCCAGCTCCGCTCCACATACCTCGCCCTCACCACAGTCCCTCGCATCCGAAGAACAACCGCCGGCGGCAGATCCTTCTCCCACCTCGCCGCCAAGACCTGGAACACCCTCCCCACAAAACTACGGCAGACCCGAGACCTACTGGCCTTCAGAAGACTCCTCATGACCTGGCTCTTCGATCAGTAGCAGCACCCCTCCCCCCCCCAGTACTTGAGACCCTAACGGGTATGTAGTGCGCTTTATAAGTGTATTGATTGATTGATTGATTGATTGATACACTGGAAGAGAATGAAAATATAATTTGTTTAAATCATTGAACTACTGAATGGATAGTCACCAAAATTTCTATCTTGGTGGGGTAGGGTAGAAAGTATTAAAATGATGATCACCCCCCTCATCAGCTACTTAATTAGTATGCTTCCAATGATACTATCAGAAGACTTCCTTAGGAAAGTTGACAAGGCTCTTAATACATTTCTATTGCAAGGGAAGAAATCAAGAATCTCATTAGTGAAACTCAAGCTAGCTAAATGCAAAGGAGGGGTAGGTCTACTTAACTTTAGAACCGACCAAACGGCCTTTCTATGCAAACAAGGGGCGGCTTGGTTTACCGAAAACTCAGTATATCGACTTCTATGGCTGGTGGTAGAAAAAAACCTCATCAAAGACATCCTCCTTCCAGCATTTATGACATTGAACACCTAAATTCTACCTCATTCTAAATACATTATCCAAAATACAAAGCAAGCACTTTCTTGCTTAGATGTACACTCCAATATCAAGTTAGGTGCCTCAAACATGGCAGCCAATATGGTACAACCCTGAGACAAAAATAGATGGCAAACTAACATTCTGGTAGGACTGGTCACAAAGTGGCATAAACTTGATCAAAGACCTGTATGACAATGCCTCGCCTAAGACCTTCGCCAATCTAAAAACAGAGAGAAGACTGATTGAAATAGATTTTTATAAATTCTATGTCAGGACTGGAGGCAAGGATTTTGCCTTCTCTCTTCACTTTATTAAAACAGCAGCCATTCAAAACAAAAAAACTACATTTCCCATGAACGCTAGGGAAATCTGTAGTCCAAAAAAATGTCCAATCTGGAACTGTCCTAGGTCCTCCAATCAGGTTACTCAGGCGTCCACATAGTCTGCTGTCACTGGCCCTTCCTCCTCTTTCTTCGCTGCTGTGCAGCCCAGATAAGTGTTTTCCTCATTACTCTGTGTTTTGCTTGACTGTGTTCTTTATTGTTTCCACATTATAGCTGTTGCCTTTTTCACTCGTGTTTTGCACGTTGTTGTTGCGGCTTTGTGTGTAGATGGTTTCATTTTATCCATATGGGTGTTTGACGCATCTCGCACTGAGACGGTTTATTTTCTCTTGACTTAGTGCGCATTTTACTCGGAGGTGGCGTGGCAGGTTTTCTCGCTTGGGAACATACTCGCAAGACCGCCGCTCCCGCCTCCGCGCTCTACGTTGTTGTGGTTTGCTCTTGGACGAGTACCGCGTTATGGTTGTTGGAGCCGCGGGAGTGTTCCCAGCTCCTACATGGCTCGTCTGGTGCCTTCGCGGTCCTCCCACCGTCAGGGTGCATGAGAGGTGCTGTGTTACGGAGCGCGCATTCAAATCCTGAAGGGTTTGTGCGACGTGCCGTAGTTGCGAGCTCTGGCCTGAGGAGGTGCCTCGCTGAGGAGTATGTGAGCGCGATCGAGCCGTTTACTATTTCCCAGGCCGATCCGCTTTCAAGCTCTGCTTGGCATATAAAGCGGCATCAGCATCCTTTTTCTCACATGCCCTTTTTGGGGCCTGTATTGAGTGTCTTTAAGCTCCGTGAGCACTTGCCCCAGGCCAGTTTTGTGTATGCTGTATTTTTTCTGAGGCACCAGACACACGTGCCCAGAGTTCGCACTTTGGTTTAAATCTCGAGTTCACTCGCCTGCGAGTAAAGGCTGACGCCCAGCCCCCATAATAGACTGGGTTACCTCAGTCAGGTCTGCCCCCCAGACTTTTCAATTTTAAACTCATCTCTGTACTTGTTTTTTTACCCTCATAGTATCATGGATTTTGGCTAGGAGGATGACTCCCAGGGAGGGGACAATGCCCTGACCGACCTCCAGTGGGACGATGAGTTTTACGAAGCGGTGGATGCTTCAATTTATAGAGCAGTGGGTGAGGCTATGACCCCACTGGAAGAACAGCTGATGCAGAAGATTGATCAAGCGCTTGCGTGCCTAACCAGCCTCCCTATGGTCCCTGCACCTCACATGGCTCCTCTAGACCCCTCTCCTCCCCCGGCCAAACGTGGACACCATGCAGGAATGGACCTCATTGCTTTTGACCGGCTTAAGCAGGCCTTTTTGGCTGCCCAGCCAGGTTTGCCAGCAGGGGATGCGCTACCTCTTCCCCAGGACACTGCAGGGAATTAAGACGGTGAGCCCGGACCTTCCAGGCCCAGGCAGAGACCACCACTCTAGTCAGGGCAAGGGAGGTACATGCCAAAGATAACCCCTGCTCACCCCCTTGGTAGCTTGGCACGAGCAGTCAGGCTTATCCCGGAGGCAATGCGTAAAGCATTTGCGCACGCACACATCAACAACATCCCAGGCACATCACAAAAGGAACTCCACACAAGGTTATATCAAATATAGCCTTTGTATTCTCATAACACATCAGAATAGTACTAACATAATATACATGGTTCCACCTGGCACTAGGTCATATTTACAAGGGATTATTTACACCTGACAGGGCCCACTGGACCACTGTCAGAACCATCACAAAGCGAATTTAGTAAAAGTAAGACATATCCTAAACGTACAACCAGTAATCACTGGTAACCACTGAACTCAGCATCATCCTGTAACATAACTACATTATGCACAGTATCACAATAGGCGCGAATTACATTCTGCACCAACCTCACCATCATATACACATTATGCAATCATCTCATAAGTCTAAACGCATTAGACCCTAACCTTCTAAGCATACTCACATTAGGAAATAATCTCAGTGGAACATAATCTCACTAGCATAAACCATAATATGCAAAACAACCTCATAATCATAAAAGCCACATTTAGAGGTATCAAAACAGGGAGCGTAAATTATACTAAACAAATCACATTTCCTAGCACCACATAAATCACATTAGGGCCTGGCCCCCTATTAACCTAACAGTCCCCCTGGCCAACTGGCCATCTCAAAAGGGGCTCAAATGCCCTCTGTCCCAAAGTCAGGGTGCGCAATTTTGCGCAGGCCTAAACGTGGCAGCTGCCCACTAATTGCTGGGCAGCTGGGAATATCAAATGAGGGCCTCAACGGAGCAGCTGGCACTAAGTGCTGCGTAGCTGTGAATGAAGGAAAGGCCTGGGCACTGAAGGTACCCTCTGAATCTATGTGCAAAACGTTGCAGCTGCCCGCGCTGGTGCGGTGCAGCTGAGGATCAACAAAATAAAGGGGCTTTGGCACATCTGTGCCTCTTCAGCCCCACTGGGCTTCTCTAAGTCGAATTGCCCCCAAAACGCTGCAGACATGGCACTGGCGCTACACAAGCCCCCACTTGGGCTCTGTGAGCCCAGAACTGCCTCTGTCTAGCGGGGCAGGTGTGAGCACCGACAATGTGCCCTGAAGCGGGCACCAATAATGCCCGTGGGAGCCCCACAGGGCTCTCTCAGCAAAACATGCTCCCTTGTTGGAGCGGCCCGCAACGGCGGGTCCGCTCAGGCACCAACTGTGCCTCACTACTCACTGGGGCTTTTTATTTACACAAATAGGCCAATAACGTTGGAGCGGCCCGCAACGGCGGGTCCGCTCATGAAAAAAAGATGCCTGCAATGTATCCCACCCAGCCCGCACTCACCGGGCTGCCTCGGGGATTCCTGGCTTCTCCGGCTGCTCCTCTCTCTGCTGGCGCTCGCGGGGCTCTCCCTCACTCACGGGAGCCCCACGCAGGCAGGCCGCCATGATCAGGGAAATCATCCCCACTTCACCCGGGCCCCCTCCTGGGACCCGGGACATTGCTCTGGAGCCGCGAGGCTCCGGACGGCGTTTTAAGCGGCGGGCGGGACTTCCTGTGCATGTCCTGCCCAATGCCAGGCAACCTCGCCTGACTCTTGGTTTGCGGTGCGGGCCGCGTCGGTCATCTTCTTTGCGGGCAATACGGGGTAGGCTCCCGTTAATTAAATATGCAAAAGCGGGGTGGGCACCCGCGTTTCTCAATCACTAAGATATAAGGCCGACAATGAGGGGTAGGCCTCCTAATTTAAAATATAGAGCGGGGTGGGCTCCCGTCATTAAAAATGAAAGTATACACGGGGTGGGCACCCGCATCGATGGCATAATGGGGGAATCCCTGCGCTGGGGATTCCCCCCCAGCAGCGCTGTGCAGCCCGGGGCAGCGAAGCTCCAGCGCCCCAGGGGAATCCAAGTAAAGAGCTCCTTCTTCCTGGGGGAAATACAAATAAAGCGCTCTTCAGGGGCTAGGAGCCACAGCTCCTTTAGAAAAAGGTTCAGGAGAGGTTTCAGGGGCATAGCTGGGCCCAGGGGCCAGCACACAGGGCCCTCCAGCAGGGAGGCAGCCCCCATGGCGGTTCCTCCTGGGCCCCAGCAGCAGCAGGTCCCCCTCCGTCAGGAACAGCACACCAGAACAGGACTGAACATTTTCATGGGGTCACAGCCCCTATATTTATATTACAAAATCCCATTGTGTCACAGCACAGGGCTTGGGGATACCAGTCAGAACTGGTTTAGGGGGGATTTGGAGCACTTTGTTTTGCCCAGCTCCTCTCCCCTTTGTCAGGTGGGGGCAAAGTGATCAGACACACCACAGGGGGCGGAGCCAGCATTGTACTAGGGACGCACCATCCTATTCAGAGTCAGGGGATTTCTCCTCCCACCACTCTCAGTTCAGGTGTCCCATTCAGCCTAGCTCTGACTCATCCTGCCCCTCCTGGAGCCACCCACACCTCTCAGCTCCTGTCAATCACAAGCCAGACATGCAATTCACATCAGGCAGGCAGACACATAGCACACAGAAATGCCAACTTCTAAAAGTGGCATTTCTCCACCAGTCACCATAAATCTGTGCACACCATTGCACAGCATTTATCCTCAAGGGTTCATACATACTAAACTTGACCCTGCACTCCTTTCATATCAGGAATTACCATGGACACTCATATCCCCCATGCATTCCTATGGGAGGGCAGGCCAATTTCACCACAAGCACTCAGAGAGTGCACGCACTTTACACTGGGACACAGTGCTAAAGTGCCCAGAGGCCTAAAACCACTACCACTATGTCAGAGCTTAAGGCAAAAAGTTCAGGGGTGAACCTACCAAAAAGGGCCAAGTCCAACACCCAGCCTTTCTACACCACCTACTGACGCCTCAGATATGTTTGACCCGGATGAAATAATCCATCCACACTTCTCTGACTGGGCCCCAGCAGATAAGGTAGCCGAGTACGTGGCTATGCGTATTAGGAAACCCTTGGAGAAGGAGGCTCGTAACTGCCTCCGGGCACAATGCCCTAGACCTTCCTTAGAAGGTAAGGTCGCCCTTACTCCAGAGATTGATGCCCGCATGGCGACTTTTCTCCAGAAATTCATGAAGGACCCCTAGAAGGGATAGATCCTGGTGGGCTTGTCAGGGTAAGCTTCTTGACGTGTTAGGCCCACTGACAAAAATTCTTGACATGGCTGAAGAAGTCAAGTCGTCAGGTTCGATTATCTCCCCTGACTCCCTTTCTGGGTGGGCGCAGAGAGCCATCGTGTTCTTGGGCAACGCAAACTGTGCCCTATCCACAGAGCATTGCCGCTCTTTACTGATCAAGGTGGACACCAAGCTCTGGGATCTAGCCGATTCAGAGGCCGGAGCAGTGGCCCAGGGAGGTCTTTTTGAAGACTCATTCATTATGGGTTTTCTGAGGGGCCGATCGATGTAGGGGCCTCTTGACCGGCTGCGGCCCCAATCAACAGCCTAGAGGGCAAGGCTCCAACAAAGGCCAATACCAGGACCAGTCCCGTTTTGGCAACTTATACCCTGCAAGGGGTCGCCGCGGCAAGGGACGAGGTTACCGAGGAGCTACAGCCTCTTCAACTGGCGAGTGTCCTCCCTTCTTCCCATTTAAAAATGGGGGGGAGGCTGGGGAAAATTTTCCAGGCACGGACTTCTGTCACAGGGGACCCGTGGGTTTTACAAACCATTCAGGGCTTCCACATAGAGTATCTAGGGGATCCCTTACAGTGGGTCCGACCCTTCCTATCCAATTTTCCCAACAGGACGCTTCTTTGGTAGACCAGGAAATCGCCTTCCTCTTAGCCAAAGGAGCAATAGTTCCATCTTCGCTTCACCCAAGGGGTTTTGTCAGCAACTTGTTTCTGGTAGACAAGACAGATGGGGGCAAGCGTCCCGTTATCAATCTAAGCGAATTCAACGATGGAAGGCATCCATCTTCTCTGGGATGTTTTACGCCCTTCAGACTGCATGGTTCATCTGGATCTGAAGTACGCTTACCTGATGATTCTGATTTTTCCCCCCCTCCGACGATTCCTCCAGTTCTTATGGCAAGGTCAGACTTTCGAGTTTGCCTCACTCCCATTCGGCCTGTCATCGGCCCCTTGGTGTTTCACCAAGGTCCTCAAGCCGGTGGTAGAGTGGTTGAGAGCTCGGGGACTACGTATGATTGTCTACCTCGACGATCTTCTCACTATGGATGCATGTCCCCTGCAACTTCAACAACATCTCCAGATGACAGTGAATCTTCCCCAGAGTTTAGGGTTTGTCATCAACGAAACGAAGTCAATGCTCTCGCCTTCACAATGTCTGACATTTCTAGGTTTTGTGATCAACTCAAGGTCCTCCACTCTCAGCCTCCCAACAAGGAAGATCTCAAAGATCCACCACAAATTAAGGCAGGCTCTCGTTAGGAGTCAGGTATCACTCAGGGATCTCGCTCGAATAGTGGGACTGCTCTCAACCTCTCTCCAAGCGATTTTCCCGGGACCTCGTCATTATCGCGCCTTGCAACGTCTCAAAGCACTCTATCTGCGGAAGGGGTGTCCCTACTCCCACAAGGTGGTCCTTTCCGAGGAAGCCCGGGAGGAGATCCAACGGTGGCTACAACACATGGAAGCCTGGAACAGTCGAGCAATCTTTGGTTCTGCTACAGACTTAGTCATAGAGTCGGATGCCAGCACAGTAGGTTGGGGAACCAGGTGCGGCGATTTTTCTACAGGTGGGTTGTGGTCTCCAGATGAATGCAGATTACATATCAACTGTCTAGAACTCCTGGCAGGCTCCTTCGCAGTGCGCTGTTGGACGAGAGAGTCCAATCAGTCTTCAGTTCTTCTAAGATGGACAACATTTCCGCAGTCCGCTATATCAACCATTTGGGAGGAACGAGGTCCAACGCCCTCTCCGATCTGGCCGCCAGTTTCTGGCAATACTGTCTGGATCACCATGTGTCGGTGACAGCGGAGTACCTCCCCGGGCAGGAGAATTTGGGAGCGGATTTTCACTCCCGCAACTTCACGGATTCCAGTCTGTGAAAGCTGAGCACAGATATTTTTCAGAGGTTGAATGACCTTTGGGGACCCTTTTCAATAGACCTGTTTGCCTCGAGGCTCATTCACCAACTCCCCCGTTTTTACAGCTGGAGACCGGACCCCTTGGCAGTGTCCGCGGATGCCTTTCTCCATAATTGGAGCATGGAGAGGGGATCTCCAATCCTACTCCCCCTGTTTCCAAATCTTCTTCTCAACCCCGACCGAGTTCCTCATCCTTTAGTTCTGCAGAAACTCGTTACGACTTGTAGTGTGGCAGATTACCGGAGACGCTGGGAAGTCCCGGGCCTTTCCTGCAAAAGCTGAGGAACTCATGTCTAAAGCGTGGGCAGACAGTTCTGTCAAACGTTATAGATCCGCTTGGGGCAGATGGTCCAGTTGGTGTATGCAACGGAGTATCAATCCCTTGGACTCAGATATAGTGTAGATCCTGAATTGTTGGGCCCATTTAGCCTCTAGCGGCCTTCCCTACAGGACTATTAACACTTTTTGTTCGGCTATATCAACTGGACATTTGCCACTTAATAATACCCCTATTGGGGAGCATCCTCTTGCCTGCAAGCGTCTCTGGGGCATTAGGCTTTCCTTGCCCCCAGAACCTCGGTATTCAGCATTATGGGATGTGAATCAGGATCTTAACTTGTTTTTATCCTGGCAACCTAATAGTTTTTTGTCAATGAAAGAGCTGTCGGCCAACTTGGCGATGTTACTTTGTCTGATTTCTTGTAGACACGTGTCCGATGTTGGAGCTCCGGACATCACCTCCACGATTTTTACCCCATCTGGAGTGACCTTTGCATTGCAAAGACAGACTAAGTGTCATACCAAAGTGATCTCTTATCCAGAGTTCCCGGACTCTCCCACGTTGTGTGTGGTCCGCTGCTTGAAAGCTTATGAAGAGATGACTGAAGAATTCAGGCCTCCAGGGGTACGCCAACTTCTCATTGGTCTCGGCAAACCTTTCAAGGCTGTCTCCTCTCCTACCATTGCCTGGTGGGTCCGGTGGGTTATGCAGGAACCAGGCATAAGCCTCAAAGATTTAGTAGCGCACTCAGCTTGAGGAACAATGGCCTCGAAAGCATTTGGCTGGTGTGCCTGTTTGGAGGATTTCCTTAACGCGGCTGATTGGTCTTCAGACTCTACCTTTAAGAGGTTCTACTTCAAGCCATTGCTGGATATGGCTCACCTCGTGGTGAGCAAGCTTTGAACTAGCATAATCCTCGTCTCCAGTCCTGACATAGAATGAAAAATTTCCTAGCTATCGTAACAGAAAGTTTCAATTCTATTAAGGACTCGGAGGCGAGGATTATCCCGTCATAGGGATTGCTAGAGGATGTCCCACCCCGTACTACAGTAAGTAAATCAGTTTGGACTCTGTTTCCATGGAAGATGTGTCTTCTTCGTCATTATTTAATGCCAATGTTGCTGTTTTATTGCTGACTTGTTGTTCTTAGATCGACCCTTAAACTGTTCTGACCATTGATTCATGGTTTTTGTTACATCTGCCTCATTGTACTATGCCTGGTTTCATCAGATTCCTTTTGTGAATTAATGATGCCTTTGTCCTCGTAGGTTCGGATGCAACTAAACAAGATGCATGAAGAGTTGTTACCGGCTGACTACGCGCGAAGAAAGAGGAGGAAGGGCCAGTGACGGCAGTCTATGTGGACGCTGGAGTTACCTGATTGAAGGACCCAGGACTGTTCCAGATTGGACATTTTTTGTTTGACTACAGATTTCCTTAGGGTTCATGGAAATGTAATCTTGTTGTTTTGAATGGCTGCTGTTTAATAAAGTGAAGAGAGAAGGCATAATCCTTTCCTACAAGCCCTTAATAGAATTGAAACTTTACGTTAAGATAGCTAGGAAATTTTTCATTCTTGAAACTTAAAGTTCAGATTTCTAAACTACCTATAATGCCAATCTGTCCTTCACTACCCTCCAAGCTATCCCAACTTATTAAAGGTGGACATATGGTATCAAAATTATATAAACTACCCCTACCTGAACCACGTAAGACCCAAATGGAAAATGATAGGAAATGGGAGGAAGAACCCAACTCTAAGACAATTGGTTCTCACTGGAAACACATACACCTGACACCCTTCAGAAACAAAATCTCTCCTGCACTCTCTCAAACAAAATATATTGGGCCAGATGTATCAAAGGGTTTTTCCCATTCTGTGTCTATGGGAAAATGTGTTCATACATATGGCCCCTTATCATTAATAGGGCCAATTGGACGCCATCTAGACTACATAAGACTATCCTTATTCAATAGGCCCTTTGTTGGAATTGTAGTTCGCAGGAAGGTGACTTAGCACATATACTAGTTAATTGCTTGATTCTGCAAACCTTCTGGGTTAACCCCAGACAGGGGGTAAAAGGGGAAAGGCATACAGCCTGCAAAAGTAGGCCAGGTGACCCGTCAATAGATAAAGGGGCCCACATGAACAATGCAGTGGATATGGGGAATGGCCCCACTAAACCAAGTCAGGTGTTCCCAGACCATAAGAGGAATTTCAAGATATGCATAACAGTGATAAGTGTTTGGTGCGGCAACAGCAGTATTACCTGGGATAAACACCCATGAGTATCTAAGTATACACTCCATGTGTAACGCCCCACACTTACCTCATCTTGGGTGAAAACTGAAGCAAATCATGAGGCCCATTTAAGATTCCCTCTAATGTTTCCGCGGGATGTCATTATATTCCATTGGCTTCTCTTTTCTTTTCGTTTTTCCTTTCCTTTCTTTTTTTTGATACTCAATTTGATTGATTTTTGAAACAGAAGTAGATAGAAAACCAGCAGTAAACAAATACATTAGTGTACAGCAAATGTATGGCATCATTGCACTATCACATGACCACCCCCAGGAAAGGCACGGAGTGATAAGGAGGACAAAGTAAAATCTTATATCAAGCCTACGGAAACCTAATTGCAATGCCAGTCGTCTAATACCCCCAACCATTTGCCCCAGATTTTGCGGTATTTCGCTGGACATCTCCTGGCTTTGTACATGATCTATTCTTGTGCTGTGCACCAGTCCACTCCCTTACGCCATTTTGCCATGATGGGCGCAACAGGGCTCAACCAATTAACCGCAATGTCTCTCTTGGCCACCATCATGGCAGTGTTCAGAAAGAGTTTGTCAGCTCTGGACCCGTCCAATCCCTCGGCAACCCCCAGATGCACATTCAGTGGCCTATGCGGGATCTCTCAGCCCAGGACCTCCATGAGTTGTTTTTCTATGGAATCCCAAAAACGTGCAATGGCAGGGCAGAGCCATACCATGTGAAAGAAATCAGATCGTTGCTGATTACAGCGGGGGCACAAAGCGTCTGGCCTTAGCCCTGCGCTATGGAGGCGCTTTGGTGTGAGATATGCGGCATGGAAGTACTATATTCGAACTAGACGGAGCATCGCGGAAGTGGTGATTGTTTCGGGTGTCATCAGTGCGTCCCTCCAGTCCTCCTCCTCCAGGGGGCCGATCCATCCCTCCCATTGGTCCCTGAGTCAGTGTAATGCGGTGGGATTTTTCTTTGTTAAGGAGCGGTAAATTCAGGAAACCCCGCCTCTTCCCAGGTCACCTGTCATGATTTGGGCTTCGGGTGGGCTGTATTTGGGCAGCAAAGCACCATCTGATATGTGGGTGCGGAGGGCATGCCGCAGTTGCAAATACCTTTCGAACTGGGCGGGTTGTAGAGAATACCGGGTTTGTAGGTCTTGAAAGGTGCGTATATGGTCGCCCCCCATCTGTCCCCAAGTTGCGAGATGCCAATAAGATCCCATGCCCTGAATCCTTCCAGGTTGTTAACCTTGTGGAGCCAGGTGCCCTGCCAGAGCAGTGTCTATTGAGTTAGCTTGCTTGACCATTGAGTGTGTCTTAGAGAGGTGCGCCAGGCCAGGAGAACCCCCTGCGTCACTGTGGGCAGGGATCTGGGGATAGCTTCTCCGTACATCATCCCTTGGATCTTAGGTAAGCCCAGGGCATTCAGTTCCACTTTGTACGCTGGGTCCGACCAGCCACCGTTGAACCAGTCGTGTATAGTGAGCAACCGGGTTGCTAGGTAGTAGAGGTATAGGTTGGTCATGCCAATTCCTCCGTCGAAGGGTGGGATCCGGCATTGGGCCAGAGCCAGGCGAGGTCGCCGACACCCCCCTCAGAGGAATATGGTAGACAGGCTGTCCAACTCTTTGAACCAGGTTCGTGAAAAACAGGAAGGGTGTATTCTGAAGTATATATAAAAACCTGGGTAATATCATCGTTTTGAACAGGGCTCTTCTGCCCAGGGGGTTCAGCGGCAGCGCCTGCCACCTGTGGAGGTCAGCACGGGCTCTCTTCACCATTGGGGTCACATTAAGCAACGAAGCAAGGTCAGGAAGGAGGGCGACCCAGATCCCAAGATATTTAAAGAACTGCCTCCTGATGGGTATCATAGATTGCCAGTCAAAGCAGTCTTTCGAAATGTGGAGGGGAACTAAGACAGACTTGGCAGAGTTTAAGCGCAGGCCGGAGGCCTGCCCAAAGAGCTGTAACACCCGGAGGCAACGGGGTCCAGATTGGGCTGGTTCGGCCAGAAAGGGTAGAACGTCATCCGCATAGAGAACGATTTTATCCTCCTCCGAGCCAGGCCATTTCCATCCCATAATCCGCTCGTCAGACTGAATGAGGCAAGCCAGAGGCTTCATCGCCTAGGCAAATAGGAGTGGTGAGAGGGGGCATCCCTGCCTCGTGCCCCTCCTAATAGGGAAGGGCCTTGACAATACCCCGTTACCAAGCACGCGTGCCTATGGCCTGTTGTTTAGTATCTTAACTAGTTTGCAAAAGTGCCGCCCCAATCCCAATTCCGTCAGCACCACCCCCAGGTACCGCCAATCTATGGAGTCAAAAGCTTTCTCAAAATCGATGAGAAGAAGCGCTAGGTAAGGGGTCAGTGACTGGCGGTTAGCTAGGGCCAGATGGAGGCACCTGAGGCAGTGTCTAGTACCTCTAGAGGGCATAAAGTCGCATTGGTCGGGGTGGACCAGTTTGGCTAGATATGGTCTTAGGCGATTAGCTAAGATCAAGGAGAAAACTTGACCTCCGAATTAATAAGAGAGATGGGGCAGTGCGCAGAGGGAGGCTGGGACTTAGGGATCACCACAATGGTGGCAGCATCCACTTCAGACTGAAATAAGCCGTTGTCAACTGCCTCAGCGTATACCTCTAGGAGGTGAGGAACTAGTGTGTCCCGGTAGGCAGCGTAGTACTCCTGTGGGAGTTCATCCGGCCTAGGGGTCTTGCCAGAAGCAAGGCGGGATATGGCATCATTAATCTCCTCCTGAGTAATGGGGAGGTCTAAGTCCGCTGCTTTGGCTGTGCTGAGGCGCGGTAGAGAGATATGTTCCTGGTGAAGCAGTTCCGGGAGTGAAAGGCTCGGGAGCTGCGCCGTGTAAAGCGTAGAGTAGTAGGTGGCAAAACATTGAGCAATCGCCATGGGTGAACGTTGACTAACGCCGTCAAGGGCCATAATTTCTGGGATTATGCGGTTGGCCAAGGGGTATGTGGCCAGCCGATGAAGGATCTTCCTGTTCTTGTCCGCACATCCATATATTCTAGCTACAGAGGACCTCCATAGTAGCCTGGCAGCCTCAAGGGAGGCCTGTTTGATCTCGTCACCTCAGAAGTGTAAGTCACCTGTCTTGCGAGTCAGTTCGTTGCTCCGGCGTTTGGGTGCTCAGGAGGGCAGCTTGGGCCTCCAGGAGGGTAACCTGGGAGTCCTGTGCAAGCTGTGTATCTTTTAGCTGGCCTTTGGCAAAGCCGCGAATGGTGGCCTTGCTAGCTTCCCACAGGGTGTCCGGAGAGGAAACGGAATCACAGTTAGTGGCAAAATACTGTTTGAGTTCTTTGCCCACCGATTTCTTGAAGTCCTTATCTTGGTGGAACCACGCGTTCAGTCTCCAGATTGGACGAAGTGTGTCCGGGGAATCCCCCACTCCCATCGCCAGAGGCGAATGATCAGATATACCTCTAGGGAGTATGGCAATGTCTCTAATTTTCCGGCAGTCAAGGGCAGGCATGAAAATGTAGTCCAGTTGCGCATGTGTGTAGTGCGTGGCTGAGGTGTGCGTGTATTGTTTGGTCTGGGGGTGTCAGACCATCCAAGTGTCACAAACCCCTGAGGTGGTCGCCCAATTCATCAAAAGGTTAGCATGGTTGGTTCTGGAGGTGGACGGGGTGTTGGCAGTGTCAAGGGCTGGGTTCATAACCGCGATAAAGTTGCCTCAGATTATTGTCATCCCGGAGGGCAGAGAGGTAATGTGGCCTGCAGTGCGTTTGAGGGTGGGAATGAGCAGTGATGGGGGGAGTATACGGACAATAGGTTAAGAGCAGTGTCACCTATGGTATCCTCTAGAACTAAGAAGCAGCCCAGGGGATCGCTACTGACTTTGATCAACACAAAGGGGAGGGTGTGCCGCATGAGGATCGCCACGCCTCTTGACCCTCGGTTGAATCCCGAGCGCCAGACCCTGTCGTAGCCGTACCGCGCCAGGAAGGGGCAATTATTGCCTATAAGGTGAGTTTCTTGGCGCAGCAATATGTCGGCTGCTTGGCGTTGTGCGTAGCGCAGGACAGCTGTTCGTTTGACTCTGTCCAGCAGCCCATTAACATTCCATGATATTATACGAAGGAGCTCCCTACTGTTGTGCATGTCTGTCATGGTGGGTAAAAGTGTGAAAGAGGGTCATAGAATGGGCGCAGAGCGTGGGTGGATTGTCTTGCCTGTTTGGGACTATGGGAGCACCGCTGCGGCTCGGGTTGTGCGTGCGTGTGCCATAGGGCTGAAGAGGGATGCTGGTATAACGAACAAGGTGCGTTAACAAAAAACGGGACAACGGTCGCCCCTCTCTTCCCTACCCCCACCCCCTCCCTATACTTCAGGAACTGAAGCATCTGTCGGCCCTAACAGTTAATAGAAGAAAAGGAAATAACCAAACTGAAACGCTTGGGTATGAGCATTCGTGGAGGACCCCTCCTCATATAAGGATACTCATATCGATAAACAACAACAAAAATTTTAAGGGGGGGGTCCAAGGGAAAAAAATATTTACCGACCCTGCGGTTTCCAATCCCTCTACCTTGTATGCAATAACAACATAAAGAAAACCAGGGTCAAAGTCAATGAGCCTTTACACTTTGTACATAAGCATCCTAAGAAATGAGGGAGAAAAACAGAAAGGGAACAGTATCGTTGGTAATGAAACCCATCAGCCACTAAAAATAGCGTACATCATCATTTAGGATTCAATCATACACTTCCCTCCAAATCACGAGGGCTGTATAATGTATGAACAAAGAAGAAGAATTAAATTCTAATCTTTAGGTTTTTCATGATGTCGCTAAACACAAGTTTAAGTGGGGTTGATGGTCTAAGCAGTTTGACAAAATAGCTGCCTATGTCCTAAATACGGTCTACATGTTTCAGCCTTACGATTGGAAGACAATCAGGCTTTCGTCAGGACCAGAATAAACATGCTACTGCTGTACTGAACGTGTAATCCAAAAAATGAAAATATGCTAAACCTACTTGAATGCATGTTCTCAAACACTCCCATATATACGTGGAGTAATTGCCAAATCCCCTCAAAGTACGGGGACTCTCCTCACCTCACCTGGCATCCGCTCAGATAAATGAGGCCCCGCTCTGTCCGTCGGTACCTCCGGCTAAGGCTGAAACATGTAGACCGTATTTAGGACATAGGCAGTTATTTTGTCAAACTGCTTTTGCACTGTTTTTTAGTCTCATCACTTGGTCAGTTATTAATAAAATGTTTGTTCTGACCATCTAGATGTTTTTAACATTTGCACTCACTGGTTTCATTTTTATGCACTGCTTAGACCATCAACCCCACTTAAACTTGTGTTTAGCGACATCATGAAAAACCTAAAGATTAGAATTTAATTCTTCTTCTTTGTTCATACATTATACAGCCCTCGTGAATTGGAGGGAAGTGTATGATTGAATCCTAAATGATGATGTACACTATTTTTAGTGGCTGATGGGATTCATTACCAACGATACTGTTCACTTTCTGTTTTTCTCCCTCATTTTTTAGGATGCTTATGTACAAAGTGTAAAGGCTCATTGACTTTGACCCTGGTACTCATATCGATGCCATCGAGAAAAAGAGAGTTGTGGTGGGCATGGTTATTGATGATTCCTTTCCTTTCTTGTAATATGCGGTATTATACTATACCTGTCTCCATAGTAGGCATTTGTCGCTCTACCTATACTGAAGCCAGGAAACTATCAAATCATAGAAGATACATGGCTCTAAGACCACTGTTATCATATGATCAATGATTGGGTGTCCAGTTTTCGATAAATCCAAACACGCAGATAATGACACCTATGATTTATGCACTGTTGACAAGGGACAAGTCTCATTTAATTTTATGTGACGAGGAATGTGAAGCGAGCACCCCAAAAACCAGTTCTGTAGCAGAACGTTCTGGCAGGTAATGGCCGTTGCTCACAAGAAAAAAGACAGTCACAAATCCAGTCCATATGAATAAGAGAACCAAATAAAAGATTATCCAAATGTATATCCAAGGAGGGACTAGATAAGTGTGTTTAAACCAAGAATTGAAAACACAAATCCTCCCTAGAGGTAGATGCAGAACCAAAGCAACTGGAGAACTGACAAAGGATAGATGGTCTTTATCCATATAGTACCCTGAGGAAATCAAATGGAAAAGAGGTGGTTGCGATTCAGCAGTCGGATTTGAAAAATGTAACTCAGAAGCTGCATCCAATGGCAGACCAGTATAAATGGCATCCATTGTAGAAGATGAAGAAGTAGAAACAGGTACCAAATCAATAGAAGTTTTGACCCCCCCCCACCCCTCACCCTCTGGTAGTTTGGGAGAAGCAGCAACAGTGGTTCTCACAGGCTATAAAGGAAAGTC